>NC_136069.1:1294659870-1296157370 GCF_964261635.1 Lissotriton helveticus
GGCACCCTAATTTTGTGAACATTAATCTTACGTACACAAGCCAGGGGTCCCTGTTAGCTTTATCCATAGATACACTATTACTTAGAATCAGATGGTTCAATGTGATTTCTTGATTTAACCAAGTCTTTACCCAGCAGATCAGTGGGACAACTTTCAACTGATCCGTAACATATCCTAACCCTATTTCTGTATGTAATGAAAAGGTTGGAGTAGACTGGGGTACTGCAAGAAGAGATCTTAAAAACTTGTTTTCCGTAACTTGGATCTTCTCCTGCGATGTGTAACCCCATAAAGAGGCACCATACGTAGCTGTAGCCAAACATTTAGATTTATAAATTTTCAAAAGGGCTCCATTGGTCTTGCCCCCAGACGCTAAGCAAAACCAATGAGTGCTGAGGTAGACCTGGCTACAGCATTACTTTTGAGCTTCTGTTGAGGTCCCCTAGATATGTAAAAATGGGCACCTTAGTTACCTCGGCACCATTACAAAAACAGGATTTTAACTTCTATTTCCTACAGTGTTTACCAACCACCATGACATGTTACTTCTTAATGTTTACTTTCAAGTCCAAGGACCCCATGAAATCCCCAAAGGAGTCCAACACCCTCTGGAGACCAAGGCCAGTACGGGCCAGTAAAACTGTGTCGTCCGCATATAGGAGAACCGGAATTACTGACTGTCCTATATGCGGTACATCCAAGGTGGCCCCCCCTAGGAACTTCTCCAGGGCGTTGATATACAAAGTAAAAAGGAGGGGGGCCAGGATACAACCTTGCCTGACGCCCCTCTTAGAGCTAAAGTGACTGGTGCATCTACCATCCCATGTAACCCTGACCGACGCTAAAAGACCCTGATGTAAAACAGCAAAAAAATTAACCAAAGATGCGTCAATGCCTATATCCAACAAAATTGACCAAAGTTTCGCCCGATTAACCAGGTCGAAGGTCGAGGAAAGGTCCATAAAACCCATATAAAGAGATCCTTCTTTGGCCACTGTATATTTACTTATCAGGAGCTGAATATTCAAGCTCTGATCTAGGGTGCTTCTCTTCTCCCTGAAGCCATATTGAAGGTTAGAGAGGACCCCTCTGCTATCTAACCAATCCCTGAGTTTATGCAAGATGACTCTACCCAGGATTTTTACTGCTGAGTATATCAAAGAGATTGGTCAGTAGCACGAAGGGTCCCCTCTCTGCCCTTTTTAAAGACCGGGATTATAACAGATGTAGCCCTTGATGCAGAAAACCTATTTGAACTTGAGGCATTATAAACATTAGTTAGAATCCTAGCCCAGAATTTACGAAAATTTCCATATAGGTCCGCCGGGACCCCGTCCCGGCCTGGGGCTTTGTTTTTTTACATTTCCAGGATTGCTCTTTCTACTTAAGCCACTTCAAAAGTTATGGGAGACAAAGACTGTTTGAGAATATTGTCATCTTCCAGAGAAGCAAGGCCCTCATTACCATGAATCTCCCTAAAATGTGAGAGCCAATTATCATCTGGAATAACACAATCCAAGGTAGTGTTTTCTTGCCCCCCAAAAAAAAGGATGGTTAATAGTT
This sequence comes from Lissotriton helveticus, assembly GCF_964261635.1. NCBI lineage: Eukaryota > Metazoa > Chordata > Amphibia > Caudata > Salamandridae > Lissotriton > Lissotriton helveticus. The sequence continues at coordinate 1,294,661,434 of NC_136069.1, forward strand.
GCTCACAATTTACTGCTATCACTTAAAACTTCGGTTGATAGAAGAATGTTCCACGCCTCTTCTTTAATTTCTTGCTTACGATTGGCAATAGCCAATTTATATGTCTTCCTCAGGCTAGCAACAGAATCCCTGTCTCTTGGTCTTTTCTTCAAGGCTTGGAGAAGAGCACCATGGGCTTTGGAACAACTACTATCAAACCATCTTTCTGATTGGTATGGGTTTTCTTTGTTTTTAGCCTTTAGGTCATTTGCAATCTGGCTACATATGGAGACATAAGCGCCAATAATCTCCACGCTAGGAGCAGAACTATCTAAGCATATCGCCAGATTTGCCTCGGCCTTGGTAAAAAAAATCCTCAAAAAAGGCTTCAGGGACCCCCCTAGTCAATTTAAGCCTCCTACTTTGGTCCTTTGTGGCCAGGTGGCTAGCCCCCACAGTCACACTGTCCCTAAAACCAGTAGCTTCTTCTAGATCCAACTCCAGGATAACCGGGTTATGGTCACTAAACACGGAAGGTACAACTTTATACAACATGACCCTGGATAAAACATAGGAAGATAAGAGGGCGATAGCTAGATAGATAGATAGATTGATAGATAGATAGATAGATAGATAGATAGATAGATAGATAGACAGACAGACAGACAGACAGACAGATAGATAGATAGATAGATAGATAGATAGATAGATAGATAGATAGATAGATAGATAGATAGATAGATAGATAGATAGATAGATAGATAGATAGATAGATAGATAGATAGAATAGATAGATAGATAGATAGATAGATAGATAGATAGATAGATAGATAGATAGATAGATAGATAGATAGATAGAGTGAGGGCGATAGATAGATAGATAGTGTAATTATGTAGCATATAATTATGTGGCACTGAGTGGTATTGTGTGGAGTGTGTGTTGCATTCAGTAGAGTGTAATTACAGCTATGTTCCAGGATAATAGCCCCTCCTTATATTTAATTGGTTCATATTGTTTTAAAGCCACATTTTCACATACAATTTGAGTGATAGATGTTAAGCCTGTACTACAGCGTACCCGATCTATCCCAGGATTAGCCGAAGTACAAACCAGAGGAGAGGCTGGGTTTATATCAGTGGATAAACCTGGTATATCAGTTTGATTCATACCACCCGAACCCCCATCCTTACTACCTTGCGGTTCTAACACTTGAAGAATATCTCCTAAGTCTATAGCTTCTGACAATCGGTCGTTGGGGAGGAGGTTAGAAGGTGTGTCAGGTAGTCATTCCACCCCATCCAATCCCCCCTCATCTGAGAGGATGCCGTACCTATTGGAGATAGGGATGTTAAAATGATTATTAAAATTGGTGGGTTAATATTGATCTGGAGGGGGTGGCCGTATTAGACGTTCCCTTCTATCCTGACTATAGCCCCAGTTGTTAGTTGGTACCTCGAAACCCCAGCCATTAGAAGTTGCTGGCCATATAGGCCTAGTAAAATTAGGAGTAGGCTTAGGATATGTCATGCTCCGCTGTTTTTTGCCGAAAAATTCTAGGGTGAGAGGAATGATGGTACCTCTTCTGCGCTGCGGCGGCAAAATATTTGGCAGGATGTTTGGTAAAACTGCAGAATTGGCAAAATTTACAATAATGCAATCACCCTTGAATTTTTTGGGGTTTTGACCTATCCATGGGACCCTTCTGGCTGACTTAATGTCACCAGCTAGCTGTTGTTTCCCCCACGGGGCCAACTGCATGTTGCCTGATAACCAGTGCAGGGCCTTACTTGTTAATGCCGGGGGGGATTCTGATTGGTCTGAGGCTAGTGGGGGGACATTAGCCAATACCAGCACTAATGGAGCCGCATCTTCCAGAAACTGTACAGTGACTTCTTCTGTACTCGGTGCAGGTATTACAGGCGGAGTTGGGGATAATGTATCTCCTGGCAATAAGTGATGCGTCATTATAATTGAGGACTGTTCCTGTCAGTTAGCATGTATAATATTTGAACTAGTGCCTCCCTCAGATGGAGGAAAAAAAGCCTCTTTTACGGGTAGAACTAGGCTGGTAACTGTGTCTGATATATTAGACACAGCTTCTGCCAACTTTTTTTGATCTGCACCTAATTTCTTTATATCTGCAGTTAGCTTGTCCAGTTTGGTCACTACTGGTTTAATTAAAATTTTAAGTTTAGTGTCAATTAGATCAGCTAACCTTGATAATAACTCCTCATCCACGTTATACTTCTCGAGTTCTTCTACTTTCCCCCTGCTTTTATCCCTACTTCTCACGGGTGACGCAACCCTCTTCTTCCCTAAGTGAACTCCACCACGGTGTACTTGAGTTTTTCTACATTTTCTGATGGCACGTGGCGCATGATCTTGAACTGGGGGATCGATTTCATTATTTGGCAGCTCACTCTCCTGCACAATTTGATCCTGATCTTGTTCAGTGTCAACTACCTGACATTCCGAGTCATTAACCCGAGCTATGTCTTGTCCCTGTGTTGTAAGAGTACTCAGGTTTGAAATACCATGTTCTAAAGTATCAGAGTCTAAAACTGCACTTCCCTCAACCTGGGAAGGTATATCAATCCAGGGTGAGTCAGGTGAAGGACTTAGGGGAGATAAGTTAGGGGACAGGCTAAGACCTAAGGATTCGCGCCTCTCATTGTTAATCTTTGAGACTACTTGTATCATATAGTTTTCTATAGAGTTACCTCCCGCCGTTAAATTCTTTTTGGGCATTCTTCTTAAACTAGTAGTAATAACCAATTAACAACAATGTTATAATAAATGACGGTATATCCAAAATGTAAAACAAGTATGAATAGTCTTACTGCAAACCAAACAAATCGAGGACAGTAAGGGCAGAATAACGTGTCCAGTCCAGTCTCGGCCTGTCTCGGACTGTCTAAGACTGTCCGCCCTTTGTCCGGGCTTCGTCCGGCGTCCCGCACACGCGTCCCGCTATGTGACTGAGGGATGTTTTTATAGGAGGAGCAGGGGCGGGAAGAGACTCCAGGTGCGCTGCGTTGATCCTGCGCGGAACCCTGGGTCTCGCAGTCCCGGCCCCTGTTGAAATCGCCTCACACTCTCCTCGGCGAAGATAGACGGTCAAAAGCTCTACTCCACCACTTCTGCTGGCAAACAAGCAAGGTTTCAGGGACAAAGTCACGAACTCAGCACACAGCTGCGAGCGGCTCCCGCGAAGCGGGGGCCGCGAGCTGTTATGAAGGCACAGGTCAGGCTAGGCAAACGGGGAGGAGCAGGGGCGGGAAGAGACTCCAGGTGCGCTGCGTTGATCCTGCGCGGAACCCTGGGTCTCGCAGTCCCGGCCCCTGTTGAAATCGCCTCACACTCTCCTCGGCGAAGATAGACGGTCAAAAGCTCTACTCCACATGGAGTGCAGTGTAATTATGTGGCGTGTAATTATGTGGCACTGAGTGGTATTTAGAGTGTATGTTGCATTGAGTGCATTGTAATTATAAGGCTTGTAATTATGTGGCACTGATTGGTATTTATAGTGTATGTTGCATTGAGTGCAGTGTAATTATGTGGCGTGTAATTATGTGGCACTGAGTGGTATTTGGAGTGTATGCTGCGTTGAGTGCAGTGTAATTATGTGGCGTGTAATTTTGTGGCACTGAGTGGTATTTGGAGTGTATGTTGCGTTGAGCGCAGTGTAATTGAGTGGTGTGTAATTATGTGGCACTGAGTGGTATTTGGAATGTATGTTGTGTTGAGCCCAGTGTAATTAAGTGGCGTGTAATTATGTTGCACTGAGTGAAATTTGGAGTGTATGTTGCATTGAGTGCAGTGTAATTATGTGGCATGTAATTATTTGGCACTGAGTGGTATTTGTTGCGTATGTTGCATTGCGTGCAATGTAATTATGTGGCGTGCAACTGTGTGGCACTGAGTGGTTTTTGGAGTGTATGTTTCATGGAGTGCAGTGTAAATATGTGGAGTGTAATTATGTGGCAACGAGTGGTATTTGGAGTGTATGTTGCATTGATGCTGTGTAATTATGTGGCGTGTAATTAAGTGGCACTGAGTGGTATTTGGAGTGTATGTTGCATTGAGTGCAGTGTAATTATGTGGTGTGTAACTATGTGGCACTGAGTCGTATTTGGAGTGTATGTTGCATGGAGTGCAGTGTAAATATGTGGCGTGTAATTATGTGGCACTGAGTGGTATTTGGAGTGTATGTTGCATTGAGTGCAGTGTAATTATGTGGTGTGTAATTATGTGGCACTAAGTGGTATTTGGAGTGTATCTTGCGTTAAGTGTAGTGTAATTATGTGGCACTGAGTGGTATTTGAAGTGTATGTTTCATTAAGTGCAGTGTAATTATGTGTCGTTTAATTATGTGGCACTGAGTGGTATTTGTAGTCTATGTTGCATTGAGTGCAGTGTAATTATGTGGTGTGTAATTATGTGGCACTGAGTGGTATATTTAGTGTATGTTGCATTGAGTGCAGTGTAATTATGTGGCCTGTATATATGTGGCACTGAGTGGCATTTGGAGGGTAAGTCGCATTGAGTGCAGTGTAATTATGTTGCATGTAATTATGTGGCACTGAGAGGTATTTGGAGTGTATGTTGCGTTGAGCGCAGTGTAATTATGTGGCGTGTAACTGAGTGGTATTTGGAGTGTGTGTTGCATGGAGCGCAGTGTAATTATGTGGTGTGTCATTATGTAGCACTGAGTGGTATTTGGAGTGTATGTTGCATTGAGTGCAGTGTAATTATGTGGCATGTAATTATGTGGCACTGAGTTGTATTTGGAGTGTATGTTGCATTGAGTGCACTGTACCTATGTGGCGTATAACTATGTGGCACTGAGTGGTATTTGGAGTGTATGTTGCATGGAGTGAAGTGTAATTATGTGGCATGTAATTAAGTGGCACTGAGTGGTATTTGGAGTGTATGTTGCATTGAGTGCAGTGTAATTATGTGGAGTGTAATTATGTGGCAATCAGTGGTATTTGCAGTGTATGTTGCATTGAGTGAAGTTTAATTATGTGGCATGTAATTATGTGGCACTGAGTGGTATTTGTAGTGTATGCTGTATTGAGTGCAGTGTAATTATGTGGCGTGTAACTATGTGGCACTGAGTGGCATTTGGAGTGTATGTTGCATGGAGTGCAGTGTAAGTAATTATAAGGCGTGTAATTATGTGGCACTGAGTGGTATTTGCAGTGTATGTTACGTTGAGCACAGTGTAATTATGTAGCGTGTAATGATGTGGCACTGAGTGGTATTTGGAGTGTATGTTGCATTGAGCGCAGTGTAATTATGTGGTGTGTAATTATGTGGCACTGAGTGGTATTTGGAGAGTATGTTGCATTGAGCGCAGTATAATTATGTGGCGTGTAATTATGTGGCACTGAGTGGTATTTAGAGTGTATGTTGCATTGAGTGCAGTGTAATTATGTGGCGTGTAATTATGTGGCACTGAGTGGTATTTGGAGTGTATGTTGCTTTGAGCGCAGTGTAATTATGTGGCGTGTAATTATGTTGCACTGAGTGGTATTTGGAGTGCATGTTGCGTTGAGCGCATTGTAATTAAGTGGCGTGTAATTATGTGGCACTGAGTCGTATTTGGAGTGTATTTTGCGTTGAGCGCAGTGTAATTATGTTTCATGTAACTGAGTGGTATTTGGACTGTATGTTGCATTGAGTGCAGTGTAATTATGTGGCACTGAGTTGTATTTGGAGTGTATGTTGCATTGAGTGCAGTGTAATTATGTGGCGTGTAACTATGTGGCACTGAGTGGTATTTGGAGTGTATGTTGCATGGAGTGCAGTGTAATTATGTGGCATGTAATTATGTGGCCCTGAGTGGTATTTGGAGTGTATGTTGCATTGAGTGCAGTGTAATTATGTGGCATGTAATTATGTAGAGATTGAGTTTTATTTGGAGTGTACGTTGCATTGAGTGCAGTGTAATTATGTGGCGTGTAATATTTGGCACTGAGTGGTATTTGTAGTGTATGTTGCATTGCGTGCAGTGTAAATATGTAGCGTGTAACTATGTGGCACTGAGTGGTATTTGGAGTGTATGTTGCATGGAGTGCAGCGTAATTATGTGGCGTGTAATTAAGTGGCACTGAGTGGTATTTGGAGTGTATGTTGCGTTGAGCCCCATGTAATTATGTAGCGTGTAATTATGTTTCACTGAGTGGTATTTAGAGTGTATGTTGCATTGAGTGCAGTGTAATTATGTGGCGTGTAATTATGTGGCACTGAGTGGTATTTGGATTGTATTTTGTGTTTGGTGCAGTGTACTTATGTGGCGTTATATGGAGTGTATGTTGCATGGAGTGTAGTGTAATTATGTCGTATGTACATAAATTGCACTGAGTGGTATTTGAAGTGTATGTTGCATTGAGTGCAGTGTAATTATGTGGAGTGTAATTATGTGGCAATGAGTGGTATTTGCAGTGTATGTTGCATGGAGTGCAGTGTAATTATAAGGCGTGTAATAATTTGGCACTGAGTGGTATTTGCAGTGTATGTTACGTTGAGCACAGTGTAATTATGTAGCGTGTAATGATGTGGCACTGAGTGGTATTTGGAGTGTATGTTGCATTGAGCGCAGTGTAATTATGTGGCGTGTAATTATGTGGCACTGAGTGGTATTTGGAGAGTATGTTGCATTGAGCGCCGTATAATTATGTGGCGTGTAATTATGTCGCACTGAGTGGTATTTAGAGTGTATGTTGCATTGAGTGCAGTGTAATTATGTGGCGTGTAATTATGTGGCACTGAGTGGTATTTGGAGTGTATGTTGCTTTGAGCGCAGTGTAATTATGTGGCGTGTAATTATGTTGCACTGAGTGAAATTTGGATTGTATGTTGCGTTGAGCGCATTGTAATTAAGTGCCGTGTAATTATGTGGCACTGAGTGGTATTTGGAGTGTATGTTGCGTTGAGCGCAGTGTAATTATGTTTCGTGTAACTGAGTGGTATTTGGAGTGTATGTTGCATTGAGTGCAGTGTAATTATGTGGCATGTAATTATGTGGCACTGAGTTGTATTTGGAGTGTATGTTGCATTGAGTGAAGTGTAATTATGTGGCGTGTAACTATGTGGCACTGAGTGGTATTTGGCGTGTATGTTGCATGGAGTGCAGTGTGATTATGTGGCATGTAATTATGTGGCCCTGAGTGGTATTTTGAGTGTATGTTGCATTGAGTGCAGTGTAATTATGTGGCATGTAATTATGTAGCCCTGAGTTTTATTTGGAGTGTACGTTGCATTGAGTGCAGTGTAATTATGTGGCGTGTAATATTTGGCACTGAGTGGTATTTGGAGTGTATGTTGCATTGCGTGCAGTGTAATTATGTAGCGTGTAACTATGTGGCACTGAGTGGTATTTGGAGTGTATGTTGCATGGAGTGCAGTGTAATTATGTGGCGTGTAATTATGTGGCACTGAGTGGTATTTGGAGTGTATGTTGCATTGAGCACAGTGTAATTATGTAGCGTGTAATTATGTTTCACTGAGTGGTATTTAGAGTGTATGTTGCATTGAGTTCAGTGTAATTATGTGGCGTGTAATTATGTGGCACTGAGTGGTATTTGGAGTATATGTTGTGTTTGGTGCAGTGTAATTATGTGGCGTGTAATAATGTGGCAATAAGTGGTATTTGGAGTGTATGTTGCTTTGAGTGCAGTGTAATGAAGTGGCGTGTAATTATGTGGCACTGAGTGGTATTTGGAATTTATGTTGTGTTGAGCGCAGTGTAATTAAGTGGCGTGTAATTATGTTGCACTGAGTGGTATTTGGAGTGTATGTTGCATTGAGTGCAGTGTAATTATGTGGTGTGTAATTATGTGGCATGTAATTATAAGGCACTGAGTGGGATTTGGAGTGTATGTTGCATTGAGTGCAGGGTAATTATAAGGCTTGTAATTATGTGGCACTGATTGGTATTTGGAGTGTATGTTGCATTGAGTGCAGTGTAATTATGTGGCGTGTAATTATGTGGCACTGAGTGGTATTTGGAGTGTATGCTGCGTTGAGTGCAGTGTAATTATGTGGCGTGTAATTTTGTGGCACTGAGTGGTATTTGGAGTGTATGTTGCGTTGAGCGCAGTGTAATTAAGTGGCGTGTAATTATGTTGCACTGAGTGGTATTTGGAGTGTATATTGCATTGAGTGCAGTGTAATTATGTGGCGTGTATTTATGTGGCACTGAGAGGTATTTGGAGTGTATATTGCATTGAGTGCAGTGTAATTATAAAGCTTGTAATTATGTGGCACTGATTGGTATTTGGAGTGTATGTTGCATTGAGTGCAGTGTAATTATGTGGCGTGTAATTATGTGGCATTAAGTGGTATTTGGAGTGTATGTTGCATTGAGTGCGGTGTAAATATGTGGAGTGTAATTATGTGGCAACGAGTGGTATTTGGAGTGTATGTTGCGTTGAGCACAGTGCAATTATGTAGCCTGTAATTATGTGGCACTGAGTGGTATTTAGAGTGTATGTTGCATTGAGTGCAGTGTAATTATGTGGCGTGTAATTATGTGGCACTGAGTGGTATTTGGAGTGTATGTTGCCTTGAGCGCAGTGTAATTATGTGGCGTGTAATTATGTGGCACTGAGTGGTATTTGGAGTGTATGTTGCGTTGAGCGCAGTGTAATTATGTGGCATGTAACTGTGTGGTATTTGGAGTGTATGCTGCATGGAGTTCAGTGTAATTATGTGGCGTGTAATTATGTGGCACTGAGTGGTATTTGGAGTGTATGTTGCATGGAGTGCAGTGTAATTATGTGGCATGTAATTATGTGGCACTGAGTGGTATTTAGAGTGTATGTTGCATTGAGTGCATTGTAATTATAAGGCTTGTAATTATGTGGCACTGATTGGTATTTATAGTGTATGTTGCATTGAGTGCAGTGTAATTATGTGGCGTGTAATTATGTGGCACTGAGTGGTATTTGGAGTGTATGCTGCGTTGAGTGCAGTGTAATTATGTGGCGTGTAATTTTGTGGCACTAAGTGGTATTCGGAGTGTATGTTGCGTTGAGCGCAGTGTAATTGAGTGGTGTGTAATTATGTGGCACTGAGTGGTATTTGGAATGTATGTTGTGTTGAGCGCAGTGTAATTAAGTGGCGTGTAATTATGTTGCACTGAGTGAAATTTGGAGTGTATGTTGCATTGAGTGCAGTGTAATTATGTGGCGTGTATTTATGTGGCACTGAGTGGTTTTTGGAGTGTATATTGCATTGAGTGCAGTGTAATTATGTGGAGTGTACTTATGTGCAATGAGTGGTATTTGGAGTTTATGTTGCATTGAGTGCAGTGTAATTATGTGGCGTGTAATTATGTGGCATTAAGTGGTATTTGGAGTGTATGTTGCATTGATGCTGTGTAATTATGTGGCGTGTAATTAAGTGGCACTGAGTGGTATTTGGAGTGTATGTTGCATTGAGTGCAGTGTAATTATGTGGTGTGTAACTATGTGGCACTGAGTGGTATTTGGAGTGTATGTTGCATGGAGTGCAGTGTAAATATGTGGCGTGTAATTATGTGGCACTGAGTGGTATTTGGAGTGTATGTTGCGTTGAGTGCAGTGTAATTATGTGGTGTGTAATTATGTGGCACTAAGTGGTATTTGGAGTGTATCTTGCGTTAAGTGTAGTGTAATTATGTGGCACTGAGTGGTATTTGAAGTGTATGTTTCATTAAGTGCAGTGTAATTATGTGTTGTTTAATTATGTGGCACTGAGTGGTATTTGTAGTCTATGTTGCATTGAGTGCAGTGTAATTATGTGGTGTGTAATTATGTGGCACTGAGTGGTATATTTAGTGTATGTTGCATTGAGTGCAGTGTAATTATGTGGCCTGTATATATGTGGCACTGAGTGGCATTTGGAGGGTAAGTCGCATTGAGTGCAGTGTAATTATGTTGCATGTAATTATGTGGCACTGAGAGGTATTTGGAGTGTATGTTGCGTTGAGCGCAGTGTAATTATGTGGCGTGTGACTGAGTGGTATTTGGAGTGTGTGTTGCATGGAGAGCAGTGTAATTATGTGGTGTGTAATTATGTAGCACTGAGTGGTATTTGGAGTGTATGTTGCATTGAGTGCAGTGTAATTATGTGGCATGTAATTATGTGGCACTGAGTTGTATTTGGAGTGTATGTTGCATTGAGTGCACTGTACCTATGTGGCGTATAACTATGTGGCACTGAGTGGTATTTGGAGTGTATGTTGCATGGAGTGAAGTGTAATTATGTGGCATGTAATTAAGTGGCACTGAGTGGTATTTGGAGTGTATGTTGCATTGAGTGCAGTGTAATTATGTGGAGTGTAATTATGTGGCAATCAGTGGTATTTGCAGTGTATGTTGCATTGAGTGAAGTTTAATTATGTGGCATGTAATTATGTGGCACTGAGTGGTATTTGTAGTGTATGTTGCATGGAGTGCAGTGTAAGTAATTATAAGGCGTGTAATTATGTGGCACTGAGTGGTATTTGCAGTGTATGTTACGTTGAGCACAGTGTAATTATGTAGCGTGTAATGATGTGGCACTGAGTGGTATTTGGAGTGTATGTTGCATTGAGCGCAGTGTAATTATGTGGTGTGTAATTATGTGGCACTGAGTGGTATTTGGAGAGTATGTTGCATTGAGTGCAGTGTAATTATGTGGAGTGTAATTATGTGGCACTGAGTGGTATTTGGAGTGTATGTTGCTTTGAGCGCAGTGTAATTATGTGGCGTGTAATTATGTTGCACTGAGTGGTATTTGGAGTGCATGTTGCGTTGAGCGCATTGTAATTAAGTGGCGTGTAATTATGTGGCACTGAGTCGTATTTGGAGTGTATTTTGCGTTGAGCGCAGTGTAATTATGTTTCATGTAACTGAGTGGTATTTGGACTGTATGTTGCATTGAGTGCAGTGTAATTATGTGGCACTGAGTTGTATTTGGAGTGTATGTTGCATTGAGTGCAGTGTAATTATGTGGCGTGTAACTATGTGGCACTGAGTGGTATTTGGAGTGTATGTTGCATGGAGTGCAGTGTAATTATGTGGCATGTAATTATGTGGCTCTGAGTGGTATTTGGAGTGTATGTTGCATTGAGTGCAGTGTAATTATGTGGCGTGTAATTATGTGGCATTAAGTGGTATTTGGAGTGTATGTTGCATTGAGTGCGGTGTAAATATGTGGAGTGTAATTATGTGGCAACGAGTGGTATTTGGAGTGTATGTTGCGTTGAGCACAGTGCAATTATGTAGCCTGTAATTATGTGGCACTGAGTGGTATTTAGAGTGTATGTTGCCTTGAGCGCAGTGTAATTATGTGGCGTGTAATTATGTGGCACTGAGTGGTATTTGGAGTGTATGTTGCGTTGAGCGCAGTGTAATTATGTGGCATGTAACTGTGTGGTATTTGGAGTGTATGTTGCATGGAGTTCAGTGTAATTATGTGGCGTGTAATTATGTGGCACTGAGTGGTATTTGGAGTGTATGTTGCATGGAGTGCAGTGTAATTATGTGGCGTGTAATTATGTGGCACTGAGTGGTATTTACAGTGTATGTTGCATTGAGTGCATTGTAATTATAAGGCTTGTAATTATGTGGCACTGATCGGTATTTATAGTGTATGTTGCATTGAGTGCAGTGTAATTATGTGGCGTGTAATTATGTGGCACTGAGTGGTATTTGGAGTGTATGCTGCGTTGAGTGCAGTGTAATTATGTGGCGTGTAATTTTGTGGCACTGAGTGGTATTTGGAGTGTATGTTGCGTTGAGCGCAGTGTAATTGAGTGGTGTGTAATTATGTGGCACTGAGTGGTATTTGGAATGTATGTTGTGTTGAGCGCAGTGTAATTAAGTGGCGTGTAATTATGTTGCACTGAGTGAAATTTGGAGTGTATGTTGCATTGAGTGCAGTGTAATTATGTGGCGTGTATTTATGTGGCACTGAGTGGTTTTTGGAGTGTATATTGCATTGAGTGCAGTGTAATTATGTGGAGTGTAATTATGTGCAATGAGTGGTATTTGGAGTGTATGTTGCATTGAGTGCAGTGTAATTATGTGGCGTGTAATTATGTGGCATTAAGTGGTATTTGGAGTGTATGTTGCATTGAGTGCAGTGTAATTATGTGGTGTGTAACTATGTGGCACTGAGTGGTATTTGGAGTGTATGTTGCATGGAGTGCAGTGTAAATATGTGGCGTGTAATTATGTGGCACTGAGTGGTATTTGGAGTGTATGTTGCGTTGAGTGCAGTGTAATTATGTGGTGTGTAATTATGTGGCACTAAGTGGTATTTGGAGTGTATCTTGCATTAAGTGTAGTGTAATTATGTGGCACTGAGTGGTATTTGAAGTGTATGTTTCATTAAGTGCAGTGTAATTATGTGTCGTTTAATTATGTGGCACTGAGTGGTATTTGTAGTCTATGTTGCATTGAGTGCAGTGTAATTATGTGGTGTGTAATTATGTGGCACTGAGTGGTATATTTAGTGTATGTTGCATTGAGTGCAGTGTAATTATGTGGCCTGTATATATGTGGCACTGAGTGGCATTTGGAGGGTAAGTCGCATTGAGTGCAGTGTAATTATGTTGCATGTAATTATGTGGCACTGAGAGGTATTTGGAGTGTATGTTGCGTTGAGCGCAGTGTAATTATGTGGCGTGTAACTGAGTGGTATTTGGAGTGTGTGTTGCATGGAGAGCAGTGTAATTATGTGGTGTGTAATTATGTAGCACTGAGGGGTATTTGGAGTGTATGTTGCATTGAGTGCAGTGTAATTATGTGGCATGTAATTATGTGGCACTGAGTTGTATTTGGAGTGTATGTTGCATTGAGTGTACTGTACCTATGTGGCGTATAACTATGTGGCACTGAGTGGTATTTGGAGTGTATGTTGCATGGAGTGAAGTGTAATTATGTGGCATGTAATTAAGTGGCACTGAGTGGTATTTGGAGTGTATGTTGCATTGAGTGCAGTGTAATTATGTGGAGTGTAATTATGTGGCAATCAGTGGTATTTGCAGTGTATGTTGCATTGAGTGAAGTTTAATTATGTGGCATGTAATTATGTGGCACTGAGTGGTATTTGTAGTGTATGCTGTATTGAGTGCAGTGTAATTATGTGGCGTGTAACTATGTGGCACTGAGTGGCATTTGGAGTGTATGTTGCATGGAGTGCAGTGTAAGTAATTATAAGGCGTGTAATTATGTGGCACTGAGTGGTATTTGCAGTGTATGTTACGTTGAGCACAGTGTAATTATGTAGCGTGTAATGATGTGGCACTGAGTGGTATTTGGAGTGTATGTTGCATTGAGCGCAGTGTAATTATGTGGTGTGTAATTATGTGGCACTGAGTGGTATTTGGAGAGTATGTTGCATTGAGCGCAGTATAATTATGTGGCGTGTAATTATGTGGCACTGAGTGGTATTTAGAGTGTATGTTGCATTGAGTGCAGTGTAATTATGTGGAGTGTAATTATGTGGCACTGAGTGGTATTTGGAGTGTATGTTGCTTTGAGCGCAGTGTAATTATGTGGAGTGTAATTATGTTGCACTGAGTGGTATTTGGAGTGCATGTTGCGTTGAGCGCATTGTAATTAAGTGGCGTGTAATTATGTGGCACTGAGTCGTATTTGGAGTGTATTTTGCGTTGAGCGCAGTGTAATTATGTTTCATGTAACTGAGTGGTATTTGGACTGTATGTTGCATTGAGTGCAGTGTAATTATGTGGCACTGAGTTGTATTTGGAGTGTATGTTGCATTGAGTGCAGTGTAATTATGTGGCGTGTAACTATGTGGCACTGAGTGGTATTTGGAGTGTATGTTGCATGGAGTGCAGTGTAATTATGTGGCATGTAATTATGTGGCCCTGAGTGGTATTTAGAGTGTATGTTGCATTGAGTGCAGTGTAATTATGTGGCATGTAATTATGTAGAGATTGAGTTTTATTTGGAGTGTACGTTGCATTGAGTGCAGTGTAATTATGTGGCGTGTAATATTTGGCACTGAGTGGTATTTGTAGTGTATGTTGCATTGCGTGCAGTGTAATTATGTAGCGTGTAACTATGTGGCACTGAGTGGTATTTGGAGTGTATGTTGCATGGAGTGCAGTGTAATTATGTGGCGTGTAATTAAGTGGCACTGAGTGGTATTTGGAGTGTATGTTGCGTTGAGCCCCATGTAATTATGTAGCGTGTAATTATGTTTCACTGAGTGGTATTTAGAGTGTATGTTGCATTGAGTGCAGTGTAATTATGTGGCGTGTAATTATGTGGCACTGAGTGGTATTTGGATTGTATTTTGTGTTTGGTGCAGTGTACTTATGTGGCGTGTAACTATGTGGCACTCAGTGGTATTTGGAGTGTATGTTGCATGGAGTGTAGTGTAATTATGTCGTATGTACATAAGTTGCACTCAGTGGTATTTGTAGTCTATGTTGCATTGAGTGCAGTGTAATTATGTGGTGTGTAATTATGTGGCACTGAGTGGTATATTTAGTGTATGTTGCATTGAGTGCAGTGTAATTATGTGGCCTGTATATATGTGGCACTGAGTGGCATTTGGAGGGTAAGTCGCATTGAGTGCAGTGTAATTATGTTGCATGTAATTATGTGGCACTGAGAGGTATTTGGAGTGTATGTTGCGTTGAGCGCAGTGTAATTATGTGGCGTGTAACTGAGTGGTATTTGGAGTGTGTGTTGCATGGAGAGCAGTGTAATTATGTGGTGTGTAATTATGTAGCACTGAGGGGTATTTGGAGTGTATGTTGCATTGAGTGCAGTGTAATTATGTGGCATGTAATTATGTGGCACTGAGTTGTATTTGGAGTGTATGTTGCATTGAGTGCACTGTACCTATGTGGCGTATAACTATGTGGCACTGAGTGGTATTTGGAGTGTATGTTGCATTGAGTGCAGTGTAATTATGTGGAGTGTAATTATGTGGCAATGAGTGGTATTTGCAGTGTATGTTGCATGGAGTGCAGTGTAATTATAAGGCGTGTAATAATTTGGCACTGAGTGGTATTTGCAGTGTATGTTACGTTGAGCACAGTGTAATTATGTAGCGTGTAATGATGTGGCACTGAGTGGTATTTGAAGTGTATGTTGCATTGAGCGCAGTGTAATTATGTGGCGTGTAATTATGTGGCACTGAGTGGTATTTGGAGAGTATGTTGCATTGAGCGCCGTATAATTATGTGGCGTGTAATTATGTGGCACTGAGTGGTATTTAGAGTGTATGTTGCATTGAGTGCAGTGTAATTATGTGGCGTGTAATTATGTGGCACTGAGTGGTATTTGGAGTGTATGTTGCTTTGAGCGCAGTGTAATTATGTGGCGTGTAATTATGTTGCACTGAGTGAAATTTGGAGTGTATGTTGCGTTGAGCGCATTGTAATTAAGTGGCGTGTAATTATGTGGCACTGAGTGGTATTTGGAGTGTATGTTGCGTTGAGCGCAGTGTAATTATGTTTCGTGTAACTGAGTGGTATTTGGAGTGTATGTTGCATTGAGTGCAGTGTAATTATGTGGCATGTAATTATGTGGCACTGAGTTGTATTTGGAGTGTATGTTGCATTGAGTGAAGTGTAATTATGTGGCGTGTAACTATGTGGCACTGAGTGGTATTTGGTGTGTATGTTGCATGGAGTGCAGTGTAATTATGTGGCATGTAATTATGTGGCCCTGAGTGGTATTTGGAGTGTATGTTGCATTGAGTGCAGTGTAATTATGTGGCATGTAACTATGTAGCCCTGAGTTTTATTTGGAGTGTACGTTGCATTGAGTGCAGTGTAATTATGTGGCGTGTAATATTTGGCACTGAGTGGTATTTGTAGTGTATGTTGCATTGTGTGCAGTGTAATTATGTAGCGTGTAACTATGTGGCACTGAGTGGTATTTGGAGTGTATGTTGCATGGAGTGCAGTGTAATTATGTGGCGTGTAATTATGTGGCACTGAGTGGTATTTGGAGTGTATGTTGCATTGAGCACAGTGTAATTATGTAGCGTGTAATTATGTTTCACTGAGTGGTATTTAGAGTGTATGTTGCATTGAGTTCAGTGTAATTATGTGGCGTGTAATTATGTGGCACTGAGTGGTATTTGGAGTGTATGTTGTGTTTGGTGCAGTGTAATTATGTGGCGTGTAATAATGTGGCAATAAGTGGTATTTGGAGTGTATGTTGCGTTGAGCGCAGTGTAATGAAGTGGCGTGTAATTATGTGGCACTGAGTGGTATTTGGAATTTATGTTGTGTTGAGCGCAGTGTAATTAAGTGGCGTGTAATTATGTTGCACTGAGTGGTATTTGGAGTGTATGTTGCATTGAGTGCAGTGTAATTATGTGGTGTGTAATTATGTGGCATGTAATTATAAGGCACTGAGTGGGATTTGGAGTGTATGTTGCATTGAGTGCAGGGTAATTATAAGGCTTGTAATTATGTGGCACTGATTGGTATTTGGAGTGTATGTCGCATTGAGTGCAGTGTAATTATGTGGCGTGTAATTATGTGGCACTGAGTGGTATTTGGAGTGTATGCTGCGTTGAGCGCAGTGTAAATATGTGGCATGTCATTTGTGGCACTGAGTGGTATTTGGAGTGTATGTTGCGTTGAGTGCAGTGTAATTAAGTGGTGTGTAATTATGTGGCACTGATTGGTATTTGGAGTGTATGTTGCATTGAGTGCAGTGTAATTATGTGGCGTGTAATTATGTGGCACTGAGTGGTATTTGAATGTATGCTGCGTTGAGTGCAGTGTAATTATGTGGAGTGTAATTTTGTGGCACTAAGTGGTATTTGGAGTGTATGTTGCGTTGAGCGCAGTGTAATTAAGTGGCGTGTAATTATGTTGCACTGAGTGGTATTTGGAGTGTATATTGCATTGAGTGCAGTGTAATTATGTGGCGTGTATTTATGTGGCACTGAGAGGTATTTGGAGTGTATATTGCATTGAGTGCAGTGTAATTATAAAGCTTGTAATTATGTGGCACTGATTGGTATTTGGAGTGTATGTTGCATTGAGTGCAGTGTAATTATGTGGCGTGTAATTATGTGGCATTAAGTGGTATTTGGAGTGTATGTTGCATTGAGTGCAGTGTAATTATTGGCGTGTAATTATATGGCACTGAGTGGTATTTGGAGTGTATGTTGCATTGAGTGCAGTGTAATTATGTGGCGTGTAACTATGTGGCACTGAGTCGTATTTGGAGTGTATGTTGCATGGAGTGCAGTGTAATTATGTGGCGTGTAATTATGTGGCACTGAGTGGTATTTGGAGTGTATGTTGCGTTGAGTGCAGTGTAATTATGTGGTGTGATTATGTGGCACTGAGTGGTATTTGGAGTGTATGTTGCGTTAAGCGTATTGTAATTATGTGGCACTGAGTGGTATTTGAAGTGTATGTTTCATTAAGCGCAGTGTAATTATGTGGCGTTTAATTATGTGGCACTGAGTGGTATTTGGAATCTATGTTGCATTGAGTGCAGTGTAAATATGTGGTGTGTAATTATGTGGCACTGAGTGGTATATTTAGTGTATGTTGCATTGAGTGCAGTGTAATTATGTGTTGTTTAATTATGTGGCACTGAGTGGTATTTGTAGTCTATGTTGCATTGAGTGCAGTGTAATTATGTGGTGTGTAATTATGTGGCACTGAGTGGTATATTTAGTGTATGTTGCATTGAGTGCAGTGTAATTATGTGGCCTGTATATATGTGGCACTGAGTGGCATTTGGAGGGTAAGTCGCATTGAGTGCAGTGTAATTATGTTGCATGTAATTATGTGGCACTGAGAGGTATTTGGAGTGTATGTTGCGTTGAGCGCAGTGTAATTATGTGGCGTGTGACTGAGTGGTATTTGGAGTGTGTGTTGCATGGAGAGCAGTGTAATTATGTGGTGTGTAATTATGTAGCACTGAGTGGTATTTGGAGTGTATGTTGCATTGAGTGCAGTGTAATTATGTGGCATGTAATTATGTGGCACTGAGTTGTATTTGGAGTGTATGTTGCATTGAGTGCACTGTACCTATGTGGCGTATAACTATGTGGCACTGAGTGGTATTTGGAGTGTATGTTGCATGGAGTGAAGTGTAATTATGTGGCATGTAATTAAGTGGCACTGAGTGGTATTTGGAGTGTATGTTGCATTGAGTGCAGTGTAATTATGTGGAGTGTAATTATGTGGCAATCAGTGGTATTTGCAGTGTATGTTGCATTGAGTGAAGTTTAATTATGTGGCATGTAATTATGTGGCACTGAGTGGTATTTGTAGTGTATGTTGCATGGAGTGCAGTGTAAGTAATTATAAGGCGTGTAATTATGTGGCACTGAGTGGTATTTGCAGTGTATGTTACGTTGAGCACAGTGTAATTATGTAGCGTGTAATGATGTGGCACTGAGTGGTATTTGGAGTGTATGTTGCATTGAGCGCAGTGTAATTATGTGGTGTGTAATTATGTGGCACTGAGTGGTATTTGGAGAGTATGTTGCATTGAGTGCAGTGTAATTATGTGGAGTGTAATTATGTGGCACTGAGTGGTATTTGGAGTGTATGTTGCTTTGAGCGCAGTGTAATTATGTGGCGTGTAATTATGTTGCACTGAGTGGTATTTGGAGTGCATGTTGCGTTGAGCGCATTGTAATTAAGTGGCGTGTAATTATGTGGCACTGAGTCGTATTTGGAGTGTATTTTGCGTTGAGCGCAGTGTAATTATGTTTCATGTAACTGAGTGGTATTTGGACTGTATGTTGCATTGAGTGCAGTGTAATTATGTGGCACTGAGTTGTATTTGGAGTGTATGTTGCATTGAGTGCAGTGTAATTATGTGGCGTGTAACTATGTGGCACTGAGTGGTATTTGGAGTGTATGTTGCATGGAGTGCAGTGTAATTATGTGGCATGTAATTATGTGGCTCTGAGTGGTATTTGGAGTGTATGTTGCATTGAGTGCAGTGTAATTATGTGGCGTGTAATTATGTGGCATTAAGTGGTATTTGGAGTGTATGTTGCATTGAGTGCGGTGTAAATATGTGGAGTGTAATTATGTGGCAACGAGTGGTATTTGGAGTGTATGTTGCGTTGAGCACAGTGCAATTATGTAGCCTGTAATTATGTGGCACTGAGTGGTATTTAGAGTGTATGTTGCCTTGAGCGCAGTGTAATTATGTGGCGTGTAATTATGTGGCACTGAGTGGTATTTGGAGTGTATGTTGCGTTGAGCGCAGTGTAATTATGTGGCATGTAACTGTGTGGTATTTGGAGTGTATGTTGCATGGAGTTCAGTGTAATTATGTGGCGTGTAATTATGTGGCACTGAGTGGTATTTGGAGTGTATGTTGCATGGAGTGCAGTGTAATTATGTGGCGTGTAATTATGTGGCACTGAGTGGTATTTACAGTGTATGTTGCATTGAGTGCATTGTAATTATAAGGCTTGTAATTATGTGGCACTGATCGGTATTTATAGTGTATGTTGCATTGAGTGCAGTGTAATTATGTGGCGTGTAATTATGTGGCACTGAGTGGTATTTGGAGTGTATGCTGCGTTGAGTGCAGTGTAATTATGTGGCGTGTAATTTTGTGGCACTGAGTGGTATTTGGAGTGTATGTTGCGTTGAGCGCAGTGTAATTGAGTGGTGTGTAATTATGTGGCACTGAGTGGTATTTGGAATGTATGTTGTGTTGAGCGCAGTGTAATTAAGTGGCGTGTAATTATGTTGCACTGAGTGAAATTTGGAGTGTATGTTGCATTGAGTGCAGTGTAATTATGTGGCGTGTATTTATGTGGCACTGAGTGGTTTTTGGAGTGTATATTGCATTGAGTGCAGTGTAATTATGTGGAGTGTAATTATGTGCAATGAGTGGTATTTGGAGTGTATGTTGCATTGAGTGCAGTGTAATTATGTGGCGTGTAATTATGTGGCATTAAGTGGTATTTGGAGTGTATGTTGCATTGAGTGCAGTGTAATTATGTGGTGTGTAACTATGTGGCACTGAGTGGTATTTGGAGTGTATGTTGCATGGAGTGCAGTGTAAATATGTGGCGTGTAATTATGTGGCACTGAGTGGTATTTGGAGTGTATGTTGCGTTGAGTGCAGTGTAATTATGTGGTGTGTAATTATGTGGCACTAAGTGGTATTTGGAGTGTATCTTGCATTAAGTGTAGTGTAATTATGTGGCACTGAGTGGTATTTGAAGTGTATGTTTCATTAAGTGCAGTGTAATTATGTGTCGTTTAATTATGTGGCACTGAGTGGTATTTGTAGTCTATGTTGCATTGAGTGCAGTGTAATTATGTGGTGTGTAATTATGTGGCACTGAGTGGTATATTTAGTGTATGTTGCATTGAGTGCAGTGTAATTATGTGGCCTGTATATATGTGGCACTGAGTGGCATTTGGAGGGTAAGTCGCATTGAGTGCAGTGTAATTATGTTGCATGTAATTATGTGGCACTGAGAGGTATTTGGAGTGTATGTTGCGTTGAGCGCAGTGTAATTATGTGGCGTGTAACTGAGTGGTATTTGGAGTGTGTGTTGCATGGAGAGCAGTGTAATTATGTGGTGTGTAATTATGTAGCACTGAGGGGTATTTGGAGTGTATGTTGCATTGAGTGCAGTGTAATTATGTGGCATGTAATTATGTGGCACTGAGTTGTATTTGGAGTGTATGTTGCATTGAGTGCACTGTACCTATGTGGCGTATAACTATGTGGCACTGAGTGGTATTTGGAGTGTATGTTGCATGGAGTGAAGTGTAATTATGTGGCATGTAATTAAGTGGCACTGAGTGGTATTTGGAGTGTATGTTGCATTGAGTGCAGTGTAATTATGTGGAGTGTAATTATGTGGCAATCAGTGGTATTTGCAGTGTATGTTGCATTGAGTGAAGTTTAATTATGTGGCATGTAATTATGTGGCACTGAGTGGTATTTGTAGTGTATGCTGTATTGAGTGCAGTGTAATTATGTGGCGTGTAACTATGTGGCACTGAGTGGCATTTGGAGTGTATGTTGCATGGAGTGCAGTGTAAGTAATTATAAGGCGTGTAATTATGTGGCACTGAGTGGTATTTGCAGTGTATGTTACGTTGAGCACAGTGTAATTATGTAGCGTGTAATGATGTGGCACTGAGTGGTATTTGGAGTGTATGTTGCATTGAGCGCAGTGTAATTATGTGGTGTGTAATTATGTGGCACTGAGTGGTATTTGGAGAGTATGTTGCATTGAGCGCAGTATAATTATGTGGCGTGTAATTATGTGGCACTGAGTGGTATTTAGAGTGTATGTTGCATTGAGTGCAGTGTAATTATGTGGAGTGTAATTATGTGGCACTGAGTGGTATTTGGAGTGTATGTTGCTTTGAGCGCAGTGTAATTATGTGGAGTGTAATTATGTTGCACTGAGTGGTATTTGGAGTGCATGTTGCGTTGAGCGCATTGTAATTAAGTGGCGTGTAATTATGTGGCACTGAGTCGTATTTGGAGTGTATTTTGCGTTGAGCGCAGTGTAATTATGTTTCATGTAACTGAGTGGTATTTGGACTGTATGTTGCATTGAGTGCAGTGTAATTATGTGGCACTGAGTTGTATTTGGAGTGTATGTTGCATTGAGTGCAGTGTAATTATGTGGCGTGTAACTATGTGGCACTGAGTGGTATTTGGAGTGTATGTTGCATGGAGTGCAGTGTAATTATGTGGCATGTAATTATGTGGCCCTGAGTGGTATTTAGAGTGTATGTTGCATTGAGTGCAGTGTAATTATGTGGCATGTAATTATGTAGAGATTGAGTTTTATTTGGAGTGTACGTTGCATTGAGTGCAGTGTAATTATGTGGCGTGTAATATTTGGCACTGAGTGGTATTTGTAGTGTATGTTGCATTGCGTGCAGTGTAATTATGTAGCGTGTAACTATGTGGCACTGAGTGGTATTTGGAGTGTATGTTGCATGGAGTGCAGTGTAATTATGTGGCGTGTAATTAAGTGGCACTGAGTGGTATTTGGAGTGTATGTTGCGTTGAGCCCCATGTAATTATGTAGCGTGTAATTATGTTTCACTGAGTGGTATTTAGAGTGTATGTTGCATTGAGTGCAGTGTAATTATGTGGCGTGTAATTATGTGGCACTGAGTGGTATTTGGATTGTATTTTGTGTTTGGTGCAGTGTACTTATGTGGCGTGTAACTATGTGGCACTCAGTGGTATTTGGAGTGTATGTTGCATGGAGTGTAGTGTAATTATGTCGTATGTACATAAGTTGCACTCAGTGGTATTTGTAGTCTATGTTGCATTGAGTGCAGTGTAATTATGTGGTGTGTAATTATGTGGCACTGAGTGGTATATTTAGTGTATGTTGCATTGAGTGCAGTGTAATTATGTGGCCTGTATATATGTGGCACTGAGTGGCATTTGGAGGGTAAGTCGCATTGAGTGCAGTGTAATTATGTTGCATGTAATTATGTGGCACTGAGAGGTATTTGGAGTGTATGTTGCGTTGAGCGCAGTGTAATTATGTGGCGTGTAACTGAGTGGTATTTGGAGTGTGTGTTGCATGGAGAGCAGTGTAATTATGTGGTGTGTAATTATGTAGCACTGAGGGGTATTTGGAGTGTATGTTGCATTGAGTGCAGTGTAATTATGTGGCATGTAATTATGTGGCACTGAGTTGTATTTGGAGTGTATGTTGCATTGAGTGCACTGTACCTATGTGGCGTATAACTATGTGGCACTGAGTGGTATTTGGAGTGTATGTTGCATTGAGTGCAGTGTAATTATGTGGAGTGTAATTATGTGGCAATGAGTGGTATTTGCAGTGTATGTTGCATGGAGTGCAGTGTAATTATAAGGCGTGTAATAATTTGGCACTGAGTGGTATTTGCAGTGTATGTTACGTTGAGCACAGTGTAATTATGTAGCGTGTAATGATGTGGCACTGAGTGGTATTTGAAGTGTATGTTGCATTGAGCGCAGTGTAATTATGTGGCGTGTAATTATGTGGCACTGAGTGGTATTTGGAGAGTATGTTGCATTGAGCGCCGTATAATTATGTGGCGTGTAATTATGTGGCACTGAGTGGTATTTAGAGTGTATGTTGCATTGAGTGCAGTGTAATTATGTGGCGTGTAATTATGTGGCACTGAGTGGTATTTGGAGTGTATGTTGCTTTGAGCGCAGTGTAATTATGTGGCGTGTAATTATGTTGCACTGAGTGAAATTTGGAGTGTATGTTGCGTTGAGCGCATTGTAATTAAGTGGCGTGTAATTATGTGGCACTGAGTGGTATTTGGAGTGTATGTTGCGTTGAGCGCATTGTAATTATGTTTCGTGTAACTGAGTGGTATTTGGAGTGTATGTTGCATTGAGTGCAGTGTAATTATGTGGCATGTAATTATGTGGCACTGAGTTGTATTTGGAGTGTATGTTGCATTGAGTGAAGTGTAATTATGTGGCGTGTAACTATGTGGCACTGAGTGGTATTTGGTGTGTATGTTGCATGGAGTGCAGTGTAATTATGTGGCATGTAATTATGTGGCCCTGAGTGGTATTTGGAGTGTATGTTGCATTGAGTGCAGTGTAATTATGTGGCATGTAACTATGTAGCCCTGAGTTTTATTTGGAGTGTACGTTGCATTGAGTGCAGTGTAATTATGTGGCGTGTAATATTTGGCACTGAGTGGTATTTGTAGTGTATGTTGCATTGTGTGCAGTGTAATTATGTAGCGTGTAACTATGTGGCACTGAGTGGTATTTGGAGTGTATGTTGCATGGAGTGCAGTGTAATTATGTGGCGTGTAATTATGTGGCACTGAGTGGTATTTGGAGTGTATGTTGCATTGAGCACAGTGTAATTATGTAGCGTGTAATTATGTTTCACTGAGTGGTATTTAGAGTGTATGTTGCATTGAGTTCAGTGTAATTATGTGGCGTGTAATTATGTGGCACTGAGTGGTATTTGGAGTGTATGTTGTGTTTGGTGCAGTGTAATTATGTGGCGTGTAATAATGTGGCAATAAGTGGTATTTGGAGTGTATGTTGCGTTGAGCGCAGTGTAATGAAGTGGCGTGTAATTATGTGGCACTGAGTGGTATTTGGAATTTATGTTGTGTTGAGCGCAGTGTAATTAAGTGGCGTGTAATTATGTTGCACTGAGTGGTATTTGGAGTGTATGTTGCATTGAGTGCAGTGTAATTATGTGGTGTGTAATTATGTGGCATGTAATTATAAGGCACTGAGTGGGATTTGGAGTGTATGTTGCATTGAGTGCAGGGTAATTATAAGGCTTGTAATTATGTGGCACTGATTGGTATTTGGAGTGTATGTCGCATTGAGTGCAGTGTAATTATGTGGCGTGTAATTATGTGGCACTGAGTGGTATTTGGAGTGTATGCTGCGTTGAGCGCAGTGTAAATATGTGGCATGTCATTTGTGGCACTGAGTGGTATTTGGAGTGTATGTTGCGTTGAGTGCAGTGTAATTAAGTGGTGTGTAATTATGTGGCACTGATTGGTATTTGGAGTGTATGTTGCATTGAGTGCAGTGTAATTATGTGGCGTGTAATTATGTGGCACTGAGTGGTATTTGAATGTATGCTGCGTTGAGTGCAGTGTAATTATGTGGAGTGTAATTTTGTGGCACTAAGTGGTATTTGGAGTGTATGTTGCGTTGAGCGCAGTGTAATTAAGTGGCGTGTAATTATGTTGCACTGAGTGGTATTTGGAGTGTATATTGCATTGAGTGCAGTGTAATTATGTGGCGTGTATTTATGTGGCACTGAGAGGTATTTGGAGTGTATATTGCATTGAGTGCAGTGTAATTATAAAGCTTGTAATTATGTGGCACTGATTGGTATTTGGAGTGTATGTTGCATTGAGTGCAGTGTAATTATGTGGCGTGTAATTATGTGGCATTAAGTGGTATTTGGAGTGTATGTTGCATTGAGTGCAGTGTAATTATTGGCGTGTAATTATATGGCACTGAGTGGTATTTGGAGTGTATGTTGCATTGAGTGCAGTGTAATTATGTGGCGTGTAACTATGTGGCACTGAGTCGTATTTGGAGTGTATGTTGCATGGAGTGCAGTGTAATTATGTGGCGTGTAATTATGTGGCACTGAGTGGTATTTGGAGTGTATGTTGCGTTGAGTGCAGTGTAATTATGTGGTGTGATTATGTGGCACTGAGTGGTATTTGGAGTGTATGTTGCGTTAAGCGTATTGTAATTATGTGGCACTGAGTGGTATTTGAAGTGTATGTTTCATTAAGCGCAGTGTAATTATGTGGCGTTTAATTATGTGGCACTGAGTGGTATTTGGAATCTATGTTGCATTGAGTGCAGTGTAAATATGTGGTGTGTAATTATGTGGCACTGAGTGGTATATTTAGTGTATGTTGCATTGAGTGCAGTGTAATTATGTGGCCTGTAAATATGTGGCACTGAGTGGCATTTGGAGTGTAAGTCGCATTGAGTGCAGTGTAATTATGTTGCATGTAATTATGTGGCACTGAGTGGTATTTGGAGTGTATGCTGCATTGAGCGCAGTGTAATTATGTGGCGTGTTACTGAGTGGTATTTGGAGTGTGTGTTGCATGGAGCGCAGTGTAATTATCTGGTGTGTAATTATGTGGCACTGAGTGGTATTTGGAGTGTAGGTTGCATTGAGTGCAGTGTAATTATGTGGCATGTAATTATGTGGCACTGAGTTGTATTTGGAGTGTATGTTGCATTGAGTGCAGTGTACTTATGTGGCGTATAACTATGTGGCACTGAGTGGTATTTGGAGTGTATGTTGCGTGGAGTGAAGTGTAATTATGTGGCATGTAATTAAGTGGCACTGAGTGGTATTTGGAGTGTATGTTGCATTGAGTGCAGTGTAATTATGTGGAGTGTAATTATGTGGCAATGAGTGGTATTTGCAGTGTACGTTGCATTGAGTGCAGTTTAATTATGTGGCATGTAATTATGTGGCACTGAGTGGTATCTGTAGTGTATGTTGTATTGAGTGCAGTGTAATTATGTGGCGTGTAACTATGTGGCACTGAGTGGCATTTGGAGTGTATGTTGCATGGAGTGCAGTGTAATTATAAGGCGCGTAATTAATAGGCACTGAGTGGTATTTGCAGTGTATGTTGCGTTGAGCACAGTGTAATTATGTAGCGTGTAATGATGTGGCACTGAGAGGTATTTGGAGTGTATGTTGCATTGAGCACAGTGTAATTATGTGGCGTGTAATTATGTGGCACGGAGTGGTATTTGGAGAGTATGTTGCATTGAGCGCAGTATAATTATGTGGCGTATAATTATGTGGCACTGAGTGGTATTTAAAGTGTATGTTGCATTGAGTGCAGTGTAATTATGTGGCGTGTAATTATGTGGCACTGTTTGGTATTTGGAGTGTATGTTGCTTTGAGCGCAGTGTAATTATGTGGCGTGTAATTATGTTGCACTGAGTGGTATTTGGAGTGTATGTTGCGTTGAGCGCATTGTAATTAAGTGTCGTGTAATTATGTAGCACTGAATGGTATTTGGAGTGTATGTTGCATTGAGCGCAGTGTAATTATGTTTCGTGTAACTGAGTGGTATTTGGAGTGTATGTTGCATGGAGTGCAGTGTAATTATGTGGCGTGTAATTAGGTGGCACTTAGTGGTATTTGGAGTGTACGTTGCATTGAGTGCTGTGTAATTATGTGGCATGTAACTATGTGGCACTGAGTGGTATTTGGAGTGTATGTTGCATGGAGTGCAGTGTAATTATGTGGCATGTAATTATGTGGCCCTGAGTGGTATTTGGAGAGTATGTTGCATTGAGTGCAGTGTAATTGTGTGGCGTGTAATTATGTGGCACTAAGTGGTATTTGGAGTGTATGTTGCTTTGAGCGCAGTGTAATTATGTGGCGTGTAATTATGTTGCACTGAGTGGTATTTGGAGTGTATGTTGCGTTGAGCGCGTTGTAATTAAGTGGAGTGTAAATATGTGGCACTGAGTGGTATTTGGAGTGTATGTTGCGTTGAGCGCAGTGTAATTATGTTTCGTGTAACTGAGTGGTATTTGGAGTGTATGTTGCATGGAGTGCAGTGTAATTATGTGGCATGTAATTAGGTGGCACTCAGTGGTATTTGGAGTGTATTTTGCATTGAGTGCAGTGTAATTATGTGGCATGTAATTATGTGGCACTGAGTTGTATTTGGAGTGTATGTTGCATTGAGTGCAGTGTAATTATGTGGCGTGTAATTATGTGGCACTGAGTGGTATTTAGAGTGTATGTTGCATTGAGTGCAGTGTAATTATGTGGCGTGTAATTATGTGGCACTGAGTGGTATTTGGAGTGTATGTTGCGTTGAGCGCATTGTAATTAAGTGGCGTGTGATTATGTGGCACTGAGTGGTATTTGGAGTGTATGTTGCGTTGAGCGCAGTGTAATTATGTTTCGTGTAACTGAGTGGTATTTGGAGTGTATGTTGCATGGAGTGCAGTGTAATTATGTGGCGTGTAATTATGTGGCACTGAGTGGTATTTGGAGTGTATGTTGCGTTTGGTGCAGTTTAATTATGTGGCGTGTAATAATGTGGCAATAAGTGGTATTTGGAGTGCATGTTGCGTTGAGCGCATTGTAATTAAGTGGAGAGTAATTATGTGGCACTGAGTGGTTTTTGGAATGTATGTTGCGTTGAGCGCAGTGTAATTAAGTGGCGTGTAATTATGTTGTACTGAGTGGTATTTGGAGTGTATGTTGCATTGAGTGCAGTGTAATTATGTGGCGTGTAATTATGTGGCATGTAATTATGTGGCACTGAGTGGTATTTGCAGTGTATGTTGCATTGAGTGCAGGGTAATTATAAGGCTTGTAATTATGTGGCACTGATTGGTATTTGGAGTGTATGTTGCATTGAGTGCAGTGTAATTATGTGGCGTGTAATTATGTGGCACTGAGTGGTATTTGGAGTGTATGCTGTGTTGAGCACAGTGTAATTATGTGGCATGTAATTTTGTGGCACTGAGTGGTATTTGGGGTGTATGTTGCATTGAGCGCAGTGTAATTAAGTGGTGTGTAATTATGTGGCACTGAGTGGTATTTGGAATGTATGTTGCGTTGAGTGCAGTGTAACTAAGTGGCGTGTAATTATGTTGCACTGAGTGGTATTTGGATTGTATGTTGCATTGAGTGCAGTGTAATTATGTGGCGTGTATTTATCTGGCACTGAGTTTTTATTTGGAGTGTATGTTGCATTGAGTGCAGTGTAATTATAAGGCTTGTAATTATGTGGCACTGATTGGTATTTGGAGTGTATGTTGCATTGAGTGCAGTGTAAATATGTGGCGTGTAATTATATGGCACTGAGTGGTATTTGGAGTGTATGTTGCATTGAGTGCTATGTAATTATGTGGCTCTGAGTGGTATTTGGAGTGTATGTTGCATAGAGTGCAGTGTAATTATGTGGCGTGTAACTATGTGGCACTGATTCGTATTTGGAGTGTATGTTGCATGGAGTGCAGTGTAATTATGTGGCACTTTGTGGTATTTGGAGTGTATGTTGCGTTGAGTGCAGCGTAATTATGTGGTGTGTACTTATGTGGCACTGAGTGGTATTTGGACTGTATGTTGCGTTAAGCGTAGTGTAATTATGTGGTACTGAGTGGTATTTGAAGTGTATGTTGCATTGAGTGCAGTGTAATTATGTTGTGTGTAATTATGTGGCACTGAGTGGTATTTGAAGTGTATGTTGCATTGAGTGCAGTATAATTATGTGGTGTGTAATTATGTGGCAATGAGTGGTATTTGGAGTGTATGTTGCATTGAGTGCACTGTAGTTATGTGGCGTGTAATTATGTGGCACTGAGTGGTATTTGGAGAGTATGTTGCATTGAGCGCAGTGTAAACATGTAGAATATAATTTTGTGGCACTGAGTGGTATTTGGAGTGTATGTTGCATTGAGTGCAGTGTAATTACGTGGCCTGTAATTGTATGGCACTGAGTGGTATTTGGAGTGTATGTTGCGTGGAGCACAGTGTAATTATGTAGCATATAATTATGTGGCACTGAGTAGTATTATGAGGAGTGTATGTTGTATTCAGTAGAGTGTAATTTTGTGGTGGGTAATTATGTGGCAGTGAGTGGTATTGTTTGTAGAGTATGTTGCATTGTAATTATGTAGCGTATAATTATGTGGCACTGAGTGGTATTGTGTGGAGTGTGTGTTGCATTCAGTAGTGTGTAATTATGTGGTGTGTAATTATGTGGCAATGAGTGGCATTTGCAGTGTATGTTGCATTGAGTGCAGTTTAATTATGTGGCAGGTAATTATGTGGCACTGAGTGGTATCTGTAGTGTATGTTGTGTTGAGTGCAGTGTAATTATAAGGCGTGTAATTATGTGGCACTGAGTGGTATTTGCAGTGTATGTTTCGTTGAGCACAGTGTAATTATGTAGCGTGTAATGATGTGGCAATGAGTGGTATTTGGAGTGTATGTTGCATTGAGCGCAATGTAATTATGTGGCGTGTAATTATGTGGCACTGAGTGGTATTTGGAGAGTATGTTGCATTGAGCGCAGTATAATTATCTGGCGTGTAATTATGTGGCACTGAGTGGTATTTAGAGTGTATGTTGCATTGAGTGCAGTGTAATTATGTGGCGTGTAATTATGTGGCACTGAGTGGTATTTGGAGTGTATGTTGCTTTGAGCGCAGTGGAATTATGTGGCGTGTAATTATGTTGCACTTAGTGGTATTTGGAGTGTATGTTTTGTGTAACTGAGTGGTATTTGGAGTTTATGTTGCATGGAGTGCAGTGTAATTATGTGGCGTGTAATTAGGTGGCACTCAGTGGTATTTAGAGTGTATGTTGCATTGAGTGCAGTGTAATTATGGGCATGTAATTATGTGGCACTGAGTTGTATTTGGAGTGTATGTTACATTAAGTGCAGTGTAATTATCTGGCGTGTAACTATGTGGCACTGAGTGGTATTTGGAGTGTATGTTGCATGGAGTGCAGTGTAATTATGTGGCATGTAATTATGTGGCCCTGAGTAGTATTTGGAGTGTATGTTGCATTGAGTGCAGTGTAATTATGTGGCATGTAATTATGTAGCCCTGAGTTTTATTTGGAGTGTACGTTGCATTGAGTGCGGTGTAATTATGTGGCGTGTAATATTTGGCACTGAGTGGTATTTGTAGTGTATGTTGCATTGCGTGCAGTGTAATTATGTAGCGTGTAACTATGTGGCACTGAGTGGTATTTAGAGTGTATGTTGCATGGAGTGCAGTGTAATTATGTGGCGTGTAATTATGTGGCACTGAGTGGTATTTGGAGTGTATGTTGCGTTGAGCACAGTGTAATTATGTAGCGTGTAATTAGGATTGCACTGAGTGGTATTTAGAGTTTATGTTGCATTGTGTGCAGTGTAATTATGTGGCGTGTAATTATGTGGCACTGAGTGGTATTTGGAGTGTACGTTGTGTTTGGTGCAGTGTAATTATGTGGTGTGTAATAATGTGGCAATAAGTGGAATTTGGAGTGTATGTTACGTTGAGCGCAGTGTAATTAAGTGGCGTGTAATTATGTGGCACTGAGTGGTATTTGGAATGTATGTTGCGTTGAGCGCAGTGTAATTAAGTGGCGTGTAATTATGTTGCACTGAGTGGTATTTGGAGTGTATGTTGCATTGAGAGCAGTGTAATTATGTGGCGTGTAATTATGTGGCATGTAATTATGTGGCACTGAGTGGTATTTGGAGTGTATGTTGCATTGAGTGCAGTGTAATTATGTTGCGTGTAATTATGTGGCACTGAGTGGTATTTGGAGTGTATGCTGCGTTGAGCGCAGTGTAATTATGTGGCATGTAATTTTGTGGCACTGAGTGGTATTTGGAGTGTATGTTGTGTTTGGTGCAGTGTAATTATGTGGCGTGTAATAATGTGGCAATATGTGGAATTTGGAGTGTATGTTGCGTTGAGCGCAGTGTAATTAAGTGGCGTGTAATTATGTGACACTGAGTGGTATTTGGAATGTATGTTGCGTTGAGCGCAGTGTAATTAAGTGGCGTGTAATTATGTTGCACTGAGTGGTATTTGGAGTGTATGTTGCATTGAGAGCAGTGTAATTATGTGGCGTGTAATTATGTGGCATGTAATTATGTGGCACTGAGTGGTATTTGGAGTGTATGTTGCATTGAGTGCAGTGTAATTATGTGGCGTGTAATTATGTGGCACTGAGTGGTATTTGGAGTGTATGCTGCGTTGAGCGCAGTGTAATTATGTGGCATGTAATTTTGTGGCACTGAGTGGTATTTGGAGTGTATGTTGCGTTGAGCGCAGTGTAATTAAGTGGTGTGTAATTATGTAGCACTGAGTGGTATTTGGAATGTATGTTGCGTTGAGCGCAGTGTAATTAAGTGGCGTGTAATTATGTTGCACTGAGTGGTATTTGGATTGTATGTTGCATTGAGTGCAGTGTAATTATGTGGCATGTATTTATCTGGCACTGAGTTTTTATTTGGAGTGTATGTTGCATGGAGTGCAGTGTAATTATAAGGCTTGTAATTATGTGGCACTGATTGGTATTTGGAGTGTATGTTGCATTGAGTGCAGTGTAATTATGTGGCACTTTGTGGTATTTGGAGTATATGTTGCGTTGAGTGCAGTGTAATTATGTGGTGTGTAATTATGTGACACTGAGTGGTATTTGGAGTGTATGTTGCGTTAAGCGTAGTGTAATTATGTGGTACTGAGTGGTATTTGAAGTGTATGTTGCATTGAGTGCAATGTAATTATGTTGTGTGTAATTATGAGGCACTGAGTGGTATTTGAAGTGTATGTTGCATTGAGTGCAGTGTAATTATGTGGCGTGTAATTATGTGGCAATGAGTGGTATTTGGAGTGCATGTTGCATTGAGTGCAGTGTAGTTATGTGGCGTGTAATTATGTGGCACTTAGTGGTATTTGGAGTGTATGTTGCGTTGAGCGCAGTGTAAATATGTAGAATATAATTTTGTGGCACTGAGTGGTATTTGGAGTGTATGTTGCATTGAGTGCAGTGTAATTATGTGGCCTGTAATTGTATGGCACTGAGTGGTATTTGGAGTGTATGTTGCGTGGAGCACAGTGTAATTATGTAGCATATAATTATGTGGCACTGAGTAGTATTATGAGGAGTGTATGTTGTATTCAGTAGAGTGTAATTTTGTGGCGTGTAATTATGTGGCACTGAGTGATATTGTGTGGAGTGTATGTTGTATTCAGTAGAGTGTAATTGTGTGTGAGGGTGCAGAGTGTGTGAGATTGCAGAGTGTGTGAGGGTGCAGTGCGGCATTAAAAAGTGCTTCTGTGTTTGCGCTCAGACATCACTGTGCATGTCATAATAGTTGTGGTATTTAATATCATAGTGCTTCTATATTCATAAATGCACATCACTTGCGGTATACTCTATGCATCAACATAAATATTATAATAAAAGACCTGTACCGGCTCCATTGATTAATAAAGTGCAGTCAAGTGATGTCCTCGCCCAAAACACGCAAAAACATGCGATTCACGAGGTAACAGACTTGCCAATGGGAACCAATGGTCTGGCCTAGGCAAGGTGGTGTGACGGGAAGCAAGGACTGGGTGAGAAGGGAGGGGGGAATGTCAGCAGGAAGGGATGGGGTGGCAAAGCAGCTGGGCTGTTGCTTGTAAACAACAAGCTCTGGCATTGCGCGGTAGGGAGCGGGGGAGCGGATTCCTTTGAAGTGTAAACCAGCGGGAGTGCGGAGAGAGACTCACAGGCTGACTAATAGTGTGCGATGTGTGCGAGCTCGCACACATACACTGTAGGCAATCCGCCTAGAAAAGCCTTTTGTGTGCATTTTTTAAAGCCCCTACATAATATCTCGCCAACAAGCATTGCTAAAGCAGTGCCTTAAGCGAGACCTAAAGGGGGTGGGGGAGATAGATGCTCTATTTTAAAAGGCTATTGGACTTCTAGAAATAGATATATCGATTACATCCGCTAGCAGTATTTTTTTGAATTACTAAAAGACAAATTGTTTCGAGGTCTATATAGTGGATTACAAAGCCAGAGTTCATTGAACATCCAATCAGACTTGTGATTACTTATTTAGATAAGTCTATTACTTCATTTTGTCTGCCTGTTACAAAACACAAATGGCCAACACGCGTTTTGTAACCAGTACATTTAAGTAAGTTGCTTCATCAGGGCTAAAAATCCATTACTTGTTAAAATTGCCTGTCTGCAAAAAGCACCAGTCTCATCATCAAAGTTCATGCCACCTCTTGGTTTGGCAATAATGATATGCTGTTGGTTCCATGTGATAGAGGGTCAAAAAGAAAAAATATGAATTACGACGTTTTACTAACATCCAGCATGGTAGCCGTCTTCCACTGTAATTGTCCTTTTATATGAAAGTGAGTTAGACAAAAAAGTCTTCTAATCATGACAAGGGGCTAAACCTAAGCCCCCTTAATTGTTTGAATTGTAGAAAGTAGGTGTTCGGCAACAGAGAGCTAAAGCTGTCCATAGATGCGACCGGAAAATGAAGCAAGCTCAGTAATTCCCAGGAACTACTACCGTAGCTTACATACATAGGGAAACTAAATGCAAGGGCTGCTGTATATTCAGAGTAAGAGGCCATGACAATACAATGAATCAGAAGAATAGTGGTTCTACCAGTGTGCTTTTCTTTAATGTTATGCCTCCCAGCCCTGGTGAGCAGCATATTTAAACAAAAAGTCATAACCTGATAAAACCAACTGCAACTTGCAAAGTATGTGAAGTCAGCCAAAGCTTGACTTTCTTTATGACTTTCATACAGTAGCGGTCGGCAGTAGCTGTTTCTGTAGGGCGGTGACGTGGGCAGGGGGAGGGGCAGGGTGGGGGGTAGTAATGTATGGATTATGGAGTTTTACAGGTAAGTAAACATTTAAATAAATAAAACGAATTTCGTTGCGCGCATTGCATCACATTTGGTGATGCAGTACGCGCAACGAAATTCGTTTTATTCATTTAAATGTTTATGCAATTTAGTGTGAATCACTAATGAGCACAGAACACTGACTATTATGTTTCAGAAAATTTAAATCCAACACTACATTTATGTCACAAATGTACCTTTTCAGTCGGATATTCTCTGGTCCATCTATTTGTAGGTGAATTGCAAAACAACTGACATAATATTTACAAATATTTTCAAATTTAAAAATAAAACTAGACTTTTATACTATTCTAATTTGGAACTAAGAAGTATTCACTCTTTCTTGAATAGAAGGGAAAATATGTCCCTTCCTGTGAGGTGGTGGTCTCACTGTAGCCATAAAGTTGAGGCTTAGTTGGAAGACCAATGTAATTTGATTTGTTTTTTACAAATGCAATCTGATTTTCGCTTTGATTTGGAAGAACCATTTCATGACCTATGCTTCATGTAATTTCTCAATATGGTGTATAATAATAGATACCCGTCTTGTAAGTTTGGCTTAGAATTTGCTGAGCACCTCCGAAAACTGTAATGCATGCCATGGTCACAAGCAAGCTGGACTACGGGAACACTTTCTATGTTAGGATCAACCAAAAACCCACCATAAGGCTGCAGGTCATTCAGAACTCGGAAGCCAGAATCATTCACAGCCTCCCACACCACACTCACATCACACCACGGGTTGATTAAGTTTAGAATTTTTTTTTAAAAACATGTATTTTCTCTGTGAGTGTCCAAGAACAACTACTTGCTGCATAAATTGATTTTGACCTCTAGATTTAGGTGCTAAACTGCAAAAGGGAACGAGGATTTTATAGGAACTGGGTGGTGTCTGATAAGGTAATGGGGTGCATACACCAGATGCTCACTAATATACATATTTTCTGGAATGCTCTTCGGTTGTAAATTCTGGATGATGAACCATGCTCCAGGGAATAATCGAGATTTTCCCAACACGGGTTGTGGTGACCTCTCGTGGTGAGGAAGCTGCAGCTCGAGAAGAAAATCTACTCGAGCGGCAGCAAAATCACCTTGAGCAGCAGTGTAGTGCCACGTACACTGATCTTTCAGCATGAAATGAGCTCACAGAGCTAAAAATCAGTGCGAGCAGCGCAACCTGCCGATTTCCACCCATACACGGAACTTCGCAGACTCTCGCTGAGTTTTCATGTAAAACCATGGAATTCAGCAGAGTAAAACCCTGTGTGTTGTGCCCAACCCTACATTAAACCTTCAAGTTATTAACTACATCCCATTTCCGAGGCAATACCTGCTTCCTCTTGGACTAAGTGACTTTCTAGATGGCCCAGTACATTTCCAGCCTCCAGATGCAGCCTACCCCATTCAAGAGGAATTTCACTCAGAAGAGTGAAGACCTTGAAGTGAACTTTGCTGTAGATCAATATGGAGAACTACAAAGTCTGCCTCCATACACCCTCAGTGGAGTGGAGAGGGTGGCTATGTGCCAGGATCTGACCAACTTTGTCAACCCATTTTAGGTGCAGTTACGCACAATAGGAAACCCCCCCAAAAAATGGCAGGGCAAGAAGAAGAGGGTGAAATGGAACGTTTTCAGGATACAGATTCCTGGAAGCAGACTCAGATTTGTCTCCATCTCCCCCTGATTAACATATCCTCTCCACAATACACCGAGTTCTTTGAAATTCCAATGTAAGGCCGGGTAGGAAGAAAAAAAATCTTTCCACTTTATTATAACTACCTATTGATGTTGCACTGTCCTCCTTCACGCAGAGAGACAGAGGCCCTACACACCAAACACACAGCTTTAACCCCTATTAGAGTTTACAATATTTGCACTAATATTCACACATTCTACCTTTCTTTTCTTTTGAGTCCCTATGTCAAGTACTTTGTTGGTAACTTTAGAAGCATGAGTAGCCCCTACTGTGATCATGCGATAACCGGACCCCATGTCTAAATGTATCCCTGTCACCCACAGTGGTATGCCTCACTGCTATCAATTTCACAACCACACTATAGAGAAATGTATACCTTTGCTTGTTGTAACTCAACCATGCTTTAAATGTATCTTGTTTGGGTATGCTGAGACAGCATACTCAATATATATTTATATTGTATATGAATACGCTTCGATATGTATTAATCCACACCATGTCATCTTTTTCTTTGAAGGTATTGTGTTGTCAGCCCATCTGTCTGTCACCTGCCACCACCTACTTTTCTTCTCTAATCTCTGCACTGGCATGTGGGTTGGCAAAGACGAATGGCAGAACCTGGTAAGTCTACAGCCAGCTCAAGTGTAAGGTGAATAACCACATATCTCTCTGCGTACCTGTCAGGATATTGAACATATTATTCCACAACACAATAGGGGTTTTAGAACAAAGTCCTGTACACAAGTATACGGATGATGGTTTTATTGTGAAAACCACAATTCAATAGCTCTTCTTGTAAGAATTAAGCAGGTCGACATCAGGAAAGTCTTAATAGGGATTATTTAATCCGGATCAATTTGCTTCCTCTGGACAGCTACTATCCTCTGCATCATGCCCTGGAGGACATCTTCCACTGTCCCCCGCAACCCTCTGCCACATTCCCCTTGCACATCGCCGAGGACCCGCTCAGTCCACGTGGCCCTACCTCAGTGGACCGAAAGTCACTGTCCCATGGCGGTGTGCCTGTGCCAGCCTCTGTGCATCTGGGGCCACTAACTTTGTGCAGCTCAAGTCAGGGACTCTGTCTGATTGAATATTGGATGGCCTCTGAGACGATGGCCATGGGGTCGTCAACGCTATGTGTCTGTGGCCCTGCGGTGCCCGCTGCCTCCGGCCTCAACTGCGGTCCACCAGGGCTCACACATCAAATCAAGACATGACCCGCCCGGAC
The DNA here is from genome assembly GCF_964261635.1 of Lissotriton helveticus. Lineage (NCBI taxonomy): Eukaryota > Metazoa > Chordata > Amphibia > Caudata > Salamandridae > Lissotriton > Lissotriton helveticus. The sequence continues at coordinate 1,294,698,241 of NC_136069.1, forward strand.
GTCACATCACCACAGGAGGCACATGCCACCATCCCCAGGACCACCTCCAACCGCCATCGAAACCATTGAAACGGTCGTACTGGCAGACTAACAGAGTTTCTCACACCTGTCGTGGATGCCATCATCTGCCTGATCCCCTGCTCAGCACTCCAGGTGCCACTAACTCATTGCACTGCAACCCATGGACCGTTACTGATTGAGTTTTGTGCTGTGGAGAGGTTGTGCAGCAATGCCACCTCAGGCAGTGTGGGAGACCTGGGACAATGATAAGGGATATGATGCAGGTGTAACACACCCCACTGCAGCTGCATCAGGTATATCCTGAAGGGACACAATCCTAAACAATTTGCACACATGAGCTGGCTCAGCTCTAGTGCCCCAACCTCAGTGCACTGCAACTCACTGACACATCTGTTTGCATATTTGGTGACCCCTGTACTTGCTCCGGCTACCTCCATATTGCTCAGCAGTTGTCTCTGTTATGCTGGTGTTTTCAGTTTCCGTTTTGATGGTGTTCACTGTTCAAGTTGTTGCCAGCACCAACCACTCTGTGCCGTCCTGCTTACACTCACCCCACACACATCAAGCACAGGCGTCACTGCACATGTGGCCCTGCCAATAAAGGGGCCGGGCACACATGCACATAGCCAGTACCACATACTACCTGAGTGTGTCCCTGTGGTCATGTTGTATGCATGAGGGCCCTGGGCACTACGACCTTACATTGTGCTGTGTACAGCAGACGCAGGCATGTCACCGCAGGCAGCAGGTTAGAGCTTGGACATGTAGCTTTGTCGTCACCCACTCAATGCGTAAGAGGAGTGGACTGGGCCGTCGTACGCAGAGACGACTTGGGTGTGTGAATGATAATTGTGTGTCTCTGGGCGTGGTTCTGTATTGGAAATGTGTATATGCATGTGTCTCTGTAGCAGTATGGGTCTCCTTTGTGGGGTGTAGGTGGTCCCTGCAGGGTATTAGACACCCACGTATCTGATCTAGTTCGTCTTCCGTGAGTTCGGACCCCACCCGCACCTGTTTTGCCACCTCCTTTTGGCATTCTGACACCTGACATTGGAATGCGATGTGTGCCTCGGTGAAGTGTTGTGAGCCAGCCATGCTTGCGGGTGCTTCCTGCTGTGTGGTCTGTGCAGGGGCTGGGTTCTCCTCTATGTAGCTTGGCTGCCCTGCTGGTGGGTTGCCTTGGGATGTCCATGAGCTGTTGTAGGGCATCAGTGTTGAAGGTGTGGTGGTCCACTCCAGCATCACTGATGAGTTGTCTGGTCTGCTCAGATGGAGGTGTTGTTTGTCCCTCTGCAATGTGAAGGGAAGATGCATGTTGACATTGTGTTGACATGTATGTTTGCGCATTGTTCTTGTTTACATGCAGACTGTATGGCAATGTACATAGTGACTATTTGGGAGGTGCTGGGTTTTGATGGTGGACAGTGGACATTTGGACTACATGACGGATGTGAGGTTGTACGCGTACATTCCCATCTCACAGTTTCCTGCTCTGTTGGATGTAGTTGGCCTGTTTCGGCGCATGTACGGAGCCAGTTGTGTACTCTGTTCTGCAGTGTCGAAGTTGCATATTGTACCACATTGATGTCAATGTGGATGTGCTGTTCCTGCTATGTGTGTGTGTGCTGCAGTGTGCCACGGGGATCAGGGACATAATCCAGGGTCATTGTGGGTGTGCAGTGTGCTACTCATCGTTGTGCATGCGTGCTATTTTGCCCATCTCCCCCGGCCCCCAATCCCTGGTTGTTACTCGACCTGTTGATGTTGTGTCAGGTCCTCTCGAGCTGTGTCCTGACTCCCAGCTGTTTGCACCGTCTCCACACTGATGACTGTGGCCTCGGTTTCCTCCAGCTCCTCCTATAGCGCAGGACTCCCACCTCTTGTCTCCATTGCTGCCTTCCTGTTGGCAGCGGGTTTGTCCTTGGTATGGTTTTCACATCATGCCAGCGCCTCTTGGACTCCTCCATAGACCTCCTTGACACTTCAACTGCATTCATGGTAGTCCAATTGTGGGTGAGTTCATGGTAGTGTTCTGTCACCTCCGTGACACTGATCTGGTTTGCCTGGGGACTGCACCCCGTCTTCCTAACCATCGTATCCTTCGTCTTCCCCGACCCCGTTGTTCCTTGCTGGTGTTCTGTGGGGCTTGTGGGGTTCACGTTCACCTCTGCACTCAGTCAAGGTGCATCCATGCTGCTACGCACTTTGAATTGTTTATGTTATTTTTTTGGGTTGCTTTTATAGTGCATTTTCCAACCAGACGCGTGGGATTTGCAGGCCTGCAGCTGCTCTTCGCTCCTTTTTTGTATTGCGATTGGCCTCATCGCAACATTTTTTGCATTTGTGTTTTGCATTTTTTAGGCTTCTCGTTGGCTTTTTCGCTGACATTTGACGCGTTGCTGGGGGCCTATAGCATGGTGCCTCTGTGTTGTGAATACTTAGTTAACACGGAGTTATTTTCCTGTGATATAATGTGATATGAAGAGTTGAGTTAAGCTCAATTTGCTGTACTTATCACACGTTCTTGAGAATATTCCCCTAAATGTTTAGCAAAGAATGGTCCATTTGAGAAGGGCCTGTAGCTTGCTGGGTTAGTGGGGTTGAGGTTTTTTCTTTTTGAGGATGGTTTTAATCTCAGGTGGGAATGAAGCTAGACCAGGGACATGTTGAGTAGGCATTTGACTACCTCCCCTTCACAAGTTGAGCAAAGGATATCTGGAAAGATTTTTGGTGCTGGTTCTGAAGGTGATCCCGGAGGTCTGGCTGCATCGATAATATTGAGGAAATCTGTTTATGATAGGGTACTGAAAGTACACATTGATGGATGATTATTGCTATCTCTCTCTGTGGTGGTTAGGTCATGTGTTGTTGTGGTTTTGTCTGCATTCCCTTTAAGATAATTTTAGATCTTTTTAATTTTTAAGATTAATGAATTGGAAATTTTGTCACAGAAGTCCTGCACCTGTTGTTTCTATGTTTAAGCACACTTGACTGCAGAATTCTGTTAGAATTGCTCTTTAGAAGGGCAGTCTGCTTCTGTTATGCACGTGGAGTAGTGGTGTCTTTTTGTGGTTCTGAAGGCTCTTTTGTAGGTTCTGTTATTGTGGTGTAGTGTGCTTTTGTCTGTTACAACTAATACTTTTTCATATTAGGTCAATGTCTCACAAGGAACGATACCTCTACCCTGATAACTGTCATCTAGCAATGGTGTCTGTGATTGTTTAAGTACTGTGTAAGAAAAATATGTTTCTATTGCCTTATATGGTTTCTTTTAAAATATACTTTACCCTGTATAGGTTCCTTGATGACTTCAGTGTTAAAATGGTGTCTGTTTTTTCTTTTCTTTTATTTATTTATTTGCAAAGTTTTATATAACGGTGCAGAGTGCTGAGGCCTAGTGTTATCCAATGTCAGATAGGGTGCCTCCGGTTCATGGCTTCTCCCGTGCAGGCCACAAAGTTGTGGGAGCAAAGCTCTTGGTGATAGGCTCAGCCCAAAGGGAGATCTGAGTTAGCACCTAAAGTACACCCACAGTGGTACATGGGCGGCTGGGTGCAGGGTGCTCTTTTGGCGTCCGGTGCCCTGTTGATTTCAATGAGGATTCTCCGGTTCCAACAAAGACTGCAGACTTGGGGACGAAGATAGTCTGCCGGATGTTGAGACACTGTTGGTTGGGCCACCCAAGGCCTTGGGACATCGAATTTTCTTACCAGCTCTGGTCGTCGTCGGGGGATCCTTCAGAAAGGGGCAGCCGGTGTCGTTTGGAGATTCGAGACAGGTCAAAGATCCCCAGATCCCTGGTCAGGATCGCTGGAGAGATCTCCTCATGGTTTTGGGCCATTCAAACTCAGGCCGAGGGTGTCAGTTGCAGAGTGGTGCAGACTCTTGGTTTTGGCTGGGGCCTGAGTTTTGTGGGTGAGCAAATCCAGTGCTAACGGGAGACAAACTCTTTGGCTTGGAAGGCAGGGCCGGTCTTTCAGGTTCTTGAGGCTGCAGGACACACCAGGATTCCGCTGGAGCTGGCTCAAGGTGGGGACAGGCTGGTAGGGCTAATGCCAAGTCAGTGGGGGCTCTCCTCTTCTTAGTTTCAGAACAGCGTCTTCTGTCCTTCTTCTTCTCTTTTTTGTGATTTTGTTCGGAGGAGGCAAGGTTCAGGGTTACCCCTAAATACTAGATTTAGGGGCATTAAAGGCAAGTAAAGGTTGGAACCAATCAGTGCCTTCCTTGAAGTGGGTACTGACCCTATTATGCCACTCTCCTGTGGGAAGGGGCATGTGCCTCACTCTGGTTGGCTGGGTCCCCCATCTGCAAGATGGCGGGAACTGAGAGTTGTGCTTCACCACGCCTCCCCCACCTGAGGGGTGGGGTTGGCAAAGTGGGCACACCTCCCTCCATCACTTGGTTTTCCGCCGATTCTCCAGCCCAAAGTGGGGGTCAGAACCGGTGGGGGCCAGTTGCTGGAAGCAGCAAAGGCCTGGGGTAGCTCACAAAGGCGGCAAGCCTTTGAAGCTTCTTCTTCGTGGACCCTGCCTGTGAGAATTTAGCCTGGAATATGATGTCCACTAGTTCTAGTGGGCACCTTGTACCAGTCTAATCAACCCTTATTGATGGTGGTTGTAAAGTCAACCTTATAGAAAGCTATCCTAGTGGTAGCATGAACCAGCAGACTTCAGGCTAAGACTTCAGCAGGCGAGTTTAGAAAGTTGTTTTACCATATATAATCCCTTGAATACCAAATGAAAGGACACCACACAAGGTATATATCAAATATATATGTATTTAATCTAAACACAACCCCTCTGCACTCTTTATGAAGTCAGAGGTAAAAATTCAATACAAGTCACACAGTTAATATACGATAAGTTGCACAGTATACATTATGCCCTAGGGGCCTCACTAGCCATATACTCCTTAACCACAAGGGAGATAGCTTCCATCTTCCAGTCAGAATGGAATGTCCAAGGTCCAAGATATGTCACTCACAAGGGTGACCCAGTAACCAATCTGGTATATAACTAAAGTACATGGTATCAATTTAGAGAGAGAACAGCTGGGCTGTGGGTCTGATTAGCAGGCCCACGGCCACACTAAAGTCGAAAAACCAGAGAATCACAGCAAAAAGTGGAGGTGACCATAGGAAGCAGACCCTACTCTCCTACTCTGTCCTTCCTGGGGGACGAGGCTTTGCACCTTGTCTAAGGATGTGCATTTTTTCAGACCCCAGAGGGCAGCAGGCTCTCTACCCAGGGGTACAGAAACATGTATGGTGATTACAGCTGGCGGGCAGCCACTCAGTCTGGACACTTGTGTTAGGTTGTTTTTCAGGGGGCATTTCTAATATGGCTTCAGTGTTGGTTTAATAGGCTGAGTTGTTTGATACCAAACGTCTCAGTACTTAGTAAAGGTATCATGGTGCTGTGAAGTTCATAATGACAAACTCCCAACACCATATACTCTTAATGACAGTACGACACTTACAATGTCTAATAACTGGTTTAGACACTGTAGGGGTATAGGGCTCATGCTCCTGTACTCGCACTACTGGTATAGTGCACCCAGCTAGAGAGGCGGCTGACCTTTTCCAGGGCAGTGGTTGTAGGCATGGAACACAGGGATGTGTGCCATGTCGACCCTTCACTTTGGTCTGCACCAAAACACACAGCCTGCAATGGCAGTGTGTGCGTGTAAAGGTACAGGGCCTCTAAGGCTGACACAATATGTGCTGCAGCCCTTTGAGATCGTTCCTATGGTACCATTTACAAGGGACTGACATATGGACAAAGAGTGCCAATTGGGTGTTGTTTAAATGCAGTTTTAGGGAAAGGACATTGACCCTGGGTACCTGTTTAGCAGGAACTAAGGGCACACTCAGTCAAAGTACATCAGCAGTTTAGCAAAAAGTGGGGCACTTTCCTACATTCATCCTCATTGAAACCAGGCTCAACCCCACATCGGCACAGGAATTTTCCGCAGCCATCCCTACAGGATACAACATCCTGCACCAGTGCCAGTCCTATAAACCATGAGGAGGACTCGCCATCACCCACTGAGACACCATGAAGCATACCTCTTAAACTGACCCAGAAGCCAATTTTATGGAACACAGGCACTTCAAGCTTCAAACCGACAGTAGAGCCACTATCAAAGGCACCCTCACCCACTGGCCCCCCTCGCCATGGGCACCAAGGACTTCATACTGCTAGGTGATCTCAACTTTCATTTCGACGATCCCACAGACACCAAGTCCATGTACTGCCTCGAACGTCTACAGAGCTTCGGCCTCACCCAGTTCATAGAAGGCCATACCCACATCGCTGGACACACACTGGACCCCCGCTTCTCATTCCAGTGACAAGGTTAAAGTCATCTACATCACTTCACTCCATGGACGGGCCTCTCCCTTGTCTACTTCTACATCACAGGACAACCACCACCACTATGGAGTCTTGCAACACCCCAAGCCACTGATGGAAAAAAGTTATGCACTATTTTTATATATGTTTCTAACATCAAATTATAGTTACTTATATTTTTTTACTATTTAAAAAAAATGTATTTTAACGTTATTTCCCATGGTTTTACTTTCCATACCTCTGTTATTTTATATAGGAGGTGATGCAGTTCCAGTGGTTGGCCATGTGTAGTGCTGGACTAACTCCTATTTATTTATTTTGTTGTAACCTGTACTTGGATTTTCTTAATAGCCAAAAGTAGTAAACATATTCAAAATTGGTAAATTACTCAAAAGTGTGAGTTTACTTTGAGATTCAGGCCCTATATCTAATTTGTTTGGCAACATATCAATCAACAAACATATTGTGTAATCGTTTAATGTTTCATTTTTCTATCCTAAAGTAGCATCAGCTGCTTACAACTAATGTATAACATGCCTTAGTTTGGCCTTTACCCAATGTTTGTGTGTAACTTATAAATAACGCTATCATTATCTGCCAACTTTTGAGGACCAAGAACTTGACGATGATGCCATACTATCAACTAGCAAAGGGCAGCATGCAATCCTGGGAGAAATCTCTGTTCACATATAAACTGCCCTCTCTGCCACTTTCAGCACTAAATATGAAGAGGAGATGGTTAGTCCTAAAGAGGGAAACACCTCTCAGACCACAAGCAATTTTTCTCCTAGGGATCTCCTATGGATTGGTAGTCCCCTGGCACCAGATAAAAACTCTATGGATTGCTTGTCCGCAGGCACCAGCTAAAAAGCAACAGATGCAAGACAGGACTCACCTTCAACCAACCTCTCACCTACAAGTACCTGAGTTGACTTATCTGCCTCACCCTCTAACAGGTGCTGTTTCAATCTTTTCTCAGTCTTTTGATGGACAGGAAACTCCTTGTGAGAATGACTTGTACCCATTCATAAATCTCCTTCCTACAACATCCCATATGTCAACCTCCTACTGTCACAGGGATTCCGTTCTCCTACAGAACTGTGCATAGAGACTTGGAACCTCAGTGAGTTAGGGTGTGCCAAAACTCACCTTAGTACCCAAAATCCCCTACCAGACTAGCTACAGTGTCTCATTGGTCATTACAAAGTCCCAATGCTTAGACAAACGAGAACATGGACTTAGAATACCTCAGGTAACGTGGAACACATGAACACTCTTTCGTTATACAATCAGTTCAATCCAGAACAAGGAGTAAAAGAGGACGCGTGCACATTTGAAATGTTTATTTACTAATGCAGTGTTCTCAAACGCAGTATCTTAGTTAATACAAGCAAACATATTATAAGAAACAAAGTAATCAGCATAGTTACTAGTCCATAGAAAACAAAAGGTGAAAGCATATTAAAATGCTAAAATGAATAGGTTTAAACAACACCTAATTCTCACCCTCCCTAGCTAGCATATTATATTATATCTAAAAAGGTCTCTTTGGGTTTTAGCAGGGCGGGCCCATACCTCAGATCTTAGTGGTAAGGGATCACATCATCTTCCACCAGCTCTCTGCATGCGAAGCACCATCCAGTGTGTGTGTATGCTCTGTGCAAAGCAATATAAAATGCGCCTAGCGCCTGAATTTGGCCGCAGCGGCATGTATGTTATGTCTAGGAAGGTGCGAAGATCAGACCTCACAACAACTGGGTCGAGATATCCTTGAAGGCTTCAGCACTCACTGTACAGACACGGCTCACTAAGCAAAGCTGATATCAGAGTAAGAACATATTATTCGTGTGTGAATCAAAACACTCTACTAGGCTCAAAGCTACAATAACAGTTATGTGTCGTGTGCAGAAGCAGCAGAAAGGAAAAATGGCGTTTAAACTCCTAATAAGCTCATGCTAACTTAACACAGCATATAGGCAAAGCATAACTATATGACATCCCCCATGATCCGAGAATGGATAAGAAAAGATAAAATAAGATAAGGGGTTCTTATTTGAAATGCAGAGTTCAAGAACGAGACTCAATTCGAATTTGAGGGAATGTGAAAAAATAATTTCGATACCCAAAAAAATCTCACTAACATGACAATTTTGTGTTCAATTTCAACAAAGTCAATAGTTCTGGGACATGAAAAGTTATTCATAATTTCAAAAAAAATATATAACCAAAAGTTTAAAGTCAAAATAGACCTTGATTAGTCTCAGCCTAGGACTGAATATGAAAAATAAGCAGCAACAGCTTCCAAAAGGAAGTCACTGTTATCATCCGAAAATAATTCAGCCATCCAATTTAATAGCGGGAAAGAACATTCATGCTCTTCATTTACCGGAGCCTCTAGCACCATCAGTGGACAACTCGGCGGTGTTTCAATGAAGCTGTGTGCCAAGAAATCTTGCGCCGCTGCAAATATATTCCAACGACCCAGTACTCCATGCATCGCTGCCAAGGCCATAATCCCTTCGTCGGAACAAAGCAACTCATGAGCAACTAAGGGACTAATGAGATGATTAAAATCCACGTCAGGAGACACCATCTTGCAGAGACACAAATCCAGGGCCCAGTCGAAATCACAGCTCAGGCAATGAAAGACAGGCTGGACACATGTAAAATAGGAAAATCGAAACGATAATCCATATGCTGCACTTAAGGTGGTGAGCGGTAGTGTGCCATAGTAATCAAGCATCCTGTTGCGAAACAGCGCCAGCAGTGGCAGTTCGTTTTGGAACACCGGATGTGCCCACATTTTTAATGAAACAAAACAGCACCAGAACGCCCACAGCCAGCGCTAGTAAAACGGGAAATCCACCAAAGAGGCTGGAAAAGATTGAATGGAAGAAAGCAGGAATGACTCCAAATATCTTTTCAAAAGAAGTCACAAGAACACTGCTAACTACTTAAAAAAAATGTGCCAGGCCCGAAGTGGAGGATGCGTTAAAGATTGTGTGAATCAGCTCACTGAAATGTAACGGTAGGACAGTATTTAATAAAGCTTGCACCTCTGTGCGGGTGTTAGCTACGTGAAGGACAAATGTTTCACGAGCCGAAGTCAGGGCAACCTCTTTTTGTGACAATAGGGCTCTTATTCTACTCATTCCATTGAACTCTGTCTTCAAGGTCAGAATCCTCGGCCAGATGGAAACATCCAGGTTCCCATGTGGGGGCAGATATAAAACATTTTTACAGCAAACCACCCTTTCACTGACTGTAACCACATAAGCAATGCCTTTTATTAACCCACAGCAATCATCATTATTTAAAAGTAAATAACTGCCGTTTGCCAGTAATGTAAAAGTAGGGACGATAGCGGGCACGGGGGTACCTTTCAAAACACATGCTAAATTAGGCTGTTCTTGGTTGCAAGAGCCGTGTAATTGTATATGTCTGCACATTAATGAGTGATCTGGCGTTTCCGTGGGATGTATGACGTTACAACGCATACTTTTACCACGCATACCTTTACAACGTGGTATTTACAACGAATACCGTTACAACGCATAGCGCTTAGAGGTGCTGGATAGTGGTAAGTATAATTTTCTATTCCAATTCCAGTCCCCGTGGACACTAGGGAAGGTGTAGGATAGAAAATTAAACTTATTACTTACCCTAGAGCGCCCCCCAGCGCAATGCGTTGGAATGGTATGCGTGGTAATACCTGCGTTGTAATGGTAGTGCGTTGTAAAAATTTCGTTGTAAACGTTGCATACCGTTTCCGTGCACTCTTCACCTTTGAGATAAACTTCCTTTCCTTCCCAAAGGCATCTGTATGTAAAAGGAAGCGACCAGGCTTCATGAAGGTAGGAACTACCAAGAGGCTCGTATCTACCAATTGCAAAATATTTCACGCAATTTGTAAATTTAAACAAAGCAAACGGTAAAGTAATTAAACCGTGGATAAGCCATGTTGCAGTAGCAGCCTCTGCCACAGAAAATGGTAAAGACTCTAAGCGTTCAATGTCTAACATTGAAAAAGATGCATCTCTCATTGAAAGCAAATGCTGCTTGTCAGTCAAATTAAACGGGGCAAAGTGGGAGGAGACATTCATGTAATTCCAAGGCACTTTTCCGGCCTTAAGCGTGCAGGGTCCATGTAAATTGCATAATGGAACGCAATTGATTCTGACCATGGTATAACACAAACACATCATCTTGCACAATATCAACAACAGATGACACAATATTATCCAACGTGTAAATGCGGGAAGTAAGCGTGTTAATGCTATTATCAACAACTGCAAGCACTTTCTCTAAGTTAGCTTGATCAATAGCCCTAAGGCGGGTAGCCGCCTCAATCTGTGATGTTTTCCAGATTTCATTATAAACCGCATATATCCATCTCTTTGATCTACCACTAGCCGGGCCTTTTATGAAATCATTTAAATCAACATCACCAGTCAGCTTAGATAGATGCAGTTTAACTGAAGCCAAGGTAGAATGTTTGAGCCAACTCTGACATAATTTGCCTATTGAATAAGTGGTGACAGAATGGTCATTCTCAAAACGGGGATCGGCCCTGACTTGTGTAAAACCATCGGCCAAACCCAGAAAACGATGTTGGCACGAATCTGCACTTTTGTGCCACATCAACCAACCCTTGGGTTCCAAACTTGATATGTTAAAGGACGAATTTTGCAATAGAGTTTGCAACTCTCTAACTGTAAATGTTGTAGTATTACTCCAACCTGAATATTCTTCCAAATTAGGGAAGGAAGGAGTATTTAATTTTTAAGAAGTAGCCAATCCAAAGCACGTTGTCTGTGAAATAGTGGAATTCAAAAACAACATATGATTCGGGATGAGACATGCACGGTGCAAAGCCTCAGCGCCTTGCACCTGCCAACTTTTAGAACCCCAAAATGATTTAAGGTCAACTGTTTCCTTCCATAACTCGTAGCCTCCAACAGCTAACTGGTCTAGAAAGGACTTTGAGTACAATAACTTAGTATCGGTAAGTCTAACTTTGGACATGGACTTTTCTGTCATTTTAAAATAAAATGAAGCGGGATTGGACTGATTAAAGTCGGTAAAATAAGTGTACTTTTTCAAAAAGGTACTTGAACTGCCTTGCAAAGGAGCTGGACAATGCTCCCACTGTGTATAATTGACAGCACTCCTTCTGGAATTAGTTTTTATGTAGATAGTGATTCCCAAAATGTTGGAAGCAAAATAAATCACCATAATTAGCAGATTCCAAATACAAATCTTCAGCATCAAAGGCAGCATAGTATTTCAAATCAGAAAACAACGCCTCTACGGCCTGAACATGCCAATCATTTTTGTTTAACTACATCCCCCATGTTAACTCTAAGCACATTAGGGACATTAATGACTTCAGTGGGGCCATGGATTTAACAGCATCCCATACAATCCCATCTAGGACAGGCCAAGCAGTGATATTAACAAACGCCAAGTCTCTCTTCAGTCTGTGGGCAGAATGTGACGAGAAAAGGGGTGCCAATGTTCCCTTGAGATGTCGAATGCATGTTCTTTCTTCGACATAGTGTCCGTTGACAATTAGGAAAAAATAAAACACAAAACCAATTGACATAAAAAGGTAAATTGAAAATAGTACCAGCCAAACATATGTCCACGGCGGAATTAAAAAATGTTTTTCAAATAAACTTGTATATACTCTAATCCGAGAGGGCTTTCCTGATGTGTGTGAGACAGTGTCAAATGAAAATCTGGATTCTGTGGCCAAACGGGTTTGCAAATCAGGCATTGATAAGTCAGTTGGGTAAGTGTAGTCAATTTCATCAAGGTGAGTACCAGGCAATGTACTCAATAAAGGACTGGAAATTGTAGGCATCTCGATGGCCACCTCTGGCTCAGGACTAGAAGCAGTGGCCAAAACAGAATTCCTCACAATCGAAGGACAGGAGACTGCCGGTGTCATACCATTCTGTGTATCTTGACATTGTCAATGGAGATATACCTGTTTTTCCTTACAACCTGGAAGTGGTGGTAAAATGACTGTTCTTGTGCCCTTCACACCAAGCACAGGGACTGGAGCACGGTAAGAGGGACCAAATTCTTTCTTGTTCTCGGTCTTCTCCCGAACCAGTTCACCAACTTGGGATAGCCAGCCAACTACCAGGATCAGCAACGCATCATCCGAAGAGGAGGGCAAATGTTCCTTTGCAAGACTGTCTCTTGTCTTTTGTAGGGTCTGTAAAACATTGCAATGTTTATCTACGTCAAAGGAGGTAGCATCAGCCACCGAGTCTAGACCGTCAAGGTCCGGTACATACATCTTGATACCAAAGAGCATTTCGTATGGGGTTCGCCCACCCAGAGACCTTCTAGGGCGATTATTAAAAGCACGCTGCATGCCATTGAGATGGATTGAGATGGGCCAGCCAGTTCCTGCCAGTGCCTATAACTCGAGCTGTCAATGATTGCTTTAAGTCACAGTTCATTCATTCCACAGCACTATTACCCTCAGATCTGTATGGAGACGAAAACTTGACTAGGACCACCAACGAAGTCATGGCACCCTTATACGCCTTAGAGGCGAAAGTAGGACCCTGATCCGAATGGAAGGTACCACAGGCAAAGATCCCTACAAAGAAACGCAAATCTCTTATGACAGTCTGTGAATCAGCGCTGTGGTACGGCCAGACCCATACAAAGCGTGTGCCTGAATCAACTGCTACTAAGACGTACTTATATGAAGTATCAGAAGAAAAAGGACCGCAGTGATTCAAACCTAGTGGTTTATTAGATATGAACAACTGTGTTTGGGGTGGACGCACAGCAGTTGAAGGTTTAATCTGCTGGCAAATGTTACATTGAAGGACATAATCGCTCGTCTGTTTGTACAGTCCCCGCCACCAAAAACGATGTTGTAATTGAGACACAGTGGCCGAAACGCCCGCATGCGCAGACGCAACACCTTCATGAGTCGCTGTGATCAATGTATTTCTGCGTTCCGCGTTGGGAATCAATCTCTCCCCAACATCAGGTATTTTCACATAAGGAACCTTATCGGGACTTAAGTGGTATGTGTACTTCGAAGGGAACCCTTTTGGATATTTACCTCCCTTCTCAGTGGCAGCAACAGCCGCCAAGATATCACCATCAATCTTACTTTTGGACCGTGTAACAGCTGCAACTAAATATGTTGATACCGCTGATTTCGCTGCCCCATCAGCTAGCAAGTTGCCAAGAGCGTGAACTCCAACGCGCTGATGGCCAAGACCATGAATTACAAACACGAGAGGCAACTGCTCTTTGAGCTCAGCCACTCGGACCCAGATCATTTTATGTTTTATTGTGCTACCCTTGGAATCACAAAAGTCATTCTGAATCCAAAAGAACAAGTTCTCATTGTAAGACTGGACACAGTAGTAAGAATCACTCACAATCAGAGCCGTCACACTAGGATCAGCGTACTCCAATGCAAGCATCAAAGCACGAAGCTCTGCCAATTGTGCGGTACAGTCCCCTAGAGTTTGCGTGTGCACAACTCTGGACTTGAACTCATCGTTCACCATGGCACCTACCACAATGGCGCATGCAGAAACTTAGGCGTGTTTAGAACCATGCGCAACCTGCGCCGAACCATCAGTGTATATGATACAAGGAAAATCCTCCAAAGGTCGCATTGCCAAAGGCACAGGATGAACGAATTCATACTGTAAAAACTCCTGCGACCGTAAGGAGGCATCAAAAATGAATGTGACATCCGGAGATGTCAATGAAGCAGCCCATTGTATCCACCGAGGGTGCAAAGCTTTAGAATTAGGTACACTGGCTTTCGTGACTACCTCCAAAGCAGGACACGGGGTAACAACCAACATGCGTTTTCCCTGTGACAGAGCACGTTCCTTAAGAATCGCCATCTGTACAGCCGTTAAAACTTTCTCCACAGTGGAAAACCGCATTTCTGCCGATGTGTACAAGTGTGACTTGTAGGCAATAGGTACTGTGTCTCCTTCGTTAAAAGTAAGGTACGTGAAACCCACCGTCCCAGGGACGATTCTTATCACCAGGTTGGTGTGGTTATCATGAGTCAGTAAGTATTTAGAAGCGAGCAGATCACCCTGCAAAGATTGCAGTATAGCCAAGTGCTCAGGCAGCCAGCACGATTTGGTGAAAGTAGGTTGTATCAAAGCATACAAAGGCTTGATACGCTAGGCATATTCCGGAATGTATGTCCTCCCGAAATTTTAAAACCCCAGCAAAGACCGTAATTTTTTCAGAGTTGTTGGAGCGCGCAGCTGTGCGCATTTCTCCAAGAAGTGAGGAGCCAAACCTCGACCTTCATTGTTGAGCTCATAGCCCAGGAACAACACTGTATACTCTGCAATGTGCGATTTTGCAAAATTGAATTTGTAACCAAAGTCCGCAAAGCTACAAATTATGTGGTCAACTCGACACAAATGCTCCCAAAGTTCGTCGGCTGTGAGATAAATGTTATCCACATACGAGTAAGCATCAGGATCGATTCTCTCCAACAGAGAGACAATGCGGGCAGCTAATACCCCAGGACTATTCTTATAGCCCATCGGTAAACGACGGAATTGTTTTTGGACGCCGCCGCATGTAAAACTGGTTCATTGGAAACTCAGACCATCCAAATAGTGGGCATAAAAACCGTTGGAAATGTCAAGCGTGGTTTTAAACCGCTTACGCACAAGACTATCCACGAAGGCAGAGCCGTGAGTATTCTGTACTGCACAGGTACGGCAATGCGAGTTTAAATGCCGGTAATCCAATACCAAACGATATGATCCGTCAGGCTTGGTCACAGTATAAAGAGGGTTATTCATTGGTGACACACACGTTTCAATCACACCTTGATATTCCAATTGCTCAAGGATTTCCGCAACGGAAGCCTTTGCTTCACGTCTAATGGGATATTAGTCATAGTCATAGTCATAAGCTCTTATATAGCGCACAAATCACCAAAAAGGTCTTAAGGCGCTGGATATTGTGGTTGAGGCTGTGGCTGTGACCGCAACGGAATTTCGTGGTGTGGGGAAAATTTATCCCAACCACAGTGAGTACGGTACAGAGCCGGAGCAAGGGCTCTAGCCCACTATTCTGCAAAATTAAGCGCATGCTCCTTTGAGACCGTGTGCGCAAAACTAGGGAGGATTACCTCCTCCCCTCTCGCAGCTGCGAGAAAAAACGGTGGGGGCCAGTCAGCCTCCGCTAACAAAATGTCGTTGGTAGTTGTAAGATTTTCCCAAAATACCCCTTTTATGGTACATTGTATGTCACCTTCAATGAACAGGACTATTTCATAAAGTCTGTCAGGGGGAGCAACCCTAGTGTCAGCTATCTCCACAACAACATAACGGTCAGTCGCTGTCACCTTCAGTAGTGGATGGAGCGCCTCTCATACAATGGTGATCTCCGCCGCGCTGTCCAGCAAGGTCAAAGCCCATGTCTGATTCCAAAGCTGCGTTCTCACTATCTGTGGCATATCTCGCTGTTAAAGCGGCGACTTTCTTTTTCTGAAACTGGGGTCTTTTCGGTGTAGAATCGTCCTGCTTGCCTTTACCGTCTTTCGGGCGGGGCTGGTCGTGTCCTTGCTGATTTTATCGTCGCGCGATCGCGCAAGTCATAAACACGTTCTGTGGGCACAGGCAAAGGAGACGCAGGACGAGACTCCTGTCTCTGTTGTTGTTGCTTACACTGTTTTTGTTTTTTCGGCCAATTTTGTTTTTTGGTCTTGGGCTGTTCGTCAATTTCTGACTTTTGCCCTTGGGGTTGTTTTTTCTCTTTTGTAGAAAAAGGCTTGAGACCCCTACTATTGCGGCCCACCGTTTTATTAGCCGCCACAATAATTTGTGCTAACTGTCGGGGTTTCTCGACCTCGGGTATCGCCTGCAAAGCATTGGCTTCCTGAAAGTTCACCGCATCCCCCTTGACATTAGCAAGTATGAGATCGTAAACTACATCAAAGGAGCCACAAAGGCGCATACCCAATTCAACAGCATCTTCAGGTCTGTGCTCATCCTGAACACGCTTAAGGACCGTCGGCAAAACAGTCATAGATGGTGTGCCGTAACACCTCGCATAGACTGCCGCAAATATCCTACCCCAGGTCTCACAGTCACCGATTTCAGGGGTCAAGTCTTTCGGCATGCTAATTGTCAGAATCCTGTGTTTCTCACCAGGAGTCGTGTTAGGAAATACTGCTTCCAGCTGGTCAAACTTCTCGGCAAGCCAGAAAGGAAATTCATCCCTATCCTGGGGGCGCTTGCCCAACACAGCGTTGACCATCACGGGACTGAGCTTCATACCACCCTGTCCAGCAGGAAGCGCCGCAGCTCCTGGGGCCCCGCCCGGGAGATTACGGGTTATGTATTGCACTGACGACCTAATCACGCTAATTGCGACTACATGTAGTCGTCTTAGTTCAACAACGGTACATGCGCCGTGTTGAGGATGAGGCGTAAATCCACCAAAACAGGCCAATTTGCACCTGGAATGGACAAAGGACCTACCCTCGGGGCTGTTAAAGAGTGGGGTAGGGCGCCATCAAACCAAGCATCAATAGGTACTTCCTGTGCCCTATACGGAGTATATTCCGCTGGCACAGCAGTGGCAGTGTACGCATGAAACACACCAGAAGTTGCGTACACAGCTGGGAAGGTCACCCACGAGTAAAAGATTTCATAAGGGTAAGCTACCTCTGCACTCACCATCATAATCACGGCCATGCCATCCACGGGAACATTATAATGCTGCAAATGGTTGCGCACCGCAATGCGACTATGCTGCGGAATGTTCACCGCGGCCATAACGACACAGAAAGAATGAGGGACAAAGTAAACTTTGTAGCACAACTGGGTTGTAATTCAAGGAAACCGTTTAGAAATATTCAAGCTTGAAAAGACCTATTATAAAAAATAGGTAGGTTTGTCCGACACCACCGTTTTCCGGAAACAATAGTGAAGGGGTTAAGGACTGAATGATGTACTACTCAAGCGTCATGTAATAAGACCACCAAAAACGTTGGGCGCCATGTCGCAGGGATTCTGTTCTCCTACAGAACTGTGCATAAAGACTTGGAACCTCAGTGAGTTAGGGTGTGCCAAAACTCACCTTAGTACCCAAAATCCGCTACCAGACTATCTACAGTGCCTCATTGGTCATTACAAACTCCCAATGCTTAGACAAACCAGAACATGGACTTAGAATACCTCAGGTAACGTGGAACACATGAACACTCTTTCGTTATACAATCAGTTAAATCCAGAACAAGGAGTAAAAGAGGACGCGTGCACATTTGAAATGTTTATTTACTAATGCAGTGTTCTCAAACGCAGTATCTTAGCTAATACAAGCAAACATATTATAAGAAACAAAGTAATCAGCATAGTTACTAGTCCATAGAAAACAAAAGGTGAAAGCATATTAAAATGCTAAAATGAATAGGTTTAAACAACACCTAATTCTCACCCTCCCTAGCTAGCATATTATATTATATCTAAGAAGGTCTCTTTGGGTTTTAGCAGGGCGGGCCCATACCTCAGCTCTTAGTGGTAAGGGATCACATCATCTTCCACCAGCTCTCTGCATGCGAAGCACCATCAAGTGTGTGTGTATGCTCTGTGCAAAGCAATTTAAAACGCGCCTAGCGCCTGAATTTGGCCGCAGCTGCATGTATGTTATGTCTAGGAAGGTGCTCACAACAACTGTGTCGAGATATCCTTGAAGGCTTCAGCACTCACTGTACAGACACAGCTCACTAAGCAAAGCTGATATCAGAGTAACAACATATTATTTGTGTATGAATCAAAACACTCTACTAGGCTCAAAGCTACAATAACAGTTATGTGTTGTGTGCAGAAGCAGCAGAAAGGAAAAATGGCGTTTAAACTCCTAATAAGCTCATGCTAACTTAACACAGCATATAGGCAAAGCATAACTATATGACACTATGTGATGGACAACTTGCTGACTGGGTGTTTAGGCAGAATAATTCAACACACCATGCATAGGCCATGCAGCCTCTATAAGGCCTGTCACACAGGGGACAGTCTCAAGCTGCTGGACCAAGTCAGATGTCACAGTCAACTGGAGATCAACAACAGCCAGCAAGGCCCAACCCATCCACAAACCCTACCAAGAACCTATTAGTACCTCCCTCACATACCCACCTGCTGCACCCCCCACATACTCCCCCTCTCTCTCCACACTCAGATTATTCACCTAATGTGGGCCTGGTATTGCCTTGGTGGGACATGGATGTCCACCTTTACGCCTAATGGGAGTAGAAAGCAGCATCACCCCCTGAAAAATTCATCTACAGCTAGCTGGCCCATCTTCACACGCCACTACTGTTTATTGCATATTAATCTGTAATTTTTTTTAACCTTTTGATAAACACCAGTTGCACCTATTTTCCACCTTTGCATCATCTCATATACATATGGCCATAAAAATGTGTAAATCCGAATAATATAATGTGTCATGTTACTGAGTCTGTGCCATTTCATTATCAGCCTTTGAGCATAGCATAGATCAATAGGTAGACTAAACAACACAACCATTTATTCATTACAATAAGTCATTTTTATAAATGTTTTTGAAGAGAAGGATTCAAATATTGGGGCAAGATTTTAGAATATAGGACAAGGGTCTTTGGCAAGGGGAGAAAGAACAAAAATAGTGCCTGGGCCTTAGGAGGAGAATTTAACTTGGAGGTGTTTTGCATTTGAAAAAATCACATTGGCATCTTCAGGAACATGTCAATTCAAATTACCCAATGGGGATAGTACAAAAATTGAATTTTTCCAAGCAAGTAGTCCAAACCAGAGTCCCAAAGCCAAGTTAATAATCATAGTTAAAGTCCAAAGTCATACTTACAGTTAAGGTCCTGAGCACTTTTGGGCTTACATTCCCACTGCAGCGCAGTGCCTGGCGATGTCCTGCCACATTTCAAGTAGTGCTACATTAGACAGCTTGAAGTCTGAATCCCAAAAAGATAAAGTTAATTTTGGAGGACCTCACCTTCTCGATCATGTACAGTTCCTCCTGGGAGAAACCAAACACCCTTTCTTCTTTATCCTGTTTCGTTTTGCGGGTCTTGAAATCAAAATGAACACCAGGGTGGAGGGTGGAGGATGGACGATTGAATGGTGGTCCTTGGAGGAATCAGGAATGGCCTACTTTCTGTTTCTGTATGTAATTTCCAGTTTGTTGCCTTTGGCAGAAAACTTGCCTTCCAATAAGTAGTCCTACCTCTGATTCAGATGTCTCCATCTGCATAATGGAGGTGAGGGAATCTACCATGTATGTGTAATAAGTAGGCAAACAAAGGTCAGATAAAGACGTTTTTGATTTTAAATATTTTAGAACAGTGGTCCTTATAATATGCAAATAATTAAACTAGATAAATATAGACTGAAAACAAACAGACAATGCACTTTTTTTTATCTCAGTGGATTCATGTGCATGCTGTTTATATGGGTCGACGACGTTTCGATCCTTTCACAACAATAATAGGATCATCATCAGGACAGTAATTAGTACAAGTGTGAATATAGAAATTGCCATGGTTCAGGTGCAACTTCTAATGTAAACAGAGTGGCGGTCCCAGGCATTGGGAACTCCGCGCCGCAAAGACAATCTGTTGGGGTGGGGGGTTTCTTCAATAAAATTGTAAATCGTAGAGCTGGGTTGGCTAATGAGCATTTCCAAACGGATTGTCAATGCACGATATTCCGTGGGATCCCGATGAATGAAAAGGATAACCCTTTCATTTCATTCAAGGATCGAAACGTCGTCGACCCATGTAAACAGCATGCACATGAATCCACTGAGATAAAAAAAAAGTGCATTGTCTGTTTGTATTAAGCTTGCCATAATTTACATTCGGCAAGCTACCCTTGTCTTGCCTGAAATGTCTTTCTTGTTTTGTAAATGTCATGCGTTTTCGTAGGATACAGAATTGTGTCCCACTATAATGTTGTGTTGTTCATATAATTACCTTGAATCTATTGATTTATTAAATTGGATGTCCAGCTGGACACTTCCAATGTAGTACTGATTTCAGTCTATATTTATCTAGTTTAATTATTTGCATATTATAAGGACCACTGTTCTAAAATATATGATTGCTACCCAAGGTCCTTCTTTACCTTTTGGGTTCCCTTGTTTGTTTTCAGAAATGTGACTTTATATGCCACCCTAATGGCAACTGATAAAAGATAGGATTTACATAACTATTTACATAATTTGAATAGACATATATGTATATTAAGCTATATAGATATATTGCTGCATGTTTTATGGGTCATTTTCCACACACTACATGTGAGTGGAAATTCCAAGTGAGAGTCAATGATTTATGTAGTTAGACAATGGAATGTGTGGATGAATGAATTACGAATATATATGTATGAATGCAGATTACATTTACCTTTGCTTTTTGGTTATGGCTTCATGGTGGTACAACATTAGAATCTCAATATGGCATTTGTGGAGGGTATCATAGTTCACACTTCATCATAGATTCTACACTGTTTAATCGCTGTGATGTAGCAACCAGACAAGCAGTTCAGGTGAAATATGAGGCCACTAGTAAAACATGCTTCTGCAGACCATGATCTCCATTCTATGTCACATCCCGGAATACCAGATGGGGGTTATAGTTCAGGGATAACCAAGACATTAGAAGCGCAATGTGAGGATGCCAAAAGTGTGCTTAATGGTGGTTTGCATACATGTGTGTGCTCTGTTGTACCTCTGTTGAGGGTGCATGGTAGGGCATTGCAAGGGGGTTAAGGATATGAGGCGAGAGGGCCTACCAGGTATCACCTTCTACAAAGATAAGTGATATTTGTAATTAAGTGTCTGCCTTCAGGATGCTGCAGATGCATTCATTCAGGGCTAGCCTCATAGGTATCTGTTGTGATGGTGAAATTATGATTGACTGTCTTTGTGAGGTTATTCCTCAGATACAAAACAGTCCCAGTGTGAGTTAGGCAAGCTTGCCTAGTAGTCACAGTGTAAAATCAAGTAGGTAATCAATGAAGGGAAGTCTCAAGGTTAGAACTGAAGGAAGTTTATTCCAAAGGTAATAGTTCCATCCATCCAGCAGGCAGAGTCAGGTGAATTACTGTTGAAGTACCAGCAGTGTCTGTTGTGGAAATTATGTTGATTATGGGGGGCGGCTGATGTGACAATGGGGGCAGTCAAGTACACCAATTATCCAAGGAAGTTGGCAATTGCATAGAATTGTTTGCCCCCCCTCCCCCCATTGCATTTCTGCAAATGGCTGTGAAATAGTGATAACCTGGTGCACACGGCTGGTGGTACATCTTACTATCCTGTGTCATCATCATGCATGGTTTGCCTGTTAAATGCACAGGATATTCCCACTGATCATCTGGAAATGTCTACTGACCAAGCAATGGAGTGCAGCAAGTATCTTGACCTGTGCAAGAGATGGCCTTGGAGTCACCTGTAGGTGAAGTATGCTCTTGCTCCTATCCTGTAACCATGTCAAGGATCACATCGGGTGAGAAGCAATATATAGCAATAACTGATTCACTATTCATCCCAAGGTGTTGTTCCTCTGCCTGTGTATCGCATCTCTCATCCTCAACCAGTTGTTCCCTCAAAATGGGGGCCAATCTGACAAAGACATTCACCGACATGATGAAAAAAAAAATTGTTTATTGCCTTGCTTTCTTATCAGGTCAGGCTCTGTGTGATTGGGTGATGCTGTAATCAGGTACAGTTGGGGATGGGTGTGGTGGACTTCTACCTTTTGACTCCACCACCACTTTGCACCAGTTTGTGTTTTGAAAGTGAATTAGGTTTTGTTAGTATATGTTTTCCTTACCAATTAAAGGCGCTTACTGTTATGTGGGATGTGTTTTCAATGAAAACATCATATGAAAAAAATTGAAGGAAATACATATAATTTTTTAAACATAAACACAGTTTTTCTATTTTTCCCATTTTTCCGATGTCCTGTTAACGTTATCCCCTGACTCCATTCCTTTCTATGAGATTGCCTTACAGAATTATTGAGTGGTAATCTGTGATTTGTGATTTACAAGGCTTGGATGGATAAGATTACAGCCTATTTGTTACAGTACTGTTGGAATAAGTGTGAGTGTAAATCAGCGCTTAATTTGGAAAATAATACGTGCGGGGCTCATCAGGAGGCCACTGCTGCTTGCACCACCCATTGACCCTGTCAGCACTGCCAATGACAGTACCAACACAACTACTAATCATCACACTCCTACAAGTGTGACGATTCAGACTATATCAGTTGCCCAACATCAGAAGAATGGCTTGGGGGGCAGGTATTTGTCCCTTTTAATGTATACTAAATTAATAAATTACTATTGTTGTGCACATTTCTTAATTGGACAGGGAGCTCCACCATGTGGCAGACTGTCATAAGTGCAGGTGTTGATAAATAAGGGCCAGTGCTTAGCACCAGAATCCACCGGCTCAAATTAAGCACTGGTGTAAATTCAGTGACTAGCAATTATTTTATTATTTTGAAGGTGTTTTTGTATTTTCATGTGCCTCCCTGAGCCCCTCTTTTTATTTCACTTAACTTCTTTCATTAAGTAATAGATTGTCTCTCCCATATTTACACCAAAAACGTACACTTCTGCTTGTGAAGTTCTCCGAACTCACGGCAGAGAAATGGCTCAGCACATACATCTCCCACATGTTTGTGAATAACATTTGTGTGCATGTAAAATAGGACTGCATGAGTATTACTTCACTACTCAAAAATGCATTGGTGAACAAGCCCCAGTATGCCTTAATTTATCACAAATGTATTTATCAAATGTTTACAGGTGATTTAAAGACACATTTGTCTCTCAGAATGACACATTTTACTTATACCTTGGTGTAGTGAAATGTTATTGTTTACGAATATTTGGCACTGATGTGTGAGACTGAGAATCATGGTGACATTCATAATAGCTAGCCATGTCGCCAAGTGATCTGTTTACATTGATCCATGCATTGTGAGATTTCTGATCGTTCTGAATACTCCTACGCTAATGTTAATTAAGGAAGCTCTGAGAATGACAAAAATCCAAGTTAATGGCGACTCTGTCCACTTTATTAAACAACACACACGAGTCGTGCCTCTTTTAGAAACCTATTAGATCTAATTTAGATTCCCCGGCATGGTTTTTCTGTGTGGTGGTAGGATTGGTGGCTATGTTGGAAGTAGTAGATCACTGGAGGAGGGCGCCAGTACTCCTTTAGCAACATATCTTTTTTTTCTATGCAGTCCCTTTTACCTTATCTTGAACACAACAGGGGTTCTTACACGTGTATATATGCTCTGTTTACGGACAAATGCTGTTCAGGCAACAATGTGCAATGGGAGACTAGCAACATTACAACTCTGGTACCGAAGCACAACATTAAAACACTACTCCTCAAGGCTGCAAGACGCACATTTTTCAATCAAGAACAGCGTGCTAGCTATCTGTCAATGCACCTCGATACCATGTCCAGGGTGTAACTCGTTATATATATGCAGCTACATTAAAATGCAATATCCAAACAGCTAAACACCATCATTTGACCCTTACCCACCTTCTTACCAAATGTAAGTACTAAAACTGCACAATTTGAGTGGTTTGCACAATTCAGCACGGGCATTGGACATTCAGAGTCAACTTCTGTGATTCAGAACTGGATATCTAGATATGTATAGAATGTGCAGAATAAAAACATTACAAACTTTCTGTACACTAGTGATTCATGCCCAGCCTACTCGAAGATTATAAAACAAACCATGCTCAACAAAACAGTATTCTTTCACTTTGAAAGCTGAATATGAGAATGACCGAATACATAGCTTTTTTTGATTTCTGTGTTTATGTACATTTTGTTCAGATTTTTTATAACGAACTAATAGGAGCTGTAGTGTGGAGATGGTGCTGTACATCCATTGTTCAATAGAAGTCAATAGTAACATTGTATTTCTGAGGATACATACTTGATGCCTACACAAGGAACATTGTAATGCAAACAATGGAAGATAGCTGCATTGACTACACATAACTGTCAATGTTCTAATTTCTTTTCAAAAGCTAGAAAAGTCTGTTTAGAACAACATAATTTTCCTTCTACCACTTGCATTCCATTCCATAAAAATGTAATGTTACTTTATTTAGTTTGTTCTTGTTCAATTTAGCCACAGTCTGTCTATCGTTGCCTGCTTAGTTTGAATTGACATTGATAGAGCAATTTTCAACTTCTGTCAAAGTCTCAAAATGCAGTGCAGGCCAGTGATCAACGGTTCTGGATTCTGAGGTGCGTGGAAGAGAAAAGGGCAGTGGTAGTGATATCACCTGTTAGTGTTGAGTTTAGTGTTGTGTATCATGCCCTGAGAGAAAGCTCCATGCTTGTCACACAATGTGTGAGAATGTTTTACATGTGTGAAGAAAGCAAAGAAATGGTGAGGATAAGTTTGCAAGCAGCATGTACAAGCTAGTCATGTTCGTAGCCTTAAAAGTACTTACAATAGCCTGAATTTTAAAGCTTTTTACATTGTAAATGATATAGCTGATTTTCTTTCAAGGTCCTTTTGCAATTTGCATGTCTGCACTGGGAAGCAGCTTTCTCCTCTGCAGGTTTTTTTGTAATTACGAATAATCAGCAGTGGACCTGGATCTAATGTGAGGTTTCTTCTTTCATTGTATAGGCTTGATTTAAATTGTAAGAAATGTGGTCATAGGACAGCCATGGCCCGTGCAGGTTAGAGCGGTGAGGCAGTGGGACCTGGTGGGGGTGGGGGGGATGGGAAGAGGGGGGGAGGTATTTCTATAGACGACAAGGGAAATTTAATTATGTATTTAATATTCCCCTCATGGTCACCTGTCAAATGCCCCTCCCCCATCCTGGCCCCACCACCCCATCACTCTTACCTGCACAGGCAGCAGCTGCCTAGGCTAGAGATTCCACAATTTAAAATGCAGAAGGCCTGAAGGTTATTCTTATGGCCACTGGCAGCCACTGCCGTGCTTTGTGGGCAGGGGTAATATGGTACCATCTGTTTAGGTTAAGAACGTGCATAGCTGCTATGCTTTGTATTCTTTGCAGTTTGGCAATGGGTTTTCTAGACAATCTAATATAGAATCTATTTGCATAATCCATTCTTGATACCACTAGGGTCAGGGATGCCTGTTTCCTCTATGAGAGCCCTATGTATGGGTAAAAGTGTCAGAGGATACCAATTGTGTATAATGAGCCTTTCATCACTCTCTGACATGGGGTGGAAGAGAGAGGTAGGAGACCATATTCAGTCTGAAGTTGTACATTGTAAAGTGGTAGGTGACTACCCCATTTCCTGGGATCAAGGAAATCCTGGATTATATTTTTTCCATGATCACAAGTGAGTATTTATAGTTTTGAGGAACTGGGTTATGATGATTCTGTAGCATGGGTTGTTCCATAGCCAATAGACAGTCACATAGTCTGGACTTTTTGACCTGTGATTGTTGTTTGAGTTTTAATAGAATCTGAGTGTTAGCAGCATACTTGTAGCAAGTGAGGTTGAAACTGTTCACTAGTTCAAGAAAGGGGGCCAGGTAAACGTTGAAGATAAGGACTGAGCTCTATGCTCTACTATCTATCTTCAACACAGTAATTAGGGCTACTTAACTGCAGATCAGCGGTTAAAAATGCGGCAGACCTTGCAGATCTCATCCTTGCCCAAGAACTCGACCTCCTTGTCCTCACAGAAACCTGGCTCAATGACTCCTCTGGCCCTATCCTCCACCTACTAGTCCCTCCCAGCCACAACATTATCAGATTAGACCGCGTCAAGAAAATAGGAGGTGGCATAGCCTGCATCTTCTGCAACTCTCTCACAGCAAAACAATCCTCCTCAGCTAATCTCTCTTCCTGTAAATACTTATGAATTGACATCACTAGTGCACACAGACCCTTATGCTCCCTTCACATCTTCTACCACCCCCCTGGGGATAACCTCCCTCTTATTGAACAAACTATGAAAACCATCTCCTCCAATCTGGGCCATCACTACCCACAGATCTTCCTGGGTGACTTCAACCTCCACTGAAATGACCCGCATGATCAGGCGGTTAACACTCTCAAGAACTTCCTAACAGACCTCTCTCTATCTCAATTCTGTGACAACTCCGCAAACAACTTAGGCTCGACACTTGATCTAATCATTTCCAACCCCAACTCCATTCATCTCGAATCTATTCTTCCTTGCGACTGGTCGGACCATCACTATATCAAATTCCTTATCCTTGAATGCTGGATCCCTAATAGATCACAACCACTAAAATTAAAACACTGGAAAAGATCGCTTCTCAAAACTGGCGCAAATGATCTAATAACACACTGCAATGACTCCCTTCCACCGCCTGCAGACATGACTGACGTGCACGACCTCAGCGACCACTATAATAATGCCGTATTATCTGCGCTGAATGCTACTGCCCCACTACAACTAAAAAGAATACCCATCAAGGACTCCAAACCTTGGTTCAATGACAACATAAACGCGGACAGACTAGCTGAACGCACTTGGAGATCCGCTCCCTCCACAGAACTTCTAAAAATCCTAAGACTCAAAAAAAGTAGATACAACAAACTTATCAGATCCACCAAACTTTCCTTTTTCAAATGCCAACTGGACAAATCAAGAAATCGCCTGAAACGACTTTTTGAGCTGATTAAAACTCAATCCAACAAAGCACCCACCCAATCTCAGCAATTAGCGCGCCCGCAGCCAAATTGCGAAGCGGTTGCTGACTTCTTACTGGAAAAGTCTAACAAGATCGAATCTGATCTAAGGTCTGCTGCACTCTTACTCTCACCCCCTCCTGCCTTCTCCCTCTCAACGCCCCCCCTCTGCCTGTCTGTCTGCTCTCCCAAAACAATGCCTCTTGGAGTCAATTCACACCCCTCGATGACATTACCATCCTTAACACGCTCTCGACCATTAAACCCTCAAACCACTTCAATGACCCCCTTCCCCCAACTTCTATAAAGAAAGGATAGGCTCCTTAGATCCACTCTGGGCGAAGATCATAAACGCCTCTCTCGGTCAAGGCGAGATCCCGGACTGCCTGTAGGAGGGCCTAGTGCTCCCCATCCTTAAAAAACCCTCGACTGACCCTGAAGACCTGAATAATTACAGACCAATCACAAACATTCCTACCCTGGCTAAACTTCTGGAGAAATGTGTTCATGAACAACTGCGCAAACACATTGAACAATTCCAGCTTCTTGACCAATTCCAATCGGGTTTCCGCACTGGCCACAGTACCGAAACGGCCATCACTCACATAGTGGATGACGCTCTTACTTTACTGGACCAGAATGAGCCCTGCCTTCTAATTCTTCTCGATCTCTCATCTGCATTTGACACTGTCAAGCATGACAATCTTCTCCAACTCCTTGAATGCAGAATGGGTCTTTCAGGTATGGTCCTTAAATGGTTTGCCTCTTTCCTCAGCAATATAACTCAAAGAGTCAAATCCAATCAAACTCTATCCAACCCCAGTCCCTGCATGCTGGGCGTTCCGCAAGGGTCCTCGCTCTCCCCCACGCTTTTTAACCTTTTCCTGGAACCACTGACAGTAATTCTTAAAGCCTCCAACATCCAATATCACATGTACGCCGATGATACCCAACTATACATGAGACATCAATGCTCTCAACGATACCCTGCTCAAAACCCTACACTGGCTTACCTCCAATCACCTCAAACTAAATGCCCTCAAGACGGAATTCCTCCTCATTGCACCAACTAGACCAACCCCCACTGTTGTGAAATATCTCTCTAATCTCACTGCGCTCAACTGCACTCCTCACCTCATTGACTCCACAAAATCACTGGAAATACTTCTTGATAAAAACCTAAACATGCAAGATCACATCAGAGCTTCCACCAAAGAAGCGAACTTCCAGCTGTCCATCCTAAGAAAAGTCAAACTCTACCTGCCCCATGAGGACTTTAAATCGGCAGTGCAAGCACTAGTCATCTCCAGACTTGATTATGGAAGTGCGACTTTATGCAGATTACCGAAACTCAGCCTAGCCCCCATCAGAGCTTCGCTAAATGCGGCTGCTAGACTCATCACGGGCTCCAAGAAAAACAACCTCATCTCACCGGACCTGAAATCTCTCAACTGGCTTCCTTTTGAGGCAAGGATCCAATTAAAGATTGCTGGTATGACCCATACAGCTCTTCACGTCAATACCTCACTTTACCTGGTAAATAAGTTGGAACTTTCTGGGGGCTCCCGGCCCACAAGGAGCACCGGCACCTTGCTACTCAAACCAAAGAAATTCAATAAGCTTAAAACCTACAATCGTACATTCTCGGGCACTGCCCCGAGAATCTGGAACGCCCTGCCAGTGGAGACAAGGCTTACTCCATCCACTTTTACCTTCAAAAGGTAAGTTAAAGCACTACTAATGAACAATGCACTGATCTAGCAACTTTGCTCCACTTTACGCAAGACTTGTAATATCCCTACTGTTACCTATTGCAACCCACTGCTGCCTACCATAATGTCCCTTTTGTTCTTGATGCTTCTTGTACTTATCGTCTGCCACATAGCCTGCCCCCTATTTATCTTTGTTATGTGTTTCTGTGTGCTTATTTCTTCTACGACTTATGTAAAGCGCTCTAATACCCACTTGGGTCATGTTCGTGCTATACAAAACTTATAAATAAATAAATAAACTGTTTCGAAAGGCCAACAAGTCAGGTAACAGTACAGCAACAACCCTATTGGTGTTGACTGAGCTTATAAGGTTGACCCAGATAGAAATTAGTAATTACTTGATGGCATTTCCCAGTCTAAATATATTCTGTCCGACAGACAATTGTTTTTATTTTCAATTAAAGTTGATATATGCATGAATGCTACCTTTTTGAAAGGTTTATCAAAGAATGGGCCATTAGCTATTGGTCTGTAATTACTGTTATCAATCTGGCTGAGCCCCTGTTTCTTCAGCGTAAATTTAATTTATGATGTTTTAGTTCACTTGGGAAATCACCAGTTGCTAGGAGGCATATTATTATATCTCTCCTTAGCAGGGTTTATTTGAAAATGTATGACAGGCAAGGATCCCCTGGAGAATCAGAAACATTTGTTGCTTTAATTAGTGTGCTGATTCTTTTTGCATTAGTAAGTTGAATGAGCACAGGGTGGGTGGAGGGTTGGATGTAGCTCGATTTGATGCTGGAGCTTTTTAAGGATTCTGCATAGTTTTATTAGGAAAAATACTTCTAGGTCAGTGGCTTTCTTGAAGAATTGGTTTAATATGGCATCACAGAGTTCCTGAAAGAGTTTCATTTTTATTGAAATGCTAATAGTATTACACATTTCATTGATGATTTTGACACAGATCTTTGGTTAAGCACACATTTCTGAGACATGGCTTTTTGATGGAGGTTCTCTAGCATCTGTAGCATGCTTTCTTCCAGAGTCGTTTGAGGGATATGGTTTATTTTTATCATAGTTAACATCTGAATTGAACCGATCAGTACTCCTTCCTGGTTTGCAGTGAACTCTTCAGCAAATAATGTACAATGTGATGACAATTCCATGTAATGGGGCTATTTCCAATGAAGATTAGGGCCCTGATTTACTAAGATTTTGCGTGAGGGTTGCATCCCTTTTTTGGTGTAACCCTGACGCAATATCTATTTTGGTATTAACAAAACCAATCATGAATCCTATATGCATCATGTTGTTGATCACGTCGGACAGGAGGAAAGGGTTGAGGCCACCATCCCAGCGTTGCTTGAATGGCAGGAGGGGGTGAAGGGTGTGACAGGGAGGACAAGGAGGATGACACATAACAGATACTCCTTCTTTCAGCCAGCGCCATTACTACCTGCTGTGAGAACTATCACTTTGGACAAAGACTGTATCTTGAGAGCAACATGGCAGTGTGACATTTGAAATAGAACCAACTCAACCCATTTCTGAAGCCTGAGGCAATGGATCTATATCTCCTGCCTGGAAAATATGTATAAAAGTAGGGTCCAAACCACCCCACTTTGTTTCAGTTCCAAGTCCTTCATGAATATGTAAGGGGGTGCACCTGAGAGCGCTCGGAGGAATGCTGTATTACCAGGGCTGGTGTCTGCATGACAGCCAACCTCTCAGAAATGAGGAGACATCACCTGAGATTCAAAACATGCTGGAGAAGTGCAAGGTCTGTAGTAACGCCTAGTAGCAAGTCTGCGTCCTCAGAAAGTGAAGGAGAGTGCCTGGCCCTGCAGGAGAATAGACTATTCAAGAGGAGAAGCCCAATGTGTTCCCAGGTTACAGGGCACCCTAAATTAGGTGACTTTTAAGAGGGAGTGAAGCCCGTCATGACCCAAGGTCTGCAGTATCCCCTGGTCTACCAATGGAGCACAGACCATGAGCTGTGTAAGGAAGTCTTCACCAAGTTGCTACAATATGGCCTAGCGTTCCCACCATCATCACTGAGGACTTTGTGCTGCTGCTGCCAACAGTGGTGTCCCCACAAGAGGACCTGCTGTATTGGCCTTCAGGAGCAAAACTCTTACAAATGAGCATCTGCCTGCACTGGCCTTCTCAGCGACAGCTGCTAAAGACTAGCACATGGCTGCACCAGCTCCCAGGGCAGCCACTGCTTAAGGTGAGTGCCTGCATCTGTCTCCTGAGCTATGGCAGCCTCCAAGGTTGCAACTGCCGGAGTTGAATGGCTCCAGAGGTTGCAAGTGCAGAAGACGAATGCCCATCTGTGTTGGTCAGAAATCTGCAAAACACCGACATGCCCACAAAGAGTGCTGCTCAGTGTTGGGATCCAAAAGGGGGCTAGACCATCATCGGTGGTGTCCCACAAATTGACATCTTTTAACTTACCTAAGTCCCTAGTATATGGTACCCAAAGTGTACCCAGGGCTTGCAATTTAAATGTCATCAGTGGGCTGCAGCATCCATTTTGCCACCCTCAACAGTGTCAATGCAAACATGACTGCAGGCCTGCCTGGTGTAGCACCTCCCAACTGCAAATTCGACATATCAACATAACCCATTTTGACAGGCCCAAAACCTCCTTTTAAATATGAATAAAAGACCCCTAAGTCGGCCTTACTTCACATAAAGGAAAGGTGCATAGTTTTTAAATGTAGGACATGTAAAAGGTTCAAGTTAAACATCCATACAGTGAAAAATCTCTAAAAGCTAGTTTCAAGGTAGGAGGCTTGGCTGTTTCATAGGAAAGCTTTCTGCGATAATACTAAAATAATTATATTATATCTACAACTAGGGAGTAGTTACAAAGTTAATTCTTTGACTTTTTAAAATATTTATTACAAGCCCAATTCATTGGTGAAGTCAGATTTGTAATAAATATTTTAGTACAGGTACTTTTAGAAAGTTACCTGCGAACCTGCCTAAAACCTCTAAGGCATTTTTGTGTCTTCCAACTATCACCTGCAAGCTGATGGCTCCCTTGTGATGAGGTGTGAACCAGCCCCCTGATTAACTTCAAAGGGGCCTACCATGTCACAGGCAGATGTAGCTCATATTTGGGACTATCACCTAATTTTCCTTCTAGTCTGTGTGGCAGGCAGAAATCCCAGTGGAAGCGGCAGCAGGCACCGAACTAGTATAAGTGACCACAGAGTAGGGGTGCCCATTTCGATTGCTCACCTCTGGGTGTGCACAATAGGCTCATATCAGAAGAAGATAAGTTCTTAGGAAAAAAGGGGCACTGTGAGTAGCATACAGTAAAACACATAGGAAGTGCAAGCAGGAGTGGGTCGGGTCACCCATGTGAAGTTTTAACCACCTTGACCAGGGAGTGGCTACGAGTTTCCCCCACTCACAGTCGCCTGGCACTGGTTTACTGACACAACATCGATGTAAAAAATATTGATGTTAAAAACATTGAATACAAAATATAGTCAACAAAAATATCGACTCCTATACTTAAACAGGTAAGTACAAAAATATTGAATAAAAAATATTGATGTAAAAAGTATAGATGTATGAACTATCGACTTTTATATAAATATAATATAAAATAATATATATTAAATATATTAAATATTAAACATAATTTTAACAAAATAAAATAAATGTAATAAACATTTCAATGAAATATAACAAATAAACTTAATTAAAAAAGTTAAACGCACAAACATAATAATGTATACACATATATTTACTTTAAACAATTAATAAACTATTATTTTTAATTTATGTTAAAAGTTTAAAATAATATAACAAATATATATAAATATATAAATGATTTAAAATATTAAAAAATATATATATATCTATAATAAATTAAAACATTAAACTATTAGAAAATGTTTAAACTTACATTTCAAAATACAAACAATGTAACAGTAGGGAAAATGTTGGATAGCAAAAGTGTAAAAATAACTATTCCCACTCCAGTGAGTGCAACAGTAGGGTAAGTGTTGTATAGCGGAGTAATTAAGTTTACTATTCCAACTCCAGTGATTGCAACAGTAGGGAAAGTGTTGGATAGCGGAGGGGTAAAAATAACTATTCCCACTCTACTGAGAGCAACTGTTGTGAAAGTGTTAGATAGCAGAGGGGCAGAAATCACTATTCCCACTCCAAAATGTAAATGTAAATGTATTTGAGCTTGTAAAGTGCACTGCTACCCGTCCATAGGCCTCCTGGCGCTGTATAACTCTGGGGAACCCGTCCTGGCTTTCCCTGTGGGATGGTCCCTGCTGGGAGTCCCCAAGGTGGATCCAGGCATCCCCGGAATTGATGGGGCCGTTGTGGAGATTAGGCAAGCTAATGCCCAGAGTTGCCGAGTGGAACCCCTGATTAGAGTAAGCACCGAAGCAAGAATTATCGAGTCCACTGACCCAGGTCCACGACCCTGCCGTGCCGGGAATTGAACCCTGGTCCAGGGCCGACTTCTGCTCTCAGGTCTGCTGCCTCTAGCCAGTGAGCCACACTACTCCACTACTTAAAGAGTGCAACAGTAAGGAAAGTGTTGGATAGCGGAGGGGTAAAAATTACTATTCTCACTACACTGAATGCAACAGTAGGATAAGTGTTAGAGACAGGAGGGGATTTTTTTTCTCACTCCCATGAGCCCAACAGTAGGGAAAGTGTTGGATGGTGGAGGGGTAAAATTAACTATTCCCTCTCCAGTGAGTGCAACAGTAGGGAAAGTGTTGGATAGCGGCGGGGTAAAAATTACTATTCCAACTCCAGTGAATGCAACAGTAGGGAAGTGTTGGATAGTGGAGAGACAAAAATTACTATTCCCACTAAAACAGAGAAATATATATATATATGTATATATACATGTATATATATATGAAAAATAAAATAAAAAAACAATATTTAAAAAATGAAAAATAAAATATATTAGATATATAAAATATATTATAATATTAGTTACATATAACAGAAACCTTCAAATATTGTATAAAATAAAAAAATCTTTTAAAATAGAAAATATTTACGTACAAAAAATGAATCAATACATAAATGTATTTATTTTATTTCCTATCCTATAACACCACAACAAAAACAAAACACTCCAACATTTTAAATTAAATTTACTTCCATAATTATTAATCAATAAAAAATATTATTAATAGAAACACTAAGAAACATTCATTGACTACACACACTTTAACAATATAATATCCACAACACACACCTATATTAAACTATAATAAAACACATACAAAGTTATATTTTAATTAGCAATTGACTTAGTAGGCCCTATCATAATGGATCTGATCAACGCTTCACTTTCTTCTGGGGTGGTCTCTCCTTTATTAATACACCATTTGGAGCACACCAATTATCATAGTCCAATCTCAAAATTATTCCACATAAGGACATTATAATAATCCAATAGGCTCTTGAAGATCTTTTGTTTCGCCGTGGTTAGGTCACTAAACGGCTTCCTCAGGGCTCAAACCTGCTAAGTTCGATTCCTCTCAAATCGTGTATCCTCGCTCAGATTGTAGAATAAATCCGTGTAAAATCTCCTGTGTGTAGCTCTAAGACGTGGCACGCAAAAGATATAAGTCTACCGTATCTTCACTTCACTCGATCTATTTCACTGTCCCACTATCTGTCATTCTTCTTTAACGACATATAGAATCTTATATCCACACCACCGCCTATTCACCAATCTGCTTATCAGTCGCTATAAAACGTGAGCTCAAATCTCCACACCCGAGTACAGGCTGCTGCTTCTGACTTCCTGATATCAGTCGCTTTATAACGTGAGCTCAAATCTCCACACCCGAGTGCAGGCTGCCCTCACAGGAGATTTTACACGGATACCATATATTTCTCTTACCAAGAGAATCTGGATTTATTGCCTAGGTGGTTATTTTTCATACATGTTTGTCACTGACCTAGGAATTGAAGGAATTTTGGATTCAGGGGGTCCTTATTAAAGGCTCTCCATTGGCTTCCAGTCCTGGAAAGAGACCATTGCAAAGCCTTGTGTATCACTCACAGGCTGATAGGAGGGAAAGGACCTGCTATTATCTCTTCCTTGGTCCAGCCCTACTAAGCTAATAGGCCTCTTCGTTCAAATGATCTCTATTTAGCCTACGTCCCTAGAATTAAGAGGGCTAGAAGAGGCAGACAACTTTTTTCATACAATGCCGCTAAGTTGTGGAACTCACTCCCACTGCAGTTACTAAAGGAACCTAACCACATGGCCTTCCGTAGGATGCTTAAAACTTGGCTCGTCCATAAATATCCTGCTCCAGCCTTAATTCGGTTCTGCCTATAGCGCTGGGATGCCCTAGGGGAACTACGCGCTTTATAAATGTTGCTTTCATTTCAATTAAAAACTATTACTATTAACAACTAATAATAAAGTAATTAAAATGTATTTAAAACTCACCCTTTAAAGCTTTAAAAGTAAAAACAGCACACAAAAAAGAATTACCCAAAATAAATATCAAATAATTACCAACTATACATTAACTAATTAAACTCCAATTACTTCCCACCCTTTACTCCTATAAACACCACAACACACTCCTAAAATTAATTAAACAATTACCATAATAACATTTTAATTAATTTAATTAATATCAATCAACAAAAAATTATAATAAAAAATAAATACAATACTAAACACCCTTTACCCCTATAAACCACAAAACACACACCTAAAATTAATTACACAATTACCATAATTCATTACCAATGAATTAATTAAAATTAATTAACAAATTATTAATTAATAAATTCAAAATAAATTACTTCCCACCCTTCACACCTATAAACACCATAACACACACCTAAAATTAATTACGCAATTACCAAAAATAATTACCAACTAATTAGTTAAAATCAATTAACAACCAATTATGAATTCATATATGAATAATAAATTACTTCCCACCCTTTACTGCTATAAACCCCACAACACACTCCTGAAATTAATGACACAATTACCATAATTAATTATCAAGTAATTGATTAAAATGAATTAACAACTAATTAATAATTAACTAATAATAAATTACTTTGCATATTTAAAAGTATTAAATCTCAATTAAACAGATATTAAAAAATAAAACTTTATCAATTAATTTAATATAATTAAATTGCTTCCCATTCTATTCCCCTATAAACCCAAAACCCACGACGGAACTAAAAACACAACATTGAAATAAAAAAAGAATCATAACTACTAAAAATGTAACACATATATTAAAAATACAAATACTTCTTACACAAAAAACGCATCACACACATATAAAATATATACTATAATACATAACATTAATTTAAAAAACAATATTTTTAACAACTATATTTTTGCAAACAATATTAAACACTTCTATATTTTTAAAGTCAATATTACTGACCTTAAGTCGATATTCTTGACCACGATATTCTTGCTGTTGATATTTCTGAACCACAATATTTTTTACTCAATATTTGTGTCTGTCTGCACACCCTGGGCATTAATGTGACATCCCCAGGACCTCCTCAGAGTATTTTTCTAGGCCAGTGGAAGAGCAGAAGAGGACTGGGACCTGCTGTCTGTGATCTGAGAAGAGCCAAGAAGTTTCTCCTTCTTGTACCCAGGACAAAGAATTGGAGTCCAAGGGTCATAAGGCCGGCCTCCTGTTAGGGCTGCCGTGATTCAACAAGCTTCAAGAGGACTTTTCCCTGCATTCACAGCTGCCCAGTTCCAATGCCCTAGGCCCAGCTTCTGGCCTTGTTGGAGTGATTTCTTACCCCCAGGTGCTGTCCCCAAGGTTCTGGACCATCAAAGTGTAGTCCTCCTATAAATTCAAGAAACTGGGGACTTAGAATATTTTTGCTCTGAGAACCGAGGGGAGACCAAGACCAATGTGCCAACCCAATCTGATGGAGGTGCACCTCTGCTGGGCCAAAGATCCATATAGCTCCCACTCTTCTCCTCTGCAGAAAAGCAGATTCAGTGGGACCTTACTGAGAAGGTATCCCAGCGTGTGGAGTGCTCTTCAGCTACAGCCTGCAGCCAGGCCCAGCTGGAATAATCTGACCTCCAGTAAGGTGGCTAAGCCTGAAGGTAGAAATATTTATCAGGAGAAAGTGCAAACAATATCCAGGCAGCTTCTCTAACAGCAAAATTCGAATTTTTCCTTCTAGTCAAAGGTCAGTAGCTCCACTGGGACCTCATCCAGTGACTATCCAATGATGTGGAGTCCTCATTAGCCACAGTCTGCTTCCTTGCCCCACTGAAGATTTTTTGACTTGCATGGCGGGTCTGCCCGCCATCCCCGCGGTGTTTGGACCGGCTGCCAGACATGTGGTAGTCCTGCACCGCGAATCCGGATGCGACTGCCACCATGGTGGTCGCATTCTGCTATTTAACATTGCGGAAGGTGCTGCTGACAGCCACGATGTTAAAATCTCATGTCTAGCATTTCACTGCACCACATGGCAGTCACCACACGGTGCATGCCACTTGGTGCAGCGAAATGAAGGGGGGGACCATAGGTACCTCCCCCAAGTGCACCCCACCACCCCAGACACAAAGGGGCCCGCAACGGGCCCCTAGACCCAATCCCCTCAGTCTTTCCATGGTGGTGTTGCCGCCATGGAAAGACCTTTAATTTCCCACATCCTAATATGGTGGATGGTGCCTGCTAGGCACCGCCACCATATTAGTGGCCCTGCTCTGCCTGCCAGGCAATCATTACGATTGCCACTGGTAGTAAAGTGGCGGACGGCCTTTGCGTCCACCGCGATACCCACCGCCATCCTAATATGGTGCTGGGTAAATCTCATTACGATGGCGGAACGATCACCACTTCCAGCCCGGCAGTGGCGATCGTTCAGCCATCGTAATGAGCCTCTTAGTTTGTAGTTAAAACATCAGACTGTGTCGAAACTAAAACTGCTTTGTGTATTCAACCCACGCTCCTTCACGGTGAAACTTAACATGCCCCTTGGTACAGTCAAGTGCAACCAGATGACAGTGGTTGGCGCTTAATGCTTTTGTTTCTATTTTTACTTTAAAAATTCATATCGCTGGTACAGCTTTTGGATTTTTATCATTCTTGTGTCCATTTTTTTATTAACTACGTTTCTAAGTTGGTTTGGATTTTTTGTTGCGTATTGATTTTATTACTATTTGAGTGTTTCATTAATACTTTACATATTGCCTCTAAGAAAAGTCTGTCTGCTATGTGCCGTAGCTTCCAGCAGGTCGAGCATGGGTTAATTTAGTGACTTTAAAGGTTTATCCTGCTAAGAATTATGGGTATTATATGAGGTGGGTCCTTTCCCCTGTCAACCAATACCCCAATTTCTTAAATTAGTGCTCAGCTTTGGGAACCAGGACTCGCGATTTTTCAGTCTGCTCAGTGATTTGTGTTCAAATCAAAAATATTTAGTTATACTTTGACATCAAAATCGAATTCTGATATTTAAATTCTCCTCCTATTTTAAATTGGGTATTTTTGTTCCTAAATGTATTTCGAACCCTCTTAATTTGCACCTTTAATTTATGAAAGAATGAAAGTGGATCTAAGCAGCATTGAAATCCTCAACATTGCAGATCTGAGGAAACTGTGTAAGGAAAGAGGACGGAAGCTGGTAAAGGGGTATAAGAAGTTGGAGTAGCAGATAGCCCTTAGGGCATTGTAGGACGTCCACCTGCTACAGTCCACCACACAGGAACAAGATGATGAAGAGGGAGAAAATGAGGCGAAAGAGATTAGGAAAATGTCTGATTCCCCTGTAGAGGCCCGGTCCAGGGCAGAGAGCAGTTTGTCTTCTTGCAGCCTGACCCCAGCTAAGACAGACGACAGACAAGCGTAGAGTGCTCAGAAGTTACAACTGTCAACCCTTGCCTTGTAGGAAAATAAGCGGGCTGCAGAAGAGAAAAAGACAACAGCAGAGTTGGCAATAGAGAAGAAAAGTTCAGCATTGGACTTGGAGGAGAAGCAGAACAAGACTTGAGAGCCAATAGGGTTTCTGAGTCCAGTGAAGATGGTGTCAGCAACAGTGAAGTGCCTAGGAGACTTGCTTCTTGGTTATGAGGTGGGAATACCATTGATAAGTAGCTTGCAGCATATGAGATGGCTCTACGCATGCACAGAGTCCCAGAGGAGGACTACGGGGCTAGTCTGTGGAAGCACATGCCAATTGTTGGGAGGTTTACCTCATTGGCCCTAGTGGTAGCTGACCAGATGAGATATGCCCCCATGAAGGAAGCCCTTATCCCTACGTTTGGTCTGACCCCAGAGAAATGTTGACTGAAGTTCATGGATAGCCAAAAGCAGTCAAGACAGTCATGGGTTGAATTTATGGATGTATCAAGTAAGTCACTAGATGGTTGGGTGAAGAGCAGCAAGTTGAATAATTATGTAAGGCTGTTGGATCTGATGTTGAAGGAGCACATACTGAGAAAAAGTTTTACAGAGTTGCTCCACCATCTAATTGATTCCAAGCAAACTGTACCCAGGGAGCTTGTGAGAGAGGCTGACCTCTGGATTAACCCCAAGTGTGTCGAGGGCAGTACCTCCATCTTGGGGGGGGGGGTGGCACAGGAAAGGTGTATTGGTCCCACTCAACAGAAGGATAGTGTAAACAGTGAAAGCCAAAAAGCAGTTCTTTAAAAGCCCCCAAAACAGCTTTCAGGGAAAGGAGTCTGAGTGATTTTCTGACCACAAGATTGGGGCTTTGATT
The DNA here is from genome assembly GCF_964261635.1 of Lissotriton helveticus. Classification (NCBI taxonomy): domain Eukaryota; kingdom Metazoa; phylum Chordata; class Amphibia; order Caudata; family Salamandridae; genus Lissotriton; species Lissotriton helveticus. The sequence continues at coordinate 1,294,737,830 of NC_136069.1, forward strand.
GGGAAGAAGCCCCAAGGGTGTTGCCAGCCCACATACTGCAAGTGTAACCAGTCAAGGCCCAAGGAGGGGGATGCCATCTGCCCCCACAGGAAGCACACCCTCACTGGAAGGCCTACACCAGGTACTGCTAGTGGGGTGCTTGAGGAGGAAGTTGCCCCATTTAGTACGGGGGACTGCAGATGTTACCCTAGTGTCCCCAGGGTGACAGAGAGATGTGCCTACAGTTCACATACCTCATAACTCCAAAAAGTACAGGCAGTAGTTCACCATCAATAGACAGAGGGTGGAGGCTCTGCGAGACACAGGAACCAGCACCTTAGTGTAGTCCACCAGATTGTGACAGCTGACAACCAGAGGCCTTTTATATATTGTGCACCCACTTTGTGTGCCCCTGGGGCACAATGGTACTACAAAATGAGCCTCATATGCATGTGCATCACCTTCTGTAATACTTATAGTGGTAGCGCACATGTAGCCCTGTCATGAGAAGATGCTCCCTCATTTACACAGTGGTGTGGCCCCATGCAAATGAGGGAATCACTTTGCTTCTGTGACCATGCTGTATTGCCGACATGGACGCGAAGGCAAACATGGCTTTAGGAGGTGCAGTGAACGTGTGCCACAAAAAGCTGGCACACTTTATGTGTGCCTCCTTAAGGTAGCCTTCTGGGGGGGCAAAAAAGGGTCCCATGGACCCCCCACATGTCCCCTTGCAGGTGGGCGCAGTCAGTCACTGCACTCGCCTGCAAGGCGATTTCTCTCCCCTCCTGAAAATGCAGACGGCATACCACCTACACTGTGAAAGACAGAGCAGCTTTGAAGCAACCGCTCCATATTTCACTTGAATGTGCTGCCCCCAAGGCAGCTTGAGTTCCCAACTGCCCTGGGGGCAGCGCATTCTGCATAATAGGATGCACTTTTCCTGTTTGCGTACGGCGCTCCTTTTGAAAGGACTGCCATTGCGCAAACAGGGAAAGAGTGACACATATGTAATACAGCCCCAGGTAAGCCAATACATGCTTTGGTTACCCTAGAGTTGGGGGCAGGAGGGAATCTCAGTTTCTCTGAAAGTGCTTCTGAGTCGAGCCATACCTATAAATTGTCTGCTGGTGAATGATCTAGAGCACACTATCTAGAAAGTGGGGAAGCTCAAGTCTCATCTGGAGACATAGTGATAACCTTAGTATGTGCTTATGACCACATAGTCCATGATAGCCAGTCTGGTGAAGGATATTGAAATTGGAATCTAAAAATTAGGTAGGCATACTTGATTCCCAGGAGCAGGTTAAATATGACAAATGGGGTCTAGTATGGGCAATTGATGGCCTCATTAGAAGCAGTACTGGTGTGCACCGACAAAAGGACAGAATGCATTAGGAGCAAAAAACTTAGGGCCTGATTCACAGAGGTAAACTTACACTTTTGTTCACAAAGGAATTTTACCAGTAGTATTGATAGAGCGCGCGAGGCCACCCGACCAATAATTTTCGCCGTTTCCGGCTTCAGGGCCCATATACTTTCAAATCACCATATACATTGACCAGGTGACTTCACGAGCTCTACCAATTTGTGTGTGTGTGTTCCTTACTATTATTTCTCAGTGCACCCGACTTACCATCCACCGATGCGGGTACCTAATGACCACAATGAATCAGGGAGCTAGCTGTAAAAGGAAAGGCAGCAAAATACAAACCCAACCAATAACATTCAAAATACTGATGAAATGACCACGGACAACGGGAAGTTTTAAAATGTTTATCTAAAGTTCAATTTGCTTCATGCATAAGGTACATCAGAATAAGGCAATCAATAACCAAGATAATGTAAATAATGTAACTATAGAGAAATAACGACAGAGTAATCATTGAAATACTGATATAAAATGTAACGAGAAGATACTATGCTATTCAGAAATATTTAAGCATGGGCAGACTATATGTATGTATAACTACAGGAGGGCCTATAAAGAGTAACACGCTTCACTTAAGGTGAACGGGCCTTTAAACAGTCTAGGCAATGAGGTTCTAGACCATATCAGAAAATGACAAACTGCAATGCAAAATATAATTTCTAACAAGTGAGAAGACATAGGAACAAACTTATGGAAAAATGAAAATGACTTTCAATAGTTGCGGAAAGACATGGAAAAATAACATATGCAATGGTAAACTTTATTGAAGCAAAAGTTAGAAATTCAGAAGGTGCAAGATTTTAAGAGGTTCAGAGCAATATTTACCTAGAATGGTGTGGAAACCAAACCCTGGCCACGGGTCAGTTAAGGACAGGAAACCCTCAAGGAAGGATACCCCTCAAAGGACAGCAGGTGCAGAATGGACACCCCGGACAGGACAGGATACCCTCGGATTAAGAATCAGGACAGGACCTCAGGACAGGACAGCAAACCCTCAGACAGGACCGCTCAGGACAGGACCGGAACCCACAGTTCGGAAGCAACGCCTGCGCTCCACCCGCTCTGCAGCTATCGATCAAGACCCCGATTGGGTCAGCGAACTCCCAGCAAAGTGCTTCGCCAGCACTTTTAAGGTTCAGTAGAACCTTAGTCTATGGTCAATTTCGGACAGAGTGCTCCGCAGCGCTCTGTATCTTCAGTCACCTATTGAGTACGATGGGTCAGTGACAGGTCAGCTAAACCAGACAAGTCGGACGGTTCCCTAGGTGAACCCAGGGTAGATATACAGTTTGGGGACAGTGTACCACCCCCAAATGTTGCAAAGTGTCAGAATCCCTCAATTTCGATTGGTCCTAAGGTAGGATTTGGGTAACACACCAATCACAATGCCATATTTCAAGCCTGTATTTGCATGTTTGGGCACCGCCTAGAAAGATTTGGGGTTCCCATGAGAAGCTACACGGCAAGCAGTAGCACAATATTACATTGTAACATATAAGGAGCCACATTCGCTGTTCTCGCAGGGCAGAGGTGACTTTCTCAGGAGCATCTCGCCCATCGCTGCCAACTGGCTATGTTCCATCAGTCAAGGTCTACTGTGCCACAGAGAGTTGCGCAGGCGCAGAAGGGACCTCCAATATGGCTCTCCTCTCTCTCAGACCCCCATTCCCCGCGGTACATGAAAAGTAAGCGAAAACAAATTAATACATAATAATGTCATCATGAAAACACATCACAGGGTTTGTACTTTCTACTTATCATCATAAAATATACTTATGCAGTTTAAATGTTAGCTACATGGATACAGGCACAAGAGCAGTGGCACGAGCAGTACCACATGATGGGCACAGCTATGCATTACGCATGCGCATAAATTTCCCTCCACTTCTGCAGACGCGTCAGGACACGTGAGTGTGGCTGACGCATGCGCAGTAACTAAAATACAAGCGGCGGCCATTTTTAAGTACACGGATTAAATGCATTAGAAATACACATAGGCAAGCTTCGTACCTTTACTCAAAACTTAATATAAATGTTAGTAAGACATACATTTGTTACTTTATTACACATAAACGAGGTTCTTGACTTCAGCAAGTCCGCAAAATATGCGAAGCTTTGCTTCATCAATCCCCTCTTTGATGATATTTACTATCATCACAAACTAAATGGAACCAGATGCCAACTTTCTTTCACACTTTATACACCTCTATCTCTTCCAATAATCGTTCCAACTTCTCTCTTTCAGTTCTGGTAGGGTGAGAAGTCTTCACCTTCTTGTATATCTGATCATTCACTTCTTCCAATTCAATTTCATCCACACTCCGTTTCAACCCTCTTGCATTTACCTCGTGCTTCTTGGTGCGCTTGCGGCATTTACAACAGATAAAAATGAGAAATATGATAAGACCTATAATACCAATTGGCATCAGTATCTTGACCAATAAGCTTTTACCTACGCTAGCAAGCCAATGACCTACATTTGAGAGACCATCTACCAGTCTCTTCCATGCACTATCAACCTCGAGTGGTTTTAGTTCCTTTGTCAAATTAGTAATGTTTTTCACATATCTTTTGATCTGTACACTTTTATCCGGAATATAAGTGCAACAATGTTGCGCCTTCAACATCCGGCAGACTCCGCCCTCTTTCGCTAATAAGGTGTCAAGAGCAAGTCGATTCTGCAAAACCATTGATCTGATCGCAACCATTTCGGTATTGACCAGCAGAAATCCATGAGCTGTTTCAGTAGACAGCACATCCACTATAGTAGACAATTTGCAAATTCTGTGAGTGTTCAGAACCACTCCCACTCCAGGTATCAGTGCACTAAAAATACTACCCATAATTTCACCTATACTTTCTCTTTTACTACGCACTAAGCCATTAGTATTTTCATTGCTTCCAGCTTTTCCATTCACATGGTATATTTTCGGGAAGACAATGCCAAAATAGCAGCTTCCATACCAGTGATCCGGTAATTTGAAATAAGCCTTGTCCCCACAAATATAATAAATTCCAGGAAACACAGGCTCTGACCCATTTTTGAAACCCCAACCTCCAATTACTTTGTAATTATGTTCGCATTCACTGGAACCAATGAAAACATTATTATAGTAGCTAGTCTTCTCGCGGTGAAGACATAGCTTTCCTTTCTTTTCAAAATCCAGCAACAGAGCAGGTCCCGCCCCACCATTTGAGGTGCCTTCCATGTTCTCTGCCCACTTTGGCTTTTTCTGACTTTCGTCATTAGCCTTCTTTTGTATTTTAATTCTTCTTTTCTCTGCCATGTTCAGGAACATCTTTTCCTGTTCACGCAAAGAACAAGTCAAGTTATCTCTGTGTGCATCAGCTATGTCAATGTTACCTATAGTCAAGAAATAGTCTCCCATATATCTTATGGTGTCGCTTTTGGTATGCACAGGATTCAAGTTCCCACGTATAGGAAGTTCAGAAAAGATCACGTCATTATTAGAGTAATAGTACTGTAACGGTCCTCTTTTGTAAAATAAACTAGCTAAAATGCTACAGGATATTCCATATGTCAATGGCAAGTGATGGTATGTCACGCCTTCAGCCACAGAGGTAGGTAGCTTCATGCAGACATAGCAATCTTCAATTTCCATAGTCTCTACATAGTGTATTAACAAGTTCGCAAAAACATTTAAGTGTGTCCTGTTCTTAATTCCATGATAATGTAGTCCTCCCTCATCTGATGCTTCTAAGTTTTGCTTTGTTTGTCTCAGTGCTCTCTCATGTCTCGCTACACTCTGTGTTGTCAACTCCTCACTGTCAGTATTTATAATTTCAGTAGGGACAATGTTAGTATCTTTACTTACAGTAAAGGGTATAAAGATTGTTAGTCCTATCCATATTACTATCAGTACTACTATACTACATATACACACCTTGCAGCACGTTTTGCAACGACTGCAACTAGGTCTACCATTCACAGTTGAATCAGACATTTCTGCTCAGAAGAAGTTTCTTGACCCCTCTTTGTGTCTTTACACGACTAGCTTACTTTGTGCAAATTCACGGTGGTTCGTCTTCTTCTTCAGCAGAGTACTCAGGGACGGGCTCTCCGTCGCTTACGTCAGTTATATCAAGATCTTCAAGTTCTTCCAAAACGAGTGTCCATTCAGGAGACTTGTACTTTTTGTTTTGTCTTTTTATTCGTTCACTCCTTCTTTTGGAAGAGTTTTCTTCTTGCTCTGCTATCCGCGCACTTCTCCTTGCTTCTGCACGTTTTTCTTCCACTGTCTTTATCCTTAGCCCTAATTTCTTTACGAACCTAGGCTCAAGGTTGTTTCTTTTCTTAAGTCTCTTAGTTGGCACTTGAACTTCACCTTCTTCTCTTATCCTCTTGTTCTCTTTCGCTTGTGGCAATTCTGCTTCACTTTCTTCTTCTTCTTCCCCTATCTGACTAGTTCCAGGGCTAGCATCAAATTCTTCTGCCTGTTTACTAATCTGGCCTTGTTCAGGAATATTTTGTTTTTGGCTTTCGATTGTCTCTGTTTCTGTTTCTGTTTCTGTTTCCTGAACCCGTTCTTCTAACCCTATCTGATCCTGTTCAAGCACTTCGATCTCTTGATTTTCTTCTGCTCGAACTATTACTCTATGTCTAGGCTGTCCCTCATCCACATCAGGAGTTAGTGGAGGTGTATCGAACACCTGTTCTGTCCCTGTCTGACCTTCTCCTTCCTCGGTTTTGATGTGAATCTCAAGATGCTGAGGTTCTTCGCCTGTGTCTTGCTTTTCCTGACTAGTCCACTCCCTACCTTCACTAAGTCGCTCTCTTGTTCGGATGGGATCTTCGGTCAGATCAATCATCGGTATCCATTCTTCTGGCCATATGCTTGGCAGCTCGTCATCAGCTACTCCTGGCTCAGCTTCCTGGACCTCTTTAGCAGGCTGGATTCTCGGCAGTTCGTAGTCAACTACTCCTGGGCCAACGTCTGCTGTTCCTGCAGCCTGACTGGTGCTGGGCTGTTCGTTGTCAGCTGCTTCTGGTCTGGCTCCTGCAGAGTCCTCTGCTGGATGCCCTTCTTCTTCAAGTTCTTTGTCTGGTAATACCTTCTGGGTGTGGCCAGCGTGGCTCCACTGGGGAATACCTGCGACCTTCACTGCAGTGGTTGTTACCAGGATTACTTGGCGTTTCTTTCCCCACCTTGGTGCCAGACAGCTTGATCGAGTGTGCTTCTTTATTTTGACCCAGTCTCCTGGAACCAAGTTGTGGAGAGGAGTCGTTGGATTGAGGATGCCGTCGTCTCCAATCTGGCGAGAGATAGAACGCACTTGGTCACCCAATCTTCTGCAGTATTCAAGCACTAAATCATCAGTAATACTCAACAGTTTGCTTCCTGGCACCCATGCTTGTCTCATCACTCTTCCCATAATGATTTCATGGGGACTTAGGCCTGTCTTGCGGTCAGGAACACTTCTCAGTCCCATCAGGACCAGGGGCAGGGCCTTCACCCAGGTCATGCCAGTTGCATCAGTCAGCTTGGCTAGTCTGTTTTTGATAGTTCCATTTACTTGTTCCACTACTCCAGAAGCCTCTGGATGATATGCACAGTGAAGTTTCTGTCTTATTCCAAAGGCCTTACAGAGTTCAGCCAGTATTTCATTCTGAAAATGTCCACCCTTATCTGATTCAATAATGAATGACACCCCGAATCTAGGTATCAGTTCTTTTAGTAAACACTTCGCTACTGTCAGTGCGTCACTTTGGGGAGTAGGGTAAGCTTCTACCCATTTTGAAAATACGCAAACAATGACAAGGACATATCGCTTCCCTTCACAACGGGGCATGGTGATGAAATCAATCTGTATCCTTACAAAGGGACCCCCTGATCTCCCAATTTTGCTCAGTTCAACCATTGTCCTCTTGCCTGGGTTCATCTGTTGACATGACAGGCACCTCTGGCAGAGGGACTCTGCTACTTTCCTGAACTTCTTACTGTACCAAGTCTGTTGAAATACCAGAATCATGGCATCCCTACCAATGTGTGATCCTTCGTGTATTAATCTTGCCATTGTGCCAAGCAAGTGTCGGGGTAACACGGGCATACCAGTTGGGCCCAAAATGACACCATCCACACGTCTCGGTCTGCACCCATCCTCCTTCCATTTCTCTCTTTCTTGCCAAGGGGCCGACTCCTGCCACTCTCTCACTTCATCCCAAGTAGGCACTTCCTCAAACACTTGAAGTTGGCAGCTGGCTCCGATCCCCCCTCGTTTAGGATTAACGATATAGTGATCTCTGGCGCACCATTGGGCCACTCGATCAGCATAATCGTTTCCCAGTGATACTTTGTCCATGCTCTTCTTATGAGCAACGCATTTTACCACTGCCAGTTCCTTGGGTAACTGGATGGCCTCTAAAAGGTCATGAACAACTTTTCCATTTCGAATGGGAGTACCTGAGGAAGTCAGGAATTCCCTCTGTAGCCACAATTGACCAAAGTCATGCACAACTCCATAACAGTACTGACTGTCAGTATACACTGTTATGCGTAGGTTCTTCCCAATTTTGCAAGCTTTTATCATAGCAATCAATTCGGCTACTTGTGCAGACTTGATGTTATATAGGTAACCTGCTTCTTCAATTTTTGTTAAAGAGACTACTGCATAAGCAGCACTCAGGCCTCCTAGTTCATGTCTTAGACAGGAACCATCTACAAACAGTTCTTTATCATGCTCAGGCAATGGCGTTTCTTTTATGTCTGGGCGTGGTTTGGTGCTGAACTCTGTCAGATCAATGCAGTCATGTTCATCATCATCCCCACCTTCCATTTCCAGGGGGTCGGGGAGTAAAGTGGCAGGGTTCAGGATACCGCACCTAACAATGCTTACATTTGCTGCACCCACAAGAATCCTCTCGTATTTAGTCAGCCGACTAGGGGTGAGATACTGCGTTTTAGTTCTAGTCAGTAAAATTACCACTCCATGTGAAACATACACAGTCCCAGGATGTCCCATGACAATGGACTCACTCTGTTCCAAACTTGCGCAGGTAGCAGCTACTGCTTTCAGACAGCCTGGTAACCCAGCAGCTACTGGGTCCAAGGTGGCAGAGAAATAGGCCACAGGCCTTCTGGTCGTGCCATGTTCTTGAGTCAGGACTGACAATGCGCAATTATCGCGAGTGTCACAGAATAGGGCAAACTCTTTGGAATAATCTGGCATTCCCAACGCAGGGGCTGTACACAGACAGTTTTTCAGTCTTGTGAAGGCAATTAGGCTTTCATCGTCCCATTCTACAATGTCTGGCATTCCTCTCGTGGTCATTTTTATCAAAGGCCTGGCTAAGACTGCAAATCCCAGAATCCATTGCCTGCAGTACCCTAGTACACCCAGGAACATTCTGATTTCTTTTTGAGTACGGGGCAACTGCATCTTTTGAATTATTCTCACTCTTTCTGATGTGACTTTTCTGACACCTTTCTCTATCTGGTGTCCTAGATATTTCACTGATTTGGCACAGAACTGTAGTTTGTCAGGGGCCACTTTATGCCCTTTCTCACACAGATGATTTAGTAGGGCAATGGTGTCAACTACACAGTCCCTATGACTTTTAGATGCCAGTAGAAGGTCGTCTATGTACTGCACTAAGACAGAGTTCCCAGGTAAGGTCAAAGTCTCTAGACATTTTTTCAAGATCTGATTAAAGATAGAGGGGCTCTCTGTATACCCCTGAGGGACCCGATTCCAGCAATACACGTGACCTTCGAAGGCAAATGAGAAAAGAAATTTGCTGTCGGGGTGCAGGGGTATCGAAAAGAATGCATGACACAAATCAATCACAGTGAACCACTCAGCATCCCAAGGAATCTGGTACAATATCACTGCTGGGTTCGGGACAATAGGGCAGCAAGGAACTACAATTTTGTTTACCTTTCTCAGGTCTTGCACTACCCTATACTTGCCACTAGGCTTCTTGATACCCATAATCCGTGAGTTGCATGGGCTACTCATCACTTCCTGTATGATGTTTCCTTCTAATAATTTTTGTATTTCCAGAGTGACACCGGCTTTCACTTCAGCATTCATTCGGTAGGGCTTAGTGTTAGGATATACTGCATTGTCCTTGATGGCTATCTGTATGGGGTCCACATCTTTCATTAATCCCACATCTTTTCCAGTGAAATCCCACACCTCTGGCTTTACTGCTTCCTGGAGTTCTTGGGGCAAGTCCTGTAGGGTCAATCTTTTAATTTCTGAGTCAGGTCTGAGTAACAATAGTTTATAAATGCCATCTTCATCTGGGGTCTGAATTTCAACACCCTTTGGTGTGCAAAAGATGGTACAGTTCATTTTGCACAGCAAATCACGACCCAGTAGATTCACTGGACTGGTGTCACAGACGACAAACCTATGCATTTGTTTAAAATTTCCAATTGAAATCTCCATTGGTTCGGTAACAGGAGTACTAATCAATTGATTAGATACACCCACTACTTGGATATTTTCTCCCGAGAGGGGTAGGTTTGGAACGTCCACTGTTCTTACAGTAGAACGGGTAGCGCCAGTGTCCAACAGAAAGGTGACATCATTTCCGTCAACCTTTCCTTCAATGTATGGTCCAGACTGGTCTACCGGCAAGGAAGCGCCAAGTACGCACTCCTCGTCCTCCCCTCTCAGGCCCCGTCAGTACTGATCATTACAAAGGAAGGTATCATTCAGCAGATACTGCGAAGTTGCTGTATTTCTGTTCTCACCGCTTTCCCAAACTTCTATCTCCTCACCCTCTGCCTGTTTTCCCCTGTATACCTGCTTTGGCGCCCGAGGCACCTGAACTGTTTTTACCTGTGGTTGCGTTTTTCTTGGTCTTTCTTTCTGCGTCTGTGGAGTTAAATCAGGTGTTTTGGGGTTATCATCGGCCAAATAGGGACACTCGTTTCGCCAGTGTCCAATTTCGCCGCACTGATGGCAGGGAAATTTCTTCATAGCCTCTTCCCTGCTAAATTTGGGCCGGGGCTTTCCTCCACCCCCTCCCCCAGGACTTTTGTTCTCAGCATTTTTAACCATGTTACTCAACTGTTTTTCCTGCTGTTCTGCGAGCTTTACTTGAGCCCACATCACCTTTTCCTTAAGGGCCTTTTTCTTTTCTGCCATCTCGTCCTCGCAGTACTTAGCGTACCGCAGGACCTCATCCATTTTTTTTGTATGCCAACAGATTTTATTATCTTTTATCCACTGACAAATTTCAGGTCTTAAACCATTTACAAACCTGTAAATAAAGTGCGTCATGTCTTTCAAATCGATGTTATCAATACCACTGTATGTTTTGAATACCTGCAATAACCTCTCATAGAAGGAGTGCACTGTCTCGTCCCTTTCCTGTGTTGTTCTATCTATTTTTGTCCAATCAGTTTCCTTTGCGGGCACCTTTTCTTTCAAATGCTGAATTACTTGCTCATATTTTCGCATGACATCCTTTGATGGCTCCCCTGTTTCCTTATTTCTTGGGTACTCTTCACTAGGCCAGTCTATGGCTATTTTACACTGGGTCCATAAATCTACCGGAACCACAATGTCGAAAAACCCATCCAGGTCTTTCCACAGACACTTCTGTACCTTCACGAACCTTTCCACCTGCCTGTACCAGTCTACTGGTTTCTCTCGTAATTTTGGAAAATCGTTCGTAAAGGACACAATATCCTGTCTGGACCAGGGGACATGCACATATTTCCCTCCAGGTACTTCGCGCATGGGGCATAACTGCTCAGGTTTTTCTACCTCCCTTAAAGCAAACTCAGGAGTCACTTGTCGGGAGCGAGCCTCTTCCCTCTTTTTCGCCCACATGCTTCGCCATCTTTCCACGTCTCCCCATTTTTGCAGTACCCCCAATAATTCTTTAATCTGCAACTTTTTCCCTGCCACATTCAGGTGCTCTATATCTTTGTCTGAGAAGTCTGCTCTGTACGGTTTCTGCAAGGGCTTGGATTTTGAGATATCTACCCCCATACTAGCTGCGGTGTCTGCCAGTTTTTCGTGGAGCACTCTGGTGTTCCTTGTAAAACTTTTACACATAAACGACAATTCTTCTTCAGAGTAGGTATTTAATCGATCCAACCCCACATTTCCTGCCATTAATTCTTCTATTTCTACCCTCAGCTTGTAAAGGTCTAAAGGTTTCGTTTGCGGAGTCTGTTTCTCTAATTCGCGACTCCAACTCTCAATTTCATCCGGAGTTACCAGAGAGACACTCCTAGTACCTGTTGCTGACTCTAATTTAATTTCTTTCGCATTAAAAGGGTTATGCCTCTGCTGCATTCCCCTCCCGGTCTGTTTGTTTGGTAAGTCCAAGAACGCAACTTCAGACTCACACTCACTGGACTGATCGTCTATGATTATCGGTTCCTGTCTCGGGGGTGCCATGACTGGGGTCATGACTGGAGTAATCGGATTTCCCTGACCATTTCCATATAACGGAACCACTGGTCCAATAGTTACTGGAATAGTCAATGCCTCAGGACTGGTATTTAACTGGGAGATTTTCTGAATTATTTCTGTCCTTTGTCTAGCCAGAGCCTCTTGCTCCTTTTCCACTAGTATCTTTCTTAAAGTCGTATCATGTAATATCTGTGGGGTCAATGGAGGAGTAAAGCTCGGGGCAGTAGGATGCGTTTCACTTGGTCCCCCACCATAATTTGGTTTCGGGAATAAAGTTCCAGTGTTAAAGGACCTACGCTCTTCCTCATATGGAGGTTGAACAAAAGGTAGTCCTGAATTCGATGGTTTCTCTTCGTTTTCATACAGGGGTCTGGGAAAGAAAACTTTCGTACGTGAATATTTTTCTTCCTGGCTTGCGGGCACTTTGGGATATATATCCCTTGTTTCTGCCGGTTCGGGTTTCTCAAAATAAGGCAATACTTGACCACCCCCTCCCAGTCCTAGGGATCTGTCTTCTTCCTTGAGGAAGTGGCGTCGGGGAGCATCTCCTACACTGGAAGGTCGGGTTCCCTCATTATAAGGTGGCGGACTTCTGGTACAGATGTCATCTATCAATTCATCAGCTGACTCCCCAGGGGCCCCCCAATGCTTACACTTTTCGGTACTTTTCTCACCCGCTGCAGGGTTATGACATGCCGGCATCATGGGAAACAGACCCTCAACAATCATGCTCTGCCTCCACTGTTTCATCCTTTTATCCCTGGACTCCTGTTTCAGCCTGGGGTACCACTTGGTCAAACCCTTGTCCATTCGGGGTCTTTCTCTTTCAAAAGCCTCAATCTCCCATTCCTCTAATGCCTCATACTGCGTTAGTCTCGGTCTGGGATGCAGTTCATTCATCCGAGTTCTTAAATTAAATAAGATCCTACCATTGAAAGTACCATCTAACGGAAAAGCCAATACTCCGTCATCTTTTGTGTACTTCACCCAATTCTCCAACCACACACAGGTATTGTACCCTCGGTCAAACATCATGAATGAGGCAGGAGTATTGGGTGGTGGGACAAGAACACCTTCTCTAGATTTAATCGGTTTGTCCGTTTTAAAATAATTTTTCACCTTACTTACAAGGGACATTTTTCTCTTGCTTCCGTACATAATATCGTATCTATTAGTCTTCCACTGATCCCTTTCAAACCCTAGGTGCCTTGGATCAGGTCGAGTTCCTGTAGTCTGCGAGTGCCACATACGACTTCTACGCTAAACTTTGTTTACAAAACTACCTCCAATCAGAACGCGCTTCAGAAATCCGTGCAACCAATGGGTGCGTGACTCTGAATAATCTCTGCCAATGGGTGCGCGGCCCCTTCGTGAGACAGTTCCCACGCTCTGGCGCTCACCCCTCCTTTACAATCTCAGCTCCGCTACCCGCCCGCTGCTTCTACCAATCCCAGCGCGGCACAGAGTGACGTCAGAGGCGCTTCGCGACTGACTCCCTCCCTTCACAAGGTAACGGAAACTTTCTTTCTTTTAAAGTGCTCAGTGCTTGGTTATTTTACAACAAATACACATTCGCCACAGTGCTCAAGTGTCTAGATAGGAACGCTTTGTTTTACTGCAAGTAAACTACTTCCATTTACTTTTCACACACTGCGAGTAGATCTCTTCCGCCTACCCTTCACTTTAGCATCGGTGAACCTGTTATTCCCCAAAACTCATCCACTTCTCCGGGATATATCTGAGTCTAAGGTTTCTCAGCGGACCCCTTTGCTTTCACCCAAGCTCCGAGGAACCTGCTACTCTTCCGATGTGACCCTTACTAGGTTACGCCACTATGGGAATTTTGCCAATGAACCCCGTTACTGACATTTATTCACACATGTATTCAGAAAACCCTAGTTAGTGCTTCCCGGTTATCTTAACCTGCACCTAACTTTCCTCGAGCCTGTGACCTCAGGACAATGGATTCTATTCACCACTTGCCCTTTCAATTCCCCGGGGAGTTCGGACAACACAAAACTAAACGGTTTACGAGCGCATGGATTAATACATATAACAATATAAGAACAAGAATAATAACAATACAGCAATTCATGAATTCCAAAACAGCGTATTCACAAGAGAATGATCAGGTCTCTTAGAACAGCCGCTCTTCTAGCAGCATTAATGTACTAGCAGCTTCCGACTTGACTAGACCAACTAGTCCCTGCCTTACTCTCAACTAGTCCCTAACCATCCTCTGGCTACCAGTAAAACTGATAGAGCGCGCGAGGCCACCCGACCAATAATTTTCGCCGTTTCCGGCTTCAGGGCCCATATACTTTCAAATCACCATATACATTGACCAGGTGACTTCACGAGCTCTACCAATTTGTGTGTGTGTGTTCCCTACTATTATTTCTCAGTGCACCCGACTTACCATCCACCGATGCGGGTACCTAATGACCACAATGAATCAGGGAGCTAGCTGTAAAAGGAAAGGCAGCAAAATACAAACCCAACCAATAACATTCAAAATACTGATGAAATGACCACGGACAACGGGAAGTTTTAAAATGTTTATCTAAAGTTCAATTTGCTTCATGCATAAGGTACATCAGAATAAGGCAATCAATAACCAAGATAATGTAAATAATGTAACTATAGAGAAATAACGACAGAGTAATCATTGAAATACTGATATAAAATGTAACGAGAAGATACTATGCTATTCAGAAATATTTAAGCATGGGCAGACTATATGTATGTATAACTACAGGAGGGCCTATAAAGAGTAACACGCTTCACTTAAGGTGAACGGGCCTTTAAACAGTCTAGGCAATGAGGTTCTAGACCATATCAGAAAATGACAAACTGCAATGCAAAATATAATTTCTAACAAGTGAGAAGACATAGGAACAAACTTATGGAAAAATGCAAATGACTTTCAATAGTTGCGGAAAGACATGGAAAAATAACATATGCAATGGTAAACTTTATTGAAGCAAAAGTTAGAAATTCAGAAGGTGCAAGATTTTAAGAGGTTCAGAGCAATATTTACCTAGAATGGTGTGGAAACCAAACCCTGGCCACGGGTCAGTTAAGGACAGGAAACCCTCAAGGAAGGATACCCCTCAAAGGACAGCAGGTGCAGAATGGACACCCCGGACAGGACAGGATACCCTCGGATTAAGAATCAGGACAGGACCTCAGGACAGGACAGCAAACCCTCAGACAGGACCGCTCAGGACAGGACCGGAACCCACAGTTCGGAAGCAACGCCTGCGCTCCACCCGCTCTGCAGCTATCGATCAAGACCCCGATTGGGTCAGCGAACTCCCAGCAAAGTGCTTCGCCAGCACTTTTAAGGTTCAGTAGAACCTTAGTCTATGGTCAATTTCGGACAGAGTGCTCCGCAGCGCTCTGTATCTTCAGTCACCTATTGAGTACGATGGGTCAGTGACAGGTCAGCTAAACCAGACAAGTCGGACGGTTCCCTAGGTGAACCCAGGGTAGATATACAGTTTGGGGACAGTGTACCACCCCCAAATGTTGCAAAGTGTCAGAATCCCTCAATTTCGATTGGTCCTAAGGTAGGATTTGGGTAACACACCAATCACAATGCCATATTTCAAGCCTGTATTTGCATGTTTGGGCACCGCCTAGAAAGATTTGGGGTTCCCATGAGAAGCTACACGGCAAGCAGTAGCACAATATTACATTGTAACATATAAGGAGCCACATTCGCTGTTCTCGCAGGGCAGAGGTGACTTTCTCAGGAGCATCTCGCCCATCGCTGCCAACTGGCTATGTTCCATCAGTCAAGGTCTACTGTGCCACAGAGAGTTGCGCAGGCGCAGAAGGGACCTCCAATATGGCTCTCCTCTCTCTCAGACCCCCATTCCCCGCGGTACATGAAAAGTAAGCGAAAACAAATTAATACATAATAATGTCATCATGAAAACACATCACAGGGTTTGTACTTTCTACTTATCATCATAAAATATACTTATGCAGTTTAAATGTTAGCTACATGGATACAGGCACAAGAGCAGTGGCACGAGCAGTACCACATGATGGGCACAGCTATGCATTACGCATGCGCATAAATTTCCCTCCACTTCTGCAGACGCGTCAGGACACGTGAGTGTGGCTGACGCATGCGCAGTAACTAAAATACAAGCGGCGGCCATTTTTAAGTACACGGATTAAATGCATTAGAAATACACATAGGCAAGCTTCGTACCTTTACTCAAAACTTAATATAAATGTTAGTAAGACATACATTTGTTACTTTATTACACATAAACGAGGTTCTTGACTTCAGCAAGTCCGCAAAATATGCGAAGCTTTGCTTCATCAGTATCTTTACGACTGGGGAGTCTCCACTCTCGGCAGTTGTAAATATACAATTCCTAAAGTAGCTTTAGGAATTGAAAAAGATCGGAAAATTGGACAAAACAAAATGTAAGTTTCACTTTATGAATAAGGCCCAATGTGATTTGCTAGACTCTAGCGTATTGCTCCATCTTTAAAAAATAAAACAAAATTTGAAAAGCTCCATCACCTTCCCACTAAAAATAAAATGTAGATTTTCGCATATACTTCTTTCTGTATTATTATTAAGACTCCCAGTTTTCAGTTTTTACTGATTTTACAGATAAATACACACAGAAAACAATGTGTTTCCTGTCTGCATTTCATCTTAAAAGAAGAAAAATACAGAATATTGCACTTCTTGTGAGTGTCACTCCATGCTGCCATCATAAATACCAGACCAAAAGCTGAGCAGATAGACAGCTTGGCGGGTTAAAAACAGGATGATATTTCCTTAAATACAGGCATATGACAACATATATTTGTATAACATGCACCTTTTTACATTTGGATGTAGTGTTATATTATATTTGACTGCTTAATTTGCTAAAATGCAGTAGATTTCAAAGTATGCGTGCATGTGTTTAGTTAAATAAATGTGGAAATATACCATATTATAACTCTATTTATTCTCAAAACCCAAAATAAATATAGATAAATACCAATAAGACGGCAACAAACTAAATATGCATAAATACAGAGGCAAATGTTAAAAAAGTAAATAGATAAAACATGGAGCACTAATTATTATATATTGTTTCAAGGTTCAATTAGTAGAAAAGGCTTAGGCAGGTGTCAATGCACGCGCGTAGCAAGGAGGAGGGGGCGGTCTGCCCCGGGTGGCAGGAGTTTTGAGGGCGGCAGCCTCCCCCCTCTCTTATCTGCCGTTCTCAGGACGACAATCGCCCCCCTCCCCATCTTTCAATCGGCCGTCGAGGGACGGTAAATAGAAACAAGCATTGGCATAGCCAATAGGTCTCGCTTTTGGGACCTTATAAGTATTTAGTTATGCAGCACAATATCTTTGATGCAACAACATTAACTGTTGCATGGTTAAACACTTATAAGGCCCCAAATGCGAGACTTATTGGCTATGCCAGTGCTTGTTGAAGTTCCCTCCTGCACCGAGTGCCCCAGCAGCTACAATCACACTAACAAGGCACCCCTTCACATAACAGAGGGGAGCAGGTCGGCTTACACCAGTCAGGTAAAAAGATGACCTGTCTTTGAAAATTCCACGGAAGGCACTCGGCAGAAACAGAGCCAACCGGAATCAAGGCATGCGTCACCTGGGTTGTCAAAGCCTTATTTATGGGCCATTAACGGGCACCGAGGTTACATGAAAACCAAATTATGGTCATGTCAGTCAAAAAAAAAAAAGGAGCTTTCTGCAATTTAGTGTTATTGCACGTTTTTGTGCAGTAACAGGGCACAGGAAGCGAGAAAAATATTCAAAAATGTTGGAATGTTACCAGGGCGCGATACAGATAACAAATTGAACAGTTAATAACACAAACCTGTAATTACAGCCCGGCGAGGTACAGGAACGGTGCAATTCAGAAGTCAATGGGGATCGGCAACTCTAGCAACATATTCAAACCGATAGACCTCCGGCCGGCTAGACTGGTGTGTACTGCATGCTGATGTAGCGCCTTATGTGCGAATTTAGCCTCTCGGCACTATTAAAAGATTAGCATGACAAACTTGCTGAAGAATATCATATTCAAAAACACATCCCATGTATTCCATCAATCAATGTTGCGTCCAGTTGCCGAATTATTGTGATAAATAAACAGGGTCCCGTGATGACAACCCCCGAGCAGCTCTAAGAGGCAGCCTGTGGTGAGACCCTCCCACTTCCTGCTTCCTTTTCACTAGCATCCGTGGTTTAAGTGCATGTGGGAACCACAGAGCAGTGCGAGCAGGCAGGGGACCAGGCACTTCAAGGTAGGCTTGCCTGCAAAAAATACCCTCCAATGACAGGCCCATGGCAATTAATAGCAAGGAAAAAGTGGGGTAATTAGCGCACTCTTTGGCGCTGCACATCTGAAGCTAACAGACCCTGTGTTAAATGAAACAAGCTTTGGCCGCTCGATGCTTCTAATAATAGAAGCTAGCGAGGAGGGAGCGTGGCCGTGAAAGCGAAAGTGATCACGAACGTGGTGAAAGCGAAAGTGATCACGATGACGCGCTAAAGCATGGAGAGGCGGAGCGTGGCACACGCGCTTGTGCGCCTGACCGCCAGCTGGTGGCTGCTTTGGCAGCACTTCGAAAATCCGCTACTAAATGTCTCGCCAGATCAGCTCATGCGCTGGCTCAGGCGAGACCTAAAAATACCGCCAGCTCCCCCTCGCCCCTGCTCTTTGATTCAGCCACAGGGGGGGGGGGCGGCAAACACGGTGACCGCCACGAGCGACCAAAGTGCTTGCTACACCACTGGGTCCATGGCTTCAAGTAGTAACTCACTGGGGATCCACAGAAGTCAAAAGTTTAGGATCCATTGCTCTAGGGGCACTCGCCTTACGTGACCTGATTCTATTATATTACCCAAATGTACACATTGATGACATTCCAGGCATTAGCATACCTTTTTCAGATGCTAAAAGCAGGCTATCATCTGCCTATATTGCCAATCCCAATTGGAATGGAGCGATGCAACCATAGCATTTCAG
This sequence comes from Lissotriton helveticus, assembly GCF_964261635.1. NCBI lineage: Eukaryota > Metazoa > Chordata > Amphibia > Caudata > Salamandridae > Lissotriton > Lissotriton helveticus. The sequence goes on from NC_136069.1 coordinate 1,294,756,667, forward strand.
GAAATAAGTCATTTCTGACTCCTGAACATCATTCATCACAAGTATTCGGGGTTCTATGGAGCCAGGGAAAATGTGACCTGTTGAATCTAACAGAGATAACACATGCGGGAGCATTAATGGCCCAAAGCCACAATACTAGCCCATAGACAGAGACACGAAGCTAAATTTCGAATTCCTATTAACATTTACCGAATACACACACTGCTCTAACAATCCCTTAATTTTGGGTTATGTATATGAACAAGTGTAGGAGTTCCCAGAACGTGACCAATAGATATGCTGGAGTTGAAGTATTTACTTTCTCGTCCGAGATAGGATATATGAAGAAACTGTTCTTACACTGTTTTTACTAAAAATAAAAATAAAATTGAAAAAGAATCCCCAAATAATAATCCCTTAATTTGGGGTCAAGGTTTACACTTTCTGTAGGTTACTCCGAGGATTTGTGAGCATACTAGGAAATACATATAGGTGAATGCAATTTCATAGACAGTAATAAAGTAAGATAAACCAATGCTGCATACCTGAAGGTCAAGGTGGATGAGAATGGAAGCAACAGGAAATGAAGAGGAGCAAGACCAGACACGGAAGTGTTAACAGGAAACACATTCCAGCCCCCCAGCCCCGCTCCCACAGCAGCAGAGGTAAAATAGTATAGTGTATCGACAATTTACACCCCCACCCACCCACAGAACTGTTAATGGTAGTTGTTATTATTAGAGAATTGAAAGGTTTAAGGTGGTATCAAATGGCTAAAGGATGTCTAGCTAAATTGACTATTGTGGGATTCGAACTTGCAGGTTGCACTGAGGATACGAACTTCGTTGTCAAAAGTAAGACCCAGCTCTAAAATCAACACATTTGCAGAATTTTAGGACCCATCTTCCTTATCATTCCAATATTCAAACTTTTTATGTGATTTAAGACTATATCCTCAGAAATGAAACCTTTTACCGTAAACGATAATTGCGGTAGTTGTCGCATTTTCAGGAAAGGATTCGACTCGAAATTCTTTGCCCCTTGCATCTCTGACTGAGGCTGTGATGAGACCCAAAAATAACGTCACTTCCGTGTTGGAATTCCTGCCGGCCATTTGTGTGAGAATTCATGTCGGTATACAGCGGCTTGATGTGTTGTGGGCTGACCTCCATTACAATGATAGCTGGTTAGAAGGGTTGTTTTTTACCTGGACCTGCATTCACAGCATTCCTTCTGTCGAGCTTCTTTTGGCTTGGTTATTGTCAGCCAGGCAAGGGTTGCTCTTTCATATGTAAATCCGAATGAACTTGGCATCTACCACTTAACAATTACAGTGTTAACGAAATGGATAGTTTGCACTTCAAAGTCACTAAAAGAAGGTGGTGTTACACTTCCCACAACACTCGGCATCTGGAAAACAACTCATCCTGCAAAGAGCAGATCACGGAATTAAGGCTGTTGGTTTACTCACTTTTCTTTCATGCCTCCTAGTCACTGCTTGTTTAAATAAAATTAGGCGCTAACTAACCTTTTCTAAAATGTTACTGATAGTAAGTAACATGGCAATGTATGAGCGCATGGTAACTCAATGGTTACATACTGGCGTGGTCAAGTTATTTAGTGTGGATGAGATTGTAAGAGTACATATCGAAAAATACACAGCCCATGTTTACATATGTACATGATACATATTTACAATTTACGTCATAGTGAAAAAAGAGTGATTTACCCAGAATCGCGTGAATTCAAGATCAATCTTTTTAGCAAACCCCTGGAACTACACACACACCCATTAACTAAACTGGTGAAAACTAAAGGACGCTCCTGAGGGCGCTTACGAGCCATCTGGCCTTTGCATACAACTCCCTGGTGAACAGCAGCACTGGGCTACTGTTTACTTGGCTGAGCATTAACATATAGAAATATATTAAACAAACAGCTCGCATTTATTTACAGCACTTATCTTTAGGAAAAACGCCATTTGCAAAAACATATCACAATAAGCATGTCAAAATATGCTAACTTCTAGGCAAAAATCATATCTATTAATTTTCTTATTGTCAGAACCCTTTTCCGAGGGTCATTGGGCATGCAGGTGCTACTTGGCCCAACCATAGTTGTTGAGGCCTTTTATTCCTGATGGCTCGACCTACTATGGATCTTGAGATACTGTGTCAAGTACCACTTCTGTGCTTGACTCTCAGTGGTAGCTGTGGACAAGCAGTCAAAGGCTCTCTGGGGAGGGTGTGTAGATACAGGTAAGTGAACACCACTCATAACTCAAAAGTGCAAACAGAATGAGCAATAAATCAATGTCCAGTCAAAAACTTGCTTTTATAAGAAAAAATAAGTATTTTATTTCTAACTCTACACATGAAAATGAATACCAGCATTCATGAGCAACAGCACAACCCTCTTGAAGCTAAGAAACTAGTTGTTGTCAAGCAAATCGTTGTCCCACCCTCCTTCTTATAACGTGGCCAGAGAAATTCCCAATTCACTGGTGGCTGCATTTCAGGGAATGCTTACAAGTAGGAAATCCTCAAGGGTTCCCCTTTGACTCTTCAAGATTTAGTCAAAAGTTTCAATAGTACAGTATCACCATTAACTGCAAGTCCCCAGAGCCTTACATGCCCAGTTAAAGACTTATCCACTCCTACAGCATGGAAGCATTCAGCAGTGTAGTGAGTGCACTCAGTGCAAGTACCCAAAAGTTCTGATCCTGCCCAGAGAGGTCGGGCTGCTCACGGCCACACAGCAGTACCTGGTGGCGCAGGCTCTCTCTCCAGAGTGGCTCTGCCGGAGTTCTTCAGTTATTGTAGCAGCTCCCAGCTCATAAAAACACAGTATGTTGGCCCTCCCCAGCAGAGGTGGAGGTTATTCAGGATTGGGTGAATCCCCAGCGTGGAGGGTGATCCTTTATTCATCTCCAGACTGGAGTCCAGCGAGTGTGCAACTGTGTCAGCAGCATCCTTAGTAGTCCACTGGGGATTGCCAGGGGCAGTTCTCTCGCACTTTGGGGTCGACCCGCAGAACCCAGCTTTAGAAATTTTCTAGGATGAAAGCACGAAACTTCAGGCAACATTGATATAGGCAGCCCGTCCTGGCATATAAGGAGTTGCTGCAGTAATCTGCAGCATGGCCACAGATTCCTTTGGTGCAAATGCCTCCACCACAGCGATTACGAGTCTCAGCGCTCTCACAGTAGCATCTTTACCGGTGGCCTCTCCTGGCATACTGGGTTACTGCAGCATGGCGGTATGGGCTTAGCAAGTCCCGCATGGTGTTATCTCACAACTTTTTGTATGGCATCCCTCTTCTGGCATATAGCGTTAGCACCCATTAGTATGCGGACATTAGTCCGCGTACCATCACTACGCAAGCATTACAACGCATGCGATGTAACAATGCGTAGCCTTTAGTACACAAGTTGTTACATCACATGCGTTGTTACAACGCATGTGTAGTCGGTGAGGGGGTGTCCATTTTCAGGAAGAGGGTCTGCTGCGTGCGCAAGTCGGTGAGGGGGTGCGTGTCTGCCCGCAGGACTCATTATTCTGCCTGCCCACGACGGAGGAAGCCGGAGGAAGTAGGAAGGGGAGAAGATTGGATCCAAGCGTGGAGGTGAAGAGAGGAACCACGAGGAGAGAGAGGTAAGAGGGGCTGTGTAGGGTCATTTAGGGGCTGTGTAGTGTCGTGCAGGGCTGTGTACTTGTGTTTGTGTAGTGTAGAGTAGTGTCGGGGTCGTGCAGGGTAGTGTACTTGTATTTGTGTAGTGTAGAGTAGTGTTGGGGTCGTGCAGGGTAGTGTTTGGGAGTAGGAACAGGACTGGGGTAGGGGCAGGGGCATGCGGGGGGTAGTGTTTTAGGGTTTAGGGTAGTGTTGTGGTGTTAGTGAAGTGTAGGCTAGTGTTTTAGGGTTTAGGGTAGTGTCGGGGGTCGTGCAGGGTAGTGTTTGGGGGTAGACACAGGACTGGGGCTAGGGGAAGTGTCGTGCAGGGGGTTGTGATTTAGGGTTTAGGGTAGTGTAGTGGTGTTTTAGTAGTGTAGAGTAGTGTACTTTTTGAGGGTGTGTGTTAGTGTTTGTAACTTCTGGATTTGTAGTGGTGTGTTTTTTTATGTGTTGCTGTTGTTGTTTTTTTACTAGACAAGTTTTTTGTTCGCATACATTAACACTTTCAATGTAATGGTATGCGAACTAAACGGTTAATGCTAAGAAAAAAATGCGTAGTAATGGCATGCAAACTAATTGCATGCAAAATAACGAGTCATATTCGGCATACACGGCTTTACGGAACCAACACTCCTGCACATGGCTACAACCTGATTAGTGCACAGCTGAATCCTCACACCTTTCACAGAAGTCCTCATGGTAGGACTCACCACTGGACCTCGCTCCTTCCAATACCCTCATCTTCCTCACAGGGCACATTGGTCTTTAGCAGGCAGGCAAGGGCTTGTGCTCCAGGTCAGGTGGCCTTGGTTTTCTTGGGTGATGTCCCCTCATCCAGCAGGGAGACTAGCAGGCCTTTGCCTCCAGTCTTGGTCACAGCCGGAAGTCTTGCAGAGCTTCCCCTCCTCACACAGTCTTCCGCCTGCTTGGCGGACAACATAGCTTGGGTCTCAACCTCCCCTTCTTATAGTCCTTTTACAGACAACAAATGTGATTTAGGGTCTGAGTCTTTGAAGCTGTATGTTAGGGTTCTGCTTATTTAGAAGTGTACATTTCTTCTTTCCTTCTGGAAGGATGTATGTCACAGCAGGCAAGACTCTGAAGCTGATTGACCTACAACATAATTTGTGGAAGTGACCAGAGTTAACACCTGGATGTCAGGCTCAGTGATATGTTCATCAAAAGGTTAATCACAGGCCTACTCGTTATGATTCCCTTATTAGCCCGATCTGCTTTTCTGAGATGTGTCCAGGACCCTTCCTTGTGATCTCTCGCTAAATCAAAGAGAAACCTTCAGAAGTTTAAATGGAGAGTCCTTTCCTCCATTCCTCCCGTTCTCCAGTGTGTCCCACCCAACCACAGGAACACAGCAATACACAAATCTGTCAAGGGGATTCCTCTCCTCCTCATGTCTGCACTGGTCAGGCCTGGGCTTCCCAAAATGGAATCCAGGGTCCTACATGTAATGTACCATTGTAGGCCCACTTGCACTTGGTGTATGTTTACAGCACACATACTCTCCAGCACTGTTATGTTACTCTTCATGTACTGTACTTCATACAAGCACACATACACCTAGCACATGCTTCCATAGCGCATGCACTGCACAGCACCACGTCTTTCATTTCATGTTTTTCTCGCAGCCATACAATCAGCACATGCACTAATCCTACATGTAGTACACAGTACTGCTCTGTCCCTGTACTGTATCTTTCCCAAGCGCACATACATCCAGCGCAGAATCACTACTTCTGTGCTGCACAGCACTCCATATCTACCTGATGGCCAATGGTGAGTCAAGCACACAGCAGTGAAACTTTTAAAAAGGTCAGAGAGCATGTAGGCCTCCAGTGACACTGGGTAAAGAGGACCTATTCACTACCAATATTACTACATGATATTCTTCCAGCACTGTGTTCGTGCTGCTTAACTCTTGGTGAAAAGGGTAGCTCTTTGGGTATCCCTCCTGGTCCATTAAGACTGCAATCCATGAAGCAGGCCTATGTCATGGCGCACACGCATGATCCATATATTCACCTATGATAAAAAGTTCTGCATTAGAGATCCAGATAACAGTACAGCTGGGCACTCAGGGCACGAGTACACGTCTTTAACCATACAGAGAACGTTCCATCCCAACAATTACCATGCAGAAGCCTTTTACCCGTAGTAAATCAGTTTATATAACTGCTGGATGAACCGGACCGGGACAAAGTCAAAAGTTCATGCTGTTCACGATGGAGCGTGAACCAGATACAGGGACCTAGCAGGCCCCCTGCACAAAACTACCTTAATCCTGGTTGCATCGACGAGGATGTGGGGTGCAGCTGAGCAATGTGTCAGTGTTCCCCACGCAGTAGAGGTACGGCGTCAATTTTCTCCATGCACCAGCGGCGTAGCATTGGTTCCGAAGGTGATGGGCCAGTTCCAAGATTCAACAGTTCCAAAGGCGATGGATCAGGTTTCGCCACACAGTAGAGATGATGCATCAATCTTCTCCATGCAGTGGTGGCAATGTGTTGGTTCAGCATCAGTGGTTCTGAAGGCAGTATGCTGGTTCTGAGGGCGATGGGCCGGTCCTGTTCCCACAACAGCGGCTATATGTCGATTCTGCTCATGCATCAGAGGATGCTTGGTTATGCTGGAGCAAACACTTTAGGACCACTTCTAAGGATCCAGGTGTAGGAGTAGGATGGATGGAAGTCTTTTATGTGCCTACGACTTGCAATCAGGAGACAAGCCAGTAAGCCTGTGGAGTCACGATGGGTTCAAGTGATGTAGGTCCAGTCATTCTCACCCAGACAGGAGAACAGTAGGCAGCAGGGCAGCACAACAAGGCGGAAGTCCAGCAAACAAGCAGCACAGCAGAGTGACAGTCCTTCTTTCGCACAGCAGTCCTTTTTCCTGTTCAGAAGTGTAACGAAGTCATGATGTTAGAGGTCCAGTACTTATACATAGTTGTGCCTTTGAAGTGAGGGAGACATCAAAGAAGGGTCTTTGAAATACACAGATGTCTTCCCTTTCCTGCCCTGGCTCCAGACTCACTACAGGGGGTTTGCAGCACTTTGTGTGTGGACAAGACACAGCCTATTCAAGTGTAAGTGTGAGGCTGTACCCAGCTCCTCCCTCCCCTCTATCAGGATGGCAAATCAAGTCACACGTAAGCTCTCTTTGTGTGTGTCTGTCTAGAGGGAACACACAAAGCCCAACTGTCACCCACTCCAGACAGAACAGAGACAGGTAGCAGGCACCAAATGGCTAATGTAAGAAAATACCAACTTTCTAAAAGTGACATTTGCAGAATTGCAGTTTGAAATGCAACTTCACTATAAGTTGTGACTTTAAATTTTGATTCAAGAGACACCAGACTTGAGGGTTTTATCTCTTCCCAATTGGAAATTACACGTATAACATGTGATAAGGTAATCTCAATGTTATCCAATGGGAGAAATAGGTATTTCAATAGTGAAACATTTCTTTGGGAGTTTTTCACTGCCAAGACATGTAAAACTTAAATGTACATGTCCCACCTTTTAAATACATAGCACTCTTCCCTGTGGGTTATACAGGGCCTACCTTTGGGGTGATTTATATGTATAAAAAGAGAAGGTTTGGACCCTGCAAAATGGTTGTTTTGCCAGGTCAACATGGCAGTGAGTAAAGTAAAGTTTAATCATGTTCAATTGCTAGCATCCTTATTAAAAATGTCTAACAAAGCAAATGTCCGTTGCAGTTATGCATAAAAAAGCAGCAATTTGTACTGCTGGCGCTTTGACAGTAAAAGCATATGAAAGAGCGCTATCAATATAATTTCTTGAATTAGATCATATCGCACTCTAAGTACAGATTAAAACTAGATAAATCTTAGTTTGCATAATGTTACCACTTTGGAGCGGAAAGGGAACATGTAAGAAAATGTAAGCAGTGCTATTTCATAAATACTATCATATCACACACTAAAAACCAAATACAAGGTGAAACCTAGTTCGCATCTCACCAACGCGAATGAACAAGAGCGTCCAGGAGTACTAGGGAAAAAGAATAAAGTGCAAAGTGCTGGCCAATAACATTTCATGATTAGAATCGTTTCTCACACTAACACCAAGTTAAAGCGAAGTAATAATGGGGTTGAGTGCTGTTAGCACCTTCAGACCTAGGCAGAGCTTTCTGATTTGTAAAAAGCAAAGCTTAACATACAGGGTCCAGTCAGGTGCTACTATAGGCCAATGGCAATTTCTGTAAATAGAAGTCTGAAGGAGTTCGTAAACTTCCCCAGTCTTGCTAGGGTCTATGCTGTATTTTCAGAAACCACCATTGGGTCTGGGCTCCCACCAGCACAGCTTAGCCACAAGCTACTAATGAACAAGAAGAAGTGCCAGTACTGCTATTCAATTGAAAAGAACAATTCTCTCAAAACATCTGAATTAAACAATATGCTTTGAACTCCCATCTATGTTTTAGATTCAATAATGTTATTCTAGTGTAAATTTATGATTTTATGTTGTCTGTGGCTGTATGAGAGGTGTATGATTTAATGATGTTTGAAGATGTATATAATGTTTTGTAAATTGTTGTTGTGATTAATGTAATTACAGTGTACATAAGGTCTTGAAAAAATGTAATTTTGGTGAAATAAGAAACCAAAAGCATGAATTAAAAGTCATTGGTTAAAAATAAAAAGATTGGATCTAAAACATAGATGGGAGTTCAAAGCATATTGTTTAATTCAGATGTTTTGAGAGAATTGTTCTTTTCAATTGAATAGCAGTACTGGCACTTCTTCTTGTTCATTAGTATTTTCAGAAAAGCGCAAGACCGAAGCCTCTCTGCAGCTCCTGATGCCCTTGGCCCGAAATATAGGGAGGAGCAAGCGGTGTCGCTCGTCAGCCATTCTGGAGTAGCAGCACAAAAGATGGAACCACAATTATTTATGATAGCTGCATAGTTTACATGAGAGTATCTCCTCCTTACGTGCCCATGCAGAGTTAAAGTCCAAAATTGTCAGAGCAATGAGCCTCATTTAGAGTTTTTTTTCTCTATGCCTGCGCTGGTAGGGCTTGTTAGAAGTAGAGCTGTGCTTGACCCAGGAGGTAAGATGCATCCAAAGTTTCATTAATGGAGCTGGCATTAAGTCAATTGCGTCCTGTTCAAATGAGATTATTGTCACCTGTCTGTTCACCACTTTCTTCCAGGCAGAACATTTAATTTTGTGGGAGTGTAGAATTTCTGCCCTGATCCTCAGGGTGCTACTTGCCATTTCTAACCCTACTTAATTTATTTACTTTATTTATTTATTTTTAGACTTTTCTATAGCGCAAACAAGACCCTGGTAGGGTATTAGAACACTTTACAAGGAAAGCAGAGTAAGTAAAGAACATTTTGCAAAACAAAAGAACAAACAAAGTGTCAAACTATTTCTTAACAAGGTTATATAGGCAGCAGCAATGAGCATGTAGCATTAGGAACAAGTTCAAGTACCTGACAGTCATAGAGGCAAGGTGTCATTAAGGGGTTTGAGGCAACAAGTTCGAAGTCATAGGTTGGTTCAGTGCCTTGCGGAATTAATGGAGGAATTTGCTCATCGGGAATGATTTTGTTTCCCTTTTTGAATAGTAGTGTTGAGCATATTTTTCTGATATACGGAGGTAGCGAGTTCCATATTCTTGGTGCCGCTCCGGTGTATGCTCTGTCAGAAGTTTTTTGTTGTTGCTGAAATGAGAGGGTTTCAGGAGTAGATTGTCGGCACTCCTAGAGTGTCTGTTTCCTCCTGATAAGGTAATCTTTTGCGAAAGGTCTTGGGGGTATTCTGGTGTAGAGCTTGATGAGGTGTGCAGGCCATCTTTAGTTGGATTCTAGCTTCATAAAGTAGCCAGTTGAGAGCCCTCAGGTGTGGTGAAATGTGGTCAAATTTCCTAGATCCTGTAAGGAGTCTTGCTGCTGCATTGAGACAGGCTTTCAAAGGAGCTGTAGAGATTTTGGGAAGCCCCTAGAGGGTAGTACATCCGTATTCAAACCTTGAGATAACTAAAGCCTGAACTACCGTTTCTAGGTCAAGGATCTCGATGAATGGTTTCATTTTTCTGAGATAGCTGAAATAAAAGCGGGCATTTTTAGCTAACAGTTTGATATGCGCTTGCATGTTAAGGTTCCTTGTCCAGTGTAATTCCAAGCGATTTTGTGGAATCCACCAGAGTCAGCGTGTAATTCAGAGCAGTGATCATCTTGGTCCAATCCTCTAACTCCAGAGAGTTTTTAGGGGGGGATATTTACAGAAATTCCGTTTTTTGTGAGTTTAGCTTGAGGAAGTTGGTTGTTAGCAAGTGGACGATCTTTTTGAGAGCTTGATTCACCAACTTTATCTCTTTGATGGAGGAGATCTTGATGTAAAGTTGAATGTCGTCCGCATAGAAGTGGTAGGAGATATTTGCTTGCTGTAATAGCTTGGTTAGTGGTTCGACATATAGGTTGAATAGCGTAAGGGATAGGGTTGAGCCTTGTGGTACTCCAGGTTGGTTGTGTGAAGAGGTAGAGAGATTTTTGTTTACCATGAATGTTTGCGTTCTGTTTTCCAGAAAGGATTTAAACCATTGAAGGACTGTGCCAGATAAACCCATCCAGTTTTCCAGTCTTCTTAGAATTTTGTCGTGATTGACCATGTTGAAGGCTGAAGAGCAGGGCTAGTAGGCAGGTTTCATTCCAGTGAAGAGCAAGGAGGGTGTTGTCTACTATATGTAGAATGGCTGTTTCTGTGCTATGGCCGGGTCTGAACCCGATGGACTGTCATTCAGTAGTTTGAAATCCGTGATGTGTTGGTTCAGTTGTTGTTGAACACATTTTTCCAGGACCTTGGCAAGCATGGGAATGTTGGTTATAGGTCGAAAGTTATTAGGGTCGGAGGTGTTTGCTCTCTTTTTTTTAGGATAGGGGTGACAACCAGTTTTTAGACAATCCAGGATGTGAGTTGCGTTAACGAGGCATTGATGATTTTGGTCCAGAGAGGGAAGATGATGTAGAGGATTTGGGGTAGGCAGTTAGAGGGGACAGGTTCATTGAAGTGGTTGTTAGGTTTGATAGCTGCTAATGTTTTGGAGATGTCACTGAGATCGTAAAGTTTGACGGTAGACCAATGAGAATTATTTTTAGGCAAAAGTGGATCTAGTTGTTTAGGATTTCTGTCTTGTGTGTTCTTTGGGGTGGCTGAGTTGCTAGCTGACGCCCTTAGCTCGAGTTAGAGAGAGTTGGTTTTTGCAATGAAGAATGATGAAAATTCTTCACTACTAAGCTGCGATTTTGAAGTTAAGAGTGTGGTTTTGGCCAATTTGTTAGATTGTTATTTTAGTATTTCAAAGATTTCCTTCGGTCTATTTTTGGCATTGTCTAGTTCTAATCTAAAATAGTCTTTTTTGATTGGAGAATATTTTAATTGTATGAGTTTCTAGATTTCTTGAGTAGTTTGAGTTGGAGGGGGGAGGGATGTCTCCATTTTCGTTCCGCTAATCTTAGTTTACGTCTCTCTTCATTCAGGGCTCTGTTAAACCATGGTTTTTGTCTTTGTCCGGAATTCTTTTGAGGTTTGGTGGGGCTACTTGGTCAAAGACTTTGGTCATACTTGCCATGGAGAGCTCACTTCTACAAAGATTGTTTTCAGGTGGTGCTTAAGGGATACCTCTGAGTACTTTATTCGGTCCCCCTGACACCCAAGGTCAGGGCTCCAGAGGCCTAGTTCCAGTCTCTGCTGGCTTGCCAAAGGGCCAGCAGCACTGCTGTATACGTCTTAATCCAAGAGTCTATTTATGGCCTGGCAAAAGCTAAAGCTAGAATTAGGGGACCCCCTCTGCAGTGAATCTGGGTCAGGGAAAAGAGGGGTTTGGAAAAAAACACAATACTATATATTTCCCTCACAGACCTTATTATTTTTATCTTTTGACATAGTACATATGCATCTCATTAAACATTAAACATTAAAAACGCAACAGTGACAACTCAACTCTTCTCATTACTTTTTTAATATTTCATATTCTTTTTTTCATCTCCTTTTTTTGCATTATCAAACTTTTTCAAAGAGCGTCATATTTATAAATTGTTCGTCATCATATTTTCTCACAAGTACATTTCTCTTACAACCGTGATTATTCACATTCCCAAAATTGTTTTTTTATAAGAAACACTCTGGCCAGCCTGACTGTCTGATCGGGACAGTGAGGCCTCGGGCAGTGATCGAAGTAGCGGGATCAGAGGGGCATGACGTGCCCATACTTTTTAAATTAAAAAAAAAAAAAATCCAAAAATTTTGTGAAAAGACAACCGTCTCAGGACGTTTCATTTTGAGAGTTGAAATGTTTCACCTGAAGTGTAAAACAGGGAGTCTCCTGCACTGTGAAACAGAGGCGCAGACGGCTCTCCCTGATACCAAGCAACATTTCATGAAAGGTCATCACCCACAAATGTGGGCCACATTTTCCTTGGGTGCTCAGCCCTACTTTTGATCCCAGTCCGACCCTGGTGGGTTATTTGCCCAAGTATCACTGGTTCATTCACCACTGTTTAATGATTCGGAGAGGGGATTTTATCAACTGCTCGTAAAAGCTGCCCGATCCAAGATGGCATGCCTTGAAATGCAGATGAGAGCTGGGGACTGCATTGTTGCTTCAGGTTTCCTCAGCAAACGCTTCTCACAAGTACATTAGTGCACAACTTTGGACAGACACTCTATTTTCTGTCTCAGCAACCACATATGTTTGAGATAGAACTACAGAACTAGAGAAGGAAATTTCTACCTGCCCCATAGGCGTATTGGCCAAGGAATCTGGCAATTCCTTGCCCTGTCCTCACTTGTAAGAGCCTGAGTTTGGTGCCATTCCTCCTCCTGTGCATGCACTAAATGCATCCAAAGGGCAGAGATAAAAACAAACAAAAATAGACAACGCACTGTATGGTGCCAGTATGTGTGCTTTCTGTTACTTGAGTCCCGTGCTCAATAGTATGTTGTCATCTACCTCTAGGGCCTAACTTTCTGTTGGTGAAGATGAGGAAGGTGCAAACGGATTACTTCTATCCTGACTCATTTAAGCACCTCTTTCATCCCCAGCCCCGGTAACAACCTCACTTTCTCTATCCCCATTTCCCGAGCAGCAGTATATGAGGTTCATACTAAGCTATGGACTAGGCAGGAGAGATCTGTGCACAGGTTGGGACCCCACTCAGTATCAGGGGTGAAGAAGGTTCAAGGGTTAACTATACATATCATCACAGTAATACACCACCATATTCATAATAGCCAGAGTCTGGGTGTTACAATAGAGAACAAACAATTCTCCAGGCATGTTTACTTACACATGCCAAAAATAGAACAGGATAAATATTTATCATTTGTATAAAGTAACATTTTGAAATGTTGACAATAATCTAGACATTGAGTCACTTATCCAAGTCTGTTGAGTTTGCTGGCCTTACAGCACCAGTTAAATGATTCGGGGCTTGAGTGGAGAATCTTGGCCCACCCAGATAATATCGCTTACCTACTCCCTCATCAAAGAAGCCTGGGCCAACAAGTGAGTTGAGTACTTAATCAACCATGCCAGAGCCACTCCCTTGCACACCGTTTGGGAGAATCTTAGGCAATAGAGCATCCTGTGTTCTCCTGGTGCAAGCACAAACTCCTACATTCCCCAGGACAGTGACATAGGGTACTTGGAGGGATATTGTTAATCGTTGAAGTGCCTGCCCCGGCCCCACTCTGAATGTCACTATGCCACAGTCCCAGCTTAGGATAAGATTTAGAGCCAGATGAATCCATAATTTACCTGACTTTTAACAGCCTCATGCCAAGGTGTCTTCCTCCTTTGAGGCCAACCAGGACTCTACCCCACAACAGCACTGAGTAGTTAACAGTCTGTCTGGGCCCCAACCCTGGACACCACTACTGATCTGGTACTCGGGAAAGTCAGAAAGTGTCACATAGCAAAAGTAAATAACGTTTCAATGAACAAGTTGTCCTGTGTGGATAGATGAATATCATCACTGTTGAAAAAGGCCTCTCCTCTGAGGCAACAATGGGGCATCAATTTCAGAATGGCTGTATTTAGCAACCTCCTCAGGTGTCTCTTAAGATGGCTGACTAGTCCTGGAAAGAGAATCAACTGTCCATACCCCACAAGGACTAATGTATATCCATGCAACCACTGCCCTAGGGAAACTTCAGCTAATCAGACTATCTCAACCATGAATGCCATTGCACGCCAAGTCATTGCCACAGATGTGAAAAATGATGAGTCCAGGTGACTGTAGCCTCCTGGCCACCACACCCTCGGTGAATCAGTGCAGACCTCCTAGCTGTAGCTCACCCTTGCCATCCCAATGAACCTCCAAGCCTTCCTCTGCTAATTGTATGCGGAACCATTTACAGTAAAATGCTGACCCTCCTCTTGGTACAAGAGGGCTTTAATCAGCACAAGTGGAGAATGAGAAGCATACACAAAACTGAACGGGGCATTCTACACATTGACAAGTTGTACAAGGTGTGGAAAGCAGATAAGGATTGGACCATAAGGAATGAGTCTGGAGGAATGGGACCATGAGAGATCGATGTGATCCCAAAGGAGAAGTGACCTAGTTTGAGGTGTACTTGAGAGAGGTAACCCTGGGAAGGAGGGTAACCTGAAGGTATTGTTGGTGAGGAATATGACCCTGGCAAAGGGAAGTGGCACAAGATAGGGATGCAACACAGAGAAATTAAAGGAGACCCTAAGGGCAGGTGGTAACTCTAAGGGAGTGGTCGACTTGAGATAGGGATATTATAGATTGTGAAGCTGGGAGAGAGATGCAACCCTAAGAGAGAAAGCTGGCCATGAGAGATCAATATAAAACAATGTATTTACCAATGAGACAGGGGTAGAAAGGGATGTGACCTTGTTGCAGGGAGGATGCATGAGAGACAGATGTGGAAGATATCCGACGGAGAGAAGGATATGATTAAGAGGCTGTGATCTCTCCCAGAGGGGGAGGTTCAGTCCTGAGCATTAAATGCGACTATGAGATTGGAATGTGATCCTGCAGATGGGAGAACAGTGGAGAGAAGGTTTTGAAGGCATTTACTCTGAGGGAAAGGTATGGCCCTGAAGTAGTAATGCAACCCCATCACTCCTAATCATTTTAGCGTGATGTCAACCTGAGGGAGAGATGTGGCCCTGTGCAATGAATATGACCATAAGATAGGGATGTGATCCTGTTAATGGAATACGACTTGAGAGAGAGAGACGTGAAGGCATTTACACAGAGGGAAAAACAGGTTCTGTGGGAGAAATGCAACTATATAGTCACTAGTCCTTTTGACATGGTTGTAAGGTTCTCAGCATTCTGAGATTCCCTCACTCACACCGCACCATAGCTTCCATTGCGAACAGTGAAAGGCAGCAACCTGCTGCTTCCAGCACTGCAATCTGTTCATGCTGGAATAGTGGAAGAGACAATCATTTGCTAAGTTGTGATGAAATGCATTCATTCATTGTCAAGGCGGTTGTTTGACCAGGAGGAGTGAGGAGGTAGGTGGCACAATACCTCAGCAAGCTATAGGTTTGCTGCTGACATCTTTGTGAGTTATATGTCATGAGTTTCATCTTTCCAAGATTGATACATCGAGTACCATTAAGCAGGGTAAAGGCCACAACCTTTATGTCTGTGTTTAGAGAAAGCAGAAACTGTCAAATGAAGTGCTACATGAAAAATAATTTCACTCTACTCATCCAAGCCTCTTTATCTCCCACAGAAATCCCATTCACCACAGGGCACGATTTCTGCCTCAGCTCTCAAGGTTTCTAGATCCGTGAGAAATGATCTCATCTGCTTGCTCCTGCCAATCTGCAATTTGTAGTCCTATCTATCCAACCACAAAACCAGGAATACAAGAACTACAATGCACAGAAAAATCCTATACAGCATTAGCTACTCAGTCATGGATTCCAGAAATGTGAAAGCTCTGACACACCTTGACCCTTCTCCTCCCAAGTGAGCTTGCTCTTTTGACATTGTCTTCACTCTTGCCTTGGATGTCTCACAGTCTCTTGCTTTAATGTCAATTAAGCTGACACTTCTCTGCGTTCCAAGTATATGGGTCATATGCTCCCCTGGACATGGGCCTCACTCTCCACCTACTTATGCAACTCGGAAAAATCGCTGACAATCCATTGGCGCGGGACACAGTTTACTGTTGCAGAGCTGCCTCAGTGATAATTTCAAAGGGCTTCACTTGGCTAAGAAGTCTTCAAAGGCTTCATCTGTCCTCTCCATAGGATAGTGAATTCATGGTTCAGGGGCTCACAGAACACGTGGGTCAACAAACTCAATGATGCCAAACAGAAGGACACAAATGCCAGTCTCATTGCTGATTTGATTCTTTCTGGTCAACCAATTGATTGGGGATGGGTCTCAAACGTGCTTAAATATAATAAAGGGCTAGATGTAGGTAATTTCTATTTACTGATTCCTAAATACCGAATTTTACCGATTCGGTATTTAAGAATCGGTAAATAGAATGTAGGTAAAAATTCTGTAAATGTTACCGATTCGGTAATATTCGTTATTACTGATTCTGTATTTACCGAATCGATAATAGGGAATACCTTCCCCTTCATTCCTATGGGGCTGGAGGCCCATAGGAATGAATGGGAAGCCATTCACTATTACTGATTCGGTAAATACCGAATCGGTAATAGAGGGAGCATATTCAAGGGTGGCAGGGTGTCACATTGACACCCTGTTGCACCCCTGAATCGTGCATGTGAACACATGTGGCGCACATACATGCCCTACGGGCATGTATGTCTGCCACATGGCACTTTAAAAAAAGCACAAATTTGCTTTTTTAAAGGTATTCGTTATTTACCACCCACCAACTTGTAGTTGGTGGTAAATAACGAATCCTTAACCCAAAAATGCACTCACTTGAGTGCTCCTTACATAGGATTTAAGGATTCTGTATTTTACCGATTCCTTAAAATAATTAATCATTAAATTACAGAATCCTTAAATCCAGGCTTCTACATCGCAAAGGGCTAAATACCTGTCGGTAACGGCAAATTTACCGATTTTCGGACGTTCCCGACCGGTATTAGCCCACCTACATTTAGCCCAAAGTTCCTTGAGTACCCATTTAGGAATAAGCCAGTACTCCCTTCCCTTCAACATGCAATTCAAAAGTACTTCTATCATCTCCTGGAACAAAGTAGGTAGAAACAAAACTATGCACAGACTTAGAACTACAAATTATTTTAACTTCCTGTGAGTTTCTCTGTATGCAATAAACATACAAGGAGGAGGAACAACCCTTAAACAGCTATGTGGAGATTTTCACACCAGGGGATAGTAAAGAAAAAGGGCCACCCAAATGGAGGGGTCCATTTATGTGGCCCTCAAGAAGGCATTTGATATTAGAAAACTGGATCTGACAATACCTAATGTGCTGGAAATAATAGTGAAGAAATGGTATTTCTGAAGTTATACTGGTGCAGAGTTAATAATTAATTTCTATGTAAGCTCAAGATCTGATCAGAAATAAGTGAACAATCATATTTTGAGACATAATTTGATAGCCTAGAGCACCAAACTTGGTAACATTCCATAGATAGCAACAGGAGACTTAAATTTGGCCAACCACCACAGAAGAGATAACAGAAGAGCTAGCATTACACAGAACAGGGACACCAAGTGGGGGATTCCAATCAAGGCTTCTAAATATAGCAATCTTGACAGCTTGGACCGTCTGTTCCTCAGTAGCTTAGAAGCTCTAGGATCGAAAGTGTTAAATGGACGCATTACCCCGATAAGCCAATGGCAATCACATGTGTTACTAATAAGTCTAAAACATGGATGGATTACACCTTTGTCTCTCTTTCAACATTACAGGAAGTTGAACGCTTAATGGTAATACTCAGATGTGAAAGTGATCACTATCCCCAGCAAGTTTGCATTAGGAATAACAACAGTCTAGTGGTACCAATAAAAGTAATTAGGCTCCAAGCTCCACAGTACTTCTGGAAAAGAGTCAATTGAACACTCACTCTTCATCAAGCTACAATGAGTGGAAAACCACCAGAAATGCGCAAATCTGCCAGGGTGAAACACAATAACAGCTTGGTAAACAACCGAAGGAGAATTAAAAGCCTTCTTCTTACCTTCATGAATAAGTATTTCCCATATACTACTCAAAGGAAACATAACGTTTAATTGAATACCCTAAGAGCTCAGCACCAAACCCTGGATAGAGAAATGAGGATCTTCAAATGTTGAAAACATAACTATAGAGGGAGTTAGAGGATAAGAGCTGGGCCGCCCTCCAAAAACGATTCATAACACAGAAAAAAGGCATCCAACAACATTTAGGAAAGTCTAGTTTGTGCCCTAAAAGAAAACATAAAGTTTTCTGTGAAACCCTCACCCACGAGGGTTACCCCTTGGTGGCATGCTTCATCATAGGGCCCTTCCCGTTCTACTGTGGAACTGGGCGTGCTGCGACCTACGAGTTAGGTGGGAGCATTTCTGTTGACCAAAGTATTTCCCATTTACAATTCAAAGGAAACATGACATTTACTTTAATACCCTTAGAGCTCGACTACAAAAGATTGAGAGGCAAGATGGCAGTCACCTGAGAACGTAGCAGCACACAGATTGGTAGAAAACCCTTAACAGATTGCATGCTGCAATATGGAGTAAGGAGATACATGGAGATGACCTCCGAAATGCGAAGTGAAGTGATACAAGGCCCCCCAAGAGCTTTTGGGAGCTATGTGCACCTGATAGGAACAATAATTGGGCTGGCGGTTCTGAGGCATATTAACAGGCTGGTGATAGAGTGGTGCCAGAATGACAGATTGCTGAATCGTACCTGCTTCATACATCAGCTTCCACAGTGGTTGAAGATATGGGACCAAAGCCAACCAGAGGATCGGTGAAGTCAAGGGCTGCTCGTCTCGCGCCTAAGGGCCAGCTGGAGACAGGAGAGATGAGTGTCGAAGCCGTGGCTGCTTTGCCCGCACAGACGCCTCGGCAGGGGCGCTGAGGGCAGCAAGCGAAGCTACGCGAGCAACGTGAGCAAGCCCTGGAGAAGAGAGGTAGAGGCAAGCCGCAGGGAAGCTACGCCCAGCCAGCCCTACAGTGGTTGAGCTGATGAGGGAAAGCGGATGGGAGTAGGAGTGGGAGTGAGGAAACTCAAGAAAAAGCATACCCATTGACGAGAATGAAATATGTATACAAACGAAAAAAAAGGGGGAAACAGATCACTGTACTAATGGAGGGGGAAGAAATAAATAGAGGAACTTTAGCAGGGCACAGATTTAAACTCAGATGGGGAGGCTAACTATCTGCTCATTGAACGCAGGGGGATTGAATGATAGAGGAAAAAGGTCAAGGCTGGCTGAGTTTGTGAGGACGAATGCCTTTGACATAGTGTGTCTGCAGGAGACCCATGTCCCGTGGAAAAAGAATTTGATGGGTATTGGAGGGTAATATGCCGGTATGTACGTCTCAAAGTTCAAATATTCGAGGAGTGGCAATCTTAGCGTAGACTGCCTTAGGACAGGCTAAACACAAAGCCGCGGATGCACTGGGAAGGTGGGCAATGGTAGAGTTAGGGGCAGGGCTTACAGTGTGTGCGATTTTTGGATCAAATCAAGACGATCCACAGATTTATGAAGATCTTGAGCTGGAACTTGCGACACGGCCTTGTCCATTAATTTTATGCAGAGTTTTTAATATCTCTCTAGGTCCTCATCATGGGCAGCTAAATAAAGGGGCATACCGTGGACGAAAGCCAAGAGTATATAGGGCTTTATCATCTCTTAAGAGCAGTCATGGTTTGGTTGATATTTGGGCTATGAAAAACCTAAACAACCCGGGGTATACGTATTATTCCTGCCTCCATAGGAAATATGTCAGGACTGATTATTTTCTAGGTACAAGGGATCTACTTATTGGAGCTGGTATTAGGAAATTTCCTATGGAGATCTCTGATCACAATCCATTAGTTTTGGAGAGTGAAATCAAAAGATTCAAAAGAACACGGAACAAATGGTCCTTCGATAGGAAACTTCTGGTAAATAATGATTATATAGAGCATATCAAGAAATGGTCACAAGAATTCTTTGACATAAACAGATACAGTGCCGGTAGGGGGCGGTGTGGGATACTTTTAAGGCTGGCCTTAGGGGTGAAACAATTAGTTTTGTTGCTAGGGCAAGGAAACAGAGAAAGGTTAAGAAAGAGCAATTGATGCATAGTCTAGCGGAGGTAGAAGAAGAGCATGTTCTTCTAATAATGCAGGGCCGTGAGGTGGTTCAAACCCAGCATTGAATAATTGCCCTTAAGGCAGAAATAAATAGCTGGCTAACGCAGTGATCCGCAGAAGAATATCAGTCCCAGCGGAATAACTCTTACAAAAATGGTTAACTAGTTGGGAGGAAACTAGCCCTTCGTACCAGGCAGAAAAAAGCTCTGAATTTAATACCTTCTATTAAAAAAAATGAACAAAGATATTGCGATACAGATGATGTATTAAGGGTGTTTCAGGATTATTATCAACTATATATATATCCCGTCTGGTAACCAATGCTGATCTTTTGCGATGGGTTGGATAGTTTAACTAAAGACGATCTAGAAAAGGATATCTCACTAGGGGAGGTTCAGGTAGCACTGCAAGAAATGGCTACAAGGAAGGCTGCCAGCCCTGATAAGATACCCCTCGAAGTATATAAGATATTGAGAACTTTAATAGTCCCTCTTTTACTTGATATATTTAGGGGTGTTCAATATAGTGGAAACTCTCCCTCCAGAATCCTGGAAAGAGACGGATATCATAATCTTTCCAAAGAAGGGAAAACCAATAGATAATCTAGCTTCATAGCTAGATTAATTCGGATACGAAAATCCATTTGAAGATATTGGCTAATCGGTTATGGAGGGTTATAGGACATCTGGTCTCCCCTCGCCAACTTGGGTTTATCCCAGGAAAAGAAACAACAGATCGTATTTGGAGGGTTATATCCCTATTTGACATTTTGGACGGGACAGGGGGCCAGATGGCTATGATCCTCTTTGATACAGAGAAGGCATTTGATTGGTTATCTTGGAGGTTCCTGTGGGCGATACTGGAGCTAAAAGGTTTAGGACCGCAAATTATAAGGGCAATTACAGCTATTTATTCTGAACCAAGAGCCCAAGATGCCCAAGATGGGGAAAGAATCGGGTAACATACTAATATCTAGGGGAACTAGGCAAGGGTACCCCTGTTCCCCCATTCTATTTGCTCTTGTTCAAGGAGACTGAACTGGGTGTGAGAATCCCTACAGTATATGAGCTTGCCATAGGGAAGGAAGCTCAAAGTTCAGCGAAGGGTTATGAAAGTGTTCAGAAATATGATGGCGCTCTACAGGTAGTGGTTGTAAGGTAATTTTGTGGCTAGTAGTGGTCGGTGCTACTTGATCAGAGATAACCCTATTCTCTGAAAAAAGAGGGGAGAGAGGAGCTCTACCTTCTGTGTATATGTATGCAGGGTCAAGCGCACACAACCTAAGTAAGTTCAGTGGTATGTTGTATGTCTTTTGATGAAAGGATAAGATCAAACTTCACTTTTGTCGTTTCGTTTTTTATTTATTAAGTCCAGAAAAAGTATTTGTTTCACACGAAAACCAGCCGACACGTGTTTCGTCAATAGCGGGGTGGACCCGTGACTCTTCAGGGCTTTCAAAGTTTAAGCTGTAGACAGTATCGTCAGACCGGTGATATTTCCAACCCGGTCCTAATCGGGTGTCAGAAAAATGTTTGCGGACGCGAAGGGTAGTTCCTCCCACGTGTCCAGAAATTATATCAGGGTGAAAATAACCGCCGTCGGGTATGCGGTCGGTCACAAACAGGCAAGCCGATCCGCTTGCCCCATTTCTTCGGCTTCTTGCCGTTGCGTGACAGACGGGAGTGGTCCGTCGATTTCTCTGGGTGTGTGAGAGTAGGGAAGGAAGCTTCCGGGCTGCTGCTGAGACAAATGGAACGGAGTTATTATAAAAAGGTTAGCTTCAAGGTAGTATATAGTGCATGGAAGATATGGAAAAAAAATTCAAAATTCATGGCGATACCTTTGATCTGTCATTACACTTCCTAGTATGGGAAGAGCTAGGTGCGGTTACAATTGGAGATCTTTATGGTGGAGAGCAAATCTCTAATTTTTCCACGCTGCAGCAGAAGGTCGGAATTCGAAATAATCATTATTTTAAATATGTGCTGATTAGGAGTATCCTTACTACATGTGGACCTGCGATTAAACTAGATAGGATACCAATGATGGAAGTTATTATTAGGAAAATGAGTCAACTTAGGAATATGTATAGTTTACTATTAGATGAATTACCAGATGACTTAGAAAAGACTTAGAAAGCCTGGGCAAGGAAGCTGGACAACCCAGATGTGGATATCTATATGACTTTATCTTTAAGTGCAAAAATACTTTTATCCACTAGCTTAAAGGCACAATTGTATAAAACTATATTTAATTTATATTTTATACCTTTTAAATTATTTAATTGGGGAAAAAGGGCAGATGATAAATTCCCTAGATGTGGGATAGGACCGGCTACACAGACCCATATCTTTTACGGTTGTGATAAATTGTCCCTTTTAAAAAATGGGTTGCATGGCTTTTGGGAAAGACTATTCGGCTCTAGAATTAAACTGACCCATACCCTGATGCTTCTGGGATATGATAGCTCCTTGGGGCTTAATACCGCACAGGAATATTGTATATTTGTGGGAACTGCAATATTTAGGATAATGCTAGCTGCTAGGTGGAAGGATGCGGAACCACCTACCTTCCAGATGTGGCTAGCTAGGCTTCTTGGAATATATAATCAACAGACGGCTCTGAATACATGCAGGGGCAGGCAGGCCAGGATTCTGTGGGGGGGGGGGGTATTTGGGCATATGTTTCAGAATGGAGCAGAGAAGCCAGGGGATTTTAATAAGGGTGAAGGGGACCAAGTGTGGCGATGGTAGGCTTCTCCATATGTATGCTCCAGTTATGCAGGAAGAATAGGGTCGTAAGGATCTTATGCCCTATAAGATTGAACTGCAATGCTTTCTTGCCTGGTTTTAACATTCTAATTTTAAACTATATATGCCACGTTTTAGTAATCGATTTTATACTGGCTCAGCTCATCGGTGGTGCTTCTCTTCCTAAGAGAGGTATCTGTATTTGTATTTTTGCACAACCCCACTAGAATTAAACTGTAAGAATGAATTTCAAGGTTTTCTGTTTTTAAGCTTGGTTATAATTCTTTAATTCAAAAACTGAATACATTTCATTTTAGCTATAGTTTCTATTTTAGACTAGTTTATATGTAGTGCTCCTGTTTTTAAATTGTAATAATTGCTTTACGATCTAATTTGATGATATTTATTCTTGATCACTGCGCTATTTGGGTTTGAAATAATTTTTGTTTTTAAAAAGTGAACACCCTAAGAGCTCAGCACCGAACCGTGAATAAAGAAATGAGGAACTTCAATTGTTGAAAACATAAATACAGAGGGAGTTAGTGGATAATAGCTGGGGCTGCCCTCCCAAAACAATTCATAACACAGAAAAAAGGCTCCCAACAAAATTTAGGAAAGTCTAGTTTGTGCGCTAGAAGAAGACCTCAAGTTTTCTGTGAAACCCTCACCACTAGGGTTACCCATTGGTGGCATGCTTCAGCATAGGGCCCTTCCCGTTCTGCTGCGGAACGGGGCATGCTGCGATGTACGAGTTACATGGGAGCACTTTTGTTGACAAACTTACTGTTTTCTTTAGGGAACAAACTGGACTTTCCTAAATTTTGTTGGGAACTTCAATTGTACTCAAGACCAGGCTGCAGTGACGTGCAGGATTAAGTGAGAGGAGGCATTTACCAACCTGTCTGTCCAGCTGCCCAAGGTGTATTGGTGGTCGACCTGACTTTGCAGCTGTTACCGCTACGTTCTTCTCTGCAACAGTAAATCATGTTTAGCGGTCCTTCGCAGATGCGGTAACTGGCCTTGTGGAGCCCTCGTCGGGTACAGCCTCAATCCTTGTTCCGCTCAATAATTCGACTTCCAAAAAGGAGACTAAGTCCGAACGCGGAAATCTTCACCGCGGCTCCATTCTGCAGCTTCTCGGTGATGACGCCTCCTCCTCATACACCGCCTGCAGCCTGGCCCGGCTGACCTTCTACCTTCTCACCCAACTCCATTGGCTCCCATTAGGCAGAGAATACGATTTAAGTCTCTCTGCCTTGTTTTTAAGGCCCTCCATGGGCTTGGACCCAGAATGCTGCAAGCTAAATTTGCATGGTATATCCCTGCCAGGGCACTGTGCTCCTCGTCAGCACGCCTGGTGAGAGTCCCTAGATTTAAAAAAGTCAGGGCAGGGGGAAGATCTTTTGGGTTGGCTGCGGCCAAACTTTGGAACAGTCTACCTTGGGAGATTAGGCAACTGGATAAACTTCTCCCGTTCAGAAAATCCGTGAAGCCTTGGCTGTTCCCTATGGTTTGAGTTGGCTGATTTTACTGCTGTCCCTCCGTTCATGTCTTTGGAGTACCAGCGCCAGGATGCCTGCAAGGCGACAGTTGCGCTTTATAAGTTTTATAAATAAATAATAAAATAATTTTGTTGAAATTTCCTCTATGGCCAGAGGTAAGCACCAACAGGGCTCAATCAAATTTTTGTATCTGACGTGTGCCCCACCACGGTCAGACAAATTTTTTAGACTTTGACTCTGTCTCCTGTGACTAGATGTTCTCAATTGGCGCTTTGATCTTTTAAGCACTACTTTTAACCTTAAACTTTGAAAATCCATAACTCCAATTCTACTAATTGTATTTTTGTTATTGTGGTATCAAATAATTTATTACAATTTACTCAATTTTTCTAAATTGATGTGGGATGTGGGATTTTTCTTGTGTTGTGTTTTCACTTTATTCCTGTTTGTGTGCTGTATAAATACTTTACACATTGCCTCTAAGTTAAGCTTGACTGCTTTGTGCCAAGCTGCCAGAGGGTAATGCATTTTGGAATATAAACCTCATGCGAGTTTTTAACCCTGATGATAGCTGTAGTGATAAAATGCTTTGCGCAAAGGCAGCACACTACTCCACTGGATAATTACAATATCAGAGACATTTATTTATTTGTGGTATTTATAAAGCACAAGCACTCATCCCCAGAGGGATATCATGGGGCTAATATTGCCATACATTTACTCAGCCAATATACTGGAGAAAGAACAGATTAGTGGATAGCCGTCCATTACTCTGGGAAAAGCCATGTTTTAAGTTTTTTCCTAAATCTAATATAATTATCAGTAAGGCGGAAAACCAGGAGAAGTAAAGCCCATTGGGCTGCAGCCAGATAAGTAAAAGAGCGGCCTCCGGCTCAAACTTTCCTGATGCATTTTGTTTATGCTAAAGCTAGATTTGCTGAGCTCAGATTCCTGGTGAATTGATAAAATTACACCTTGGATCTGAGAATCAACGGGCAGGAGTCATGAAGGGCCCAATGTGCATGGCAGAGTAGCTAGAATGTTGCTCTCTTTCGTTTGGGTAACCAGTGCAGGGTTTTCAGACAGGCAGAGCCAGAGCTGGATCTGTCTTTGTTGCAGATGAGTTTTAAGGCTGCATTTTGTATCATCTACAGATGAGCGCCATCCTCTTATATAGGGCATTTTTGTAATCCAGTCTACTGGCACCTAAAGCGTGGATCACGGATCTACGCCAGTCAATTGTAACCAAACAGAAACGTTTCCTGAGAAGTTTAAGGAGTCCAAAACATTTGCCACATGTGGCACTGACCTGGTCCTGCATGGATAATGACCGATCAATGAGCACTCCTAAATGTTCTGCTGCATTTTTTGGTTCAGGTGCGCTACCCTGGGTTGCAGACCACTGTGATGCATCCCAAATAGGGTTAACTCCCTTGAACAAGAGAATCGCGTTTTTTTGGGGATTAGTTTTAAGCAGTGGGCCATCATCCAACTGGCAACCTCGGAGAGAAGATTTTTCCTATTCTCTTCGTAATTCTGTCTTATCGAGCTGATTAGTTGTGTATTATCTATATTAGAGCATATGTTAAAACACCAATTTTTTACCAGCGTGACAAGAGGTGGGATGTACATGTTGAAAAGTGTTGAGCTAATCGAAGAGTCTTGTGGTACGCTGCATTTTGAGCTGTAGGGGAACGATCTGACAGTATTCAACTGCAACTGCACAAAAATATCCAAACCATTTAAGGGTGGAAGAATGAAGCCCTATCTCATGGAGTTTTTAAATCATTTGGCTGTGTGAGATGGTGTCGCAAGCTGCAAAAAAACTTATTAGAATCAGGGCAACAGCCTTGCCCTGATCTACTTCTAGTCTATTGTTATTCAGAACAGCAAGGGGAGTGCATTCCATGCTGTTCTTGGCTCTGAATCCCATCTGGGAAGTAGCTAATAAATTGTTGTCCTCCAAGAAGAAAACTGTCAGTTGGTTAGTGACAAGTCTTTCAAGGACTTTAGACATGTAAGGAAGCAAGGAAATAGGACGATAGACAGACTAGATACGTCAAGGCATGCTTATTTTGGCCAAGGGGAGGATTAATGGTTGCTTCCAGGAGTCCTGGTACACAGCATTCGTTAGTGAAAAGTTAAACATTTGTGTTAAATGATCGCTCAAAATGGATGTTAGACGAGAAAAAATAAAATAGGGGCAGGGTCAAGTGTAGAGCCTGATTTAACTCCTAGCATTATTTTCTCAACCTTTTCCTAGATACACTAGTAAGATTGCCTAAGTGGGGTTATGCTCCAGAGTGTGGTCCAGTCTGAGTCCATAGAAACTCATCTGGAGAAGGATGAGTATCAAAAGTACCTTATCGCGTGCTACACATACAGGGCATTGACACACACATTTTCCCTGTAACAAACCCACACATAAAAGGTCCTGATGAAAGCCAATTTACTAAGAAGGTCTGGCTGAAACTAGTCGACCACACTGGACATGGGAGACCATAAGTCTACCCCCACACGTCCCAAGCCTTTGTTTTTAATTACTGCCTGGGGCCCACCAATAAAGCATTTTCTTGGGACATCAAGGACAGTATTTTAAAACCTCTCACAACACACCAGCACAGCACACTCACGTTCCAAAACCCGCTCTGCAGTAGTCTGGCGGGGCCCGATGATGAAGCATGCCACCAACTAGGTTGGTGGGTGAGGGCCTTCATACAAAACCAAATGGTTTCGCATGCAGACACATAGAACACAAATATAATCCTAATAGCTAGTTCTCTTTGTTTATAAACACTGCGTGTTGCCATTCACACTGATTATTCAGTGCAGAATGTGCTACTGGAGCCAAATCACAGTGCTACGTGTATTTTTTCCACCCATTGGTGGAACTTTGCAGAATCTCACAGAGTTTTTATGTAACTCAATGGAATTCTGTGGAGTGAAATGCCCACCCCTAGTTGGTAGCTCACAATCATTTTACTAAGTTTCTGTCAATTTTATGTGAATTCCAATGGTGATTTGCAATAAATTTTTTACCAACCATGAGCAGTATCAATGAATTGCATCTTCGCTTACTATATGTACCCGCAAATTTGTATTGTTGATGATTATAATTAATCAAACAATATGTTTCTATTTGATTTCAGCAAATGAATGGTTCTGCATGATTAATTTATGCGGATTTTCCACCTAATTGAAACTAAGGATGAGTACATTTTTTGAACTGAGATACTCTTTGAAGCCTACAAAGGGTTTTGAAAAGCATTCATGGGATTCGCAGGGAATCTCATAAAAAGGACAGATGTAGAACATCCTCTAAAATACTGCTGACAAGACAATTTCATATCAACTTACCTTTATCGCACTCAATCAATCAATCAATCAATCAATGAAGTTGTAGAGCGCGCTACTTACCCATGAGGGTCTCAAGGCGCTGAGGGGTGGGGTGCTGCTACTACTCGAACAGCCAGGTCTTGAGGAGCCTTCTGAAGGCGAGCAGGTCTTGGGTCTGTTGTAGATGGGTGGGGATGGTGTTCCAGGTCTTGGCGGCGAGGAAGGAGAAGGATCTGTCGCCGTACATTGTTCGTTGGATGCGTGGGACGGCGGCGAGGGCGAGGCTGGCGGAGCGGATTTGGCCGGCGGGGGTGTAGAAGTTGAGTCTGTTGTTCAGGTAGGCTGGTCCGGTGTTGTGGAGTGCTTTGTGTGCGTGGATGAGGATCTTGAAGGTGATCATCTTGTTGACGGGGAGCCAGTGCAGGTCTCTTAGGTGGGAGGTGATGTGGCTGCGGCGAATACCATTGAGGATCAGTCGGGCGGAGGTGTTTTGGATGCGTTGTAGTCGTCGTAGGTGTTTGGCCGGGATTCCTGCTTAGAGTGCGTTGCCGTAGTCCAACCTGCTGCTGACTAGGGCTTGGGTCACTGTTCTTCTGGTTTCGGTCGGGATCCACTTGTAGATCCTGCGAAGCATGCGGAGGGTGTTGAAGCAGGAGGAGGAGATGGTATTGACCTGCTTAGACATGGAGAGGGAGGAGTCGAGGATGAATCCTAGGTTGCGTGCGTGGTCCATCGGTGCTGGAGCTGTTCCCAGTGTGGTCGGCTACCAGGAGTTGTCCCACGCAGAAGGAGTGGGGCCGAGGATGAGGACCTCCGTCTTGTCCGAGTTCAGCTTCAGGCAGCTGTTCCTCATCCACTCGGCGACGGCCTTCAATCCCTCGTGGAGGTTGGTTTTGGAGTTGTGTGGGTCCTTGGTGAGGGAGAGGATGAGCTGGCTGTCGTCGGCATAGGAGATGATGTTCAGATTGCGCTGGCGGGCCACTTGTGCGAGGGGTACCATGTAGACGTTGAACAGGGTCGGGCTACGGGATGATCCTTGGGGTATGCCGCAGATGATATCAGTGGCTTCAGATCGGAAGGGTGGGAGGCATACTCGTTGGGTTCTACAGGAGAGCAAGGACATGGTTCAGTCCAGGGCCTTCTTCTGGATTCCCGCTTCTTGGAGGCGTGTTCTTAGTGTGCGATGGCAGACCGTGTCGAAGGTGGCTGACAGGTTGAGAAGGATGAGGGCTGAGGTTTTGCTGTTGTCTAGTTGGTGCCTGATGTCGTCTGTGGCGGCGATGAGGGCTGTCTCGGTGCTGTTGTTTTGCATGAGTCCGGACTGGGATGGGTCTAGGAAGTTGTTGTCCTCGAGGTGACGTGTCAGCTGTATGTTGGCGATTTTCTTGATGACCTTCCACGGGAAGGGGAGCAGGGAGATGGGGTGGATGTTCTTGAGGTCTTTGGGGTCTGCCTTGGGCTTCTTAAAGAGGGCGTTGATTTCGGCTTGCTTCCAGTTTTAAAGGAATGTGGCTGAGTCAAAGGACATGTTGATGACCTTCCATAGTTGGGGTGCAATGGTTGCTTCAGCTCTGTTGAAAACGTGGTGTGGGCAGGGGTCTGACGGAGAACCTGAGTGGATGGAGTTCATGACCTTGCGTGTCTCGTCATCATTGACGTGGGACCAGGAGGTCAGCTGGTTGGTGCTGGTGGCGTTCGGGGTGGGGTCTGTTGGGGTCGGGGCGGATGAGGTGTTGAAGCTGTCGTGGATGTCGGTGATCTTGCGATGGAGGAAGGTGGCCAGTGAGTCGCACAGATCTTGCGAGGGTGGGGTGTCGTTGGTGTTTGTGATGGGGTTGGAGAGTTCCTTCACTATGTTGAAAAGCTCTTTGCTGTCGTGTGCGTTGTCGTCCAGGCGGGTTTTGAAGGATGATCTCTTGGCTGTTCTCATGAGGTGGTGAGGTCTGCGGGTGGCGTCTTTGTGGGCTGTGTGGCTGTCTGGTGTGCGGTCGTGGAGCCATTTCTTCTTCAGCTTCCGACAGGTCCGTTTGGAGGTCTGGAGTTCTTCGGTGTACCAGGCGGCTTTCTTGCTGGAGTGGTTGATGGAGGGTTTCTTGAGCGGGGCGAGGGTGCTGGCGCAGTCGTCCATCCATTGTCTGAAGTTTCGGGCGGCGGCATCTGTGTCGGTGGGGTCGGTGGGTGGGTTCTGGGCGAGGGTGGAGGACAGCTTGTTCTCGTGACTTTGCTCCAGCAGCGGTGAGGTAGTTGTTGGGTGCGGTGGTGAGTGGTTGGTTTCTTGAAGGTGAAGTGGATGCAGCGGTGGTGGGTCCAGTGGAGTTCAGTGGTGTGTTTGAAGGCAATGTGGGTGCTTGTGGAGAAGACGGGGTCGAGCGTGTGGCCGGCGGCATGGGTGGGTTCGGTGACGAGTTGCCAGAGGCCGAGGTTGGCGAGGTTGTCGGTCAGGGTGGCAGAGTTGGTGTCGTTGTTGTACTCTAGGTGGAAGTTAAGGTCCCCGAGGAGGATGTAGTCCGTGGAGGCGAGTACGTGGGTGCTGGCGAGGTCGGAGATGGAGTCGCTGAAGAGGGCCCGGGGTCCAGGGTGTCTGTAGACGAGAGTTCCTTTGAGGGTGGTGTTGGGGTCGGTGTGGATCTGGAAGTGCAGGTGTTCAGCGGGGAGGAGGGAGTCTTCTGCGAGGGTGTGGACCTGGAGGGTGGACTCGTGGACGATGGCTAATCCTCCTCCAATTCCGTTTGTGCGGTCTCTGCGGGAGATCTTGTAGCTGTCCGGGATGGCTATGGCGATGCCAGGTGCCGAAGAGTCATTCCACCAGGTCTCGGTCAGAAAGGCAACGTCTGGAACGGAGGTGT
Organism: Lissotriton helveticus; assembly: GCF_964261635.1. Lineage (NCBI taxonomy): Eukaryota > Metazoa > Chordata > Amphibia > Caudata > Salamandridae > Lissotriton > Lissotriton helveticus. Next base: position 1,294,787,028 of record NC_136069.1, read on the forward strand.
CGAGCAGGTCCCAGAGCTTGACGGCGTATTTGAGTGCCGAGCGGGTGTTGAGGAGTATGCAGCGGAGGTGGTTGGGTCCATTCCTTTGAGGTTTGGTGGTTATGTCGCATGTGAATTTGCAGGTGTGGCAGGAGAAGGGTCCTTGGGTGCGTTTCAGGGCGGCCTGGAAGCAGCGGTGGTCTCAGCCGGTGTTGAGAGTGTGGAGGTTGTTGGCGTCGTAACGGAGTCTGGCGTCGTGGCGGGTGCAGGGTACAGGGGTTCTGGCGCTGGGCGTGGTCCAGGCGCGTACGGATGCAGATGGGCTTGCCTTTGGCGCACCTTCGGCGCGGCCGCCATTTAAGGCGGGGAGGGAGGGAGGAGCAGCTGGCAGCCGGGAGCGGGGCGGCGAGGGGGCGTGGCCGCAGGGGTCAGCGGCGGGAATCGGGGGTGACAGAAAACAAAAGGTGGGGTGAAAAACGCAATAGAGTTCAAGAACAATACAATAAATGCAGAGGCACTGAAATTACAAGGGGAGAATAACACTGAGAGCAATACAACACCACAGGAATACATCGGCGAGCGGAGGAGCAGTAGGAGTGAACTCGCGCTCGAGGCAGCAGCGAGCAGGTGGGCCGGTGTTGAGAGTGTGGAGGGTGTTGGCCTCGTAACGGAGTCTGGCGTCGTGGCGGGTGCGGGGCACAGGGGTTCTGGCACTGGGCGTGGTCCAGGCGCGTACGGATGCAGACGGGCTTGCCTTAGGCGCGGCCGCCATTTAAGGCGGGGAGGGAGGGAGGAGCAGCTGGGAGGCGGGAGCGGGGCGGCAAGGGGGCGTGGCCGCAGGGGTCAGCGACTCGAATCAGGGGAGACAGAAAACAAAAGGGGGTGTGAAAAACGCAATAGAGTTCAAGACCAATACAATAAATGCAGAGGCACTGAAATTACAAGGGGAGAATAACACTGAGAGCAGTACAACACCACAGGAATACAGCGGCGAGCGGAGGAGCAGTAGGAGCGAACTCGCACTCGAGGCAGCAGTGGGCAGCGAGCAGGTGGAGCTGTTCTGCAGTGGGGTCGACCTGGCCTGCAAGCAGGGTCAGGGGTCACTCCCACCGTCGGGCAGCGGCCGCCATTTAAGGCGGGGAGGGAGGGAGGAGCAGCTGGGAGGCGGGAGCGGGTGGCGAGGGTGCATGGCCGCAGGGGTCAGCGGCGGGAATTGGGGGAGACAGAAAACAAAAGGGGGGGGTGAAAAACGCAATAGAGTTCAAGACCAATACAATAAATGCAGAGGCACTGAAATTACAAGGGGAGAATAACACTGAGAGCAATACAACACCACAGGAATACAGCGGCGAGCCGAGGAGCAGTAGGAGCGAACTCTCGCTCGAGGCAGCAGTGGGCAGGCTGCATGTGGAGCTGTTCGGCGGTGGGGGGGCGACCTGGCCTGCAAGCAGGGTCAAGGGTCACTCCCACCGTCAGGCAGCGGCAGCCATTTAAGGCGGGGAGTGAGGGAGGAGCTGCTGGGAGGCGGGAGCAGGGTGGCGAGGGGGCGTGGCCACAGGGGTCAGCTGCGGGAATCTGGGGAAACAGAAAACAAAAGGGGGGGTGGGTGGAAGTGAAAAACGCAATACAGTTCAAGAACAAAACAATAAATGCAGAGGCACTGAAATTACAAGGGGAGAATAACACTGAGAGCAATACAAAACCACAGGATTACAGCGGCGAGCGGAGGAGTGGAGGAGCAGTAGGAGCGAGCTCATGCTCGAGGCAGCAGCGGCAGCGAGCAGGTGGAGCTGTTTGGCGAAGGGGGGTGACCTGGCCTGCATGCAGGGTCAGGGGTCACTCTCACCGTCGGGCAGCGGCAGCCTTTTAAGGCGGGGAGGGAGGGAGGAGCAGCTGGGAGGCGGGAGTGGGGCAGAGAGGGGGCGTGGCTGCAAGGGTCAGAAGCGGGAATTGTGGAGACAGAAAACAAAAGGGGTATGGGGAAGTGAAAAACGCAATAGAGTCAAGAACAATACAATAAATGCAGAGGCACTGAAATTACAAGGGGAGAATAACACTGCGAGCAATACAAAACATCTTGAATACAGCGGTGAGTGAAGGAGCAGTAGGAGCGAATTCGCGCTCGAAACAGCAGCGGGCAGCGAGCAGGTGGAGCTGTTCGGCGGTGGTGGGGCAACCTGGCCTGCAAGCAGGGTCAGGGGTCACAATGGAGATTTTGGAAATAACCAGCATACCACAGTTATTCATTTTCAAACATGTCCTCCGTTTGCAAAAAGCTGCAGGAGACACCAGAGACATCAGAAACATTTCCTTAACAAAACAGGAGGTGTGCAGTTTTATCAGCTATTCCATGAGAAATGTAAAGTTGGAAAACTACTCAAAACTGAAGATCAATATCAAGGGTTAGACATGGCTTTAAGTGGCATGAAAAAGTGGATGATCTCTCAAAGAAGTGTGGCCTAAGAAGCCAAACTAGGACTACTTACCAAGAGACGTGGCTGATGTAAATAAGGTCATGGCTTAAAACAAGTAAATAAAATCCTGCACTTACCGTAGCATGGAACCTGAACAGTATTTTGGTGCCTCTCTGGGAGTTTTCTGTTATTGCATCCAGACATATCACACAATAATGATCAGAACGTTTGCTTATTAGCAGTCTTAGATAGATAAGAAACAACAATGATTTTGTTGTGAATAAATAGAATAGAAAATATTTAAATTCTAAAAATATGAGATTATGAATTAAACATCACAAAGGTCTTTGGAGTTTCTCAACCACTCCTGTTCTTCCTTCACAACCAGGGATGTGAAATTCTTATAGCCAAAGCCCAGGATGGGGTCATGGGCAACTCATTTTAATGTGTATTTTCTCCTTGGGACAAGTAGGCCCAACCCCCTGGAGCAAAAACCCTTTGGCTCCCAGTTAGCAGTAACACATAGTGAATCAGAGAAGGGAACTGTCTGCAGTTAAGATAATCTTTTTGTCCATAAGTTAATGTTGTTCAAAACTTGTCATTAAGGTTTATTCATTAAAAACCTTTATTATTAGGGTGACCGCTCTAAACAAATGTAAGCTCTGACTGCACTACTGACAGCGGTTCCAGTATAAAAATGTGTACACACGTTTTAAAAGTTTAGCAATATGAGGCTATGTATAATGCTCCCAGAATGCTCTCTGATTTAATGTAAATATTTGCAGAAGCTTGAAAGCAAGATTGATGACTCTGCTTTAAAAAAAAGTTCATAAAAAAATGAAAACAGGAAAAAAATATTTAGCTGAACTACTGTAACATTTCAAGTACCATTTCTTTGCAGCATCATTTAGTAACGTGTTGACTTATGCTAATATTTCCCAAAAATATTCATATCGGAATTCAGTGTAACCAGTTTCAATAAGATTATGGGAAACAAAAATAAACAAGCATTGGCAAAGCCAGTAGATCTGAAATTGGCCGTCAGCTTTTCAGTTTTGTCAATGTGTTAATTGTTTTGGCATGGTTTTTGTAAAACCTTATTCCTGTGGGAGCTGCCGGGCCCTCACCATTATAACAAACATTGAAAAAAGCAAAAAAAATGTTTTTGGTCTCAAAAAGCACACTGTCATAGTAGTTACTGACACTGAACAAAACTACTGTGTGTGCCGATATGCTCCTTGTGAAAGACCAGAATGCTATCTCTCACAGTGAAGCCAGCCGATACAGAGAGAGGGAGACTGCATTTTAGTAAACGCAAAAGGACATGTCAAAGCCAGACCAAATTTGGGGCTAAATTATTAAAGAAAGACTCAAAAGTGCACCCATTGTGTATGTCCTTGCATTAAGTGCAGCTATATGGTTTCCATGAATTCCCAAGTATTTACAGTAGTAGGACAAGAAATCGTACTCCTAGAAAATATTTGTGAACTGCATTTAGCATGAGCAAATATGCATGTTTAGATATGCTCACGCAAAAATCTGAGTGTTTGCAAGTTCACTTTCCCTCCAACCACTTTTTTCCCACCTCTGGAAGAAGGTTTATGTCTGCTATTGTCAGGAGAAAATTTCCAACATTTTTCAGTATGTGAAAAGATTAGAGAAGAGATGTTAAAACCCGTTAAAACATGCAAGTTAGTAGGTTTGCACAGACTCAAAAGGGCATTCTAAGTCTGGAACTATTGCTTACCACTACCTTTAGCCCCAGTATGTAGATCTGTGGAAATGTGGCAACATAAGGGGATTGCAAGTATTCAAACACTACTATGGTATGGGCCCTTGCATAATCAGAGATGCTTTATCAGAGCTCTTTTTAATGAGATTGCTGCATTATTTGTAGCTACACTACATGGCACCCAAGGGACAAGTGAATTTTGTCACAGGACAAGTAGATTTATGAAGCTAACTGCCCCATGGACAAGTAGATATTTTATAAAATTCCACACCTCTGACAGCAATTTGCTCTGCAGCCTTCCACTCTGTTAAGTCATATTATCCCTTTTTTCTACCCACATCTTTCTGAAATCCTCTGTCTGCATTTCTCACACCTCACCTCCTTCCTCTTTAGCAGCCTCTTTTGTTTCTCTCCTGCATCTACTTCCTTGTATCTCCTTCACTTCACCATTCCCGACAACATGCACATGTTGTTCTGTAAAAAATGCATTTTGTTTTTCTCAGTCAATGTTACTACAGCTGTGCACCACTTCTCAAACTTTCACATAGAATCATATTTATAATTGGCATACATGACTATTTCTCTGTGTGCTGTGCAGGTGCCGAAAGGCCAACGATTGGATGAGTATGTGTCTGGACACCTTTAAGATCTGCTGACAAGTTCTGTTAGAAACTTGCACTACCTTCAGCCTCAACTCCAGAGGTCTTGATCGTGGCCCATTATAAACACCCACCCACAACCGGAACTCACACATACCCCTAGAGGCTGCACACTTCGTAGTAGGCCCCATACAAGAATAAAAGGCATGGAAAAAAATTACAGAACATATCCTGGGAAAAGTAAACACTCTTAATGGGATGCAAGATTAAATAAAATATGTGAAATGTACACAGGAACTACATTGCAGACAATAATTACCATAACAATATTTACACTCATTGTTTAGAAATTGATCCGTGTTTTCTCCTCTAAAGCTAGGGGCATGAATTTATAACCCAATAGGGACCTGTTTCATGGTCAGGTTTTAACTACTGGCAGCATAGAGACCCTGATGGACCGGGCATACTCATAGTCAAAGGGTTAGGCTCATAACTACGAAAGATCAGGCTTTGTGAAGCAAGCCAAATGTTTTCTAAATACTATTATACGAGAACAAAATATCAATTTTACAAATATCAATCAATCTCAATAAATAATATGACAAAAAATTAAGTATGTTGAAATATAATCTGACATAAAGTTAGTTCCAGTCATGGAAGCTGTTTTAACTTGTATTAGCTTCTAATATACTAGGAATCGAACTTGTGCTAACATGAAACGAACATGTGCTTTCTTCCATTTTTATGAGATTTTGTCATATACTACGTGACTGTTGTTTCGCTGCTTTTATTGTGAGGTTTGTACTGAAAGACGGGGAGCATTCCCAAGTCTTTTATCCATTCTGTACCTAACCAAGGACATACTAGCTGTCCCAGACATACTTGTGTACAATCTGCATTACCTGAATAGACTCTGAGAACCTCTGAATCCAATATAATAGTATTATAAGAGAATCTTTGAATGTAGTCTGTAGTACAATGTTTGTTTTTTTTTTTGCTTGTTTTTCATTGGTGCATATCCTGGGAACTGAAAACTGTACCTTCATGGTTCAGGAGGTTTTGTCCCAAGATCCAAATTGAACCAGTCTTGACCCAATCCTGATTCACCAAGATAAGATGGCTGTTGAAGAATGACATGACTATCAATAAGAACCCATGTGCACGCCAAGGATGGATGAGAAGTGAGCTATAAGGTAGTGCATGATGGGATTCATGCTACGCTGGAGCGCAGTGGACGGACTTTGAATTTCATTATTATGTGGCATCAGTTCTTGGATTAGTGGGTATGCCGGTTATTGTTTTCTTGATGAAATATTTAAATTTTTCAATTCGATAATGTGTGAGTGGTTTATATGTTCAGCACCAAGTTGAAGAGCGGTACCTTAAGTCAGATTTATCGAATTGTTGAACTTGTCTGCTATGTTCATGTGTAGTGTAAGGTTCTGTCAGCCACATCAAGATATGGATGTAAACTTTCTATTATGTGAGTGTATTTTTAGGGCTGACCAGTGGTTCATTCCTTGGTGCATGGCGATGAGTTTAAGGACTCCAGCAGTTCGAGTCTACTATTGTGGGAAAGTAAGCAGTTTCATTGTACTATGGAGACTTCTGGCTAGGAGAGGCTGAGCAGGCAGTAACTGTGGTGAAAAGTAGTTCAGGAGATCCTGTTAGTATATGGAAGCTTACATCATTTGTTACCGTGCATGAATTGCTGGGCGAGCACTGAAGCCGTGCTGCGATAGGGTGACCTTTGACTGAGGTGCGCTGATATCAGTGGGCAGATCGTGAATATAATAAGATAGAGAAGTTGAGAAATGGGAAATCCCTTCTTGTAAAAAGATAAAGATGCAAAGAAGACTAATTCCTGCCCGTAGGCACTCCAGCTAGGGAAATGGCAGCAAAGAAAGGGTTACACACACATGCTTGTGGCTAAGCAGATTGAACAAATATATGTTCAAAGAACACAATTCCCACTGAGCAGGCTTTCCACATTCCTAGAATAGGAAATTTGAGAAGGAGAATGTATGATTTGAGACCTCAGCCTAGATCCCCACATTTTGAGGCTTTGAATGTTTGGGAACAAATTGTAAGATGGAAGAAAAGGAAGAAATTTGCGTTTAAGGTCCGCAATAAGGCTTACTTATGGATTGAGATGATTGGAGCTTACCTGCTGATAGAGAGCAAGGAAATAGGTAAGCAGAAACAAGCAAGAAGAAATCTAAGGATGAGGTAGAAGCAGAGTGAGCAGGGGGAGGACTACTTCATAGACAAGCTTCTTAGATTAAGACCTCACATACATAATTCAGCATCTGCACCGAGTGCTACAGCTCAAGTGGTGATTGAGATTGAAGCAGATGCTGTAAGCCCTTCGGAAGTTAGCGTGTGGCCAAGTTATTTAGAAACCACTGCTTCACCCCTGTTCAGACTTCAACACTTGTAGCAACGGGTACACCACCCTAATCAGATGCACCCAACAAGATACAGGCTCCGAAAGATTTGACCGGCGCTGAGACTTGGGGACGCTGGAGGTGCGCCTCCGGTGCTGACCGCTACTCGAGCCCGAGGCGCTCGGGCCTGCCTCTTGTGTAGAGCGTGGGTGAAAGACACAGCTGTGGATGCTTCCGGGAGGTGGGATAGGATCACCGCTCCCTCCCGCTGGACCCCTGCTCACCCGTGGCTCACCAGTGGCTCACCTGTGGCGCCTTTACAAGTTGTCTGGCTGGCTATCGGCGGCTCCCGGCGGACTGGCGAGGAGACGAGCTGCCATTTTGGGCTGCGGCGTGTTGACTCTGCGAGCGGCGGGGATCTGGCCGCCCTGTGGTGCCTCCGTTGAGGTGAACAGTGCTAGAGCTGCTGGCACCGCATGCGGCTTCGGGACCCCGCTGGACACATAACAGGTACACGCGCCTGGTGTGGCCGCCGCGCTACTTGTGCCTCTGCGTGGGACCCTGTCAATAAAAGCGGGCAATAGCGGGAGTAATACACGACACCCGCCTGACGAGGAGCCGGTTCCAGAGTGCATTCGGATCTCCTCGTACCGCCCTGCTGCGTTGGGAACGGCTGTGCGCCCTTGGGGCTCTGGAACATACCGGTGCTCACTGAACTTGTCCTCTTGCTGTTTCGGTGCGCTAGATCGAGGTGGTGCGCCTGGCGATAGTACCCCCCCTTTTTTTACACACTGCCCGGCTGTTGCAACTGTGGGTGCGGCTCGGAGCTGCGCAGGGGAGCGAGGCCTTGCCGATTTTACTAACGCCGTCTAGGTTCTACTGCGCCTCCTCTGTGGCCCTGCGACGGAGCTGTGCTGGTGTTGATATCTGCGACAGTTCTAGACATAGTGGACGGGGACTTTACGTCATGGGCAAAGGCGGTCCCCGCCAGCCGAAGCTGGCATTTGAGCAAAAATAGCAAACCAAGCAAACTGAGCAGGACGCACTGGCTGCGGGGGGGTCGACGCAGGAGGCACCTCCGGACATTGATGTCGCGGCACTCCTGCTGGAGGTAAGGTCAAGCCTCAAAAGCATAGATGCCAAACTCGACACCATGACGGCCCAATTAGACAATGTACGCTCTCAGGTGGCCACACATGAAACGCGACTGGACAGCCTGGAAAACAGATCCACAGAATGCAATGAATTCCAGCAGGAGACAAAAACGCATATTAACAATCTAGAAACCAAGGTTGATGCTCTTTGCGCCAAGGTCGATGATTTGGAAGCTCGTTCTCGCAGAAGCAGCATCAGAGTCACGGGAATTCCGGAGACCACGGCCATATGGAGAGTGGAGGTCTTCATCGCCAACCTACTGCACGAGATCTCTGACCCGGACCTCTCCCCGGTATTCACCGTGGAGTGGGCGCACAGATCACTGGGGAAGAAACCACCTGTCGGGGCCCGCTGCGACCGATCTTAGTGAAACTCCTCAACTACCAGGACAGAGATCTGATACTGCGCCTCGCAAGAGAAAAGGGTAAAATAACATTTCCTTTTATCCTGACTTTACGCCGCTTGTGCAGGCGGCCCGCAAGGAATTTCTTCCTGCCAAATGGCTACTGCTCCTAGCTGAGGTCCCATACTCCCTCCTGTACCCGGCCAAGCTGCGGGTCATGCATGGTGGCACAGCCCACCACTTCCTTGACGCCAAATCAGCGCTAAAATTTGCGAAACACATTTGTGGCTCTAAATCAGGGAGGAAAACAGGCAACGAGATGGACAGGAGCGGTTCCATAAGTGACAATGACTGAAGTGCTCTTGTCCTGTTGCGGAATTGTATTTGGGTGCGGGGTGGCTCCCGCCACCTTGCCCACGCTGGTTGCACTGCCTAAACATCCTGCTCCTGTAGACCTGTCCGGTGCATTGGGGTCAGCCGGGGCTTAGATGTTGCAGCTCTTCTATTCTTGTTGAATAATGTGGGCCCTCTTTACTGTTCCTAGTCCTATTAACTGGGTGGGGGCCGCAACCTGCACACTGCCATACCGGCTTAGAACAATGCAGCCACCCTGTGCAAACAGGGGAGTATGCTCGGACTGCGACGCCTCCCAGGGATGTCTCCCATGACTTCACGGTTGGCGTACTTATGGGGGCTTATACACAACCTGATTGGGGGGTTGGTGTGGGTGGGGGGAGGTTTGGGGAATGGGATAGTTTGGCCAACGGTCAGTGCCTAATGAGTACACACCAACGATGCATTGTACAGAATTCCACACTGAGTCAATCAATATTCGTGTTCATAGGCTCGAACACGGGACGATGGGTGTGACGAAGGTCTTAACATGGAACATTCGGGGCCTTAATGATGGTAGGAAAGCTAGATTAATGCACAGTTACTTGATACGCCACGATGTCGACATCTGTTTTTTACAAGAGACACATATTAACTCTACAGTCTCTTCAAGGCTTAGACACTCGAGATGGGGATCTACATACTCGGCCATTTTCTCCAATTATGCCAGGGGTGTCGCTATACTTGTGCGCAGGGGCATAGATTGGAAGGAACACACTGTGCTTAGCGATGAGGAAGGCAGATATGTGATAATTCATGGTACCCTGCTGGGCAAAAGTGTGATATTAGCTGCTGTGTATGGACCAAATGTTGATGACCCTCTGTTTTTAAGGAAGGTGTGGGCGCAGATAACAGTCCTCGACTGCCCTATGATCATATGGGGTGGCGACTTCAATGTGGTCATAGACGACAAGTTAGATAAACATGGCGCGTCCAGACAGCTGCACCCCCACGCGAGCCAGGCCTTACGTGACATAATCAGTGAAGGGGGTCTACTGGATGTTTGGAGAACCCGAAACGCACACGCAAGGTTAGGTACCTGCATTTCTGCCCACCACTCTGCCTGGTCTAGGTTGGATTTTTGGTTAGTGTCACAGGATGTGGCCACTTGGACCATGGATGTTGGTATCCTGGCCCGGTCCCTTTCTGATCACGCTCCGTGCCTTCTGGCACTTGAGATCCCTGGGGCCCCCACGAGAGCTTTCACCTGGCGCCTTCCGCCACATGCGCTGCAAGATGCTGCCTTTACCGAAGAGATACGCCAGGATATAAAAGATTACTTTGTCAATAATGAGGGCTCCGTCACTTCAGAAGCCACTCTACGGGACGCCTTCAAAGTGGTCATAAGGGGTCAATGCATAGCGCGCAGAGCGGGGGTCCTGAAGTCCATCAGGGGCACCATGGATAGACTTGAGGGAGAACTGAAGACTCTAGAGCATTCTTTTTGCACTAACCCTACACCTGAAACGGCCACGCAACTAAATGCCAAACTGCTAGAATTCACTGAAGAGGCTCATCGCGAGCTGAAATTCTTAAACAAACAGGCTGAGGAGCGCAGATATGGTGAAGGGGATAGACCTAGTCGGACTCTAGCTATAATGATCAATAGCACTGCACCACCCACACATGTGCACACCATACTTGATGATGATGGGGTCTTGGTAACAGGGCAGAGAGAGATACTGCAGGCGTTCTCTACATTCTATTCAAATCTATATAAGTCAACACACGTGGCACCTACTGATGACCTCATGTCCTATCTAGATTCCATAGCACTAGTGTGGTTCAACAATGCCCACCGCCAGTACATGGACCACCCTGTGTCGGTCCAAGACATTGTCAGCACCATAAAAGCCCTCCCACTGAATAAAGCTCCAGGGCCAGATGGCTTGACTGCAGCCTTTTACAAAACGTATGTAAATGAGCTTGCCCCGAGGCTACATGAGGTATTTGCCGAGGCACTGGAGGTGGGGACGCTGCCTGACTCAAGGAGAGAAGCTATGGTCATAACGCTGTTAAAACCAGATAAAGATGAAAAACGCCTTGACTCCTATAGACCCTTATCCCTCATTAATGTGGATGTAAAAATATATGCAAAGATAATAGCGGACCGGCTACAGCCTTTGCTTCCGATGGTGGCCCTACCGGACCAGTCAGGTTTTATACCTGGCCGTGCCACTACGCACAACCTACGAACTGTATTCTCCCTACTCCTTTATTGGCATCCAGACCTGCAGGCGGCGGCGATATTTCTAGATGCCACAAAGGCGTTTGACTCCCTCGAATGGCCATATCTATTCAACATTCTAGAGCGCATGGGCTTCAGCCCGCTGTTCATCAATCAAATCCGGCTGCTCTACATTGCCCCCAGAGCCCGAGTGCGAGTAAATGGCATGATATCTGATCCATTCATGATTTCCAGGGGGACAAGGCAGGGGTGCCCACTTTCCCCCCTGCTCTTTGCAATCGCCATGGAGCCATTAGCAGCTAGAATCCGGCAACACCATGCAGCTAAAGGTATAGGGCTCAGCTCCAGAAGCTTGCTAATCTCACTTTATGCCGACAATGTCACCCTCTATGTGAACATTCCCGCGGTAAATCTGAATCCCCTCCTAAGAGAATTTGTTAAATTTGGTGGACTTTCTGGTGTTAACATAAACTGGTCTAAATCTGTAATGTTTCCGTTGACTGACAACACCGCGGAGGTGCACTCCGACTATCCTTTAAAGTGGGAGGCAGATGAAGTTAAATATCTAGGCCTCTGGATTAGCCGGAACCTCCAGGACCTCTGGACCTTACATTTTGAAAAGGCGGTGGCCTGGCTGGAAGGCAAGGTGGGAATATGATCGAAACTCCCCCTGTCCATGGCTGGTAGGATAGCGTTGGCGAAAATGGCTGTGCTACCCAAATTTCTTTACCTATTTGCGAACATCCCTATCCCGCTGACACAATGCTTTTTCTCCTGTGTACGGACCCAACTACTGTCCTTGGTGTGGGCTGGAAGCCAAGCTAGACTCTCGTGGGCGCTACTGCCGCTGCCGCTGCAACAGGGGGGCATGGGTGCCCCGGACTTACACCTATACGCACTCTGCGCACAGGCCCAATACTTGCACTTTTCGGTGTTCCCCACACCATACCAGCCCCATGTGGTGGTTGAGATGGATGCGGTGGCTCCACTGCCATTGAGCGTCGCCTTGTACCGCAAAACTCCTAGACCTGCGAAGGACATAGATACAGCGGATATGCTACGCTGGGTGTGGCGCGAACTACAGAAACGGGCGGCCTTGCCATTGCTCTATGCACCTGCGATCCCTCTCAAACAGAATCCCATGCTTCCCTGCTTGGAAGTGAGTGGTGGTGATATCTCTATAGCCGGGACCAGGATATACACATTCGCTGATTTGTACCCTGGGGGTCTGTTTTTGCATCTTCCAACTGGGGAGGAGGGCCAGCCCATGTCCTTTGGGGAAACGTTCACATATCACAAACTTAAATCCGCCTGTAGAGCGATGTGGGACCAATTCCCTGAACAGCCGCCGCCTCTTAATGCACTACAAAACGTGTTGGCGAGAACGTTCAGGAAGAAACTGGTATCGCGCTTATACAACTCCATGCAGGAGCAATCCCCTGTGGTGGTGCCTAAGTCTCTACAGTTGTGGAATGCAGAACTTGAGACGCCTCTGACTGACAAACAGTGGTCCTTTTGCTGTAAACAATTGTTGGAATTGTCCCCAAATTACAAACTTCGCTTAATTCACTTTAAATTCTTGCATAGGTTCTACCGCACTCCACTAGCCCTACACCGCATGGGAATTAGGGAAGACAGCAGGTGTTGGAGATGTGGGGCAGAGGGTGCCTCCTTTCTGCATGTAGCCTGGGATTGCACGGCGCTCTCTGAGTACTGGTCAGGGGTTTTTGTAGCCATTAATCAGACACTGCACAGAACTGATTGTCCTACCCCACTTCTTGGTATACTAGGATGGGTGGCGCGCACTGAACCCAAGAGTAGAAAACTGCATGCTTTGCTATTGCTATACGCGAAACGTCAGGTGGCTGTAAAATGGGGAAGCAAAACGCGACCTAAATTTGTGGATTGGCTATCGGATGTGACCTATGGAAACATGCAGCTGGGGGTGTATTGGGACCTGATGCCGACGGCCTCTCGGCCACGAGACATTTATGAACCTTTCCTGCAGTGGTCACGTAATAGAGATGCATCCCCTCAAGCTGTGGCTGCAGACCAAATGACCTAGTCTCGCGATGGGACTGCAGACTTGACCTGTATGCTGTCTCTGCAGAATCATTGAATGTCACTGACGTGCCCGGCGCTAGCACCGCTTTGACAGTCACTGTGCTACGCCCCTGCTATTGTGTATGTCTGACACTATATGAGTAGTCCTTCGTTCCCCGTATTGACTGAATAAGGAATGTATTTTTGCTATGCTTTTTCACACTCTGTACGCTATGCTGTGATTGACTTACCTGCTTGCTCTGTGTACTGATGATGGCTGGTTTCTTCTTGGTTTGTTGAGTTCAAAAAAGTAATATTTTTGTTATCTGTATTTACGGTGCAACAGCAATAATTGTAATCCTCAATGGTTTCCTGTCCATTAATGATGATGCCACATGTATCTGCTGTGATTACCTATGCAACCTTCAATAAATACAATACAAAAAAAAAGTCAGACCCTTCCAAGCATCTCCCAGGATGCCACATAAATACCCAGCGTAATAGGGTCAGGCCCTTTGCAGGGAGAGGGTTTGACAACCCCAGTAAAAGGAGGTCAAATGGTCACTGCAACTCTACCAGCCACGCCACAAGGTAAAGAACAGATTCCACGTTGCCCAATAATTAGCCGAATTTGAAGAAATCATTGAGGGTAATGTAGGGATGGATTTCCTAGGACACTACAATGAAAATGAATTATATTCCATAAATAAGAAAACTCTGATAATGCTGCTAATGGCACATTCAAAGAAGTTGCCAAAGAAGATGAGGGTGAGAGGCTACAGGGGAGGCAGTAAGGAAATACCCTTTGAGGGACGTACAGGGAGGAACATATGTACATGTCCCATGGTCCTGGAGAGATCTCTTCCAATTTCAAGTCAAGTCAAGAAACCACTTTATTCGATTAGTTAAAATCATAAAAGTATGCTATACAAATGCCAAAACATTAAAAGTATACTATTTACATTATTTACAAATTATAATATATAATACAGTAATACGTTAAAACATTCATCATCCTTCCCATTTTAAGGCAAATTAATAGAAATACATTAACTGAATTTTAAGAGGAATCAAGGTCTGGAGTAACTTTCAGTCTAGCTCTCTTGCTTCTAACCGAAGCTGCAAGAAAGCTGGCAACACAAAACATAGTTAGAGGGGATTTTAGAAATTGTAAAAACAATAAAGCAGGTTTACACTGTATAAAATTCATATTTTTCAATAATGGGAGAATAAACCTTTTCCTGGCCTCTTGGTACAGGGGGCAGAAAATCATAAAGTGCATAGTGTCTTGCTGGGAAAAATCATCACATTTGCATGGGGCAACATCTTCAGGTCTACTCCAGCCCTCCACATCCCCGAGTATTGTGTGAATCTGGTTAAACCGAAGTTTCGTCAAAAGCCATCTGTGAAAAGAATTTGTCACGATGGACAAGTAAAGTGACATTGCTATTGACTGAGTGACCAGAACATGGCCCCTAACCAAAGGTTTACACAGTTCTGCACCTTCCCGTTCTGCCTCCCTTATTTTTATGAAATTGATTTTCACCCACTCAAGGTCTGCCTTGCAAAGAGATTCCGGACGGAAAAAGATCTCTGGTCGCCCCAAAGACATTGTTACCATTTTTATGTACCATAACCACTGTATTTTGTACATGTTATCGAGCTTAATGCAGTCCTTTAGAATCTTATGGTTTAGGGAGAGGTTCGGATTTAGCCAGATTTTAATCCATAGCAGTAATGGGGCAAGTCTAATTATGTCTGCTAAATAACCAATCCCCAATTCTAGGTGTACAGAGTGGGTGGCAGTGGATTGAGGGAGGCCAAGGAGAGACCTTAAAAATTTGTTTTCTTCAATTTGTATGGCATCGGGTTTGGTATAACCCCAAATTGAGGCCCCATACCTAGCGATAGAAATGGTCTTGGCTTTATAGATTTTTAGAATTGCCTCACAGGGTTTTCCCCCCAGCCTTTTTGCAAAGCCTAACACTGCCGCTGACGAATTTCTCACTGAATTTACCTTCAGTGAGAGTTGGGGGGACCAGGAACCCTTATCATCAAAGACTACTCCCAGGTAGGTAAATACCTTCACTCTAGACATTTCCTCTCCACCACAAAAAAAGGTCTTAACTTTGTTCTTTGAAGGCCCCAGAGACATAACGTGCGATTTGCCGTTATTGACTACCAACTCCAGGTTTTTCATAAAGGCCCCAAATGAGTCCAGTAGTCTTTGCAGACCCAGTGGGGTCCTGGCCAATAAGACGGCATCGTCGGCGTATAGGAGTACCGGAACCGGTATCCCTCCCATACGCGGAATATCAGGGGTCGCAGTAGTCAGGTTTACCTCCAGTGAGTTAATGTACAGTGTAAATAACATAGGGGCCAAAATGCAGCCCTGCCGCACCCCTCTGCCCGATTTAAAACTGGACGTACATTTCCCCTCAGTTGTCATCCTGATTGAAGCGTTAAGTTCCCTGTGCATCTCAGCCAAGAAATACACAAGGGAACGGTCAAGTCCTAGTTCCAGGAGCAAGGACCACAGCTTTGACCTATTAACTAGGTCAAATGCTGTGGACAAGTCCATAAAACCCAGGTAGATGGAGCCCCTAGCGGCCTTGGTGTACTTAGCTGTTATTAAATGTAAATTTAAACATTGGTCCTCCATGCTCCTCCCAGCTCTAAAGCCATATTGGGCTTCAGACAGAATGTTGTTGTCTGAGGCCCACCGTGTTATCCTTGCCAGAATTACCTTCCCAAGAATTTTAATTGAGGAGTCTAGCAAGGAAATGGGCCTGTAACACCTTTACGACTTCCTCCGCGAGAAACCTCACTGGCAAAACAGAAGAATCTGAGTCTGGGGGCAGAAAAATTTCTAAATCCAAATGACTGCCATAGATTTGCTCAAAATGGTTCAACCAATCCTCCTCTGCAATGTTTACTTCTAAAACTTCATTTTTGCTATTTGAAAACAGGGGCTTGTTAACAATGGACCAAAATTTAGCACTATCTTTTAAAGTTGCTGAGTCCATAAGCTCCACCCACGCATCGTGTTTGATTTTGTTTTTCCTTTCCAGTACCACTCTAGAGTAGTCACTTCTGAGCTGGGCAACCAAAATTTTATTTCTAGGTCGCTCCTGGAGAGCTTTTTTCAGTCGGTTGTGGGATTTAGTGCATATATGGTCAAACCAACCTGCAACCTCCTTGGTTTTGGCTGGTCGGCTTTTGGCTGTAAGTTCTTTGGCCACTAAGAAGCAAATGACTTCATAAGAGGAGATTACTTGCTCCCCCGTAGAGTGGGGATCTCCACAAATGTTTAAATCCCGTGCGGCCTTAGCAATAATGATATTAAAGAACTCATCAGGCACCACCTTACTCCATTTTAACCTCCTTCCCTGGTCTTTTGCTTTTACTTCTACCACCACCGCAGTTAGAGTGGTTGTATTCAGAAGCGAGAAACCATTTACCAATTCAATTGCCACTGGGTTATGATCACTAAAACAAGAAGGTATGGCATTATAGAAAACAACATACTTTAAAAGTCCAGAAGAAAGAAAAATATAGTCAATTATGGTTTCACAATCCCTCCCTGTGTATGTGGGAACACGTGAATTTTTATCAAAAAACTCTGCTTCAAACAAATCATTGTTTGTTAAGAGTTTCTCTAGAGCTTCCCCCTTGTTAGAATGCTCAAAGTGTTGAGGGGATGTGAAATCCGGACCATCGATATCATATAATAAACAATTTTGGTTACATAAATGGACATTAAAATCACCCAACAAAATAAGTTGGCATAAAGTGGTTTGCTTTACACTATAAACATTTAAAAAATCTGACAACCACGTCAAATGAACATTTGGGAGGTCCCCGCACTGGGAGTTATAACAATTTACTAGGATTACTTTAGTATTATTGGTGAGATTCAGTTCCAAAATTAAGAAATTATTGTTAGAGGCACAGTCTAACCTACTGACTACTCCTCTCACATTCACAGAGACCAATATCATAAGTCCCCCTTTATCTCTTCCCGCCAATGATTTTACTGCAGGCACAAAATAAGAGGTATAGCCATCCAACCACATATCACAGTCTCTGTCCCAGGTTTCTTGGAGAGCCACAATGTCGTACTGTTTCACTAGGTTTAACCAGTTGACATCGTCTCTCTTTGAACGCAAACCGGCAATGTTCCAACTTAGCATCTTTACCGTTGCCCCTTTCGCATTACATGGCAACATAGGATTACAGTGAATAGCGGGAGGGGTCGGACCCGAATGGTCCTGTACCAGAGAGGCAGAAGCTAGATCTGGCTCCTTCACACTTTCCAATTCAACCTCCTGTCAATCACATAGCTCCAAAGATGAAAGCACATCAAATCTGTTATGGATAGGAATGTTAGGCCCATAATTAAAATAATTCTCCCTGCCGGGGCCCTGGAGTAAAACTGGTGTCTGAGCCAGAGCGGGAGTGCAGGGGCTCCTTCTCATACCTGAGTTAAAAAAGTTCTCTCCACAAGGGCCCGGAACAGAGAGCAATGGTCGAGCCATACCCAGAGTGTAAGGGCGCCTTCTTGCACTAGGTGGCAGGTTACCAGCTAAATGGTTATAGAGGAACCCTAGCGGGCACACCCCAATACTGTTGGCGACTTGCGATAAAGAGGCAGCCCTTAGTAGGACTGTGGCTGCATGTTGTGGGTGTCTAAAATTAATAATTATACACTCCCCTTGACAGGTCTTCTTGGAAGGCCCTATCCAATTAGCCCTTCTTGTAGATAGAATGTCTGGGGCAAATTTAATAGGGAAACCACAGTTCCTGCTTAACCAAGACACGGTCTTATTTTTTAGTGTCTCATGCGATTCCTCAGAGGAGGATGGTAATTGTATTTCAAGCGGTGGAACATTTGTTAGCACAACCACGTAAGGGGAACATGCTGGGGGTAGGTTCATAGTTCTACTTCTCTTAACCAAATTGCTACTGGGTGAGCTAGCAGGTCCTGTTGTTGTTTTACCAGCTCCGCTCGCTGCTATACTAGGAGCTGTAACTATAGGGTCAATATTAATAGGGTGCTCTATGTCTTGCTGCTGGATTGCCCTTCTATCTATCTGCTCTAATCCTCCCGTAGCCTTCGCCACTTCTTTGGGGGTGTCAGCCTTTGACAAGTGCTTAGAGAGCAGCCCTCCCAACCTCTTAACTTCAGCCGTAACACTGTCAAGCTTTCGCATTAGAGGTTGAACAAGCTGATCCAGTTTAACTTCAAGCAGCGCTTCCAGGGAGTGAAGCAGATGAGACAATTGGTCAGGACTTAAAGAGCCATTGGGGGCAGTACTATCTACCCGCTCGTTACTAAGGTCTTCTGTGTTGGACTGCGGGTGCGATTGCGTTTGGGGGGGGGATATCTACCTTCTTTTTAGAGTGCTTCCCTCCCCTTTTAGTTAGGTGTTTCCTGCAGTTTCGTACTGGTCTGGCAACAGGCAGTACTTCCTCACTTTCTTCACTTTCACTGTGTCTTTCTAGCTCAGGTGGAACCACATGAACCTGGGCAGTGACCGTAGTGAGTGTTATAGTATCCGGGTCTAAGGTGACCGCCTCTGGGAGGTTCTCTGCAGGAATTAGGGGAACTTGTAAACTGTTTGAAAGAGAGTCCCTACCCAATGAGGCCCTTCTGTCACTAATAATTTTGCTAACCATCTTTACCAGGTAATTGTCAATTGGCCCTGACCCAGATGTAAATTTCTCTTTGTTACTTGGCATGGTAAGTCCTAAGCCTGGGTTTACAGCACCAAGAAAATAGCAAGAGCAGAAATCAACCCAGAACACTGCTACCAGAGCTATAAATCCAATATCCGGTGAACACTTTACCGACTGTACAGTCTTTTAAACAGTCCGAGAGGAGCAATGCAGAATGCAGGTTTGGCCAGGGAGTATGGCCCTGCCCTGCCTCTTCCTGTCTATGACTGTCTATAACTGTCCCGCCCTTTTCCCGGGCTTCTCCCGCGCGCGACTCGCGGGTGCGAGGGGCGTTCCGTGCTTTATCGCGCCTCCGGGCGCTCCTGTGGCGTCACTCCCGCGCCTACAGCCGCCGGGGCACCAGGAAAATGGAGTCCCAGCCCATGCGGCGACCTCGCTGTGGCAGTGATGGCCATTTCCCTCACGGCGGTAGAGGAGTGGATGCTGGGGCGCTGGCGCTGGCCCAAGGTTCGCTGGCCGTTTCCCTCACGGCTTCAGGTAAGTCTCTTCCAATTTACAAAATCCCATTCAAGGTTAAGGGAGAAACCTGATAAGTGGTACACAGAGATAGAGCTGATTGTGAACATTTTAAAGGTCCCGTGGGAGGAGTTGGATGTGTTGTTTGAAGCGACAGACCCAAAGGACCTATGGGCAGTATGTAAGAGAGAACTGGAAGGGCCGACACAGGAACCCCTTAGTGTAACAGGTACGTATGCACCTTCATCCCTTAACAAGGCCAAATATGAAGCGTTTTGTAACCGCCTAAAGACCAAGGTTTCCTTTCCAAAAAGAAATTGGCCCAGGATCTTCCAAACGCTCCCCAAGTAGTTTGTGCATGTATATTTTGAAAGATTGATGGAGGTGTACAGTGAACATGACGACTTAAATAACCCGCCTGGAGATAGTATGGGAGGGTTTCACACCTTCTTTGTACAATGGCTGCAACCTGCAATTAGCAGTCAGATCATGCAGGGTGTTCTTTGCTAGCAAACCCACAGACGAGATCCTACAGTATGCAAATATTGCAGCAATGTCTTAGAAGCTTAACACAAGGGGCTGAAAGAGAGGTTCATGATTGCCCAAAGCCAGGTAGCAGAGAATGGAGTTGTGAAAAGACCTAAATTGCCCATTCAAGGACCCAAAGTTGAACTCAGTGCAGGACTAAACATTCACTTATTCTCCATGGCATATGGAGGCAATGCTAAGGGAGTAGGGAGAGGTTGAGGAAGCATACTTGTAAACAGTAAAAGAGCCCTTCAGAAGGTTATTCCTTATGACATTTGTAAAGTGATTGGGCATTCGAAGGAGAAGTGATGCTACAATCCTGATTAACCAATGATTGATGCTCAAGTCACACTTTTTGCAATTAAGGGAGAGCATCTCAGAGTACCCAGACCTCCTATGCCGACCTCCAAGATTCTGAAATCAGGTATATCTCAAAATCCCTTTGGATCTATGCAGATGCAGGGATGGAATTCCCATTTTCAACTGAGCAAATAGTCCTTCACAACCCATTTGCGACCCAGGCTGCCACAATTCCCATATTGCTGGAGAGCTCGACAGATTTTGAACAGGTGCCTGAGGATAGAGGAGCAGTGCATACTGGCACAGTACTAAAAGTGGATCAGAGTGGGCCATACATAGATGGAGAGGTTAACAGACATCCTGTCTCCTTCTTGAAAGACACAAGAGCCACTTGTTTGACTGTTAGAAAAGTTGAGTTCTGAACCTACCCCTCTTTGGAAAAGAAGTCCAAAATGTAGGCATTACAAATCAGCCACATGCATATCAGACTGTCCTCCCAGTTCTAGTAAAAATTGGGAATATCAGGGCACAACACAAGTGTGTCGTGTGCAGGTCAAGCCCTATACATTTGCTAGGAAGGGATCTTCTCTGTAAACTCAATTGCACCATAAACTTTAAGAAAGATGGAGTCGAGACAGAGAGCCAAGAAGCAGATGCAGAGTTTAAATTATAGGCACCGGAACATGTAGTCTGGTTAGACCCTGTCATTACTAAAGAATTACTAAAGAAGACTTACCCATTGATTTGAAAGGGACAGTCAGAGAATAGTTTGGGATTTCACCAGTAGAGAGCCTGGGTTTGTTAAGTGAGCCAAACCTATAATGACAATCCTTCGGCCCAAGGCGGAATTCTCTCATACACATTTTTACAAGATGACCCCGGAGGCTATTGCAGTAGTCACCCCTGTCAATGAGAATATGATAGACAAGGGCATTTTAAAGGAAGTCATCTGGAGTCCATGTAACTCTTGAATTATGGCCCTGCAAAAGGCAAATAAAAAGTGGAGAATAGAGCAGGATTTAAGAAAGATAAATCATATTGTTTTTCCATGCTATCCTGTGGTAAAGAATCCTGCCATGATCCTCTTCCAAATTCCGCCTGAGTTGTTCATGGTCATTGACCGTTGCCAGATATTTTTCTTGGTTCCCCTTCACAAAGAGACCCAGTTTCTCTTTACGTTTCGACAGACCACTCTTGTGTGGTAACAAGCTGCTCAAGGGTATACAGACAGCCCATCCTATTTCTATCAGGTACTTAAAAATAATTTAGAGTCTTTCCAGAGACCATGTAGCTCAACCCTGATCCAGTACATCAATCATGTACTCATTGCGTCAATTGCAAAAGAAGCTTGTAAGCGAGGCACTATTGCTCTGCTCAACCATTTGGCTGAGAATGGGCACAAGGCTTCCCTTGTAAAGTTGCAGTATTACCAAAAAAGTTGTATACTTGGGACATCAGATGGAGAATGGAGTCAGAAGAGTGCCCCATTAAAGCATTGAAACAGTCCTTAAAATTAAGATTCTGCCCACAAAGAGAGAAGTATGAATGTTCTTGGGCATGATTGCATTTTGCCGACAGTGGATCCTGAATTTTTACTTCGTGGCAAAGCCTTTACTGAGGCTGATGCACACTGATGTCAATGACCCACTACCACAGGATGAGGAAAGCATTGTAGCCTTCCAGGAGCTCACTTTGTAGTGCACCGACTCTTGGACTGCCAAAATACACCAAAGAGTTTGTCCTCTTTTGCAATGAGTGAGATGGGTGTGCTTTGCCTAGTTTGACACAGACACATGAGGAGACCAAACGGCCTATAGGTTACTTCTCAGCAACTCTTGATCCAATGACCACAGCATTTCCTGGTTGTCTCAAACTGGTTGCAGCGTTAAGCCTTAGCATTCAGCAAACGGAAAGAATAATGATGGGTTGTACACTCATTGCGATGGTCCCAAACTCAATCAAAGACTCATAACGTCTACCCACACTCAAAACATGACCAAAAGCTGCTTAATCCACTATGAGAGAATCATTCTGGCTGCTGCAAATACTTCATAAGGAGATGTAATGCCTTAAACCCTGCTTTTCTATTGCCAACCCCAGAGGGCGATGAAGAGGAAGATTTTCACCGTGACTGTATGAGTGTCACTGAGTTAGGTACAAAACCAAGGCCTGACATACTGGATGTTCCTCTTCCTGAACCTGATCATACACTTTTTGTCGATAAATCATGTTTGAGAGATCGACACAGCATTCAGAGAGCTGCATCTACTATGTGCACCATGAGTGGGATCATGGAAGCATCCAACCTGTGCCATGTAATGTCTGCACAAGTAGCTGAACTGATTGCCCTTACCAAAGCCTGCTGTACATCTGAAGACTTGTGAGAAACCCTTTACACCAACAGCCAGTACAGGTTTGCCTTTTATTTATGATTCAGGCAGATGTGGTCGCAGAGAGGATCTGTGACCTCTGCCAGATCATTGATAATGAATGGGCTGTATGTCTCAATTCTATTGGGATCCCTTCAGTTACCAAAAATAATTGCAGTGGGGAAATATGCTGCACAGCACAGTAGCAATGGCCTTGTCACTAGAGGCAGCCACTACGTAGATGAGATCACACAATATTGTGCTCTTCTGTCCAGTTCCCTTCGCAAGAATGAACCATGCAATGCAGAGGGGGTAAACTGTATCAAATATGCAGTTAAATATTGTAAGACTTTCAGTGATCTATGCGAAGTGCAAAACAGCACCTCAGAAATTGAAAAGGCCAATTGGGAACACATGGGATGTTTAAAGGATGCTAGTAACATTTGTGTGACCAGTGATAAAAAGCCTATACTTCCTGATTCCATGCAATGGTAAAATGTAAGAAATTGGGTTAATGTTTGAGGAGGGGTGAAACCCTTCCCAAGTAGCAACCACAATTCCTCACAGAGTGAAGTCACAAGGAAACCCTAAATTAACCTGTGCTTAGCCCTCGGGTAGCTTGGCAGGGAGCCGTCAGGCTTAAGTCAGAGCCAATGTGTAAAGTATTTGTGCAACACTTGTAACACAGTGAAAACATACTACAAAATGATCCCACACTAGTTTATATAAATATAGTAATTTTTTATATATAAAACAAGTACAAAACGACAGACATCAGTAGAACCGGAGATATTCAATTTGAAAGGCATTAGTAGAAATAGTGCCAACTGTCGATATCTGGTCACACCATACTGAGAGAAAGTTACAAGTTCAGGCCAACTACGATGAAGCGTGGGCCAGACTCCGGGACCAAGTTAGGCATGCTGAACAGAGTACCTTAAATCCTAGTTCGTGGAACATTGAGAGGATCCGCTTTGAAGAGGCATTGCACATCGGAAGTGATGGGTTGGT
Organism: Lissotriton helveticus; assembly: GCF_964261635.1. Taxonomy (NCBI): domain Eukaryota; kingdom Metazoa; phylum Chordata; class Amphibia; order Caudata; family Salamandridae; genus Lissotriton; species Lissotriton helveticus. The sequence continues at coordinate 1,294,810,664 of NC_136069.1, forward strand.
TCAGAGATGTGGTGTGACTGGGGTGGAAGGACCTGCATCATCGTCGAGGATCCCGTCAACAAGGGCTTGTGATGCAACGTCCTGTGTTGAGAAAGCGTCACGCAGTATGGGTGATGCGTTGGTTTTAAAGAGCTGCTAGGCTGCAATGCAGAGTACGGTGTCATTGTCAAGGCAGCCACTGCCTGCAAGGGCCTGTGTTGAGGAGGCGTCACACAGAGGAGGTTCGAAGGAGGCGACCAGCTTGTGATGCAATGTGGGTCTTTGCAGCGGATGGTTTGCCGTGCATTAGAAGAGAGGTGTCAGTTCCACTGGATCTACAGAGTCTGGCAAAGCACCTTAATCCCACTTCCAAGGGTCTAGGGCAGGGGTGGCACCACTTGGCAGGGTAGACTCACATGTAGCAGAGTACAGGTGCAAGGTTGTTGAAAAGCATGTGTGCTCCTGAGGCTTTAGATCAGGAGGCCAGCCAATTTGCCCTTGGAGTAACTGTGGCTTCAGAATATGCAGGTCCAGTCCATCTCGCCCAAGCAAAAAAGCTGTAGGCAGCAGGTAGGCACATCAAGACATCAATCCAATAAAGCAATAGTCCATCATGGCAGCAGTTCAGCAGAGTTGCATTCCTTCAGCAGCACAGAGTTCTTCTTCCTGGCAGAGTATCTACAGTGTACTGGAGAGTTGGTGTCTAAGATGCAGTATTGATACCCAGTTGTGCCTTTGAAGTGGGTGAGAAAGATCCAGATGTTTCCCTTTAAAGCCCTCAGGCATCCTGCCATCCTTGCCCTGGCTTCAGACTAACTACAGGAAGTATGAATACCTTTGATTGGAGGCAGGACACAGTGTATTCAAGTGTAAGTAGAGCTGGGTCCAGCTCAGGCCTGCCATCCTACCAGTGAGGGCCCATCCAGGCACACAATGGTCTCGGTTGTGTGTGGCTGTCTAGGAGGAATACACAAAACCCAACTGTCAGCTACACCCAGTCACGTAACCTGAGACAGGCCACAGGCACTAAGGGGTACATGCATCAAACCTTTTCCCATTCGCAAATGGGCCCATTTGCAGAATCGGCTCATTTGCGAATGGAAAAGGGCTTTTTCCTATGCATGTAGGATTTGGCATTTGCAATTTAGAGAATCGCAATTTTTTGCGATTACCTAAATTGCAAATGCATTTAGGGAATCACAATTTGTGATTCCCTAATGCCGATGCATGTGGCCTTTCTCGAAATGCAAACTGTAAATTTAGGAAATGCTAATTACCATCAACTTCAAGTTGATGGTAATATGTGCATGCTTTGAAAAAATGCACAAAAATGCATTTTTCAAAGCGTCATGTAGCGCACACATGCCCTGAAAGTATGTGCATGCTTTACATGTGCACACTTACCTTTGTTTGTGGGGTGCTTCAGGGGAGCCTTAGGCTCCCGGGAACCCTTGGATTTGCATTCGCCATTTGCGATTACCAATTTGATCATTTCAATTAGCGAATGCAATACTATTCATTTCTATGGGCCAGTAGGCCCATAGGAATGAATGAAGTCACATTACCAAATAGCGATTCGTAATTTCCGAATCGCTATTAGGTAATGTTAAGGTATCAAATTGTTTTTGCCATTCCTACATGCATAGCATTTTGCGATTCCCAAATAGCGAATCGGTAAAATTTGCCATTTGGAAATCGAAAATGCAGGCTTGAAGCATGTGCTCCTAAATGACTAAGGCAAGAAAATGTCAACTTTCTAAAAGTGGGATTTTGAAAAATTTTATTTAAAATGAAACGCCTACATACGTTAGTTTTTTTTATTACAATTCCAAAGACTCCAAACATGAACTGGTTAGCTGTTCCCATTTAGAAATTACAGCTTATTAAAGGAAATAACATAACTTTAGTGTTATCCTACGGGAGAGGTAGGCCTTGCAGTAGTGAAAAACAAATGTATGAGTTTTCCACTACCAGGACATGTAATACTTAAAGGTACATATCTTAGTTTTTAAATACACTGCACCCTGTCCTCTGAGCTGCCCATGCCCTTCCCTAGGGGTTTCTTATATGTATTAAAAAGGAAGGTTTGTGCCTGGCAATAGGGTAATTTTACCAGGTCGAAATAGAAGTTAAAACCACACACACACAGGCTACAAAGGTAGGCCTAAAACATGTTTAAAGGGTTACTTAAGTGGGACACAAAATCAGTGCTGCAGCCCACTAGTAGCATTTAACTTTCAGGTCCTAGGCACATAGAGTGCCACCATACTAGAGACTTACAACTAAATTTAATATGCCATTTGGTGATAAGCCATTGTTACCATGTTTTAAGGAGCGAGAACATGAACTTTAGCACTGGTTAGCACTGAAAAAGTGTGCAGAGTTCTAAGGCCAGCAAAAACAAGTTCAGGAAAAAATGGAAGAGGAAGACAGAGTTTGGGGAAGACAACTCTAAGGCTGACAGATCTAACATAAAGTATGCATCGACCACAACATGTGGGAAGAGATGTAATGGTGTCAACTTTCAAGCAGTTTTTGCATAATCCACACTATTGATCAATGCAGAGAGCTTCTGCCAGCATTGTGCAATTTGTTCAGAAGCAAAATGTGGGCAAAAAGCTGTGGTGACCATGAGCCATATAGGGAAGTCTGATGTTCCTTTCAAACATCACCAGATCGATTTCATGGAGAAGCCCCAATGTAATCAATTGTTTGCTTTATTTCCTGTTGTGTTAAGGCATATCCCACCATGAGATGTGAAAGTCTGACAGTCCCCAATATACTTATAAGAGTGAGTTAATACTGCACTTCAGGATGCCAGTTCATATTGAATCAGATCAAGGAAGTCACTTAAAAATGAAGTAATGCAGGTGCTATGCACAGCATTAAGGATAGATCAGAGATTCCATTGTAGTTACAGACCAGAAGCTTCAGGCATGGTTAGAAAGACTGAATGGAACTCTCAAAGCCATATTGGCTAAAACCTGTGCATCTATAGGTCTTAAATGGCCTGACACACTTCCTCTGGTATTGATGAACATTCTAAGCATTCCCTGTTGAAAAACAGAACTGTCTCTTCATGAGGTGTTGATGTGAAGAGCCATGTGAATTCCTTTGGTTCCAGCTGCTGCTCTTGTGAATACCACAGATGATCTGGTTCTCAAAAACTGCAAAGGATTGGCTGATCTGGTGTGTTCTGTCTCCCACCAGGTTGATGCTGCTAAACCAGTTATCCGCGGGTCTCCAGATCACAACGTGAACCCCGATGATTTGGTTAACATGAAGAAGCGTGTTAGCAAGTCATGTCTGGAAGAGCATTGGAGAGGCCCCTACCAGGTGATCTTTGGTTGCCATCAAAGCTGTCAGGTACACTGGACTAATCACGGTCCGTGCAGGTAAGAGCGTGGGAAACGGGGGGAGGGGGGATTTCAATATACAACCAAGAGGGAAAATTATTTATATATTTAATTTTCCCTCACAGTCCTATGTTGAAATCCCCTACCACCCAGCCCTACCACTGCACCAGTCTTACCTGCACGGGCCGAGGCTGTACTAGACTACCAAACTGAATCCATGCCTCACATACCAAGAGGGTGAGAAGAGAACAGGCAGAAGTAGAGCCAACATCCACTAATTTCTCAAGTCCGTCTAGGGTGGAAGTTTCTGACGCCTTCAAAGACAAAGACAAAAACCAGCCTCCCACAGCAAAACAAGAACAAGACTGATAGCAAGATAACAGTGGTGTCATCCCTGAGACAACTGGGATGCCAAATTCTGGGATAAGAATACACATTCACAGGGACTGCGAGAACTTGTTGATAGCAAAATCTAACCTGTCTGAGTCCGGGTTACAGGAACGAGAGAACAGTACTGCCAGAGAAAGCTCTACTTCTGAGAGCGAGTAATTGTCAAAGTACTTTAGAGCCTTAGTACTCTGGCCAATGCAAATAAACATTGCTGTAGATTTCGAGAAAGGTTAGTAACAATAGGGGAGTGACAGGAGGACTACAAACTTGATTTGAAATTACAACCTGTTTGCTTGATCTGATTTCAGCTAGCATGGCACAGCAACACTACAAATTTTTACGTGCAGTTTTGGCAGTTGCACTCTTTTTCTATGGCTGGGTGGTTGCTGTACATCTATATGCTGGGCACAGATGTTTTTCACTCTTGTTAATATGACAGTAATATTTGTTCTTAACAAAACAGTGCATAATGGTAAAGACTCTCACATTGCTCATCGCTGAGAGTTTTTTTTAGCGTTTATTTCCAAATGTTAGCTGAATATGTGAAGGTCCTGCAGTTAGAGAATTGTTTTGCCCACTACTACCATTTAGTTTCTGCTGCTGAAAGGGCAGTATATTTCTATTTATCTTTGTCCTACTCTTTTCCACATACCATTTTCCTTAACCTGCTCTACCAGCAACATTTTATTGATCTCTTTTTACCTGGACTATGACAGACCTCTAGAAGACATACCAAGTGTGATTGATGCACATGTGTATTTGTGGTCTAAAAAACATGTTTATCATTTCTCTAGGGCTTTCAAAACAAGGGATCGGTGTGAGTGTATAATGAAATTCTTTATTCCTGTGACTAACATGAGTGGTACTAATCAAACCATACATGATTTAACTTACAAAATTAGCAAATATGAAAGACCGTTTGTAGATGAGTTGATGAAAGAATAAGATTAGACAAAGAGAAAGGGAGCAAGAAAGTTAAAACAGAACACATTATTGGAAAATGCACGTCATTTTTGAGGGAACCACCTCCATGCTTGAGTATTGGTGTTGCTAAGAAGGAAATTTATGGATGATAAGGAAACAAGAAGGAAATGCGACTATCAAGGTACTGGGTTGCAGCGAATGTGAGCATAGTTATTCAGTAAAAGGTAGACACTTTGCTGAATTAGAGATAACTATCAAGGATACCTACAATGTATGTGGTAAATCAACCTATTTCCAGTTACTGCGTAATTGTGTAGGTAGTTGTTATGCAGCTTTAGTCTTGCCAAGAATCTATCAAACTAATAAGTTAGATTCATCCCTTGACCGCTATATAGAATGGAGAAGGTGCGACTTTAAGCGAACCTTAACTAAATCTTTGGAGCGTTCATATCCTCAGCAGAAGTTGCATTAAATGATGTTAAGAGTAGAAAGCTGTTGACTTTAGTAGACAAGCTTGCCAATTATGCTGCAGGCGCCTTTACAGTTATTAACAAAGAATTGCTTGCTACTAGAGCTATGATTATGCAGAACCGCCTTGCATTAGATTTTCTTCTCGTGAATGAAGGCGAAGTCCGCAAGGTTATCTATGGTAAGGAATGTTGTGCATACATTTCAAATATAGACAACCATCCCAATAGTTATGTCACTAACATCACAAACATCATGCACAAACTAACTGAACTGGAGCACACAGCTGCTTAGGAAGGAACAGGTTCAGTATTTAGATCTAATCATTTTTTTTACGAAGATAGGTGAATGGATAGGGACCATAGGTGGAGGAATACTGAAAATGCTCCTAACTTCTCTTTTGATCATACAAATTGGTAACACATGTGCTTTTCTTCCTAAAATGTTGCAACTGAATTTCGTTAAACAATGGACTTAATTGTGGGTTTAAGAAGCTGTCAGCAACAAGAGGAAGAAAGTGAAACAGAACTGACGTAATGTTTGAAGAGATGCAAAGCAAACTCTACAACACCATGAAAGATTTTGGAGAATCCAAAAAGAACCCAAGTTGATGGAAGCCGCGTTGTAATAAAGATGTAGATGTCATGATTTAGGGGGGTTGTGGGAGCTATTCTACCAATTATATCTTCTTATATACTAGCAATCGAACTTACCCTAAAATTAACTGAATTTGTGCTTATTTCCATTTTGAAATTACGTCGTCATCCACCACATGATCGTTGTTGTTGTTTCTCTGCTTTATTTGTCAGCTCTTTAATGATAAACGTGGAGGGTTCCCAAGTCTTCTAACAATGCTGTACCTTACCAAGGACAACCTATCAATCCCAGACCGTATTGTATATATTGTACCAACCTGCATTACCAGAATAGACTCTGAGAACTTCTGAATTCAATGTAATAGTATTAGAAGAGAATCCTTGATTGTATTCTGCAGTAAAATGTTTCTTCTTGCTTGTTTCTCATAGGTACATATCCTGAAAACAGTGTATTTGTGTAGTAATGCCTGAAATCCTTTGCCTAGAGGCCTATGAAAGAACGTACTTTCCTCTGTTTAGAGAGACTCCGTTTTCCTGTTCGTAGAAGGTGAATCTATGCTGGATTCACTATAGAACTTACTAAGAACTTTGTACTTACGATTTATATGCTACCTTTATTAAATGGTCTGTTTAATGTATTTTGCCTTAATAATTCTTTTTATAAAGAGAATCCTTGATTGTATTCTGCAGTAAAATGTTTCTTCTTGCTTGTTTCTCATAGGTACATATCCTGAAAACAGTGTATTTGTGTAGTAATGCCTGAAATCCTTTGCCTAGAGGCCTATGAAAGACCGTACTTTCCTCTGTTTAGAGAAACTCAATTTTCCTGTTCGTAGAAGGTGAATCTATGCTGGATTCACTATAGAACTTACTAAGAACTTTGTACTTACGATTTATATGCTACCTTTATTAAATGGTCTGTTTAATGTATTTTGCCTTAATAATTCTTTTTATAAACCTTTAAAACTATGGCCCATGTCTCTCCTACTTATTGTGAATGTTACAGCCTTATTTCATTATTGGTGCTTGCTTCTATTAGAGATGGGTCCAATCAGGGAGCACCAAAGTCCGCATAGGGCAGGGATACTCCTAGTACGGTCCAGGGGCCACAAGTGGCCCTCCTGACCTTGTTATGCAGCCCGCTAGTGAACAGCAGGTGTAGGCTGCTGTTTCCTTGGCCGAAGACAAACATTCAGAAAGGCAAGCATTTATGTGCATATTATCTAAAGTAAGGGTAATAAAGCAAAGAAGGTGTCCAGCACAATTTATCTTTAGGAACACCTTAATTTTACAAGACATCTTGCACTAAACATGTAAGGTTATAATAAACTCTTTTCAAAAGTCAAAATGGGTACATCAGATTTTATTATTTAAAGAGAGATATTTATTAGAATTGATAATTTTCAAACATGAACTAAGAAACATTCATGCCTCCCTGTCCTGACTATTTACAACAAGGGGTGGTGATGGACAGAGTCTCTGAATTAAGCAGAATACTCTCACCCAGTCAAGAGATCAGGGCTAGATCCAACACCGTTTTTTAGCTCATTGCACCATCCCAGTTTCAGAACCTGGTTGTATGCAAATTAGTCTGTCCCTGGCCCAGTGCATCATGGGAACAGGGCAGACCAGACTACAAAAGCCAATTCTTACACTGGGAAGGAAACAAGCTTCCGGGGACCGGTTTCTGGCATTTCAGCCGTCTTCGGCCCGGCTTGCTTGAATCCTGATGGTGCAATGAGCAAGGGACTCACATCTGAGTATACCCTTCCACGCTTAGGGTGGACAAAAATATTTACAACAAGGGGTGGTGATGGACAGAGTCTCTGAATTAAGCAGAATACTCTTACCCAGTCAAGAGATCAGGGCTAGATCCAACACCGTTTTTTAGCTCATTGCACCATCCCAGTTTCAGAACCTGGCTGTATGCAAATTAGTCTGTCCCTGGCCCAGTGCATCATGGGAACAGGGCAGACCAGACTACAAAAGCCAATTCTTACACTGGGAAGGAAACAAGCTTCCGGGGACCGGTTTCTGGCATTTCAGCCGTCTTCGGCCCGGCTTGCTTGAATCCTGATGGTGCAATGAGCAAGGGACTCACATCTGAGTATACCCTTCCACGCTTAGGGTGGACAAAAATATTTACAACAAGGGGTGGTGATGGACAGAGTCTCTGAATTAAGCAGAATACTCTCACCCAGTCAAGAGATCAGGGCTAGATCCAACACCGTTTTTTAGCTCATTGCACCATCCCAGTTTCAGAACCTGGCTGTATGCAAATTAGTCTGTCCCTGGCCCAGTGCATCATGGGAACAGGGCAGACCAGACTACAAAAGCCAATTCTTACACTGGGAAGGAAACAAGCTTCCGGGGACCGGTTTCTGGCATTTCAGCCGTCTTCGGCCCGGCTTGCTTGAATCCTGATGGTGCAATGAGCAAGGGACTCACATCTGAGTATACCCTTCCACGCTTAGGGTGGACAAAACTATTTACAACAAGGGGTGGTGATGGACAGAGTCTCTGAATTAAGTAGAATACTCTCACCCAGTCAAGAGATCAGGGCTAGATCCAACACCGTTTTTTAGCTCATTGCACCATCCCAGTTTCAGATCCTGGCTGTATGCAAATTAGTCTGTCCCTGGCCCAGTGCATCATGGGAACAGGGCAGACCAGACTACAAAAGCCAATTCTTACACTGGGAAGGAAACAAGCTTCCGTGGACCGGTTTCTGGCATTTCAGCCGTCTTCGGCCCGGCTTGCTTGAATCCTGATGGTGCAATGAGCAAGGGACTCACATCTGAGTATACCCTTCAACGCTTAGGGTGGACAAAACTATTTACAACAAGGGGTGGTGATGGACAGAGTCTCTGAATTAAGTAGAATACTCTCACCCAGTCAAGAGATCAGGGCTAGATCCAACACCGTTTTTTAGCTCATTGCACCATCCCAGTTTCAGAACCTGGCTGTATGCAAATTAGTCTGTCCCTGGCCCAGTGCATCATGGGAACAGGGCAGACCAGACTACAAAAGCCAATTCTTACACTGGGAAGGAAACAAGCTTCCGGGGACCGGTTTCTGGCATTTCAGCCGTCTTCGGCCCGGCTTGCTTGAATCCTGATGGTGCAATGAGCAAGGGACTCACATCTGAGTATACCCTTCCACGCTTAGGGTGGACAAAAATATTTACAACAAGGGGTGGTGATGGACAGAGTCTCTGAATTAAGCAGAATACTCTCACCCAGTCAAGAGATCAGGGCTAGATCCAACACCGTTTTTTAGCTCATTGCACCATCCCAGTTTCAGAACCTGGCTGTATGCAAATTAGTCTGTCCCTGGCCCAGTGCATCATGGGAACAGGGCAGACCAGACTACAAAAGCCAATTCTTACACTGGGAAGGAAACAAGCTTCCGGGGACCGGTTTCTGGCATTTCAGCCGTCTTCGGCCCGGCTTGCTTGAATCCTGATGGTGCAATGAGCAAGGGACTCACATCTGAGTATACCCTTCCACGCTTAGGGTGGACAAAAATATTTACAACAAGGGGTGGTGATGGACAGAGTCTCTGAATTAAGCAGAATACTCTCACCCAGTCAAGAGATCAGGGCTAGATCCAACACCGTTTTTTAGCTCATTGCACCATCCCAGTTTCAGAACCTGGCTGGATGCAAATTAGTCTGTCCCTGGCCCAGTGCATCATGGGAACAGGGCAAACCAGACTACAAAAGCCAATTCTTACACTGGGAAGGAAACAAGCTTCCGGGGACCGGTTTCTGGCAACTCAGCCGTCTTCGGCCCGGCTTGCTTGAATCCTGATGGTGCAATGAGCAAGGGACTCACATCTGAGTATACCCTTCCACGCTTAGGGTGGACAAAAATATTTACAACAAGGGGTGGTGATGGACAGAGTCTCTGAATTAAGCAGAATACTCTCACCCAGTCAAGAGATCAGGGCTAGATCCAACACCGTTTTTTAGCTCATTGTACCATCCCAGTTTCAGAACCTGGCTGTATGCAAATTAGTCTGTACCTGGCCCAGTGCATCATGGGAACAGGGCAGACCAGACTACAAAAGCCAATTCTTACACTGGGAAGGAAACAAGCTTCCGGGGACCGGTTTCTGGCATTTCAGCCGTCTTCGGCCCGGCTTGCTTGAATCCTGATGGTGCAATGAGCAAGGGACTCACATCTGAGTATACCCTTCCACGCTTAGGGTGGACAAAAATATTTACAACAAGGGGTGGTGATGGACAGAGTCTCTGAATTAAGCAGAATACTCTCACCCAGTCAAGAGATCAGGGCTAGATCCAACACCGTTTTTTAGCTCATTGCACCATCCCAGTTTCAGAACCTGGCTGTATGCAAATTAGTCTGTCCCTGGCCCAGTGCATCAGGGGAACAGGGCAGACTAGACTACAAAAGCCAATTCTTACACTGGGAAGGAAACAAGCTTCCGGGGACCGGTTTCTGGCATTTCAGCCGTCTTCGGCCCGGCTTGCTTGAATCCTGATGGTGCAATGAGCAAGGGACTCACATCTGAGTATTGTTGTAAATATTTTTGTCCACCCTAAGCGTGGAAGGGTTTACTCAGACATGAGTCCCTTGCTCATTGCACCATCAGGATTCAAGCAAGCCGGGCCGAAGACGGCTGTAATGCCAGAAACCGGTCCCCGGAAGCTTGTTTCCTTCCCAGTGTAAGAGTTGGCTTTTGTAGTTTGGTTTGCCCTGTTCCCATCATGCACTGGGACAGGAACAGACTAATTTGCATACAGCCAGGTTCTGAAACTGGGATGGTGCAGTGAGCTAAAAAACGGTGTTGGATCTAGCCCTGATCTCTTGACAGGGTGAGAGTATTCTGCTTAATTCAGAGACTCTGTCCCTCACCACCCCTTGTTGTAAATATTTTTGTCCACCCTAAGCGTGGAAGGGTATACTCAGACATGAGTCCCTTGCTCATTGCACCATCAGGATTCAAGCAAGCCGGGCCGAAGACGGCTGTAATGCCAGAAACCGGTCCCCGGAAGCTTGTTTCCTTCCCAGTGTAAGAATTGGCTTTTGTAGTTTGGTTTGTCCTGTTCCCATCATGCACTGGGACAGGAACAGACTAATTTGCATACAGCCAGGTTCTGAAACTGGGATGGTGCAGTGAGCTAAAAAACGGTGTTGGATCTAGCCCTGATCTCTTGACAGGGTGAGAGTATTCTGCTTAATTCAGAGACTCTGTCCCTCACCACCCGTTGTTGTAAATATTTTTGTCCACCCTAAGCGTGGAAGGGTATACTCAGACATGAGTCCCTTGCTCATTGCACCATCAGGATTCAAGCAAGCCGGGCCGAAGACGGCTGTAATGCCAGAAACCGGTCCCCGGAAGCTTGTTTCCTTCCCAGTGTAAGAATTGGCTTTTGTAGTTTGGTTTGCCCTGTTCCCATCATGCACTGGGACAGGAACAGACTAATTTGCATACAGCCAGGTTCTGAAACTGGGATGGTGCAGTGAGCTAAAAAACGGTGTTGGATCTAGCCCTGATCTCTTGACAGGGTGAGAGTATTCTGCTTAATTCAGAGACTCTGTCCCTCACCACCCCTTGTTGTAAATATTTTTGTCCACCCTAAGCGTGGAAGGGTATACTCAGACATGAGTCCCTTGCTCATTGCACCATCAGGATTCAAGCAAGCCGGGCCGAAGACGGCTGTAATGCCAGAAACCGGTCCCCGGAAGCTTGTTTCCTTCCCAGTGTAAGAATTGGCTTTTGTAGTTTGGTTTGCCCTGTTCCCATCATGCACTGGGACAGGAACAGACTAATTTGCATACAGCCAGGTTCTGAAACTGGGATGATGCAGTGAGCTAAAAAACGGTGTTGGATCTAGCCCTGATCTCTTGACAGGGTGAGAGTATTCTGCTTAATTCAGAGACTCTGTCCCTCACCACCCCTTGTTGTAAATATTTTTATCCACCCTAAGCGTGGAAGGGTATACTCAGACATGAGTCCCTTGCTCATTGCACCATCAGGATTCAAGCAAGCCGGGCCGAAGACGGCTGTAATGCCAGAAACCGGTCCCCGGAAGCTTGTTTCCTTCCCAGTGTAAGAATTGGCTTTTGTAGTTTGGTTTGCCCTGTTCCCATCATGCACTGGGACAGGAACAGACTAATTTGCATACAGCCAGGTTCTGAAACTGGGATGGTGCAGTGAGCTAAAAAACGGTGTTGGATCTAGCCCTGATCTCTTGACAGGGTGAGAGTATTCTGCTTAATTCAGAGACTCTGTCCCTCACCACCCCTTGTTGTAAATATTTTTGTCCACCCTAAGCGTGGAAGGGTATACTCAGACATGAGTCCCTTGCTCATTGCACCATCAGGATTCAAGCAAGCCGGGCCGAAGACGGCTGTAATGCCAGAAACCGGTCCCCGGAAGCTTGTTTCCTTCCCAGTGTAAGAATTGGCTTTTGTAGTTTGGTTTGCCCTGTTCCCATCATGCACTGGGACAGGAACAGACTAATTTGCATACAGCCAGGTTCTGAAACTGGGATGGTGCAGTGAGCTAAAAAACAGTGTTGGATCTAGCCCTGATCTCTTGACAGGGTGAGAGTATTCTGCTTAATTCAGAGACTCTGTCCCTCACCACCCCTTGTTGTAAATATTTTTGTCCACCCTAAGCGTGGAAGGGTATACTCAGACATGAGTCTCTTGCTCATTGCACCATCAGGATTCAAGCAAGCCGGGCCGAAGACGGCTGTAATGCCAGAAACCGGTCCCCGGAAGCTTGTTTCCTTCCCAGTGTAAGAATTGGCTTTTGTAGTTTGGTTTGCCCTGTTCCCATCATGCACTGGGACAGGAACAGACTAATTTGCATACAGCCAGGTTCTGAAACTGGGATGGTGCAGTGAGCTAAAAAACGGTGTTGGATCTAGCCCTGATCTCTTGACAGGGTGAGAGTATTCTGCTTAATTCAGAGACTCTGTCCCTCACCACCCCTTGTTGTAAATATTTTTGTCCACCCTAAGCGTGGAAGGGTATACTCAGACATGAGTCCCTTGCTCATTGCACCATCAGGATTCAAGCAAGCCGGGCCGAAGACGGCTGTAATGCCAGAAACCGGTCCCCGGAAGCTTGTTTCCTTCCCAGTGTAAGAATTGGCTTTTGTAGTTTGGTTTGCCCTCTTCCCATCATGCACTGGGACAGGAACAGACTAATTTGCATACAGCCAGGTTCTGAAACTGGGATGGTGCAGTGAGCTAAAAAACGGTGTTGGATCTAGCCCTGATCTCTTGACAGGGTGAGAGTATTCTGCTTAATTCAGAGACTCTGTCCCTCACCACCCCTTGTTGTAAATATCCCTGTCCTGACAGCATAGCCATTAACCCAGATCTCTTGACTCAGAGTGAATGTATGATTTATTCAGCATTCCGTCCATCATTTATTTGCATAGCACTTTTCACCCTATGTGGGATGGGTGTGCCCAGACGTGGGTCCCATGCTCACTGTGCCACTGGATTCAAGCTAGCCTGGCTGATGAAGGGTAATACCCAGAAACCGGTCCCAGGATGCTTGTTTCCGGTCCAGGGAGGACCTGGCTTGGCAGTTTGTTCTAAACTGCTCCCATGAGGCACAGGGTGAAGACTGATTTGCTTAAGGCTGGGTCTAAACTGGGGTGGCATGGTGAGCAAAAGAACAATGGATTTAACCCAGATTTCTTGACTGGATGCGAGTGTATGATTAATTCAGAATTCAGTCCATCATTTGTTTTTGTAGCACTCTTCACCCTATGTGGGATGGGTATGCCAGTCAGTCAAAGTTATGTTTATTTAGATCATAGTCTTTAAACAATGCAAAGAAATGATTACAAGTTAAAATATTCTACGACACTATTTATACAAAATTCACAAAATGGATACATAAGTTAAAAAGGAGGTACCAATAAAAACATCACTTCTTTAGGCGGCCCTGGCCTTTAAACGTTATATACACTTAAGATCAACATTTTCTCTTATAAAAGCTATATAATTCATTTATTTATAAGATTTCTAAAAATTGTTACTCATATATTTTTTAGGAATCTTTGTACTACCATTATATAGTTCCCTAGAGCGATTGCAATTTCAATAGTAGGCATTTCTGTTAGAAAGTTGACCGCCTGGCCCCACGTTCTCATATCATATTTTAAGAACATTGGACGAAGACATAGTTTACGCTATTCTAGAATAATTATACAGTCTAACAGGATGTGCACTAAGTCACCTTTTGTACCCAGCCTGCACTTGCAACACCCTTTGTGGGCCAACATTTTTCTTAATATCTCCTGTCTATACCAATGGTTCGGTAAGATATCCAGGTAAGGGAACCAGTTTTCATTAGACCAAGAATCCATCATATACTGTACGGATTTTTTCTTAGCCAGGTATTCCATGTCAGTTCTTCTAGACACTTCTTGCCTGTGAAACTTCAAATCACTTTTAGTGCATTCTACTAGTAGGGATTCTTGGCAGATAACCACCTTTATGCACTCACCGGCCTGCACCATTTTCTTCCTATTTGCTTTTGCGCATTTTAGATTACTAGATTGAATCTCTTTTCTACACCATTGTGCTACTTTCTGGCCTTTCTCATTTTCCAGATGTTTCCAGAATATAATCACTGCTATTTGGGATTGAACCCCCCAGGCTGTTATTCCTAATTCAGTTCTTATTGCTTGAACCATTGATGAACGTGGCAGGGACAACAACGTTTTCAGGCATTTTCCTTCCTCCAGGTCCCAGACACCTTTACCGCTTAAATAAAGGACCTCTGCACCATATAGTACTTGTGGAGGTATCATTGCACTGAATGTCTTTAGCAACGATCGGTGAGACATATCCCCGTAGTCATGGTTAAAAAATGTCAGTCCAGAAATCGTTATCAGGGCTTTCACTTTCTGAGCTTTAAGATGCGTGTGCCACTTTAGGGACTTATCAAACCACATCCCTAGGTAGCGATATTCATTAACAGATTCCAATTTGAGGTCACCTAAAAACCAATTAAACTTAATTACTTTTTTTCCGAAACATAACATTTTCTTCTTGTCTGAGTTTACTGTTAAAAATGTCCTTGCACAGTATTGACTAAAGATTTCAACTTTCTTTGGAGGCCCAATTCAGTCTGGTCTAATATTACCAGGTTGTCCGCGTATAGTAAACAGGGCACCTTTTTACCATCCATTCTTGGGTTTGCACTACCTTCAACTTCTAGACAGGCAGGTAAATCAGATAGAAATATAGAGAATAGCTGGGGGGCCAAGACACAGCCCTGTCTCAGGCCATTTTCGATAGGTATTTTTGGAGTCAATGACCCCTCAGTATCCTTAATTACTTGTGCCCAATTACCTCGGTGTACTTCTTTTATTATAGCCAGCAGGTCTTTCGATATGTTTTTATTTATAAGAGTTTCCCAAAGACAGTTCTGGTCTACTGAATCAAACGCTGCACGAAAGTCAACAAAACAACAGCAAAGCTTTCCATTTTGTTCCGTCGACTTTCGTGCTATTGCCCATAGGGCAAAGCAATGATCTATCGTGGAGTGCCCTTCTCTGAAGCCCCCCTGTTCAGTAGGTACGATTGAGAACTCCTCGACCCAATCATTTAGCCTATTCAGCACTATTTTTGAGAATACCTTTTCTCCTAAATCTATAAGATTGATCAACCTATAGTTTTGTGGCGCGTCAATACTACCTTTTTTATGGATTGGCCTAATTACAGCACCCTTCCAATTCATTGGCATTCTACCTTCTGCTAATATTATTTGGAACAGTTGGGAAAGAAATCTCGCCCACCACTTTATCTGTGACTTTAGTATTATTGCTGGGAGATTGTCTGGCCCTGCTGCTCGGGTTAATTTCAGATTCCTTAATGTGCTTTCTATATTCTGTTCGGTAAAGTTTGATTTTAAATTCTTCCGTTAATGCCTGCCATTGCTGGGGCTCTGTGGCTCCGGGATCTTCTCGAGGTCCATACAGTTCCTTCAAATACTTCTTCCAAGCTGCCTCGCTAACGACACATTTCATTACTCCTGCTGAGGGAACGGATGCTGCTTTTACCACCTTCCAAAATTGTCTTAGATCTTTTGCTTCAATTGATTCTAGCAAATTTGCCCAGCATTTCTCTTTATACGACCTTTTTGCATCAGTAACCATCTTTTAAACTCACTTTTCAACTTAATAAAATAACTTTGCCTCGCTCGGCTGAACTTTTTCCTTAAGCTTCTTTATACTGTCCTTATCTCCCTTTTTTTAATTTGCCAGTCGACAGAGAACCATTTCAGTTTGGCTGACTGGGATTTCTTTTATTTATTTTTTATTCTATCCAGAGACACTGTATTACTTGGTCTATCTTCTCCTCGTACCATTCCAGATTTTTACTCCCAGAATCCCCCAGTTCAACCTTATACTGAAAGGTCTTTAGTTTTCCCAGATACTCTTCCGTCAATCTTGTTGTCGCTCGCTTGGGGTAATCAGCTTCTTATGGAATCACTTTCTATCTATGTTCCCTCCTTCCCCTGTATACATTCAGTTGCAACGGATTGTGATCGCTGCCTTCACTTTGGGGTATCTTAAATTCCCATACTAGTGGGAAATCACAAGCTGGCATAAATACATAATCAATTGGACAGTTTTGTGAGCCTATTTTAAATGTCATCTTTGCGGGGCAATCTGTTTTGAATCTGCCGTTCAGGCAGAAGAGATCCTTCGTCCCTAGATAATTTACCAATTCTATGTCCTGTCTCGAGGATTCACAAGCTGGATATCTGGCATGATACAAAAACATAGGCATCCAACAATTCCCTATGCCAAAGGTCGACCTTCTTTGGATTCAACTTATGGTTAAAATCCCCCAAAATGAGAAATACGTCTAAAACATGCTTTTCACATAAAGAGTCTATATCCTCTTTGAAATTCCCCATCTCAATTCCATACTCTGTCACATTGTCCCAATGCATATAAACATTTATAACAATTACATTTTTATATCTCTTATCCTGGTTCAGGAGAGCTAATCTACATGCCAATAACCATTTACATTTCACTTTTAACAAAATTGCATTTCTTATTACTTTTGTCGATATGAGAGTCATATTTCCCCCCCCTGACAGACGTCCAAACCCCTTTTTCTTGGCCGGTCGGTTTAGTTGTAGGTAACCTTCGAAAGTAGGGGTATGGTCGCATAACCAAGTCTCTTGCAAACAGGCAATTTCCGCATTATTTACTAATTTCTTTATATGCTCTTGTTTTATTTCATTTCCTAACTCATTTATATTCCATGATAAGAGACCTAGGCTATGTGGCACCCTCTCTTCCTATTCCACCTCACCTAAACCACCATCTTCATCCATTACCTCCATATACTTCTTGGAGGGGCCTCCAAGGTTGCTTTTTTGACTCCAGTTATCCCAGGAGTCATCATTTACTGAATTGTTTACCACTATGTTCAAGATACTACCCTCTTCTTCATTATGCCTCAGTAACCTAACCTGTCTCCTACCAAGGCCTTCATGGCACTTTAGGAAGCTACTTCCTGATTGGGCATTTCCCTTTAGTTCACTCTCTGGGATTAACCTTATTCCCTCTTGGAGTATCTCACTTGCCACTTTCCCAATGGCCATTTTTACAAGGTCAGAGTAGAGTAGTACTCTTGTTATTTCCTTACCATTTGTATTTTCTGTGAAGCCCACCTGTCTCAGATCTTTTGAGCCAATCCCACTCAAACTTGGACGTTTAGAGAAAGAAAGTAGGATTTGAGCCCTATTTAATGGGTTCATTTTCCTCAGCTTCTTCCCCCTTTGTCCGGATTGCTCCGGTTCTTGGTACAGCCATCTGTTAGTACCAACCTCTAGTCCTTTCTTAGGGGCTTCTAGGTTTCGCTGTCTACCAATTACCCATCCGGTAAGCCCCATTTTACTTTCCACTTCTGCTTTACCTTGAGGATGTGGTACTTCTCCTGGATTATAATACCTCTGAGAATTACTGGTGTGTCCCCCTAGGGATGGATTTACTATCTGGTTTGCAGTTTTGGTTTTTGGTAACTTCTTTCTTGGGCCCTTACTACTCAGACTCTTTACTTGTACAATTGGGGCATTTCTTTTATCCTCAACTATCGGAGGCTTAGTGGGTACAAAAGTCAGGGCGGAGGCATTTAAACTTAACTCTTCCTCTACCTCCCTTTCCTTCCTTTTTCCCTTTGTTGCTGTTTTAGTTACACTTTTCCTACTTGTCCTACCTTTAGTACGGCCTCTTGCATATTCACCTCTTCTTTTTATCAGCATTGGGCGTTTAGATATGTATACGTTGTCTGGGGATTCTACTGACTCTCTATCTACATTTTTTTCTGTGGGCTGGGGGGCAACTACTGGTCTTAGCATATGCGACATTTGCCCTTTAATTCCTACCATCTCCTCTTCAATCTTTTTTAAAAACAACTTTTGGGATTTCAAGACCCCATTATTCAACATTTTTACTTCTAGAATCCCCTGAAGGGTTTTCAGTAACATCAATAATAAGTCCATCATTGAGGAGGAGGGTGATGCTGAAATGTC
The DNA here is from genome assembly GCF_964261635.1 of Lissotriton helveticus. Taxonomy (NCBI): domain Eukaryota; kingdom Metazoa; phylum Chordata; class Amphibia; order Caudata; family Salamandridae; genus Lissotriton; species Lissotriton helveticus. Next base: position 1,294,828,931 of record NC_136069.1, read on the forward strand.
CAAGTCCTGGAGGCTGTTTCTCTCTGGGGCTGCTAGGCTTCCTGTTCTTGGTGTATCCTGATGGTTTAAGATTTTTAGCCCATTTAGATGTTGTAATAATCGGTTGGGTGAGTCACCCCAAGCGAAGCTTGGATCTTGGCTTTCATTTCCCAATAACCCTGCATTCTCCAGTTCCGATGCATGCATTGAGAATAGTTTTGAGGATGATGAAAGTCGCGGTGCTGCTATTTGCTCGGTTTGGCTCAGAAGGGAGTGGTTTATTAAAAAGGATTCCGCCGTTGCCTCCTCTGGGGATACGCCCGTGCCATTCTCAGTCCGATGCTCCTCCTCAATTTCCACGTATATTACAGGTTGCTCTGAACTTTTATAATGTTTCCCTAAAAAGTCCTTTATAGATTTAGTGGTTGAGGAGCTGCTTTTTGGGTTAGTGGCTTTTTTATTTTTCCTCTTCTTGGGTGCCCCTTTACTATTCTCCTCAGGGGAAGCCTGGCTTTCCTGGCTCTCTTCCAAAGTCCTAGACCCCCCCCTGGTAACTCACTCCTCCCTGGGCTTTCCATCAAAGGTTCCTTGCGTGATTTTTGCTTCCTCTTCGGCGCCATCGTCCTTTAATTCTGAGCTACTCCCCCTTGTTTGGACACTTTTAACTCTGGTATTGCAGTATGGGTCGTAATCCTAACCTCACTCCCTGCGATTGCCCCCAAGACGACTCCGATTAACAGTTGGTGGATAATTAGTGGGGCAATGGAGTACTGCAGTTATTCTCTCATTCACACACTCACTTACCTCTGTTGTGCCATTTGCCCACTGAGCCTGCCACGCTGTATTTAATGATCTCTTTGTATATCACTTTTGTGTATCACTGCTCTCTGGTCTGATGGCCTCCCCTTTCCACTTTCCGTTATTTCCAACCGGCGTCTGGCACAGCCTAGGGGAGCTGCCACTAAGAACTCAGCTCCACTCACTGGCTCCTCCCCTTCTGGGGTTTCTCAGGGTTCTTTTTCCGCCCGCTACAGTCTTGGAGATCCTCTCCCCTCTCGGGCCTGACTCGGCCCCTCCCCTCTTCTCCTCAGCAGAAGACCAGAAGACCGCACGAGACCGCACAAGTACACCAGGCGCCCGACTGCACCTCAACGGCAGCGCGATCAACTGTGTCCCTCCCACTAGGATCAGGCAGCACGGGAAGGCTCCGGTGGGCTGCGGGTTAGCTCCAGGTGCGCTGCCTCAATGCACTCGGCGGTCCGCGATCTGGACTGCGCACTCCTGTGCGATCGGTTCGGCTCTCTCGGCTCACGGCTGACGGCTGGCTGGCGATTAGGTAGGCGGCAACAAAAGAGGTCTGCTGAGTCACTGCTCCTGCTTCATTAGGCAAAGAGTGCAGATGCAAAGTGAATTGGTCCAATACAACACCCTATTTTGTGTTCTTGGAATCATGGATTTTCCTCTTTCTTGAATTACTATTGACCTGATTGCCTTGAACTGTTTGGTGGCGGTTCTCGTGCCTTGTCTGCAGTCACGAGTCATTCAAAGAAGTGTAATGCGAGGCCTTGACATTGAGAGTGCAAGAGTTGTCCATCTCGGTATGCCTAGATGTGGGTCCCTTGCTCACTGTGCCACTGGATTCAAGCTAGCTTGGCTGATGAAGGGTAATACCCAGAAACCGGTCCAAGGATGCGTGTTTCCAGTCCAGGGAGGACCTGGCTTGCCAGTTTGGTCGGGACTGTTCCCATGAGGCACAGGGTCAAGACTGATTCGCATATGGCTGGGTCTAAACTGGGGTGGCATGGTGAGCGAAAGAACGGTGGATTTAACCTAGATCTCTTGACTGGGGGTGAATGTATGATTTATTCAGCATTCCGTCCATCATTTATTTGTGTAGCACACTAGTAAACCAAGAGGCAATCCATTTGTCAGGTATACCCTCTGTACGACCTAAGTTGTTATTATAATTGGAACAACATTATATTTTATAAAATCAAACACAAGAGAAGGTTTTGTACAGCAGACATACTGAACTCATATATTTCAAGATGCTCTCATATGTGGTAAAAAAGAAAAGGGAGGCAAAGTGAAATATAACATTTGCTGGGGATCACAGTGTGGTCAAGTGGGGAGGTCGAGATTGATCCCAGGTCTGGTTTCACATTGTGCAATTCAGCCGCTATAGGAGTCTCTCTTTCCTTCACATCTTACATCAAAAGTTAATGATGTGTTTTTAATTCTTGGGGCATGGAGTTAGAGCATAGGTGGAAGACAGGATCCTTGCAAAGGCTTGATTTGTTGTCCACACAATGTACACACTTCACTTTCCCCTACGCCTACCTTACATTACCCCGATCCTCACCCTGCTGGCATAAGTGCAGCCCTTGGGCATGCCACAGACCATACTTTCTGCTCCTTGGGGAATGGCTTGTGAGTACCCATGATATAGGGACTACACCGCTCCAGGTCTAAGCGTTGGCACGCTCTTGGTAAGGTAATGGGAGACAGGGCCGGCTTTAGGGTGGTGCAACCCGAACACCCGAACTGGGCACTGACCTGGAGTGGGGCACTGACCTCAGGGGGGTTGCTGTGCTTAGCAATAAATTAAGATTTAAAAGGACCTGCTGCAGAGATCTTTGTGCATCTAGCTTCCAGGCAGCAATAAAAATGTCAAGATTACTCTTATAAATTAATGTTCCTGCTAGAAAGAGAGATCGGAGTTTTGTCTAGTGGCAGTTTTGACTCTCCATGAAATAGCGCAGAGGGTAAGTATGCCTGCTGCAAAGAACATATGTTTATTTTATGTTGATGGCTGATTGGATTAGTGAAGACAGCCTTTACTAGCATTTTAAAACAAATTAAATGCATGTAAGAGTGGGGCTATGGAGACACGAGGGTCACTTTTGTCCTGGCGATAGTGAAGGAATCAGAAGAGGAGCTCACTAGGGTGCCAAAAAAGATTGTTGCATCGGGGCCACCAGCATTAGAGTCAGCCCTGGTGGTTGAGAGATGGAATTGCGCACTGACAGAACCAACAAAATAGCCTTATAAAACCCAAGCATTCCAGATATGTAATTTACAGCATATTCATACACACACACAAACCCACCCCCCCCCACACACACACACACACACACATCCACATATACATATAAATCTATACATATATATATATATATATATGTATATATATATATATATATATATATATATATATATATATATATATATATATATATATATGTATATATATATATATATATATATATATATATAGAGAGAGAGAGAGAGAGAGATACACCTTCGGGGGTCGAATTCCTGCGCTATATAAGAACAGAAATAAATAAATATATACTTGGAGAACATGGCGGTGCTGGAAGAACTATTGGAAGAAAATGACCCTACCCCTCCTCCCAGAACGACAACAGTTGATAGAGGCGTAAACATTGGCATTGTTCAGATGGGAGAAAATAGTAATCTGAAACCGCCTTCACGCTTTCTACCACAAACTGCTGTGGATGCCACAGACATCTTCTCAGACACTGTTAATCGAGAATTGCAGAAACTATCTAAAGAAGAGGAAAGTAAAAAACACTCTGTAAAATGGAATTTGTCACCCAATGAAAGAGATGCCATTTTGAGCTTGGAGAAAGACGATTCAATTGTCATCAAGCCTTCAGATAAAGGCGGAAATTTTGTTATTCAAAGCCGCCAAGATTACTGCAAAGAAGCTTTACACCAGCTGCAAGACTGTACTAACTATTCACCCACCACAGAACAAGAATACCTTACCAGTATCCGTGAATACCATCTACTAATCGATTGCTGGTATGGCAAAGGGATCCTTGCAAAGGAAGAATACCTCTACTTGCAAAACAAACAACCTAGACTACCGAGCTTTTACCATTTGCCTAAAGTTCATAAAGACCCCCTTAGACCACCTGGGAGACCCATTGTTTCCTCCATAGGAGGACTCACAGAGAAGATGTCCAAATTTATTGATCTATTTTTAGCACCTTGGGTCACGCAATTGAGTTCATATACGAGAGACACCAAGGACTTCCTGCGACAAATTCGAGATATAGAGTGGGAAGATGACTTGCTGATGATAACAATGTACATCTCCAGCCTATATACCAGCATTGGACATTCTGAAGGGATGAAAGCAGTAAAAACATTTTTGGACTTACGCCCTGCAAAATACCTGGAACACAGCAAGATGATTTTGGATTTTATATCATTTTGTTTGAACAATAACATTTTTGTTTTCCAGGATCAGAGATATAGGCAGATAAGGGGGACGGCGATGGGCACCTGCTTCGCCCCCAGCTACGCGAATTTATTCGTGGGCTGGTGGGAGAAGCAGGTGGCCTGGGCCGATGAAAAGGCAGTGTGGGTGGAAAATTTGATTTGTTGGAGGAGGTACATAGACGACCTCTTCCTTATTTGGAGGGGATCAAAATCCTCGGCTGAGGAGTATATAATGGACCTCAACAACAATGATTTGAATCTCAAATTTACCCACAACATAAGCAATCAAGAGGTCAGCTTCCTTGACTTAAGGGTCTTCGTAGAGTCCGGCATGATCCAAACTGCCCTTTACAGGAAGGAAACAGCAGGAAATTCGGTCCTCCATGGACGTAGTAACCACCCTAAATCCCTTATCAGCTGTATCCACTATGGAGAGCTGTTAAGGATAAAACGCAACAGCTCTCTAGATAGAGACTTTGAAGTAGCATCTGAGAGTAGCATCAGACGCTTCACATCACGAGGATATTCCCAAAAAGCTCTCACAAAAGCGAAAGGAAGGGTCACTAAAACAAATAGGGATACTCTCCTGAAAGAAAATAAGAACAAGAATACAGGGGGTAATGGCATAATACGACTAATCACAAATTATTCGGTGGCAGCGAATAAAATTAGAGCTATTATGCTTAGGAACTGGAAAATTCTGAAATCGGACACAGTCATTGGCAAGGATTTATCTGACCATCCGATGATAAGCTTCAGGAAAACAAAGTCTTTAAAAGACAAATTAGTACGAAGTTACCTGCCAAAGATAAAGTCCAAGGGAGAACTACAGGCCATGCATGGATCATTCCCTTGTGGGAAATGCAAGGCCTGTAGCTCAAGCAAAAGAGTGCTATCTTACAAAGTTCCCCATAAAGAAACTAAAATCAGAATTCCGAAATTTATAGCATGTTCCACACCATTTGTCGTCTACTGTTTGCAATGTCCTTGTGGACATCGCTATGTAGGGAGCACAACAAAAGCAGTCAAACTGAGGATACTGGAGCATCAACGTGCCATTATGAACAAGGATGATAGTTATCCTATGGCTCGTCACTTCGCGATTCATCATAAGAGTGATAGAAATCTCCTCAGTTTTTTCAACCTAGACTGCATCCCACAGGATTTGAGAGGAGGCGACTACAAACGTCAATTGAGACGTCTGGAGTCTAGATATATTATCGAGCTCCAGACAAAATCCCCGGGAGGGATGAATGCGGGAGAAGAACTACTGTCACACCTGTAGCAATAAGGAACAATTCAAGAAGTTTAGCCGCTGAGAAACCTGAGCCTGCTAGGGACATACCCTTATGTATCAATACTTTAATATGTTGGAAGATCATTACTGGAAGATTTCCTAAATATAAGAATATTAGCCTATCCAAGGCTATATGAACTTGTAAATAAGGAGTGGGGTAGACACTTCCAACATTTGATGAATTCAATGAAATCTGTAGATAACTGTCATGATTTATTGTTGAATTAAGTAATTTTGATTTGAAATGTTATGAATGCCCATTCAGGGCATTATAATTGAATATGAACTATAATACCAGATAGTGCTACAGATCGTTACTTAACTTGTATTGATATGATTACCTGGACGTAATTTACCGTTTCAAGATGGCGCTCATGATTTTGGACCTTGGTCCCATTTCTATGTTTTTATTTTTGCCTTTATTTACATCCGCCTCGCCGCCGCCAGTTTGAAACTGACGAAGGCAAAAGCCGAAACGCATTTTTCTGTTTGTGTGCAATAAACCAAAGTGGTTTAATTTACTGGGAGTGCTGGTTTTCTGGCTTTGTGTCAGGGGAGCTGTAATATATATATATATATATATATATATATATATATATATATATATATATATATATATATATATATATATATATATATATTACCTACTGGCGGTCGCCAGTAGGTATATATAGTTAGGATTTTTTTCCTATGGGATTTTTGAAAATTCTATGTCGAATAACTTTGGCGTTTGAGGACGGAATTGGATGAAATTTTCAGGAAAATGGAACATTTTGTTTCTGAGCAGCCCCTGAAAATGTGGGGGGTTTCGTCAAGGGGGGGCCGAGAAAAAAGGGGGGTCCCAAAACGCGTTTTTCCCATGCAATTTTCCATAGGGCGGTCGGACTCACTTTTAGCTCGAACGGCTGAATGGATTTCCACGAAACTTGGCAAAATTGTAGGGACTGGTAGCCCGATGTGCCTTTGCTAGGTCTCAATATATGTGCTCCAGTGGATTTTGATAAATTAACGTTCAAAAAAATATATATATCTGTAAGCGCGCTCCGGGCAGCGCCCCGGTTCGCGTACCTGACGCGTAACGGAACTTCGCGAAGTGAAGCGGATTGGCTCTCCGATGTCAGTCAACATTCTAAACAGTCCGGAGCGGCCGCCATCTTGTCTCTCGGTAGGATCGAGAGACGAGATGTGGTGAAAAACAAAGGGGGAAATAAAGGAAAGGGGGCAAGGTAGACCCCTCCTGACCCCCTAGGATTGATGAGGGGGATATTAAAGTGCCCCGCGGGGCAAAAAACAGAGGCGCGTCCCGGTACGCGAACCGGGCAGCTAACCGGCAGCGTAACGGGAGTCCGCCATCTTGTGTTTTTGGAGCGTCCGGTTCGCGTACCGGGTAGCGTCCCGGTAAGCGTAACAAGGGGAAAACCAAGAGAAACAGTAAAAAAAAATTTATGGGAATAGATTTCCACCAAACTTGGCAAAATTGTAGGGACTGTTTGTTTGATGTGCCTTTGCAAGGCCTCAAGATATGTGCACGTGTGGATTTTGTCTAATTAAGGTTAATAAAAAATATATATATCTGTAAGCGTGCTCCGGCGTGCTTACGTTACGGGTTTTGTTTGCGCTGCAGAGCCGATACGTCACGGTTATGCGACGCGTCATGAGGCGTCTCACGTGGCTACGTGATACGTCACGTAATAAAGAATATATTTTACAGCTATAGATATTAGCTTTTAAAAAAACAATGAAATTCACTGAAAAAACATAGGTTATAGACCATATATAGTTAGGAATTTGCATTTACAAAACCTTGAAAATTCACTGAAAAAACCATAGGTTAGAGACCATATATAGTTAGCTGGACATTTTATTGATATAAAACCAATGAAATTCCATATATAGTTAGTTGCACTAACTATATATTTCGCGCATCCGCAATCCAATGCTGATGATGTCACATATTACATCATTCATGACATGGTCAGTGACATCACTGATGACATCACTGATGACATCTCAAATGACATCACTGATGACATCATCCAGTGACTGTGTGTTTCTGTAAAGTTTAAATATGTTTTACATATTGAAGAATGAGTGGATGTATAAGTGTCTGAATGAAGGTTTTAGTAGGTGCGTGATTGACTGTATGAGTGAGTGATTAACCCCTTCGACGCTCATGACGAGCTGGGCTCGTCATGGCGTAGCCTCCTCGCACGCTCATGACGAGCCCAGCTCGTCACGTAAAGTGCGCTTTTTAAAAACCCAGCGTACGGGCGGAATTCCGCCCGCACGCATGCGGTTAAATGCGTCTTACTGAATGCATGGGTTAGTGACTAAACTGTCTGAAAGTGTGCATCAGTATGTCTGTTGTTGTGCAAGCTGCTGCATGTGTTGATCAGTAGCTATATGAGTGGCTATATGGGTTATTGATTGGTTGCCCAAGTATTTGTATGAGAGTGTGTGGCTGGCTGGGAGGTGTGTGACTCTGTGCAGATCAATGTGTACTTGTATCAGTGATTGTATAAGAGAGTAAGTATGTGTTAGTATATGTTTGAAAATGTAAGGTGTTCTGTGTTTAACTGTATAGATGAGAAAATGGAAGTGTGATTGATTCTTTACAGGACTGACTAGGTGTGTGAGTAACTCCATGGATGAGTGGCAGTGTGTGAGTGTCTGCATAGGTGTATGAGTGCATATGATAGTGTTGTAAAGATGAGTGACTGTATGTACGAGTGATTGTATGGGTGAATGAGTGAATGTGTGTGTAGACGTAGGAATCAGTAAGTGCGTATGTAGTAAATGGTATTCGTGTGTCAATGGTTTCGAAAATGATACTCTGTATTTTACACTAGGTGTAACAGAGGTTATATTAGAGTGTAAGGAGGTGCATTGTATTATCACATGAAGTATATCGTCAGTGATGTCATCAGTGATGTTAAATGAGATGTCATCAGTGATGTCATCAGTGATGTCACTGACCATGTCATGAATAATGTAATATGTGACAATATCAGCATTGGATTGCGGATGCGCGAAATATATAGTAAGTGCAACTAACTATATATGGAATTTCATTGGTTTTATATCAATAAAATGTCCAGCTAACTATATATGGTCTTTAACCTATGGTTTTTTCAGTGAATATATATATATATATACACTCTGCATGACACAGTGTGGTGCACACTCGAGTAAGGTATACTGAAATTACTTTATTGTGGTCCCGCAGCTAGACAAGCGCGTTTCGGCCATGACGGGCTTCGTCAATGTATATATATATATATATATATATATATATATATTTTTTTTTTTTTCTTACTGACAACTTCTCTTATAAGCAAATCAACCCAAGAACAAATAATAAAGGGACTTTGTTGACCGAATCACCCGTGTATGTTTATACTATATGAAAGGACACCACAAATAATTATCCTAAAATACTTTTTACCTGCATCTGTCCATCCTTGGAGTATTATTATACCATGCTTCTCCATTGCGGACTGGCTCCTGCTATATCAGTGCTTCTCACTACAAAAAACACTCTGTTCAAACAATAATTCCCTTCTGAAAAGGGCACAGTTACTCGCATGCAATGTTTGTTTTCGAAGAACGTCCGCCTTAAGTCTGATCGTGTTACAGCACGTCCGGGTCAAGCCAAACGCAAACCCGCGGTGCACAAAGCACCTTTTCTGTTTTCCTACCTCTCTTAAAAAGTATCAAAATACAGGAGACAAGCGTCCTTGTGACGCACGACTCAATTTAGCAGACGTAAACTTTTCCGAAGCCTAAGTTATAACGACGCTGTGCCACGAAAGCGCTTATTGGGCAGAGAGAGAGAGAGAGAGAGAGAGTATTAAATGAACTGACAGTTTTGTAGTTGTGAATTTGCCTCAGGGGATATTAAGCACAGGATATTTGCATTTACGAGGGGTCAGGCACTGCCACAGCAATAGGAGCCTTGACTTAATCAACAGGCTTACCACTTAATAGTTCAATGCATTTTCTTTTTTTTAAATTTAGGATCAGTTTTAGCAACAAAAAAAATTCTAAATGCTTTCCTCATAATTTGACCAACATACACATCCGTCATAAAAACCCTGCTTGCTTTCAGTATTAACAGAAAACAGTGTCAGGATCCAGGGTTGTTATCGAACAGACTAATATATCACAGAAACTTACATTTATGACAAACGTGAGTAATGAAAATTTCACATCCTCATACAGCTACATATTTCAGACACTAACAATTGAAACCAGCAAACTCCCGTGGTACACATTTCAAAAGGCTTCCATTCCACTAGATCTATTTTCTTTATAGCAAAGGGAAAATAGAAGTGTATTTAACGTTTGACAATAAAAATAAACTTATCAAGAGTCATTCTGAGGGAGAACGAACTATTCATATGACCTATGGATTGCATTATCATGCCACTACTTTACATCAACTGAGTTATTCTATGTCTCACTTAGAGATATTTTCATGAGCATTTTCAATGTCTCATATAGTCGTACTGCAAACTACATATAGTAAATCTCTATTTCACATTAATGCAGGCTCACCCAAAACACTTTCAAGGTTAGTACTTCAAGGTGGCATTTCATCGGGTTTGACATCCATCCTGGCTAGGATTATTGGGGCATATTATCAAGAACAGGCGATAAAATTATCGCCGCTTTATCATCAGGAAACGGCCGCTAAAGCGGCGATAATGGGCTTGATAACAGGTCCTTGTGAATTCCCATAGCAGTCCAGGTTAACACCAGAACCATTATCGCCGCTTTAGCGGCAGTTTCTGCCAATAAAGCGGCGATAATTTTATCGCCCGTTCTTGATAATATGCCCCAATGTCCCTTTAAATATGTGGTATGGTCTAACCAACAATTCTTTGTTTTGAAACTCTTGCGGCAGCCTCAGCCTTGGCCCTCGTGTGCACATATTGCAGTCATTCCTCCACACTTTGGACAACTCCCGCTTTCCATTTCATTTCAATCTTACAATTTGCCAGTACCAAGGCTAAATCCAAAATGTACAAACTTCCTTATTGCCTTTATTTCTAGGCTAGCTTACCCAGGAAACTGAGCTTTGGAGATGCCCATAGATTTATACCCCCAAGTTCGTTGATTTTAGCAATTATCTGATTCCAATATTTCCCTATTAATCCTCAGTCCCAACCCATTTAGCAGAAATGAGCTTGTAGAGTTCAACAATGTGGACAAATATCAGAGGCTCCTTGGTAAATCCCAGGTATTCTGGCTGGATCTAGGTAGGTCTGGTGCACATAGTTGAACTGTGTTTGTTTTAGTCATTGATTTCTAGTTACTGTTTTCACATACTCTAATGTATGGGACCATTCCACAATTGGCAATGCTATCTTTAATTTAGTTGCCCATTGCAACCTTATTTTTCTAACATCCATGACAAAGGCAGGCACGAATGTGGAATACAATTTTTACACTGCATTCCTGCCCATACCATATGATAACTACAACAACAATGTGTTGTTCTTTGGCAGTTCCGTATGCCCCACACCTTTCTTATAATGTTTGTCAATACTACAGTAGTTGACTCAATGCCCTTGTGGAGCTTCTTTGAGGAGCTCAGGGTACCATCTTTATATATGTAAATTCCCAATTGTCTCTGTCGCAGCATCCACCCACAATTTCTTATTTAATTGGAGTACTCAATTTCCCATCTATAAGAGGGTTCATATGGGTATCTCAAGAGAGCATGAGATATTTACACCTGCATTTTGCAACTATCTTTTGCGGCACCAGTTAACTTTGTGTAAACCTCTGTGACACGCACTGCTTAGGAGGCCACCCCAAAAAACATTATAAAACTCCTGTTGCCCTAGTGAGTCCTTCGCCTTTGCACATTTCGGATCCACAGTCCCACTTATCCAACACATAAGCCACTGCAGTTGCATTGAAGATAGTAGCCTTCATAATTTGGAGCACCCATATCGCTGATATCTATGGGGTGAATAACTTTCCCCATTGCTAGCCTTGATTTTCGGCATTAAGCAGTCAAAGTGGTCAACCGGATTCCACATTCTGGGGGTCTCTATCAGGCTTCAGCAATACCACCAACAAAGATTCCTTAGTCGAAGATGCTAACAGACCTATTTCATAAGCCTCTGAGAACATCGTCTGCAATTTTGCATGGTAAGTTCCATAAAATCAAGCAGGCAGGCCATCTAAACACACTGCTTTGCCATTCGCCATTTGACTTATGGCATCCCTTATCTCTTCAGCGGAAATTGGCGAATCTAGTATCTCTGTCTGTTCATACCTGAGTCTCTGCAGCAGTATGGAGTTTAAATAATCTTGGCTGTGTCCATTAATGGAGATGCAGAATACAAGGTGCATAATAATACTGATCCAAGACCATATTTACTTCCTGTTGGGATGTCAGTATTTCAGCCCTGTCTGAGTATATGTCACACAGAGGCTTCCTGTTTACATTGCTCCTCAGTAACCAAGCTAATAGTCGCCCAGATTTATCTTCCTTTTGGTGACTTCTGGCCAAATGTTTTTTATAATTGACCCTTCACAATCTATCCACTTCATCTATGTATCTCATTGGTGCCGCTGCCAGTTCCCTTGTACGAGTGCGGTCAGTGCCCACTTGACACTCCAATAAATGTATTTGTTTTTCTGCCACCACCACCTCTTTGTTCAGACTTGCTCTAACTCCGTAGACAATTTTAATGCACAGACATCTTAGCACTGTCTTAACAGCATTCCATTGGATAGCCAGATTGGAGGTGGATCCTTCATTTGCCTCCTAGTAGAGGCCTATTTGCTCATCTATTGTTACACAAAGCTGTATTATGTAATGTGCCTAGCTATGTCTGCCCTAATGGTACCCTGGGAGCTCCCTCACCCCCCCCTCTAGAGCAGCCTAAAGGGACTATGGTCTGAAATAGATTGGGCCAGGTTCTCAATCCTTTGAATTAGTCTCTCAGAGTTCCCCGTTCTTAGAAAATGTCCAGTCTGGTATAGAGGACATGCAATGGCAAATAATAATAATAATAATAATCCACATTTGTATAGCGCACAATCACCCGTTAAGGTCTCTAGGCGCTGGGGGCCGTCGGGAAGATTAAGCAAGCTATTGCCCAGAGTCGCATGGTGCTGGGCGAACCTGCCGCCGGAGCCGGGGATCGAACCCTGATCCCCAGATTCCAGCGTCAGTCGCCCTGGCCGCGGCGCCACACCTCTCCCCAGTATTCGTATACCTCTGGATGCATCTCCCTCCAAATATCCACCAGTTGGCACTGCTGGATCCAGGAGCAAAACATTTGCATCCCCAGTGCACTGTGTGCTCCTTGTATTGCAGGAAGTCATCTCTCAAGGCCACTGTTGAGCACCGTATATGCCGTTATATTCCCATTTGCAAATCTGAATATAAACTAGTAATAATAAATACAGCCCCTTTAAGAGTCCCATGTACTATTGTATACCATCAATCCCAATCTATGTATGTCTGATTTGGAAATTTGGTATTTAAGGTTCCACCTAGGCAAAGAGGAATAACTTGTACTCACCACTTGTACTCACCACTTGACCTCCCTCCCAGCTATGACCCACTCTTTCCAGGTATGCACGTAAAGGATGGGTCTCCGGGAAACACAATATCATTAATCATAATATGTGAACATTTTATGTCTTCTCAACAGTGTTGCCAGACCTATCATATTCCATGTCACACACTTATAGACACATTATGCATTTATGTATAAAGGCATGCATGCACCCCTCCCCAGTACCATCCGACCAGGCCCCAGCCTGCACGGTTAAAGAAATCATTTTCCACCATAGCATGCACATCTCCAGTAAAGCCCTTAGCCAGTTGCTTATACAGCTCTCTCTTTAACTCGTAACCAAATTACATGAAATGCAGAATAACCACAAACTACCAGCCAGTAGCATAATATTATCATCTTGTCCCAGTTGGCCCAGCACCACTCTGATGCTACCGGTTGTGGGAAACATACAAAATTAGAGAACAATACTATGGGGCATATTACCAAGTGTGGCGATAGGCAATTATCTCTGGTTTAGCAGCCGTTTTCGGCCGCTAAGTTGCGATAATTCTATCGCTCTATTAGCAAGCTGTCGCTAACTGATGTTAGCGACAGCTTTTACTCGATAGCGAGCGGTTTGGGGCCCGCTTTGCATGTCAACGATATTTATCGCTAATTACATGCAAAGTGGGCGTACCCAACCTGTTAGCGACTGAAAGCAGTCGCTAACATCGTTATCGCCTATTAGCAAGGCAGGCGTAGCGATGGAAATATTCCCGCTATCGCCAAAAAACAACGCCTGCTCAGACCAGTTCTTAGCCATATTATCCAATGGGAGGTGGATAACATGGCTAAGAGCATTTTGTCGCTAATGCGTGAATATCGCTGTATTCTCACCGATATTCACGCATTTCGCCGCTATCGCTGGATATTTTAGCACAATGGAGAAAAACGTTGCTAATAGCATGTTTTCTCCGCTAACATATCCAGCGATAGGCAGCGATAAAAAAATTGTCGCTAAGCCTATTTAGCGATAAATACCGCTACTTGTTGGTAATATGCCCCTATGTTCTCACCCTTTACTCGTATTTCAGGCATCCCTCCTTCAGCTGCATTATCCCACCCTTTAAGACATCTTTTTCATTATTCACTTAAGGTGTCAGCTCAAACCCACCCAGGTCACATATTATTTATTATATAAATATTTCTGCGGTCATGAGAGTCACCACCGGAGCGCCCGTCTCAAAAGTCCGATAGATCCTCATTATCTGAGTCCATGTCCACCCTGTGAGAGGGCTGGGATCTGGCTCATGCTCCTGAGGTGGGCTGGACAGTTCCACTTCTGCCATCGCTCTTGCCTGCTTCTCCTCTGCCTGTTGCTTAGATGGGTGACCATAGAATTTATTACGTCTACCCATGTGCTAATATTATTCCATTCCTCTAGCTCTGCAGAGGAGACTCAGTATCCTTCCAGCCAGTCCCACACATCAGCAGGGATTTCAAACAGATGTGCTACATTGCCCTTAATAATGCAAAGCCTTGCTAGAAACTACAGGGCAGTGTTTAATTTGTGAAACAATAAGAGCCAGGACTCTTGTTAGGAGGCCACTGCAGCTTGCATCACCCACTGCCCATGCCAGCATGGCCAGTGACAACTACTAACCATCACACTCCTCCTAATGTGACAATTCGGCCTATTTCAGTCTCCCGAAGCCATAAGAATGGCTTGGGAAGCAGGTATTACTATTTTTATATTCAGTTAATAAACAAGTGTTCTTGTGCTCATCAGTCTTTTAGACAAGCAGAGCCATCATGTGGCAAACTGGCATAAGTGCCGGTGCTGACAATTAGTTGTAGGTTCCGAGCACCGGAAACCACTTGCTCAAATGAAACACTGCAACAGGATATTCTTAATTGTCAAGTGGCGCAGTTTTGCCTTAACCCCAGGAAAATAACTTCTCAGTTTCTGCTTTTTGATAGCATAATAGAGAAATAAATGAACTTGTTCGTCCTCCACAGTCCATGGACTATGTTGATGAGCCACCTGTAAAATTCAATCTCTAGCCCTGTAGTTGTGCAGTTTGGCCACCACTTGACGTGGAGGACCCCCCCCCCCCCCAGCCCCCAAATAGGCAGATGTCCTGGAACCGGGTATGCTCTTTCCACCACATAAAAGGGAGGGGGCGTACCATCAAATATATCAGTAAGCCATCACGATTCCAAGGACTCTTCAGCATTCTGTCCCTCCACTTTTTTAGGACGACTTGAGGTGCGATTTTTTTTCTGTGGGACCTTTAAGCATTTCCATCTCTATCCTACAAGTGCATCACTGTGTCAGATAGCAACTTCACCTGCATCTGCAACTACAGGAATGAGGACAGCAACAATGATAACGTAGATTCATTCATCAGTCACTCTGTCAGCAAGCTTGTGTTCTGTATGAAGGAGGCCGACGTCATCTTTTGTTTCATCAATTTTAGTTTCAAGTCACCCTTTTAGGTCAGCAATTGGCAGAGTTTTTTGATCTAGGCTATGTCATGTTCCAACACAGCAAAAGGACCTTCAAATTACTAGGACTTACAACCTGACACTATGTAGATACGTGTTTTAAGTACCTGTGGGTTACAACTGACATCAACTCGAATGTGCAGTGGTGGGCACTTCTATCCTGCACTTCCAACACATGCTCTCTGAAGCCTAAGTTTATTATAACTAGAGTAGTTTCTCACAACCACTAATCCTCTTATCAGTGCACATAGGGGCAGATTCATCATTATTTTCAGGCAGCGCAGAGTAGCAAACCACCGCTGAGTGAAAGGGCAAGAATGTGCCGTATTTAACATGATAAAGTGCATTCCTGTCCTTTTCCTACGCTTGTGTACAATTTCAATGCAGGCACCTCAACTGAAACCCAGATTCAATCCTTGTTTACGCAGTACCCTCACTGCATCTATGCTGTGAAAATAGTACAGGCCCTGGCTCCTTCTGCGATTCAGTTCCGCTTAGTGGGCACCAACTTGGGTTTCATGCATGCCTTCTCTGTGCCTGTTATCCGTCATCTCACCTGTCGAGACAAAAGTGAAAGTTGTGCTCGAGGTCTCTGGGAGTGGGGAGAACCTGTCTGCTGTGCTCAGGAGGCTACTTTGGGCCTCAATTAATTGTGTTCCTGAAGCGCTCTGGAGGCACGTCCTCTTGTCTCGGCGATTCAGCCACGTCCCTGATCGCACATTTCATAGGCAAATATATTAACAAATCTGAAATATATGCAGGACATTTAGTTCTCACTTAAATTAATGAACACTTCATGACATGTGAATTGTTGACCAGCAGGGCACTCTTAGTACAACAATTGAAAATACAAGCATTGGCAAAGTCAATAGGTCTCGCCTATGCAAAAGCTACTGGCTATGCCTATATGTTTCAGCAATGTTGTGCACCACAGTGACCACTGCTCAGCATGTGGGGTAAAGGAGTGTGCCATGGAGTGTCGTAAAGTGGAGTGGAGTAGAATGGCATGGAAAGGCATGCAGTTGAGTTGAGTGGTGTAGAGAGGTGTGAAGTTGAGTGTCATGCAGTGCTTAATTTGTGCCAGGGCTTTCAGGTGCTTAGCACCGGTACTTTTTTAACAGGGCCGGGGCTATTGAATTTTCTCTCCATTGATATGAGCTACAAAAGAAATGTACCTACCTGTCCTGTGTCCTCCTCCTTTCCGTTTGAATTCATGTCTTGTCCAGTATGTCTTCAAAGGATTGCCCATGCAGGTCCAGGCATGATGACTGCATCACATTAGTGATGTCAGTAGTGCACGCCTGCCTTTCAAGGAGCATTTTCTTTTGCATTGGTTAATTATTATGGTTGAGGGCGGGCTGATGGGTGAGCTATGGGCAAGGCAGGCTGGTTCCTGGCAAGTTGCAGTATCGGCAATAAACTTAATGCAACATTTCCGAAGTAATTAAAAAGTGCGTAGCTCCTTCTGTTAACATCTTGCACGCACTGAAATGAAACCCCAGCAGAATCAGGCCATAAATTATTCCTTTTGACTTGCATTGCATGCTGATGCTTGTGACCTGGGCCGGGGCCCACCAAAAATATTTGCCAGAGATCTAATGGAGCCAGTGCCATGGAGACTGCAGGTCACAGGTAAGAGAATAGTAGATAATACTTCAACAAAACGCTATTAAGTAATCTGGAACAGATTTACTAGTGTGTGGCCTCTTCAACAATTTCTTTGCAGCAAATAAATATGTAAGTTAACTCTCAACTCTGCTTTTTTAAGCTCAGCACCTCGTGACTCCACTGCCCCTTTCCTTTGTCACACCTGACCTCCCAATTTATGGGTTCCCGGAGTAATTTGCCAGTGCCAGTGCTTTTCCACATTTGTAAACCGGCATGTTTTTCTTTTTACAGAATCTGCAAATGAAAAAGGGCCGGTTACAGCACTTGTCTGCAGCTGCAGTACAAGTTTTAGGCAGAACCCAGTGACACATGTATGGACAGAAGTTCCTGCAGGTTATCTATGTTCGTGTTTTCACCGCAAATTGGTCGACTGTAGGACCCCTGGCTGTAGCATCTCCATTCTTGTAGTAACCTTAGATGTAAATCATGCAGTTGAGTGATTATCAGACAGGCCTTGTGCGTGAACACTCCCAGATATTTAAAATTTGCACATTCATCTCAAAGGCCCGGACTGCATCACGTTTCATGTGGCAGTTTCTATCTGCACTGCTTCCCCGCCAACACAAGGCAACATCAAATAAATACTACCCTCTTCAGGCAAGCTGCTTGGAGAACCTCCAGACTCCAGCGCTCATGGCGACTGATGGAGTTAAAATAAGAAAAACTTTTTCCAAAAACAAGGGTTAGTTTCACATTGAAAAATTGTTCTTTTGAGCTTGAAACTAATTAAAACAGCAGAATGTAAACAATGCATGCTATATTACAGTGGTGCTAGAGGCACTCTTGTGGTCTGACACCCTGTGATGACCTTTGACTACTAATATTTTAACTGACTTTAGTGTGTTATTTTATCCTAGCCTGAATGTAAGACGGTCCTGCATATGCCTTGCTTCTCTTATAAGTTTCTTTTTTGTAATCTTGCAGTTTTTCAGTGGGAGCTGTCACGGAGTAGGACAGCCTTGCCAATAACAGAATGTGTGGGATGTGCATTTGAAAGAGTGAAAGGGAGAGAGAGTTGTGGAATTTATTTTTTGGTCTCAAACTGCAGTGTAGTGGGCAGTGATGCACACATTGCTCAGTGTTGTACATTGAGAGATGAAATGTGTGAATCTATAAGCAGTTGTGCACAATTGTGCATTGTGTTGTACATTGATGAGAATTATGAAGTTCTTACAATTGGCTTTGACATGGCCTCATGTCATCCTTTTTCCTGACTTTGCCTTGCTTCAGCTTTTCTCCGTGCACAACAGCGCTTGCAAGTTGTTTGTTTTATTCACGTTCAAGGATTGTTTTTTGTTTAATGTACTCTGAAAGGCTTTGTGAGCTTCGTCAAGATAAAGGCTATAACAACTTGGAACCTGGCCATTTCTGGTAAGATTCCTCTGGCCGCGGGATGGGGGGGAGTCTTTCCTGAACCTTCTAGTGGGGTTCAAGATGAGAGTTGTTGCCTCAGAAACCGGGAGTTTGAAATCAGAGTGGGGACGGATGCGTCTACCTCGGAGTGTGGGACCCTGGTTGCTGAGGCTCTCAAACACGGCTGTTTAACTTCCCCAGTCTGAGATGCAGTGTTTGCACCAGGTGTGTAGTGTTGTTCCTATATTCCCAATAGGCTCTGCGCATTGGAATAATATATCCTGTAGTTTAGACGTAGGACTGAGGTCGACTAGGTCTCTACCGAATATATTAAACTTAATTGTTAGTGCCAGTTAGCTCAGAGGTCACTAGAAACTTTCTCAAATTCACAAGAAGGGATTAGTTTCTGACAACCGCATAAACATGACAACTTTGTTTCCCAACAATAAGAAATCAATCACTAGAGTCGCGGAAACAATAGATAACTATTTTACTCAGTCAATCGTGCATGCTTCGTTTCACCAGAGGTGCTGAGAATATAGAGAGACGGGCATAAGAAATGTACTGCTACAATCGTAATACTGGTTATAAAGTACAAGGCATATAATACAAAAAGTATTATAAAGTAGTACTGTAAAAGCATGGTATGGTTTTAAGCCATATAAAATAACATATAATACATACAGTGATAAAATGACTAAAAGTACTCAACTGGTGCTTCTAAAATACGCCTACCCCGGTGTACCTAAACTAAGTCTAGTACAAGGGAAGAAGTAAGTGAGGTGTAGCTTAAGTTTAGTATTCTTTGCCAAGAATCTATTCCAAGAATTCTCTTAAGGGTCTAATCAGCTCCGTACCTTGGTTTTAGAATGAAGGAGGTCTTGTATCTCTCTCCCAGGACTCGATTTCCCAGCAACCCGCAAGGGTAGCTTGGAAACACTGGAGCTGGATTTCTCAGCAGGAGAAAAGACAGCGTCTTTCAGTGTGTCAGCTGGAGGGTCGGCTTCCTTCGGCACTTGCTGCTGCAGGGCGTCGGGCAAGTAGTTAGTCGATCTGCTCCAAACCACCGTGTGTTTGTCTGGGCAAATGTAGGCATATTTATACCTTGAAGGTGCCGAGTTTGACGTATGATTGGACATAATAACGTCACTCAAAGACTCAGTTCTTTGAAAACTCCATGATTTCCTAGATAAATTAGTATTCAGGCAAGGGGAAGTCCCTAGCTGCTGAAGGCGGGTTTTTCTAAGAAATTGTTGCTGATTCTCGGAACTTAGTGGAAGTAGCCATGCCGTATTTGGGCTGCATAGGCTCAGTCTAAATAAGGTAATGATTTCTATGCCTATATAAGGATCTGGTAATTTATACCTATATATGGGCATGAATCAGGAAAATTACACTAGGGTCCTAGATTCCTACACAACAGGTGAAGTATTGAGTTTTGGTTATTGCCATTGTGATGTTTGATAATAAGGTAAAGGTGCCTTCAAGGGATTTATTTACGTGTTCTAGTATGAATTATTTATATAGTTAGATTATAAGATAAATAATTGCCTGCATTTGCTCCTCAGAGAATTGTTGGGCTTACCGTACATCCACCCCGTCATTGACTACGGAAGTAAAGCGCTGGCAATTAATAAGACTGTGAAACACTCCTCTGTAAGCGCTACCTCAGCACATGTTTGCTTCATTAGAATTGATGCAACACTGCCTTGTAAGACTGTATAAACTGAAAACGTTCCCTTTGACCAGACCAAGATTGAAATGGGTCAGGTCTAGAACCGATGAGGACATTCATTGAAACCTTAAAATCAAGGTGTCAACACTAACACATTTTACTGTCCTGAAGATGGTCTTGTGTATGGAAAAGTAGAGACCGAAACGTCGACCAATGCCTTCTCTTCCATAATTTGTTTTTATTTGTAGTAAGAAGAAAGGTGTTTACAACTGTTACAGTGAAGGTCTTAAATTGATACTGCTACCTTTCTGTCACATTGTTTGTATAATATTTATAAAAAGTACCCTAATTTCACTAATTTTTTTCTATATACACCCGCTTTTGCTCTTCATTTTTCCTGTATACTTATGTATTGATGATTTGGATCATATATGATGAATGTCTTTATTCTTTGATTCGTGAACACTATTGTATTGTGGTATTAATTATTAGGAATTAACAACCACCTAAGGCAATTATTTACCTTATAATCTAACTATATAAATAATTCAAACTAGAACACATAAATAAATCCCTTGAACGCACCTTTACCATATCATTTACTTTGCCCAAGCCCTCAAGGGCTGTTTGGGTTGCCATTTTGTTTTGTATTGTGATGTTTGGCCAGTGGCTTTGATCATTTGATGTTTTTTCTTTGAGATGTGTGAGAGAGTCAATGTGCACCTCCAAAGTAATCATCTGGGGCCCGATGTAGGTAAATGTAATTTACCGACTCTAAAATACCGAATTTTACCGATTCAGTATTTTAGAATCGGTAAATGCTATGTAGATAAAAAAATCGGTATTTTTTACCGATTCGGTAAAATTCGATATCTGTCATTCGAAATTTACCGAATCGGTATTTACCAAATTGGTATTTCCCATTCATTCCTATGGGCCTTTTGGCCCATTGGAATGAATGGGAAATACCGATTCGGTAAATACAGATTCGGTAAATACCGATTCGGTAAATACCGAATCGGAAAGCAAGTAAAACTGAAACTGAATCAGGCAGCCAATCAGGTGCTACCACCCTCCCCCTCCCTACCAGGAAGTTGCTACACAGGCAGCTGCAAGTAATTAGAAGGTTCTGGAGAGGCAGTTGGAGCTGAGCTGAGTGCAGGAGCCACATAAAGAGTTTTGCACTTTTAAATTGTGAAAATGGCAAGCAGCAGTGAAAAGGAGCAGCCAGAGAGGAAGAGGTAACTAATGTTCAGCTCCATGGAGCTACAGGTCCTTGTGGGGGAGGTGGTAAAGGAACACCAGAATTTATTTGGCACGCTGTCCCTGACTGTGCCTGAATCTGCCAAGAGAAAGATTTGGCTGCACATTCAAACAAAGATTAATGCTGTTGGAGTGACTCCAAGGGACATAGAGGACCTGAAGATGAGGTGGTATGACCTCAGGAGCCTGACCAAGAAAAAACTGTCTGAAATCCACAAACAGGCAAACAAAACTGGAGGAGGGAAGAACCGTGCACCCCCCCTGACTGACCTGGAGGAGCTGGTGGGGTCCACCATTGAATCTGAGAGCGTCTGTGGACTGGGAGATGCAGACAGCTCAGCCAGAGCTGCAACCAAAAAAGGTAAGATGCATGCACAGCAAACACCCCAACCCCATCCGCCTTCCCTTTTCCCCATGTGGCATAGTTAACCCCAGTCCAGTAGAGGTTGCACTATACAGGCGCAATGCATCATGGGAGATGTAGTCAGTAAATGAAAGACCATGTCATTCTGCACAGCCAGCAAAAAGTCAGGCAAATCATGTCAGACATAATGATGCGCAGGCAACATGTAAAGTGTTTAAGTGTGAAACAATTTAATTGTAGTGGTTGTGAGGCGGTAGCACTGAGCTAATGTTCGTTTATATGTCCACAGGCGAGACATCTCGCAAGCACACCAGGGAGATGGAAGGCACGGCACCTGAGAGGGATGAGAGCCAGGATCCAGGACCAAGTGCAGGGAATGTCACAGAGGACATAGGTGCATCAAGTACACAGCCACCATCCCAAGGCACAGAAATGGCGCCTCAACTGCATGCGTCCCCAGAACAATCAGGATCCCCCCTGCTAATGTCCTCACCTGAACTGCCCGCATCACTGCCTCTGACACAAAAGAGCAGGAGGCATGTAGTTGCCCCACTAGTTGAAATGGAGTTATCACCAGGTGACATGGAGAGGGATGACACACAAACCATGGCAGGCGAAGGTAGCCCTGCAACACAGCAGCCCACTGCAGAGGTTGCCCGTACAGCTACCAAACGCCGCAGGCACAGACAAAGCATTGTACCAGCACATGTTCAGGGTCACAGTGTCTTCCGTGGCCTTGAGGGGAGCATGGTCAAAATCCAAAGGATGCAGGGAAAGGCCATCCAGTCTGTGCAACGCAAGATGCGGAACCTAAACACACATATGGAAGGAATAGGAAGGGCATTAGAGAACTGGTAGATGTGAACAAAGAGATGACACAATCGGTGCAGCTGCTGTGCACCAAACTGGACCAGGACATGGCAGCTAGGCGCAAGGAGAGGCAGCGTGCGCAGCAGCAAAATAAGGCTATTAACCGCCTTGCCACAGCCACTTCCCTGCTATGCAGAAGATGCATTAACATGCAGGATGGACTCACACACAACAGCAATGAGGTGTCTAGGGGCATTGCTAGTTTGACAAGTGCTGTAGAGGTGCTTGTTAATTCTCAAACAGCACAAACTGCTGCTCTGGATGCACCAGAAAGTGAGGAAAGCACCAGTAGAAGCAGCATGACAAGCCCCCTTGTTGTGGAGACATGGAGGAGCAGCAGGCCCCATGGTGAGCCAGCAGCCCCAACACACAGTGAAGAGAGCCAGCCACCTACATCTGGCACTGGTAGGCGTGGGCGTAAATGACTTGGTCAGTTAATGGGGAAGTGACCCAGGACTACCATTATTGCCTGGATGATGTTTGTGTTGCACATTTGTGCTTTTGACCACCTGCGTAGTGACAAATATTAAACTACTTTGGGTGCATACTCAACCTGTCTGTGTCTCTTTACTTACTTAAAAGTAGTTGTGTGTGATCTCTTCCGTCTGTGTCTGCCATCTGTTGATGTCACAACTCCAGCTGTGTTGGGTTCAGGCACTGCTTGTTCGTCATCATGGTCCTCATAATCAGATAATTCCACCTCGGTGCCCATCTTCATGGCAAGGTTGTGCAACATTGCACAGGTTGCAATCATCTGGCAGCAGGTGACTGGTGTGTACTGGCGTGCCCCTCCACTTTTGTGGAGGCAGCAGAACCTGCTTTTGCACATCCCAAAGGTGCGCTCCACAATGTTCCTGGTAGATTTGTGTGCCCTGTTGTATCTCCTCTGGCTGGGGGTTGAAGGGTTGAGGTAGGGAGTAAGGATGAAAGACCGGACCCCATATGCACTATCCCCTATTTGTAAAATGAAAAAACATTACTCACATGCACACATACACATAGATCTGCAATATGTATCAAGGGAGTGTCACAAAGTGTTTTACCTAGCAGGTATCCTTCGCCAAATTCCCCCGCTATCAAGCGTATGTAGATACCACTGTTTTGAAAGATGTATGAGTCGTGGGTACTTCCAGGAAACTTGGCAACTATGTCCGTGATGATGTACTTTGCATCACAGATCACCTGTACATTTATGGTGTGGGTAGACTTCCTGTTCCTATAAATGTACTCTGTGGCAGCAGGTGGACATATTGGTATGTGGTTGCCATCAATACAGCCAATGACGTTGGGGAAATGTGCCATTTGATAAAACTCTGTCTTGGTCCTGAGCAGTTCGGCGTGCGTTGCAGGGAAGCTAATGTAATAATGCATTCTCTGCATCATGGCCTCTAGGAATTGCCTAAAAAAACAAGACAGGCAGCTCTGGGACACCCCACCTACCGCAGCAACCACACTCTGGTAACTCCCAGAGGCAAGCAGGTGTCGGCTACACAGCACCTGCACATGGGGTGGGATGGCGTGCGCCCTTGGGGTTGGGTGCTCCAAAAGTGGGTGGAGGTCCCTGATCAGCTCCAGGATGATTTGGGGGTATAGCCTGTACCTTTGTAGGATCTCTGGCTCAGTCAGTTGGAATAGGGTGATTCTCTGCCTGTAGACCTGCTCCTCCCTTCTCCAGACCCTCTCTCCTTCTGTCTGTAGCCGTAGCCGCCTCGCAATCACGTAGAATGCCGCCATTCTGGTCAAACTATTGCATTTTGGGCCCTTTTTTATGGCCTTCACCTGGTTACCACCTGATTTCAATCCATGGTAAATACAGACTCTTAAATACCGAATTTCATGCAAATTCGGCATTTAAGAGCTTACCTACATCTCAATAGTCATTTTTACCATTTCTTATTTACCGAATCGGTAAATTTACCGATTCGGTAAATTTACCGATTCGGACGTTTTTGAGGCCCCTACATCTCAAACACCACATACCGGTCGGTAACAGCCGAAATTCGGTATTTTCGGCCATTACCGACCGGTATTTGGTTACCTACATTGGGCCCTTGATGTGTATATTTATCTCTCTGATCTCTTGCAGGACGTCCAGTATATTTGCTTGAGTCTTATTTCATATTATTTGCTGCTTGTTTATTCATCAGTATTATTCATGCATTACATATACCAAGTGTGTTATTATTGCTTGCATATAAACATATATATCTCTTTGTGTATTTGAATCTTGTGCATTTGGCATCTGCAAAAGCCTTTCTGTTAGCATTGTGTAAAATATAGCCCCAAGCCTTATTCTAAAAGAGAGAGTCCTTGCATTTTGGAAAATAAAACCCTTTTTTAAAAGTGTTGTTTGTTTTGTGTTAAAGACTTTTGCTGGGCCGGGTGTTGAGCCATTGTGTGGGAGCTGTATTATCTGATAGGCGCAAGCAAAACAATTACTTGTGTTTTGGCCAAATAAAAATATACCACTATCACTCTAGCACGCACATTTTTAGGATGCACTTTGTGCCCCTTTCATGTAATTCACACTAGCACACCCATAGCTATCTCCTGGCTACCTGGCCACTTCGTCGTTCGGCAAAGGGATGAATTAGCACTGTTTCTGTTTGAAGTAATTTGTAGCTGCTTAACTTGGGAATTTCTTAGGAGGCTGGAAGGGGAAGTGTTGGTTTGCTGTTGCCTTGAACATTCACCACCACTTTTTCTCACAGTTTACCCGATTTGAAGCTTGGGATGGTTAGAGGAGTCTAGAATGCTTTGTTTATGTTCATATGGAGCAATGCTAAACAAAACCGGATATTGCTTGGCGACGAACAACTTAGTGGACCTTATTAAGCAGGAAATTAAATATGAGCAGCAATTGCAAATAGAGCTCAACTGCAACTTTTGTCTATGAAGCATTGGTGCGGCTCACCTAAAAATCAAAGATGGTATAAATATTATATATAATATCACAAAGAATCATGTCTTGTTCTCTGTGTTGAGGCCGAAGCTGCTGCTGAATTTAGGTAGCAGGGGTTGTGAGACAATGATCGGATATTGCGACTGGGAGCCTGCATTCCTGCGAGTGCATTGCATTTATTGATGCTTCTTTTTTGGGGGTCCAGTTGCAGCAAGGGAGAGGGGTTGGGCAGCCAGGTGTGAGTAAGTGACTTTCCATAATAAGCATCATCAGAAAGAAACAGCTGGGCTTCAATTTCAGAGCTTACCCAGGTCCGCTCGCTGCCAGCACTGGACTCCAGACAGCAGCTCTGTCTTCACATGGCTCTCTACCCACTGCTGGGCACCTGCACTGGTTCTGCAAGTCAGATCCTGACAGCCTGTGTATTCAGGAGCTAATGGGGCCTTGATGGACTTCCTGAGGGCCAGGGATGTGCAGGTGAAATGTCATGGGTGTGTGGTGGTCAGTCTTCTACCTCTCTGGGTGGATGTGTGGTGTTTTCAGATTTACACCCCTGTGGGTTACAGGTGCCTCCTCAGGAACCTGCTGTGCCACAGCTTGGCCCATCTGTGCTTCAATGACACAAGTCTAGTGACTGACCCTCGGCCGCAGGTGCACAGGACAGGGTATAGACTGTCGTGTCATGCATCCATATGGCCATGCCCATGTCTCATTTCCTGACCTTTCAACCTGGAGGTTTTGGTTCTAACCCTTGTTATGGCACATTCAGCAATACTAGTTCTGGATGTGGGTGGGTGGAGCCAATAGTGGAAGTAGGTGGAGCCGGTGAAGTGAGTGAGTGAAGCCAGGGGGTGTGGGTGTGGCCTCCTTAAAATATTTGAGCATCTGCACTTAATATTTTACAAATTAAGCACTGGTGTCATGGAGTATCAGACAATGCAGTGGAGTGTTGTGGAGGGAATAGAGCGTCATTGATTGAAGGGCATAGCGTTGAGTGGCGTAGAGTGAAATAGGTGTCAGAGTTGAGTAGAGTGTGGCAGAGTGGAGTGGCATAGAGTCTCGTGGAGTGGTGTAGAGCAGAGTGGAGTGGCATAGAGGGTGTGGAGTAGCGTGTCATAGAATATATTGGGGTAAAGTGACATGGAGAGGCATGGAGGGAGTTGCATAGAGCGCCGTAAAGAGGAATAGTGTCACAGAATGGAAAAAAGTGGAGTGGAGTAAGGTGCTGAAGAGTGGAGTGGCAGAGAGTGGAGTAGAGCATTAGTGGAGCAGAGATTAATGGAGTAGAACATCATAGAGTGGAGTAATGTGGAGTGTCGTGGAGTGGAATGTAGTAGAGTGGGCTAAAGTGAAGTGACGTAAAGTACACTGCTGCAGAATAGATTGGCATAGAGCGTAGTGGTGTAGGGTGCATTGGGTATGAGTGCAGTGGTGTAGAGTGCATTGGTGTAGAGTGCAGTGACATAGAGTAGTGTACCGTGCAGTGGCATAGAGTAGAGCAGTGCAGAGTACATTGCAGTGGCATACAGTGCAATGGTATACAATGGAGTGGCGCAGAGTAGAGTAGAGTGGTGTAGAGTGAAATGGCATAGAGTGGAGTGGTTCAGGGTAGAGTGGAGTAGTGCACAGCAGAGTGCAGAGGTGTAGAGTGGCATAGAGTGAGTGGCGTAGAGGGTAGTGGTGTAGAGTGCAGTGGTGTAGAGTGCAGTAGAGTGGCGTAGAGATGAGTGGTGCAGAGTAGAGTGCAGTGGCATAGAGTGCATCATGCAGAGTAGAGAGTCAGAGTGCAGGGTCCGAGAGTGGTGCAGAGTAGAGTGGTGGTGCCAGGACTGGTAACCTCTTTTCAGTCTGCAACTTGCGCAGGAGCAGAATGACGCCTAATTTCCAATGCCCCTTTCGGAACACCCCGCTAGGTTATTTAGTTTCCTTCACAGGTATGTACCATGGGGGAAGGGGATATAAAAGAGGTTACCAGTCCTGGCGGAGTGAAGTGCCTACATGGTCCTTGCACCTGAGCAGAATGGCGGAGGGATATGATTTTAAAAACGTAGGAGATATGTTGGGAAATATCCAAAAGGATTTAGAAGCTGTAAGAGAAGAGAACAAAAGTTTGAGACTAGAAATATTCAGTTCTAGAAGAGAAATGACAGAGATAGCTAGCAGAATGGGAGAAATAGTTTCAGTCAAAAGATTCTAATCCTCGAAGGCCAGAGATAAAATTTGAGTTCTATGTCCTTCGCTCCCACCCAAGTTATCCTCTCATTATCCCCCGTGATACCCTTAGCTCCTCCAGAGGGTTTCCAAGGAGACCCTCAAAAGGCTCAAATATTCTTGACACAATGTTCCCTACACTTTATATGCCGCCCAACGATTTTCCCCGATGCTCAGTATCGTGTTGCAGTCATCTTGTCATATCTCAGCGGTGACGCTGCATCTTGGTCCATACCGTTAGTAACTAAGGATGGTCCCATTCTGTACAATTTTGAAGAATTTAAAAAAGAACTCCTTCAAATTTTTGACAGAAGAAAGGCATCATAGGCTGCGGACAACAACTGCTAGAATTAAAACAATGTAATCAGGAATTAGTCACTTACTTGGCTCAATTCAACAAGTTGGTTGTGGAAACGGAGTGGCAGGAAAATAAGAGGGCAGCATTCTTCTACCGAGGTTTAAGAGAAGAGTAAAAGGACACCTTGGTGCAAATTCTGAATCGACCAACATAAATCTCCACGCTGGTAGATTTGGTTTTAGAGAACGATTTCCATCAGAATGAAAGGAGAGGTAAAAAGAAAAGAGAATTTTGACCGAGTGTACCTCGCTGTGACAGAATGAAGTCAGACGTAACATGAGCAGCAGAAAGTTCAACAGGTGTGGAACCAATGCAGATAGGCACAATCAGAGGTCCACTATCTAAAGAGGAGAAGGAGAAAAGGCGAAAGAACAAGTTGTGCCTGTATTGTAGTGGGCATTTTGTGAAGGTGTGCCCGAAAATACCTAAGATGCCAATTAAGGAAAACTTGCAGCACCACCTGTAAGTGGAGTTGGACTGGCGGATGCAAGTAAAGAAACAACTCTGACAAACCATCAAGTGACAAACACTCTGCAAGTATCTTCCCCTCACTTAGTTCTGACCATTACTCTAAAATTCCAAAATGTTGTTTTGAAGGAAATTACGGTTATGATAGATTCTGGGGCAACCAGAAATGTCTGTGACTTAAAATTTGCAACTCACACTGGTTTAAAGGCCATCAGAAAAGAGAGAAGCGAGACCGTTAGAGCGGTAGATGGAACCAATCTGACGTCAGGGCCTATAACTAGTCACACGGAGCCAGTACAGATGATCACAGCAGAAGGTCATCAAGAAGTTTTACAGTTTAATTTGATCAATGCCCCACAGTTTCAACTCATACTAGGACTTCCTTGGCTAACCGAACACAATCCGTCCATAGATTGGAGTGCTCGAACAGTCAAGTTGAATTCAGAATATTGTAACGAACACTGTTTTTCTGAAAAGGAAACACATCTTGGACCAAGTGTGGCTGCACGGCTTTCTGAGAATGGAGTGTCATTTTGTGTGATTCAATCTAACGAGATTCCAAAAGAATATAAAGATTATGTAGATGTGTTTGATAAAGCAGAAGCGGAGAAATTACCATCTCACAGACTCTACGACTGCAAAATCAAACTAGAACCAGGAGCGAACCTGCCATGTAGCGTATCTACGCGTTGACAGTGAAGGAAAATCTACATTTGCAGGACTATTTGAAGAAGTACCTGGAGAACGGCTTTATCAGACCATCTCAGTCTCCAGTCTCATCCCCCCCTTTTCTTCATGCCGAAGAAAGTTGGTGAGTTAAGAACTTGCATCGACTACAGAGCAATTAACAGGATAACTGTAAAAAATCGCTATCCTTTGCCTCTCATTTTGGTGGTCTTAGACCAAGTAAAGGAAGCAAAAATGTACACCAGGCTGGATCTACGAGGAGCCTACTACCTGATTAGACTGCGGGAAGGAGATGAGTGGAAGAGGGCCTTCAGAACAAAGTATGGATTGTATGAATACCAAGTAATGCTGTATGGTCTGTGCAATACTCCTGCGGTGTTCCAATACTTCATAAATGATGTTCTAAGCGATTTCATAGACAGATGTGCAATTGTGTACATTGATGATATTCTGAGTTATTCAAACACGGAAAAAGGTCATCGAGAACAAGTCAGAGCAGTTCTGCAACGCTTGAGAGATAATACACTGTATGTCGCATTGGAAAAGTGTTTGTTCAATGTCTCCACTGTGGAATTCTTAGGATTTGTATTATCACCTTCTGGCATAACTATGGTTGAACAAAAATTTAAAGCTGTAACAGAATGGAAATCCCCCATGACTATCAAGAAAGTTCAGAGCTTCATTGGGTTAGCGAACTTCTATAGAAGATTTATACATGAATTCTCCCAAAAACTCTTACCCTTGACACAATTGTTGAAAAAAGAGGTGACCTTCAAATGGTCAGAAGAAGCCGAAGAAGCCTTTAATTCCCTGAAGAAGAGTTTCACCACCGCACCAGTACTACTCCATGCAGACCCAGCTGACCTTTTTACTTAGAAACTGATGCTTTGGAGCAGGCCATCGGGGGGATTCTCTCTCAAAGGCACAAGGAAATGGGTCAGTTGCATCCGATTGCTTACCATTCTCGAAAACGTAATCCCGCAGAGATAAACTACACCATCATTGAGAAGGAACTCTTGGCTATAAAGGATGCCTTTAAGGACTGGAGGCACTATTTGATGGATGCAAAACATACTGTGACAGTATTCACAATCCATAGAAATTTGAAGTTTTTGAGGTGAGCCCAGACCCTCACACCCCGTCAACTCCGATGGTTGCTATACTTTGCGGATTATGATTTTGTTATCACCCAAAGACCTGAAACAAAGAATGGTAAGGCAGACGCCTTATCGAGACTAGATACTGAAAACCAGAGAAAACTAGTTGAAGATCAACAAATAATTCCCAGTGACAGGATTGTGGGAGTAGTCTCCAAAGAAAACTTGGAAGAGCAACTCCAACACACGCTAAATGAGAAGGAAATGAGAGAGTGGGCAGCTGAAGAGCCAAAGAGAGAAGTTCAAGATCAACTGCATTATCAGGAAAAGGCATTATATTTGCACATGAAAGAACTACAAACTCAAGCTATGTATGAGTGTCATGACAGCCTAATGACCAGGCATAAGGGAGTTTAAAAAAATGAATACCTGATTAAATGAAAAGGTGATAAGAAGAGTGCCAAAATACTCACATTCTGCTTGTTCTTATTTTCATCTTTTTCTTTCTTCTTTCAATGTAGCTGTAACATAATAACAATTCTTAAAAAACATTCTTGTCATAAATACATTTTACATTCCTTATCTTACTCAACCTTACCAGAATTACTTTTGGCTTTAGCCTCTCTTCTGATGTCTTTTTCTTTCGTAAGCTTTCTGTGTGTCTTTTTAAACTTATAGTCAAGCATAGAAACAGTTATTAATGTGACTTCATTTTCTCTTATAGGAGGAGCAAGAAGCTTGGAGCCCTTCTGCATAATTCTCCACACCGGGGAGAACTCAGGTAAGTGCACGAGAATAACTTTCCAACTTACTCTAGTCAAAGAATGTGAGTAAATCCCTTGTCAGGAATTGTTTGGGAAAATTAAGTATTCACCTATTACAATGAGAATGTTCTGTAATAGTCTGTAATAGTATGCCTTCTCTGTAAGTGGTCTCTAAATGCTTATTACATAATTTGTATGACCAGTTCCTTGAAGAATTAATCTAAATCAACTTTGGAGGTGAATAACAGAATTTGTGAGGAAGGTTCAGCTAATTGTTAATCTGAGTTTTCGCTCACATTAGACCTAGTATTGAAAACGCGGTGTAACTTCTTCACATCGGTGTAATCAGTACTCCTGAAAATGCTTGCTCGGTGTATGAGACACTAACACCCAAGACAAGCATGCGCTGTGCTAAATTCTAGTAATATTCGCGTGAGCATGCGCGGAACAGGCTGAACTGAAAACGGAAAATATTCTTTTTGGGATTTTTTTTAACATCTTTATTCAAGAAAACATTTTTCCCCCATTTTACACATACCCCTCCTCCTCCAGAAGACCAAGATCTCATTCCATAAGGTTACAAATATACAAAAATCGATGAAAACCCAAATTAATATAAACATTCTTTGTAGATTCAGATATGGGCAGATAGATAGTCAAATAATACACAATGGTCACATATTCAAAATCTAAACATTTCGTTGCAATGTACCCCATCCTATAATGTCTTGGCTTAAACCTCACTATAATATCTACAAACATCTAAGACTTCAGCATAGGTTCCAGCCCTCGAAGTGGTCTTGTGGAAGATATTCTAAGGGAAGTCTGGAACCGGCAAAAAAAAAGTCGCCAGCCGATACTACCCTCAGCTGACTTTCGCGATAAAGAAATGGTGGGTTTGCGAGTAAGAAACCTCCTGGGAACCCTTACAGGTGCAGAGAGCAGTGACGTAGAGTACAGTGGTGCAGAGTAGAACAAAGTGGCCTAGAGTGCAGTGGTGTAGAGTGACATAGTGTGCAGAGGCATACAATTTAGTGGCATAGAGTAGGATGATATAGAGTATAGTGGCGCAAAGTGCAGGGGTGCAAAGTAGTTGGCATAGGTGCAGGAGCACAAGGTGCACTGGTTTTGAGTAAAGTGGTGTAGAGGGCATTGGCATAGAGTTCAGTGGTTCAGAGTACAGTGGCATAGAATAGACTGTAGTGGCACAGAATGCAGTAGAGTGGCATAGAGTGCAGTGGCATAGAGGTCAATGGTGTATAGTAGATTGTTTCAGAGTAGAGTGGAGAGATGCAAAGTAGAGAAGAGTGGTGCAGGGTAGAGCATGGTGGAATAGAGTAGAGTGGTGAGAGTAGCGTGGTGCAGCATTGACTGCAGCGGCATAGAGTGGAGTGGCACAGAGTGGAGTAGAGTAGCGTAGAGTGCAGTAGTGTAGAGTAGATTGCTTCAGAGTAGAGTGAATCGGTGTACAGTAGAGTGGGGCAGGGTAGAGTGGAGTGATACAGGGTAGGGGTGAGTGGTATAGAGTAGTGGGGTAGAGTGCATTGGCACAGAGCACAGAG
The DNA here is from genome assembly GCF_964261635.1 of Lissotriton helveticus. NCBI lineage: Eukaryota > Metazoa > Chordata > Amphibia > Caudata > Salamandridae > Lissotriton > Lissotriton helveticus. Next base: position 1,294,861,734 of record NC_136069.1, read on the forward strand.
TTGAAGAGTGGTGTGGTGTAGAGAGGAGTGGCGCAGAACTGGAGTGGCCTAAACGGAAGCACTGTGGAGTGCAGTATAGGAGTGCAGTGGTGCACAGTAGATTAGAGTGGCCTGGAGTGCAATGGCATAGAGTGCAATAAAGTGGCGTAGAGTGGTGCAGAGTAGAGTGCAATGGCATGGCACAGTGTAGAGAGGAATAGAGTAGAGAGGCATAGACTTCAGTGGCAGAGAGTCCAGTGCTGCAGCGTAGAGTTTAATAGAGTGCAGTGGTGTAGCGTTGAGTACAGAAGGTGCATGGGCAGAGTACTGCTCGGCCACCAAGATAAAGCATGTCTACAATGTTTAGAACTCAACTACTGATATGACAATGAAAGGAGGGGTTTCTAGCTGAGGGAGTTAAGTTCATCCCCAACGTTGTGTTTATATAGCACCCGAAAGCCAATCAAATCCTTGACAAACACAAAGAGACAGTAGCCAGTTTCACCACACATTTATCAGGGGAGTGGGGGGCGAATACTGCCTCCTGAAGTAGCTAAAATCAGTCAAGATACTATAGAAAAAAACACAAATAAATATGGGAATCCGAAGAGTGCAATTCTTAATAATAGAACAACAGTGGAGTAAAAAAACTCCCAGGACCAGAGTGCAAAGAAATAAAAAAAGAACTGGGAGCACTAACCACAGCTAAGGGACTCGTTAGTAAAACTCAGGCTAAGTCTATCTGTGTGGTGGGTATTCAAAGAACTGGTAATGCTCCATGTGCGCCTCCCACACTCACACCCGCCTCTTATCCACCAATTTTCTCCGCCTCAGTCAGCAGACTGCATGCAATGCTCCACAAACCATTAAACATAAAAAAACAAAAAATGCATGTGCACTTCCGAAAGTACCAAATAATAATGCCCCTGAGTGAATAATGCCCAAGGGAAATCGATGCTGTGGGCCATTATTAATTCTACAACACACCACGCCACGCCACAAAGTGTCTTTACATGGTAAGTGAGGGGGGATGCCAGGCACCCATGTGCCCCCTGAATCAGGGCATGTACTGCAGCACCTGGGCCATCCTGTGGAGAGCTGGCAGCGGTCCTGGTCCCCTGTACATCTGGTGCAGACTCCAGAAGAAAGAGCAGCTCTTTGCCTCCGCCCCCTGCCTGACCTCTGCCCCCTCACCTCCCCCAATCCCTCATCACCCCACACCCTCTGCCTCATTTGCTCTCCTCCTGCAATCCCTGCCCACAAAGCGCACATAAATCTTGTCCCATTGCTTCTGGTAGCATGATCTGTATCTGTGCCAGCTGCTACCCAGACCCATCATTCTCTGTCCACCTGACCTCTTCACTCACCACACTATCCATACTGGAAGCAGTGGGAGGTGGTGCCCCTCTGTGCCAACCTGACCTCTGTCCTGTCCACATGATCCCGCCTACCCTGTACATCACTTCCACTCCCATCCCTATCCCTCAGCCAAACTTCATCAACTCCAATTTCAACAATAAAGTTGCTGACTTCCCTTTCCTGGCTCATAAATTCCATGCTGACTTCAAGAAAGGGAAACACACTCACCCACCATTGTAACAAAAAGTGGGAGGATTAGTGCCCACCACTTTCTCCTCAGTTCACATTGGGTTTAAGTACAACGCAGAGGGTGAAAGTTATAAGAAGTTACAGAATTGCATGTTTTAAAGAAACAGGAATGTCCTACCAAAGTCAGTTGAGGGGGTAGCAAGTGTAGTTAAGGCCTGGAGAAAAAAGTAGAGCATCTATATAAATCATACACAGCGCAGGAGTGACTCCTACTAGTACTCTGAGCAATGGGAATAACTAGACAGGTTGTTGGTTACATAACTGGTATTCCCCACAGTAGGCCATATCGGTGTTGGATAGGATGGGAGCGTGGGTCAGACTGGGAGAGAAGTGGTGGGTGTCCGTACAACCTCTGCTCCAGCCGCACTGCAGTGTTCGGAGGCAGCCCCTGGACTCTCCCAGCCTAGATATGCTGCACACTCCCGGGCCTGGGGGGGAGGGGTCAGATGACTATGAATAGGCTGGTCATGTGTGCAGTCCACCAGCCCACAGTGTCAGGGAAGGAGCTGTTCAGAACCAGCCACACTCCCAGCTGCTCAAGGAGTTCTGGGGTTTCCGTGTTGGGACCACGCACACTTCACACAAAAAGACATGTGCATGTCACTGTCTGAGCAGCACAGGCTGCGGTGTTCCAAAGGCCTTCCCGCTCTGCTGGGTGTGTTAATCCAATGTATTCCCCCGCCCAGCCTCCTGTGTACAGCACAGTAGTTTGGGCTTAAGACTTATTAGGGGTGAGCACACGTGCCGGTAAACTCCGCTTTGCCGGGGTGACAGTTTCACCAAACTCCACCTTCCAAAATGGATCACGGAGTGGCAAAACTCTACCTGCACAGCTGAGTTTTCTACCCACCCCTAGAGTAGAGTGGTGTAGAGTGCATTGGTGTACAGTGCAATGGCATAGTGTGGTGCAGAGTAAAGTAAGAGACTGTCACGGTATAGATTGGCATAGAGTGTAGTGGCACAGAGTAGAGTACAGTGGCATACAGTGCAGTGGTTAAGATTAGACTGGCACAGAGTGCATTGCCATAGAGTGTATTTGTTTTGAGTAAAGTGGTGTAGAGCCCACTGGTGTAGATTGCAGTGGCTTAGAGTGCAGCTGTATCAAATAGAGTGGCATAGTGTGGAGTGGTGCAGAGTGGAATAGAGTGGCCTAGACTGAAGTGGCATAGAGTAGATTGTTTCTGAGTAGAGTGAAGTGGCATATAGTTCAGTGGTATAGAGCAGAGTGTCGTAGAGTGCAGTGGTGCAGAGTAGATTAGAGTGGCTTAGAGTGGATTGGCGTAGTGTACAACGGCATAGAGTTCAGTGACAGAGAGAATACTGTTGGAGAGTAGAGTGGAGTGGTGCAGGGTAGAGTGCAGTGGCAAAAGAGTGGAGTGATGCAGAGTGAATATGTCTTGTTTTCCCGCAAACTGGAACACCGCATGCCATTTCAACGCTGTCGTTACAACGACTGTGTTGTAAAAACGCATGCCATTACTCCGCAAGTTGGAACAACGACTTGCTCTGGGGAGGGGCGTTGGATGTTGGAATAGTATAATTTCCTATTCCAACTCCAGTCTAAGCAACAGTAGGGAAGGTGTTGGATTTTAAATCCAACACCTTCTGACCCCTAGAGCAAGTTGTTAATCTGACTTGTGGAGTAATGCCATGCTTTGTAACAATGCAGTCATTGTAACAACCACATTGTAATGGCATGTGGGGGTCTGGTTTCAGGGTAAACGATGTTTACCATGCAGAGTATAGTGGTGTGGAGTGCATTGGTATGGAATAGAGTGGTGCAGTGCACAGAGTTCAGTAGAGTGGCATAGAGTGGTGTGGTATAGATTACAGTAGAGTAGTTAGAGTACAGTGGAATAGAGTACAGTAGAGTGGCATAGAGTGCTCTCATGCCAAGTAGAGTGTCATAGAGTGCAATATCGTACAGTGCAGTGTCGTAGAGTGGTACAGAGTAGAAAGTGCAGAGAGCAGTTAACTTAGAGTACAGTGGTGTAGAGGAGAATATAGTGGCATAGAGTGCAGTGATGTTGAGCGCAATGGTGTAGAGTGACATAGCGTGCAGTGGTGTAGACCACAGTGACATAGAGTAGAATGTTGTAGAGTGCAGTGGCAAAAAAGGTCAAGTTGTGCAAAGTAGTTGGCATAGGTACAGTGGAGTAGGGTGCATTGATTTTGAGTAAAGTGTTGTAAAGTGAATTGGCATAAAGTGCAGGGGTTCAGAGTAGAGTGACGTAGAGTAGAGTGCAGTGCCATAGAGTGGTGCACCATAAAGTGCAGTTGCTTAGAGTGGAGTGACACAGACTGGTATAGAATGGCCTAGAGTGCAGTGGCATAGAATGCTGTGTCATAGAGGGGAGAGGCATAGAGTAGACTGTTTCAAAGTAAAGTGAAGTGGTGCAGGGTAGAGTGCAGTTGCACAGAGTAGTGGCGTAGAGCGGAGTAGAGTAGAGTAGTGTTGAGTAGAGTGGTACAGTGTTGATTGCTGTGGTATAGAATGGAGTGGTGCAGAGTGGAGTAGAGTGATGTAAAGTGCAGTGGCATAGAGTAGATTGTTTCATAGGATGCATTGGTGTAAGGTGCAGTGTTGCAGAGTGGAGTGGCATAGATTAGAGTGGGGTAGAGTACAGTGACAAAATTTGCAGTGGTGCACAGAGTGGGATAGATTGCACTGACATAGAGTAGAGAGGTGCAAAGTAGAGAGGCGTAGAGTGAAGTAGCATAGAATGTAGTGTCAGAGTGCAGTGTTGCATAGTAGATTAGATGCTGTAGACTGCATTGGCATAGAGTGCAGTAGAGTGTTGCAGAGGAGATTGTAGTGGAGTGCATTGGCGAGGAGTGCAGTGGCATGGAGTGCAGTGTTGCAGAGTAGGGTGGCATTAAGTAGAGTGGTGTGGAGTGAATATTGAGTGCAGTGGCGAAGAGTCCAGTGATGTATAACAGGGTAGTGTGGGGTAGAGGGCATTGGCATAGAGTAGAGTGGAGTGGTGTAGAGTACATAAGCATAGAGTGGAGTGGTGCTGAGAAGAGTGCTGTGATGCAGTGTGGAGTGGAGTGGTATAGTGTGTAATGGCGCAGAGTAGAGTGCAGTGGTGTGGAGTGGTGCAGAGTAGAGTGGAGTGGGGTAAAATGGAGTATGCACAGGATGGTAGTGTACAGTCATTGCAGGCAACAGATCTTCAATTGAAATGACCATTACATTTGTACTCACATACCGTTTTACTGATAAATGTATACAGTGCTCAAACGATAATGTGTGGAAATGTCATCACCCAATGTATTGATTTGAAAGCGAGCACAGTTAATTTACAGGCATTTACATTTTGTTGTGTGCTAGAAAAAAAATAACATTGTACAGCCTTCCTCAAGCAGCACCCAGTTGCCAGCATGACTGTCACATACATCAGTTTATCTTTGAAGTTGGAGAAAGAAAAATAAAACCCCAGGCTCCCTGGAAGACCCAGGCTTACATTTGACCTCTGTCTTTGAATGCACAGCAAATGTGACAAGATAAGAACAAGGTCTGTTTACAGAAAGCAATATCATGGAAGAATACACTAAACAAGGTTTGGGCAATGGGAAGGATAAACTTGAGCTGGGCAGCCTAAAGCAAATAAAGCAAGCAAATAGAAAACCAGAAATGTGAGTTGCGAACCACAACGCCATTCATTGGCAAGCAGAGGACGAATGCATTCCTTGCTCAACTTTCTAAATGTTCCCAGGATGTTTTTAGCAAGCAAGACAGCTGTGATTTCTGGTAGGCTTTGACCTAAACATCTTGTTAGCCACCAACCTGGCCGATTGCTAATACAGTACTTCAAAAAGTTAGTTTAATGCACCAGTTTAAAAAAAAACGAATTTATTTATTCGCCGCACACTAATATAATTACACAAACAGTGTCATTCTGAAATTCCATCAGTTCGTTAATGACCAAATTCACTAATTTATTGTATAGACTTGTCATTTGAGATCGCTAACATCAGGGGAAAAATGCAGCTTTTCTGCATATACACCTAGTCGCTAAAGAAATTTCAGCCAAAAACTCAGATCGGAGCCCAAAGCAGGAGAAATACAAACAATTAAGTCATTCTTGTAGGGGCATGTAGCTAACCATGACCGTGGGAATGTAGAAAAGAGATTGTCATACCTCAGGTGTAAGGAAGATAAAATACCTGGTTGCACAAATGTATTTCTGATTTCTTTTACCAGTGGCTCGGTCAAATAATATTGAAGTTGACTTATTTGGTAGTTATTTGGAAAATAATTCAGATGCGTCTTGTCAAACAATTCCTCAAGATTCGTTTAAGAGGAAATGTTTCTAAAGTGACGTTTTACAGCTGGGTATTTAAACCCTCACGATTCAACTAATTTAATTTTTTTCAAAGCCTGCATAAAGAAATTGGGCTATTATTTGCTCCATGCAACGCGCTTCTATCTAACACCATATTAAAGCTTGCGATGATCCTAGCATTCCCCAGCACAGCCCTAAACAAACAGTAAGATAGTCTGAAATTTCAGATATTGTTTCATTGTACAGAATAAACAGATGCTGATGTGCACTTGAGAATACAATTGTGGCACATAAAACATTGCACTAAACGTTGGAAAATAAGCCAAGTAAAACCATCTAGAACAGTGGTTCTTAACCTTTTGACTTCTGTGGACTCGCACATAATCATTACTGTAAACCAGAGACCAACAATGAATCATTACTGGAATCTGGGAACCCACCCCACCCCCTCTTCATCAAACAAGTACACAAATTAAGCCTTTTTTTTTATTTATTTCACTATTTCTTTTTTTAATGGGAAGTTTGGAGCTTTTTTAAATTCAATTGAGGCCACTCATCACCCATGCTATATTCTGTTTCATGCACTTGCACTGCTCTCACTAATTTGTCAGAAGACGTTAACCAGATTTTTTACCACCAATTTCAAATTCCTTCACATTTACAGAATGTCTTAAAAATTTTAATTTTACACTTTACTTCTTTATTGATGAACTTTACTAGTCTGTTAATTTTATTTAATCTTCTAAGCAGTTGCAGACCCCCCTAGAGGACTTCGTCGATCCCCACGGATTCCCGGACCACAGGTTAAGAACCACTGTTCTAGGAACTCTAGAAGGCTTACCTAGGAAGGCAGCATAATCACAAAGATAAGCATCAGCTTATCATTTATCACTGATAAAATGAGATCTATTGATGGAGATGCAAGCTTATCAAAATGAAATCATAATGAATAATCCAGAATGCTTGTTTTATTTTAGAGGATGGGCTGGTGGCATTTATGATGCCCTCAAACATCAAACCAAATGTTAAGATATTTATAATTGACCATGTGATCATTCACCTAGTCCGCTAAGTGCAGCTTGCCAGGTCGAAATGCCCTTCAACTGAAAATCCTCACTTTCCACTTGAAACATTGACTACCGGTTTAATACACTGTTTACATAGCTCTAATGCTGGCAAAGATAGCTGTAACCCAATAGATGTGTGGTCTAATTTGATAATGTTGTTAGATGACTGTAGAGCCAGAATGTGGCATAACCCAAATTTCGGGGCAAATGCTCTAACCTTCAGAGGTACTAAGCCACGATAGGGCTTAGTACCTCTGAAGAGACCAAAGATATAAGCCAAATGGCAGGGGCGCCAGGACACACCCATTTTCAGTCACCTGATAGTGAAAAAATTTTCAGACATTTAACGGTGCTTACCTCTAGTTCATGTGTACACAGTGCAAAGTACTCTTACAAGTGAAGAGGAACTCCCCCCAGTTCTTCAATTTCCTCCATGGGCGAGCCCTTTCAGATCCATTGAAGATTGCTTTACAACCTAAACAAGCATTTACAATGCAATGGTCTCGGCATCATTAAAGGTAGAGCTATTGGCATTGCTCATGACATTTCTTTTTTTTTCTTTAAATCATAAATAAATGGCATTGTCATTTACATTGTCAATACACAGCACTCTGCACTCAACAGCACACACCACTCCGCACTCAACAGCACACACCACTCTGCACCTGCACTCCCTACTCTTCCCTCACTACTCTGCACTCTGCCCTCACTACTCTGCCCTCACTACTCTGCCCTCACTACTCTGCCCTCACTACTCTGCACTCTGCCCTCACTACTCTGCACTCTGCCCTCACTACTCTGCCCTCACTACTCTGCCCTCACTACTCTGCCCTCACTACTCTGCCCTCACTACTCTGCACTCTGCCCTCACTACTCTGCACTCACTACTCTGCCCTCACTACTCTGCACTCACTACTCTGCACTCACTACTCTGCACTCACTACTCTGCACTCACTACTCTGCACTCACTACTCTGCACTCACTATTCTGCACTCTGCCCTCACTACTCTGCCCTCACTACTCTGCCCTCACTACTCTGCCCTCACTACTCTGCCCTCACTACTCTGCACTCTGCCCTCACTACTCTGCCCTCACTACTCTGCCCTCACTACTCTGCACTCACTACTCTGCACTCACTACTCTGCACTCACTACTCTGCACTCACTACTCTGCACTCTGCCCTCACTACTCTGCACTCACTACTCTGCACTCACTACTCTGCACTCACTACTCTGCACTCACTACTCTGCCCTCACTACTCTGCCCTCACTACTCTGCCCTCACTACTCTGCACTCAGCCCTCACTACTCTGCCCTCACTACTCTGCCCTCACTACTCTGCCCTCACTACTCTGCACTCACTACTCTGCACTCACTACTCTGCACTCACTACTCTGCACTCACTACTCTGCCCTCACTACTCTGCCCTCACTACTCTGCACTCCCTACTCTGCACTCCCTACTCTCACTACTCTGCCCTCACTACTCTGCCCTCACTACTCTGCCCTCACTACTCTGCCCTCACTACTCTGCCCTCACTACTCTGCCCTCACTACTCTGCACACACTACTCTGCACTCACTACTCTGCACTCACTACTCTGCACTCTGCCCTCACTACTCTGCCCTCACTACTCTGCCCTCACTACTCTGCCCTCACTACTCTGCACTCTGCCCTCACTACTCTGCACTCACCACTCTGCACTCACCACTCTGCACTCACCACTCTGCACTCACCACTCTGCACTCACTACTCTGCCCTCACTACTCTGCCCTCACTACTCTGCCCTCACTACTCTGCACTCACTACTCTGCACTCACTACTCTGCACTCACTACTCTGCACTCTGCCCTCACTACTCTGCCCTCACTACTCACTACTCTGCCCTCACTACTCTGCCCTCACTACTCTGCCCTCACTACTCTGCACTCTGCCCTCACTACTCTGCACTCACCACTCTGCACTCACCACTCTGCACTTACCACTCTGCACTCACCACTCTGCACTCACTACTCTGCACTCACTACTCTGCACTCACTACTCTGCACTCACTACTCTGCACTCACTACTCTGCACTCACTACTCTGCACTCACTACTCTGCACTCACCACACACACGATAACGGCAAGTTACCCGGGCTGTGCCCAGAGGCATTAAAGTCTTTGACAGGTGCTGGGCACACTCACTTGCCTGCGCTCGTGGTTACCTTCCACTGCAGGCTGCACACTGCACCACTGTGCCAAGAATGCCCACTGCTACCTTTTACCAGCACCCGCTGCCTATTGGGGGCATTACACTGGCCCTGTACTTATAACTAGTTCGGGGCTAGTAGGCAAAACGCACTTTTCCAAAGCTGCTTCATGTTCATAGTCAAAGGCGACCAAAGCGCTGCGAGGCACAGTGGACTACCCTTACAAACTAATACATTTTAAGAATGTAAAGCTCTTGCACTAAAAGGCGTATGCCTACCAGGTGGCATTCACTACATAAACGCTCATAAATTCACTACAAAATAAATAAAAAAGTATTTAGGTGGACTGGTTAATCCCCTCTGGACAATCCAGTGCCTTGACATGGTCTGATTTTGTTACATATAGCAATTAACAGTCTACCCAACTTTGTTTCTAAAAAACACCTCTTTATTGCAGAAGATCGTAATGCTCGGCATATGAAAGCAATTTGCCCAGGAACGCACTTTCAAATGCATTTTGTTTGAATGAATGCAGTTGTGAAATAAGTAGACTGTTATAATCGATGTCGTGATGCTCAAGCAGTAGTTTATTTTTGATTCTGGCTGCTTCCGAGTTGTCAGTGTAGGCAGTGGCCATAACAATGGTACAATTGGGTGGCGTAGTAATTTAACCAGGTGAATAACTGTGAGAAGTTGCGGCCGCCGCATAAGAAAGATTTTGAGCACCGGGACTTATTTTTCTACAAAATAAGCACTGCTTACACTGTGGCATGGAGTCATCCTGCTCAGCTCTCGGCCTCGCGCGCGCGCCACTCCAGGCATATGTTTTCAATTATCTCCGCCGTGATGGCGAGATAATTGAAGATATATGGCCTTCTGCTCTTAAGACAATGCCTTTCACGTCGGCCCTACACGGAAAGAAAACACAAGAAAAGCACGAACGCGCGCCATTCACTGCAGACTGGTGAACGCGCCCACAACATCTGCATTACATTATCGCGGCACCCTGACAGCTCCTAATTGAAATTAATGCACTGCTGTGCGCGTAACCACACAGAAAATGCCAACATGGCGAACGCCAAATTACATTAAGCCTATCGTGTCAAGGCTACTAAAAACACAGCACAGCGAAGACGAATCACTATGCAGATGCCATAAAAAACGCGCGCACTAAGGAATGTTGCAGCCCGGACCCCTAAAGAAACTTTTCTTTTTTTTTTTTATAACATAAGAGCTCGGAGCTCCGCCTCCCCTGCTGACGCAGGGTTGACGTAGGCCGAGCCCTAAAAAGCAAGGGCGTTATTTATAGAAACTGTTGCATTGCTGCGTGAAAACAGCAATTACGTCAGATTTCACTGTGCCCTCCTTGCAACACCATTGATGCGTAGTATTTAAAGTAAGGCTCTCCATGTCGCAAGGAGTTACAGATACCTCAGTATTTCTGATGTAGCTGTAGGTGCAAAAGTGATGCATTGCAAGGGTGTGTCTGAAAACAGATTCAACTACAGCAATGTGTCCTTTCACATGGGGCAAGCACCATGTGAAAGGGTCTGCGTCAGTCTTATGCCAGCTGTGAGCCAGGCGAAAGGTTCAGACGTAGTGGCGTCTTAGATGTGGCGCATTGAAATCTGCTAGATTTCATTATGCCAATCCTACAAGGCTTTTTGGGGAGGAACGCCCACCCTGCATACATTATACCTAACACATGTATAATGTAGTGCAGGTGTTTACTAAATTACGCATCTGCTTAGATGCGTCACTTTATAAATAGAGTGCAACATGGCGCATTTTTACACAACAGCGGCGCAAAAGTGTTTCAAGGCCTCATAAATAAGGCCCCAAATATATACTTGGGACTTTGTACGTGGGTGGATTAGGAGATCAAGAGTGACAGTGCTAGTATGTTGTCATTCGTGTTAAAGCTGGGCTAGAATCCACTCTAATGTGTGGGGGTTACATTATTAGACTCAGCACAAATCTCAAAAGTCTTAATAGAATTTGAAAATCGCTTTGACCACTAAATATAGTACGGCAATTAGATGATAACTTGTTGGAATTCCTTTCTAAAGAAGTGAGGGCGTAATGAATCATGTCATGATTCTGGCATGACTAGTGACTATAGGCATAATGTCTCCTGAAATAATTCATGCATAAAAGGTGCCTAGGGGCATGATCGCCCCTGTCAGGAGTGTAATATAACTTATGTCTAGGGTTGTTTTAACCCCTTCCATGCGGGCTGTTTCCCCCGCTGTGCTGGGGGGCGGGGGGGCGCGCACAGCACCCCCATGCTCATGACGAGGTCAGCTCGTCATGAGCTACGGCGCTCCGGTTCTCATGACGAGCTGAGCTCGTCATGGACACACTCGTTCCAATGGAACGCTCAGCACTGCAGGGGAATCATCCCAGCATGCGAGCGTTCCACGGAACGGGCGCGGAGCACCGGAGCGCCGTAGCTCATGACGAGCTGAACTCGTCATGAGCGTTGAAGGGGTTAAGTAGAAAATGTAACCAATTTTCCCACTATTCTAGGTCTACTTTGAGCAAACAAGTGTAGGGGCCTTATGGCCCAGTGTTACAGCAGAACAAGTATCTCTGATTAGTTCACAATTAGTTTTCTCCTACGGACAGATTTCTTGCTACGGAAGACAGGTTCCAAACCTTACTCCGCTGATTCGTTAAAAGACTAATGTTATCTATCCAAGATTCTTATGTCACAATATTTCATTTGCTCAAAGCCCTATAATATTCAGTATGTCTAACAAAGGACCAGAACTGATTGATTTCCCATTCTAAAAACATACAAAATTATGGCCCACTGTTTCTTCGTATATGATATCTTTCCTTCCTATTTAGCCTTCAAATTACAATTTTTAAGGCACAAAATCTGTACCCAGAGACCTAAAGATGTCACTTGTTTTTCCTAAAATTATGAACTGTCTACCTTAAGGTATGGGATAGGTCAAGTTCGTGATAATGCTTTAAAACCTGGTCCTTTCCAAGAGAGATAACAAAGTCGTATTGCAAGGGAATTCACTGATCTTGGTTACTACAGTTAATTGTCCCTGCATCTGGCTCCCCTGTAATTCAATAAATTCTCTAACTTTGGATAGGAACTTCATTGACTAAAATTTGCAAGAGCCTTAGGGGCATATTCTCAAGGAGCTATCGCAGAGTGAACAGCACTTTATCTTAGTCAAAGTCACGATACATTTACCACCCCATTCACAAGCTGGTGCAAACAGCCTATATCAGCAGTTTTCCGAAGATAGCATCCTCAAAAAACATCGCCACGGATGACCCCGGCAACTTTGGCTAATGAGATGCAGAGTAGGCATTCCCGAGCAAAAAGCCGCAACAAACCACTCCGCAACATTCGCAACGACCAGCCACATCAGCGATACAATGACAAAACATGTGATAAGTTGCACTAGCAGCAGGAAATTAACACCTGCTCTGACCTGGTGTAAAGTCGGACGACAACCGGCACCACAAAAGGGAGCCCAGTCCAGAGACACTCCTGAAGAACAACAGATGCCATGAAGCTACTCATCATGCAGCTCGGAGCCCCAACAGGCCCACAACACCCACCTCCACCACCCCCAGGTGCGCCACCACCCCGGACACCCCCTGCACCACCCCACCGGACCACCACAGAGGCAGGGCAGACACAGACCGCAGACTTTCCGAAAACGCACCAGCCTCACAGAGATGACACCAGAGTATGCCATTGCCCACTACAGGCTCAAAAGGGCAACCATTTTCCGCATCCTGAACATCATTGCCCACTGGCTGACTGTACCAACACAGTGGATAACCAACATTCCACCTCAGACAAAGCTGCTGGCTGTGCTACACTTGTTGGCCTCTGGTACCTTCCAACCAGCAACCGCCAGACTCGGAGGGGTCTCACAGGCAGCTCTAACAAAGTTCCTCAAACCAGACCTGGATGCCATCATCAGTGTGGTACCCCAGTACCTTATCTTTCCACACACTGCGCAGGAACAGCTGGAGACCAAGCAAGGCTTCTACGCCATAGCTGCATTCCCGCACGTGTTGGGGCAATTGACTGCACACATGTCCTCCTTGTGCCCCCTGCCGACACAGCACACAACTACTGCAACAGACAGCACATGCATTCTATCAATGTGCAGGCAATAGTGGACCACCAGTGATTGTTCACCAATGTCGTCGTGTTAGTTTTGGGGATCTCTAGTTGGTACAGGTAGGTACTTGTGACAAATAGGGAACCTTGCCTCTAGTCCGGGTAAGGGGGTGCACTCCTAAAATAACCCCTGCTAACTCCCTTGGTAGCTTGGCACGAGCAGACAGGCTTATCTCAGAGGCAGTGTGTAAAGCATTTGTGAACACATACAGTAATCCAGTGACAACACTACAGATGGACACCACACAGTTGTATATTAAAAATAAGTATTCTTTATATAGATTTAACACAAGACCACAAACGACAAAAATCCACAATACTGTACTTAAAATGGTAGGTTTAGCTTAGTTCTCTTTAGATCTTAAAATGCAACACTTTGAGTCAATGTACCTTAAGATGCAAACCGCTGGGAAAAAAAGTGTTGCAAAGATGGTGATGCTTTGAAATTTTGGTGCAAAGAAATGAAGACGTCTTCTTGTTGTTGCGGCACGCTTCTCCGATGATGCGAGAAGTCTCGACTCGATGCGTCCGCTGCAGCAGCGACACCCTTGTTCTGTGATGTGACGACAACAGCTTTGGCGGCGACACTCTTCTCCGACGTTGCCAGACGCTTCCGCTCAATGCGACAACAGCAGCGGCAACACCCTTGTTCCGAGATGCGACGACAGCAGCTCCGACTGCGGCATCCTTCTCCGTGGATGCAAGGCGCTTTTCTTGATGCGGTGCAATACGACAGTTACAGCGGCGACATCCACGATGCGATGGCAGCAGCAGCGACGGCGACATGCTTTTTCGTTGCGTGACGCTTCTCTCGATGTGGTGCAATACGACAGCTACAGCAGCAACAGCCACGATGCGAAGGCAGCAGCGATGGCGATACGCTTCTTCTTCGTTGCGAGACACTTCTCTCAATGCAGTGCAATACGACAGCTACAGCGGCGACATCCACGATGCAACAGCAGCAGCAGCGACACGCTTATTCTTCTTTGCGAGATGCTTCCAGCTCCTTGCGACACACAGTCCCTCAGAAGGCCCAAAACAGCAGCAGGCACTTCCAAAGAACTCTTGGGGAGTTGGGGGTTGAAGTCTGTTGTCCCTGAGACTTCAGCAGGAGGCAAGCTCTTCTCTCAATCCCTTGGAGATCCTTTACAAATTGAATAAAGTGCACACAAAGTCCTTTCTCCTTTCTTTGGCAGTCAGGCAACCAATGCAGGCCAATCCCCCAAGCAGCACTTCAGCTTAGGAATAGTCTCTCCTCAGTTTCTTCTGGTTCCGCTCCTCAGCAAAGGTTTCTTCTTGTTTGTCCAAAAGTGATCTAAATTCTTGGGATTAGGGTCCCAATATTTATATCCCAAAATCCTTCGTCCTCCGAGGGCAGAGGGCCCTTTGCCTAGTCCAAACCAGTTCTGGTCAGTCCTGGAACACCCTGTGTACATGACTCCTTCTTTGCTTTCACAGTGCAGGGCAGAGACATCAAACGCAACACAAGAGGTGGAGCCAGCATTGTGGAGGGACGACACAGCCCTATACAGGCCCCAGGTGCAACTCCTCCCACCCATCTAGATGCAGATCTCTCTATTCACCACTGGGCTGACTCACCCTGTCTCCTGGAATCCCCAGCCCCTGTCACTCAAACTCCAGACAAGGAATACACAACCTAGCAGAGGCAGGTTAGGATAGTTAGACAAGATAATCCCTACTTTCTAAAAGTGGTATTTTTAAACACAGAATGTTAAAACCAACTTCATTGAAAGATGTATTTCATCATTCTGAGTTCAGGCATACTAAACTCAAATTTTTACCATGTTCCCTGAGTCAGTTTCGGATTATAAAATGTAATAATCTAACTGCCCATTCTGGCCTATGGAGAACAGGTAGCCTTGCTATAGTGAAAAACGGAAATGGCTGTAATTCACTATAAGGACATGCCACACACATCAGGGCATGTCCTACCTTATACTTACAATGCACCCTGCCCTTGGGCCTACCATACGGGTGTCTGATATGAAGAAAAGGGGAGGTTTAGGGACTGGCAAGTAGGTGCACTTGCCCAGTCAGCATGGCAGTACCAGACTGCACACAGGCTCTGCAATGGCAGCCCATAGACACACTTTTACAGGCTGCTTCTGGGGTGGCACAGCCAGTGCTGCAAACCAACCACCAGCATTTGGTTTACAAGCCCTGGTCACTCCAGGTGCACTGTACTAGTGTCTGACAAGTAAACCAAATCAGCCAATCATTGAGTCACTAATCCATACATCAATTTTTCATAAGGAGAGCATATGCACATTAGCACTGATCAGCAGTGGAAAAGTGCCCAGAGTCATAAAACCAACAAAAAAGGCTAGACAAAATACAGGAGGTAGGCAAAAAGTTCAGGGATGACCCTGCAAAAAGGGCAAAGTCCAACACGCCGCCAACTACCCAGGCAGTGGGCATGATTCCTACATCTTCCGACAGTCCATCATCAACCTTTTGAAAACAACAAGGGAACCCAAAGAAGTCGGGAAGGGACCTTGGGAGTCAATATTATTACGGCAACAGTGGTCCCTTACAAATAATAATGCTTAATCAATAAATATAGACGAAGTCGTTGCTATATTTGAAAGCAACATGCCCAGCTCGGCAGAGGTCTTGATATTTACTTTTCAGTCAATGTAAAACATGAATAACACACAATATACAAGACAGGGCACAAGCCTGTACCCAGTCAATAACACAAAAAATATCAGGTCAGGGAACAATTAAATGGAACAAACAAAAGGGCTTAGGCAAGAGCTTAACGTTCTGTAAACTTGTTAATCGCACAGTTTTGGTAATAAAACATAACAATATTGACACCTTCACACTTTAAAAAAAATAAATCATTCCATGTGTGTAAGGTGCTCATAGTTGTCGACGGCATTTTGATCCGTTTAACACATTCTACGGATCTCATCTGGATGTCTTTTGGTATTTTCCTTCCCTTCCTCCCTTTAGGCAAATGAGGCTGCTTTACTATTAGTCATACATTAAATGTCCTGAGACGCGGATGTTTCCTCACAAGTGTGCCACAACAAGCGGCCATCTTTTCCACTGAGCACTCTAGCCCTCCGGTAGCGTCCTAGATGACATAGCAAAACGTCCGGTTTCAATATAAATAGCAGGTCGGGCCAGCAACCCGAGATGCCACGGAGCTGCCGAGGGGTAGGATTAACGTTAGAATATCTCATGCGGCCACGTAAGTAAGACCCCGACCATGGGTCATAAAAATCTGGTCAGACGTGAACTTTGAATCACGCTCTCTACCAGAGCATTTTGTGAGACTCTACCAAACTTGTCTCATTTCAGTAGACCACAAGATATTGATCCCCAGGATGCAGTCTCATGGGGCACACAACATGTAAAATAACTGTATGTATACAATATACGTCGTGTGCATGTTTTTGTGATATGTATGTAGATCGCATCTTAAAACAATTTGGTGAGACGCTATCTTTGGGCCACGCTCCCCACCGATTACGGTGTGAGACTCTCTTTGTAACATACATATGTAGACCATTTTTCTGTTCTGAGAAACGAACATTTTGCCCTCTCTCTAGAAAATCGAGTCTCTATTATTTTCTTACATGCAATCTGTGTTTTTAATATGGAATCCTTCGAAGCGGCTTTTTCACCAACTTTCTTTGTGTGGGATCGCTGCAGAATGTATGTGTGTGATGTGTGGGGTATCAGGGTGTTAGAACCTGGGTCTCTAGTTGGCAGGGGTATGCACCCTAGTCCAAGTAGGGACCACCGCTTCCGACCTGGTAGCTTGGCGCAGAGCAGCAAAGGCGTAACTTCAGAGGCAATGTGTAAAGTATTTGTGCAACACACAACGACGATGACACAGTAAAAACACTCACAAAAGGAACACCACACCAGTTTTGTATAAGAATAAGAATTTCTTTATCTAAAAATTATGCGAGACCCAAAAGCAGGTAAATCCAGCTCCAGGCAAGATCAATAATAAAAAGGATTCCAGTTTCCAAGCAAGATCAATAATCAATAAGAATGAATCCAGTTCCCAGGCTTGATCAATAACAAAAAAAGGATTCCAGTTTCCAAACAAGATCAATAATCAATAAGAATGAATCCAGTTCCCAGGCCTGATCAAATCACCAAAAGCTCATGTGTGCTAAGGGCTCTTGCTGGTAATGTCTTTCTCACAGTGTCCTTGGATGGTAAAAGTACACTTGAGGTAGCTTCTTATGGTCAAAATTCACTGGGGGAAGGTTCTTAGGCCAAAGTTCCCTTGTAGCGTAATAAGTGTGCCTCTCATAGAAATGATGCTCCCAGCGTAGGAAGTGCGGCTGCCCAGGCGCTGCTGGTAATGCTAAATAATGCCCCAGTGTCAATTACCAAGTAATTATGCCCCCGTAGGCCAGTCAGTGAAGGACGGTTCCCAGCCAAGCACAAAGCTCACACTCCAGGTACGGGTGGGGGTCACAGCCACACAGCGCTCCTTTAGCACAGCGCTTAACAGTGCCTCCAAGTCCTGGGCAACGACGGAGCCTCCTGCCACACAGCGCTTCGCTTCTCAGCGCTACACAGCGCGCTCCGGTCCCAGTGGCGGTGACCTCAGGGCCAGTTTCAGTGGGCTTGCGCCAGAAGCAGAGGCAATCACAGAGCCCTGGGAGGATCACGGGGCAAGCAGTGCTGAGGGCAGGCACAGCGTTGCAGGGCAAATCTTGAGAGTGTTGTTGCTGTTCCAAAGGGCAGTCTTTAAAACGCTGTGGTCCAAGGACAGGTAGTTTCCTTTAGCTTAAAAAGGGTGCAGTACCAAAAAGGCAATCTTTAAAAGGTTGAAGACTCCTTAAAATGTGGTTCAAAGAAAAGTAGTTCCTTTGGGATGTTGTGGAGACACTCTGGTGGTGATGTTGCAGTCTCCCATGCAGGGCAGGATCAGCAGACAGTAGGGCAGCTCAGCAGGTTGTGGGGCAGCAGTTTCTTGGAGCAGTCAGCCTCCTTCCCAGTGGCAATCCTCTTGCGCAGCAGTCCTCACTCCAGCAGGGATTCTTCCAGGTCCAGCAGTGTAACAAGAATGTGAGGCCAGGACCCTCCCTTATATATCTTTTTAGTCTAAGGGCTAGAAAGTGGTGGAAGTCTCTGGAAGGGTCTGGGGGCAGGGGCTTCTGGAAGAGTCCAGGGTGTTCTGGTATGTTCCCTGCCTTCCCTGACCTAGCTGTCACAGTGACGAGAGACAGGCCGTTAAGGCTACAGTGGGCAGCCCGTCACAGCTCAACCCAGGGAAGAAGGTGTGAATCACCACTCCCACCTCCCAACCCAGGCAGGCTATCAGTACGCAGAGGAGAGGGGGGAGTCTGCAGCCTAATCTAAGTGTAGGCAGGAAAAGGTCCCCTTTATAAAAGTGGGATCCCTAGCGTAGTAATGCCCAAACCCTATATATCATTGGAAAGGGTTCCCCGCCCCGAGTCCAACAAGACCAAACATGATAGACTTATTAGGTCCCTGTCAGAAGTTATTCCATAAGGGGAGGTTCCCAATGTTAGCCTATTGGAGGATTAAACCTTACTGCGGTAGCAGTGGCTTGTGGCAGATATGCCAGCCTCACAAGGTTTTAGGGAAGAGCACCTGCACCTCAGCACTGTTTAGCAGTGGTGAGGCGCCCAGAGTCCTAAGTCCAACAAAATATAGGATAAAAATGGGAGGCAAAAAGGGCAAAAATGTAGGGGAGACCACCCTAAGGCTGACAGGTCTAACACATGTCCCCCCAGCTGAAAGTGGGGAGAACTACCCAACCTCCAGGGAGTTCTCATCACTAAGGCGGAAAAACCGAGAGAGACCGTCAGCATTGGCGTGGTCTACTCCGGGTCTGTGTTCCACCCTGAAGTCCATCCCCTGTAGGGAAATGGACCACCTCAACAATTTGGGATTCTCGCCCCTCATTTGCATGAGCCATCTGAGGGGCCGGTGGTCAGTCTGGATCAGGAAGTGGGAGCCAAACAAATATGGCCTCCGCTTCTTCACAGCCCAGACCACCGCGAAGGCTTCTCTCTCTATCGCACTCCACCGCTGTTCTCGGGGGGCAGCCTCCTGGAGATGAAGGCTACTGGTTGGTCCCTTCCCTCCTCATTGAGTTGCGAAAGTACTGCCCCTATGCCATGCTCTGAGGCGTCCGTTTGGACAATGAACTCTTTGGAGAAGTCAGGGGCCCTGAGCACAGGAGCGGTGCACATGGCCTGCTTTAGAGAGTCAAAGGCTTTTTGGCAAGCCTCTATCCAGATCACTTTTCTAGGTTGTTTCTTAGAGGTTAGCTCAGTCAAGGGGGCCACAATAGTGCCATAACCCTTGACAAATATGCGGTAGTAGCCTGTGAGGCCCAGGAATGCCCTGACCTCAGTCTGTGTTTTGGGAGGCTCCCAGGCCAGGATGGTTTCTATCTTGGCCTGTAGGGGCTGCACCTTGCCCCCTCCTACCAAGTGTCCTAGGTAGACTACCGACCCCTGCCCTATCTGGCATTTGCTAGCTTTGATAGTCAGGCCTGCCTGCTGCAGAGCCTGAAGCACTTCCTGGAGGTGACCCAAATGGTGCTCCCATCTGCTACTGAAGACAGCTATGTCGTCCAGGTAGGCAGCAGAGAAGGCCTCTAAACCGGAGAGGACCCGGTTCACCAGCCGCTGGAAGGTGGCAGGAGCATTTTTCAGTCCAAAGGGCATCACCCTAAACTGGTAGTGGCCCTCTGGGGTGGAAAAGGCGGACCTCTCTTTAGCTCCATCTGTTAGGGCGATCTGCCAGTACCCTGACGTGAGGTCAAAGGTACTCAGGTATCGGGCAGCCCCCAGCCTGTCAATGAGCTCATCCGCCCTCGGGATAGGATGAGCGTCAGTCTTGGTCACAGAGTTCAGTCCCCTGTAATCCACACAGAACCTAAGTTCTGGTGTGGTGCCCGGTGGGGCAGCTTTTGGTACCAGAACCACCGGACTGGACCAAGGGCTGTTGGAGGGCTCTATCACCCCCAACTCCAGCATCTTAGTGACCTCACTCTGGATGCTGGCCTTCACCTTATCTGACAACCTGTAAGACTTGGACTTGACAGGGGGGCTGTCTCCTGTGTCCACATCATGGGTACACAGGTGGGTAATCCCAGGGATAAGGGAAAACACTGAGGCGAACTGCCCCAGGACCTGGCGACAGTCCCTCTGTTGCTCAGGAGTCAAGGATGGGGAGAGGACCACTCCCTCCACCGATCCATCCTTCTCTTTGGAAGCAAAGAGGTCCGGGAGAGGTTCACTTTCCTCTTCCTCGGCCCCATCAGTTACCATCAGTAAGGTAAGCTCAGACCTCTCATGGTGGGGTTTGAGGCGGTTGGCGTGTAGCACCCTGTGGGGCTGCCTGGGGGTTTTAAGGTCCACTAGGTAAGTGGCCTTGCCCTTCTTCTCCAATATCTCATAAGGGCCTGTCCATTGATCCTGGAGGGCACTAAGCTCTCCAGGCTCCATGACCCACACCTTCTGTCCAGGTTTTAGCTCCACAGGGTGAGAATTCTGGTCGTACCATTCCTTCATTACCGCCTGGCTGGCCTCTAAGTTGTCAGAAGCTTGTTTCCACAACTTAGCCATTTGGCTACGGAAGGCCAGCATGTAGCTCACTACATCCTGGGGAAGCCTCCTTGGAGTCTTCTCCCACCCATCCTTCACTAAACTGAGAGGCCCCCTAACAGAGTGACCGTACAAAAGCTCGAAGGGGCTGAAACCCACCCCCTTCTGCGGTACCTCCCTGTAGGAAAACAGCAAACAGGGCAAGAGGATGTCCCACTTTTTCCTCAGGCCCTCAGGCAGACTCCTGATCATGCCTTTTAGGGTCTTGTTAAATCTCTCCACGAGACCATTGGTTTGTGGGTGGTAAGGGGTGGAGAACTTATAAGTAACCCCACACTCCTTCCACATGGCTTGCATGTAGGCAGACATAAAGTTGGTACCCCTGTCGGACACCACCTCTTTGGGAAAACCCACTCTGGTAAAAATCCCCATCAGGGCCCGTGCCACTGCAGGTGCAGTGATGGTTCTCAGAGGAATAGCCTCTGGGTACCAGGTGGCGTGGTCCACCAGAACCAGGATAAACCTGTGACCAGAAGAAGTCGGTGGATCCATGGGCCCAACAATGTCGATGCCCACCCTCTCAAAGGGGGTGCTAATGACAGGCAGCGGTTCCAGGGGAGCCTTCAGCTTAGTCCCTGTTTTCCCACTAGCTTGGCAGGTCAGACAGGTCCTGCAGAATGTATCTGAGGAGATCCTCATCTGCGGCCAATAAAAGTGTGGGACTAGCCTAGCAAAGGTCTTGTCTTGGCCCAAGTGTCCTGCCAATGGGATCTCATGAGCCAGTTCCAAAAGAAAGGCCCTGTAGCACTGGGGGACCACTAAGGCCCTTGATGACCCATGCACAGGAGCCTTGGGCTCACTGTAAAGGAGCCCATCCTCCCAGTAAATATGATACTTCACGGAGGCATTGCCTGCTGCTTGGGCTTCGGCCTGTCGCCTCATGCCCTCAAGGGTGGGACACTCCTTCTGTGCCCGGCAAAACTCCTCCCTGGTGGGCCCTCCTTCCACCTGCCACTCTGCAGGGGTAGGTAAGTCCCCCAAGGGAGCAACGTCCCCCTCCGTGGACTCCGGTGCAACCTCCTCAGGTGCCTCATCCATCTCACGGGGTGACTGCGCCGGGGCGTCCTTCCCACGCCCTCGGGCTCCTCCCTTCTTAGCAGCTGACTGGGCCATTTTTCCAGGCTCCAGCCCTGGCTGACTCCCTTTCCGGGCAGCCATAGACCGTGTGGTAGCACAAATCCACTCTGGCAACGCCAGCATCTCCACATGCGCTTTGAGCTCTACCTCCTTCCAGGCAGTATGCTCTAGGTCATTCCCTAACAGACAGTCCACTGGCATGGCAGGGCTCACAGCAACTCTTAAAAGGCCTGAAACCCCTCCCCACTCAAATGGAACCTGTGCTATGGGATAGTGACCCCCCCTGTTGTCAGCCATCACAACTGGATGGACTGCATCGGGAATTATTTGCTCTGGGGACACCAGCGGACTCCTTACCATAGTCATGCTGGTACCTGTGTCCCTCAGGGCCTCCACCCCCTGACCATTGAGGGTGACCCACTGCCTATACTTAGTAGTATTGGAGGGCACATGAACCTTAGGGACCATCTCACTGTCTCCCAGAGACACTAGGACAAGCCCTGCCCCCTCACTCCCATCATCTAGGGACAGCTCCTCCCCAAGCGCTACACTAGCCACCCCTGGGTTTTTACCTCCAGTGGGCTGTGGTGCTCTCTTGCGACACTTGGGATCCCCCTTGTAGTGTCCAAGTTCACCACACTCGTAGCACCGGACAATTCTGGGCTGCTGACCTTTGTCAGGATAAGTGGGCTTCTGGTGGCCAAATTGGGGCTGGGACCCAGACCCTTTCCCTTGTGAATTATTTTGGGGGCCTTTGGAGAACTCTTTCTTTTTGTCTCCCCCCTCTTTCCTCTGGTGGGAACCCTGACCACCCCTTTGGGAGTCCCCTCCAGAACCCTTGTTGGACACCCTGGTACTGAACCAGGTGTCCGCTTCCTCCGCAAGCTTCCTAGGATTGGTCAACTTGCGGTCAACCAGGTGTTGGCGCAGCTCTGGAAAACATTTCTCTAGAAGGTGCTCTCTTAAAAACAAGTCATACAACCCTTCATAGTCATGCACATTGCTGCCCCGCACCCAGCCCTCTAAAGCTTTACTAGCGTAGTCCAGGAAGTCTACCCAGTTCTGTGTGGGAAGTTTGTGGCTATTACTAAACCTCTGCCTATACCTCTCAGGGGTAAGACCGAACCTCTTAAGCAATGCGGCTTTCATGACAGAATAGTTAGTCTGGTCTTCCTTCTCTAGGTAAAGGAGGGTGTCCCTAACATCTGGAGGTAGGTACTTATACAAACCCCCCCCCCCAATAACTCTCTGGGACCCCATGGGCTCTTAAAGATACCTCATAGGCGGCTAACCACTTATCAATATTATCCCCCACCTTAAAACTGGCCATCACATCTTTAGGCATAAAGACCCTGGACTCACGTGAAGCTTCCATAGGTACGCTGCCACCATTCTTGTTGCTGTTGGCCCCTACTTCTAGGGCCCGGATTTCCAGTTCCTTCAGGCTGAGCTCATGAGCAAGTTCTTTTTCTCGCATAGCCAGTCGCTTGTTCTCGCGATCCTGCTCCATGGCCCACCTTTCTCTTTCCCGCTCTCTCTCCAGCTTGGCAAGCTCCAACTTGAGCTGTCTCTCCTCCCTCCTGTCCTCCAGGTCCTCTACGGACAGGCTCTTCACTGACACACTACTGCCTGCCCTGGAAGGTACCCTTGTACCTGGTAACAAATTACCATTTCCCGCCAAGTGCAGTAGGTCAAGGTTTCCTGTGGCGTCATGCTCTGGTCCTTGCTCGTCCCCATCTCCTTCTGAGTGGGCTGTTACCCATGCTCTCAAAGCTTTCTGAAGCTCTGCCTTCTTGGCGCTTCGCTTGAAGGGCACCCCTTTCTCCTCGCAGAACTCTTTGAGTTGCGCCAATGTGTAAACTTCCAGATTGTCCAGCTCAAATTCCATGTTGCTAGGTGGGGCCTCAGACGTTTGTAGAGAAAACCAAATGGGACTTAGGCAAAAGGACTTTTAAAAAGAGCAGCCAGTCAGGGAGAATTTTTTAAAAAATTCAAAAATGCCAATTGGAGAGGGTAGACAAAAATTCAGTAGAGTCAGTTGTAGGGTTGCGGTGTACACTGCGTCGCTGCGTGGTGTTACACAAGCACAAGTCCTATCCCACCGCTCGATCACCAATGTTAGAACCGGGGTCTCTAGTTGGCAGGGGTATGCACCCTAGTCCAAGTAGGGACCACCGCTTCCGACCTGGTAGCTTGGCGCAGAGCAGCAAAGGCGTAACTTCAGAGGCAATGTGTAAAGTATTTGTGCAACACACAACGACGATGACACAGTAAAAACACTCACAAAAGGAACACCACACCAGTTTTGTATAAGAATAAGAATTTCTTTATCTAAAAATTATGCGAGAACCAAAAGCAGGTAAATCCAGCTCCAGGCAAGATCAATAATAAAAAGGATTCCAGTTTCCAAGCAAGATCAATAATCAATAAGAATGAATCCAGTTCCCAGGCTTGATCAATAACAAAAAAAGGATTCCAGTTTCCAAGCAAGATCAATAATCAATAAGAATGAATCCAGTTCCCGGGCCTGATCAAATCACCAAAAGCTCATGTGTGCCAAGGGCTCTTGCTGGTAATGTCTTTCTCACAGTGTCCTTGGATGGTAAAAGTACACTTGAGGTAGGTTCTTATGGTCAAAATTCACTGGGGGAAGGTTCTTAGGCCAAAGTTCCCTTGTAGCATAATAAGTGTGCCTCTCATAGAAATGATGCTCCCAGCGTAGGAAGTGCGGCTGCCCAGGCGCTGCTGGTAATGCTAAATAATGCCCCAGTGTCAATTACCAAGTAATTATGCCCCCGTAGGCCAGTCAGTGAAGGACGGTTCCCAGCCAAGCACAAAGCTCACACTCCAGGTACCCGGCCAACCCGCACCCCGCCCCTTCGCAGCAGCCTGGTTGCACTGAGGCGTTACCTGGAGTGGTGGTTGCGGACGCAGGTGCGAGGCTCCTCTCCCCCCGGGGCCTTGGGCTCAGCAGGCGCTGCACGGGTGGGGGTCACAGCCACACAGCGCTCCTTTAGCACAGCGCTTAACAGTGCCTCCAAGTCCTGGGCAACGACGGAGCCTCCTGCCACACAGCGCTTCGCTTCTCAGCGCTACACAGCGCGCTCCGGTCCCAGTGGCGGTGACATCAGGGCCAGTTTCAGTGGGCTTGCGCCAGAAGCAGAGGCAATCACAGAGCCCTGGGAGGATCACGGGGCAAGCAGTGCTGAGGGCAGGCACAACGTTGCAGGGCAAATCTTGAGAGTGTTGTTGCTGTTCCAAAGGGCAGTCTTTAAAATGCTGTGGTCCAAGGACAGGTAGTTTCCTTTAGCTTAAAAAGGGTGCAGTCCCAAAAAGGCAATCTTTAAAAGGTTGAAGACTCCCTAAAATGTGGTTCAAAGAAAAGTAGTTCCTTTGGGATGTTGTGGAGACACTCTGGTGGTGATGTTGCAGTCTCCCATGCAGGGCAGGATCAGCAGACAGTAGGGCAGCTCAGCAGGTTGTGGGGCAGCAGTTCCTTGGAGCAGTCAGCCTCCTTCCCAGTGGCAATCCTCTTGCGCAGCAGTCCTCACTCCAGCAGGGATTCTTCCAGGTCCAGCAGTGTAACAAGAATGTGAGGCCAGGACCCTCCCTTATATATCTTTTTAGTCTAAGGGCTAGAAAGTGGTGGAAGTCTCTGGAAGGGTCTGGGGGCAGGGGCTTCTGGAAGAGTCCAGGGTGTTCTGGTATGTTCCCTGCCTTCCCTGACCTAGCTGTCACAGTGACGAGAGACAGGCCGTTAAGGCTACAGTGGGCAGCCCGTCACAGCTCATCCCAGGGAAGAAGGTGTGAATCACCACTCCCACCTCCCAACCCAGGCAGGCTATCAGTACGCAGAGGGGAGGGGGGAGTCTGCAGCCTAATCTAAGTGTAGGCAGGAAAAGGTCCCCTTTATAAAAGTGGGATCCCTAGCGTGGTAATGCCCAAACCCTATATATCATTGGAAAGGGTTCCCCGCCCCGAGTCCAACAAGACCAAACATGATAGACTTATTAGGTCCCTGTCAGAAGTTATTCCATAAGGGGAGGTTCCCAATGTTAGCCTATTGGAGGATTAAACCTTACTGCAGTAGCAGTGGCTTGTGGCAGATATGCCAGCCTCACAAGGTTTTAGGGAAGAGCACCTGCACCTCAGCACTGTTTAGCAGTGGTGAGGCGCCCAGAGTCCTAAGTCCAACAAAATAGAGGATAAAAATGGGAGGCAAAAAGGGCAAAAATGTAGGGGAGACCACCCTAAGGCTGACAGGTCTAACACAGCGCCTCTGTGAATGTAAGACTTTGGAAGGTCAATACACCTACCAGATTAGGGGCAGGAGAAAAATATATCACCATTCCCCTGATGACGGGCTGTTATATTAGTCATTACAGCTGCACTTACCTATATATGGATACAATGCCACAATGTGCCCCACGCAACAAGCGTAATATGAGAACTATGTGTTGAATTTTTGTGTGTATTTACTAAACTGTATTTTCTCTCTTCTTTTTTTCTTTCACAGGGACCACCACAGGTCACCCCATTTTTTTGCTTCTCAGTGGGCCCACTCAAGCCCGTAAGCAGAACCTAATAGCTGATTTTTGCTACTAGGTTTTAGGAATGTAGGCATATCATACTTACTTAGAATTGAGTCATTTTTGGTGGGGATCATTAGAGGTCCTGAGGAGTAAGCAGTACGGGACTGCTTACGAAACATGTCATGTCGACCAGGTGGTTAACATATTCTGTTCTACTCCACGAACCCCTTTTTATTGTTCTCAGCTAGGGAATCCATTACATTAATTTTTTCCACTAGCCAGGGAATTTTTTAACTTTTTGAGTATCTTGCACTCATTCATTTAGGTCCCTACACCCCCATCACCTACCACTATCCTTACACCACACATAGCCTACCTTCAAAAATGAGTGCTCCCGCGTAGTTCGTAGGTCGCAGCACGCCCCACCCCGTAGAGGGACGGGAAGACCCCCATGATGAAGCATGACACTAAGGGATTCTTAGTGTGTCAGGGGTATTTTAAAAACACATAGTGCTCTCTATTTGCCATTTGCAAAGGGAGTCATTTCTCACTACCTTTTCACTGCATAGTTGGAAAACATATATATATAAATGCCATGTTGCAGGGATGCACCCTGTGACACAAGACCCACGACATGGGCAACATGTGTGTAAGGGGGAGTCAAGGTCCCTGGATTTGTCGGTGCTGCAATTCTTATTTGGCCATGTACATGGCACGTCGGTGTGCAGGGGGTATTGTTTGTCCCTCTGCAATGTGAGGGGGAGATGCAGTTTCACAGTGTGTACCATGTTTGTTTCCAGATTAGCGCAGTTTACATACTGAATGCATGTTTATGTGCATTGTGGCTGTTAGTGGGGAAATGCCTATCTGATTTGGACAATGGTCCTTTTTTCAGCATCACGGCTGTGGGGTTGTGCTCGCAGGTTTTCATCTCACTGTTTGTTTATTCTGCTTTTATGATGCATTTTCCCACAGACGAGTGGGATTTGCAGGCCGGTCGCTGGTTTTCGGGGAATTTTGTGTCGCGATTGGCCTCATCGCAGGATTTCTTGCGTTCACGTTTTGCATATTTGCGGTGTGACGTTGATTTCATCGTGGCCATTTGACGCGTTATCTGGTACCGCCATGTTGTGAATACTTGGTTGACACGGCGCAAAATTCCTGCGATGGACTGCGAAGTTGAGGGTTGCGTGAAGTAACTTATGGGATGATTATCACATGTTCTTGAGAATATGCCCCTTAGTTCTCTATTTTATCCTTTCCTTGAAAGTTTTATGCCTAAGTTCTTTAATGACTTTGGGGCCGAATACGATGCGGTTTGGAAGGCCTCCTAATGGCATTTGCTCCGTCCGAACCGGATCGGCAACATGTCTTTCCGACTGAATCAGAAAGATTTCCGACCGACCGAGTACGATGAGAGTTAGACATTAGGAATATCCTAATACGAACCTGACGGCACTTGGAATGACCGAGCCGTCAGAACAGACTTGTATCTCTCTACAGGCAGCGTTTCTGAACAACCGATTACGATGCTGGACAGCCTTTCCGAATCGTGCCATCTGACTCGAATTGGCAGTTGGAATCAGAATTTGCTGCCCGTGGCAGTCTCCCCTTGCACCTGGATCATTCCCAATCGGACCCATGGGGCTACCAATGGGTCCCCCCTTACCAGCCATGCACAGTGTGGCAGGCATCAGGGGTGCCCGCCACAGGGTGCCCGATTTTCCCCAGCCACTACTTTCTTCAATTTGAGCCTATACATTCGGTCGGAACATAGGCTCCCATTGAAGTCAATAGGAGTCCAACCAAATCGTATCTGGAAGCATCCGGATGAATCGTAATCGGTCGGGCGGACTCTCCCGATTTGAGTCGGTCGGAAACCATTCCAAACCAATTCGGATGGAATGATTTCCAAATCCTCATCATAATCGTGCCCTTTATGTGAGAAACTGAGTTAATGGTTGAGGGGGGTGAACCCCCACTCAAGCAGCAACCGCAGTTCTTGTCAGGGTGAGGCACAAGCAAACACCAAATTAACCTACACTCAACCCTCTGGTAGCTTGACACACAGCAGTCAGGCTTAACTTAGAGGAAATGAGTAAAGTATTTACTTAGCACTTCAAGCAGTAACCTCTCCGGCGCTGCACCAAAGATTTGGAACTCTCTTCCACCGGAAGTACACAGAATCTCTTCAACAAAGGCTTTCAAATTGGAAGCTAAATGATTCCTTATGAACAAATTCTTACCCTAAGAGGGATAGGCTCACTTGCTCAGATGTTGATATTGCATTTATGTTATTTCTCTCATCATTTTGTAAAGCGCTCTGATATCCTTCGGGATCTTGTTCGCGCTATATAAAACTTTATAAATAAAATAAATAATAAAGTGGAAACACAACACTAGAAAACTCCCATATAAATTTTAAAACATAGAGGAGACTCTAATAAATAAGCCAAGGCCAAAATGACAAAAATCCAATCAGTAGAATCAGAGATATGCAATATTAAAGATTTCAGTGAAAATAGTATCAGGAAGCCCAAAGCACCACTCACAGCCATCTGGTCGTTCGAGACCAGGAAAAAGACACAAGCAAAGACGAAACGAGATGGAGTGCGGGTCAGATACAGGAACCAGGTTAGTCCCACTGAAAAGTTGCCTTCTCAGTCTAGCGCAAAGAGTCTTGTTCGTGGTGGAGGGGTTGCGAGGAGCAGAGAAGCTAACTTTTCAGTAAGACTAACCTGGTCTCAGTGTCCAACCCACACTCTATTGCAGTTGGCCTGTACTTGTGGCTGTCTCGGTTCGGAAGGAGGCAGAGACTTAGGGCGATGCCCCAGAATCTACAGGGGAGGGTACTGCCACCCTCGGAAAGCTACCTGAACTGACCAAATGGCAGAAGGAACTGGGTGCCAGCAGGGAGGAGTTCTGCAAGGTGCAGATGGAGTGCCCTGCTCTGAAGGACCCACAGAGGCAGGCCAAAGGATACACAGCTGGCAACACCTCTAGTGATCCCCTGATCTATTGGGAGATTGTTTTCCTGTATAGTGAGCCTAAGGTTTCCTGAACCTAGTAGAACCAGTGTGTTGGTAGCCTCCCAGGGCTATAGGGCCTTCCTACTGAAGCTGGCTCATGATGTTCCCCTGGCAGGTCATCTGGGGCAGGACAAGACCGTTGAAAGGCTTGTCACCCACTTTTATTGGCCCTGGTTGAGGATGGCTTCAGATGTGTTCTGTAGGTCATGCCCTACCTGTCAGGTCTGTGGCAAGTCAGGGGGAGCACAAGTCTCCCCTACAGGCATTTCCTGTCATTGGCACCCTCTTCGAAACGGTGGTCATCAGCATTGTTGGGCCTTTGGAACCCAAGACAGCCCTGGGCAACAGGTTCATCTTGGTTTCGGTGGACCATGCCATCCGAAACCCAGAGGCTATCCCTCTGAGAACTCTGGCTTCACCCACAGTGGCCAGGACACTGATGGAGATAGTTACCTGTGTGGGGTTTCCCAAGGAGGAAGTTTCTGACTGTGATGCCAACTTCATGTCTTCATACATGAAGTCCATGTGGAAGAAGTGTGGGGTAATCTATAGATTTTCCACACCTTACCATCTCCAAACTAATAGGCTAAGAGGTTCAACAAGACCCTGAAGGGCATAATCATGGGCTTATCAGAGACCTTGAGGCAGAAGTGGGGCATCCTCTTGCCAGGCTTGTTTTTGCATACAGGGAGATACTGCAGAAGGGGGTGGATTAATTAAACCCCTTTGAAATTATATACAAGCACTCTGTGAGAGGGACTCTCTGTCTGGTGAAGAAGGGACAGGAGCAAGCTCCCAGAAAGCCCCCCAGGATGTGGTCAGCTGCATGTAGGCACACAGTATCCAGATGAATCAATTCTGGAAAAAGGCCAAACAAAATCTATAAGCCAGCTTGGAGATCATGCAACAGTAGTATGACCAGAAGGCTTGTTTGGCCGAGTTTCAACCCGGCCAAAAAGTATGGGTGATGCGGGCTGTGGAGCCCAGGGCCCTTCAAGATTGCTGTTATGGGCCCTATGAGGTGAAACAGTGCAAGACAGAGGTCACCTACGTGGTAGACCTTGAGACTCCCAGGAAACCTTTTAGGGTTTTGCACGTCAATCGCCTGCAACGCCACTTCGAGACATCAGAGATAAACATGCTCCTGGTCACAGATGATCGAGCGGAGGAGGAGAGTGAACTTCTCCCTGACCTCTTTTTTTCCAAGTACCAGGATGGGTGAGTGGCGGGAGTTACCCTTTCCCCTATCCCGACTCTAGAGCAACAGAGGCAGAGCTGCCTTTTGCTGGGGCAGTTTGCCATCTTTTCTTCCTTACGCCAGGACTCATCACATGGTGTACCCATGTTATTGATACTAGGGACAGTATGCCGTGAAGAGTACCATCTATCTGATGAGATGAGAGTCAGCATAAAGGAGGGAGCCACCAAACTGCTGGAACTAAGGATCATTGAGCCCTCAAAAAGTCCTTTGTCTGGACCAGTGCAGTTGCTCCCCCAAGGCTGCTCCATCAGGTCCCACCCCAGAACTTAGGTTCTGCATAAATTACAGGGAACTCAATGCAGTCATCAAGACCAACACATACCCCATCCCCAAGAGGAGGAGCTCATAGATCAGTTGTGAGCTGCCAAGTTCCTCAGCACTTTTGTTTTAACATCTGGGTACTGGCAGATTGCCTTGACCGAGGGGGCAAAAGAGAGGTCCACATTCTCTACCTCAGAAGCACACTTCCAGTTCTGGGTTATGTCCTTTGGAGAACTTCCGCGCCACCTATTAGACAACATTGTGGTCTTCAGTTCTAGCTGGAAGGGCCACCTGTGCCACCTCAGGGAATTCAAGTTCTACAGAGAGAAGGACTGACTATCAAGGCCAGTAGTGACAGGCAGGGCAAGGTTCTGCTGTGGTCTACTTTCTACTTGGGACACCAAGTGGGAGGAGGCAAGGTGCAGCCCCTCCAGGCAAAAATTCTAATCATTCTGGCTTGGGAGCCCAACCCCTAAGACCCAGACATACGTGATAGCCTTCCTGGACCTCTTTGGATACTACAGGAGATTTGTTAACTGGTATGTCACCACTGTGCTCCATTGACAGAGATGATTTCTAAGAAGCAGCCCAGACAGGTGATCTGGATGAAGGGATGATAGAATGCTTTTGACACCCTGAAGAAGACCATGTGCACAGCACCTGTGCTCAAGGCCCCTGACTTCTCCAGGGACTTCATTATGTGGACAAATGCCTCAGAGCATAACATAGGGAACGTTTCCACAGCAAAGTGAAGAGGGCCAATATCAATCTTCATCAGTAAGAGGTTATTTCCCAAGGAACAGAGGTGGAGTGCAGGAAGGCCTTGCAGTGGTCTGGGCCCTTAAGACATTTTGACAATACCTGTGTTGTGCTCACTTTCAGGTTCTGACAGACCACACACCCCTCAGATGGGTAATGCAGATGGGGAGGTGGAGAATCCTAAACTATTGTGGTGGTCCGTCTTCCTACAGGGAATGGACTTTACGTTGGAACACTGCCCTGGAATGAACCATGCCAATGTTGATAGTCTCTTTA
Organism: Lissotriton helveticus; assembly: GCF_964261635.1. Taxonomy (NCBI): domain Eukaryota; kingdom Metazoa; phylum Chordata; class Amphibia; order Caudata; family Salamandridae; genus Lissotriton; species Lissotriton helveticus. The sequence continues at coordinate 1,294,893,862 of NC_136069.1, forward strand.
GGTTTTTCTGTCTTAGAGATGAGAACTCCCAGGTGGTTGGGTAGCTCTCCCTACTTTCAGATGGGGTTGGGGAGGGCACGTATTATGCCTGGCTTCCTTGGCGTGGTTTTTCCCATAACTTTTTGCCTTCAATTCTCCTGTTTTGCTGACTTTGTTTTTGCTAGACCTATGACTCTGCACACTTTACCACGGCTAACCAGTGTTAACGTGTTTGTGCTCTCTCTTGGAAACATAGTCAAAATTAGAATATGCCCAATTGGCTACATTTAATTTATTTTTAAGTTGCTAGTAAAGTGGCACTACCTGTGCCCAGGGCCTGTAAGTTAAATGCTACTGGTAGGATTATAGCACTAATTGTACCACCCACGTATGTAACCCTTTAAACATGTCTCAGGCTTGCCATTGCAGCCTCTGTGTGCAGTTTTGAACTACCATTTTGAACTACCAGCCTTTTGCCAGGCCCTAACCTTCCTTTTAATACTTATAGCTCACCCCTAGGGTAGGCCCTGGACACTCTAGAGGGCAGGGCTTATTGTATTTAAGAAGTTGGATATGTACTTTTATGATTTACATGTCCTGGTAGTGAAAAACTCTTAAATTCATTTTTCACTACTGCAAGGCCTACCTCTCCTATAGCGCCTTGAGACCCTCACGGGTAAGTAGCACGCTCTACAAGTACTCTGATTGATTGATTGATAACATTTTAGTTACCTTATTACATTTAATAGGCTCAAAATGGTAACAGATAACAAGTTAATGTTTGCAGTTTTTGGAACTGTAATGAAAAAAACTCTCTTATGATGGAGTCTGATTTTTTGGTAACAATTTTGAAAAGGCAACTTTTAGAATGTTGCCATTTTCCTGCCATATCCATTTAGGGTCTTTAGTCTGACTCTGGGTCACATGACTGAGTGTAGCTGTCAGTTGGTGATTTTTGTATCCCTCCTAGACAGCCACACACAATAGAGACCTTATGTGTGCCTGGATGGGTCATCACTGGCAGGGTGGGAGGGTGGAGCTGGGCACAGTCCTTCTTACACTTGAATAAGCTGAATCCTACCTCCACACAAAAGGCTACATACATCCTTGTAGTTAGACTGGAACCAGGGCAGGGAAGGCAGGACACCTGGGCACTTCAAAGAGAAAGCTCTACAAGCGTCTCCCATTTCAAAGGAAGACCCAGGTTTAAATAATGGACATCAGGCACCATCTCTTCAGTACACTTCTGGACCTTTGTAAACTGTGGCAGGAAGAAGAACCACTGTGCTGCTAAAAGAACTACCACTCTGCTGTATTTTTGCCCTGCTGAATTACTTCCTTGCTGGACTGCTGCCTAGTTGGATTATTGCCCTGCTATCCTGCTGCCTTCCTGCCTGAGTCAGAGGGATTTGGACCTGAACCCAGGATTTCCAAAGTGGCTCTGTGGAACGGAAACGTCCCCTACCTCCCTTGGGCGATGGCTCAGCACAAACTCTCTGGGCTCTGAGCCCGACCATACCGCGTCCCTGGCAACACGGTCTCCTCCCCTTTCTCTTCCCTTGCAGGAGCCAATCACAATAGACGGAAGACCGGAAGGACCTTACGCTGACCCCGGAAGTTCCGCCCTCGATCCCGACCCGGAACCCGGAAAAGCCGACAGCAGCAAGGAGAGAGCGTTCCAGGCGGCGGACTCGTGGCAGGAGACAGCGTGCAGAGAACCGGAGGTGGAGAACGGAGGTAGCGGAGGCAGCGGAGAAGAGAAGACCGGAGGCGAGGAAGAGGACATTTGGACCGAAGACTGGTGGAGTCCCCAGGAGGTGGCTGGAGAGCGGCTGCAACTCGCGGGAGAGTTGCGGCGGGGCATGTGAATACCCTGTCTTCTTGCTCCCAGGTGGACCTGTATATTTGTGTAAATAGAGTGTCCCCTCACCGTGTAGCACCACTAAGAGCACTGTATATATATATCATAGACCACGTCACGAGTCAAGTAGAGTAGAGAACCCCACACCTGAACCCTCACCAAATCCACCCTCTTCCTTCCTGCTCTTTCTCCTTCCAATCTTCGACCCTACCGTCCCGTTCCTCACTCTCGCTTTGCCTTCCACACAACCTTTGTGTTGGTGACAGTACTCAGACAGTCCTGCGTTTGAGGACTAACCGCCCTGTTCTCTCTCCCTTTAACTCCGAGGACCACCGGACCCGAAGCGGAGAAGAAGGATCTGCTCCAGAGACGTCCAGCCTACAGAACCTTTCCCGGACCTTCCCTCACCCGACGACATCCAGGAACACTTCCTTCATCCCTATCCTCTGCTTCTTTGCCTTCCGCAACCCTGACTTTGTGTACCACAATAAAGAAAGCTAAGACATAGCTCACTACATCCGGCCTCCACGCCTGTTATTCCAGTCCACCCAAACCCCTAGCCCACAGGCTCCAAGGGCTACTCTGATGGCCTCCTGTTGAGAGCCACATGGGCATTACAGGCTCCAAACCCACTGCAACAGCACCCAGATTCTACTGGAGCAAGCCCTTGACCCCCATGTGGTGCCCCTCAGGTCCTGAACCCTTGCTGTGGCCTCGGAGAGGCTGAGCTGCACTGAACCACAGTGACAAATGTCCTCAACTCCAGGCCTGCTCTTCCTGCTACATCGTCGACCACCCATGCCATTTTTCTGCTCCTTGACACACTCTTCAACCTGAACTGGACTCACGGACTGAGAAGGTAAGTTTTTAGTTGGATTAACCTGGTCCCTGCAACCGACTTGCACTCTATCTAGGTCAGCCTGAACGTGTGACTTTCTACCGGTCTAGCATCGCCAGATTGCCCTAAGTGGCGCTTTGTCTTTTTGGCACTGTTTTCACTTACATTTTTTAAATTGCATTTCTCTGACTCAACTGATTGGATTTTTGTTGTTTTGGTCATGAGTTATTTACTAAATTGTGCTCAGTTTGGTGTGGGATTTTTCTTGTGGTATGTTTCACTTTATTACTGTTTGAAGTGCCTCAAAAATATTTTACATATTGCCTATAAATTAAGCTTGACTGCTCTTTGCCAACCCACCAGAGAGTTGAACACATGTTAATTTAGGATTTGCTTGTGCCTCATCATATCAAGCACTGTGGTTGGTGATTGAACAAGGCTTCACCCCCCTGAACCAGTAGCCCAATTTTTCACAATTTGCATTTGATACTCTGATCTCAGACTACACAGGTTGAGAAGTTTAATAGCTATCTGTCCTCTTTGAAATGAGATGCAATGAACAAATGAATGACGAATAACAGAAATGACAAACAAGTGTAGGCTAGGAACTTCCTACAAAATGTGAGTAAAATTAATCAAGACATCAGCTCCTTCATTGAAGATAATTTAACTAACGTTAAAGTTTCAAGAAATAGTAAATCGAACCCTTTAAAGTCCACTGTTTTCGCTACTTTTGCTTAGACTGTAGTGGGAATACTAAATATAACCCTTTCAAAGTCTAACCATTTTACTGCTGTTGCTTGAACTGGAGAGTGAATAGAAAATGTAACCCCTCCAAAATCCATAAATTCCCTTCTGTTGCTTAGACTGGAGTGGGAATATTAAATCTAGCCCCTCTGAAGCCCAATGCAATCTCTACTGTTGCTTAAACTGGACTGGGAATAGTAAATGTAAACCCTCAGCAGTCCAGCACTTTCCCTACTTTTGTTCAGATGTGAGTGGAAATAGTTAATGTAAACTCTCAGAAGTCTAACGATTTCCTTTCTGTTCTTTATAATTGAGTGGGATTAGTGAATCTAAGCCCTTTGACGTCTAACTTTTTTCCTACTGTTGAGTGCAGATATTTTTAAGTCATTTTTTGTGTGTTAGGAAATGTTTATGTTCTTCGTACAAAAATGTTTGACTATATATATTTAGCTAATACATATTTTATATATAGTGTATTAATTCACTTTATTTATAAAAAAAATAACTTTATTAAAATATTATTAATTTATGTTAATTAAATGTAGTGTGCAGTATAAGTAAATACAATTTTTATTATGTTTCTCTTAAAATTTTATTTAGGTCAAATATTTTTGTTTGTGTACATATACATATATTTATTTCATCCCAAATATCCCCATCGCAGAGGGAAAACAATTTGTTGGTGCCCGCGTTGGAGACCGGGAATGTGTCTCATTTATTTCATAAACAAATGATGGCGCGGCACACTTATTGGCGGTAAAGATGTTGTTTATTATCAGATCAAGCGCAAAACTCCTACGCGTTTCGAACTAACGTTCTTGGTCACGGCAGTGTTCTACATTTGTCCTTTCTCACTTTCCACTTTATATACTCTTACACCTATATGTTCAAGATGATGCATTATGGGCCTCGTGGTTAATGTTTCAACCAAGCTTTATTATTTTTTGGTGACAACTCTTATCCGGCTATCGTGTTTTATGTGGGGGTTAAGAGTCTGAGTAATACTCACTTATGCTTTTACCTCATAGTAGGCAATTACAGCGCATGAAAGACATTCACGAGAATACCGTGAACGTGTGCCGATGATGCTGTAGCAATAGCATCGGCTTTGTGAGTCTTTATTAGTCTTAAGCTGTTTCTAGGGCTGAGTGCCCTTTGCCCCCACTATTTCCACTACGCCTGCTCTACTTTATGCATTGATTTTTGGCCCTATTATCATGATCTATGTGCCCTATTACTTCCAATGGTTTTCGCTGCGATAATACATTTGATTTACACTCTGTTAAACAATTTCATTGTCCTTTTTACATCTTTTTCCTTCAAAGCTGCACATGCATCTCCTCGTCTGCGTTCAGCCCCAGCAGATTATTGGTGTTAAATTTAATTATAATTTTGATTCAAGTCTTCTTAGTTTTTGTATTCTGTCCCCACCTCGTTCTTGTCTGGGGACCATTGCCAATCCCAGGTATTCAATGTCTTGCCAAGTCTTCCCAACCTGAGTTTTGATATGTTTAGCCTTGGCATGTGTATTGTCATTGTTCTGAATTGCCCGGATATGTTCCAATATTCATTTTTTTAAAGGGCATTTTGTGCTGCCAATGTATTCTTTTCCACTGCAACATCTTAGCATATAAACTACAAATGAAGACTCACATGTTATATTGGTCTTGATTACAAAGTTTTTTCCTGAGGGATCTTTTAGATTGGAGGTGTTACATCCTATCTTGCAGGCTTTGCACGTCATGTATTTTGTAAATCCATTGCTCCTCTTTTGGAGCCAATTTACAGGTTTGTTTGCTGTAAAATGACTTTGCACCAAATGGTCCGAGAGATTTGGCGCTCTTCGATATGAGATCAAGGGACCCGCACCAATATTGCTTCCTATGTCCGGATCTTTTAAAAGTACATGTCAGTATTTTGAAAGTATTTTCTGAATTTGATAACTTTCCTTGGTGTAGGTCATGATCATCTGTGGTAGATCCGCTTCCCCTTGTGTGGTCCACGTGGTTTCACCTGTAATCTTATTTGCATCATCTTGATTTTTCTTGTTCAGTGTTTCCAATCTTGTTTTCTCTCTTGCTTTCTTTTCACCTCTGTCAATGTCTACATGCTTGTATCCTCGTTCTGAGAATCGAGCTCTAGTATCTTCAAATTCTTTCTCCATTTCCTCGCCGAATTTCCTCCGAATATATATATATTATATCCATATAAAAAGATATTATCTACTGGCGGTCGCCAGTAGATAGTTATAGTTAGGACCTATTATCCATAGGAAATCCGCAACATTCTATAGCCAATAACTTTCGCGTCAAATAATGAATCTTCTTGCAATTTTCCAAACTTTTGGCCAGCTCAGTTCCGCTCTTTCCCTGAAAATTTAGGGGTGATTAGTCCAGCGGGGGCCGAGTAAAAAGGGGAGGTCCCAAAATGTGTTTTTCCCATGCAATATTCCATAGGACCTTTAGTCACAGCTACAGCTTGAATGGCAGAACGGAATTACACCAAATGTGGCAGAGAGGTAGTCCTCAATTTCGACTTGTGCCTTTGGCCTATCTGGTGTCAATCAGTTCAGTACTTTTTGAGAAAATTGCAGTTAAAGTAATTTATATATCTATGGGTGCGCAGGATCAGCGGATTGTGCGAGGATTGGCCTCGTAGGATAAGCGCACCGTCCCATCACACGCTCAATTCTAATTTGCTGTCAAGCGGGTTGTAAACATTCGAAACCAGGAACTGTTGTTAGCCATTTTGTGTCTCGGTAGAAGCGAGGCTGAGGAAGTCTGTGGAATATGTTGGCAAAACGTGAACAGGGGCAAGTTAGACACACCCTCACTTCCTGGACCTGCTTAGGGGGTGACATAGGGACCCGTAGGGCCAAAAAAGTAAAATAGTATTTTTCTTTTTAAAAAGTAGTCACGGAATGCACATAGGATCCGCGCATTTCGCCGCAGAAAAAAAAAAGAAGCATGTATTTTTGAGATATGCATCAAGCTTATGTGTTTAGATCTTTGGTGGCCCTTAAAAGAACCCTTGTGTTTATTTAGAGATGTTAGTACCTACAAGTAAGTACCGATGCAGTGTCTAAAGTTCAAGAGGAAGACTCTGTTTCCCTCATCTGTAAAATGTACACCATCTGTCCTATTGATGCCATGCATATTGAAACACAGATTGTTGTGGTATATGGACCCCATTGTATAGTCTCGGCGAAAAGCAGAAACAGATTTATTCACATGTTTTCTAGCTTTCTCAATCTGTGGACAAAATTGATTGGACCAGTTCCATTTTTGCCTTTGGCATATGTTAGAATATACGAAGGCAGTTTGGGAGAACAGTTACATCAATTCTCTAAAGGTGTCCTCCATAAGCATTTCCAGACCTACCCCAGTCTAAGTGCCTAGGTCATTGCCACCACAGTGCATAATTATGAGGTCAGGGTGTTAGAGATGTAAAAAGGATTTCACCAATGGCATCAATTGGTGCCACTTTAACCCTCTCTGTCCAACCCATTTAATGTCTGCGTTTGGTAAAGCTAGGTCTTTATGAATTCCTTTCTGTTCTGCGTACCTTTGGCTCCAGAAAATATGGCTGTGTCCCACAATCCACACTCTAAGCATGTTGAAGGGAGGTCTGGATGTACTCAGATAGTCTCTGTAAATGAAGTGCCAGTTTGAAAAGTAATATTTTTGTAAAATGGTGGATAAGATGCAGTTGAGAAAAAAAGAAGAGAAATGATTGGTTGTTTGACAATATTCTACATTGAAAACTAGGGTGCAGGTTTCTGTTTTTTGAAAGCCTGATTCTTATTGGTTAAGAAAAATTGATAGAAAGGAACATTACATAAGATAAGCTGGTATATTGATAAGTCAAGCACACTTGCTGTTTTGATTAGTAACATTGGGTGATGAACTTTTGACCTGTGTCCTCAGTGAAGTGTTCCATGAAGTGTTTCTATGGTAACAGGCAGAAAGCAGAATGGGGGTAGGGTTCAAATGTATGTCGTAAGGAAAGGATTGAAATGTCTAACCAATAGAAATGTGTGTTTGGATTTGTATTAATGTGGTAAGGAATGTGATTTGATGTTCAGATGTATATGTGTTGAAAATGAGAGGGAAACTCTGCCATTCTATGGTTCAGGTGAGAGGTGTTGAAAACAGAGATTTTGAATAAGAAAATCTGCTGTGTGACTGACATACTTTTTATTCTACAAAATAATTGGAAAGGTGAGTTATTCATTTGTGAGGGACAGTATGTGGTGCATTTTGGTTTTAATTAGAGTACTGTGTTCTGCTAAAGTGAAGGGAATTTTTTTTTGTCTCTAGAATTTTATTGTATGTGTGCATTTAGAAAGCATTCTGAGATAAGCATTTGTTAATTTTATGTGTTTGCACACAGATAACTATGATGTTCTCTTGTTTTGGTAGAATTAGAAACCAGTTATTTTTTATTTATTTGCAAAAATGACTCAAGTTTGTAGATTAAAAAGTAGTGCTCATTCTACACTACGAAATGTGTTTTAGTAAAATAGAAGGGATAGTGTTGTTTGTCTAGAATCACACAGGGGTATATTATCAAGAACGGCGATAAAATTATTGTTGCTTTAGTGGCAGGAAATTGCAGCTAAAGCGGTGATAATGGGATTGATAGTATGCGCTTGTGAATTCCTATAGCAGACCAGGTTGTGGTGTTAATCTGGACTGCTATGGGAATTCACAAGGGCATATTATCAAGCTGAATATCGTCACTTTAGTGGCAGTTTCCTGTCGCTAAAGCGGCCATAATGTTATCGACGTTCTTGATAATATGCCCCACAGTGTGTCTTCTGTGCATTTAGGAATCACTCTGAGAGAAGCATTTTGGCACTTCGGGACATATTATGAAGCAGGACATTAACAATTATCGTTGTTTTAGCGGCAGAAAACTGCCACTAAATCGGCGATAATGGGCTTGATAATATGGACTTGTGAATTCTAATAGAAACCTATGTTCTAGTGTGAACATGGGCTTCTATTGGAATTCTTTTTTTTTAATTTATTTTTTTATTGAAGAAAATCAGGGAAAAGCAATACATTTACGGAACAATCACAATCAGCCGCAATGTACATATAGACGATTCGCAAATGGCTGTGATATCGGCATGGAGCACGTAAAAGTAAATACAGGTAAAGCAAGACACAAGCCGCAATATTATACAGTCCCAGTTGCACAACATAATTACTCACATTACAAGTAGTCCTCCCCACTGCCCCCCAAGTCGCTGGTGGTTTATGGGGTTGTATCACCTGTAGTGATGTCTGGCGGGTCACATATATGTCCCCGAAATATATTCCATGCTTCCCAAACCTTTTCTCATTTGCGAGGACAGCCACGGTGTACAAATACAGCCTTCTCAGCCACCATGATCACATCCATATCCTTGCACCATTTTCGAAGTGTTGGGGTTACGTCCGACCCCCATAACATAGCAATATTACATTTGGCTACAGTCATGCCCAGCACCACCCAATCCTGCTCCTGGTGAGTACGGTCATTAGATTCTCATACACTTAATAGACAGCGCCTGGGTTCCGGAAGTAGTGAAATGTCTGTCGTCTGTGATATGGTGCGCATAATCTTAGCCCAGCATGCTGCAATCTGAGGACAGTCTCATACAGTGTGGAAAAACGTACCCTCTTCCCCACAAGCGCCGAAGACAGTATTGATGTTGGGCTCTCCCTATTGCATGCAACGTGACCCTAGTGTAGTATGTACGACGTAGCACTTTGAGTTGGATTAGTCTGAGTCGCGAGGGTATGGCCGTTTCTATTGGGGACGATAGTGCCTCCTGCCATTCCGAATCGTCAATATCGCCCACGTCCTGAGTCCAGCGGTGACGCAACCAAAACGTCGGGTCTGGCAAATTATTGATTAATTTACGATAGGTGAAGGACGTCGCCCTTGTGGTCATGTGTTCCGTCAACAGCCTGTCCTCTAAAGGAGTGGCCTCCGGCAAAACAGTGCCTGGCTGTATCTTCGCCTGCAATGCATGCCGGATCTGTAGATACCGGAACTTCTCCGTTTGTGCCAGGCCGTACTGGTTGCCCAGATGCGCAAAGTCAACCACCGCGCCCCTCCGCCACAAGTCGCCCACCACAGAAATACCTATGTTATCCCAATGGCAAAACCCTTACTATTCCGGAGTCGACCCAGCTGTAAAGAGTCCCACAGCGGCCTCATTTGTGTGATGGTACCTGTACATTTTAATCGTTCTATTGGAATTCTTGATAGCATATTATCAAGGCCATTATCGCCGCTTTTGCTGCACTTTTCTGTCGCTAAAACAGCGATAATTTTAACGCTCTGATTGATAACATGCCCCTTCATGTGTTTTCCGATATGTTATTAGTTAAAAACGTATCGTGTTGTCACATTTTGGTAGAATTAGAAAATATTAATTGGTTATGTGTTTCCAAAATGAGTTTAGTAATAATACTAAAATGCAGTCCTGAAATATGTATAATGTATGGTTGATGTTTTTGCCGACCGATAAGTACATGTAGTCTTGCACTGACACTTCTACCAGTATGATTTCCTACACTACCCAAATGCCACTACACTATTGTAAACCCTTAATCTACCTGCAGCATGACCACCCACACTACTTTTTCACCACTTTACTACCCTAAACTTTAAATCTACACCAGAAGAACCTCCTACACTAGCCAAACACCAGTTTATTTCCTAGAACATTCCCTTACCACAACCGTCTATACTACACAAACACCACATCATTATCTTAAAGCCTGAAACGCTATCCCTAGTATGATCTCTTATGGTACATAAACACCACTGCACAATGCTAGAACACTACCCCAGTATGAGTCCTTAAACTACCTAATCACCATTTCAGTTCTCTACAGCTTAAATCTATCACAGCAGGATCCCTTACACTACCCAAACACTACTATAGTATCTTACTACTGTATTTATAAGGAATATTGTTATTTGTCTAGAATCACACAGTGAGTCTGTGCATTTAGGATTCAGTCTTAGAGAAGTTTTTTGGTAGTTTGTGTGTCCTTATGTGACCCCCTGAGCAGGACAATGTTGTCAGGGTGTGTCTACCCTGTCCCCTTTTCACATTTTGCACACATATTTCACAGACTTCCTCAGCCTCGCTTCTACCGAGGCCCAAAATGGCTGCCAACAGTTGCTGATTTCGAATGTTTACAACCGCTTGATAGCACTTAGAATTCAGCGTGTCATCGGGACGGTGCGCTTATCCTACGAGGCCAATCCTCGCACAATCCGCGGACCCTTCGCGACCATAGATATATCAGCCACGGTCGGTAGTAGGAGTTGCTGCAGGGCGGTGATGTTGGGAGGGGGAGGGGCAGGGTGGGGGGTAGTAATGTATGGATTACGGAGTTTAACAGATAAGTACACATATAAATAAATAAAACGAATTTCTTTGCGCGCACTGCATCGCATTTGGTGATGCAGTGCACGCAAAGAAATTTGTTTTATTTATTTATATGTTTAATTACCTACTAAACTCCGTAATCCATGCATTACTACCCCCCACCCTGTCCCTCCCCCTCCCCACGTCACCGCCCTGCAGGAACTCCTACTACCGACCGCAGCTGAGATATATAAATGACTTTAACTGTAATTTTCAAAGAAACTACTGAACAGATTGTCTCCAGATATGCCAAAGGCACAAGTCAGAACTGAGGACTACCTCTCTGCCAAATTTGGTGTAATTCCGTTCAGCCCGTTCGGGCTGTAGCCGTAGCTAAATGTCTTATGGGTTGCATGGGGAAAATGTGTTTAGGGACCCCCCTTTTTTCTCAGACCCCGCTTTACCACTCACCCCCAAACTTCTAGGGAAGGAGCGGAACTGCGCTGGCCAAAAGTTCAGAAAATTTCAGAAATATTTTAGAAAAATGTGCAATCCAAGACGGTTCCTCAATCGTAGCTTCTATTTTTCTAGCTTCCCTAGTGCCAGACAGAAATTGAGTGTTTATCACCTCCCAAAAAGCGGCACAGTCGTTCATTAAACAACTTTTATGTAACTTGCTCCATAATTCCTCTTTCATTTCTGATTTCCTTAGTCGTAGGGCCTTTTGATAGGTTTTCCTAAGTTGAGTGATCTTATTCCTATCTCTAAGGGGCTTGTTAAGGGCATTTTTAAGGTTTGAGTACGCTTTGGTACAGGTGGAATTAAACCAGCCAACCTTATTATTTCTTACCCCTTTAGTTTTAGTGCTTCTTTGACAGATTTGGTGACTACCAAAAAGTTGTCAATAATCTCCTGCGGGGACGAAGAGTCAGCTAAACATGCACTTATTGCAGTCATGGAGGTCTTGACAACCTTTTCAGTAATCCTTACCGGGTCAACCTGGACCCACTTAAGAGTGTAACCGTTTAATCTGTTGATAAACAAACTTTCCTCCCCATAAAAGTTTGTTTGCTTGCTCTTTCCTTATACCAACGGGAGGAAAAGGATGATGGAAATAGGGAAGTGGTCACTAAATACACAATCATGGGTAGTAAAGTTGGAAATAAGAGATGAAGCCCTACTTGGCAGAAAGATGAAGTCTATACAGCTAGACGCACCTCTACCGTTGAATGTTGGAGTTAGAGGGACAGTGGGTGATAATAATTTGTTTGCCAAAACCAATTACAGGATCAAAATCATCTCATTAAACAGGCCCCACTCTGGGTATGGATAAAGTGAGTCATATTGTTATCTTTCTCATCTGTAAGGCCACATATTATGTTATCATTATGTGCACAAAGGGATAGATTAAAGTCACCACCCCAGATGGTAGTAAGATGTTTCCCTTGATGATTACTATTAAAATCTAGGAGAAAAGTATGAATTTCCTTCAAAGTGAGAAATAGCTGTGACTGCTGTAAGTTGTTGTAAAAATTAACTATCACAAGCAGATCCATATTGTTAATATCTATTAAGATTATCTGATAATTAGCCTAGATTTTTAAGGCAGTAATTTCCCGCACTTCAATCAAATTGGAAATATAGACCACTAAACCTCCTTTTGCGTGCCCTGATGGAGATGGCGTTGCTGGGGAAAAAATGGTTTTATAACCATTTAGATGAATTGGTAGGACAGCCCACGTCTCTTGTAAACAAATAATGCCATAAGTCCGCGCGAAGGTAAGCCACTCGCCTTGGATGACCTTGGAACGAAGGCCAGCAATGTTCCAAAAGTTAATGTAGAGTGGAACCCCGCTAGTGGAATTTGCATCAGGGGAGAGGGCTATTACAGGGTCTCCATGTTCCTTTAGAGAGGTACTATCAGTTTGGGTGCCCATAGCTAGATCTTGACCATTAATAGTGGGCAAACTCTGAGGAATAGATCCATTTCTGAGATTAGCTAAAGGGGGTACTTGCTCCGATTCCGGTAAAGCCAAGATGGGATCGGAAATGACAGGCAATGAATTTACTTTCCAGTCTGCTGCCATAAAAGATGTACGGGGGAATTATTAACTGAGCCATACTATTTCGCAAATTTGAACGGAAAGTGGACCCAGAAGCACAGGTTGATTGTCATTCTATTTCCTCTAGGGGGGGATAGCAGCTCGAACCTATTAGAAGCTATAACAGAGCTGTTCCCTTCTCCTCTGGGTCTTGTAATGGGTTTGTAAAAGAAACTCAAAGGGAGGGCCATAATACTAGAGTGTAAAGCTGGAGGTGCCTCTTTATGGTTTAAAAGAGAACAAACCATTCAGGGCGTCCTAAAGTTTATGACTATGCAATCGCCCTGAGTGGACTTTAGTGAGGTGCCAACCCACCCCACTCTACGTACCATAAGTATCTCGTTTGAGTGCTGGGGGTTAAAATTCTTGTTTTTCATCAGGCAGTCCACCACTTTGTTACGAAGGGAAGGTCAAGGTTCAATCCGTCCCTGTTTTAAGGCATGAACCCCGTTAAAATTAATACATATGGACAGGATGCGGGTGGTAAGTCTGAATTGTCTGTGTTGGGTTGGACATTAGAGTTACTTTGGTTCTCCCTATTGTCTTGCCCTTGTCTACTTATGTACTCCACCCTAGCGGTGAGGTTTAATATTGGATCCTCTGCTACATGTCTTGTTAAAATTTCTAGTTGAGGTTCCCTTGGGGGACCAGACGTGATCTCACAAGTGGCTTGCCTAGGGCCGTCCTTTTTCGTGAGGGTAGGATCCCTACTACTATGGGTAGGTTTTTGATTTTCTAATGAAACGCTGATTATCTTTACAGCCTCTTTCAGTTGCTCAATCTTCCTTTCTATACGGCCACATTTTTCATCAATAAGTGCGCTCATCTGGGTCATCATGGCCCTAGAGTGTGTTTCTAACAGTCCTCTGACAAGATCTTCAATAGAAACCTCAGGGCCTTGTGGGACGTCTTTGGGGTTTGAAATGGGTACTTCTGGCTGCAGTTCAGGGTTGTAGTAAGTTACCTCTGTTTGGGTTTCTGCTGGAACTGTTCTTAAGGAACTTGAGCCATGATTATCTTTTTCCTTCCATCCTTACCCCCCTTAGCTCCCTTCTGTTTTAATCTTGTTGCTTGCCCTTTCATCAATTTTGTTTGTTTCCGAGTTTGTGGAGAAGTATGGCTCACTGATTAGAGCGGCAGACTCTGAAACAGAGATCAGGCCCGGGACCAGGGTTCAAGCCCCGACGCGGCAGGGTCTTGAGTTCAATGTACGCGGACTCGACAATTCTCGCCTCGGCGCCTACTCTAATCATGGGTCCTACGCTGCAACTCTGGGCAATAGCTTGCTTAATATCCACAACGGCCCCATCAACACTGGGATGCCTGGCTTCACCTTGGGGGTGCCCAGGAGGGGCTTCTCACAGGGAGGGCCAGGAAGGGTTCCACAGCGTTATACAGCGCCGGGACGCTTCGTTGGGGCAGCTGTGCGCTTTACAAAATACACTACATTTACATTTACATTGAGGCCCTGTCCCTAGTGGGGTAGTATTTTGGGTCTCACTATCATAACTCATAGAAGGTTGGAGTTGAATGGCCAGAGGGGAGTTAGTGTCTTTTTGTTGGATATTGATCCTAGGAGTTAGTGATCTTGTAGTTTCTTCCTCCCTAGTCAGTGGGAACTGTAAAGGATCAAGTGAGAGCCTTCGCTCAGTTAGTTGGATCTTGTGGGTAAGGAGGGATTCGGCTCTTACCAAGAAAGCATCTAAAGTACCCACAGTGCTCCTGCGTTTCTCCATCGTTCTTTGGGCTAGTAGCAAGAGTCACGATTAAAGCAAATACAAACCCAGGAGCACACTGGTTGAGGACTGTTTCAGTTGAGCACAGTGTAAAAGCCCAGGTAGCTCTAGGAATATAATACCAGTACTAAGGGAGATCACTTGGGAGAATCAGAGTCATCAATGTTCTTACCGCGCTTCAAAGGTAAGTCCTCAGAGACAACTGCCAAGGGGGATGGACCTGCCCTGCCCTATCTGGCCCTGACAGGCACAGACGGGCCCGCCCTTGGCCCAGGCTTTGCCCGGAGCGTGCCCGTGTGCGTCCCGCAGGGCGGGAGTAGCAAGGTGTTTAAAGCCGCCGGTGCTGGTGAGGGAGGGGCCGTGTGCTGGCTCGCTGCCCCGCTGGCTCCTGGGGTGTGCATTCCAAATAGAGATGCCCACACAGGTGTTCGAAGAGACACGAGAAGTCTTTAAAGCCGCCGGTGCTGGTGAGGGAGGGGCTGTGTGCTGGCTGGCTGCCCCGCTGTCTTCTGGGGCGTGCAGTCCGAATAGAGATGCCCCCACAGGTGTTTGAAGCATCTCCCACGAAGCAGGAGGCGCAAGAAGTCTTTAAAGCCGCTGGTGCTGGTGAGGGAGGGGATCTGTGCTGGCTCGCTGCCCCGCTGTCTCCTGGGGCATGCAGTCCGAATAGAGATGCCCCCACAGGTGTTCGAAGCGTCATACTCAAATGCGGAAGTTGGTAAGAAGATTGTATTATACAAAAAGTCCAGCACTAAAGTTAAGTGAGTTGAACAGTGCTCTTTTGCTAGGGTCAGTATCAGATGTGAAAAAGGTTTGTGATGATATTGAGTTTTGTTACTTTGGTCCTGAAGAAGAGAGTGAAGAAACTCAAACATTAATAGAAGAAAATGTTGCAGAGAATGTTGAACATAGTTGTACCAAAAATTTTGAAAATGAAATTGGAAAGTTTAAGGTGATTTCAGGTGAAAGGCCACATTTTTCTTGTATTTGTTGTTGCCGAACTCACTACAAAAATCAGACTAGGAGTGTTGATCTGTATTTAAAAAGTGAAAAAGAAAATAATTCTAAGTGGAAGGAATTTGCAACTTATTTGTTGGTAGAGAATTGTTTTGATTTGGATTCTGATCAGCGTATTTGTAAATATTGTTATAACAAGTTAGATGAGAATAGAATGCCTGCTAGAGCTGTGCATAATATATTAGAGTTAGTTGCTATTACTCCACAACTGACAGATCTCAATACCTATGAGTCTATTCTCATTCAGTGTGTGCACCCATTTCAGGCTATTGTTCCTATGGAGCCTAAAACAGGTCAATTGCCTCCTTCAGATTTACAAAGAGGATTAAAAGGAAGAATGGTGTATTTACCGTTAGATTTAAAGAAAAATATTGAAAGTATTGGTGTAGACAGTGTAGAAAGTGAACCTCTAGTATTCTTGTTAATGGTGTGCCAACTAAGAATAAGAAAATCTGGCAGGAGTCAGTGGATGTTAGGAAAGTGCAAAAGGCAACATTGTATTTGATAAAAAACAATGCATACAATAAGAATGTTTATAAAGGAGAAGAAGAAATACTTTTAGAAGAAGATACGGAAACGTGAAGTGGACAAATTAAAAAATTGGACATGATAAGATGTGAAGAAATCTATGAACATTATAGTGTGCATCCACTTCATTCAAAAGAAGTGATGGGAAACACACTTGATTTGTTCCAAATGAAAAAGGCAAAAGGAAGTCCCATGAGTGTATGGGAAGAGAGCTTGGAAGCTCGTTGTTTCCCACAGTTGTTCCCAACTGGAAAAGGAGGACAATATGATGACGTCCTGCGCAGATTCCTGCTTCTGAATATCGGACAACAAGATTATATGCAGAAGATCCAAGATTTCGACAATGTATCCCTTATATACTTAATCTTTTGTTTGAAAGTGACTTGTCTGGACTTTCATATGCAGTCAACCATATTCTAAAATCTGGAATACATCTGCACAATGTATCTGCAAAAGATTTTATGGATAAAGTGCACCAGAGAGATGATCTTTTAGAATCTCAGCTCATTAATCTGATGGCATCTTAGCGTGGGACTAATGAATATTGGTACTGTCGTCATGGAGAACTGAAATATATGCTGTTGAACTTAAGAACTCCAACATGGTTCCTTTCCTAAACTGTGCTGAGTACGCTTGAGATTATTTGCTAGAATTTCTTCGAGAGGCAAATTCGAATATAAAAAACATTGAATGCAATACACCTGGAGAATTGAGCTCTTTGGATCCTGGTAATGTATGCAGGTATTTCAATCATAGATTTGAGGCTATGATGTCTTTTATCTGCAATTTAAAAAAATCCTCCTCTTAGAGAAGTTGTGGATTTCTTTTGGAGAAAGGAGTATCAAGCAAGAGGTGCTCCTCATATACATATGCTGTTATGGATTAAGGATGCTCCCAAATTTAGAACAGATGCGGGTGATACTGTTTTGAGTTTTATTGAAGAATATGCAAGAGCACAGAAGAAAACAACTTAAGAGCACAAGTGTTACGATTTCAAAGCCACCGATGTGGAAAATACTGTCGACGAAAGTACAAATCGAAGGACAAGTTCTACACCAAATGTTGTTTTGGATTTCCACGTCCTGTAATATCGAAAGGAAGAGTGAATAGTTTTATGTCATCTTTGCGACATACTATCGCAAGAAAGTCTACAAAAAATACCTACAACTTAAGAAGAAATTAAGAGTCAAAATACATAAATGACTACAACACAGTCATTTTGTCCATGTGGAATGCTAATATGGATATTCAATATGTTGCAGACAATACCATTGCTGTTGCTCGATAAGTAACATCTTATATTACAAAATTCGAAAAGACATAATTGAAAGAAATATGGGAAGAGATTTCTCAAGAGAAGACTCTAAGTAAGAAAATATACAGTTTCAGTTTGAAGATGTTATCGCATCGAGAAATCGGAGCATGTGAATGCTCAGATCGGTTATCATCGGCAAGTCTATACTCCAAATCTAGAAGAATCCTTTATGTGAGTCTAGGTTTTGCAGCAATGCGAAATCGGGTACTGAAATCTGTTTAAGAAATTGAATATTTAGCAGAAAAAGATCCAGAAAGTACAGACATTTTGAAAACGAATATGTTGGACACATATTACCCAAACAGAAGTCATCATCTTGAGAACATGTGTCTCTATGAAGTGCTGCAAAACTACACTTTTTAACTGAATACTACAGAGAACATCAATGATGGAAAATATGGAGTCATTGGTTCCGAAGGATGTTTGGTGAAACAAACAAAAGGAAATTTGATTAATCACAGGAAGCTGAGTTGTAACACTGATGATAAAAGGGAATTTTACTATTTACAACTATTCAAACCATGGCGTTCAGAACTGGAATTACTTGGAGATTTCCAGAGCTATGAAGATTCCTTTAATGCTTGTAAAGATGGCATAAAATGCAGTGCTTTTGCAAACTATGTGAAAATGTTGAACAATGAAATTGATCAAGAAGCTACAATTGCAGCTGAGATTGCTAGAGACAGTTCTCAAGACAGTCAAAGCTCTGCTCCACAGAGTCAAGATCCACTAGGACAACCAATTGTTGAAAATGAAGCAGCAATCACCATAATGAGGTGGAAACAGCAATGTATCAAGCTCAAGAAGATGTAACAAACTTAGGAAATTTGGAAGAACAACTAAATGTTGAGCAGAAAGAAATATATGAGCAAGTGAGACAACAGATTGACCGTGGATTACTTCATGAAAAGAAAGAGTGATCATGTACATCATTTCAACCTATCCGAATGTACGTGAGTGGACAAGCTGGAACAGGAAAAAGTTTTTCAATTAAAGTAATTACAAGTTATCTACAGAAAACAACTGAGTCACATTTGTCTTGTGTTGGGACTGCTCCAACTGGGTTGGCAGCACATAACATTAAAGGAATTACTTTAGATCGTTTACTAATGCTACCAGTAGAGCATGAAAACAAATTGGAATATCACACGCTATCTGGAGAAGCGTGCTGTGAAGTTTCAAGCGTCTTGAAGAAAATGAAACTTCTCATTATTGATGAGGTAAGCATGGTCTCAAACTTAATGCTTGCCTTTGTGCATTTAAGAATGCAGCAAATTCTTAAAACAGAGTATGACGTATTATTTGGAGGAAAACACGTCATAGTTTTTGGAGATCTACTGCAACTGACTCCTGTAAAAGGAAAACCGGTTTTTAAAACACTTGTGCATGAAGACACCAGAAAGTCTCTGGGTAGTGTTGGAAACATGAATATTTGGTCATATTTTGAATACAAAGAACTCATTACAAATATGCGACAGGCAAATGATGATTATGGAACTATTCTCCAAGATATAAGAATTGGACTACTGACAGAACATGGCAAACAAGCTTTACGGACTCGATTACTTTCAAACTTGTTTCCAAATGAAAATATAGTTCCTGAGAAAATATACATGGAAATTGCAGATAAGAAATCTGTAATTGCTTAATGCCAACACTGTGTGAGTGTTCTATATTCAACAAACAACTTTTGAAACTGGAAAATGAAGAAATATTAAAATTGGAAGCCATCGATGAAATAGAACATGAAGGAATCACTATTATTTTGAATGAAAAATTGAAAACAAAAATGGATTCTTTAGAAAAATCAATATCTAAAACTGCTGGTTTAGAAAAGAATCTTTATGCATGTGGGAACTGTCGGGTCATTTTAAGGCGTAATTTGGATGTAGAAAAAGGTTTTTAATTGAGCAATAGGCAAAGTTGTGGATGTTGTTAATTATCAAAAAAAAAGATGGTATTGCATTCTTAAAGATTAAATTTGATCAGATTAAAGAAGTGAAACAAATTGGCCATTGTTCTGTTCGTTTTTTACTTGTTAAAGATTTATATGTCTGTAGAAAACAGTTTCCATTTTGTCTGGCATATGCAGGTACTATTCATAAATTTCAAGGTTTAAGTGTTGACAGTGCTTTGGTGAAAATTGGTAGTACTGTGTTTAAAGAGGGTATGGCATATGTTGCTTTGTCCAGAGTCAGAACATTATCTGGTTTGTTTTTGATTGATTTTGATGATACCAAGATTACTACAGATGCCAACTGTGTCAAAGAATACAATCGGTTAAGAAGAACATATGCTCCTAATTTAGGTCAATATCCTGTATTTGAATAGTGTGTGGTTGCTCGAAAAAGAAGATATGAGAATATATGAACTGAAGGTGTAGAGAAGGGAAAAAATCAAGAAAATGATGTGATTGCAAGCAAAAAGAAAAAGGACACTGTTGAAGAGATTGTTGGTTTTCAGTTTGAAAACAGTTCTGGTGTCAACTGCTATGCTAATGTAGTGGTCAATGTTGTTTTTTTTCTTGAAGGTTTGCAACAGCAAATTATGGAGAATCGGAAAAAAGATTTTGTTCTTTGTCACATTCTTTCAATTGAGAACAGATAAAAGTAAAATACAAAGCATTTCTGATGTTCGTAATCTTTTGGATGTATGTTCTGGTTCTACACAATTTACACAAAATATCCAACAAGATGCTCAGGAGTTTCTAATGTACATGCTTACAGAATTGGAAAATAAAGGTGTAGACATAGAGAATATTTTTTGCCTTTGTTATAAATGGGAACATCAATATGAAAATTGTATGTATACATGTAGCACTAATGTAGACACTGAAAGATTTTAAATTTGACATTACCAGACTGTGAATCAGTGTCTTTCAGTAAATTAGGTAAAGCTACAAACCAAAAAATGGAGTGTAGGCAATGCAAATCAGAAATGTTATCAACATTATTTATCCAAAGATATGGAAAATATATAATTTTAATGATGCAACGCTGTACAGCTGATGGAAGAAAATTGGACACTTTAATAAAACATTTTGTTGCTACACAACTATCAATATCTGGAAGTACTTTTGTAGCAGTAGCAATAATTTTCCACAATGGTCCTTCAATACCATCAGGACATTACACTGCATATCTCAAAAGTGGGAAGGGCTGGAGTCTTTGTAATGATGCTGAGCTGGTTTTCCAACAACGTTTACCTTTCGAATTGCCAAATTCATATCTAATATTTTTAAAGCCAAAGTTTTGAGAAGATAATTCAGCCTCTGAGGAATTTATTGTTATCATTTTATAGGATTATCATTGGACAATTTACACAAAATTACTGCAAAAATACAATTTGGCCTCAAGGAAATGTATTTATTTGAATTATGGACTTTTTGTTGCACAATGTCTCGATGTATAATTTTAAGTGGCATTATTTTACTATAGATGTATTATTGGTTTTTTTAAACAATCTAATTGATTGGTTTTTTTTTGCCCGCTGTTATGTGATGAGTACAATTGAAATCACTGTTTTTAGTGAAATTTAATATATTCTGAGAACAGCAAAAAAGGCAAAGAAATTACTTTGTAAAATGTTCAAATTATGCTGTGCTGTTAAAAATGTATTAATATATGTTATAACTATTTTTTTCTTTTTTTACAGATCTTATCATATTTAACACCATTTATATTATAAAAAACAAGTGAATAAAATGTGCTCTGTTTTTTACATGTATTACTGTTAAGGAAAGTTTTTAGAATGAACTGTGTTTCCACACAATGGAAGAAAAGGAACATGGATGGACTAGATTTCTGTCAGAAAATTGGAATGCAAAAAGGTATAAAATAGGGGACAGCTTGAGAACACCTGTCTGTAAGATATATGGTATACTACAGAATAGACTAATATGGTTCTTTTGCAGGTCTTGGTAATTTAGAATTAAAAGAAATGAAACTGTTTAATTTAAACCACATCAGTCAGTGTTTTTGCAAATGTCATATTAGGTAGCATCTCTTCCCTTCAGTAATATATAAACATGTCCTATTAGTTCCCTAAAACGTAAATAGTTGTAAATGTATCTCTGTTATCAGTACTGAAATGTACTCCTCTAATAACAAATTGCCTAGCCATTAACTCTCTTTCATATTTATAAGGTGACGAAAAGGCATTCTGTATACCTTTTCTTTTTACTTTGTATTGAAAAGGTGTTCTATAGGTTTTGTTGTGCATGTTTGCACAGAGCACTCATAAAAGAAGACACATTTCCAGATTTATCATAAATCATAAATCTGGACATGTTTGTAAATGCTATACCATCCTTCTATTGGTATAGCAAAGCACAATGAGGAAAATTGTTTTCACTTTTCCTTATTTTTTCACTTTCAATGTATGCTGGAATGCACAGCATATATTGAAGGAGAAAAATAACTTTACTGATTGTTTTTGTGCGGATATATGTTGATACCACGCATACTTTTAGCATGCAGACCATTACCACGCAATTTTTACAACGCAGGACACTTTACCACGAATATCTTTACAACGCAATACACTACAACGCAGGTACTATTACAACGCATACCATTACAACGTAAGTATAGGTAAGTATATAATATGTTAAAATAATGTAATTATTAATAATATTTTTTTTAATTAATAAATTATTATTTTATTATTCAATATTTTAATTAATTATATTTTTATGTATTAATTTGTAAATATATATATATTAAAAATACCCCTGTACCCCAAAACACAAACCAAACCCTGAAACCTAAAAATACCCCTGTACCCCAAAACCCAAACCCGGCCCTGAAACCTAAAAATACCCCTGTACCCCAAAACCCAAACCCAACCCTGAAACCTAAAAATACCCCTGCACCCCAAAACCCAAACCCAGCCCTGAAACCTAAAAATACCCCTGTACCCCAAAACCCAAACCCAACCCTGAAACCTAAAAATACCCCTGTACCCCAAAACCCAAACCCAGTCCTGAAACCTAAAAATACCCCTGTACCCCAAAACCCAAACCTAACCCTGAAACCTAAAAATATCCCTGTACCCCAAAACACAAACCCAACCCTGAAACCTAAAAATACCCCTGTACCCCAAAACCCAAACCCAACCCTGAAACCTAAAAATACCCATGTACCCCAAAACCCAAACCCAGCCCTGAAACCTAAAAGTACCCCTGTACCCCAAAACCCAAACCCAACCCTGAAACCTAAAAATACCCCTTTACCCCAAAACCCAAACCCAACCCTGAAACCTAAAAATACCCCTGTACCCCAAAACCCAAACCCAATACCCCTAATAAATGTTTAAAAAAAAAGATAAACTTACCTATACTTACGTTGTAACGGTATGCGTTGTAATAGTATCTGCGTTGTAGTGTAATGCGTTGTAAAGGTATTCGTGGTAAAGGGTCCTGCGTGGTAATAGTTTCGTTGTAAAAGTATTTCGTGCTAAAAGTTGCGTGGTAACAGTTACATACCTTTTTGTGCAGGAAGGTGTCCCTTATTGCACAAAAACGATCTCCACATGACACGGATATCCTTGCTCCATGGCGCAAGGGTGCCTGTGTCACCACATGCCTGCAGTTTCTGCAGCTGTGCAGTGAGAAGCACAGAGTTGCAACATATTTATGTACATATGTTACATCCTTGTGCTTCGGAAGTACCACAGCTCGCTGTAGTTAAACAGTTTACAGTGTCATGCTGCAGCACTTCCTTATAATTCTGTACTTATGCATTCACCACACATCAGAAATGTATTTTTATACTCAATTATGCACTACACATACATTCATCTCAACTTTCACACACTAGCATACTAGTTTAGATCTTTCTTTAACCAGAGTAGTTAGTTCTGAAAATAACTTTTTTTTCCTTTTTGTTGTTTTTTTTGGGGGGATGGGGGGGTTTGAACGATTTTGTATTTTTTTTTTTTTAAACAGGGGAAAACATGAGAACTGGGAAAAGAGAACTAAAAACTGGGAGCAGAGGAGAAAATAAATCTAACAATGGTGGTGGTCAACAGCTCGACACACCAGATCCACCGACTGCTCTCCATAAGCTATCAGCCGTCCACATTTTTCACAGGTCATTCTAAGTTTCCCAAATTGAGGACGAATATCAGGATGTGCGGTAGAGGTTGATGGTGTTGGTCCACTTGTAACCGGGCCTTCTGATGAAGCAGGAAGAGCCTCTTTCAATCTCCTTAACTGCTCCTTTGCAAAGTTGACCGGATGCTTAGATTGCAAGTGCTTCCGCATGCTTGTAGTTCCGCAGGAGTACTTTTTGTTGGGGTCTCCCCTTGAAAGCACTTCATTGCCTATTCGGCAAGTAACTTCTGTTGCAGTCCCCTTTTTTAAGCCTGGTGGAAAGGTGAAAAATGTCCAGATAATGCTGGCATATTTTTGCTTGAGTGGAGGTTCAGAAACAAATTCTTGCTGTGATGAGCTCTCTGAATCAGACGATGATGGTGGATTACCAGCCATAGTATCTTTAAATTAATCTCTTTTTCAAAAAAGAAAGATTTTCACAGGAGGTCTTTCCCTCAGAAAAGTTGTAATAAGAGTGATTGAAATGGGTGGGGTCCTATAATAGTTTCAATAGGACGTGTAATGAACCAATCAAATCTCTGTTTTTATAGTCACATGGGGTGCGCGTAGGATGCGCGTAGGATGTTGACAGTCAATACGCACCCTGCTCGCGTCCAGCGCGAGTTCGCGAATTTGCATGAAAAAGTTATGTACTTTTTAAGAAAGTTAAAGAATATTATTTTTATAATAACCTCAGAAAATCTCTTCTCTTAATATTTATATTAAATATAGAGAAATAAGTTTTCCAAGATTAAAAAAATCGCGGAAGCAGCACACCCATCGCTTCCGATATGCATATGACGTCATGCGCTACCGCACGTCCGTCACGTCACGTTATACGTACATGTCGCGTATGCGCCAGGCATCGCGCACACGTCGCATAGCAAACGCGTTGGAAAAGTAGTACCCGTCGCACACCCTACTCGGATCCTACACGACTGTAAAATGGTGGACACGTTTTGCGCAGTAAACGAGCAGGGTGTTCGTACGGTGCGCAACTCCATATAAAATTTTTAAAAAATTCTAATATTTAAGTATATTATGAACAATATATAATAATGAAAAAATATATATTTTTATGTAAAAAAATGTGTAATGTAATTTGAAAAATAACATCTAAAAATAAAATGATAAAAAAAATATAGTTAGAAAATATAAAAAAAATAAAAAAATTATGCTTTAAAAAAATCTTTGAAATTCACAAAAAAAACGTAGGTTTTTCATATGTTATAGTTACGAATTAGCATTTACTAAACCTTTGAAATTCACTGAAAAAACATAGGTTTCAGACACGTTATAGTTAGGAATTAGCATTAAAAAAACCTTTGAAATTCACTGAAAAAAACATAGGTTTCAGACAAGTTACAGTTAGGAATTAGCATTTAAAAAACCTTAGAAATTCACTAAAAAAACATAGGTTTCAGGTACTCAGTGATTGTATGATTGATGTATGGATAACTGTATACTTGAAATACTAATTTTATAACAAACTAAGTATGAGTTACTATCTATATGAATACATAAAGTGGTGTTTGTGTAAGTGAGTAGCTTAGTAAATATAAGTATGATCAATTGTTTGTGAGTAGGATGTCTGCATAAAGGAATAGGATATGTGCTGGTGTGTAATGTTGATATAGGTGTATAAGTATATTTAATAGTGTTCTATTGATCTTTGTTAACATGTATGAGTGAATCTATAGGTAAGTGTTTAGATGTGTGTAGATGTAGGAATTGCTGAGTGGGTTTTTGAAACTTGTATTGGTGTGTCAATGGTTTCAAATATGTTACTTCATATTTTATAATGAGTGTTGAAAGGTAATGCTACTGTATGATGAGGTGTATTAGTTTGTCACATGGATGATGTCATCAGTGATGTCATCAGTGATGTCATTTGAGATGTCATCAGTGATGTCATCAGTGATGTCACTGACCATGTCATGAATGATGTAATATGTGACATCATCAGCAGTGGATTGCGGGCGCGCGAGTTATAGTTAGTACAACTAACTATAACGGGGGAATTTCAATGGTTTTATACGAGTGAAATGTCCAGCTAACTATAACACCCATGAAACCTATGTTTTTTTCAGTGAATAGATAGATAGATATGTTTGTTAATTTTTTGTTTATTTTACTTAGTACTGAAAATTTTAATATTTTTAAATTGTTTGCTTAGTGTTGTATTATTTTATCTATTTCTCTATTTCTCTATCTATCTATCTATCTATCTATCTATCTATCTATCTATCTATCTATCTATCTATCTATCTATCTATCTATCTATCTATCTATCTATCTATCTGTCTGTCTGTCTGTCTATCTATCTATCTATCTATCTATCTATCTATCTATCTATCTATCTATCTATCTATATTTTCAATCCTCTCTAGTTATCTATCTTTTGTTTAAATTACAGACATGACAATGATTTCCAGGCACAATGTTCCTTGAACTCTAGCACATGGTCCCTAGATGAGGGAGAACCAGCTTTGGCTGATTTTCAATAGCTGACATAGACTGCCTCGATGTGGCAATACATTATTTTTTAGTAGTTAGTTTGTATTTTTATAGACTGCAACTCTGCCAGGGTGGGTTAGTGACATGTACAAAGAAAAAAAACTAGAGAGATGGGTAATCTCTAGCAAAGGATTGAAGTGAAGCAGCAAGTGAACCAAAAAGTACCGATGGAAGGGAGGGAGGCCTAATTTTGGAAACATCATAGAGGTTTGCACATAGAGGGAGGAGAGGATGGGCGAGGTAGGAGAAACAGGAGATTGTGGTAATGAAAGGAGAGGGGTTGTAATATAGGAATTAGGTAATAGCTGGGGTTGCAATTATAGGAATGGGGGAGACTGGAGAAGGGAGGGCTGAAAAACAATGAGAAATCGGTTTGGATAGACTTAAGGAGCAGCAGAGTTTGAGGAGGGACAGAGGATATATGAATTAGAGAGGAACATGGAAGGATGTTTGAGAGGAGTTACTTGTCGAAATATAGTTAAAAAAAAGGCAGATTTTTCGTTTTTTGTTTTTATCAGAAATAACCTGTGTCCTGGATGCATCTCAGCTCTTCAGGCAGTGACTATCAAGAGCGAAGGGGCCAGTCCGATGAGTCACTTCATCATGTACTAGTGTTTCCTCTTTAGCAATTTCAAAAAAACATACCCCACGAATGTGGCATTGAGGCCGTGCCTGCTATACAATTAAACTATTAAACAGAGGACAAGGTTATACTTATAACATTGGGCCCACAAGTTAATATACTCATAAAGTTTGCTAATAAAGGTTTGTATTGGCTCTCATAAGGGACATACTACACCATGTACTACATTCAACAATGTAAGTTTTAGTCCAGTAAGACATAATCAGAATACTAAAAATGTAAAGGAAATACATTATTATTTTTAATTATTTACATTGTTGGGGAAACCTAAATATCATCTGCTGTCCCCAGAATAAAAGAAGGGCACAACTAATGTCGATCATTCTTTTTCTTGCTTTAATTATCATTATATTTTGCACATTTGACCTTGCAACCCACATTTGATGTTGGCAGGGGAAAGAGTGATACTTTGTTAACACTGTATTTTAGAATTTACATAGTCTGAGAATGTTGTCAGGGTATTGTATATTTGTCAGACTTGACCATCTCTACAGGGTCACCCTCAAACGTTTTGCCTTAACTCCTGTTTTCTGAAACCGCTCTTGTTGGCTTTTAGTACTCTGCTCCTGCTAACCAGTTTGAAAGTCCTTGTGCTCACTCCTTAACACATGTTAAAAGTGGCTTACACCCAAGTGGCACATTTAATTTACTTATAAGCCCCTTGTAAAGTGGTATTACATGTACCCAGGGCCTGTAAATGAAATTATACTAGGGCCTGCAGCACTTAGTGTGTTCCCAATTTAAGTAGCCCTTTAAAACTTGCCTCACACCTACCAATGCACCCTGTGTGCAGTTTTAAATTGCTAATTTAACCTGGCACAATAAACATTTTGCCAGGACTAAATCTTCAGTTTTAATACATATACGCCAACCCTCTACTAGGCTAAAACAGCCCATAGGGCAGGATGCATTGTATTTAAATAGTAGGATATATGTTATTAAGCTTTATATTTCCGGGAAGTGAAAAGCTCCTAAAAATTGTTTCCACTATTGTAAGGCCTACCTCTCTCATAGGAAAAAATTGGGTTACCTTATTACTTTTAATAAGCGCAAACTTTTGATTGGGAGCAGTTACTTGTTTATACTCAATTGAATTGTAATTTTAAATCTATTTTAATGTGAAAGTCGGATTTTAGATTTCGATTAGAAAAATTGCACTTTTTGAATGTTGGCATTTTCCTGCCCTAAACTTTCTGAGGCCTTCTAGAAGTATTCAGCTGCCTAGTTATTCTAATTGTTTCCCCATCAGGAATGCGGATTGGGCCCATACAGCGAAAAAGAGGACCTGGGTATAGCTGGGAGTGGACAACCCTGCCAGATTGGAAGGGGGAGAGCTGTTCCCTGCCTAACTTACATTTCAAAGGAGCTGCATTCTGATTGAAATGTCATGGTGTTGGTCTCATTTTATTTATAAAATTGTGGGATCCAGCACTTGTATTTTTGCAGTTACACGCAGTGGATTTGTGTCACACTAAAATCTCATGTAAATAACTTAACACCAGATTCACCTTTTCTCAATTCTCCTTGAATAGCATGTTTGTTTTTTCAAATTCACTTCCTTTCCACCTATTTTGTGCATCTGTGGCTCTTCGTGCTGTAAGCATGCAGGTTGAGTGATTCTGCAAGGAGATGGGGTTTCCAGCAAACAGGAACTCTAAGAAGTAGGAGCTCCAGAAGGGACCTTGGGACTGGGAGGAGGCCTGCCACCTACAGTTTACGGCATGGGAGGATGAGGAGGTGGAGTGTGAGGATGAAGAAATTATAGGGAAGGATGACAACTCCCAGATTGTAGCCCCGGAGGAGAGAGGAGGGCCTGCATGAGTGAGGTCCCCTCCCAGACCCAGAGTGGGCCGCAGTTTCTCTGCCACAACCAGTCCCAAGAGGAGCTACAGGAAAGTAGAAAGGAAGTTCATGTTGAAGATGGCCAAACTGAAAATAGAAGCTGCAGCTGCTCAGAGAGCTGCAGAGGAGAGAAAGGCTAAGACAGAAAGGGCCTTAGCAAAGGAGCAGGATGAGGCAGAAAGAGCCTTTGCAAGGGAGAAGGCGGATATAGAAAGAGCCTTGGCAAAGGAGAAGGATGAGGCTGACAGGGCCCTGGAGAAAAAGAAGCTGACACTTGAGAAGAAGGCAGCTGAGGATGACAGGGCCGTGGCTAAAGGGAAACTGGTATTGACTCAATAAGTGAGTGTTAAGGAGCTGGATCTTAAAGCTACGCAAGTCCTCGAATCCAGCAGCAATGGTGGTGGCAAGAATTCCATGTCCACTGGAGAGGTGAGAGCCCTCATACTACAAGACCTGGTACCACATATATGGTGTAGAGTGAGCTAGATGTGGCCGCTGAGGGTTACACAGGACACAAAATAGATCTTGTGGGGTATTTCTAGGCTGATTTGAATTTTTCAGACTGACACACTCATGGGAAGTGTATGTTTTGAGTAGTGGCCAGTACTGGTTGGGCTGGCCTCATCAATAGGAGATGGGCATAAGATTGGATCCAAGAGCGGATCCTCCTTTCTACGTTATTGAAAATGCCTCGGGGCGTAATGTGATGGGAGCGCACTTGGATATGTTTATTCAGGTGTTAAACACACAATTTCCTGAGGTTTTTAGTGACAGACTTGGTGAGTTCTGGGGCTTTAAACACTGCTTCAAATTGTGCGACAGTGTTATCCTTATCCAGCATAGAGTGAGGAATGCACCACTCATGTAAAGGGGAAAACTCAAGAAATGCTGTAAGATTTATGCAAGAAAGTCATAATTAAGCCTGTGGAGTCCTCACCCTGGGTTCTCTGGTGGTTATTTCAGTTAAACCCCCAGGCAAATTGAGACTCTGTGTGGACTTGTGCAGTCTTAACAGTGTGATTTGGGTGGATGTCCCCCCATTCCTAATCTCCACTAAATGGTTTTTACTCTAGCGGGGGCACAGGTGTTTGCTTGTACAGATTTGGCAAGTGCGTATCATCAGGTCAGACTTGATGATGACTCTAAAACATTGAATGCTTTCATTACATCAGAAAAGCTTTTTATATTCCGCAGGATGCCATTTGGCCTGACAAGTGCTGCCCCTGTGTTTCAGAGGTTGATTAAAGAAACTTTGGAGGGGTTTAAGGGAGCAATAGCATTTCAGAATGATAGTTTGGTTTTTGGCAAGAAGGAGGAGGAGGATGACAGTAACTTAAGAAATGTCTTGACGGCACTGTCTTCCAAGGATCTTTCTTCATGTACAAGCAAGTGTAACTTCAAGAGGCAGGGATGGAGTATTTGGGACATCGCATTAGTGGCTCTGGCATCAAACTTAAGTGCAACCCTGTGGAGAATATAACTAATGCACCCAGTCCCATGTGTAAGGTGCAGTTAGCAGCTTTTCTTGGGCTCACAGAGTTCTATGCAAAGTTTATTCCCAATTATGCATCCATGGCGGATCCTTTCAGACATCTTTTAAAAAAATGCAAGGTGTGGTTGGACTGGAGAAATGACGGCTGCTTTCAGTGCACTGAAGAGGATGATTGTTGAAGTTCCTTGCCTCAAACCAGTTGTCTTTGGGAAGGAGTGTGTTGTAATGGTTGATGCAAGTAGTTGTGGACATGGTGGGGTGTTAATACAATGAGAACAGGCAAAGATTGGATCTTGGCTTATGCGACATGTGCCTTGCATGACGCTGACAAAAATAACTCTATTTTAGAAAGAGAGTTGCTGGCTTGTGTGTGCTGCAGAGCATTTTAGGACTTTCTGTAGTGGACCAAGTTTATTCAAAAACTGACCACAAGCCAATGGTGCATATCATGGTAACAGGTGGAGGGTGTGCTGTGTCGGCAAGGCTTGCCAGATTAGCATTTAGGTTGCAGAATTTTCAATATAGCATGGAGTATGTTCCGAGGAAGTGTAATGTGCATGCTGATTGCATGTCCAGACTTTCACTGCCTTGTAAGGGGCAGTTGAGCATGGAGGAAGATTAGTGTGAAATGCCTTTCACGTTGCAAGATGTTAACTTGTTAACTTTGGAGTATCCCGTGATTCAGGAGACAAGGCGCACAGAGGAAATGAAGGATGGCGAGTTGGATAGGGTAACCCAATGTGCCAGGAGTGGATGGCCAGAGGAAAGGAAGGTTCCTAGCGAGGTATTAGGATTTTTCAGGTACAAGAAGCATTGGCTGTAGAAAATGGTATTGT
Source organism: Lissotriton helveticus (assembly GCF_964261635.1). Lineage (NCBI taxonomy): Eukaryota > Metazoa > Chordata > Amphibia > Caudata > Salamandridae > Lissotriton > Lissotriton helveticus. The sequence goes on from NC_136069.1 coordinate 1,294,924,787, forward strand.
GGTGAGTGGGGACACGTTTGTACCTCCTTTCAATTTTGAGGAAGGTTATAGTGAATATTACCACATTGCATGGCTGACGGAAGAAGCCACGTCTGATATTTTAGCTGCACTGCCAGACAATTATTACCTGCTCTCCGCAAATAGAAAAGGAAAATAGGGGGGTGGGGGGGTGGCAGCTGCTATAAAAAAAGGATTATCCACCATCAACGTCTCTTCATTGGAGATAGAATTAGTGGATAGCCTAGTCTTCAAGCTAGACATTTACAACAGCACCATGATATGTGTACATGTGTACAGACCTCCAATTGCTATGCCTAACTTCCCAAGAACTTTTGCAAATTGTATTGCATCCCTGACAATTGAATTCTCCAAAGCCTTTTTCATTGGTGATCTTAATTACTGGGTAAATGAAGAAATAGGAGGAAAAAGTGCCAGGGGATTGACCGACGCCCTACAAAGCCTGAATCTCTCACAACACATTCAAGCGACAACACACAAAAAAAAGGTCACACTCTTGACCAAGTATGGTCGATCATTCTGACCCTCGATAATTTGGAAATACAACCATGTATAGGGTCTGACCATTATATAATCAGGTTTGCAATAGGCAATATCTACATGTTCAGAACAACACCTTCTCAAAAGACCCTATCGAGAAACTGGCGCCATATTTACTTGGAAGCATTATGTGACACCTTAAAACAGAAACCTCCTAAAACTAAGGATAATGTAGATAATCTAGAGCGAGAAATTGCAGACTGGCAAAGAAAAGCTATCAATTCTCATGCTCCCCTAAAACCTCACGCATTAGGGAACACGAAGCACCTAAATGGTTTACGGAAGACTTAAGATTAGTCAAACACCAAACTCGCCAGGCAGAGCGGAAATGGCGCAACTCCTACTCACCTGAATCCAAAGAACACTATAAAACTAATTTTAGGAAATATAAACACGCCATAATGGAGGCAAAAATACAATTCTTCTCCTACAAGGTGTTGAACTCAACTAATAAAACCAAAGATATTTTCAACACAGTAAGGGAATTATCTAACCCTGATCGTGCCACTCCTCCAATTTCCGCTACTCAGAAACTTTGCAATGACCTAAGCAATTTCTTCACTGGAAAAAATAAAGAAAATTCAGGAATCCATAGATACCAAACATCAGGAGATGGAAAATTGGGTTGTAAATACCAACACTGACATCCTGAAATTCTTCCCGTGCATAGACCAAGATAATAAAATCGGGCTCCCCAAATGATGTCTGGCCACCGGAAGTACAAAAATCAATTTTCAAAGCATTCCCTAAGATCACCCTCTCTCTTTTGAATCTATCCTTAACTCAAGGGACAGTCCCACAAGCTTTCAAAGAAGCAGTGATTATTCCAATCAGAAAAAACAGGGAGTTGATCCCTAAGGCTGGACAATTATAGGCCAATATCTCTTCTCCCCTTTTCGGCTAAGGTGTTGGTGACACACATAGCAAAGACTCTCAGCTCCTTTATTTAAAAAACAAACTTCCTAGACCCACATCAGGCCAGTTTCCATGCAGCCCACTCCACGGAGTCCATTATTCTGTCTGTAATGGATGACCTAAAGGGGAAGGCAGATGTAGACAACACTGAAGCACTGATTCTCCTGGACCTATCTGCAGCCTTTGACATCGTCAACCACAACATTTCGGTGGACCGCCTGGCTGCAGCAGGTCTCAGTGGCACAGCCCTGAATTGGTTTCAATCATTTCCTGCAGATAGACAACAGTCAGTTTGGCTCTCTCCATACAAATCGGGTACAGTAAATCTGAAGTGTGGAGTGCCACAGGGCTCATCCCTATCCCCACATCTTTTCAATATATATATGTGTCCTCTTATCTTTGCATTACGACAGATGGGAGTGCAAATCTACAACGATGCTGATGATATGCAGCTAGTCTTCCCCATCAATAAATCTACAGACTCCCAGGAATTTCTAAAAAATCCATGCTGTTCATCTTGAAATGGATGAACAAAAATCAATTAAAACTAAATGCCGAAAAAACAGAAATCATCATCCCCAACAATAAACTCCAGCATTGGACCCCCGCCCACTGGCCCTCCAAGTTAGGCCGCCTCCGGCATTAAAAAACTCGATAAAAAGCTTAGGCATACACATTGACTCAGACCTAAACATGAATACGCAGATTGGAGCAGTTACCTCGGCTTGTTTACTCCAATTGCGGAAACTGAGGAAAATCAGAAGATTCTTCACTAGAGAGGCATGCATCCAAATTGTCATCTCTTTGATTATATCAAGAATTGATTATGCTAACTCTATATACCTAGGTCTTCAGCGCAATCAGATATATCGTCTACAGCTAATACAACATCAGGCAGCCAGAATTATATTCCAACAAGGCAGACGATGTCACATCAAGCCACTGCTAAAAGAGTTGCACTAGCTTCCAGTGGAGCAACGCTCCAAGTTTAAAGCCTGTTGTATTCTTTTTAAAGCCTTGCATGGAACCGGCCCCAGTACATTTCATCAAAAATTCATAAGTACATCCCCCACCGTACTTTAAGATCTATGCACATGAACTACTTAGAGGTCCCACTTTGTAGATGCAAAAGAAAAGGAGGCTCACGCTTCCCAATATTAGGACCCAAACTGGAACGCCCTTCCGCCCCCATTGAGACTTGAGTCAGACCTCTTTCATTTTAGGAAGATGTTGAAGACCTGGCTCTTCACCCAAGCTTACAGTTAGACCAGGACCATCCGTACCAGTATTTCTTTCTTGAAAGTAACTCCTCCAGCGCCAAGAAACCGTTGGTGACCGAGCGCTATAAAAGTTCCTACTAACAACCAATGAAGGTATTTGGGTATGTTGTGCGGTAGGAGGCAGGTCAGGGAGACTTTTTGGTGACCAGGGTGTAACGAAGTTAGCAGTCCAGTAGCTGGGGTGGGCGGAGCTAGGTGGGCAGAGGGGAAGAGGAGGGGACAGGATAGGAAAGGGCAGTCAGAGTAGGGACGGGGTCGGAGTAAGAGATATAGAATAAAGCTCCTTGATCAACACACTGTGTCCGTGTTGTTTAGTAGCGCGACGCTACAGCTGGCGACGAGAGTGGGATCGGGTGACCCACCAGCGACATGCGGCTGAACGCGACCGCTACCTGCGGCGCCGGTGCCCCGTAATTGCCGCCGCCTCCAGCCTGAGGCCAGCGGTAGAGAACCTGTTCATGACCAGGAGATCGTGTGTGGCCACGCTAGAGCAGCGGAGAACGAGACGCTGCCCCTCTGATGTCCGGCGCTTCGTTCGCGCCAAAATCCGAGGAGTGTGCCCCGAAACGAAGAATGAAGAAAGAAGGGTCTGGGAGCCTACCCCAGCCCTCCTGAAGCGTCCTGCACGAGTGAAGAGTGCAGAGAGAGGCGAGGAGAACTCGCGGAGGCGCCAGGACAAAGCGCCGATGCCGCCGACACCGGGTCTCACCCCCGATGCGTGAGGAACAGCACGCTGCAGCAAGCAAGACGCGGGAACTTGCATTGGCCTACCTGCACGGTGGAAAGTGGCCAGAAAGTGAAGAGGAACTGCCAAATCCTGGCTACTGGGAAGAAGAACCCTCGGTGAGTGCCAAAAGTGACCGAGTGTGGCTGAGAGTGCAGAGGAACTCAGACCTCGTGGTTGACTGGGGGCGGCCATCTTTGAGTCAGGCACCCTCAAGGACATCCTCCCTGTGCAGAATACAGGCGGCCATCTTGGAGTCAGGCATTCAACAGAAAACAAGCATTGGCCATAGAAAACAAAACAAGCACTGACAAAGGAACAAGCAGTGGAACACAAACAAGCATTGACAGCCACAAGAGACAAACAAGCATTGCTAGCCACAAGAGAACAAACCTTGGAAACGCACGCCAGTCACTGACGCAAGAAGCAGACGCGGGCGTCAAAACTCATTGCCAAGATGTCCAACCCTCCCGCGCAGAAGGATGTCAAGGGAGGCACCCACCTGCGAGCCCCGGAGCCACTGTCAGTCACAACAGGAAGCAGCATGGGACTAAAATGGCAAGAATGGCTAGAGGACTTCGAGGATCATATTGAAGGGTCCAAAATTGAACCAGACAAAGACAAGATTATAGCCCTTCGCAATCTAGGGGGGCGCGAAATAAGCAAGATCGTACGAGAGATCCCAGCCACAGATGGTGACACCTATGATAAAGTAAGAACTGTTCTAAATAACCGTTTTCTGCATAAGAGAAACGTCGACTATGAGAGACACAAGTTCCACCAGCAGCGCCAGGGAAAGGAAGAACCACTGAGCTCTTTCATACATCGGCTGCGGCGGCAGTCCCAACATTGTGACTTTACCAACTTCTCGCCGGATGCCGCCATCAAATCTCAGATAATCACGGGGTGTCACTCGGAATCGCTGAGACGGCGACTGCTGAGAAAACCACAGGAACTAGCAGAGATCGAAGAAAACTCCCGGCTGTACGACCAAGCCGAAGAAAATGCGGCGGAAATTGAAACGGGACCCAGTACCAGCCGCGAACACGCCAACCGCATCACTGAGAGACGGCAGGGACGACAGGATCGGCGCGACAGTGGAAGACGTCACCCGCGAGACAGATCGCGGCGCTCCAAGTACTCGCCCAGGCGGCGCCCGGACTACAGAAGGAAAGTCTCCGGAAGGAGAGATCGCCGACCTGAACGCACGAGGCGTTGTTTCAGGTGCGGATACGACTACCCTCACATCGACTCCTGCCCTGCCATGGGCCAACGGTGCAGAAAATGTGGACGGTCCAACCACTTTGAGGCCATGTGTGGAGACTACCACAAAGAAAAACGCAACGATGGTGACAGACAGGATGGGTCGCAGCGGCCCTCACGATCGGAGGCCAAGCGTCATCACATCAGAGCAGTTCAAGAAGAGCCTCCTAGATCTCCCACGTCTTCACACTCCAGTCACGACTCTCGGCGCTCCCGATGGGACCGTCGTTCCCCCTCAAGAGACTCAAGATCGTCCTCATCCAGGCATTCATCCTACACCACCGAATATGTCAACTTCGCTGACCATGATCAGTTCAAACGTTATCCACGCCTCAACATCAAAGTGGGCAACCATGCCGCCAAGTTCATGATGGACAGCGGAGCATCGCTCAACTACATATCTGTTGCTGAACATGACCGTATGGACCCCAAACCACGTTTGCATTTCGCGCCTGTCCGCGTCTACACCTGGATGGCGAAGAAACCTCTCCAATGCTTGGGCAAGTTTGACACCACCCTCACGCATGGCAAGCTCTCCATCCCAGCAGTTATCCACGTAATTAAAGGACCTGAGGCTGACTGTCTGCTGAGCCTCCCCACGGCGGAACGTCTTCAGTTGGTGCACATCCTCTTCAACGTCCATGACATCTCGGACTGCGCCGGAAAATTCCCTTCCCTCTTCCGAGGTCTGGGGAAGCTGAAGGGCCGTCAAATCCACCTCCATATCAACGAGCTAATCAAACCAGTAGCTCAACACCCGCGAAGAGTGCCATTTCACCTGCAATCCGCGGTTGAATGTGAACTTCAGGAACTTCTGGACGCCGACATCATTGAGCGCACTGCGGGCCCCACTCCATGGGTGTCCCCGGTGGTCATCGTCCCCAAGAAAGGATCCCAAAACAAAGTCCGTCTCTGTGTGGACATGCGTCTGCCGAACACAGCTATTGAGAGGGAGAGACACCCAGGCCCTCTCCTGAGTGACATGATCACGGCCCTCAACGGGGCGACCGTGTTCTCTAAACTGGACCTGAACAAGGGCTACCATCAGCTCGAGCTTGACGACAGCTCTCGCCCCATCACGACGTTTGCCACCCATCTTGGTCTTTTCCGCTACAAACGTCTCAGTTTTGGCGTCTCATCAGCCGCCGAGATCTTCCAGGAGGCCATACGTCTTGTCATTCACCACATACCTAACGCCCTTAATTACAGCGATGATATCTTGGTCTACGGTTCGGACACGCAGGAGCATGACACCGCCCTCGATCGTGTCTGCCTTGCTCTGATGGAAGCTGGGTTGACCCTCAACAAGGACAAATGTGAATTTCATCAGTCGACCCTGAAATTTTTCGGACACATCTTCTCAGCGAGTGGCATGAAACCGGACCCGGACAAAATCGCCACGCTCAACAACACCAAGAGTCCGGCAGATGTCAACGACTTGCGTTCCTTCCTTGGGATGGCAAGCTACTGCGCCCGCTACATTCGTGACTACGCCACCGTAAGTCACCCCCTGAGGCTCCTCACGAAAGCTGGCGCGCAATTTGTGTGGACCCCGGAGTGTGAGCGTGCCTTCAAAGACATCAAAAAAGCCGTGGAATCAGCCAAGTGCCTCTCCTATTTCAATCCCAAGAGGAAAACAGAAATCACCGTGGACGCAAGCCCCGTGGGCTTAGGAGCCATCCTGGCACAGTACGACCATGAGTCGGATCAGAGGAGGATCATCGCCTATGCCAGTCGGAGCCTAACGGATCCTGAGAAACGATATTCCCAACCGGAGAAGGAGAGCCTGGCCGTCGTGTGGGCGTGCGAACACTTCCACATCTTCATATTCGGGAAACACTTCACGCTCATAACTGACCATCAGGCACTTGTCACGATCTATGGAAATCCCAAGTGCAAGATGCCCCCCAGGATCGAGAGATGGGGCTTGCGGCTGCAAGAGTACACGTTCTCAAATATTCACAAACCGGGGAAGGATGAGAATCCAGCTGATTATATGTCTCGCCACCCCCGAGACTCATCAGAGACTGCACCCTCCATTGCGGAGGAATACATTCACTTCGTGGCCAATCATGCTCGTCCACCAGCCATCCCCATGCATGCCATTCGGGAAGCGACCAACCAAGACAGCATCCTACAAGAAGTGATAAAGCGCACCCAAACCAACAGATGGAGATACCACCCGCAGGAGGAAGAGGAAAGCCCTGCTGTCAAGAAAGAACTCCAAGCCTTCCGGCATGTCTCCGACGAACTCTCTGTAACCGGTGATGACCTCCTCCTCAGAGATCACAGACTAGTTATACCAGCGACACTGAGACAAGGAGTAATCGACTTGGCCCACGAAGGTCATCGAGGAGTCGTCTCCACCAAAAGAGCACTGAGAGAACGTGTCTGGTTCCCAGCTCTCGACCAGATGGTCGAGGACACATTGAAAGACTGCCACCCATGTCAACTGACCAGCCACAGTAATCCACCTGCACCCCTACAGATGACCCCATTGCCTGATGGGGTATGGCAAGAAGTTGCCATGGACTTTTATGGCCCCTTGCAATCCGGGAAGTATGTAGTCGTCATCTTGGATGAATACTCCAGGTTCCCAGTGGCCCAGTTCATATCATCCACCAGTGCCGCCTGTACCCTCAAGGTGCTGGAGGAAGTCTTCGCTACGTGGGGTGTCCCCAGGGTCATCAAGACGGACAACGGGCCCCCATTCAATAGTCATGAGTTCAGCGACTTCGCGAAATACATGGACTTCCAACATCGCAAAGTCACGCCACTCTGGCCTCAGGCCAACGGCACTGTGGAAAGATTCATGTCCACCATCAAGAGAACATTCCAGCAAGCCACGGCCGAAAAGAAAGATCTTCAGTCAGCACTGAACGAGGTCCTTAGTGCCTACAGGACCACTCCTCACTCTACGACGGGCCAGTGCCCTGCGACTCTCATGCTTGGGAGGACAATGAGGAATCGGATCCCCACATGGGACGGAGCCCTGAGAAAACCTCAGTCGGATCAACAACACAGAGACATGGTCATAACAGATCGACGCCGCAAGGACAAGATGAAAGAGTATGCGGACCGCAAGCGAAGGGCCCGGTCCCCCTCCCTGAAAGAAGGCGACAGAGTCATTGTCAAGCAGGAACAACGCCAAAAGACTGATTGTCGTTTCAAAGATGAGCCCCTGACAATTACCCAACAAAAGGGCACCATGGTGACAGCAGAATCAGAGACCAGAAGAGTCACCCGCAACGCTTCTCACTTTAAGAAGTGCTCTCCTGAAGTCAGTGAAAGTACACCTATGGTCCCCACACCTGAGTGCAGGGACAACCCTGAGACTGTCGCACCCGACACCAGACCTTCACCTGCAGAAGAACCCTCACCTGAAGATGTCGTGTCCACACCAGCGAGACCCCGCCGTCACGTGAGGCCTCCCAAGAGACTGATTGCAGAGATGGACTAATCTCTATTTCTTTCATTTGTTACTTTATTAAGAAAGGGGGAGATGTAACGAAGTTAGCAGTCCAGTATCTGGGGTGGGCGGAGCTAGGTGGGCAGAGGGGAAGAGGAGGGGACAGGATAGGAAAGGGCAGTCAGAGTAGGGACGGGGTCGGAGTAAGAGATATAGAATAAAGCTCCTTGATCAACACACTGTGTCCGTGTTGTTTAGTAGCGCGACGCTACACAGGGGTTGACACATTTGTGAAACATCACGTGAGAATGTGTGGGAGTTGTGAGATGAGTGACAAAATGGCAAGGGCATTATCATCAGATCCGTAGGCTAATTGAATTACCATTTGCTCCATGGCGGAAGTTGGGGTTGTATATCAATGAACCGTTTTCTGATTACCCAACCAGGAGGCATTTGGCAATGTCATGGTTGAATATTTTTCTAAATGGCCCGAGATTAAAATGGTAAGGCAGGTCACCTCAGAGAGCGTGGTGGAGTTTCTTGATGAAGTATTATGTTGGGAAGGGTTCTTCAGGAGCTGCGTTCCACCCAGTGGCTAATGGTCAAGTGGAACGGTTTAATGGTGTGGTCAAGGAAGCAATACAAAATTGTTACATTGGAAAGGAATCTACACTATTTTTACTTTTCAATGAAAAGTTTGCCTATTGTTATGATTGACCATTGATAAAAACATGGACTGATATTGGAAAAAAGAAAATTAGATAACCTTAAATTAAGGTAAACATTTCCAACTGCTGACATGAATGTTTCATGTAACACTCCAAGAACTAGGAGCATGCTCCTCATGCTCTGAGTGACGGGCTGGTTATGGGTGTTCCATGCACCTCTCCTGGTGTGAGGACTCCCAATGCAAAAGGATGCTCATGCAGAGTGATTGCTCTCAAGAAGGTAATATGGCATGCTAATACAACATTGAGAGGAGAAGTGTACATGACTATGAGCGTTTACCATCTTGTTGACGGTTCCATGTTTTAATATTGAAAACAAAAATATAGTCTACAATAATATCGAAGTAAAAATATCAATTACAAAAAAATCGACTCCCTATACTTAAACAGGTAAGTACAATAATATCGACACAAAAACATCGATAAAAAAATATCGACTTTAAAAAATAACATAACTTAAATTAAATTAGTTAAATATTATTATTATTATTAACAAATTAAATTAAATATAATATATATTTTAACTAATTATAACAAATAAACTTGATGTAATAAATATAAACACAAATAAAGTGTACATATACATATATTTAATGAAATACATTTTATTAACAATTATCTTTATTTAATTTATAAACTTTATTAATTATATAAAAATTAAAATAAAAACATATATACATAATTTAAAATAAAATAAAATATTCTATATTTAATTAACACATTAAACTATTAAAAAAAAAAATACATACATTTAACAACAAAGTAAAAACATTAGTAGTTAAAGCATTGGATGGCAGGAGGGTAAAAATTACTATTCCCACTCCAGTGAGTGCAACAGTAGGGAAAGAGTTGAATAGCGTAGGGGTAAAAATTACTATTCCCACTCCAGTGAGTGCAACAGTAGGGAAAGCGCTGGATAGCGGAGGGGTAGAATTTACTATTCCCACTCCAGTGAGTGCAACAGTAGGGAAAGCGCTGAATAGCGTAGGGGTAAAAATTACTATTCCCACTCCAGTGAGTGCAACAGTAGGGAAAGCGCTGGATAGCGTAGGGGTAAAAATTATTATTCCCACTCCAGTGAGTGCAACAGTAGGGAAAGTGCTGGATAGTGTAGGGGTAAAAATTACTATTCCCACTCCAGTGAGTGCAACAGTAGGGAAAGCGCGGGATCCCAAAACAATGAAAAAAAACTAACAACATTTTTATTAAATTGAATTTCCAATTTTAACATAATTAATATATAAATGTAAATATATTATTATTAACAAAGATAATAAAACATAATTAATTACACATTATTTAGCACTATAATATCCACAACACGCACCTAAAATTAATTACACATTAAAATTTAATATTTACTCATTAATTAATGAAAATTAATTAATTTATTATTTATTAATAAGCTTTTGCACCATTTACACATATAAACACCACAACACACACCTGAAATTAATTACACAATTACAATGAATAATTACTAAATAATGAATGGTAATTAATTTTAAAATATTTAATAATTAATCAATAAAAAAATGAATTACTTACCACCCTTCACACCATTTTCACATATAAACACCACAACACACACCTACAATTAATTAGACAATTCACATAATTAGTTACTAATTGACTAATTGAAATTAATTAACAACTAATTATTAAACTAGTATTAATTAATACATTAACACATTAATTAATCAATTAATGTTATATAATTAAATTACTTCCCACCCTATTCCCCTATAAACCCAAAACCGGCTACGGAACTAATAAAGCAATATTAAACTGAAAATAAATTAATAACTAGAAAAATTCGAAAACATATAATGAAATGACAACAAATTCTTATTAAAAACACTAAAATACATAACATTATTAATAAATTGATATTTTTGTCAACTATATTTTTGTAAATGATATTTATTACAACTATATTTTTGTCATCGATATTACTTACCTGTCAGTCGATATTCTAGTCATCTATATTTTTGTTGTCAATATTTCTACCACACTATATTTCTGCGTCGATATTTATGCCCTACGATATTTCTCCGGCGATATTCCTGTTCTGCACCCTTGTTGACATTCTGTTCCTTGTACAAGAATGAATCAATGTGCAAGGCTGTTCACTGAATCTACCGCTGGTGCAAGGATAGGTCCAAGATTTGTTATTTTTATTCTTCTTCACATATAAACAAAAAGTCTAATTCGTTTTAGTTGCTTTCCCCGATTGTACCATTGTTTGTCTTTATTATACATTACCGAAGTCCTTCGGATAAGATTTCAGTCACCCCCTTGTTTTTAATTGTATCTATGATATACGGCACATTCCTATCCTCTTTCACAGCTCTCGTGCATCAAGGCAGGCATGGTGAAAAGGTGTCTGCATTGAAATCAAGTTGTTTTTGGTAGGGGGAGTGACCCCTTCCTTCACAATGAGAACCCTTACACCACCCCTGGGGAGGCCTAGGCTTTTCACCCATTCCAAGGTTTACAGCATGCTGTGAATCTGGGACTGTGTCAAAATACCATGGGTGTTACGTTAGAATGCCCACGGTAATGCCCATGGTGCACCTCCCCATTGCAGTGTGAGGCAACACAGTGACATGTGCCGCCTTGCCTCACACCTTATTTACAAGGCAATGAAAAGCCACGCATTGTGGCTTTACCTGACCCCGTAGATATGGGTAAGCCTAGTGCAGTGCCAGAACGTCATATAAGTGATGTTCCTGTGGTGCACTGGGATTGTGAATAAGCCCCTACATACTAAAGTGTTTGCATATTGCAGACACTTTAGTGTTTAGAGTATAGGAGTATTGAGTTCAGTGAACAATTTTTGTACTTCTCACCATCAAAATGGCTGAAGCTCACATGTTTATATTAATACTGCCTCAGGTCTTCCTTCCATGCTAGCAGACGTAGGAACGAAATGCTCGGAATAGAAATATTATTTCCTCAGTTACATCTGCACAATAGAAAATGAAAGGTAAACTTCTAGAAAAATGAAAAAGCTTCACCTACTTTCCTTAGCATAGAGGGATTAAGAGTGCATTGCTGATTAGAAAACAAAGTTATACCATAAGAACCAGGAATTATATCTGACAATAATTTAGATAATTTAGATGACTGTGACAGTGTCATAGGACCTTATGCAAGAGTGCATCAAAGAAAATCGTCAAATTTGTCGGGGTTGAAGTCTGCAACAGAGGAACTGTGAAGTCAATCAGAGGATGATAGGAACTGTAATAGTCCTCATTGTGTATTTAGCTTTGAGAACAATATGGTAGGTTTGGCCACAGTCCAACAAAAATAAAACTGTATGGGATATAAGAATTGGGGGAAAGAGGGTTTAAATAAGCATAGTGGCAGATTCAGGTTCTCCCTATCTCTTGTTGACCAAAGTATATGGGAAAAGGTTTGTAGAGAAAATAGGGAAAGAATTAAAACCCTTATATTTTAATCCACTGTGGTTTACTAGCACGCCTATATTGATGGTTAGATACAGACAGTTATGCTTCGCATTCAAGAAAAGGAAAGCCTATGAAACTGTATGTAGTGGGAAAAGGACGTTCTGTCTTATTGCAGATTGACCATAGTTCCTTTGCCGTACTTGTAGATCCTAGCAGCTAAGAACAAGTCCTGGTAGCAGGGAGTGGTGCAAACATTTGAGAGCAGATACAGGCATTGTTTCCAAGATTTTTTTCTGGTACAACTGGAAAATTAGAAGGGTTTTTCCATATGACCATACCAGCCGCGGTCCTTGCAGGTAACAGCGGTGGGGCCGGGTTGGGGGGGGGGTGGAGGGTATTCCGACAGAGGATAGAGAGGGGAAATTAATTATTTATTTAAGTTTCACTCAGCATCATCCGTTGGAATCCATCAAACCCCCCCCCCCCCCCGCCCCACTCCGGTTACCATAGTAAAAAATAATGCTGAGCAACAAAGTCAGAACCTTTTCCATTATGAGAACTGACGTGGCACAAAGGTTAAGAAGGTTGCCGCTAGGTCTGCTTGCTGTGTGTAAGGTCAGGCTTTTTGTAGACTACAAGGGCTTAAATAATAATTTCATAATAATACATTTTCTCATTCAAAAATGGGTTGCTGGCTAAAACCAAGGGAAACATTTCGTATTCAACAATAGATCTGTCTGTAGGAAACCACCAATTGGGCTGGAAAATGGCTCAGATTTTCCCACCACTACGGATATCTAGCATGGGGGAAATCCAGCCCATTACAAGTAAAACCCTGATGGGAGAATGGGTATTACCAGATCTAATTCACTTGTAATTCCTCATTCGCATCACGATTTTCACACAGAAATTTAATGGGAAAATAAGCAGACCCATGTAAATACAGCAGATCTCATAATCGATGGGGCCATTAACTGCTGTTGTCTTCTTTCAAGATTACAGCCTCTTTAACAGAAGAAATAGACAGGAACACGATGCACACGATCAAACAAAAGGGCTTAACAGCAGAGTACAGCAAGTGCAAGTTTGTGGCACGAAGTGTAATTTACCTTTCAGCTTTCACAGAAAGTATGCCAGAACGTTTGAAGAAAAAATGTATGCTTTGAGACAACTAATGAAAAACAAGGCCACATTTAATTGATTAGAAGATTGTCAAAAATATTTGGAAATTTCAAAAAATGACATTTCCAATACACCTACACTACAAGGTATTGACCCCAGTGCAAGACTCGTTATTATCAGAGAAACTAGTAACAAAGGCCTAGGTGCAATTTTATCACAATTTGAAAGACATGGAAAGGAAGTAGCTATTGCCTTTGCTTCCCATTCTGTATCCCCGGGTGAAGAACGATACTCTGCCATTGAGCTGCTGACTTTAGAGTGTGTCTGAGGAATAGAAAATGTTTGCACATTTTATGGGCAAATGTGATCTCAATAGGGTGGAGGACCTACCCCTTGCCAAAGTGTTTACAACTAGTACATTTTCAAATTTCTGACACTTTCCCAAGTTATCTATGATGTTCCAGGATTACAGAGCACATTCTAGGTGTGAATAACAGGTTTGTGGATTGCTTGAGTGGGTTACTCATGCCAATTAACGGATGTGCACAAGATGTTAGAATGTAAGAAAATTGAAAATGATGTGTAGGATGGCTCAAGTAGAAAGAATTAAAATAAAATTCAAACAATGGAATATTGGGAACTCCATTGAACACAATGGAGAAGCTCCGTGCTTATAATGGCTGATATAAGCTTGTTGCTCCAACGTTCCAATGATTGCCTTTCTATTTCTCCCTTTTTAATTTAGAACATTCTACCCTTACTGATTCGAATCTTCTAATAGCCTTATAGCCCTTCTGCCTCGGACTATACATGTTGTTAAAGGCCCTCTAACAGGTTATAGGCCCTTGCCTGCGATTCAGGCCTATAACTCGCGTTCAGGGCCTTTAACAGCTGGTATAGCCCTCTGCAGCAGAATATAAGTCTACAAAGGAAATGGTGGTGTTTTGGGAAATTAGATACAAACTTGTGGATAAAAAAGATGAACTGGAAAATAATTACACCTAAGGGGATGAGAATGAAGATTTGGCAGCTCTGCCTCATTGGAATCTAGGTATAATGAAAATGCAGAGGAAAAGAACAGATTCTGGTTGGTGGCCCGGCATTGATTCTGAAGTGGAACATTTGGGTAGGAATTGTGTGGAGTGAGTAACATCAGACAAGAAACCAAGTCACTTTGCCCAGTTGGGTGCCTTAACACTCCTTGGGATGTGTTAGCTATAGGTATTACAGCAGCCTATCGAAAGTGGTATAGCCCTCTGCAGCAGACTATAAGTCTACAAAAGAAATGGTGGTGTTTTGGGAAATTAGATACAAACTTGTGGATAAAAAAGATGAACTGGAAAATAATTACACCTAAGGGGATGAGAATGAAGATTTGGCAGCTCTGCCTCATTGGAATCTAGGTATAATGTAAATGCAGAGGAAAAGAACAGATTCTGGTTGGTGGCCCGGCATTGATTCTGAAGTGGAACATTTGGGTAGGAATTGTGTGGAGTGAGTAACATCAGACAAGAAGCCAAGTCACTTTGCCCAGTTGGGTGCCTTAACACTCCTTGGGATGTGTTAGCTATAGGTATTACAGCAGCCTATCGAAAGTAGCAATGGTATTCACAGGTACACTATTGTGTTATCAGATTATTCTTCAAAGTATTAAAATTCTTAGAATAATTATTTTCAAGAGTGGGTTTCCAAGAGAATTGTCAGTGACCAAGGGGCACAATTCAAAGCTGAGTGCATAAAGATGTTTTGCTCGAATGACATTCCATATAAAACTTCTTTATATTACCTAAGTAGCAATGGAGCTTTTAAGAGGTTTAATAGAGTAATAAAGGCCGATACAACTGGCATGAAATGGCATGAAATGGCATGAAATGTTGAGAGACAGAAGTGAAGCGGTTGCTATAGGCATTGGGCTTCACTCACAGTGATGTGACATGATATAAGGTCTTTGTGTGAGATGAGAGGTAGAGCCACAATTACTAAGGACAACAATGGAGAAATGCTGAATTCTAGAAGAGTGGAGTGTTGTCCAGAGATTTTTAGAGAAAACATTCTGAAAGTGCAAAGTAAATATAACATTTATTATGATGCAAGACACAAAATAAAGGATGTGATGTTGAAGGAACTGAAAGGAGAACCTGTGATTTCAGGACATTTAAAGGTCATAAAGATGCCAAATTAAGTGATGGTAAAGTGTGGCATATTAACGTCTTGCAGGGTTATAAATGGGGAACAGAATAGTGATATCCTATAATATGGAAAGGATTTTGGTCGGCTTGAAGGTGCGCATATACAGAAAGATTTAGTGCAATGTAATGTACAGAGTTAAAATTCTGAAGTAGGTATATGTGAACATGAATGGCATGGTAGAGATCACGTTGACCAAGATATTGAAGTAAGAGTGTGCAAACAAGAGTGCCATCTTGCAAACAGCAAGCAACATTGTTACACTAGAGAAGAATAATGGAGTCATAGACAATGTTTGAAAGAAATAGGCCTGGATGGAAAATTTTGTTCCGCTTGCGGAATTGGTGGAATTTGGCGACTCTGAGTTACTCTTGTAACATGGAGATCTGGCCAAATTCTGCCAATCGCTGAGTGGTGGAATTTTTTTCCTGTGTGGCTCCAGAAATACGAACGTGAGTGAAATTTGGCGTCCCCTAACAAGATTTCTAGTAGCTAGCAGGACTTACGGTGAGATTTTCTAATGTGGGTGGTCATGAGCTGTTGCGGGCTCAGGTGGTGTCTCTTGAGTAGATTTTCTACTTGAGCAGCAGCAAAATCAACTTGAATGGCTGTGCGCTCTTTCACACAGATTTTTCACCTCGGAACGTGCCACCGGTGCTAAATTGAAACGCGACTTTAATATTTTTGCCTGTTGGCAGAAATCTGGAATCTGGCAGAGTTTTTAATGCAACTCCACGGAATTCTGCAGAGTGACATTCTGT
Source organism: Lissotriton helveticus (assembly GCF_964261635.1). Taxonomy (NCBI): domain Eukaryota; kingdom Metazoa; phylum Chordata; class Amphibia; order Caudata; family Salamandridae; genus Lissotriton; species Lissotriton helveticus. The sequence continues at coordinate 1,294,941,147 of NC_136069.1, forward strand.
GAGTTCTACCCATCCCTAGAAAGAAAGTGGTAGAACAGGAACATTTGGTAGGGTGGTGAGCAGCTGATAGATTTGGTGTGTAAATAATACTCTAGTTCCCCAACTTCAAATGAAGATTTTTTTCTGGAATTGGTTTCCTTAAATCTTATATTTTGTTCATATGCCATAATTTGAATAAGATCCAGTTTATTTCTTCTTTTATTTTATAATATTTTAAAACTGTATATTAGTATGTGTCATGCAGTATCATGTTTTGTCCTATTTATATAAAGAGGGAGATGTGTGAAGTGAGTCTTGTTGTTATTTAGTGACATTCTATTCCAGGTTCAGCAATGTGTAATATGGGTTGGGGAAGCCGGCAAAGCTATGCTTTGTAGGTTAATGCTCTTCTCATGGCTGCTAATAAAGATATTTCTGAAAGACATACTGTACGTCTCAACTTTACAGGTCACAATCTGTGTTCCTTCAGTGCTTCTGGGGACACTTTGTAAAAAACGAGATTAAGCTCTTAATTTTATCCGGGACAGTTCTCAGTCTCACTTTCATAGATGCCCAGGCTTCCAGTCACATAGGTTGTGTCAGGAGAGCTGAATGGACTGCGTTTGGAAGTGACAACTGTTACCATTAAGTGCTACTGCAGTGGACATATGGAAAGCTACTTGACCCAAAAAGAAAGTTTGCCGATCATACATATTGCGAAGACAGATGTGTAGAGCTCACAGGAGTCCTTTAGTCATAGAGAACATGAATAGGATGGGTTTTCAATAGGGACCGGACAGTAACTTCTGACAGATGATTTTTATTAGGAAAAGTGTGGAACTGTCTCTGCCACCTTTACCTTGAAGGTAAGGCATCAGATCAAAACTTATGGAAAGGTGACAATCTCTAAGGCCAAATCAGTTACCCTCATCGATCATCACCAGATTCACTTACTGTTCCTTATCGATAGAAGGGGTCCTGCCTGTCCTCCCCAGTGTTTTCAGCAAAGTCAGGCAACATTTCAGTGACTGGAGACAAACCTGCCCCCTCACTGCTTCAGGTGCAACAATAAACAGGAGTTGAACAGGAGTTGAGCAGGCATACAGGCTTCCTTGACTAGTGTCAGAGAGGAAATTAAGGTTCTTAGGTTTCAAGATGTGGCTTCAAAGTATCTTTTAACTTTAGTCTGGTCCTCGTAAAAGAATTTTCATGGGGGAAACTAAAGACCTAAGGTTAATTAAATGCACAGTTTTAGATCTTCTCCCATATACTGGTTATCTTCCTTTCCCAAGACATGGAAAAGTAGAGGTTTCCCGGAAGTATTGCCAATCCAGTATATTTCTGCTAATCCTGTGTAGTGTTGCTGCCGAACTAATGGGTGCAGGGATCCTGTACCAAAAGGAAGGTGGCTGTGATGGTTGTGGGTAGCATAACCAGTGTACAGTCACTAGGACACTTGTGAATCCTATCAAGAAGAGATGGGATCTTATGGCTGACTTACATTGAATCACAGGACCACTGAACAGGGGATTTGATGACTGATTGAGTAGGATGGAGGAGTGGGAATCTGGATGCTGGCTAGAAAGGGTGTGCTCATTTGCAGGACATTGATCAGAAGTTTGGCTGGAAGTGGGTGTGCTTGTGCCCAAGGGTCCACAGGACCTGGTAACAGTACTGCCTGGAGATAGAGATGCCGGTCCTGATGGACCTTAAAGCAGGCGTTCTTATACCACACTATGTCATTTTAGTGCACTACAGTATACTGCACTTTATATGTCACCATCTAGGTAAGGAGAGCTGTTTCATGCCTAGACTAAGGGGGGCTCTTTCTTTATCCAACAACCTTGGCATAATCTACTGCAATGCAAGCTGGTGCACTTCAGGCTGTGCCAAGTGCACCAGCTCCTTGAAATGTCCATTAAAAGACCCCAGCTATTTAGGCCTACAGGAGAGAAACAAGCTATTTTAGGACTGCAGGATCTTTAAAAACCATGGACCACATAGTTATAGGCCCGATTCACAAAAAAGACTTACACTTTTGATTAAGTGCACTTCTCTGTTCTTATTCACAAAATCTGAGTGTAAGGTACTATTGAAGAAACATAGTAATAAGTCCTGCACCACAAATGTCCAATCAGTGATCAAGCAGCACCATCCTAAATAAGATAATGGAGGAAGGGCATTAAAATAAAACCCAATAGGAACTAATGTTAAATATTTACAATATTCATACATATAAATAATTATAATGTAATGTTAAAAAAATTATTGCAATAGCACATATGTATTAGTATATGGTACAATATTTTAATTCCCGATGTAGAATTTAAAATTAATAAAACCATACTTGTCATTAAATATCACTAAATTAATTTTAAATAAGTGTACATTCACTTTTAATATCTACTAAAACATAAGAACATTTTTATTTTATTTTAGTGGGAAATTGTATTTGATTTAAACTTCAGAAAAATCATTGTAATTTAATTTTATATATTTCTATTGAATTTACATTAATATTTAATATAAAAATATGTTTAACATTTATTTTTTTGTTAAATATACTTTTCTCTATTCTTTTTATGAATATATTTAAATATGTTTACCTATTGTTCGACAAGACAGATGCCAACAATTTATAACTCAATGCTTGACTCAGACACTCTAGAAATAGATGCTATTCTTTATCATTGACTAACAATAAATTGTCTCCCTCTTTGTAATAATTAATAATAGATTTTATTATGAATGAGAACAAATAAGGGATATCTCATTTTGATTATGCCAGCAAGACATGAGTAGTATTGCTTACCAGCTCAAAGGATGTTGATGTGAGGAATGTGTGGATATTACCATGCGACAAGGACTTCAAATGTAGAAAGTAGGCTCACACTTTCCAGTATAATGATATATTAGAAAACAGTATCCTTAGTCCAATATTATAATCTATTTTGTTGAAGTTGTAATGAGAATTCTAGATGTATAGCCCTAGATTTTTGCTGGCTTCTACATTTCATTTGAATCTGACTTATTCCTCTAAATAACATGGGAAAGGAAAAACTGTTTTTCATGTGATACAAAAGTTCACAAATCATTTGGTTCCCACATAGATCATGGTTACGATTAGTAGATCTGCAAAAGCCAACCAAACTTTCAAATGTTCTAATTCAATTTAACTTCAAAATGAAGGTTTGGCAATTTAAAAGTATTACATCTAATGAATGCAGACGGTCAATGCTTAAATTTGAGGGCTAATTTGAAGGTCACTAGGAGGCTAGAGGGGTTACCTTATAAAGGTGGCAGGCCTTTGAAGCTTCCCTCTTCAAGCACTGGCCCATCTTGGGGGAGGAGGCATGAAGCCTCTGCCAGGATGTGCATTGTTTCTGGTCCCAGAGAACAGCGGATTTCCACCCAGGGTTCCAGAAACATGTCTGGTGGTGGCAGGCTGCCTACAGCTGGTCAGAGACCACAACAGGGTTAGTAGGGATTCAGGGGGCACCTCTGAGATGCCCTCTGGGTACATGGTCCAATAAATCCCACACTGGCATCAGTGTGGATTTGTTGAGAGAAGCAGTTTGGTACCAAACACTCCTATATTGAGTAAAGCCATAATGGTGATGTGGAACTCGAGCCGTCAAGTTTCTAGCCTGTGTGCTCTCTATGGATTCACTGGCACTTACAATAATGGGAAATGGTGCCCAATAATGTAGGGGCCCATCTTCTCTTGTAGATATACCCTCACCTGGAGTATAGTGCACTCTGCCCTAAGGCTGTGAGACCTGCTAGAGGGGTGACATACCTGTAATGTGCTAGCTGGCCTGGTACCCAGGAAGGGTGCCATGTCGACTTTGTCATTTTCTCCCTCCCAAGTGCATGCAGGTTGCAGGTGCAGAAGCATGATCCCAGTGAGGGGGTGATCCCAAGCGTCCCTCTCCAGCTTCCAGGCCCTAGGTATACAGGGTACCATTTACTAGGAGCTTACAGGAGGCAGAAGTACCAATTGGGGGTTTATTTTAGGGAACGAGCACTGGCACAGTGTGCCTGATTGGCAGAGACCCTGTGCACTACATTTAAAACCAAATCAAAGCCAGGCAAAAAGTGGGAGGGGGAGCATGCAAAAGAGGCACTTTCTCGAAGGACAGCTTAGCTTTCTAAGCCTGTTTTAAAGGGACTATGCGTTTCATTCTAATGTTAGCAAAATACACACAACAGGCCATTTCTGTAAGCCATCGCTCAAGCAGATTATTATTTCACATAAGGGACCCCCTAACATTTTCTAGAATTTTCACTTTGTAATAGATAAAATAACTTGGTTAGCCTCTTGTTTTTGTAATTATTCAAGCAACAATTCCATGAAGCTTAAGATAGTAGCATGGTGGTCATCAAAAGAATTGTGAAATCTGATGTATGTGTTTGAAGCAACAATTAGATAAAGGAAGACAAATGAGTTAGAAAAGCAGAGTTAACAAGGGCATTTTCAAGTTTTTGGGGAAGACCTTTGGTGCAATTCAAATTTGTTAGACTCCAAAAAGAGAATCTGTGTGGTTGAAGAGTTTTTTGTTACCTATTGATTAGGCAGTGGGACAAAAATAAAAATGTGATGAAAGTAATAAGAGAAAATGGAAAGAAGAGTTGAATTCAGAAGACACATGAATGCACCGATGGGCTGCCTAAAAATATCTGCCTTTGGAACTGATACAGTTCATGTCAAAACAGTATGATGCCTGTACTGGACACCAGATCAGGTAATCAGAGCAATAGTCTGAGAAAACAATAGGTGATAAAAGATGAATAAAAAGAAAGATGAATGGATGAAAAAACAGAAGAATAGACTGATGGATGGATAAATAAAAGAGTACAAATGATAGGAAGGACATCATCATGTGAAAAGGCAGAATGAAGACTGAGGATAGGAAAATAAGACTGAAAGAAGAATGCTGGGAAGGAAGGAAGGACATTTCATAGCATCAGAATTCATTCAGGGGAAGCAATCTTCTGAACTACTACCCTGTTCGCTTGCTTCACCCTCTTGCTCAGACTGGCACATGGTCTAAAGTGGGGAGAATTTCATTTTTCTGGCTACTCCCTTGTGTACAGGGATTGAAATTGTTTCTTGTCTTCCTGAGATATCGATCTTGAAGAGTGGTTTCTGTCCAGTTGCAACTGATGCCACTGAGAATTACCAGAAATGTTACCAGCTTTAAGAAACCACTTCAGGATTTTCTGTGGAATACTGGTCACTGGGAACTAGGAAATATATAATTCAGCATGAAATTAGCAAGTACACCACTGGGAGGGGTGAATTTAGATATTGTGGGGATGCCTGTTACAAGACGTTTAACTTCATTTCTTCAGAGATGGCTTATATTATTGAATTTTCAATGCATATTCTTTGGTTGTAGCTGCAGGTCATATGTGTTTTGTAATAATGTGTCAATTGGCAATGGTGGGTATAAGTGCATTAAAAAAAGTGCATTGGATGCTATAGTATGTGAATAGAGTAATTGAGAAGTCAATGCCTGGTCCTGCCTGACCGCTTTAATAGCCGTGGCCCTCCGGCAAGACCCAGCCATTTCCTACTACACATTATTCTGCTGCTTTGGCCTGAGGCCTCCAACACCCACCATCTTCCTCTGCTGCCTCCTTTTCTCCTCTAACTCTTTGTCTCACTCCACCTCTTCCCTCTCATTGCTTGCCTGTCGAGCTTTGTCATACTCTCTGCTTTTCAATCAATCTTTCACTCTCACGTTAGCTTTCTTTCTGTTGGCACTTTTATCACTTTTCTCTACTCATTTACGATTGCTACCTTCCAATTTGTCTCACTCTCTCAACTTCTCTCTTGATCTCTCACTCTGAATTTAACCTCTCTTTTTCCGGTTACTTTTTTTCGGCTATCTCAATCTCTTTTGCCCCTCTTTTTCGAACTCTCTCCACTCTTCACTTGCTCTCTCACTCTCGTATTTGCTTTTTTGCCATTTTTGGGACTTTTGGCTCTCTTTTCTAACCTTTTGCTTCTGCTTTCTCAATGTGGTCCTTTTCCCACTTTTTCTCATGCTCCATTTTGGTCTTTTTTTGCCTCCACATCCCTTTTCCTTCCTTGGTGTACCCCCTTGCTCTCACCTGCTCCTTCTTGCCCCCGCCCACAAGGTGTCCCCAGTACACCACAGACCTCTGCCCAAATGCATTTACTGGCCTTGATAGTCAAGCCTGCCTGTTGCAGAGCATGATGCAATTCCTGCAGATGAAACAGGTGGCCCTACCAGGTGCTGCTAAGACAGCTACGTTATCTAAATATTCAGCACTGAAGGCCTCCATCCCAGCTAATACCTGGTTTACCGGACTCTGGAAGGTGGCAGGGGCATTACAGCCCAAAGGGCCTCCCTTTGAATTGAAAGTTCTCTCTGATGTAGAGAAGGCTAACCTCTCTTTAGTCCCCTCGCTCAGGACAATCTGCCAGTACCCTAAAGTGAAGTCAAAAGTGCTCAGGAACTTGGCAGCCTCTAATCTATCAATGAACTCATCAGCTCGGGATTGGGTGTGTGTCAGTCATGATGACTGGATTTAGTCACCTGTACTGAACACAGGCTACTGCTTTGATGCTGGCCCTCACCTTCTCAGACCGCGTCTACATGTAATTCTTGACAGGCAAGGTGTACCCAGTATCAATATCATGGATATACAGGTGTGTAAGCAGGGTAGTGAGGGAAAATAGGGAGGCAAACTGTCCCTGTAACTGGCAACAGTCCCTCTGCTGCTATGGAGAAAGGGTAGGGGAAAGGTTGACACCCTCCACTGACCCATCCTTCTATTTGGATGACAGGAGATCAGGGAGAGGTAAATTTTCCTACTTTTCCCGAATATCTGTCACAGCCAACAAGAAGCCTCAGACCTTTCCTTGACCAAACTGGAACTGGGAGGTCCCCATATATGTTGAGCATACAGAAGTGCAAATGGGCTAAACCTACTCCCTTCTGTGGGACCTCCCTGTAAGCAAAGAGCCGACATGGTAAGAGAATGTCCCACTTCCACCTCATGGGCTCAGGCAGGCCCATAGTCATGACTTTAAGGGTCTTATTGAATCTCTCAACCAGCCCATTTGTTTGTGAACTTATAAATAACCTCACACTCCTTCCACATAGACTTCATGTACGCAGACATGAAGTTGGCTCCCCTGTCGGATGCCACTTATTTGAGGAAACCAACTCTGGTGGGTAAAAGTCCCCATAATGGCCCTAGCCATTACAGGTGCAGTGATGGTCCTCAGAGGAATGGCCTCTGGGTACTTAGAGGCAGGGTACACCAAGACCAGGATAAGCCTGTTGTGTCAGGCTATCTTGTGGTCCAAGGGTCCTACAATATCAGTGCCCACCCTCTCAAATGGTGTTCCAATAACAGACATGGGAGTCAGTGGAGGTTGTAGCTTTTCCCAGTCTTGACACTAGCCTTGCAGGTAAGACAGGTCCTACAGAATGCATTAGAGGCTGTCTTCATCGGGGGAATAGATTGGGGTAACATACCTGGCAAAGGTCTTGTCCTGTCCCAGATGTTCTGCCAGGGGATCTCATGTGCCTGCCCCAGTAGGAAGGCCCTGTAACATTGGAGAACCACCAACAAATGGGTTGCCCAATGCTCAGGAGCCTTAGTCTCATTAAGCAAGAGGTTATTCTCCGAATATGTGAGGTAATCTTCAGAGGTATCGCCAGCTGCCTGGGTTTCAGCTTACCCCCTCAGGCCCTCACGGTTGGGCAATTGCTCTGTGCCTTGTAGTACTCTCCCCTGGTGGGTCCCCCTTCCACTTGTCATCCAGCAAGCTCAGGCATGTTACCACAGGAGTCAATGTCCTCCCCAGTAGGTTTGGAGGTGGCCTTCCTTGGTGCCCCATCCACCTGTACTGTGGGACATTCAGGGGCTGGTTTCCCACACCCCTTTGCCTTTTCATTCCTTGCAGATGTCTGGGCCATTCTTCCCGGCTCCAGACCTTCTTGACACCCTTCCTGGACAGCCATGGCTTGGGGTTGCACAGATCCACTCAGGCAACCCTAACATTTCCAGGTGTTACCTAAGCTCCACTTCCTTCCAGGCAGTGTACTTCAGGCCATTGCCTAAAAGACAGTCTACAGGCATAGCAGGGCTCACTTCAACTTTCAGAAGACCTTAGACCCACCCCCATTCGGAGGGTATCAGGGCCACAGGGTAGTGACTCTCCCGGTTGTCTTCTATCATAACCTGGTGGAATGTATTGGTTATCTCTGCTCTGAGGACCCCAGATGACACTTGACAGTAGTCATACTGGCTCTGGGTCATTTGTCCCTCAGAGCCTCCACTTTCTGCCCATTGATGGTGCCCACTGCCTATACTTGGAAGTATTTAAAGGCATGCAGGCTTTGGGCACCATCTTCTAGTCACCCAGGGACACTAGGGTAACCTCACTAGTCACACATATTGGCTGGAATTGGCACGAGAGTGAGTGAAGGTTCAGAGCGTAACATTTTATTAACAAGAGATTTCACAAAAAGGAAATGCACTGTTCATAATTAAAAGGTTAAACAACTGATCCACTGACTCACAGCTTGGGAGCTGTAATGCCACGGCAAGACACCAACCTCTTTACAGGCCATTCACACACTTTTCATAAGTGACACACACAAGACCATTACCTCCTCATCAGCCCTCCCCATCCCAGCTCAAACCAGATGAGCATAGCTCCCCCCACCAGAAACTCCCAAGCAAACTCCACGCCCATCCCTTCCTTCCAGGCCGCTCCCATACCCTTAGGCATATAACACGTGACCCCCAGTTTTTTCTGCTGGATTGTTTCTGGGCTTGACTCTTCATGGGAGGGCCTACCGCCTCCCATAGATAATTGTGTGGCGGTCTGTTTGAGCGGCAGTCATTATGCCCTGTGTGCCTGCCTGAGTGTGTGTCTACGTCCCTGTTGTAGCGGGACTCGGGTGTTGGGGGCCGGGCTGCCTATGGCGTAGTTGCGGTCCTGCTGCGGCTTCCCCTCTTCCAGAGGGTTCCCTGCTCTAGTGGGAACAACTGCGAAGGGAGGGGAAGTGTGTGGGTACAGCTGTGCGTTTACCTGCACGCCGAAGGCGTGGTGGTATGGCTCCTCCTTGGAGGTCTTCAGCGCGTGGGGCTCGGTTCTCGTTTCCGAGTCCGAGTTGCCCCGCTGTAACTTCCTATTCATAACGGAAGTCCCGCAGGGGCGCTGCGTGGTTTTAAGAGCCGTGGCGGTTCTTTGGTTATGGACTCTGTTTTGGTATCAGGATGTGCTCGGGGACCGGGAGGCCCTCTTCATTGGGGCCGGTTACCCTAGCTAGGGTGCTTGAAACCAGTACTCTGCGTTGAGCCCTGTTTAAAGACCGCAAAGGATTTCCCGATTTTCCCAGTATGTCGGGTCTCTGCCTTGTTGCCTGTGGTGCGCTGGGTTCAGAGCCTGAAGATTTCGATTTGTCCTAGGTGTGCTGGGATAGAGGGCGTGTCTGGGGTGCCTTACCTGTAGTGTTTTCTCTCTTGGGCGGCTTCAGGTTGCACCTCAGCTTTTTTTTTTCTTTACGGCAGGGGTCGGCGTGGTTCAGTTGCTTCATATTTTGTTCCATAGTCTCTGATTGGCGTTTCGGAGTCCGGCCTCCGGTCCCGTTAGGTGATTGGCTATGGGTCGTGGTGTTTCACTGATTGGCCCTTCAGGCCTTGGTTGATTGGTCTGAGTATTTATAGACGGGTGATTTCTCTGCTTTACTGTGTCAATCATGGAAGGCAGCAGTTCTGTTGAGGGTGTGCTCAGAGGTGAGGAGAAGAGGTGGTTGCTGGGCCTTCCGCTGCTCCTTCCCTGGCTGAGGTGCAGAAGATGATTGAGGCCGCAGTGGCTGCGGCTTTTCTGGCTCGTGGTCCCCAAGGGCCTAAAAAGTAAAAATTGGATGCCTCGGCGGAGGTCGATCGGGACGTTGATTCTGATGAAGAGGCGAAGGGTCGTTTTTTCCAGGGAGCAGACCTTCGCTGTGTTCTGCAACATGTTCGGGATAATTTAGGGTTCCCTAGTCCCTTGGAGGGTGGAGAGTCTGAAGACTTTTTCGCCAAGTACCTGAAGAAGGAGCCTGAGATCCTCCTCATTCATAAGTCTGTGAGGAATGTGGTGGAGGGGGAGTGGAATGATGTTGACAAACATGCCTTTCCCCGGTTTCTGGCAAAGAGGTATCCTTTACAGGGGTTCGCCGAGGAATTCCTGGTTGTGGTGAAGGTGGATTCCCTGCTGGCTGCTATGGCATCTCAGAGCCTGGTAGTGTCCGAAGGTGCAGTTCCTTCGGATCCTGGGGACAAGCAGGTTGAGGGGGTCTTGAAGCTGTTCTTTGCTGCCTCTAATCTTGCTGTCCGGTCTGCGATTTACACCACCTATCTGGTTCAATCGCTTCTAAAAGACTGTCAAGGTATTTCTGAGCAGCTCTTGCAGGATTTGGATCCCTCAGAATCTTTGTCCATGTTGGAGCAACAGTTGCGTTTCCTTGTGGATTTGTCCTTCGATTCCCTTAGTGCAGCGGCGGCAGTGGCAACGGCTGGGGTCGCTGTAGCAGCTCGGAGGCAGTTGTCGCTTAAGCCTTGGGAGGCGGAAGCTGTTCAGAAGGCTGGCATGATGAAGCTTCCCTTCATGGGCACTAAGCTGTTTGAGGAACCGTTGGAGGCACTGATTGAGAAAACAGCTGAGGATAAGAAGTTGTTGGCTCCTGTACGCTCTTCTCAGAAGGGTAAGTTTACGGGTTAGAAGTGGGCTTTTGGGCAGGCATTTCAATCTAAGATGGTGGCCCAGCCCTTTCGTGGTAGGGAGCGTGGCCGGGGTGTCCCGTCCTTCCACAAATACCAGGGTCAACAGTGTCTTCCTCTTCTGCAGGTCCCTCGAAGTTGTTACTATGTAGGGGGTTCATTGGGGGTTGCCTCAAGTCTTTTTTTTTCCTGTTTGGGAGGAGTTCGTTTGAGATCAGTGCGTCCTGCAGGTAGTCCGGCTGGTCTACAGGATCAAATTTGGGGTTCCTCCGGTGGATGTGTTCAGGGCTACCCCTGTTCCCAGATCTAACTCGAGGTGTTGTGCTCTGTTGCACAGAGTCTGGGACTTGGTTGTGGTGAGGGTGCCTGTGAGTCAGCAGGGTCGGGGGGTTTACTCAATCCTGTTTCTGATCCAGAAGCCGAATGGGGACTATCATCCTGGCCTGGATCTGAAGGCCGTGAATTTGTGTGTCCCTCACCGGTCCTTCAAGAAGATGATTCTTCTCTTCTTGTCGGGGGATTTCCTGGCTTCTCTGGATCTCCGGGACGCCTACTGTTCATGTGCCGGTACACGCGGCCTCCTAATGGTTCCAGCGTTTCTGTGTGGAGGTGGATCATTACCAGTTCCAGGTATTACCGTTTGGACTGTCTGCCTCTCCTAGGGTGTTTACTAAGGTGTTGGCACCCTTGGCGGGTTTGTTGCATGCTCAGGGAATCCAGGTGTTCCCTTAGTTGGACGATTGGTTGATTTCTTCCTCTTCTTTCCCTCAGGCACATTCCCAGGAGGTTTGCAGGCTCCTTCAACAGTTCGGGTGGATTCTGAACTTGGAGAAGTCCAATATTTGCCCCACTCAGGAACTGCTGTTCATTGGGGGGGTTTTCAATACCAGGTTGGGAAAAGTCTTCCTGTCAGAACCCCCTAGTCTGACTGGGGGCTCAGTCTTCCACGGCTCGCCAGTGGTTGCGTATTCAAGGGCTGATGTCGGCTACTGTGATGATTGTTCCCTGGGCCCATTTGCACTTGTACCCCCTGGTGAATCATGTTCTGGGGCATTGGGATCCGGCCTCTCTGGATTACGAGCTGTTGATTCCGGGGGTTGTGGACATCGCCCGAGAGTTATCCTCTTACGGGGCTCGCCCTTTTTGTCCCAGGAGAGGTTGGTCCTCACGAAAGATGCCAGTGAACTCGGCTGGGGGGCGGTTTTGGCTCAGGAGTCAGTGCAGGGGCTATGGTCTGTGCTGGAGGCAGGCATGTCCTCGAATTTGAGGGAGTTGAAGGCGGTTCAGTTGGCGTTGGCTAATTTTTTGCTTTGAGTCCTCCAGAGGGATGATGGTGCGGATGGACGAAAGGGTGGTGGTGTGTTTTGTCAACTGCCAGGGGAGTGCGAAGGTGACTTACCTCAACCTGTTGGCTCACCAGATCTGCATGTGGGCGGAGTCACACTTGTTGTCTCTGAGGGCTTTGCATCTGCCGGGGGTTTTGAATTTAAAGGCAGATCGCCTGACCAGGGTGTTTCCCTCCCTGTCCGACATGTGCCCGACTCGAGAGGTGTTTGGTTGCCTGATGACTCGGTTTGGGGTCACGGTTGTGGATCTGTTTGCCGCTCTTGTCCCTCCTTGAGGGAGGGAGAGGTTTAGTTCTCTGGTTCGATCGGACACGGTTTGGATGGTGGATGCCCTGTCCTTCCGGTGGGAGGGGGGCTTGATGTATGCTTTTCCTCTGATTACTCTTCTTCCATGGGTCCTGCTGCAGATCAATCTTGATAGGGCCTTGGTGGTCCTGGTGGCTTCGGAGTGGTCCAGGAGGCCTTAGTTCCCTCTGTTGTTGAGGTTATCGGTGGGGCCTTGCTGGAGGTTGCCGGTGGTCACTTGTCCCCTGTAGTTTCCCCCTGTCTCAGGGGTGTCTGGTCCGCCTGTGCATGGCAGGTTGGCTGTTGAGAGGATGAACCTAGTGGCTTTGGGGTGTTCTCCTGTGGCTGAGTTTATTCAGCGGTCCAGGCCCCCTTCCACTCTCCGGTCCAATGCCAGACATTGTGTGTCTTTTCAGACTTGGTGTACAGCTCTGGGGGTGTTCTGCATTGGAGGTAGATCCAGGGCGTGTCTTGGATTTTCTGAAGGATGGATTTGACCTGGGTCTGTCTGTGTCCTCGCTGCGGGCTCAGTGGGAGCTGTTCAGGCCTTTCGTGGTTCAGGATGTGAGCCGGTGGTTCCCCCATGTGTCCAGGTTGTTGCGGAGTTGTTTACTCCAGAAGCCTGTCATTAAGTCCTTTGCGCCTAGTTGAGATCTGCCTCTGGTTTTGGGAGCTTTGCAGGGGACACCCTTTGAACCTCTGCTTGAGCTTTCTTTGTGGTTTTTGACAATCAAGGAGCTTTTCCTTGTTGCCGTTACCTCGGCTCGGAGGATTGGTGAGTTGGGCTCCTTGCTTTGTTCGGCACCCTTTTTGCATTTTTTTCCCGATCGGGTGGTTCTGAGGCCTGATCCTTCCTTTGTTCCCAAAGTCCCTTCCTCGTTTCACTGCTCGGAGGATCTGGTGTCTTCTGTCCAGATCCTCTATCGGAGGTTGACGTGCGGCTGCACTGTTTGGATGTTCGGCGTGCTCTGGAGGTGAACTTGCTGCGTACTAGGCCTTTTCGTAACGTGGAATCCCTTTTTGTGACCTTTGGACTGGCTGGTCAGGGTTTGCAGCCTTTTGGGGCTACCCCCAGTCATTATCTGCGCTGGGCTGTTGGTGCTGCGTGTGAGGCTTGTGGTGTGTTGACGCCTGGGTCGGTTCAGGGGACGTCGACTCGAGGGTGGCTGCTTCCTGGGCTTGCTTTCAGGGGTCTTCTATGGCCGAGATCTGCAAGGCTGCTACCCGGAGTTCTCCTCACACTTTTATGTCCCATTATCGTTTGGTGGTGCGTGGGACTGAGTCTGCTGGGTTTGGGGACATGGTGTTGCGTGACTTATTGCTGTGCTAAATAAAGTCTGTTTTGATTTTCAATTAAGCCGATTTTTGCTTTGGTATCTGCTCATCTGGTTTGGGCTGGGACAGGGAGGGCTGAGGAGGAGATAATGTCCGGTTTCTGATGGTAATATTCATTACTCCGAGTCATAGCCCTCCACGTCCCAGTTCGGGTTCACATCCCTCCCTCCCTGTTCAGTTTCTTGTGCTTGGTGGTGCAGGTTGTGGTTCTGGGGGCCATGTTTCATATGCTTAAGGGTATGGGAGTGGCCTGGAGGTGAAAAGATGGGCATGGAGTTTGCTTGGGAGTTTCTGGTGGGAAGAGCTACGCTCATCTAGTTTGGGCTGGGAGGGGGAGGGTGACGACACAGAGTAATGAATATTACAGGTAAGTAACCGGATATTCACACCTCCAGCCATCGGGTCAGTATATTACAACATTCACATCAACAGAAAGTGTCATTCAAGGGCACATCCCTTTCATACCCCACATGATTGACACAGCAATCACACTGACTGGCGGCTGACATAGTGTGTGCAGTAAGCATGGGCGTAAAATCCGTTACGCTCGCGGATTTTTCGTATTTTCGGAGAATCCGCAATCCGCGAACTCTCGCGGATGCGGCGAGAATACGCAAAATCCGCGCGAAGCGGATTTTTTGTTTGTGTTCGCACTGCTCGCGCTGCTCGCGGTCCGCGGCGCGGGCAGGAACAATCTCGCACTAGCGAAAGTACAAAAATTAGTAAAGGAAGTGGCCCAGTCTCCAACTTCCTGTTCCTGTCCAGCAAGCTCCTCCCATAGGGGTGGGGTGAAGGAAGTGCCCCAGTCTCCAACTTCCTGTTCCTGTCCAGTAAGCTCCTCCATTTCCTGGCCACTTTGATTTCGATCTTGACTGGGAAGGATTACTTTTTGTGGTTGCTGCTGGATATTTGGATTTGAGGCCTTTTGGATTACTTTTGGATTCGAAATTTGATTTCACAAAGAAGTAAGTTGATGTTGTTTGTTTGTGGTGATTTTTGTGTGTGTTGCTTTTTTTCGACTTTTTGGGGGGAAAATCTGCAAGTTCGCGAGCTGAGGGTGTTTTTGCTTGTGTTCGCACTGCTCGTGTCCCGCGCAGCAACAATCTCGCACTCGCGAAATTGTAAAAATTACAATTCTGCTGCACATGAATAGAAAACCACCAGGCTTATTTATGGGTGCATGCATGATACAACTGTTTTGTTGATTTTTTTTTAACATGATTCTGGCCAGGGCATGGATGGCATTGGATTGTGCTGATTTTTGAGTGTTTTAGGACTTTTTGGGGTGGTGTTGGGGGCTTGCTATGTGGGTGGGGGCCATTTTATTGTCTGGTCCCGTGTGGGTGGGGGTCTAGGGGCCATTTGTAAGCCAGTTTGTGTGCTTTGTGCCATAGGCCTGCACCCACTGTGCTCTGATGTCATCCATTATGCCCAGGGGGGCCCAGAATCGGTCTGTTCGCGGTTTTTGCGGGTTTTTGCCACGTTCGCACCGTGAAGCAACAATCTCGCACTCGCGAAATTGTAAAAATTGCAATTTTGCACCGGAAAACCACCAGCAGGCAGCATAAGCCTTCTGAAAATGGATGGATGGCATTGGATTGTGGTGATTTGATTTGTGTTGTGTTTTTTGACTTTTTGGAGTAGGGGTTGGGTGCTGGCTATGTTGGTGGTGGCCATTTTGAGGCATGGTCCTGGCCATGTGGATGGGGGGGTCAAGCGGCCATTTTGAAGGCAGGCAGTGAGCTTTGAGACATAGGCCTGCACCCATTGTGCCTTGCTTTCACCCATTGTGCCCAGGCGGAGTCAGGGGTACATGAAAGTACAACCCTCTGTGTGTTTGCTCTCTTGGATCAATGTTAAATTCCTGTTTCCCAAAAATTTAGCAAATCCTAATTTTGAAATTTCCATATTGTGTGGTGGTGTGCAGTGTGCACGTGTGTATTCATAAATGCCTACTTGCAAACTGTTTATTCAAGCGCTACATATGCAACATTTATATTTACTGATGTTCCTCTGTCTTCGTTTGCGTTTAGGTGCACAAAACTCCGCATCATCGTTGAGCATCAGTGCCAGGAAGAAGTGCTGCTGCGGCCTGTTGTTCCGACATCTGAAGAAGATGGCTCCAAAAAGAGGTGCCCGTAGGTCCTCTTGCAATAAAGATGTCTCTACTAAGGAGAAGAAGAAGCAAGTGGCACCACTTACCAAGGAGACTGGTGGCTCAACCAATACATTTTTTGGGCAACAACAACAAAAAAAACAAAGGCCCACCATGAGTGCTGCACAGGTAGCCTGTTTAGTTGTTGAATCACCAACGACCAGTGATGTTGGTTCCTCGCAAGAAAGTAGCAGCACACCATCAACACAGGTTGTAACTCATCTCACAAGTACTATTCAACAACCAAAGCCGCAACAACAACTGCATGGGCTACTAGTACAAGCAGAAGTACATGCGCAAGGAGCTGTCCAAGAAGGAGCTGTCCGAGAAGGAGCTGTCCGAGAAGGAGCTGTCCGAGAAGGAGCTGTCCGAGAAGGAGCTGTCCGAGAAGGAGAAGGCCGAGAAGGAGAAGGCCGAGAAGGAGAAGGCCGAGAAGGAGCTGGCCGAGAAGGAGAAGGCCGAGAAGGAGAAGGCCGAGAAGGAGAAGGCCGAGAAGGAGAGGTCCATGGAGACTTGCAAGTAGAGGTCAGAGAAGATGCCCATGTAGCGGCGCATGGAGCGGTGCAAGTGCCCACAATGGTTGTTCTTCCAGAAGTAGGGGCACAGGAGGAAATTGACTTTGGAGCCGGGGTATCATGTCAGGAAGACGAAGCCACTCCTCCTGATGATTCATTTTCTCCCAGCTCCCCAGCAAGGAAAAGATCAAGGAGGGTGTGTAGAAGTTCCTCTTCAAGCCCCGCTCCATCAGATGATGATCTGGATCTAGATTGGCAACCATCTCTGACGTCTGAGAGGGAGGCACACCATGAGCTGCGAAAGGTATCACATGTTAAAAGGAAGGGCCCCGGAAAGCTCATACTTATGGATCCGAACGTCCGACTTGATGAAGTGGTGCATTCTGATGTTGTTGAAGAGGATGACAGCAATGATCTATTCATCACACATGTCAGTCCAGCCACACCGGCCATGCAGCAGACAGACATTTACACCCTATCCCGACGTCATGCTGAGCGTGACCCTGGCGACGTGCCACTGGTAGCACCACCAACGCAGTCAAGTAGTACCACAAGTTCAACAAAACCTACAGCTCCCATATTTTCTCCCCAGAGGGGGACTCCATCCAGCTCGACTCTCTCAAGTAAGGTTGCTGCAATAATTGCACAACCCAGTAGATGTCTGCAAGGCTCATCCACCACTGCTTCATCTGGCATTGGCAGCAGTATCACCTCGTGCGGCAAAACCAGAAGTTTCCAGTCCCCAGTTTGGAACTTTTTTAGTGTCCATGAAAAATATGATAACATAGCCGTTTGTTGCATTTGTAAGACTAGCGTTAGCCGTGGTAAGACTGGTACCAACTATGGAACCGGAGACCAGATAGGTCATCTTGAAAGAAAGCACGCTGTCGAATGGTTTCCGCACCTAGCAAACGTCAAGGGAAAGCGATCCCAAAGGGCAAGTGGCCAAAATATACCCATAGTAGGTGTTTCATCTGAAGATGATGGGGAGGTAGAAGAAGCGTCAGACATGTGTCCGGTTGCACCCAGTACCCCTGGCAGCACCACACCCTCCGTAACACATAGCAGGCACACTGAGAGTCTGGGAGACACACCAATGCGGAAAATGTCAACACTGATCAGAAGTGGGTCGAAGAAGGCATCAGCATCATCCCGTAAATTTGTCCAGTGCACCATTTCAGCCATGTTCTCCTCAGATGCGCAATTTCAACGCAACCACCCAACTGTACGCCTCTATAACACTAAGCTGGCAAAAATGCTAGCGGTGGACCTTCTCCCTTTTTCGTTTGTCGAAGGTGTGGGTTTCCTTGAACTCGTGGCAACATTGGCCCCTAAATGGAAGGTTCCTAGCCGGTACTATTTTGCCAGGGTTGCTGTTCCAGCACTACACAAAGAGGTGCTTGAGTTGGTGGGGGCAGCTTTGCAGAAGAGTGCTGTTCACACTATACACCTGACAACAGACATGTGGACCAGTTGCCAAGCCCTTGATTACATGTGCATCACTGCACACTGGGTCTCTTTTTCAGGGGTTACAAAACAGATAAATGCAGGTGGTGACTTGATCGAGATTTTTAAGGGTGCTCGTAAACATGCAACATTAGCCATGTTTGGCATGGAGAAAAGTCATACTGCAGTCAACATTTTGGCTGACTTTAACAAAAAGGTCTTGCAATGGCTGCGCCCAAGACATTGCAAGGTTGGTTATGTTTCTACAGATAATGGCAGTAATGTAGTTAGGGCCATGGCGGACGGTTTCTATTTCAGAGTGCCGTGTTTGGCGCACTGTATCAACCTTGTTGTGCAAAATTTTTTGAAAAAAGAACTTGCAGTCGACAAAACACTGACAATCTGCAGAAGAATATGCACACATTTCAACCATTCTTTTAAGGCCCGGAAGGAGCTGAGGCGCAAGCAAAATGAACGTAGAATGCCAGTGAAAGCACTTATCCAGGAGGTGGCAACACGTTGGAACTCAACCTTCTACATGCTTGAGCGTCTGCATGAGCTGTTTCCAGTAGTCAATGAGTATTTCTACAACCTGGGTGGTGATACGACAGAAATGATGCTAGCGGTGGAGCAATGGCAGCTAGTTAAAAGCCTGACAGACATGCTTCGTCCTTTTGAGGTCTTCACGCGTGACGTCAGCAGGGAGGACTGTTCTTTGAGCAAAGCTATCCCACTGTTGCTGAAGCTCGAGCACCAAGTCAAGGTGGTGTCTTCACAATTAAAAGATGCTGGAAAGAACGAAGCACATGAGTTGGCGCAGAGATTATTACAACACCTAGTTAGCAATGAACGGCTTGTAAATATCAAGAAACAACAGCACTACATTTGTGCTACTATTCTGGATCCACGTTACAAAAAGCCATTGTTTGGCAAAGTAATAATTCCTTTTGAAACATCGGATGTTACAGAGTACAAAGGTTGGCTAGCTCAGTCAGCCATTCGTTTTGAAAGAGAGCGGAAGGAAACTGTAGGAGAAGACAGTACTACTAGTGAATCAGCAGGCCATCAGGCGTCCCAAAAAAGCCCTTCTGCATCTGTGCCTGTGGCAGAAGTGAGTGACTTTCCCTCTGAGCCGTTAACCACACCAGCAACAGTATCATCTGCACCAGGCGCATGCGATATGTCAGAAGCGAGTTGGCTAACTCAGCTAGGGTTTCCTGGTCCTAGAAAAGACACAGAAGTGCAAAGTACAGGAATCCGGGAGGACATTCTTTCAATGGTGCAGGCCTATCTGGATGACTCAACAGAGGTCAATATTACTGAGGACCCATTGGCGTATTGGCATGGGAAAAGAAAAATATGGCGAGAGCTCACCAACCTGGCTATCAATTACTTGTCTTGCCCACTCGCAAGCGTGTCCTCAGAACGTGTTTTTAGTTCTGCTGGTGGCATTGTGACTTCCAAAAGGTCCCGCCTCTTGCCCGCAAATGTGGAGCGGCTCACCTTGATAAAGATGAACCAGCACTTCATACCACCAGATTACAGAGTACGAGAATGCACGCAGGAAGAAGAGGACACCGCCCTACCTGAGGAAAGTTCTCCTCAGTTACCAGAAGTAACCCCGACTGATGATTTAGCAGAGTATGAGGACGAGTTCTGCCTTCCTGACAGCGAGTTCTGAAAATGACTCAATCATTCATTAATTGTAAATAGTCCTCCTTATTCACTTTTATTCCTGTGTGTCTGTCTTTCTTTAGCAAGTGCTTCATCACATTTCCAACAAAACTGTAATCAACCAATAAAACAACAAGCCCAGCAACAGAACTGTCTTGATTTTGATGCCGCAGCATTCCTCAGGTTCACAACAGTTAGTTGACAAGAACTCAGTCCTGGTCGTCTATCCTGAGTCCTCCTCCTCCTCCAGACTCACCCTATCCATTACCCATAATGCTGATGCCTGGATTCTGCACAATGAAGAAACTTACTTAACGTTGATGAGTCCCCCACTGTGAATTCCAGGTGGAGCCAGCCCTCAAACACAAATTACAGGTAAGATAAGCGTTTGGATGGGAGGTAGTATAATGGAGTATTCGGAGAGGCGAGAGAGTGACAGTGGTACTAGCAGCAAAGTCCTAGGCCTCAAGAATTATCAAACTCTGTGACAGTCATTTACTTTGGAAAACATTTGGCCTATTGCACGTGAACCAACACGATGACAGTGTTCAGTTAAATGAAATTACTGCAAAACCACCACCCACCCAGCTCAAAAGTAGTAAAAAAACAGGTATGCTCAGATAAAGTTTGAAAAAGTATATTTATATCCCTAACAAAATAATCTCCCGCAAGACCCTCCCTAACGCCAACAAATAAATAGTCCTCAAAAGTCCCCAAAAAATCCAACTCCCAATTCCCACCCCCCAAAAGTCTCAAAAAAAGGGACAAGGGACACTCTAGGGATGCAAGCTGTTAAGTTTGGCCTCCAGGGCATCATGCTTTAGGGCCAGGGCATCATATTTTTCTTGGAGGATGGCTTGATCTAGGCGGAGGCCCTCCACCACATTCTGATATTTGTGCCATTTCTGGACCTCCGCCTCTAGGTCGGACACTCTGCGGAGTGCACGGCGCAAGCGACCTTTAACAGTGCTGCGAGGTGCAGCTTTTGCTGCTCGGCGGTGGCGTCTTCCGGCACGGCTCCGGTTCGCTGGAGCACTGTGCTTACCGGCAGAACGTGGGGTAACAGAGGAGGATGTAGATGTTGTTAGGTTTGATGCACTGGAGTGCGTGTCGTCCCCCTCCAGTTCCACCAGTCGCCGATATTCCGCAACAGTTGCTTCCAGCCTCCGTTGCCGGGCCAGTACAGCCAGCATACTCCTCGTTGGTTTGGAGGTTTTAGTATTGCCAACTATATGAAGAAAGAAAGACATAATCTGTAACCAATGCTCTTTAAGAATATGATTAACACAAAATGATTCAGCAGGAAGTTGTGTCACAGTACAACTAGCAACTAGCCAGGGCAGTACAAAACTATTCAGGCCAGTATCATGGGCGTCCGCAGGGAGGGGCGCTTGAATCACCATTTCCCTTCCCACAACTCACTTGTATCCTTGGTTTGGTGCTCTTTCATATGAAAGAGATCTGGCAGAAGTGAGTGATTTTTCCTCTGAGCCGTTAACCACACCAGCAACCGTATCATCTGCACCAGGCCCAGGCGATATGTCTGTTTCCCTCCCTCTCTCTCTCTCTCTCTCTCTCTCTCTGTCTCCCTCTTTCTGTCTCCCTTTGTCTCCCTCTACCTCGCTGTCTCTCTCTCTCTGTCTCCCTCCCTCACCCTCCCTCTGGCTCCCTCCCTCTCTCTCTCTCCTTCTGTCTTCCTCTCTCTCTGTCTCTGCCTCTATCTGTCTGTCGGTCCCAGCCTGCTGTAATTACCATATTGTAATTTGTCACTGGGCCACCACTGAATACACATCATATCCTATCTAAGAGTCAGATAGTACCTCCATGATCCAGCTTACCTGTACTCGCCACCGCCACCGTCTCCTTCCTCACAGTCTGTACTTCTTGCTCTTGGTCCGACTCCTCTAGCGCCGCCTCCTCCCCAGATTGACCCTCGGACTCCGAGTCACTGATGACCACCACATCCAAGCTGGCCCCGCCACCAGATGTTCCACCTACAAAGTAGATTTAAGAATGTTAGATTACACCACTCCACTAGTATTTGGTCTATGAATGAAAAAATGTGAAAACAACAGAAAAATTAATTGACTGTCTACTCTAGTCTAAAGTAAAAATGTCCCTCCTTCCAGGGAAAGCTGTTGTCTTGCTTCATTTTTTTGTCACAATTGTTGAATGCTTGCTTCATTTTAACACACACTATTTTTCTCTGAACAGACAGAAACTGGACTTCTAAGGACAAGAGGAACATCAACTTCAAACCAGGTGAAAGCTCGGCTCGACCACAAGAAATGTGTACCAATCCAGTACTCATCAACTCAGCACCAAGCACTTTTCCATTTCCAACTAACTTTATTTTAATATATGTGTTTACTTAAACTTTTAATAAAGCTTTTAAACTTGAATTGACTCTGTGGTTTTTAGTCCTCCAGAGAGTCCAGACTAGAGTGACTGAGCGAAAAGTTTTGCAATTTTTGCAAGGAGGAGTCTGTGTTGCTGACACTACCAGGTTTATTTATACAGTGTGCCAAACACGCCACTCTGAAATATTATTACTCTGGTCTTTGGTGTCCATAGTTCGGTTTGTGGAGATTTGTCCCTGCAACAGTAGGATTATTGATTTTGCTCCTATCTAAACACTATTTCGAAACAATTAAATTAGGAATGCTTGGACAACAATAGGTCCTCTATATTTAAATGAAAACTTACTGGGGCCAGCAAAGGAGCACTCGCCGCCCTGGCCTGCATCCTCCTCCTTTGGAGCCACTGCTGCATCAGATTTTTCGGTCTGCTTGCCCCTGGGCGGACCTGACGTACAACATGAAAGAAATAACAGAAAACATTGATGATTGCTGCTTGCCGATGTCCTTGTCAACCAAATCAAACATTTAGAAAGAACAAGAACCTACTATTTCATCCAAAAAGAGGGCTACAAAGGAAGGACTGCACCTGAGCCTCTACTCTAGGGGCAGATTTACAAGCCCCTTGCAGCTCTTTTGCTCCATTCTTGCGTCAATTTTGTGACGCAGCGCCACAACAAGAGAGGCGCCATGGTGTGGCGTATATTAACAACATGACGCATATGGGAGATGCATCCCATTCTAAAACCCTGCGCCATTAGGGAGCATTCCATCGCAAGGGAGGGCGTTCCTGCGCAGGAACGCATGCTAAAAGTGGTTATGGGGAATATATCAAATTTCAATCAGTCATTTAGGACAATGATGCGTCACTGAAACCCTGCGCCTGCCTGAAGCAGACTTACGGCTTGACGCAGCATTGCTGGAGCTGCGCCATCGTTGCAACGCAACTCCATCAATGAACCGCCTTTACGGCACCGATGCGTAACGCTTCGGTGACGTTTTGGGACCATGGTGTGCCGCATTGTAAATACGGCGCATCATGGGTGATGCTGGCGTGCCGCACACTTTGCAGGGATGCGCAGGTAATTGCTAATCTGACACTTAGGGGCATACTTACGAGTTCTGAGCTGGACACCTCCAGATGTGCACCAGAACAAATGCGTAACGCAAAACTAACCTTGCGTCACGGCAGATGCGCCGCTATTACAATGCGGCAAACCCTGGCGCAAGGGTAGGCAGATGCGTGACGCATCTCGTGACGAAATAGGGGCGCATCTCTAGAGTCGCGTCGCGGGCGCGATGCAACTATAGCAGTGCTCAGGGCTGCCCAATAATACTCAACATACCGCATCAGTCCTTACGCCTGCTTCAAGCAAGCAGGCATAAAGAATTGACATAGCAGCGTCGCGGAAGTGCCTGCGTTAAATCTTGTAGATTTCACGCAGGCACTTTTGCGAGGCACACATCTGCCTGACCGGCACCCCCCACCCCCCACCCCCCCCCCTGCGTGGGAACGCACCCATTGTGGCGCAGGCCCAGGCCTTCACTTGGCGCATCTCCTTAGATGCATCACGTTGTACATGACTCGCAGGGATGCGCCACGTTTACGTCGCTGTGCGTCAGGTAAGGCACTGTAAACGTGGAACAAGGGGCTTGTAAATCTGCCCCTTTGTGTCTAGCATTACGCAGTTCTGTAAAATACACTCATACATTACTCAGCCCAATTAAATGAACACAAAATAGAAAACAAATAAGCAGTGGCACCGGCACAGAGAAGGAGAACAGTGCACCTGAAATGCACAGAAGATTTTGAAATAGTAATTTACCTCTCCTATCAATGTAATCACCAGCAGCATATTGCTCTTTGTAAAAAAGTTAAAGCAAACATTTGCAATATAACACAGCCACATAGAGCAGGAGAAAAAACAGAGTAGTGAGTAATGAAAAAATTGCTACTACTACTCACCAAGCCCGGGGACCTCCACTCCCAGCACGTCTAGCAGGTCACGCTCTCGGTCCAGGATGTCGGTCCAGCGGTGGGTGACTTGATTGTAGGTGCGCTGGACCCCCGTGATCTTAAAAAGGGCCCGGCACACCTGCCCCCACCGCTTCCGTCGCTCCTGGCTGTTGGTGTAACCAGCAGCGATCCTGCCGCCTGCCGCGATGGTCCTGGGGAGACGGCGCTGCACATAAAAAACAAGTGCGCCCACCTCCTCAGGGCTGAAGATCTCCCGGGGCACCACCATTTCCGCCCTCAAGCGACCACACGGGAGCCGGGCACGGGCTGCGGTGCCCGTCTTGGGCAGCTTGACAGCTGTCTTCACCATGTTCTGGGCAGGTGTTAGCAGTAAAGAGAAGAGAAAAAATGAAAAAGAATAAGAGTAGGGAAGAAGGAAATAAAAGTTTAAAAAAGTAGTTCAAAAGTAAACAAAAGTAGCCTAAAACACAAAAATATAGATCTAGAAAAATAGAGGGATAGAAAATAAGTTAAATAGATCAACAAAATATTAAAACAAGCAAAGGATGGCAGAGATATACAGAGGATAGAAACACCATACCCAGACACATAGAATGAATGAAAAACAAGATGGCGGCCCGACCACGTGCGCGTAAGTAAGTTCGCACGCGATTTCTCTCGCGAACTCTTGCGAACTTGTATTCGCAAGGCGCGAGTCGCGCGAGATTACACATAGCGGGCGGAAACGGAAATACATCACGCAAACAAAATGGCGGCGCCCATACTCAACCTTGAGGTAACTCGCACGAGTTCGCGGCCTCCACGGGCCAGTTCGCACTACGACGCGCCCCGCGAATAGGGCGAAATTACCGAAAAACGAGTTTTGCAAAAGCAAAACGAACGAGCAGGTGCAAAAGTTCGAGCTCATCATTTGTAACCATTTACCTGTAGTGCTTCCTGAAGGGGCCCTCCAGAATCCGGTTGCCTACTTGCAACTATTGTGTGACCCTGCTCTGACAGTCACAGAATAGTTACAAGTATGCCATTGCATCCTGTTAAAAAAAATTATTTACATTGCATTTGCAACAAAAAGGAAAGGGAGCAGACAAGCAGGTGCCAGCCTTCATTAATGTCAGTTGGGGCAGGGCAGGTATTGTTGTTTGCAAAACTTAAAGCACTTAGCAGGTGTTTGTTCACTCAGTGGTCAATCAGAGGGTGTTGTGATGACATTGAGTGTGGCATGGGTGTGCCAGCCAGAGGGTGGCATGGGTGAACCAGAGTGCCAATGTTGACAGAGGATGGCAGTGCTTTGCTTTGCCCCAATAATGTACACTGGTGAACTAGAGGGTGATGTGATGACACAGAGGGTGACATGGGTGAGCCAGAGGGTGGCATGGGTGACCAAAGAGAGTGCCAGTGGTGACAGAGGGTGGCAGTGATGAAGAAATCTTAGCAAACAGGCTGGGCACGTAGAAATAACAAGTTCGCAAAACTGGCGACCCGACAAGTAAGTTCGCAATTTGCGAAATTGTACAAAACCCTCGCGAACTTGCAGAAACCCGTGCGAACACACACACCCTCAAAAAATACGCAAATCCGCGAGAATTCACGGATTTCGCGGATTTTCGCAATCCGCGAATACGCAAATCCGCAAATTCGCGGATTGCGAATCCGCAAAATCCGCCCATGCTTAGTGTGCAGTGGCGTTTGGCTAGTAGTGTGTGTTATAGGACCATCAGCAAGTCACTACTCAAACTGCCATCCAAATGCCAACCCACACAAATGCCATCCAAGCGCCAGCCCAAGTACACCACCAATCAAGCGCCTGTCCACCCCCACCGCTAGTCATGAGCCAGTCCATGCATACCACCAGTCAAGCGCCAGTCCACGCACACCACTAACCAAACGCCAGTCTATGCACACTGTCATCCAAGTGCCTGTCCACGCACACCACCAGCCAAGTGCTAGTCCACACAGACCTCCAGTCTGCGCCAGTCTGCGCACACCGCCAGCCAAGCGCAAGTCCACCCACACTGCCTGCCAAGCAAAAGCCCATGCACACCGCCATGCCAAACGCCAGTCCACACACACTGTCATCATTTTTTTTAACAAGAAAGAAAACACAAACCAATTGGAACTAGATACAAAACTATAACTACAAACACAACAGTGGTAACTAAATACATCCTTCAAATGCCCATCGTGAAACAGAACTACAAATATAAAAAATACAGACCAGGCAGTTCACAATTAGACACACGGTAGCTCCCAAAAACTATTTAGAGTGTGATACAATCTGAAACATGTGGGCACACACAGCCCAGGCTTAAAACGACAATCAGCACAGTGCATGCAACTCTCCTTCTGCATACCTCCGTACAAACAGACTCTACGTCTCTTAAAGGGATTGGTTTTTTTTAACATGGGAGGAATTAAATTGGGAAAATGGCGATCTTTCAATCTAGCCACTTCCTCCACCACTCCTCTTGCTAGGAATATACTGCCTAAAAACCAAACAGCCCTTGAACAGGACCAAAGACTCAGCAACAGCTATTTCTTTCCCTGGAGCATAGAACTCTAAAAAAATCGATCTACAAAGTGATCAAGGACAAGCCGAATTATAAAAAGACGGTCACAGTCAGGATGATCTTGTGGCAATGCCGAAGCATTATCAACAAAATACAGAATCCGAAGCAAAAGTAAATAACGATCACAAATCATAGGTGCAGGAAATATGGCCATTGCCATCAAGGGAATGGTAGACCTATATGAAGATAAGGAGGGATGCCTGTCAAAAAAGTTAAACCCAAAAACTACTTCATCTCATCCAGATTTGTGGGAGTCCACCGGGTAACTCTAGAGCGGGGCCTAAGTCTGGCACTGTTGTTCCTCAAATACTGTTCAGCATACAAATAAGTCTGCTCAATAATCTCAGCCAAAAATACATCATCCATAAACAACTGAAAAAACTGTATAGCCAAAAAAAAATCACAATTTACTCTACACCCTGCATCACCACTGAAGGCAGGCAACACCGGCTACACCATGTTTGGATTAACCCAGAGTCCAGCACTTCCAAAGTGAAGCCTAGCAGCCCCAGGCTGCAATCCAAATGCCTCTTGCTGCACCATCAACACATCAGTGCCCTCCTCTAAAGCCGGCATTACATCCACACTGAGAGTAGCTTCATCAACAATGATTCCTTGTGGACAGAAAACTCACTGCCAGGATCTTGCACTTCCTCCTCTGCCACAGACGCACTGTTAGTCTCATAATCATGGTCAGAGGAAGATTAAAAAAGCATACCAACCACCTTCTGAGCAGTAATCCTGCGGCTAGCTATAATCCTTACTAATAAAGGTAACTTGACAAACAAGACAACAACAACAAACACTTTTCAAAATAAGAAATAAACAAAATGTAGCTTTATCAGAATGACCTATGTACTCTAAAACGATACCACTCAATTGCGAGAAACAGATAGATGCACCACCACCTACTCTGCACAGACACAGCAAGGACCAACAATATCCCACTAAAAAAGAAAAAGAAAAGAAAATTACACATAAGACAACTTAATACACATCGTGCACATATCCAAAAGAATTTCACGCTCAAAACATAAACTAAATATGCTGCTATTATGACACCATTTACAAAAAAATAATTCATGTATGACAATAACACTCATTTGGAGTAAAAACAACAACAAAAATTCTTACAAAAAAAACATGCAATAATGCAAACTGCACATCAACCACTGCCGAAACCGCAAACTAGAATCAAAAGCTTTGCACTAGAATAAAAAAGAGAAATAATACATTACAATCACATATGCAATTAATGCCCCAGTCCACACACAATCCACCAGCCAAGCTGGGGGGCAGGTGGGCCTAAAAGCATAAGGTCGATCTGCCCCCAAGGGGGTAGCAACAGCCAAAATAATCACCCCCTAAAAGGCGGGCAACCCTTGCCCAAGGAGCCGGTCCCCCAATTCCAGAAATAGATTTTTATTAAATCCCTCGTGTCTAGTGACTTCTTTTCCCCTTGGGGGCAGATGGACCAAAAAATATAAGGCTGATCTGCCCCCAAGGGGGACAGAAACACCCAAAATGTTCACCCCTGTAAAAGGGGAGCAACCTTTGCCCAAGGGGCCACTCCCCAACAACAGCTTTTAAAAAACTCTCGTGCCTAGTGGCTTCTGCCCACCTTGGAGACAGATGGCCCTGAAAACATATGGCCGATAAACGGCCGAATTAACCACCCTCGTATAGGGGAGTGGCCCCTTGGGCAAGGGTTGCTCCCCAACGTCAAGAAAAAAAACCCTGGTGGCCTAGTGGGGCACACAAAATTCAAAATATTCATCCAATCTGGGGGGCAGAAACGGCCAAAATAATTGCTCCGAAAAGGGAGCAACCCTTGCCCAAAGGGCTGCTCCCCCAAACACGAAACTGATTTAAAAAAAGAAAATCCTTAGTGACCTAGTGTGGCACAACAATTCAAATTAGTCCGCCGATCTGCCCCCCGGGGGGCAGAAATGAGCTAAATAATTACTCCCCAAAGGGGAGCGACCCTTCCCCAAGGGTCAGCTCCCCCAAACACAAAACTAATAAAAAACATATCCCTGGTGTCTAGATGGCATTCCTGCTGCACGATCGTGCCCCATG
Source organism: Lissotriton helveticus (assembly GCF_964261635.1). NCBI lineage: Eukaryota > Metazoa > Chordata > Amphibia > Caudata > Salamandridae > Lissotriton > Lissotriton helveticus. Next base: position 1,294,969,621 of record NC_136069.1, read on the forward strand.
TGCGAGCGTGCAGGAGGGATGCTCCAAAGAGACATCGGAGGAAAGGAAAACCCTTTCCTTTCCTCCGATGCCTCATTAATTAACACCCCCACACTCCCCAGGGAGAAACATACCTGTTTCTCCTGGATGCACTGGAAGCAAATGGCTTCCAGCGTGTCCGGTTGCCTCTAAGGATGTCGGTGCGTGCTGATGGCATTGGATGATGTGGAGAAGGATGGCGGGAGGTAGAAGGGCACCCGCTACCATCCCTGGTGGGGGCCCGTACATGGGAGGACCAAGAGGGAAGTGTCAGCACTTCCCCCATGGGTGGGTGCTAGGACAGCCGAGAACAGTCAGACGCACACGCCCACTGTGACGACCGACGTACCGAACGGGTTAAACAAAAGTTGCTAGATAATAGGATTTTAATGTAGCCTGCTGATTAGCTTGACCCACGGCACAACAGCAATCCAGATGCCACGACATACTGGACCTGGTGATGTATTGGAGAGAAGTTTGGTACAAGCTTCCCTTATTCACCAGCAGAGCAGGTAGAAAACAATCGGCTCCTCCCACTTACAAGCAGAAAGTGGGTCATTGCCCTACTCAATTGGGTGGGTATCAAGTACTACAACAACTGTTCCTTGATGGTTGGTTTATTACACTCATACAGCTGCGAGAAATGTGTACAATTACCCTACTAGACAGCTTCACATACTACAGAATTAGACACACACTTAGCAAAACGATACCTGAGTTCCTGTAAGAACCACAAGAGTTCTTATCCCTGACTCAACTGATCATATGCCCGGACATGACAAGGTGCGTATTGAGATTATATGGATTGGTATCAGAGATGAGACAGACAGGTGAGCAATGGCACAAGCAGGCTTCAGAGACCAAACTAGGGCCTCAAGATAGACCCAAGTAGCACACACTACTATTGACGCTGCCAAGTGCACAATACCTATATTGCCCACATGGCCAGGTCCTCCATACCTATGCTTTTTAGAAGGGGTATTTGACCTTATAATACAAATGACTGACCAAAGAATCGATCTAAACTCACTTATGGCACTGCTTGGTTATGTTAAATTAATTTCAGCTATCATGAGGTGATTTGTGACCATGGCTTTGCTGCTCGCCGAATTCCAAATAGTCATACATTGGTGAGGGGACACCACACCTACGACAATGAACTGGGGACCAGATTTATCAACATTTGGCACAAATCAGCACAGCAAGACAACTTGCTGCGCTGCGTCAAATGGAGAGAACAGCAGTGCACCATAATTACTCTAATATGGCACATTCCTGCTCTCTATCATTCTGGCCTACTCTTGGCTGCCAAGCACCAAAGCAGGTACCCTTGCTCCATGGTGAAAGGGTACATGCATATGAAGCAGGATTGTTTATGTGTACAAAGACAACGCTTTGCGCACAAAAATAATTTTCATGCACAATTTCCTCTATCCACGTGTGCTAGAGACTGCAGCACACACAGAAAGAGAACATAACAAGGAGAAATATACATATTTCTCCGACATCACAACTCTCTTGGGAAGGCTTAGCATTTTGACACATTCTATATTTACTAATCTTACTAAATCTGAGAATGCGTGTAAGTCCATGGGTAGATGCGTGGGAACACCCACGTTCCACCCATGGAATGCTGTTAGAAACGGGGTCTCTAGTTGCCAATGGTTTGCACCCTGTCCAAGTAGGGGCCTTCACTCTAGTCAGGGTAAGGGAATCCCACAGCTAAGATAACCCCTGCTCATCCCCTTGGTAGCTTTGCATTAGTAGCCAGGCTTATCTCAGAGGCAAAGGGTTAAACATTTGTACCCACACACACAGTAGCACAGTGAAAACACTACTAAAGCGGTACACATGAGTTTTTAAAAATAGCCTATATTTAACGGAATAAAACAAGACCAAAAAGACTAAAATCCAAAATACACACGTCAAAATGTCACTTTTAAAAGATTAAGCCAGTGTAACAATCAATGGATGCATACATTTTAGCACAAAGTACCTTAGATGCGTCAAAAATCATGGACAGTGGAAGGCACGGGGGAAGTCTGGCCACAGAGCTGGGGCCTGCGGTGAAAGCCGTGGTCAATGCTTCAAGCAGTAACCATGCTTGGGGGCAGGCAGCAGCGTTGCGTCAATATTTTTCAGCAGTGCATTGAGAAAACAGGCGCTGGGAGGTGATGCATGGATTAAGATCACCAGGTGGCACTTTCAACAGCCCAGGAGCTGGATTTGGCACCACTTGGTAAGTCAGGACTGTCAGCAGAAGAGCCTAGGTACTGGTAGGTGAAGTCTTTGATGGCCCTGAGACATTTTAACAGGAGGCAAGTACACACAAGCTCTTTTATAACCTTGGAAGCAGGATATAGAAAGCAAAGTCAAGTCCTTTTACTCCGAGGACAGAAGCAGCAGGCCAGCACAACAAAGCAACAGGGAAAGTGGCAGTCTCTCCTACAGCTTCCCGCTCTTCTTCGTGGCAAAAGGTCCTCAGTACAGAAGTGTTCTGCTTTTGGGGTGGCAGAGGTCCAATTCTTATACCCCTTTCTGCCTTTGAAGTAGGCAAACTTTAAAGGAAAGTCTTTCGTTTTAGAATTTCTTTATTATTTTCAGAAACAAAAACATCATATGCAACCGGTGGAACAACCACCTTTTGACAATAGCAATAAGTTTAAAACTCAAAAAACTTTCTCCACCCCCCACCCAACCCTCCCGGACTAGGTTACGCCGAAAGAGAAAAAGGAAAATAAATCATAATAAGCAACATACAAAAGTGAGTCCTGTCTACCAGGTCTCTCGATCTCATTAAGGCTTATATGTTGTTGCTCTGTCCGGATGCGACAGGTGAAGAAGGCGTAGATATTTAAGACAGATCAGTTCTTGAAATTCGGTCAACAAAAGAGACAAGAAGGGCTCCCAGTTTTTGGCGAATGACGAGTTCTGATCTTTCAGTGCAAGACTGAAACATTCCATCCCCATAATTTACCAAAGCCTCTGCAACCAACCCAAGTATGTTGGGGTGGTTGAGTGCCCCAGTGTATGAGAATATTCTGCAGTGCTACTAATAGTGCTAGGCCTATCTGCCTCACTCTGCAAGATCACAGAGGGAAGGTAAGAACTTAGGAAGACCTAAGAGGATATAATCTGGGAATCTGGGGAGTTTCCTATCAAGGTGAGTATCAATACCATCCAGGACCTGGGACCAATATGTGGTTAGTGTAGGGCAATCCCATGGTATATGTGTTAGCGTGCCTAGGGAACCACATTGATGCCAACAGTTTGGTGACTTGGATGGAGCGAATTAATGCAGTCTGCTGGGGGTAGGTACCAATATGTTGTGATTTTCATGGCTGTCTCAAACGCCGGGACGTTATGAGCCGTGTGTCGAGCACAAAAATATATTTCATCCCACTCCTCTGTAGTCAGCGCCCTCTCAAACTCGGACTCCCACCACCTTTGACCCAGTGATTTTGTTAGTGGGCGTTCTGGTGTCAAGAGCTTGAAGAGGTGTGTGAAGAGGTGTGAGTTTGTTGTAGTAGATAGCGACCATCACTCGTACTGTGTGAGGGTCTAATTGTGGGTTGCATCACCCAATGACGTTTTGAGTGTAATGCTATCTCTCCCTTTCGGGGAGATTGAAATCTTGACGGAGAGAGTCAAATGAGATGGGCCTTCCTTATCAAATAGGTGTCCCACCGATCTACACCCGGGTTGAGACCATCGAGAGAAGCCGGGATCTGGGAGTGCCTGGGAAAAGACAGACTCCCTACTATAGGGGTTAGTGGAGAGGGGAAGGACGTAAGCAGTCTACGGGTTGCCACCTTGTCCCATGCTGTTAGTGCGGACCCAGTGATAGACGACAAATATAGGTATGGGGGCGCGCTTCCTTTTGCAGAAAAGGTATTCTCCATAAGGGCTGGCCAGCTAATGCATTTTCCATGAACAACCAACGTTTCTCAGACTCCGTCTGAGACCATTCAACAAAGGATTTTAATTGTGAGGCCAGAAAGTAGTGGACAAGGTCAGGGACTCCCGGTCCTCCCTCCAGGGGCAGGGCTATAGCCCAGATCTCTGTTGAGTCTAGGATGCTTATCTGCCCATATGAAGTGATTTATATCAGTTTGGAGTGTCCGGATGGAGCCTGGTGGTGGTCCAAAGGCAGTGTTTGGAAAAGGTATAGAATTTTGGGGAGAATTGACATTTTCACTGCAGCAATCCGCCCCAACCAGGAGAGAGTGAGTTGCCTCCAGTGGCATAGTTCGGCTCATGTTAGTTGGAGCAATCAATCAATCAATCAAGCATTTGTATAGCGCGCTACTCACCCGGAGGGTCTCAAGGCGCTTGGGGGGGGGTCCGCTACTGCTTGAACAGCCAGGTCTTGAGTTGCTTCCTGAAGGAGAGGTGGTGCTGGGTCAGGCGGAGGTGGATAGGGAGGGAGTTCCACGTCTTGGCAGCCAGGTAGGAGAAGGATCTTCCTCCCGTTGTGGCTCTTCGGATGCGGGGAACGTCGGCGAGGGCGTGGCTGGTTGATTGCAGCTGGCGTGTGGGAGTATAGAAGGTGAGGCGGTCGTTGAGGTATCTGGGTCCTTGGTTGTGCAGAGCTTTGTGTGCGTGGGTAAGGAGTCGGAACGCGATTCTCTTGCAGACTGGGAGCCAGTGCAGGTCTCTCAGGTGTCCGGTGATGTGGCTGTGTCGGGGGATGTCCAGGATGAGTCGTGCTGAGGCGTTCTGAATGCGCTGGGGCCTTTTCTGAAGTTTGGCTGTGGTTCCGGCGTAGAGGGCGTTGCCGTAGTCCGGTCGGCTGGTGACGAGCGCCTGGGTGACCGTCTTCCTGGTTTCGGTGGGGATCCACCGGAAGATCTTCCGTACCGTGCGTAGGATGTTGAAGTATGACGAGGAGACGGTGTTGACTTGTCTGGTCATCGAGAGGGAGGAGTCCAGGACGAAGCCCAGGTTGCGTGCGTGGTCCGTCGGTTTGGATGTGCTGCCCAGGGCGGGTGGCCACCAGGAGTCGTCCCAGGCGGAGGGTGATGATCCCAGGATGAGGACGTCCGTCTTATCTGAGTTCAGTTTCAGGCGGCTGTTCTTCATCCACTCTGCTACGTCTTTCATCCCTTCGTGTAGGTTGGTTATGGCGGTGGCGGGGACGTTGGTGGGGGAGAGGATCAGCTGGGTGTCGTCGGCGTAGGAGATGATGTTGAGGTTGTGTTGGCGTGCGATGGCCACGAGGGGGCTCATGCAGATGTTGAACAGTGTGGGGCTGAGCGATGATCCTTGTGGTACGCCGCAGATGGCTTCGGTGGCCTCTGATCTGAACGGGGGAGGCGGACTCTCTGTGTTCTTCCGGCAAGGAAGGATATGATCCACTCCAGAGCCTTCTCTTGGATTCCGACATTGTTGAGGCGCTGCACTAGGGTGCGGTGGCAGACAGTGTCGAACGCTGCGGAGAGGTCCAGGAGGATGAGGGCCACTGTTTCGCCGTTGTCGAGCAGGGCTCGGATGTCGTCGGTGGCAGCGATGAGGGCGGTCTCGGTGCTGTGGTTGGCTCTGAAACCGGACTGCGAGTGGTCGAGGGATGCATTCGTCTCGAGGAAGGCGGCCAGCTGTCTGTTGACGGTCTTCTTGATGACTTTGGCAGGAAAAGGAAGAAGCGAGATGGGGCGGTAGTTTTTGAGTTCGGTGGGGTCCGCTGAAGATTTCTTCAGTAGGGCGCTGAGTTCGGCGTGCTTCCAGCTCTCTGGGAAGGTGGCGGTGTCGAAGTAGGCGTTGATGATGTCTCGGAGATGGGGTGCGATGATGGAGTCAGCCTTGTTGAAGACGTGGTGCGGGCAGGGGTCGGTTGGTAATCCGGAGTGGATGGAGTTCATCATGCGGATGGTGTCTTCGGTGTTGATCGGGGTCCAGGCGCGGAGGGTGGTGGTGGGGGCATTGGTGTGGTCATGGGGTGCGTCGGCTGTGTGCTGAAACTGTTGTGTTTATCTGCAATCTTGTTGTGGAAGAACGCGGCGAGCGAGTTGCAGAGGTCTTGTGATGGGGTGATGTCGTTGTTTCCGGCGCTAGGGTTCGAGAGCTCTTTGACGATGTTGAAGAGTTCCTTGGTGTTGTGGGCGTTGTTTTCTAGTCGTTCCTTAAATGCGGTTTTCTTGGTGGTGTGGATCAGCTGGTGGTGTTTTCGGGGTGGCTTGCTTGAGGGTGGTCCTGTTGTCTGTTGTTGGGTCTCTGCGCCAGGCTTTCTCGAAGGCACGGCAGTTCTTCTTGGAGGTCTTGAGTTCGTCGGTGAACCAGGATGCTTTCTTGTTGCCGGGTCTGACGGGGGGGTCTTCAGTGGAGCGAGGTCGTCTGTGCAGTTGGTGATCCATCTTGTGAGGTTTTTGGCGGCTTGGTTGGGGTTCACTGAGCTGGCGGGAGGGTTCTGGCTCAGGGATGTGGCTCGCTGGTCGGTGGTGATCTTGTTCCAGCTTCTGCGTGGAAACTGTTGCGGGTGGTGGTGGAGCGTGGTCCTTCTGAAGCTGAAGTGGACGCAGCTGTGGTCTGTCCAGAGGAGTCCGGTGGCGTGGCTGAAGGAGATGTCCTTGCTGGAGGAGAAGATGGGGTCAAGCGTGTGGCCGGCGTAGTGGGTGGGGGTGGTCACCAGTTGCTTGAGTCCGAGGTTGGTGAGGTTGTCCAGCAGGGTGGTGGTGTTGCTGTCGTTGTTGTTCTCTAGGTGGAAGTTGAGGTCCCCTAGGAGGATGTAGTCAGCGGAGGGGAGGGCGTGCGGGCTGATGAAGTCGGCGATATCTTCGCTGAATTGTGTGCGCGGTCCCGGCGGTCTGTAGATGAGGGTGCCTCTGAGGGTGGTCTTGGGGTCGGTGTGTATCTGGAAGTGCAGGTGTTCGGCGGCTGTGAGGGTGCAGTGAGCAGTAGTTGAGGATCAACGTCTCTGAGATCGAGGGGGTGATCAATAACCCTAAGTACCGAATGTGAGAAGTAGCCCATTGGAGGGGAAAAGTCTGTGAAGTGAGGTTAGTGTCTGTTGTGGCAATGTTACATTCAGGGCTTGAGATTTTTGGATATTTATTTTAAACCCTGCTTCTTGTCCAAATGCCTCTAATTCATTGAGAAAGGCTGGCTGGAAAGTTGCTGGAGACCCTAACGTGGCCAGAACGTCATACACGTAAAGGTTGCTAGTATGTGCTTTGCCACCCAATTGGATTCCCTTGATGTCTGGGTGAGAGCAAACACTTTAAGCTAGGGGCTCCATGTAAAAGGGCGAACAGCAACGGTGACAGCGGACACCCTTGCCTGGTGCCTCTATTAATTTTGAGTGGAGCGGAGGAGTAGCCATTCACTTGGATCGCAGTTTTGGGTTCATCATATATACTGGTGATCTACTGTCTGAATCTATCCCCATGCCAAAGTGCCCTAGAGTGGCCTCTAGATAAGGCCAGTGGACTCTGTCAAATGTTTTTTCAGAGTCAACAGATAGGAGGATGCGTTCTTGGCCGTGTCTCTGAGCTTCGTCTATCAGGTGGAGTACTCTTCGTGTGTTGTCCCCACATTGCCGCTGTGAGACAAACCCCACCTGGTCTGGGTCAAGCAAACCCAGAAGCAGGGGGTTGAGTTGTGCCGTTAAAACGCCTCCAAGGACATCCAAAGGGAGATCAGTCTATAGGAGGAGCATTGGGTTTTGTTGTTCCCTGGTTTAGGGATTACCGTGATAGTGGCCGTCTTCGTTGAGGAGGGAAGGGTCGCTGAAGTGCAGAGGGTGTTAAACAGTTGGGTGAGAAGGGTGGCTAAGATGTGGCAAAACTTTTTATAAAAAATGGCAGGAAAGCCATCTGGCCCTGGGGAATTAGAGAGCTTTAGCTTAGCTATGCAGGAGATGACCTCCTCTATTTTAATTGGTCTGTCCAGCTTGTCTCTCTGATCAGGAGAGAGAGAAGAAGTGTGTGCTTCCTGGATGTACTTTTGAATATCTTCCGGCCGCAGGTTCTGTGCCGTATATAGGTGTTGATAGTACTCCCTAAAGGCTTTAGCTATAAGCGGGGATTCTGTCTGGGCCTGTCCCTTAGAGTCCACCACCTCCTGGATTCTCTGTCCCTGCCTCTTAATTTTCAGCCTATTAGCAAGAAGTCACTCTGCCTTGCCCTCTCAACTTAAAATTGATATTTTAGTTGAAGTGCTATGTAATCGGCCCGGTCTATATCCAGGCCTCCTAATTGAGTTCTGGCTGCCTCCAGCTGCCTCCATACCCTGGGTGCCCTGGTGCATTTATGGATGCGTTCAAGTTCTGTCACCTGACTGAAGAGGTCCTCTCTTTTTTTCCTACTTTCTTTGTTTTCTGCTGACGATACGTCTATCAGTTCTCCTCTCACTACCGCCTTCAGCGTATCCCATAGCATGGAAACCACAGTGTTTTGGTTATCATTAATAGTCAGGTATTCAGTGATCGTTTTAGTCAGTCACTTGACATTGGCTGGGCGGTGAAGAAGACCGTCTTGCAGACGCCATGTTCTCAAACCTAGCTTATGGCTGGGGAGATCGACAGTGATGATCACCACTGAATGGTGGGATAGAAATCTGGGATCTATGGTAACATCTTGAAACGTTGTTACTAAGTCCTCGGAGTCTAAATAATAGTCCAACTTGGCATAGGTTTTCTTTGCAAAGGAATAGAACGTATATTCTCTGGTCTGCCCATTTAATTTCCTCCAGATGTCTATGAGCCCCCTACTGGTGAGCCAGCTCCTACCCCCCTCAGAAAGAGCTGCCCATGTCGCTGAGCTGAGGTGTTTTCAAAGACAAGGTTTAAGTCACCCCCCAACAACGTCAGTCGTCTGGCACTTCTAAAGTCTCTGTGATCGCTTGTTTAAGGAAGTCCCCCTGTCTCTCATTAGGCTAATATATGGACACTATTGTGATTAGGTCTTTGCCGATTCTCAGGGAGTATTCTAAGAGTCTGCCCTTTATTTCAGCTTCTTTCGCAATGACCTTGCCCTTAAAAGTGTTGGTAAATTAGAACGGCCACACCTGCTGTTTTATTCACTTGGGAAGAGAAAAATTGATGTAGAAAGTGTTAAGAGAGGAGTCTGTGTTCGTCTCTGGGAAGGAGGTGGGCCTCCTGTAATAGGCATAGCTCCGCCCTTGTGTGTTCTAAATAGGATAATATAGAACTCTGTTTCAGAGGAGGATTAAGGCCTTTGAAATTTAGCGTAAGTATATTTACTTTATGCAACATTGCATTGGAGTGAACGCGCTATGAGGGGGTTATATATGTGGAAAGGAGGGCCCAAACATGTTGCCATAGTGTGCCTGCTTCAGTGAGAAAGTGAGTATGTCATGCATCATTACCAGGTCCGGCCCCAAAAAATACTAAAAAACCGATTAACCAAAAACCTAGAAAACTGTAACACTAATAAAACAAGGCAAAAAAACAAAGAAAGAAGTCAATTTCTGGTATGTCCATTTGACACTAGAGAGAGCGTGGGGAGGTTCCTTACCCCGCCGGGCCCCTGCCGTCGTAAAGCAGAGAAGCCTCCAGCGTGAACAGAAAAAGGGAGAAAGTCCCTCTGCAGAGACATGAGTAAAAACCCCAGGGAGCAGGCCTTGCTAAGGTGAGTTCGTCCCGCTAGAGAATCAATGACCACCTGCTTTTCTTTGGTAATCGTTGCTGGGTCCGGTCGGAGGCAACCCAGGGAGAGCCAGGCCCCGCTGCGGCGAGGGATGGAACCCCCAGGGGCCTCCCATTGTGGTACGCAGTGTAGGAAGAGTCCCCTCCCAAGGTTAGGACTTGACATGCTTCCTCCATAGATCGAATTTGATGTAGCCTACCTGCGTGGCAAAAAAGTATGCTGAACGGGTGTCCCCAGGAGTAACGCACACCCGCCGCCTGGAGATGTACAGTTATAGGGCAAAAGTCTTTTAGTTCTTGAATGGTTGACACTGCGAGGTCTTGGTTAACAACTAAGTGTGCCCTCTGGTACAACACTGGTGTTTTGTCTCTGGCTTTCTGGAGGATCTTCTCTTTTAAAAGAAAGTTGTCGCAAGTAAGTATGTCCGGTGGTGAAGCCCTAACAGAGCGTACAGGTCCCACTCTATGGGTTCTATCCAGTTGAATAGTCACCTCAGGGCCCACCTCGAGGATTGCTTGGAATAGATCTTGCACGTATGATGTGAAATCAGATCCCGCTGAACCGGATGGCACGCCACAGATTTGTATGTTATTCAGTCTGGATCTATTCTCCAACTTTTCTGAGTGGGCCTGGAGGTCTAAGTTTTGGTCTTTGAGGCGTAGGATCTCTTGTTGAAGTTGTTCAATTTCTTCATCTCTGCTTCCTTCATGGTCTTCCAGTGAGGATACCCTATAGCCCATCCCATCTATGTCTCGCCTGGTTTCTTTTAGTTCTTCTGCAACTTCCTACTTGAAGGATTTTAAGTCTTCTCACAGGGAGACGAAGAGCGATTCCAGATAGGGGCGAGTGATGGATTTGTCCACCGACCCTGATGTCCCCTCCGTCTCTCTCGGGGGCACGTCCCCACAAGGGGTCCCTGCTGTTTTCAGCAGCATTTCTTTTAAGCTAATGTCTTTTTTTGCTTCGGAACCCAGGGAGCTACAGTCTCTGATCTAGTAAGCACTGAGTGAGGGCCTACGTCTCCTACTACACCCTCCCGTCTCAGACCAAGATGTTACTGACGAGAGGCTAAGAAAGCTCAGTAGCCGCCACCGGGAGGGTCCCTACCAGGGGGGGAGAGTGCAGTCATAGGATCAGATTCTCCTTAAAAGGAGGAATTGTACAGTTTTATGCACCTTGCAGTAAAAGCCCGTAAGGACGTGCTGCTCGGTTCAAGTGGTATTTCTCAACAAGGCTGAAGTCTATACCGCTGGTGACCGCCCCTTATTTTGTTCCTGAGAGCGAGCTCCTTTCCTTAGCTTCGGCTGTGTGTGCCGCCTCTGTGAAACACCTTGCTTTGGATCCAGATGGGACTCTCCGCCTGTGTCCCCCGGTGCTGGTTCGAATATGGGTTGAGGGCGGCAATTCAATTCTAGACCCAGGCACAAGTCACAGAGGACGGGGAAGGGATCCCGCGCCCAGTCTTGCCCCCTGCACCAAATGGGGATTGCCACCCGGGGCCCCAGTCCCCTTCCTGTGCTCCTCACCTGCCAGTTCAACCACAAGGCCGCAGGGTAACACTCCAGGCTGGGGGAGTGAAGTCAAGGGGCCCCTGCCAGGTGCGCAGGGGTGAAAGATCCATGTCATCTTCTGCTTATTCTGCTCAGGATCTCTATTCAATCCAGCTGCTCTGGTCCCCTCAGCAAGTCAGAAGGGCAATTCTATATCTGGGCCAGTCCCCCCAACACCAATCATGACGCAGCCACCGGATACCGCAGCCAGGTTTCTCCACCTCGATATGCTGTGATCTTCAGGCTCTCAGCACGTCTTCCAGGCTGGGCTCCCTCCTGAAGGCACTCCTACCTCATCTCACTGCAGCTGCCCCATGCAGTCGGGAGGGCTCTTGCTCACCCTGGGCCTCTAGGCCGCTCCGGGGCCTTCCTCCAGAGTTGCACCGCCACCCACGGCTGCAGCTGGTCTCTCGCTACTATTGCCTGGTCCACCCCTCCGTGTTAGCTCAGGGTCAGAGCGTGCTCAGGGCCATTGGGACTGCCAGGTGCCTAGTTGCAGTCTGGCCGAGCTGCAGCCCGGCACACCTCGTGTGCACCACTACCCAGCGCTGCCGGGGTCAGGGGCTGTTAAGATCCAGAGGAGGGGGGTGCCAAGCATAGAGCCCCCCCTGTCTTAATAGTTATGCAGCGTTACTCCAGCACCAAAGCAGTCTCTCGGGTCGCTCTCCCCTGGGGCCGTTGGTCTGCACCGGCGTTTGGCCATCAAAGCTCACTACTGCAGACCCCTCGGTGGTCGCTGTCTTCAGAGGGCTGCCGCTCGACATTGCGGGAGCACGGCACCATCAGGTGGGTTCTACGGCCTCCACATACCAGTCCACTCTCTGGGGGAGGCTCGCTCCACTGTTTAGGCTATTTTAGGCAGCCAGGCCCAGTGGCGGGATGCGGAGAGACACTAAGGCACGTCTCTCCCTCCCACCGTCTTGGCCACGCCCCCCAAGGAAAGTGTTTGTAGTGCACAAGACCCTGCCTTTTTCTGACCTGGCTCCAGACACACTACCGGGGGTGGAGACAGGTTTGTGTGAGGACAGGCACAGCCCTATTCAGGTGTCAGGGAAAACTCCTCCCACCACTCTAGTTCAGTAAGGCCCATCAGCCTGGTGATGGGCCATCGAGATATGCAAGGTACACCACAGCTTACTTTGTGTGATTGTCTAGAGTGAATGCACAAGAGCCCAACTGTCAGCCAACCCAGATGTGTATTCTAGAGAGAGGCAGAGTCACAGAATGGTTAAGAAAGATAATACCTACTTTCTAACAGAGGCATTTTCAAACATGCAATTTAAAAATTAACTTCACCAAAAGATGTGTTTTAAATTGTGAGTAAAGAGACCCAAAATTCCAAATATCTATCTGCTCCCAATAGGAAATTACACTCAAAATATATTTCAAGGTAATCCACATGCTACCCTATGGGAGAGAAAGTCCTTGCAATAGCGAAAAACGAAATTAGCAGTATTTCACTGCTAGGACATGTAAAACACACCAGTACATGATATACCACTACATGGGGCTGCCTTGTGCCTACCTTAGGGCTGACATTATTGTCGAAAAAGGGAAGGTTTGGGCCTGTCCAGTGGGAACACTTCCCAGGTCGAAATTGTAGTTTAAAACTGCACTCACAGACACTGCAGTGGCAGGTCTGAGACATTCTTGCAGGGCTGCTCATGTGGCACAATTAGTGCTGCAGGCCCACTAGTAGCATTTGATTTACAGGCTCTGGGAATATCTGGTACATTTTACTAGGGACTCACTAGTAAATCAAATATGCCAATCATGGATAAACCAATCACCAATACATTTTAGACAGAGAGCATATGCATTTTAGCACTGGTTAGCAGTGGTAAAGTACCCAGAGTCCTAAACCAACATAAACAGATCAGAAAAAAGACAGGAGGAAGGCAAAGAGTTTGGGGATAACCGTGCAAAAAGCACCAGGTCCAACAAATACCTTCCCAATGCAAAGTAGCGCAAGGCAGCAACTTGTGCTGCCTTGCATTCCCCAAATCTACTACGGCATACAAAGCCACGCAAGGTGCATGCGTGACGCAAGCCCTTAGCAACTCTGGGCATGGCTGTGACATGGTTCTGTGTAATGAAAGGGTTAAGGACGATGCTGCCTTGTAGCTCCCAAACTATACCAAGAGACTTCTAGGGCCCACTTCGTTCTTTCCTGGCAAAGAAAGAAACCCTACAGGACACAACATGTAAGACAGATTCCTTACTTAGGGCCCTATTTATTATTTGGTGGACGGAGCAATCTCCGTTGGCCTGGCAGAGAATCTAATGTCCACCAGGCCTATACTACTCAGTCTGACGAACTAAAAGATGATTGCCATGTTGGCAGTCATTTCGAAAGCATTGTCAGGAACCTCAAAATATTAGTCCTACTTCTCTGTTTATGAAACATTATTTTTTAATGTTTTTGGTTGCTCTGCCAACTCATTCCTACTTCCTTGTCCCTCAACAACTGCATATGTATGTATCTAAGAGTTCCTATTGTTATTATGTTTTGTTAAGTCATTTTATAATGTGCACAGATTCTCAGGAGTGTCCCGGCACGGAGCCAAGTGAGGGATGGGAGATAAAACATTAGCCAAAGAGATGTGTTTTCAGGAACTTTCTAAGCCAAAGGATCCTTGGTATTCCGGAGAACAAAGGGAAGGGTGTCCCATGCCACAGCAGCTTTCCAAGCGAGAGAACTGTCACCTAACATCTGGCATTTGATGCGGGGAACCAAGGCGAGAAGTTGAGACGAGGAGCGCAATTGTCTCGGAGGGGCATAGAAGGAAAAGCGTTTCTGCAGGTAAGAAAGGTCTTGGCCATAGAGAGCACGATGAGCGATCACTGATGATTTCAACTTAACCCTTGCCGCTACGGGCAACCAGTGAAGTGAGCGCAAATGGTGGCTCATACTACTTCTGGAGGGCAGGTCAAGAAGGAGCTTGGCTGCCGCATTCTGAACCACCTGAAGCTTTTTCAGTAGGTAGCCAGGAATGCCGACATAGAGCACCCGCCAAGCTGAGCACCAACAGCAACCACCTGAAGTGCATCCTGCTCAACACCTGCTCCGTCCACAGACACGCCGTGGAACTATGGAACCTGATCGACACCATTTCTCCGGAAGTCGCCTTCCTCACGGAGACATGGATGGACGCCTCCTCAGCACCCGACATCGCCATCGCCATCCCGGACGGCTACAAGATCATCCGGAGGGACCGCGTCAACCAGACTGGAGGAGGCATCGCCATCGTCCACAAAAACACCATCCGCATCACGACCAACTCCAACGACACCCTCACAGCCGCCGAACATCTCCACTTCCAGATACACACCGACCCCAAGACCACTCTCAGAGGCACCCTCATCCACAGACCCCCACACAATTCAGCAAAGACATTGCAGACTTCATCAGCCCACACGCCCTCCCCTCCGCTGACTACATCCTCCTAGGGGACCTCAACTTCCACCTGGAGAACAACAACGACAACAACACCACCACCCTGCTGGACAACCTCGCCAACCTCGGACTCAAGCAACTGGTGAACACCCCCACCCACTACGCTGGACACACGCTTGACCCAATCTTCTCCTCCAGCAAGCACATCTCCTTCAGCCACTCCACCGGATTCCACTGGACAGACCACAGCTGCGTCCACTTCAGCTGCAGAAAGACCACGACTCACCACCTCCCGCAACAGGTTCCCCGCAGGAACTGGAACAAGATCACCACCGACCGACTCACCACATCACTGAACCAGAACCCTCCCACCAGATCAACGGACCCCAACCAAGCAGCCCTCAACCTCGCACAGTGGATCACCAACTGCGCCAACGACCTCACACCCCTGAAAACCCATCCCAACAGGTCCGTAAGCAAGAAAGCCCCGTGGTTCAACGACGACCTCAAGAACTCCAAGAAGAACTGCTGCACCCTCGAGAAAACCTGGCAAAAGAACCCAACCACAGACAACATGACCGCCCTCAAGCACGCCACCCGCAAACACCACCAGCTGATCCACACCACCAAGAAGTCAGCATTCAAGGAACGACTAGGCAACAACGCACACAACAGCAAGGAGCTCTTCAACATCGTCAAAGAGCTCTCTCCAACCCCAGCGCCGGAAACAACGACATCACTCCCTCACAAGACCTCTGCGTCTCACTCGCCACGTTCTTCCACAGCAAGATCGCAGACATACACAACAGCTTCGCCGAACAATCCGCGCACCCAACCACAGAACCAACGCCCCCCACCATCACCCTCCACGCCTGTGCCCCAGTCAACACTGAAGACACCATACACACGATGAACACCATCCACTCCGGCTCGCCAACCGACCCATGCCCCCACCACGTCTTCAACAATGCCGACACCGTCATCGCACCCCAACTCCGGGACATCATCAACTGCTCCTTCAACACCGCCACCTTCCCGAGGAGCTGGAAGCATGCCAAACTCAGCGCCCTCCTGAAGAAACCATCAGCAGACCCCACCGACCTCAAGAACCACCGCCCCATCTCGCTCCTCCCGTTCCCTGCCAAAGTCATCGAGAAGACCGTCAACAGACAGCTTGCCGCCTTCGTCGAGACGAATGGATCCCTCGACCACTCACAGTCCGGCTTCCGAGCCAACCACAGCATCGAAACTGCCCTCATCGCAGCCACTGACGACATCCGAACCCTGCTCGACAACGGGGAAGCAGCTGCCCTCATCCTCCTGGACCTCTCCGCAGCGTTTGATACTGTCTGCCACCGCACCCTAGTACAACGCCTTAGCAACGTCGGAATCCAAGAAAAGGCGCTGGAGTGGATCATCTCGTTCCTCGCTGGTAGAACCCAGAGAGTCCGCCTCCCCCCGTTCAGATCCGAGGCCACCAAAGTCATCTGCGGCGTACCACAAGGATCATCACTCAGCCCCACCCTCTTCAACGTGTACATGAGCCCCCTCGCAGCCATCGCACGCCAACACAACCTCAACATCATCTCCTACGCCGATGACACCCAGCTGATCCTCTCCCTCACCAACGACCCCGCCACCGCCAGAACCAACCTACACGAAGGGATGAAAGAACTGGCCGAGTGGATGAAGAACAGCCGCTTGAAACTGAACTCAGACAAGACGGAAGTCCTCATCCTTGGATCATAGCCATCTGCCTGGGACGACTCCTGGTGGCCCCCGGCCCTAGGTAGCGCACCCAAACCAATGGACCACGCCCGCAACCTGGGCTTCATCCTGGACACCTCCCTATCGATGACCAGACAAGTCAACGCTGTCTCGTCATCGTGTTTCAACATCCTACGCATGCTCCGAAAGATCTTCCGATGGATCCCCACCGAGACCAGGAAGACGGTCACCCAGGCACTTGTCACCAGCCGACTGGATTACGGAAACACCCTCTACACCGGAACCACAGCCAAACTGCAGAAAAGACTTCAACGCATCCAGAACGCCTCCGCACGACTCATCCTGGACATCCCCCATCACAGCCACATCTCCGGACACCTGAAAGACCTGCACTGGCTCCCCATCAACAAAAGGATCACGTTCCGCCTCCTCACCCACGCACACAAAGCCCTCCACGACCTAGGCCCCAGATACCTCAACAAGCGCCTGATCTTCTACACTCCCACCCGCCAACTACGATCGACCAGCCACGCCCTCGCCGCCGTTCCACGCATTCGAAGAGCCACCATGGGAGAAAGATCCTTCTCCTACCTGGCAGCCAAGACCTGGAATTTCCTCCCCATCCACCTCCGTCTTACCCAAGACAACCTCTCCTTCAGGAAGCAACTCAAGACCTGGCTGTTCGAGCAGTAGCGGACCCCCCTCCCCAAGCGCCTTGAGACCCTCCGGGTGAGTAGCGCGCTATACAAATTTCTTGATTGATTGATTGATAGAGAGCATTGGCATAGTCCAGACAATGTAGGATAAGGGTACAGATAACTGTCTCCTTTGCAGACTTAGGCAGGAGAGGGAAAAACTTCCTTAGGGTTTTGAGCAGGCCGAAACAAGTGCCAGCCAGCTTCTTGACATGAGTAGAGAAGGAAAGGTTCTCCTCGAACAACACCCCCAAATTCTTAGCAGGCTTCCCCAAAGAGGGAGGCAAGGGGTACTCTGGTGGCCAGAGGATGTCCCTGAACTTCGGTGGAAACTTCCTGAAAAGGAGAATCTCTGACTGCTCTTCATTGCATTTCAGCTGCGCAGCAGCAAGCCATTTAAAAACGTAGGACAGGCAGTGCTTTGCTGCAGAGACAGATTACATATTTTTCACCCATGTGAGGAGAAGCTGGGTATCGTCAGCGTAGAGAATAATCTTCGGCCCCAGTGCTTCTGCTAAGTAAACCAATGGTGTAACGTAAACATTAAAGAGAAGGGGGCTAAGAGAGGACCCCTGGGTTACCCCTGTGGTCATTGTCTGGGAGGCAGGAGAAGACGACGGAAGCAAGACCTGTTGGGCCCGTCCATTTAGGAATGACTTGATCCAGTCCCAGGCCGTGCCAGAAACCCCTTTCTTGGTAAGTCGCATACTAGTACACATTAAGACATTTTTCAGAATAGACCACATGATTCATAATGCACATACCTCTTATACATCTTGGTGAAATCAGACCCAAGGTCATTTCGAGTTCAATGAAAAAGCCACTTGGCATGTCCTTAGCCAAGAGACATTAGAATTAGCTGGTCATCATGACAGTGGGAGGAGCTATGCAGGCTACCTTCTGCTCCCCCCACAAACTGACACTATGATCATTATTAGCTTCTTATTTTTTATTAAATAATGTCAAGCATAGTCTGTGCAGAGTTAGAATCCAACTTGTTATGAAAGGAGGTGAGGGACAGGGAATTGGGTTGGGATTTGTGGTAAACGTAGATCCTTTCTCTTTTCTCATAGTCATTTGATTTGCTTGTTGTCTGCTTATCTTGTCTCCGCTAGCATTGATGTATTTTTCATCTTGTTATAGGCGTGTGTCACTATTCCATTGTTCAACTTTGGCCTAACTCAAAAAATATTTTTCTAAAAGTCAAAAAAACATTTTTGCGAAAGGAAATTTCATTGCTCAGGCCCTAAGTGTGTGCTTTGTTTAGCCATTTCGTGCTTTCAATGCATTAGGCAAGATTGTATAATGGCGGGTGGGGAGGGGCTGGTGTTTACTATTCGTTGTCGTAGTGTACTACTGCCGAACTAATTAAAATGTATGCTCTGGAAACTTCAAAGAGTCAAATGTCTTTGATTCGCCAGACTACAGCAAAATTGAATTACAGGGCTCTTTGATTATTTTCTTAAGCCAGTATAGCAAATCGCGCAGAGCATTGTGGACAACTGGTTAAAAAAAAAAAAGAATTCCAACTCTTTGTTTCCAACAGCTGCTCGAAACGGGTTTCACATTATCCTTCGGTTATGGGGTCATTTGAACTGATTATTCACTGCCAGCAGGAAAGGAATCGCTTTGGGGGAGAAATGGAAACGTGGCTGTCGGCGAACGTAAAATGTTGGCTCCTGTGTTGTTTTGCTTCTACGTCAACAGCTAATGAATAGGAATGAACTACCTCCAGCTGATCGGAGGCCGGTCGGTCCATCAAAAGATTACCAGTAAGATGCATTTGACAAACCCTGTAGCACGTCACAAAAGTCTCAGCGTGTTATTGATGTAAATGAGCCTTGCACCATCCAACAGCATTAGCGGAAACATTTATTGCATTGTCTGAAGCTGCCTCATTACTCTTGGATGCAATATTGCCTGCAGCATCCGTCACGAGCTCCGTGTTATTGCATGGCTTTAAAAACAACGAATTACGTCACGTTCCTCGTGTGAAAGCGGAACTGCAGCTATATGATGATAAACACTGTAGGTAGGTGTCGCCCTGTAATGTAACAAGGACATTTCGCTGGTCAGTCCAGGGACATCATTTTATGGCCCGAAATGTTTAGAATATCGCGCTACACGTTGAATGAAAGCACTTGGGTGCCTCGTCCGGGCTATGAAGCGCTATATAAATGAAATTTCAGGACAGTTTTCAGGATGCTGCGAAGGCCCGGGAATGCTTCTGAATAGCAGGTTATATAAAGCCTTAGTATCCATTTAGGACATGGCCTCTCTGTCTTTGTTTACTTAAGTTATCAGCCAGGGCTTATCAGGGCAGCTGCAGAGCACATTTTGAGGCATATTAGCAACTGACAGCGATAAATATCGCTAAGCGCGCTTGGCGCGATTAAAGTTATCACCGGCTATCGCTAGATTTTATCAAATTAAAACATGAGAGTTGCCTGTTTCTATAGCGGTTCCGTTTTGTGCGTGTATGCTAGTGGCCAGTTGTGGGATGGCTGTAACTATAGTTCTCTGTCTTGGATAAGGCAATAGCGAGTGGAAACTAACACCTGTGGTATACGCTGTATTCTTCTCGCCAGATTGATGAGACAATAGCTGAGGCCAACCATTTTTAAATACAAGCTCACAGTAGGAGTGGAATAATTCACCTCTTCAGTCAGTACGAGAAAATAGTGCTGGCAGAGGGTCAATCATTTTAAAATTTCCAATATGATCCTCTGATAAGGTGTATGGGCAGTGGTGCATCCGAGGGTGTTTTTAATGATTGTGTTCTTTCAACTTGACAGTCACAAAGAAGAAGGTGTCCAACATTGGTGCGGTGACAAGGTGTCCGGCCCTGATGAATCTGCCAAAACCCTAGAGGTAGAGAAACATGTTGGCAATAGGTAATGGTATGCAGAGTTAGCTACCAGCCTTTTTTTTAGTTCAACAGACCACGCCTGATAATAAAGAATAAAAGTTGTGTGCTAGGTGTGACTGTTGATTTTATTCAATGTTTGTCCCCAAAGGCGTAAATATTAATTACTCTTCTGCACTTTACACGTTTGTTTTTCTTTTGACACTTTTATTTTTCAAAACAAAATGACTACCTATGATGATAAAAGGGGTGTAATCTGGTGAGTACCTGCCAGTGGCCCCGAGGGTGGTTCACCCGTGAGGGGTCATTTTGTTTTTCACACATTTTTCACGTTTGATTGTTGATGTACTGTGAAAACTGTGGAATCCGACATCAGTTTGTGTTCATGTTTACTGTCTCTTTGAACGCTGACAAGGGACATCTTTAGTTTTTAGAACAGGACGAAATATGGTATTACACCTGAAGATTTATCTTACAAAGTCTGGTGGTACAATAGCAGAAATTGACATATAGCCTCTCTAGTGTTGCAAACCAATATCTTTAGCGTCCAGGGACAGGGTGTGTTTGAATTGAATAAGTCAGAAATGTACCTGACGTTAGAAACCAGCGTTACTTGTGTCTTTGCGCGACTTTCATAGTCACAACGCAGGTATGGGGCATTCTTGTTAATAGCGCAAAGCTGCGTTATTGATGTTTTGCCATGTAGGGAATGTGAGTAACGCCTACTTTGCCTCTCATTAGTGATGAGATGCAAGGCGTTAGTGAAATGGGTGATGACACAAGGGAACACACGCTGAAGCCTGTTAGCATGTGTGGAAAATGACAATGTATATGTACATAAGCGGCGTTCATTTGTGTTCACCATACCCCTCGCTGTAAGCAGAACGAATACCGTGAAGCATTGCCCGCATCATCTCGCCAGTACAGGCCCATGCACGCACGTATACGACAGCCATTTTAGGCACCAAGGCCTCTCTGCCCACTCCCGATAGCCAGCGTCTCTCTCTCCCCCTCACTCCCCAGCCTCGCAAGCATCCCCGACAGCCCCCGGTCTCTCATGCATAGGCCATAAAACCCTCTCCCTCTGCGCGACCCCGCTCTAAAAGTGACACCCCTGCCTAACCGACACCCCCTGCATTCTTCCCAGGAACACCCTTCCCCTCTTCTGATGACCCCCCCGGCTACACCTGGCCTCCCGACCCGGTCCCAAGTCATAAAACCAAGCCTCATGGATGTACCCCCCTGGCCCCTCATAGCAAAGCGTGATACACCAACCGAAGTGCCCGATCTTATCGCCTGCCCAACCTTAGATCTGACCACCCCCTCTTGCCCTCGTGTCCTGTTGGAATGTCCGGCTGTAAGATTACAATCACATGTTACATTTGGGAGGGGAAACGACATCCGAACGACTGGTATGGGAATAGGCCTGAAGCTGGGATTCCAAACATGCCTTTTCGTACTTCAAAGTGCCTTTATTGCAGTAAGGAATGTTTGTACATCATAAACCTGTGTATAAAAGACGAAGCCTCAAAGAAACTTGTTAGAGCACCTCTTGAAGACATTGTGCGTGTGTCCGAAATGACAGGCTCTCCTCATGAGAAATAAAACTCTGTTCTTGCACTCCCGCTTCCAGCGCCCGTCTCTTTATTTGGTAACTGGTCAAAATGGGAACTAAGAGGCGTCGTGTGCCAGCAGCCTGGGCATCGGTTGTAAATTGGGCTGTTTTTTCCTCAATTGGCGCCCCACGTGGGGCCCATCAGCGACATAAGGTCCGGTAAGAGAGGTCCAGACGATGGGGTGAACATCTGAACGATTGGAGTATACCTGCCTTGAGAGGGCCCTCGTCCGGATGCCGATTAAATGAACTTCACCGATTCCGAACGGACCTCTCTCAAGTGACCTACTGTCCTGACTGGGATCCCACAGGAATGCTGCGGTAAAAACATGGAGTAAGAGAACGATCGGGCGCTGGAAAGGGAAGGCGAAGAACTGTCCACACGGTCCGGTCCGGGTAAGGTTAAGTAGGACGTCTTTACGTCTGATTGATTGTTTATATTGGAATCGGTATTTAAATACTGGTATTGTTCATTGATTGGTTCATTTAGCCTTGGTTGCTGCTTGAAGTATTGGTTCTCTTTGAGACATTCTCTGTTTGCAAACAGCGACGAATAGGAACGTTCCTCTCTCTTTGCAAATAGTGAAGGATAGGTAATGCGGACTTTTGTCCCCCGTTGTAATCCGGCAGGCCTATTTTTCTCCCCACTGATTGTTTATCGATTTTTATCGATTATCGCTCTTTTGAGATATTCCCTGTCTACAAACAGAGAAGAATAGGAATATTCTGTCTCCCTTTGCAGATAGCGAAGGATAGGTAATGCGGACTTTTGTCCCCCGTTGTAATCCGTCATGCCTGTTTTTCTCCCCACTGATTGATTGATTGTCTGGACATTTATTGTTCAAGGAATAGTTCTTTTGAGGTATTCTCTGTCTGCAAATAACGTGGAATAGAAATATTCTGTCTAGTCTTTGCAAGTAGTGAAGGGTAGGTAATGCGGACCTTTGTCCCCCGTTGTAATCTGTCATGCCTATCTACTCCCCACTGATTAGTAAACTAGTTCCACCCGGACCATTTATTAGAGGTAGACCATCTGGCTCAACCGGAGGGCGCCCCTAATAAAAAGGACATATGTAAAATATGAAGTAATCACCGTATCCTGTTAACAGAAACTTTAGCGCAAAAACACACTAGAAAAGGAAGGAAAAAGAAATCGAGCAAAATCAGTAGGCCACTGATGAGTTTTTTTGACTTCGCTAGAAATAAGAAACGTTAAAAATAGCCCGCAATAAGAAACATGAAAGTTGTGAGAGAAGCCAAGCTTGACATCACGGCAGCCACGAGGTAGCTAGGCTCCGCCGCCCCTCACTGCTCCAAACATGTCTGTCCCACCGCCCGCCACGCCCAATAACGGTAACATAAGACAGATACAAGTCAGCGGATACCTACCCCCATTCCGGAAGCTCCCGAAGTGCAACAGGTCCACGGTCAGGCCCATCCGGAAGACGAGGCCTCGACACGTGGAGGGCGGGGCCCGGCTGGCCGCCGTCGGCCGGAGAGGAGACGGGGTGGATGGCCCGGGATGTACTGGTCTTCCCATCCTCTTCTTCTAGCGCCTTGCAGGCCACGGGGGGGAATGTCTTGCTTATGCCTCCGACCCCCCCCCCTCTCTCATCACCTGGTCCGGCCACCACGAATGTCAGCGGCCGGAGAGGTCGTGGGGTGGATGGGCCGGAATGTACTGGTATTCCCTTCCTCCTCTTCTGGCACCTTGCAGGCCACGGGGGGATGTCTTGCTTATGCCTCCGACCCCCCCTCTCTCATCGCCTGGTCCGGCCATCATGAAAGTCTGCGCCGGGAGACGGCGTGGGGTGCACTGGGAGGGAGAGGCGGCGCGGATGAGCCTCTCCCACCTCCCTAGGTGGAGGCCCCTCAGCTGCACCCCCAACGCTCCACTCACCCGACAAGGGTTCGTCCACTCTTGCGGTGCAACACCACGCCCGACAGGCTGGAGTCCGTCTGCCCTTGCGATCCAACGACTGCCGGTTGCCGCAGAACTCGTAAAATGACGGTCGACTCTGCAAGATTGGACCTGGCGTGCAAAGATGGCCAGGTCGCTTGCCAGCTAGAAAATGAGCCCCCCCGTCCAGAGGCGTTCTCCTCAGCTTTGAAGATTCTATGAGAGCCGCAGGGGCCCCCGACCCCCGCGGGCCCCCGATGGAGAATGACTGCCATGATTGCCCGCGGAACGACCAAGACGTAGCCACGAGACGTCGGTGCTCTCATGCTGGCGCCAGCCTCAGTTTGAATGACCGAAATCCTGCCGACTACCAATTTGATCAGTTCCCGTGGAACACCAGTATGACCCGGTAGGAAAGATTGTTGCCTCCCTCCCCCCTTTGACTGATGGTTCTTATCGGCGGCCCCTTCTGTGCCCTTTAACAGAACTTTTGGACTGCAGAAAGAGGCTCTGGTCCAACCACGAGTTGGTGGAGACATTTTGACTATACTTGGACCTGCCCGACCTCACCCAAAATGGCGCCGGTACAAATGAAACTCGCAACTCCCTGTTGTGTTCCGGTTGCTCAGCCTTGATATCATGAGATATGTATGCAGTGTTTGAAGCGCATGGTGAGAGGGGATGGGTACTGATCGAACATTCGGACAATGAATTGATATCAAGTTCTGACGCGTCACTGTTTACCGTATTATTGAAAGTTCGAATTTTCGACACTTATGGTACTTACCCACAATGAATTTTCGATATGATTTTATTGCACTTGTCGCACCTTTATGAAATCAACGGTCACCGACTCCGTTCAAATAAATATCCCCTCAGGTACAGTTCCAGTCTGCTCCGTGGCTGGCCCACGTGGTTGTAGACCCGTATTTGTGCGCCAACATTTTTAAATAAAGTTTTTTTAAAGCAAACATAGTTGTAGCGCTTAGATTGGTAAGTTTCGAATAAATGGCCACTGTTTCCGATATAAGTAAAATACAGGCGAAATGAAGCAACTCGATTACTTAAAGGTTAAAAAGCAGAGTACACAGAAATATTGCAAATGTGAATGGTCCAGGTTTGTTGTGTATATGTTTTTATTATATATTTTTATTTTTGTGCAACGTAAAGCAATCGATAAAGGTCCCGGTATTTAGCCTTTACCTTATGTGCCACATGTATCAGGGAAGTTGTTTCAGATGCCCCTAAGCCACTCCAAAGGAATGCCACCTAGCCCCTCTAGTCTCCGTGCCTAGTGAACAAAAACGACCCTGTACCACTGTAGACCATCCCTCCTCCTCGAAGGAGAGCACGAGTTCACCCCCCCACTTTACACTGACTGCCCTTTGTTTAGACCCTTCCCTACACACGATCCGTAATACCACACTTGGGCGATCTATGCAATACACAGTCCATCAAAGATTATCTCTCCCGCACTACCGGTCCCTCTGGGCTTAAACGCCGAGATGAAAGGGATTGCATCCCGCGGAGATAGGTCGAGTATATGGTAAGTAAAAGCATTTTCTGGTTTATGCGCGCTGATGTGTTTTAAAACGCTGCCCCCACCCCCTTCTTTTTCCCTTCTTTCTGCAGGACACATCGGAACGTCGACCGAAGTATGGAGAAGGCCTAACCAACACGCCATGGTTCGGCACGGGAAAATTGTATATTGTCTATGGGGACTGCCCCTGAGAACGTGACGAATTTGTGTGATGTGAATGCACGCGTGTATGCCCTGATGTGTATAGCTCGACTGAATACGCGTTGCACACGTTTGAATTGATAAGAGAAATGTTTTATGTATGACTTCAGTGATGATCGAACGGCCGATGGAATGGGGAAAAGGGGTCTGAACATGGTGCCTATACACGACGAACAAACAAAGATGTAGCACTCCCTTACTTAGAAATGACTGTCTCTCTCTCTCTGAACCCAGCGACTGGGAGGGTGACCTGAAGCAGAAACTTGACGGGTTATTGCAGTATGATGAAATATGACTCCAACCGGCACCCCAAATAATGCAACCAAGAATGACGTGCACCCATGAGTAAATTCATACGGTGACTAAATAGGGAAAAGTTCAGGAATGTTCCGGGGTGAGGTTTGCCCAAGTACCCTCCTCCTGGAAGACTAGGAAAATTGTAAATGTTTAAGATTTACCACCTCCTTCTTGCACCCTCATAGACACGAAACTCAAAGCTGCCCCATTGTTCTCCCGACTGACACCCTCCGTTGCCTCAGCCTGGATACCCATTCGCTAAAAATTATTCGAAGACCCCACCGTGAGTATTAGCCCGACCAGGTTAGTTCCCGAACAATTGACAAAGGTGTAAGTATTTGCAACAGAGGCCACCAGCAAAGGCAGCCAGATGAATTAAGTAGGATACTAAGGATGCGCAGCATGCAGGAAGAAATCTTTTTGGCCAAGTACTGTTCTATGTTTTGTCTTGGATTCTTGTACGTAATGTATGGATCTACGTCGTCCCTCAGTCTGTGTTTCTATATAATTTGACCCCTGCTGTTCTGTGTTGTGTGCGCATTAAATGGCCTATTATTGTACACGTTTCTCTCTCTCTCTTTCTCTCTCTCCATGTCGGACGTGTACGGAATAGTTTGTTTAAAATGCGGACGACTCTCTCTCTCTCTCTCTCTGAGGGTCCCGCTGTTCCCTCTTCCTTTGTGTGGTAACGTTGTGCCCCGCCGGCACAAGCCTAATTGGTTTTTGAACACAAAGGTGTTCGGCAAAATTGACAGAAACTAAAACAATTGTAATTTGCCATATTACTACCTCTCCTTTCTGTAAGATGATGGAACTTGAATTGGCTAAGAAGGAAAGGACAGGTAAGACGACTGATGTCCCCTAATCTGGCTTTTATTTTTTAGGGGGACTATATGTCAGTGGCCTTCTGTTCTCAGTTTGTTAGAAACGCAATCCCCAATGCCCAGATTGCCCCACCTCTCTGCACCCAAGTACGGATGTCCAAAGCGTCCTCGTTTCTCCCGATTGACCCCAGCTCCATATCCCGAAGTATAACTGATTACCCTGATTAACCGTTGCTCCCCGAGAAAAGAATGTTTAGCCTCTGTCCCTCTCTCATGATGATAGAAGACTGCCAGGGCTTGGGTTAGAAAGACGAGTCTCTACCGAAGGATCCGATTTCGAGTTTGATGGAATACGCAGTTGATAAGAGTCTGACTTCTCTCCATATACGTCATGAATGAACGCCAAATAGACTTAGTACAAGCTCAGTAGAAATGCCCGCATACATACTCCATAGTGATAACTTCTGACCGTGACCGATGAACTCATTCCCAACTACTTAAGATTGGGGGAGGAATTGAAATGTATAAATGTCTTCTCCTGCCAGTTCTCTAAAGCTTGTTTTGTACCCATTCAAAGATACACAATCACCGGAGGAGAAGGGCCGGACGTGACGCACAGCCTAGCTGCAGATCATGAAGCACATGTGACCTCGACCAAAGGTGGAGCTGCAGAGCAACGAGACGCGGGACGAGGCACCACTCTCAAACACGGAAAATGAAAGGATGAAGGGCTGCCTTGAAGCCCTCTGCTTGCTGACCCACGCGTGCCAGAAGTCCCCGCCCCTTTGAGCCCGATTGACGGGCCTGCCTGCTCGTTACCCTTTGCTCCCTTGGTCTGTCTCAAAGATCTGATCCCACTCCGCCCTCTCTTCCCTCGAATATCCGACAATCCCCCCTTTCTTTCACATAGATTTTGACTCTGAGAAGAAGAACAGCATTTAGGTAGAATAGGGTTTGCCACGAAAGGAGAAGGAAATGCAGGTGCCCAGCATGAGGCACCCTTAAAAAGATTAGTTAGGAAACAGGACTGTGGTCTAACAGCAGAGGACAGATCGCACCCTGCGACGTGTAAGGATGGATCCGAGCTGGACCTATAGCTCCACCGCCGGTGCTCAACAGTGCCAACGTAAGAAAACGAACTATTAGAACCTACCAGTGATGGCTCGCTGCTAAAAAGACACTGTGGCGAAGACCCCCCCCCTCCCCTTTCTGGACTTTCTACCCCCCCCCCCCCTGGACTAATTGCTTGTATTGAACTGAATTCCTCCCTCAACCACTTTGTATTGCTTACAAAATGTTTCATCGGTCACTTTTAACTGTACATTGATACCGCCGGAGAGAGAGTCAGAACATGGTTCCATAATGTGTACATAACACGACAAATGTAAATTCATCTGTATTGCACCTCGTCTATCGCATCAACTGCACATGGTTATATGCAATCCGCCAGTATTGACAAAACGCTATTTCATTGACCACTCATGGCTATATGTACACCCCGTCAGTTATGATAAACACGGAAATGAACTAACTTATGTTAAAAAGCGGCGACTGTGGAAAATGACAATGTATATGTACATAAGCGGCGTTCATTTGTGTTCACCATACCCCTCGCTGTAAGCAGAACGAATACCGCGAAGCATTGCCCGCATCATCTCGCCAGTACAGGCCCATGCACGCACGTATACGACAGCCATTTTAGGCACCAAGGCCTCTCTGCCCACTCCCGATAGCCAGCGTCTCTCTCTCCCCCTCACTCCCCAGCCTCGCAAGCATCCCCGACAGCCCCCGGTCTCTCATGCATAGGCCATAAAACCCTCTCCCTCTGCGCGACCCCGCTCTAAAAGTGACACCCCTGCCTAACCGACACCCCCTGCATTCTTCCCAGGAACACCCTTCCCCTCTTCTGATGACCCCCCCGCTACACCTGGCCTCCCGACCCGGTCCCAAGTCATAAAACCAAGCCTCATGGATGTACCACCCTGGCCCCGCAAAGCAAAGCGTGATACACCAACCGAAGTGCCCGATCTTATCGCCTGCCCAACCTTAGATCTGACCACACCCTCTTGCCCTCGTGTCCTGTTGGAATGTCCGGCTGTAAGATTACAATCACATGTTACATTTGGGAGGGGAAACGACATCCGAACGACTGGTATGGGAATAGGCCTGAAGCTGGGATTCCAAACATGCCTTTTCGTACTTCAAAGTGCCTTTATTGCAGTAAGGAATGTTTGTACATCATAAACCTGTGTATAAAAGACGAAGCCTCAAAGAAACTTGTTAGAGCACCTCTTGAAGACATTGTGCGTGTGTCCGAAATGACAGGGTCTCCTCATGAGAAATAAAACTCTGTTCTTGCACTCCCGCTTCCAGCGCCCGTCTCTTTATTTGGTAACTGGTCAAAATGGGAACTAAGAGGCGTCGTGTGCCAGCAGCCTGGACATCGGTTGTAAATTGGGCTGTTTTTTCCTCACATGTCCTTGTTAATACCGCGTTAGAATTATCGCCGCTTTTCGGCCGAAAACGGCAGCTAAAGCGGCGATAATTGTCTTGATAATATGCCCCTTTGTATTTTTTTCTTACATTTACTGTTTCAAGTATGTACTGAGGACTGCAAAAAATACAGGCTTTAGCTGATTTTTCCAGTTCTTGTACTGACAGGACATTACAATGCCGGTATAGAGCCAGCAAGGTGGCAACCCTAGTAACATTGCCAGGTTTACAGTGAGCCTATATGTAATATATTTGTGTTTTATGCACAAGACTTGCAGGGGCATATAATCAAGCGCATTATCGCTACTTCAGCGGCCATTTTCGGCCGAAAAGCGTTGATAATTTTATCGCAGTATTAGCAAGGACACGCTAACAGGCTTTAGCGCGTGTTTCCTTGTGCTAGCACCCGTTTTACTAACACCTTGCATCGCATCGCTAATGAAATGCAAAGTAGGCGTTCGTCACATAACTTCATGGGAATACATCGCTAACGCAGCTTTGTGGTATTTACAACGATGCCCTGAACCAGCGTAGCGACAATTAAAATCGCGCTAATCCCCCATTAACGCTGGAATCTAGCGTCTGCAAAATTCCTGACTTAGCTATATTATCCTATGGGAGATGGATTGTCAGGCTAAGTGCACCATGTCGTATTATCAATGATTTATCTATTGCAGAGTTTTCATCGCTGGATTTCATGCGATATTCCCGCATTTCCCCACTATCGCTGGATTTATTATCACCTTGGAGATAAGCGTTGATCATAACGCACCATCTCGGCGATAAAATCCAGCGATGGCAGGGAAGCCTGGCTGCCCTGGCTTCCTGTCCCACGAGGAGGGCAGGAGCAAGGAGCAGAGACTCCGTATCCGGCACCAGCGGCAAGGTAAGTGTGTAATATTTATTTTCCTTAAACTTTGTGCTCCCACTGCACCCGCCCTCACCCCCGCGTTCACCCCCGCCCGCCACCCGCGAGTCAAGCAGGCCACCACTGTAACCAGCCAAGGCAGATGTGCCCAACCAGTTTGGGTGAGTTAAGAGGTATGCTTGTGTGAACAATGCACAACTCCTTCTCCTCTTCTAGACAAGCAGAATACTCAACCACAGATATCCATGACATTTCCCAATCCTAATCTTCCAATTAATGTTTTATCCCCATTGTTGTCAATGGACCATTCCTCGAAAACCACCGAATAACATATTGGGGAGGCCTGGACAATATATTTCCTGTCCAGGGAGGTGCGAGCACCTCCCCAGACAGGCTCTTGTGTATTGGGGCAGGGAGGGCTGCATTCAGTAAATGCTTTCCAGACACTGCCTGGGGCACACAAGGTGCTCGATGCATTTCCCAGTTCAAACCGGTTGCTGGGGCACTCAGCCCCAGCTCTGGTGCGAAACTGGACAAAGGGGAAGGGGTGTAACCACCCCCTCCCCAGGTCCGCCCATAGGAGGGACCTTAGAGTTAGTCCAACCCCTAAACTTGCTATAAGTATAGAACCCCAGTCCCTAGGACTTTAGATTACCCTGGACGAAACTCTACAACATATATCCTGGACCTTCTACATTCCATTTAGACTGGAAGACGGAAGAAATCTCCCTTGTGGTCAAGGAGTGACCACCCTGTTTAAACAGGCACCAACAGCATCTTTGCCGGTCTGCATTTTCGAGGCTCCCGCCAGATCCTGAAGAATCTGCGACAGAGGACTTGGACTTCCAGATATCTCTGACACCGACCTTCGCTCACAGCAAATCTTAGACCCGTGGCGGACACGAGAGACATGAGACTGGAACTCCTGGACATCCTGCATTTTGCTACCTGCACCTACTTCCCGAGGTATCCCGAAGTTGTGCATTGGGATGCTTGAAGCCCCAGCCCGAGCACCTTTTGCACCAAAGCACAGAGGCCCACACTCCACGAGTGTCCCGTGGGCCTGCTTTGTGCATTTCAGCTTGACGCGTCTTCGCGGTTCCTAGTCCGTTGGCTAGTGAGCCCCCAGGAAGACCACTCTTGAAACTACTTTGCTTTCCTGGTTGCTCCAGATTCCCTGCAAAGGAGAAGTGCCCCATACCATGCTGTTCTGCACCGAAGCCAATCTCGACATTTATTTATTTATTTATTTATTGTGATTTATATAGCGCACTATAACCCAGAGGTCTCCAAGCGCTTTGTTAGGATCAGCTAGACAATAAAGAGGATGCATCAGATTCCGATTAGCGGCGGTCCCACGCTTGCTGGAAAAGCACAGTTTTTAATTTCTTACGAAAGGGCATTAAGTTTGTCTCATTACGGAGTTCCAGCGGTAGTTTGTTCCACATGGCTGGCAGAGTATGTGAAAAAGCATGGCCACCCACCGTGGTCAGTCTGCAGCGCGGTTGAACAAGATAGATGGAGTCAGCCGATCTGAGCACCCTCCCGGGTTTATAGAGGGCCAAGCGTGATTTCAAATAGGTGGGTGCCCTCCCATAGAGAGCTTTATGGACAATGCAAAGCCCCTTGAACATCAACCTCTGCCTAACTGGCAACCAATGAAGTTCCCGCAGGAGAGGGGATGCCCTAGTGTTCCTCGGTTTCTTAAAAATGAGCCTAGCGGCATCATTCATAACCATCTGCATTCTGTTTAAAAGACTCTGTGGAAGTCCTATGTACAACGAATTGCCATAGTCCAACCTGGCTAGAATCATTGCAGAAACCGCACTCCTTAGTGTAGAAAAAGAGAGCAGCGAGGAAACTTTCCTGAGTTGTCGGAGAAGGCCAATGCAACTGCCCACCACAGCTATGACTTGTTTTTTCATGGACAGCTTACTGTGCACCTGGATGCCCAGGCTCTTGACCACCTCTGCCGGTTCCGGGGGCACGCCCAGCTCCCCAGGCCAGAAACGATCGCACCAAGGGTTGCCCGCGATAGTAATTGGCAACACCTCGGTTTTGTCCGGGTTGATTTTTAGGGAATTACTGGACATCCAGTTAGCAGTGCTTCGCAGAATGTTTTGCAATCTAACAAAAGCATTCTGGCTATCATCCAATTGGATGATAATCTGAGTGTCATCAGCGTAGTTGTATACCTGACAGTCCATTTGATTAAGCATTAGAATCAAAGGCTGCAGGTATAAATTGAACATTAGGGGAGACAGAGCAGACCCCTGTGGAACTCCGCACGTGATCGAGGTTGCGGTGGAAAGCATGTCACCTAATTGCACTCTCTGCATTCTCCCTTGAAGGAAGGAGGTGAACCATGCCAGTGCTGAGCCCTGAATGCCGAAATCCCTCATCCGCGACAAAAGTTGTTCATGACACACGGTATCAAATGCCGCGGAGAGGTCCAGCATCACCAGGGCCCCCGGGATTTTCTTGTCTGCTCTGTTCCTAAGCTCATCTACGATTGACAACATCACCAGCTCCGTGCTATGGTTAGCACGGAAGCCTGCTTGGTTCGGCTCTAGCAGCATATTGCTTTCCAGGTGTTCCGATAGCGTAGTGAGGACGTGCTGCTCCAGTACCTTCGCCAGGAACGGTAACTGGGAAATTGGTCTGAAATTTTTCAGACATTTCGCATCCGCCCCCGGTTTTTTTAGCAAAGGAATCAAACGGGCTTCCTTAAAAGAGGAGGGCACTTGTCCAATTTGTAAGGAAAGGTTCAAAAGGCTCAGCACATCTTCCTCTATACCAGGGAGCGCGAGTTTAAACACTTCAGGTGGACAAGGATCCAACCTGGAGCCCGACTTGACCCGCCCCAAGAGAGGGACCAAACTATCCTTTGTAATCCAGGGTAGAGTGGAGAGCACAGTTGTAACTGGCAATCTAGATGGAATGGCCACAGGTGGACAGTCAATTTGCGGGGTTGACACAATTTCAGTAACCAAGTCAGTGATTTTGTTGGTGAAAAAATCCTGGAATTTCTGGCAATCCTCCTGGCTAAAGTCCGGAGACTGTTCCTTATTCTTCCTGAGCTCCGTAAGGACTCGGAAGACTTCTTTCTGAGGATTCGTAGCTGTAGAGATCCTCTCCTCATAGAACTCGGACTTCCTGGCTATAATAGCTTGCTTGTAGCTCGCGAGAGCCAGTGTGTAGCTGCTCCGAGAATCAGGACTATAATTTTTGCGCCATATTCTTTCCAGCTTACGTAGCCCACGTTTCTTTGCTCTAAGTGAATCATTATACCATGGGGCACCTCGTTTTCTATCCACTAGGTTCACCTTACAGATCGGCGCTACTTTATCCATGGCCTTCCGGAGTTTATCCATGAGTACCTCACAAAGAGCCTCTGGGTTATGGGGGCAATTGTTGGAAAGGGGATTGGTGCGGAGGAGATGTATCATCAATTTTGTTCCACTTCCTGACTGCCTTCCACCCTCCCTTAGTTGTTGTTCTCTGTCTGTCCACCAATATCTTACCTTTTACCAAATGGTGATCGGACCATACACATGGCTGGGCTGTTGCCATGTCCTGATCGGGAACTGTTGACCACACCAGGTCCAAGGTATGTCCCTTGGAATGGGTTGGACCCCTTACAAGTTGGACCAGATCCAGTGAATTTAACGCCTCCTCGATCTGTAATGCCTGGCCGTCTTTCGGGACCTTCTCCCAGTGGTAGTTAAGATCACCCATAATCACTACCTTATCATATCTTGAGCGAATGTCCTGGGCCAGTCTTGTAAACAAATCGGGGAATTCAGGTGAAGTCCACGGAGGACGGTAGACTAGCAAGATAGCCAGACAGTCAGTCCCTAGATTCATCTTAACACCCATCACTTCAGCCCCCCCTAAATTTTCCGTCAAAAACCTTTCGACCAACAGGCGTGAGTTATAAAGGAGGGCAACACCTCCCCCCTTCTTCGCTCCAGTTCTATTATAGAAAAGTGCCGAAAAGTCGGGTGGCAGGGAGGCAACGAGATCCGGCGTAGAGGAATCCTCTAGCCATGTTTCGGTTAGTCCTAGTAGGTCTAATTCACCACCTTCTAAAAGGGTAAAAACCTCTAAATTATGTCGTTGCAAGGAACGTGTATTAAGTAGGCCATAGCGTAAGCTTTGGACCTTGCCCGGATCCTTCCGACCAGCATGAGAGGTAGGGACCCTAAAGAGCCCCTCACGAACGAGTAAGGCAGCGCATTCTGGGCTGATAGCAGTATTTCCAAAGTGCAGAGACTCCAACTCACCTCTAGTATATATCAGATGTGGACCAGGGGTCATGGCCCCGGGCCCCGGCAGGTCACGGATGGGCACAGATGGGCTTGCCTCTGGCGAGCCTCCGGCGCGCCCATGCTGCGCGCATACGCTACGCGCTTGCATGGGGGCACGATTAAGTAGCCTCCAGCGTGCGCCTTTGCAAGGCAGCAACTAGGCTGTCAACCACAATGGCGTCCCAAAGCGGCACTACCTCCCCCAAGATGGCTCCCGCCCCAAAGAAGCAGCTAAAGACCCGCTCAACAGCGGTGTGATCTCCTATTAAGTGCAGGTATGTCCTAACACAACCCCAGCGACAAGCGGAATCCACAAAGTAAGTTAAAATTAATTAATTATTTTCGCATTAAAAAAGCGCTGTGCTCGCGCTAGTCAGCAGCATAAAATTAATCAGCAGCAGCCTCAATATCACGGCGCTTGCCTAACAGGGAGAAGCCCTGAACTAGTCAGCTTAAGTAGCCTCCAGCGTGCCATCTGTGTGGATTGCGTTTGCCAAGGCTTGTTGGATCCAATCTGGATATCAACACCGCAGTCAACTAGATCCTTTGTGGGACAGCTCGAATCCAGCTCCTGGTTGTCGTCAACCCCTCCTGGTCCTCGTGGCTGAAGAGACAAACTTCACATTTTCACCTGAAATCACCCGACATCTGGTGGCATCTTTCTATCGCCGCCCTAGTCCCTGGCTAGTGGCCTAGACTCTGTCTCCTCTGCTTTCAGGTTCTTCACATCTCCGATCTACCCTTGGCTCCACCCGGACACTTTTCCCCTGGCCACCTGTAGCACTTCTTCGCAGCTCTCCATTGGAATCGACGACGAAACCCGACACCAAAAGACACTTATGCACCCGGCTTATCCGTGGGTGAGGTAACACAAGTACTCTGGTAGTCTCGAGGGTATTGGCCCTCCAAGTGTCTAAGTCTAAAAGTGTTCCATCGTAGTTATCCTAGAAGTGTCCTTAAATTGTAAATGTGTAACTTGTTCGTTTCCCATAGAAAGTCAATGGTAACCCGCAACTCTGTTTAGACACTGCACGCGTCTCCTGTGGGCCTCCTACATCCTAACCCTTGGTTGTTCTGAGTAGCCCCAGCGATTCCACAGGCCCTAGGCCTTCTTTCTATTCTTCACGTGGTTCTTATACCACTATTTTAGTATATGGTTTGTGAGGCCCCTAGGGCAAAACGTATACTGTGCAACTTATCGTATGCGAATTAAGTTCCTTGTGTTGTACTTTTACCTCTGACCTCATAAAGATTCCAGAGGGGTTATGTTTAGAATAAATACATATATGATATATATTTGATATATACCTTGTGTGGTGTGCTTTCATTTGGTACTCAAGAGATTATAATTGGTGAAACAACTAGCTTAATTCGCTCTCTGAAGTCTTAGCCTGAAGACTGCTCACCACTGCTACCCCTAGGATAGCTTTCTATAAGGTTGACTTACAACAACCATCAAAAAGGGTCGATTGGACTGGTGCAAGGTGCCCACTAGAACTAGTGGACATCATATACCAGGCCAACTTCTCACATTGGAGGCAGCGGATGGGATAATAGCTTGCATTGTTTTCCCAAATATTCTTGAGAATATCATTTGAAAAATCATATCAAGGTACCTGTAGGAACATATAAATCAAATCTTATAATACATAAGTTCTACTGAACTTAGCAGTTGTAGGTGGGTAGCACACCCTGACTACAACTTTTAGAGAGGTTCTAGTAGGAAACAAGTAGTATAGGTAGGTGCACACACCACACCTCACTAGTCGTGGCTTTAAAGGCAGGAGTTAGTGAATCTCTGCCAGATGTCAGCCAAGGGCAGACATCTAAATATGACACCTTCACTTTCCAAGAGTTGAGAGGATTGTGTGTCATAAGAAAATTAAAGCAAGGACAGAGTCCAACCACCTAGCACCTAGTAAACCTTTTAGTGGCAGATGACTTACAAAAAGCATCAGACCCAGAGGCACATGGTAGCAGGGAGGGGGGGCCATCCTTCATCAGAGGAAGATCCTAGTGGGGCAGTCCCACTGGTGTCTGAGGATGATGAGGATGTAGGCCAGGATGAGGCTGATGAACCTGACCTGGGAAACACAGGACTACCTGAGGGTGGAGAGGGCCTAGGAAGGCCTCCGTCTATCCCTCCACTTAGGCCTAATGGTGTGATCAGAAGACACAGATCTCTTTCAGATGAATCTGGACATTTTGACTCATCAGCAGGGTCCTCTGCCTCAGCTCAAAGGAGAAGAACTTCTCCCCAGAGAAGAGAGCATGAAGTTAGGATGAGAGAAGTCAAGCTTAGGATCAAGAGGCAAGAAATTGCCCTTGCCAGAGAGACCCTGGCTTATGAAAGAGAGAGGAAATTGTGTGGGCTAGAGCCCACTGGTGGCAGCAATATCCCTAGTGGTAGGGATAGGTCTCATGACCATAGAAACTTGAACAAGATTGTCCCTCCTTATCAGATTGGGGATGACATCCACAAGTGGATAACTGCTTTGAACAGGGCCTGCAAAGTACAGCAGGTACCCCAGAGTCAGTGGGCAGCAATCTTGTGGCTCTCATTTGCAGACAAAGGTAGAGACAAGCTCCTCACTGTCAGAGAAGAGGATGCTGACAACTACACTGTCCTAAAGAGTGCTCTAATAGATGGGTTTGGCCTAACCACTGAGCAGTAAAGGTTGCTGTTCAGAGATACCCAGAAGACATAGACTCAGGATGGGACAGACTTTGTAGATAGTGCTACTAAGGCTCTGGAAGGCTGGTTACTGGTCAGTAAAGTAAGTGACTATACAGGATTGTATAACCTTATAACGAGAGAACAGATGATTTATAATTGCCAAAACCAGTTGTTGCATCAACACCTGGTAGACTCTGATTTGACCTCTCCACAAGAATTAGGTAAGAGGGCAGACAAATGGGTCAGAACCTGGGTGAAGCAGAAGGTACAGAACAAAGGTGGTGACCAGAAGAAGCAAGACCAAAAGGGTGGGTAGAAAGCAAAAGACCAGAAGTCTTATCAAGGTCCCCAAAACGCTTCTGATGGTGGGGGTTCCCAACAATCCAAAAAGAAAGATTGTCCAAAGAAATCCTGGTGCAAGATTTGTAAAGTTAATACTCACTGGACCAGTGATTGCACCAAGGAGACAGCTCCAACCACCATTGCCCCTAAGGCAACTGTTCCCCCTTCGTTCAGCTCCAAGTGGTGGTTCTCAGCAGAAGGGTGTAGTAGGGTTAACCCTGGGAACTGAGATGGACTCTGCCCTAGTCAGAGTGCCAACTCAAGCTATTTTGATCTGTGATGGAGTCATGGATATGTCCTTCCCTGCGAGTCCCAATAACTTGGGCAAGTACAGACAAACTCCTTTAATCAATGAAAAAGAGGCTCAGGCCTACAGGGACATAGGAGCTAGTGTCAACATGGTGATAGCTGACTTTGTGGACCCTGGACAGATCATACTAGGTGAATCCTACCTAGTGACCAATGCTAGCAATGTCACTACCACACATGAGATGGCAGTTGGTGATTTCTCCTGGGGAGGGGTAACTGGCCTTAAGAAGGTTGTTGTTAGTTCAGACCTCCCTGTATAATGTTTGCTTGGCAATGACCTAGAGACTTCAGCCTGTTCTGAAGTGGAGTTTAGTACACATGCAGAAATGTTGGGCATCTCAGCGCATGCTCTTGCTGTGTCTAGGTCACAGGTCAAAAATTGCAACACTGAACAGGCACTGGATTCTGGAATCATGGACCAGTTGCCTACCAGGAAAAGGAGCAGTAGGGTTAAGGCTGTGCCTTCCCCCTGCCTCAGGGTGAGGATCAGCCTTCTGAGGAAGCTGATTGTGGGCCTGAATAAGGAACTGTCCTAGAAGAGCTTGAGTCTGATCAGGTTGAGTTTCTTGGGACAGGGGGACCTTCCAGGGCAGATCTGAGGCAGGCGCAGTTGGATTGCTCTTCTCTTGAACCCCTCAGACAGCAAGCTGCTGCTGAGGCTGCTGGGAATGCTAGTGGAACCCATAATGTTTATTTGGGGTAAAGGGCTCCTGTATTCAGAGGCTAAAGATGCCAAGCCTGGTGCTTCCAGGAGGTTGGTCATAACTTTGGCATTCAAAGGGCTGCCTTTTGACACTAGCCCATGATATTCCCTTAGCAGGACATCTTCGACAGAACAAGACTTGGGACAGGCTTTTCCCTCACTTTCACTGGCCCCACATGTCAGAAGACACCAAAGACTTTTGTCGCTCCTGTGTAACCTACCAAGCCAGTGGCAAAGCAGGTGGCACTACAAAGGCCCCCCTTATACCATTACCTATGGTGGGGGTTCCCTTTGAGAGAGTTGGGATTGACATTGTTGGACCAATGGATCCCCAAACAGCCTCTGGGCACATGTTTATTCTGGTGGTAGTGGATCATGCCACCAGATGCCCAGAAGCAATACCACTTTGGACCACTACAGCACCTGTTGTGGCAAGAGCCCTCCTGGGAGTTTTCTCAAGAGTGGGTTTCCCTAAGGAGGTTGTATCAGATAGAGGTGCAAACTTCATGTCTAGTTACCTGACTGCAATGTGGAAGGAGTGTGGAGTGAACTATAAGTTCACCACACCCTATCACCCACAATGCAATGGTCTAGTTGAAAGATTCAACAAGCCCTTAAAGGGAATGATTAAAGGTCTCCCAGAAAAGCTGGGGGGGAGATGGGATATCCTGCTACCCTAACCTTTGTTTGCTTACAGAGAAGTTCCTCAGAAGGGGATTGGCTACAGCCCTTTTGAACTTCTGTTTGGGCATCCTGTAAGAGGACCCCTTTGTCTGGTGAAGGAAGGATGGGAGTTACCTCTCAAACTTTCCAAATAAGACATTGTGGACTATGTACTTGGTCTCCGCTCCCGGATGGCTGAGTATATGGAAAAGGCATCCAAAAACCTTGAAGCAAGTCAGGAATTGCAAAAGGCCTGGCATGACCAAAAGGCTGTACAGACTGTTTACCAGCCAGGACAGAAAGTGTGGGTGTTGGAGCCAGTGGCCCCAACAGCTCTCCAAGACAAGTGGAGTGTACCCCACACTATTGTTGAACAGAAGGGAGAAGTCACCTACTTGGTTGACCTTGGAACCACCAGGATCCCCCACAGGGTGCTTCTTGTCAACAGACTGAAACCATATGTTGACAGGGCAGACATGGGCTTGCTCATGGCTACTGATGAAGGACAGAAGGACAGGAGTGCCCCTCTCCCAGACCTGCTCTCTCAGAACCCTGATGATGGTTTAGTTGATGGTGTAGCCTTGGCAGGCAGCCTCACTGACCAGCAGCAGAGTGACTACAGACAAGTTCTGTCTTATGTGAAAAAAAACAGAAATTCACAGAAAAAAAACAAAGGTTAAAGTGACGTTGTAGGTAAGGTGAGGAAATAAGTTAAAAACGAACATTTAAAAAATAAAAGAATGAAATTGACTACTCATAGTTTACTGGGCTATGTATATGAAAGGAAGCTCAGGACAGCAGGGTAATTCCTTCTGTCAACTCCAACCCCCAGCAGCAACTTCCTCACAGAACCTCAACAGCATTCTTCATAAGAACCTGGAATGCACAAACCCCCTCCATTCCAAGCACCAGACCAGCTCGTCCTATGTGCCCACGGTGTAACTCGCGCTCTGCAATGCTCTTCTTATGACCTCACATATTAAATCCCTCATGACATGTTAAAAGATCTCATTGATGACATCACTAATGAGGTGAAAATCCTAAGTTTATGAAATGGTCTGTATGGCATTGCAAGGGCTAGATTTCAAGGTAGAGCACAAAGCCTGAATGAATTGTAGGAAAGCAGATGGACTATCCCACATGTTTTCCTTACCCGACTATTGCACTTCTCCAAAAAATGGAGTAAGATTCTGGGTGATCTGACATGGAAAGGTTGTCTGTTGGTAATATTCTCTGCATGGTAAACCGGCTTGAACCCTTACCATGAGTGCCTATTTGCTTGTGAAATTGATATCCTCACAATTATTTTTGCATTGGTATCACACTTATATAGTGTGTGTGGAGATTACTTGTTCTGTACTTGATATTGTGCGGTCAAGAACTCTTACCATTAGGTCTGTGCATCAAGAGGTGAACAAGGCAGCCCTTCATGGTATACATTGGACTACTTTTCATGCTGTGGGTGTATCACATATATCGGTGGTGATACTGTGATTTGTGAATTAATAGTGTCACCAGACATTTATCTCCATGTCATTGAGAGGTGAGCGTATTGGCTACTTTCATGTACAGTTCCACTATTTAAAACCCTGATCTTTGCATTGATATCAATATGTGCTGCAAATGTGCAACACATGTATGGTAGTAGTACTCTGTGTGTTATATGAGTCTGTATCCTGGGGCCAGCTGGAATTATTCTAGATGCCCCTGCTTTAGCATGGAATACAATGAAGGATGAGGGAGAACTTGGCCAACCATTGGTAGTGTCTTGCCTCTTTTCCTATGACTAGATGATGCAGACCGACACTGAAGTTAGACAGTGTGGAGAGTGGGCTACCTTTAGAAATTAAATGATGGGCTAGATAGCAAAGGAATGCTGCTTAATTCTTATTCAAATTAATTCTGAGCAATGCCGTTTGGTAGAGGAGTAGGACTGCAGTGTCTGGGTTTCAAGCTGAGGACATTTCTAGGTAAGACATTCCTGTTTGTTTGCTCCGGGAAGGCTGAAGAAAATCATTTGCAGAGATGTTACTCTTCATGGTCCCCATGTTTTAGATACTCCTACTTGGAGTCAGCCCCATTGCTCCCTGTGGTGAGAACCATCACTGTGTACAAAGGCTATGTGTGATTAGCAGCCTGACATAAAAAAACATGCCTAAAGCCTTAGACAGTGGAACCACATCACTTGTTTGGAAGCTGCGACCAAAGGTGAAATTCAAACCACCCCACTTTGTTCCTGTTCCATATTTTCTTGACCAAGGAGGAAGTCATCCATAAAGTGCTTAATGAACTACTGTGCAACCAGGCCTGATGTCGCCTGGCAGCCAATATCTCAGAGGAGAGGATGCATCCCCTGAAGACAGCGCATTGTGCTGTAAAAGCTGTTGGTCTGTATAAAATGCCTAGAAGAATCATTGAAGAAAGGAGTTGGCCTGGTCATGCACAATGATAGACTAGCAAAGGAAGAGAAGTCCAGTGTTTTCCCAATGTGTGCAGCAACCTTAGAAGACTCATTTATCCATAGAGCGAAGCCAGGGGTAACCTGTACCATGAAGTATCTCCTCTTCTCTATACATATTTTCTGTATTAGTCACACTAAAACTGTTACAGAGAAAGTACCACTGTGGTACCTGGCAGTCTGCTGAGGGCTCTAAGGT
Source organism: Lissotriton helveticus (assembly GCF_964261635.1). Classification (NCBI taxonomy): domain Eukaryota; kingdom Metazoa; phylum Chordata; class Amphibia; order Caudata; family Salamandridae; genus Lissotriton; species Lissotriton helveticus. Next base: position 1,295,010,876 of record NC_136069.1, read on the forward strand.
CTGGTGCTGCTGCTGCCAATTGAGAGAGAGAAGTCTCATCGCCAACGAAGGGAGCTAGCCTTGACCTGTCCGACCTCATAAAATCTGAAAGTCTTCCACTATGTTATGTTATGTTATGGCATGCTATGTGCACTTGTAGTGTGCACTGATACTCCGAGGAGTGTCCCGGCGCGATCCTGGAGAAAGGGAAAATAAGCACAGATGCCAGAAGATTTGTTTAAGTAAAAAGATAAGTCTTCACTTAAAAAAAAAATAAACTTAAGTCTTGAATACTGAAGAGAGCCAGAGGAAGTGCGTTCCAGGCTATGGTAGCTCTGACAGCAAGTGAGCTGCCCCCACTCTAGTGAGCCGGAAGCAGGGAGTATGGGCCAGGAACTGAGAAGATGAACAAAGATATCTGGCGGGGGCACAGGGCTGGAACCTCTTCCGTAGATGAGAGGAGCGGCAGTCATGCAATGCACAATAGGCCAGTGCCAGGGCTTTAAACATGACTCAATTAGCCACAGGCAGCCAGTGGAGTGATTGCAAATGCTGCCTGACACTGGTTCTCATCGGGATGTTAAAGATAAGTCTAGCAGCAGAATTTTGGACAACCTGTAATTTATGAAGAAGACAGTACGGCAGGCTGGATTGCCACTAGAACTTCCTCACCAATCTCATCTTGCAAACACTGAACTGAGGTGAAGTTGACATTGTGGCTGCACAGGAGAAGAGCTGCCATCATGAGGGTGGGAGTATGAACCACATCTGCCACACTGCTATAGCTGTATTGTTACCCAGTAGGTAAATGTTGGGCTTACCCTGCACCTGAGACATTAGACAAAAGGGAGCAGACAAGCTCTAGCTTAAGGTTTTTTCCAGAGGCATGAAAGCCATTGAACTGAGTTGCATTTGGCCTGCAAGAAATTTTTTCACTATCTGTCTCTGTCTGATCGAAACCTAAGCAATATTGCGTAGAGGCTGTAGACAGAATGTAATCCTCCCCCTCCCCTAGCGGGGTGAGAGGACAATAACAGAGTTGTGGTTTAGCGACTTATTTTTAAACACAAACTTTTATTACAACCCTGTAATACGTTCCCATCAAATTGTATACTATTGAGTTCTGATCCAAGATTAAAAGTGCTTTCCTTTTTACATGAAAGATAAGTGCTGGTCTGTAAATTACATTATTGTGTCTGTTGAGGTACTGTTGAGTTTTATTATGTTATGCAGTGACAGCATTGATTTGGCAGTCATGTCCAGTTTGATGTTGATGATTATTCCAAGTTTCTTGGCATTGGTTCTGGGTGCAGGTGGTGATAAAATTTCGTCCCGCCACCAGTTGGAGTCCCATGGTGAGGTGTTCTTGCTGAATATCACTACTTCAGTCTTGTTGGGGTTGAGTTTGAAATGGTTGGCTTTCATCTAGTTAGCAACGTTAAACATGCAAGCAATGAACTTGCTTCTTGTGTTAGGGGTCTTTTCTGAGAGGGAGAGTATGAGTTGTGTGTCATCTGCATAGGAGAGGATATTGATGATATGTGTGTGGATGGCACTGGCCAGAGAAATCATCTATGCGTTGAAGAAGGTGAGGCTGAGCGATGAACCTTGAGGCACTCCTCCAATGAGTTTGTGGGCTTCCGAAAAATAGGGTAACAGGCTTACAGCTTGTGCTCTATTTGTGAAGAAGGAGCAGATCCAGTGGACAGTGGGTCCTTGGATGACAATCTCATGCAGGTGGCTGATGAGAATGGGGCGAGAGACTGTGTCAAATGCTGCAGAGAAATCCATGAGAATGATGGCTGTAGTGTCTCCTCTGTCAAGGATCATGCGGATGCCATCTGTGGCTGCGATGAATGCTTTTTCTGTACTATGGATGGGCTTGAATCCAGGCTGTATGGCATCGAGGAGCTAGTGGTTGCTTTGGTGGTTGGAGAAGTGTTGGTTCATTAGTTTCTCTACGACCTTTGTCAGGAATGGTAGGAGGGAGAAGGGTCTGTAGTTGGAAAGAGTGTCTGTGTTGGCGATGGTTTCTTGAGCAGGGACATGATGGTGGCATGTTTACAGGTGTCCAGGAATGTGGAAAAGTAGATTGAGGCATTGAGGATGGGTTTTACTACTGCGTTGATCTGTAGGAGTCATTTGGTGAAGGTGTGGTGTCATCAAGGGTCAGATGCAGTCCCTGAGTGGACGTCTTCATGGTAGCATGAGTAGTTCATTGGCTGTGATGGGAAGTTGAGTTGCAAAGGTGACGGGGTACAGTTAAGGGTTACAACTGCTGTACATGGCAGTAAGTTTGTTACAGAAAAATTCAGAGAGCTTGTTGCAAAGGTCTTGTAATGGTTTGATGTTGCTGGAGGCGGCAGGAGGTGCAGTGAAATCTTTCATTATGTTTTTATCTGCAGTTTCTTGACTTTTTCTCCATTCGTGCACCAGTTGCGTGCAGTGATGTTTGTTCAGCCTGAGTTCCTCTATGTACCATCTGGCATGATGTTGGGGGGCTTGCCATTGGGTTGTGTTTGAGGGGAGCCAGAGTGCCAGAGCCCAGGTGTCAGTGCATGCAGTGATCCAGCTGTTTAGGTTTTTGGTGGCTTTCAGTAAGTCACTGGTGTGCTCGTAGAGGGCTGAGCTCACTCCTTTTCTGAGATGCTTTTCCAGCTGTGGCAAGCAGTTCTGGTGGTGGTGGGTCTGCGATCGTGTGGGATGGTAGTCTAAAACTGACAAGGGTGTGTTCTGTCCAGGTCATAGTTGCTGGCATGTCTACTGTGATGTTGCCAATTGAGAAGAAAATTGGGTTTATTAGGTGTCCGGCAGCGTGGGCGGACTCATAATGTGCTGGGTGAGGCAAAGGTTTCCAAGGTTTTCTAGAGTTTGGGTGAGTGCGATCTTCTAGGTGAAAGTTAAGATCTCTGAGGAAGATGAAGGTGCTGTAATTGATAATAAGAGTTGAGACCCCTCACTATCATTCTGTTGTTGGCGAAAGTGGTGCAAAGTCTTGGTGGTCTGTATACAAGGGTTCCACCCAAGTAGAAGTTAGCTATGATGTGTATCTTAAATTGTGAGGTACTCTATGTAGCTGGTGTGGGTGTCTGTGTAGTTGGTGCAGCTGATGGTATCTTTGGATATGATGGTGGCGCCACCTCCGGGCTTGTGCTGACTAGGCCTGGGCAAAATGATTAATTCTGCCTGCGGAATCGGAGGGATTTGATCATTTAGAGATACTCTTGTAGCGAGGAATTACTTATAAATTCCGCTGGTCCACTAACAGAATTAATCTGCTGTAAATTTGTTTCTAAAGAGGGCTGAAAGAGGGAGGAATCCCTCTATGTTTAAAATCATTACAGATGAAAGTTTAATCTGTGGTGGTTCTTAAACATAGAGGGACTGCTCCATCTTGTAATCGCTGTTTAGAAGTCACTGCAGTGCATACATCTAGGCATCCTTATGTAAGGGGTATGCAATATATGGGCCTGAAAAGACATAGCTGCAGTGTCCAAGGCTTTCAAAGTTTTATTTTTTAAAGAAATGGGCATTGAACTGTTGCATTTAGAAGAAACAATAATTCCAGGGCTTTAAGGCTGGATTTGTGTGTAAGGTCTAAAATCTCTTTCTTTGACCTTTCGGGGCGGAAGCTCAGAGTGACAATAATGCAACAAGGAGATTATGGTTATAAAGATGCTGCGAGTATAAACAATGATGTGTGGTAGTCTACACATGCTAAGCAGTCCAGATTCACAAACACAAGCCTTGTCCGCTTGCTCTGAGCTGTTGGTTTTCCTCTTGTAATAACTGTGAGTTTGCTTCTTTAGCATTATCTTCTTTGAATGAAAATTACAGAGGGGCGAGACAACTTATCTCAAAGCGATAAGCCTCGCCTCCTTTCTGCAAATTGAGAAATAAATACTGTATAGGGGCAGGAGCTTAGAAAATAGGATATTTTCAGCAGTGTTCACTGTCACGGTCTTAAATCAACAGTTCAAGACTTGCAGACTTACATTGCGAATCGTGTACTTCACTGCTTGGGCCACAGTCTTGGAGTGGCGCATGTTCATTATGTAGTGCGCACATTTTGTTTTGTTCACATAAAAAAGACAGGCTTGGCAGAAAATGTGCCAATGCCAAGCAAGCCTGGCTGAGAAAAGTCGGACAAGTACCTTCACTGCACGGTTCAGACTCGTTCTCTTCTTGCAATTGCAGCCACAGGTCCAGTAAGGTTGCCATCTTTCAACTCAAGCCCTCTAGTCTGGCCATCCAATCGCATCCCATTCCCTGCCTGTGAAACACAGCCCTGCCATTGAGCCTTTCATCCAATGACAGAGTGAGGCTTGAAACGCTGGTCGGAATAACGGGGTCTGGTAAATTTTATTGATGTTCTGTGTGTTTTACCACTGGTGGGCGGTAAACTCCACCTCATGGCCGTTTGCTGAATTTTTGCAAAACTCCTCACTCCAGTCCAAACGGAGGGCGGAGTGGGAAAAACTCCGCAAACTCTACTGGTTGAGTTGAGGTTACTGCTCCCCTCTAAATCTGCCGAATTAAATTCCACCAATTCCACCCACCCCGAGTGCACACAGTTTTGCCTATCAATGTTGTGGTCAGTGGGGATGGCTGTAGCGATGTCCTGTGCCAAGGTTGAGTTTAGCCACGATTCAGTGAAAAAGAGCAGGCCCTGAGTCTGGTCGTTGCGTAGGTCCCAAATTTCTGAGGTGTGTTTGGTGAGTGAGCAGCTTTGGAACAGCATGCATGGGAGTGTTGTTTGGGTGCTGTTTGGTCTGTGTGAAAGTGAGTGGCTGGTTTCTATCAGTATGAGTGAGTGGGGTGCTGAGTGCTGTTGGTGCAGGAGTAATGGGTAGACTGTGGGAAAGTGCATGAGGACTTGCAGGAGGCACATGCGAACGCTCCATCTTTGTTGCATGGTGCAGTGTAGCAGCAGTGTGGCGAGTGGTGGCCAGGATTAAGAGCATGGAGGAGCACAGCAGGGTATCAGTGGGTATGGGGGACCAGTGATACTGGCACAGGACGTGGGCCAGATGTGGATAGGTGCAGATGGGTTTCCTCTGGCACTCCAAGTGGCGCTCCCACAGCCCACGTCTACTGCAAATCCATGGTGCAGCTGCCATTAGCTATGTCCTGAGGGGAGGGAGAAGTGCAGGGTACCGTGATGCCACTTCCTCAGGACATGGGAAATCCTTTCCTGTGCAGATGGGCAATGGTAAAGGAAGCCTTCTTGCTTGGCTGAGCTCTTGCCCTCCACATTACTTTCCTGAAAAGCCTTGGAGGGCTTACCCTCACAACCCTGAGAATCAAATGTGGAAAGGGTTGAAGTTGTAACTGTTTGTAGACCCATAGTATGATGGACCCCAGGACAACGGTGGTAAATGCCATTATACACCATGATTGGACCCAGTGGCCCTTGTCTGCACTGTAGCCCTCCAGTTAAGGTCTCACATAATCAGAATCTCATCTCAGGACAAATACTGTTTTAACTGCCACTTAGATCTGTTCTGAAAAGTCAAATGTAAAACTAAGACCCTATGCTAATCAACTACTGATAAGGATTCTTCCTCCGAGCAGTGGTTCATCACCATGAGTAAAAGGCTGTCTTGCGATTACACCAAACACTGCCCTAGCTTCTGGTTTCTTCTGTGGACCTGTTAACCCATTTCTCTGTTTGAAGGCACAGCCAAACTATATGGACATTTTCCTTGCAGTTTACTGGGGGAGCTGCTGACCAGAAAAGTTTCATAGTGAATTATCAAGCAGGCGCTGCAAACATGTAGGTACCATTGAACAATGATGCAGGCTACCACCTAAAGTCATATTATGTCCACATGAAGGAAGGCAACATTTACCTGTCACCTGGCACTGCGTAATGTTGAGGTCATATTCAACAAGGTGAATAGAGCTTTTTTGAAGGAAGACCAATGTACAGTCAACATCCCCCTTATTCTAATTAAGGTAATATTATCGGTGAATGTATGTATGTATGTATGTATGTATGTATGTACATGGTATTTCGAGAGCTCAAACCTAGTAAAAAATTCAATGAGTAATAGGAGTGGAAGTTGGATTGTTGACAGTTAGTGCATTCATTGTGTTGCAGCTTTCTTTATGGTGGTGAATCTTCAACACTTTCCTAAATTAGATATCGTTGGGGCAGTCTTGAAAGGTGTGGGGATATTGTGCCAGATCTTTGGTGCCCAGACGGTAAAGACCTGTTGTCTTGTTTTTTCTTTGTTACACTTCTTAGCCTGCAGTCTAATGGTGTCCTGGGTGTGGATGTGTTAAGAACCACCAGAGAGGATGAGTTTATCTGCAAGATAGGCAGGGGTGTTGGTCATGATGGATGTGCATTCCAAATATGCTGCAATTGTGAGGTGCAGTTTGTTCTTTGCAGTGAGCAAATGTGTCATATAAGGCCTAAAAATGGCTCCAACTGTGTTTAACATTTTTATCAACGATCTACCATCAGCAATGTCCTCTGTTTCCATAAATTCCCAAGGAAAAGCAAGTTTATTGCTTACCATAGAGTGGTAATATGGTCCTGGTGGCCAGAATTGAGAACCAAGAGGTAGATGTGCTAAGATTTCATTTGTAAAAAAGAAATGGTCACACCTTTTGTTTATGAATAAAATCAGATTTTGTGAACTGACCTATGTAACATGTAGGCTATTTTTCAGAACCACCATTCGAAGTGCATCGCAATTCGACCTTACTCTCTTACTTATTCCTACTACCCCTCCGAGGGCATAGGCCATCAACCAGGACTTTCCAGTCACCTCTGTCCTGGACTTGTCTTTCAATCTGACTCCAGGTGTAACCAATCTCCTTGCAGTCAGCCTCTAGGCTTCAGCACCAGGTGTTTCTTGGCCTTCCTCTTTTTCTTTGAGGTTTTCAGGTCAGAGCTTGCATGGTGGTGTTTGTTGCAGGCTTGCAGAGGGTGTGGCCTATCCAGTACCAGCATATTTTTTCTTCATGAGTAGCAAGTTGGAAAGCCTTCTGCAAAAGGTTGTTGCTGCTGATGGTGTTTGCATCTGTGGACGCTGCAGGTAAGAGGGGCGGTGGGGCTGGCTGGGGAGGGGGGATTTCGAGAGATGACCACAAGGGAATATTAATTATTTATTTAATTTTCACTTGTGGTCGTCTCTCGAAATCCCCCCCCTCCAACCGGCCCCACTGCTCTTACCTGCAGAGGCCACGGCTAGGTGTTTTGCCAGTGGAGTTGGAGAATTTTTCTCAGGCAGGTGTTTATGAAAGTCTGGACTTTGTTGGTGGTGGTCACTGCTGTCCTCCTAGCTTCTGCTCTATTCAGAAGAACAACATTTACATTGCTGTTAAAAAGCCTGACTTTGGGTTACCGCGTTGGGTCCTTTGAGCTACAGATCTTCTTTAGCTGTGCGAAGGCAGCCCTTGCTTTGCAGATTGAATGCCTTAACGTCGGCGTCTGTGCCATTCTGATTATTTATAACAGTGCCCAGGTAGGGGAAGGCTTCAATCTCTTCCCGCGAATCATCTGCATGAGTGACTGCAGTTGTGCTGGCATTGTTAGCATTCAGAATATTTGTTTTCCCTCTGTGAATGTTGAGGTCAAGTTGTGGTGATGTGGCTACCACCATGGCTGTCTTCTCTTGCATCTGCAGATGGGTATTGGAGAGCAGGGCAAGGTCGTCTGCAAAGTCCAGGCTATTGAGCTGCGTCCAAGGTGTCCACTGGATCTCATTTCTTCTCCTTGCTGTGGATGTCTTCATGATCCAGTCTATGGCCAGCAGGAAGAGAAAAGGCAAGAGCAAACAACCCTCTCAGACTCCGGTCTCAATTGGAAAGCTTCCATGAGTTGTCCTCCATGCACTATCTTGCAGGTCATTTCCTTGTAAGAGTTCCTGATGATTCTTACAAGTTTATCTGGCACACCGTAGTGGCAGAGAAGTTGACAAAGGGTCTCTCTGTCCACATTTTTGAATGCCTTCTCTTAGTCGGGGAAGTGTTGATATAGAGGGGGAAATTCAATTCTATTGACTGCTCAATGATGATGCGCAGTGCTTCAGTCTGGTCTGTACATGATCTATCTTTGCAGAAGCCAGCTTGCTGATCTTGTAACTTTGGGTTAACTTGTTCCTTTCATTCGGTTTCTTTGATCTTCTCCCATTGACTTTCTACTAGGTCTATGTTGCAACTCAACCAACCTCATCGATATTCATGCAGTAGGTTGAAATATTGCAACTTACTCCGATTGGATGCCTTCATAGGGATGGTGGTGAAATCGGATTGGCAGACCATCATGCCTGTGATCACATTTAAATAAAGTACTTTTCTTTTTTTAAATGCAGCCCGTTTTCCTTACAGGAAAATGTTCTACATTTAAGGAAAAAATACATCTTTATAAAGACCACTGCCTACTCCCAAACAGTCTTTCTATTTTCTTTCATAAAGGGGAAATTCCCCTGAGGACCCTTTCTCCTTTACTCCTATAAGGAGTCGATAACCAATCAGTTGTTTTTGGCCAGAAATTGCAGCTACAAATCACAATTTGGAAGGGACAAACTATGCATGCCCCTTCCAAATTGCAATTCATAATACATTTCTAAACCCCTTTTGTGATTTGGCTACCAGGTACTGAATTGCAAAATAGGTTTTGTTAATTTGCAGGATACTTTTAGAGGCCTCAAACCCTGTGATTCAGTAAATCGCAGGCTTTGCGACAGCTAATTGCTTTGTATCTCCAACCCTATCTCAATAAATTCTAAGCAGTTTTTAAGAAATTTTGTCTCAGTAAGAAACTAAAAATTAATAGCAGCAAATGTAAAGTGCCATCAATTGGGAATATAGGTAGCATAAGAAGCGGGATTTGAAGAAGTTGGAGATAGTAATCGAGTTACTTGCTCTATGATTTTCTCACACATACAGAGGAGTCGACGGATCTAATTTAATATGGCTCAAATATTGTCCATTTGTAACTTTATTCCGAGGAATTTAGTCCTCCTACAGCTCATCTAATCAGAGTAAAGTTAATTGTTCTTATGAGCCCAGCCAGTGGTAGACAGATGAGTTCATTTGATTAAAAAATCCTCGGAACAGCTGTCTTTTAAGGTTATGTAACCTTCTCAATGCTACCCCTTTAATAGCAGAGATGAGGGAAGTTGGTGTAAACTAATTAAGTCGAGCATTCAAGACCTCTTTGTAAGAAACTGGCTCTATATATAATACACCAAAATGAGGTATAGTGTGTATAGAGTCCAAGTGTCCCCAGAGGTAGGCAGAGGTTAAAGTTAGATAGAACTTTACTCTCCAATAGTGGTTGCTTGGTTGGTCAGAGGACAGTGTTAAGCATTTGATGTACACACTCAGTCAGCAAATGAATTCACACACTCAAGAACTGAAATCTAGGCCAATTGTTTTTGTATAAAAATATACTGTTGTTTTATTTCTAGAACCAAGCAAGCCTGGTACAGGTAACCATTGAATACTTTTCAGTAATAAGTTACTGGATAAAGAACAGTTTGAAAATGCAATAGAAATTCTACTTTGTTTGATTTACAGGGGAGCAATAGTATGCAACACTTAGCAAATAACAGTTCATTGGAATTAATAGGCTTTTTCAGTAAATTGCAGGTAAGTTACTTTTACGTTACTTTCTAATTCAGTGCTGGATGCCTAGATTCAGCACTGGGACATTTCCTGGAAACAGGTGAGTAAATGCGTTTTTGTTATTCATGCGATTTTTAAAGAATATTTTCAGATTTCAAAACTCCACACTTGAAAACTTTTTGGAGCTGTACTTTGAAATGAATAGGCTTTTTCAACAAATTGCAGGTAACTTACTTTTACGTTACTTTTTCTAACTCATTGCTGGATGCCTAGATCCAGCACTAGGAAATGTTCTTTAAACACGTGAGAAAACACATTTTGGTTATTTGTACGATTTTTAAAGAATATCTTTAGTTTTCAAAACTCCACACTTAGTCGTTTTTTTGGAGGGAAAATTGTCAATGTTATCCTATGGAGAAAAAACAGGTTATCGGTTTGCAGGTAAGTAAACAACTGTGGGAGTTAAGGTTCTGGGGATAGGAGTCTCCCAGGGTCAGTAATGCACTGGAATTGCACCCTCAGCAGCACTAGGGCGGCCGAGTGCAGAGTGTTAAGGACCAATGTTATCCTATGGAGGATAGGGGGTCCCCGGTTGGTGGCTGCTGGCAAGCAGGCCACGAGGTTGTGGGAGCAAAGCTCAGGGCAAGTTGGGGACCAAAGTAGCACCAAAGGTGCACCCTCAGCGGCACTAGGGCGGCCGGATGCAGAGTGCTATTTTGAGGTCGGGTGCCCTGTTGTTTCCAAAGGAGAACCTCCGGGACAAAGAAATACTGCAAGCTCGGGGACGAGGATCTTCCAGGTGCGACCACCACTTCGAGGGGTAAATTGGGATGTCGCGGGCTGGTTAGGCACCGTTGGTTTGGGCACACAAGGCAGTAGGGATTAAGGCTGAAGGCATCATCTGGAGGCTTTAGGCAGGTCAGGGGTCCTCCTCGTTGTGTTTTTCCACTCGAGCTCGGGCCGGGTTCGGCCGGCGCAGATTGGGCTGGATTCGCGGTCTCTGGCTGGCACCAGAAGCTGCAGTTTGAACAAGTCCAGTGTTCACGGGAGATTCAGTCTTTGAAGTGACGGCAGGCAGGTCCTCTGGGGTTTTTGAGGTTGCTGGCTGCTGGACATTCCGGGATTTCGCAGGAGCAGGTTCGAGGAGAGACAGGCCTGTAGGGCTGGGGCCAAGTCATTGGGCGTCATCTTCTTGTTAGCTCTGCACGGCTCTTTGTCCTTCTTCTTATCTTATTTTCTTGTCATTTCTGGATCTGAGGAAGGCAGGTTCAGGGTGCCGCCTAAAGACTAAATTTAGTGGTGTTACAGGTAGGTAAAGGGCAGGGACCAATGGATCTCTTCTCTGGGGTGGGTACACCCCCTATTCTGCCACTCTCCAGTGGGAGGGGGGGCAGGAGCCTGTCCCTGGTTGGCTGGGTCCCCCATACTCAAGATGGCAGGGACTCAAGGTTGTGCTTCACCTCGCCTCCCCCACCTTAGGGGTGGTGTTGGTAGAGGTGGGCACACCTCTCTTCCTCACTTGTTTTTCCCGCCGGTTCACCAGCCCAAAGTGGGGGGGTAGAACCAGTGAGGACCAGTTGCTGAAAGCAGCAAATGATCTGGAGAGGCTCACAAAGTCAGTATGCCTTTGAAACTTCTCCTTCGTGAACCCTGCCCATCCTGGGGGAGGAGGCTTGGCACCTCGTCCCAGGATGTGCATTGTTTCAGGCCCCAAGAGCAGCAGCTCTCGACCCAGGGGTCCAGAAACATGTCTGGTGGTGGCAGCCTAAGCAGCCACTCAGTCAGGTCACTAGAAATTGGTCGGGTGTCTGGGGGCATCTCTAAGATGTCCTCTGTGATGCATTTTACATTAAATCCCACAGTGGCATCAGTGTGAGTTTAATGTGCAGAGAAGTTTGATACCAAACTTCCCAGTCTTCAGTGTAGCCATTATGGTGTTGTGGAGTTCGTGATGACAAAACATCCAGCACCATATACTCTTAAAGGTAGCACTGCACTTACAGTGCCCAGGAATGGACTTGGACACTGTAGGGGTACAGGGCTCATGCACCTGTACCCTCACCACTGGCATAGGGCACCCAGCTAGAGGGGTGACTGATGCATGCCAGGGCAGTGGTTTGTTGGCATGGCACACAGGGAGTGGTGCCATGTCGACTCTTCACTTTGTTCTGCACCAAGACACGCAGCCTGCAAAGGCAGTGTGTGAGTCTCAGGGTACAGGGCCTCTAAGAGTGGCACGATAAGTGCTGCAGCCCTTAGAGGCCTTCTCTGGTCAGAGTGCCCAGGGTACCTGTGGTACCATTTACCAGGAGCTGACCTGTGGCCAGAGATGCCGATTGGGTTAGTTTTAGGGAAAGAACACAGGCCCTGGGAACCTGATTGTCAGGGACCCAGGGCACACCAAGAAAAAGTGCATCAGTAGTCTGGCAAAAAGTGGAGGGGGGATTACTGCAACAGAAACCCACTTTCCTACACTCTTGTATATACTTTGGTATATACTTATATGTGTATGTACTTTGTGGGCTCTGGAGATCAGTCCTAGGACTTGTCTGCTTCTGCTTAGGGACTTTTGTTTCTGTTCAACTGCTTCTATTTAACTGTCTTGATAGAAAATGACCAGTAGAGGTCGGTAAAATACCAGAATTGCTTTCTGTTTAGGGACTTTCTTTTTAAAACATTTCTGGCAACTGCCTCTATTTAACTTTCTTGATAGAAAAAAGACCAGCAGAGGTCAGTAAAATACCAGATTCTCTTTAGCATTCTCTAGATCCCAGTCCATAGAAATTGTCTTCCATGAGCACCTGTAGACAATAATATTTTTTTCAAATGTTTTATTTTCAGTGATATGACCACCGAAGGCCCTGATTTTATATTAAAAACAGAGCTTTGGACTATACTATTTCCCACTGAAAGGCAATATTTCTCTCCATGTGTTCCCATACATGGCGTGTCACTCAGTTTGGTGCTTACTTTGCCTCCATGTTAAAGAACAGTACATGTTTCAACACCCAGGCTAATCTGCTGCATAGCTAAATACACATAAGGTCCCAAAGGTGAGACCGATTGCATTGCAAAGGCTTGTCTTTCTTCTATCATAGTGTTAGAAATGAGATTTCTGGTTGGTTAAGGATTGCGCCAAAGCCAGGCAGAGACCACCGCTCTAGTCAGGGCAAGGGAGGTACACGCCAAAGACAACCCCTGCTCACCCCCTTGGTAGCTTGGCACGAGCAGTCAGGCTTATCCTGGAGGCAATGTGTAAAGCGTTTGCGCAACACACACACACACACAGCAGGACACACAAGGCACACCACCAAAAGGAACTCCACACAAGGTATATAAAAAAAATAGCCTTTGTATTGTCATAAACACATCAGACACGTAATCACACTGTGCCCACTGGCACAGGCAATATTCACAGGGGAATTATATACAGGACAGGGCCAATCGGGCCACTGTCAGAACCATCAGAAGAGGTAAGTAAATGTAAAACACAACCAGTAACTACTGGTACCACAATGACCTAAGCATTATCACATTAGACATAAACCCACACTAGGCCCAAACCTCATTAGCATAAACACATTACGCAATGGGCCTCACCAGCATAAACACCTTATGCACTCTTCTCATAAGTCTAAACACAATAGACCCCAATCTCCTAAACCTAACTCACGTTTAGGAAATAAAACAGAGTAGAGAATATCTCAGACCTAACCACAGAAGGTACAACCTCATAATCATAAAAGACCACATTTAGAGGTATAACACAGGGTGCATAAAACATACTAAATACCTTACATTTCCTAGCACCCTATAACTCACATTAGGGCCTGGCACCCTATAATCCTAACAGTCTCCCTGGCCAACTAGCCATATCAAAAAGGGGCTCAAATGCCCTATTTCCCAAGAGTCAGGGCGTGCTGCCAAAGCAGCGAAAGTCAAGGGTGCGCAATCTGCGCAGGCCTAAACATTGCAGCTGGCACTAAGTGCTGCGCAGCTGTGAATGTCAGGGGCAAAGGAATGCATCTCACTCCTAATTCAACATGCCCCTGAAGAAATATTAGCCTAAACGGTGCAGCTGCCCACTACTTGCTTGGCAGCGGTGTCTCTCAAAATGAGGCCTGGCACTACTGTGCCTTCTGGAACAAGTTGCCAACGTTGCAGTTGCCCGCACTTGTGCAGCGCAGCTGTGAGTAGGGAAAGGGGCTTTTAAACCACATTGGTCCCCTCGCTGGAGCACACAGGCTCTCCAATCATCATGCCCCCAAAGCGTGGCAGCTGCCCTCTAGCAAGCGGGGCAGCTATAAATGGAGATAGGGGCCTGGCACTAGGGTGCCCTCTGGCCCCCATGGGCTGGTAAATAAACTGTGCGCCCATCGTGGAGCGCACTGGCGCTTTAGACAAAACATGCCTGCCTCGTTGGAGCGGCCCGCAACGCCGGGTCTGCTCAGAAAAATAGGGCATGACCTGGGGAACAGAACAGGCCCCTCTGGCCCTCGGGACCCCCACTGGCGCCCTTAAACATCAATATACCCCCTTTGTTGGAGCGGCCCCCTATCAGGCGGGGGCCGCTCAGGAATGTTGCACCGAGGCTGTACCTTGATGCGCACCACAACCTAGAGAGAGCCCTTACTCACCGGCTTGGAGCTTCTCCTCGCCGGTCGTCCCTCGCTGCCGGCGCATCTCCCATGTGGCGGGGAAGGCTTCCTCCAGTCATACGGGCGGGGGCTTTCACTCGTACGGTGGGGGCAGGCACCTACAATGTGCCTCGGGCTCCCTCCACCTTCGACACCACGGGCTGCAGGTTCCTCCGGTCAGTGCGGCACATGCAGGGCTCTCCCCTCACCACGGGAGCCCCGCCAAACTTACACAGCGCTTCTCCTTCCGGTGATAGATCCGCCCGAGTCAGGCAGACATGCATGACTTCAGCTTGTCACCTAGGGCCGCGGTGGTGATCTCTCTTTAAAGCGGGGTGGGCACCCGCTAAGAAAATAAATAGCCAAGGCGGGGAGGGCTTCCGCAGAAGCGCGAATCTGCGGGTGGGCGCCTGCCAGTTTAAATAAAGATAAAGCGGGGTGGGCACCCGCCGTCTAGATATGCCAGGAGCGGAATGGGCACCCACGTAGGGAGGCATAAAACAGCGGTGTAGGCTCCCGCGGAAAGCGGCAAAGTGTGGGGTGGGCACCCGCTTGCCACGCTGTGCAGGGGAATCCCCACCCTGGGATTCCCTCCAGATGCTTTGGCAGCCCAGCTCTGCAGAGCACACATGCTCTTTCTTTGCCTACAATAAAAAGATAGCGCTCACAAGGCGCATGATCAGCCTAAAATCCTTAAGGCTAAAAGAGGAAGAAAAAGGTCCCGGGGCATAGCTGGACCCAGGGAGGCAGCCCTCCTGGCAGGTCCTCCTGGGCCCCAGCAGCAACACGCCCCCCAGGAATCTGGAACCAAGACTGCACATTACATGGTGTCACAGCCCCTATATTTATTCTACATTTTCCCTTTGTGTAAAAGTGCAGGGCATGGGAGAACCAGATGCAACTGGTTCAGGGGAGCTTTGGAGCACTTTGTTTTGCTCAGCTCCTCTCTCGTTGGTCAGGTGGGGGCTCAGTGCTCAGATGCACCACATGGGGCAGTACCAGCATTGTGGAGTGAAGGCAAGTCCTATTCAGGTCCCAGGTGAAACTCCTTCCTCCCATCTACATGCAGATATCTCTATTCACCAATGGGCAGACCCCCCCTGTCCCCAGCAGTCACCCACACCTCTAAGCTGCTGTCAATCACAAGCCAGACAATTCACATCAGGCAAGCAGACACAGAGTACACATAAATGCCCACTTCTAAAAGTGGCATTTGTCCACCAGTCACCATAAATCTGTGCACACCATTGAGCAGCATTTATCCTCACGAGTTCATACAAGCCAAACTCGCCCCTGCACTCCTCTCATACCAGGAATTACCATGGACACACATATCCCCCATGCATTCCGATGGGAGGGCAGGCCAGTCTCACCACACATACACAGAGAGCGCACGCATTTTACACTGGGCCATAGTGCTAAACTCCGCAGAGGCCTAAAATCACCAACACCAGGTTACAGAAAAAGACTAGGAGAATGCAAAAAGTTTCGGGGTGAACCTGTAAAAAGGGCCAAGTCCAACACATAGCTTTAACACCTTTAACCGTGGCGAACATTCCGCCATGGTGCAAGCGTTCGACGGAGTGGGCGGGGCTGCGTCCAGGGCCGCACTGGGAACCAAAACCGGCCCTGGCAAAGTGCTCGGCCGGCCCCCCTCCTCCCCCTGGGGGGGGGGGGGTGCCACCAAGCTCTTTACCAGGGCCGCTTTTCCGCCGAATTTGTTACAGGGCCGTTTTTGCAAAAACGGCCCTGTCACAAAAACGGCCCCCAGGGGCCCAAAAACGTCCCCCACCCTTGCGGCCGAACGGGGGATTGCCCGGTGCCCGCAACGGCCAGTCCGGGCCTGGCTGCGTCGGCCAACAGTCATGTGCAGAACCCAGCATGCAGTGCTTGCATCGGCCAAAGGCCGACACGAGTACGGAAGGGGTTATAAGCAACACTCTTTTGGGTCTGTAAATAATCTAATCCTGCTGCTAAGGTTTTCCAAAAGGGTTTGAGCCATGACAAGTTATTATGACACCCTTTTACACACACATGCCACACCTTCATAAGTCAATGTAGGACTGATCTATGGATTAAGCCAGAAAACACAGATTAATTTGCTGTAAAATAGATCACTTCTCTTTAGAAAATGAGCTATCAAGGTGGTGTAAGGTGAGCTACTTCTGTGTCACTGTGTCCCCAATTCCTGCAGTATTAACCCTATTAAGTTTGAGAAGCATGCCTGGACAGAGCCACACCTCCACTACTTGCATAAAGTTACAATTGGATGAGACTATGAATTGCACTTTTTATTTTATTTCTGCTTCTGTTCAAATTTAAGGATTTTTTGGTATAAACCGTCTCTAATTAAGTTAGGAGGTGGGAACAGGCTGAAAGCTTTCCTTTTGAGTTTGTAGATTCTTTGGATTTCATGGCGGATTGCAAGTCATAAGGCACACACTGTAACTTGCACACCAAAATCACTGCTCATGACCACACCCTTTTGACATATGTAATTACTACTCTAAATAATCCTACAGATAGAATTACATATAACATTACCCATAAAACTATAAAAGAGATGCCTATGAACATACCATTTTTATTGGTTTGAGTATGTGTTATTTAATGTCATTGTGCCTTAAGGTGTTATTTATTTATATAAATATTGCTGGGAACCTAACCTCTGTATTTGGCCGTGCGCAGCGGGGATTCTCTGCCCCCGACTTTGGCAAGACCCTGCTTTTTATTTGAGATTTTTTTGAAGGGTTCAGAACTCTTATTGGGGCTCACACCCTCGAAAACTCTTGATCGCTTGTTGGATATGCTGTGGAATTCATTAACCCATTCCTGCTACTCTTGTGGGATGTCCAACAGGAATCCAGGGCCCCTTGCCATGGGTTTGCGGACCATTCTCCTGTGTTTGAAGACCTTGCGGTGGAGCTATGGACTGCAAACACAGCTTTGATGTCAGTGAACCATGTGTGAAAATCAGCAATTGTTTTATCTTTGGATAAGGAAGGTCCCCTTGGTGCCTTCCCCTGAAAAAGGTGGTTAGGGATTGCTCCACCTGGCCCTTTATGACTCCTTCATGTTTTTTCCAGGCCACAGACACGGAATTGCTGCCGTATGTAATGGGGACTGCAATATTGTCCATTTTGTTGTGAGCAGCCAATCAAAGGGTTTTTTGTCCACAAACCCGGCTTTAAGTCCAGGGACCAGAAGTAGATGACTGCAGCCAGCCAGCCAACATGGCAGTTGTATAACTACACAGCTATGCTCCTGCTGGTTTCATTCCCATGAGAAATCACCCATCCGACCCAGTAACTGCCCTGTAGATGGCAGCGCTGAGCTGGGATATGTGGCAGATAATTTTGAGATGGCCCTGGGATAAGGGGATGAGAGCGGAGACGGTAACACTGACCAGCCTACACTGCTACCCCCATTAAGCCTGCTATGTGACGGAACAAGGTTATCCTGGTGACTGGCAGCCAGCAGCTGGAGCGGTATGAACGAGTCGCACTGCCTGCAGAAGATCGGACTAACCCTGACTTTATCCCCACAAGATGAGCCTGCTGTGTTCAAGGTAATGGGCTTGGAGGCGTGTGGCCGCTGGTGTGCATGCGACCTGACCTGCTGTTAGGCACTGCAGCCTGGGCTGACTTCCCTGCTAGCTGCAGCTGCCTTATTTGGAGTGGAAGACTGAAATCATAGGTCAAGACGGGGTGCAGACAGGGAGGAATTGCCAGCTCTACAGAGTGGGAGTGCCTTGGGCTGGCCTGGCCGAGGCTCGGTGGGCACGGACATTGAGACCACCTCTACGCTGCAGGGCTACGACCTCAGAGAAAACCTTAGGGACTAGAGTTCACAGGCTGTCCAACAAAGAGCAGTTGTGTCCTTCTTGATAATCAGGAGAAGGACAGTGGACAGCACACATGTGGGAGCTTAGCGGAGCCACCAGGCCTCCAACAGAGTGCCTGGCACTGATCTAACAGCCGTGTAACACTCTTTGGGGACTGTAACATGCCTACCATCCTGATTGATCGCACTTGCTTGTGCAACTGGAAGCCCTGACCACTGGTTGGCATCCCGCTGGAAAGATTTGGGCAAGCATGGGCCAAACAGTTGGGGGGTTCGAAACCTAGCCTGACCGCACATGAAGAAACTAAGAACTCCAAGAGTACTGCCCCTACTCTACAACTGCACTTGACAGAATTCTGCTTGCCATTGCCGACACAAAGGCTACACTCCGGCACAACATTGGCACTAGCTCAGTGGTGTTGGGCCTCCTGAGAATAGAACACCTTAAACTCATAGACAGGGTTAAGGAGATTTGTGTATGTAGACATAGCACAGCAAGTGGCGCTACTGATAGATGGAGTGTGCACCCTGGAATATAGAGCTGAAGATTCAGACGGCCCCAATAGGAGAAACAATGTCCGCATAGTGGGCCTCCTGGAGGGCAGCATGGGACTAGCTGGACACTTAAAATATGGGCTCAGCCCCAGCGGGCTCTCGAAGTGAGACAAGAGAGAACCCTTGTAGACCAAGGAAGAGTACTTGGAAAGCCAAGAACAAAAGCGTCTCTGAGAAATCATGACTAGGATGGGATCGGAGTCAAAACCAGACTCCTAGTCCAATAGGCAATCAGTGGATTCCGAGTGAGAGCGATTGGTTCTGAGAAGTGGGGAATTTCCGATGGTGACCCCACAATCAGTCGAGGAACTTGTCTGACACTGGAGACAGGTGGCTCATGGATTGTGCTGTTGAATATCTGCTGTGGTATTTAACGGCGCAACCAGGAGGGGCCTCCTGTTTCTTGCACTGTCCTCAGTGACCGCTGTGGCGATGGGTGAAGGTCTACCCTGCAGATCAACTACTACGCCGCTCCCCAGACTGTGGGGATAAGGTCCCATACCAGACACTGGTGGGTCCGTCGCATTTTGGCCAGAGTGGCTACTTGAACGTTGACTCACCCTCTCCAACACCCTACCACTTGACCCCTCATAGGTCGATTTCGGCCGTTACCAACCGGTATTTGGTTTCTGAGATGTAGGGGGCCCAAATTTTAAAGAATCTGTAAATTGACTAATTCGGTAAATGTAGATGTAGGTGGCACTTAAAATAGTGCCACAGGCCCTTAAGAATTAGTTATTTACCATGAAATGCTATTTCATGGTAAATAACGAATTCCTGTGTACATGGACATCTGTGCATGTACACCTATGCCATGTGACACACATACACATGGCACACAAGCCAGAATCAGGGGTGCAACAGGGTGTCAAAGTAACACCCTGTCCCCCTTGACAATTCGGTAATTTTACCGAATCGGTATTTACCGATTCGGTAATTGACATTGATTCCTATGGGCCTCAAGGCCCATAGGAATCAATGGCAATTACCGAATCGGTAAATACCGATTCGGTAAATACCGAATCCTACCGATTCTGTATTTTTTACAGAATTTTTACCTACATTGGATTTACTGATTCATAAATACCGAATCGGTAAAATCGGTATTTATGAATCGGTAAATCCAATTTACCTACATCTAGCCCCTAATTTCTTATACCTATATACTTCTTGTTTCTACTAACTTTCACCTTCATGATCAATAATCACTTACTTGAACTTCTACTGACTGTTTTCTCCATCATATACTCTTTTCAAATGATGGTAAAAGTATGAATGCAAATATGAAATCTTTGACCTAAGCTTTGATCCCCTTGCCCCTGTGATCAGTTTTTTCTGTGCCCCCGTCCACTTTGCCTTCTGTGTCCCGCTTTTTCCCCGCCACTGCCTCCCTGTGGCCCTGCCCCCTCGTGCTCCCATTCGCCGCCCCACTCCCGCCTCCCAGCTGCCCCTCCCTCCCACTTCCCCATATATGGCGGCCGTACCAAATGCGCGCCTAAGGGAAGCCCATCTGCCCCAGTCCGAGCCTGGACAGCGCCCAGCGCCCGAACCCCTGGCCCCTGAAAACACCACGATGCCCATCACCGCTATGATACCAGCACCCTCTTCGCACTCAACACCGGACGATCGCACCCCTGCTTCCTGGCCACCCTGAAATGCACGTAAGCACCCTTCACCTGCCGAAGATGCAGCTTCACCGGCATCCAGCCCGCCAATCAACCGAACAGGAAAGAACCCAACTACATCAGATGCATTCTCCTCACCACCGGCTCCACCCGCAAACACGCCGTTGAACTCTGGGGCCTACTCGACTCAACCTTCCCCTGACGTCGCCTTGCTGATGGAGACCTTGCTGACCCCTCCTCGGCACCTGACATCGCCAGGCTACAAGATCACCCGCAGGGACTGCAGTAACGGGGCAGGTGGGGGAATCGCCATCATCCACAGAAACATTCTTAGAGTCTCGATCAACACCGACGACACCCTCAGCACCGCCGAACACCTACACTTCCTGAACCACACTGACCCCAAAACTACCCTCAGAGGAACTCTTGTCTACAGACCTCCCAGACCCCGACTCCATCGCCGACTTCTTCAGCACACACGCCCTTGCATCCACGGACTACATCCTCCTCGGGGACCTGAACTTCCACCTCGAGAACAACTACATAACTAACTCCATCACCCTGATCGCCAACCTTGCCAACCTTTGACTCAGACAATTCGTCACCACTCCCACTCACTCCGCCGGCCACACGCTTGACCCCATCTTCTCTGTAAGCCCCCACGCCACCTTCAACCACACCACTGAACTCCATTGGACCGACCACCGCTGCATCCACTTCACCTTTCGAAAACCCACCACATACCACCGCACCCAACAGATGTCTCGCCGCTGCTGGACCAAAGTCACAGAAGACCAGCTGACCACCATCCTCGTTCAGATCCCACTAGCCGACCCCACCGACCCCGACTCCGCCGCCCGCAACCTCAGATAGTGGATCGACAACTGTGCCAACACCCTCGCCTCGCTCAAGAAACTCTCCATCAACCACACCAGCAAGAAAGCCAGCTGGTTCACTGAAGACCTCCAGGCCTCCAAGCTAACCTGCCGAAAGCTAGAGAAGAACTGGCTCCGTGAACGAGCTCCGGACAACTACACATCCCTCAAGGACGCCACCCGCCGACACCATCACTTCATCAGATCCTCCAAAAAAAACTCCTACAAAGACCGCCTACACAACAACGCACACAACAGCAAACAGCTCTTCAACATCGTGAAAGGACTCTCCAACCATAGCTCTATCACCAACAACATGCCACCTTCGCAAGACCTTTGCAACTCACTGACCTCCTTCTTCCGTCGCAAAATCGCAAACATCCATGACACCTTCAACGTCACTACCACCCAGACAACCACTGAAACTTCCACCCCAATGACCAGGATCCGCTCCAGCCGCCTGCTCTCCTGGACCAACATAAATGACGACGACACCATCAAGATCATGAACACCGTCCACCCCAGTTCTCCGTCAGACCCTTACCCGCACCACATCTGCAAAAAAGCCAGCACCACCATCGCTCCCCATCTCCGAAAGACCATCAACATTTCTTTCGAGACAGCCACCTTCCCGGAGAGCTGGAAACATGCCGATATCAACACCTTACTCAAGAAAACCAAGGTGGACCCCAAAGATTTTAAGAACCTCTGGCCCATCTCCCTACTCCCATTCCTGGCGAAGGTCATCGAGAAGGCCGTCACTAAACAACTGACCCGCTGCCTAGAGGAAAACAGCATCCTAGACCCATCCCAGTCAGGGTTCCGCAGCAACCACAGCACCAAAACCGCCCTCATCTGCGCCACCGACGACATCAGGCTCCTGCTAGACAACAGCGAAACCGCGGCCCTCCTCCTGGACCTGTCAGCCGTCTTTGACACGGTCTGGCACCGCACACTACGCACACGCCTCCACGACGCTGGGATCCAAGAGAGGGCATTGGACTGGACCACCTCCTTCCTCTCCAGCAGAACACAGAGCGTCTGCCTCCCCCCCCTTCTGCTCCAAGGCCACCGAGATCATCTGTGACGTACCCCAGGGCTCATCCCTCAGTCCAACGCTGTTCAACATCTACATGGCACCGCTTGCCCACGTCCCCCGACTGCACGACCTCAACATCATCTCTTACGCCGACGACACCCAGCTGTTCCTCTCCCTCACCAAGGACCCCCACACCGCCATAACCAACCTCCACGAAAGAATGAAGGCTGTCGCCGAATGGATGAGGAACAGCCGGCTGAAGCTGAACTCAGACAAGACGGAGGTCATCATCCTCGGATCCACCCCCTCGGCTTGGAACGACTCGTGGTGGCTGGCCGCACTGGGTACAGATCCAACACCCACCTACCACGCTCCTAACTTAGGGGTCATCCTCAACTCCATCCCTTTCCATGACTAAACTAGTCAATGCCGTCTCTTCCTCCTGCTTCAACACCCTCCGCATGCTCCACAAGATCTCCAAGTGGATCCCCACTGAGACGAGAAGAAGGGTCACCCAGGCCCTGGTCAGCAGTAGGCTGGACTACGGAAATGCCCTCTACGCAGGAACCTCGACAAAACTCCTGAAATGACTCCAACGCATCGAAAAGGCCTCTGCACGCCTGATCCTCGACATCCCTCGCCGGAGCCACATCACACCCCACCTGAAAGACCTGCACTGGCTCCCCGTCAACAAGAAGATAACCTTCAAGCTCCTCACCCACACACACAAGGCACTCCACAACACCGGACCAGCGTACCTCAACAGACGACTCAGTTTCTACACCCCCACCCGCCAGCTCTGCTCTGCCGACCTGGCCCTCGCCACAGTCCCCGCATCCGAAGAATGACCTCCGGCAGAAGATCGTTCTCCCACCTTGCCGCCAAGACCTGGAACACCCTCCCCATTCACCTACGGCAGACCCAAGACCTGCTAACCTTCAGAATACTCCTCAAGACCTGGCTCTTCGGGCAGTAGCAGCACTTCACACCCCCCAGTGTCTTGAAACCCTCACGGGTAAGTAGTGTGCTTTATAAATGATATGATTGAAGCATTACAAATTACTATATTTTTTTAGTTGCTGTCTTTTCCACTTTTTAACAATGCTTCTTGTTAAACTTAAAGAGTTCCAAAAATTGTCTTTATTTCAATGATGCTTTCTTGCGGTGGGCGCCTTAACTCTGAATTAACATCAAAAAGAAATAGTTCACTTAGGTTATTTTCTGTCTTCTAGGATCGACGAGATGACCTTGGCAGCTCCAGCGTGTCGCTCAAAGGAAACCGACTTTGAAGAAGCCAGACAGGAGCCAGGATGAAGAGCAGGTGAGCGGGTGAATCTCCCAGTTGAAGGCAGAAGGCTAAGCACCTTCTAGAACTCTGTGTGGCTATTTATAGTCTGGCCACCCCCGAGTAAATATGTACGTTTGCACGCATATAACTTATGCATCTTTCAGCGTGTAACGAAGCTTTAGAACAAAGGCTTCTGTTGCCAGCGGATGCGAATGCTTTTGCTCTCCAATACTTAAACGATCCCGAAATCAATCTGCAAACCACGCCTCTTGAGAGCGGACATCTCTGCTTTTTCAATACTCTTTCGCATATTTTTACATTAGCAAGATGTGAAATACAATATTCTTTCGCATATGTTTATATTGACAAAACGTGAAATATAACATAATGTTTACGTGAACACCACAATTATGCACAATACATTAGCCCATGAATATATCACATATTATGGTGTGCAGGATACATGGGACAGGGGTGGGTTGCAATGGGGAAATGCTAAACCGACATCACTGTGATGATCCCTGCACAATATTTTACGTTTTTTTGGGACTTGTGGTGGTCAAGTGTAGCGGAGTCATGACACCATGCTTCTGTCGGTAGACCTTAAAAGGCCTTCGATTCGGTGAAATGGGATTACTTGAAGGAGGTCTGGATCGGGTGGGTCTCCCTACTGTTTACGTGACCGACTGCACTGGTTAAGACATGCACTACCATTTACGCTCCCTATGCTGTCTCCCGGGCACCAGACAGGACTGTCCACTGTCACCCCTGCTCTTTGCTTTGACCACAGAGCCAATGGCAGAATTTTTATAAATTGAAGTGAGGGGCAGTGATGTCCTGGTTGATTGCCATGAGCATATTATCTCTCTCTGTGCGGATGACCTCTTCCTCCATCTGTCCGGAGGCTCTGCGGGGGCCAGGGAGGCAATCAGGTACCAGGATGACTCTGGGGTAATATCGGGACTGAAAGTTAATAGATCCAAAACGTGAATGTTTTTGTTTTTTATGTTTTATCTTTGAATAAAAAGATTAATCACAAAACGTTGCTTTTTCTCTGTATTTGAGATACTTCCATCCGATGGATCTCCCAACGGGTCTTACGTGGTCTCCGGTGACCTTCAAATACCTAGGTGTACAGGTGTATCGTCAACTCAATGATATGAGGGAGGGGACCTGGGAAGAGCATGCAATCCCTAAGGACCCGTGGCACCTTTTGGGGATCTCTGTGCGTACCACTTATGGCTTGTGTATCAGTCTTCATGATGGTGATGCTCCCGCGGTTGTTATATTTTTTTACCAGTCTAGTGGTATGGGACAGAGGATAAATTAAAGAGAAGGCTGGGCACACCGTTTCTTTGTCTTTGTAAGAAAATATTCAGTGTTTACACTATTGTTTCGTGCGTGCTGCTTAGGTAGGCACAATGTCCATGATGTGCTTATTCAATTAACAAAAATACTACAAGCGAAACCGCTTGCCCTAATGCGCACAGTTGCTATACCTGCTGGAATGCTGCTGTTCAGATAATATACCTTGCTGAGTTCAGCGGTTTCGCTTGTAGTATTTTTGTTAATGGGACAGAGGATGCCATAGGGTGTCAGGCGGGTGCAGAGGCACCCCCCTGCATGGGTTGGCCTTGGGGTTACGGACTTTAAACCTTACTATATAACGGCACAGCTGCAATGGTTGGCAAGATGGCTTGATGGCACTCGCTGGAGCACCTTGGACACTCTGGTACTGGTGCCACATCAGAGACCCCTCCTAGCTAAGCTTTTACTCCCTGCTGCCCCTATATCTCAGCATAGTGTTCTGTTAGAGGTGGCCCTGCATAGCTGGTGCCATGGAAATGTGAGGACCCGCAAGGCTCCATTATACGAATCGGCATTATCTCTAATGGGCCAGCCCCATGTGCCCCAGTCCGTTGCTTTATGACGGACCAGCTTCGGGTCTAGAATTCAGCTGGAGTGACAACAGTCGGTGACTGGTTTGGAATGGGTGCTCTTATCCTGATGGATGGAGCTATTTAAACAACATGCATTGCCCAGTGGGTAATTTCTCACTTGTGAGTCATTGGTGTGGTCATACATAAGCTTATGGGACTTGGGAAGGGAAGGAAAGAGCCCCGCAAAAAAACCCTGTATTGCAACTAATACTCTCACTTGGCTTGGCGCAGCATCAGGTGACATGGTTTTACAGGGCACTGACTGGAATGGGACAAAGACCACTGGTGACTCTTAAGGACCGATAAGAGGCCATCCTGGGTCATGACATTTCTGATAGGGAATGGGACAGAATGTTGGCATACCCCAGGAAAATGTCTTGCAACATGAGGTTGAAATACATACAATTCAACGTCTCACAAATGACTTACCTTACCCGGCACAGGCTGTGGATTATCTACAGTGGGGATGCCAATCACCTGATGCAGATCTTCACCACATGACATAGGGATGCCCTCCACTTCAGACTTATTAGAATGCGACTCTGCTTCGCCTCCATACAGCTGATGATTGCGCCTTACCCTGCACAATAGACACTTGCATTATAGGGAGTTTTTCTCGACCCAAAACATACAAAGTAGGCACCTGATTTTTAGACTTGGCTTTTGCATTAGCCAGGCGCAGGATTGTGCAGACGTAAAAGTCAAGGGTAGGACCAATGGTGGAGGCATTGGTAAATGATGTTACCACATGGGCTAGGGCTGAGGAAAGAATGCTCCACTCAGAGGATGCCAGGGGCATCCAGAGACATCCTATGGCAGGACTGTGGGTGGAGATATGTGAGAGCTAGGAACACCCAGATCAGAACTTGGGTTCTGAACAAAACGATTTTAAGATGCAGAATTGGAAGTTGCAGGAAGTGACTCGGAGCTGGGTTGACTTTGAAATTGCACTCCACAGGTCTAGGACTAGCCACTGGGGGGGATGGCTATCCCTACCTTATGTAGAGAGTTGTAAACTGTAAAATGTCCCTAGACAGGTCATACACAGTGGTATTGAATGCACCATCAACTCCCTACATACATCCACCACATCAACACCTAGGCTGGCCGGGTTTTTTCGGAGGCTGGTGTATGTCGCATGCTTTTGCATATCTGCTCTCTGCACGAAGGCAACCAGGGTCCAACTCCCAGAGACTTTTTGTTTATTAGGTTTGGTTACACATAGTTGTATGTCATTACTTATCTGACATAACTATGCATCCAAATTAGCGTCTGGCCTCGTCTAGAAATATAGCTGCTAGAGCCGTGGGTACATGGGTTACGTGGATGATAGGTGGTCGAAGACAAAACAGAATGTGATTTGTTCTTACATACTGTTGATATTTACATAGATGTGTGAGCTTGGATATTGAGGAAAACCTTATAAAGCGAATATGATGAAATGTATTGAATGCCGATAAGGATATGTTAAAAAAATAAAAATAACATAGATCATGTGGAACATTCTCCAGCACTATTATTTTGATCTACATTAGCAAGAAACATCTTTTTTGCTAATTAGATGGTAAATTATGTGTTAGATTATGTAAATCTGTAATATTGGGTAAATGCTCCAGCAACAGAGTCATAAAAATCCACTGGCCCTTATCATTGCTCATTGTTTTATTAGCAATTTGATCATGAAGGGAAATATTTTTTTTGTGTCCCTTACTTGACAAACCTGCGCAAAACATGTCATGCTGAACCCAAATTGGATTAACCTTTTGTAAAAAGTTTTTTGTGCAGATTCATTCAGCAGTGCCAAGTTGCGAATTATGTGGTATGTGCTGTAAATCTGTATTATGGGGTAAATGCTGCAGTATCAGATTCATATACATCCACTGTACCTCACCATTGTTCATTCAATTATGAACAATTTGATCATGAAAGGCAGACAAAACCTAAACAATCCAATTTCAGTATCTAATTTTAGTTGCTTAGAAAACTAATTGTCAATATGACTACCCCAAAATTAATTTACAGTATAAAAATCCAAAATGGGTAATATGTAATATGGATCTATATATATTGCTGTCTTGGGATTCTTGTGCCATTTATTACAAAGTCACCAGAACTCCAAGATGGCAAAAATTAGGCCGTATTACACTGATTATCTGTTATGTGTCCTCTCTCTTTCTCCCTCACTCTCTCTCTATCTCCCTCTCTATCGCTCTTTCTCTCACCCTTTCTCTCTACCTAGGTAGAGATTTAGGGCCATATGTATCATCATACCGTTTCGCGATTCCTAAATAGCGATTATTAAGGAATCGCTATTTAGAAATCGCAAAACGGTATGTATGTAGGAAATCGCTTATTTTTAGCGATTCCTTCACATTCCTAAATTGCGATTAGCAAATTTCTAAACGCAATTTTCCCATTCATTTCTATGGGCCAGGAGGCCCATAGGAATGAAGGGCATATTTGCGATTAGCAATTTGCTAATCGCAAATTGCGATTATTTTCAAGGGTGCAGGGGTGTCACAAGAACACCCTGCTGCACCCCTGAAAATGACATGTGTGGGCATATGGCGCACATACATGCCCTAAGGGCATGTATGAGCGTCATATGGCACCTTTGGAATTTAAATAAATTGCTTTTTTAACAGAATTCGCAACTTACCACCAACTAGAAGTTGGTGGTAATCTGCGAATCCTTATTGGCATTTTTGCATAAATATTTCTTTGATACATTGCATTTAAGGAATCACAAATTTTGCGATTCCTTAAGTGCAATCGCAAAATAAGGAATAGCAAAATGTGCGATTCCTTATTTTGCTGCGAAAATGTTTCATACATACCATTTAGCTAATTAGCATTCGCAAAGGCCGAAATTCTGCGAATTTCGGCCTCTGCGAATGCTAATTAGCTTGATACATATGGCCCTGTAGATACAGATACAAATATCAATGTAGCTATATAGACATATAAATATACATGATCCTAATATACAGAGAAAAAAGGTTTTGGGGCGGAAAATTCCTCTGCATGGTAATAGACGTGCACACCTGCCCTAAGCTCCCAACTGTACTCATGTCTAAATCTCTGATGCAGATTTTTGTTGTCTTAAGCAAACAGTGCATGTGTGCCATGATATAATACTGTTTATGATCTTGTTATGCCGGAAGCGGCACCCGAAACATTACCTTCATAGTGATGGAAGGCAACTGCCTTCACCAGGAGTTAGCAAAAGGCACACAGATGATGGATGATGGCAGAGCAAATCAAGCATTCACCCCCAGTCAATAGATCCTGCCTAAATCCATTGTTATTTTGCTCACCATGCCACCCTAGTTTAGCCCCAGCCATATACAAATCAGGCTTGACCCTGTGCCTCATGGGAACCGTCCAGCCCGAACTGCCAAGCCAGGTCCTCACTGGAACGGAAACAAGCATCCTGGGACCAGTTTCGGGCATCACCCCTCATCAGCCAGGCTAGCTTAGCACGAAAGGCAGGAAGCTTCCAGCACTTCAAATTGAATTCTCCAGAAACATTTCCTACTTCAAATAAGGCACAAGGTATAAAAACAGGACCCTCAGATCCACTCTTCAGTTTACTTTTTGGACCTGTGAAAGGGCTCTTAGTGGGCTGCCTGCTGCTGTGGCCTGCTGTGTACTTCAGAAGACTACTTTACTGCACTTGAGAGGACTGCTCTGCTGACTGAAGCCTGCCTTGATCCCTCAGAGGTCTGCCCTGCTGCTTAATCTCTGTTCCCCTTCTAGAGCCCAGGAATACCAGCATGACTGCAAAAGCTAGTTTTCTGGCTTCCTGATCAGAGCCTCAAGGACCGAAAAGGCTCTAACCATCTTGAACCAGCAACTGGACCCAGCCTATATGATTCCTAATCCTCCAAGTGGTGCCTTTTCTAATCCTGGCCACTTGGAAGTGGTTCTAAGTGTGCTCAGGTGGCAAACTCAAAATCTTGAAACTAACAATTTTTGGCAAAAAAATGTTCTGAGAACCTAGAGGAGACCGTAACCTACCTGCTCGTCTATTACCCAAGGTGCTTCGCCTGTCGACCTGCTTTTGCGGCAGCTTCCACTTCATTCCTCTCTGCAGCTGTAAATCCTGTTCAGCGGTCACAAAATTTCACCTAAGCCCGAAAGTATGTACTGGCCGAACCCAATCCATTCCTTTTATCCGATCCACACTTCATTGCATTCAGCCATATTTTTTTACTTCGACCCAGTCCAGCGTAACTAGATGTCCATGATTGGCGTGTTTGATCTTTTGGGAGCTAGTTTTTAACCTAAACTTTAATAATCCCTAACTCCAGTTTTACTAAGTAGATTTTTGTAGATTTGGTGCCAAATACTTTTTTAAAATGTACAAATGTACTCTACTTTGCTAAATTGGTTTGGGATTTTTCATGTGTTGTGTTCTCACTTCATTACTGTTTGTGTGTTCCATACATTCTTTAGACATTGCCTCTAAGTTAAGCCCTTGCTGCTTTTGTGCTAAGCTACCAGAGAGTTAACCACAGGTTAATATAGTGACTTCTGTGATTCACCCTGATGGTAATTGAGGCTGTTGCTTGAACAGGGGTAACACCCCACTCAACCAGCAATCCAATATATCACAATCAGTATATTTAACAATTATTATGATTAACAAACAATGAATAAAGGATACCATCTTCTGGCTAACCACTGTTATGCCTTGCCTGAGGAAGTGCAGGACTTTGGTGCAAATCACTGTCTACAATTTTTTGTAGGTAGGAATCTGCTGGGTGTACAACCTTTACAACGCAACTTTTACCACGCAGTGCCTTTACGATGCAACTTTTACAACGCAAACCATTACAACGCTTTGCGCTGGGGGCGCTCTAGGATAGGGAATATATTTAATTTACTATCCAACACCTTCCCTACTATCCACGGAGACTGGAGTTGGAATAGTAACTTAAATAAATCACTATCCAGTGCCTAAAAGCACTATGCGTTGTAATGGTATTCGTTGTAAATACCGCTTTGTAAAGGCATGCGATGTAAAAGTATGCGTTGTAACGTCATACATCCAATCTGCTGGGAATGCCCATGCACCATCCATGGAACACTTCATGATCAAGACAACGCAAGGCAGCACATTTCGAATTGTGCAACTTTGTGTTATTTTGGATGAAAATCCCACCCTAATTGTGATTTGCATTGGATTGTACATACCACCACAAAACTTAAACAAACAATACAAACCTGCTGCAATGTGTTTGTAAATATGGTGCTTAGAATTGGTTGACACTCTGCAGCTATGCTTGCTTGTGAATAAAAATATGTGCTTGCTACATAAAATATGAAATGTTAATCTAAAGTCAGACTCTTCCGCAATGTGATGATATACTAGTGTAGAAACCAATCCCTCAACTACGTTGAATAAAATTGTATGCAGTTTATCAAACCAAATCAAGGACGTGGTGCAAAGTCATTAGAGTGAGTGGGAGATGGTCATTTGGCAGAGCAGATGAAAAAGTAATTTTAAGTCAATAGGAATCAGCCGTGAAACAATACTGTCTTTGAAAAAATGTCCAAGACAATACAAACACATTTGGTGGCTCTCGAGCAGCAATCAGTTCTACTGAAGGAATTCAGCAGACACAACGAAGAGTTTTTCCACTGATGAGTATAGCACAATTAACAGCCAGATTCATCAAGCCAAAATCGGCTCGCAAAGGGCCAAATTCTGAGAATCTGGCCCTTTGCGAGTGTTATTTTTGCAATTGGGATTCATCATCCCAAATGCAAAAATCGCAATTCTAGAAATCGCTAAATTGCGAATAATTGCATTTAAGGAATCTCAATTTGAGATTCCTTAAATGCAATTCATGAAAAATTTTAAAAGTGCGAATTCGCAATCTTGGGCCGCTATTTACCGCGAAGTCTAACTACGTGGTAAATAGCGAAAACTTAGAAAAATGCACTTTAGTATTAAATATCTTTTATTGAGCATGTCAACACAGGATGATCATCAAACAAATGTGAGCGGTTGCCAAGCAGTTCGTTAATACCTAGGGTTCGAGTACAGTGGAGGGAGTCCAGGACGACATTGCATTACCAAAAGCGAATTTATACACAGCAAGCCGCCTACAACCCATCATGTGCAGGCCGCGTTGTATGTTGTATGTTACACACACACATGTCCTTTGGACATGTGTGTGCGCAACACCAGTGTACATTACCATTTCAGGGGTGCTACAGGGTGTCCTTTGGACACCCTGGCACCCTTGAAATCGCTTCCTTATTTGCGATTCGCTATTTGCTAATCGCAAATAAGGAATGACTCCCCATTCATTCCTATGGGCCTTTAGGCCCATAGGAATGAATGGGACAGCCATTCCTTATTTGCGATTAGCAATTAGCGAATCGCAAATAAGGAAGCAGTAGAAATCGCAAAAAATATTGCGATTTCTACATGCATCCCGTTTTGCGAGTCTTTAATAGCGATTCCTTAAAAATCGCTATTAAGGACTCGCAAAACAGGACTTTGATCAATCTGGGGGTAAGTCTTTAATTTGAGTAAGATGAGAACCAACAAAAAATGTCAATCGGGAAGCATGTTTCTACAGGGTAAGTGCCTAGATAGACCAGAGTTCAAAGATGGCCATTCAAGGGGGCATGGCTTGATGGCCAAAGATGGCGGTCGTGGGTTAATGGAGCTCCATGCCTGCAAACTTTATCCTTCGATCCTGCTCCATCCTTCAGCATCCTGTTTCTGAGACTTGCTGATTCCCTGCATCTGACACCCAGGGACACTTTGGGCTATGGTTTGGAGGGGCCATGGAGGATCAGCTAATAGTCACCCTGGGACAGATGCTGCAGGCTGAGGCTGGGCCAGAATGCTCTAGGACTGCCATCCCTGGAAGTGAGAGGGCCTGTTAGTGCTACCGGTGATCCCACACATGGGAGAGCAGCAGCCGTGAATGAGAAGGTGAGGCGGTAGTGGCTAAGGGGTGGTCGTGGCATCCAGGGCGCCATATTGGTGGCCTCTGATGGATAGCCGTGGCACCTCCATGGAAGCCGTGCATGTGTGACTCCACTCTAGACAGGAGAGGATTTTGATGGACAGCTGCTGAGGTGGGCAACCCTGCAGCAACTCAAGGGGCCCCTGGGCGGCCAGCCAGAGCCTGTGGCTCTGAATGAAAGAGGTTGGCACGCCCCCTTCTTCCTAGGGACATTGACGTGCTGGCGCCGAAGGAGACCTGCGGCAGGGACTAGGCTGCCAACCTGGTCCAAGGATGGCCCCGCATGACCTCGAGGGCTAGCTCGGGATGAGGTGTCCATCCGCGGGGCCCACAACCGGAGACTTCACTGGCCAAACCGAAGTTAGACACATGCCAACCCTGGGAGAGGGGCATTGTGAGAGGCAGGGCCCCACCTGACAGGACAAGTTGCTGTACACTTGCCTGGGGTGCTTTTGGACTCGGCCCTTTTGGCAGGTTCACCCCAAAACTTTTTGCGTTCTTTAACCTTTTTCTGTAACCTGGTGTTGGTGATTTTAGGCCTCTGAGCACTTTACCACTGGGGTCCAGTGTAAAGTGTGTGTTCTCTGTGTAGGTGTGGTGAGATGGGCCTGCCCTCCCATAGGACTGCATGGGGGATATGTGTGTCCCTGGTAGTTCCTGGTATGAGAGGCGTGCAGGGGCGAGTTTAGTATGTATGAACTCGTGAGGAAGAATGCTGCACAGTGGTGTGCACAGATTTATGGTGACTGGTGGAGAAATGCCACTTTTAGAAGTTGGCATTTCTGTGTACTGTGTGTCTGCTAGCCTAATGTGAATTGCATGTCTGGCTTGTGAGTGACAGGTGCTGGATGATGTGGGTGGCTCCAGGTGCAAGGATGAGTCTGCCCAGTGGTGGGGAGATCTGCATGTAGATGGGAGGGAGGAGTTGCACCTGGGACCTGAATAGGACTGTGCCTTCTCTCCACAATGCCGGCCCCACCCCCTCTGTTTCGTCTAATAACTGAGCCCCCACCGGACAAAGGAGAGAGGAGCTGCGCAAAACAAAGTGCTCCAAAGCTCCCCCATACGAGTTCTAACTGGTGTCCCTAAACCCTGTGCTGTGACACAAAGGGAAATGCTGTAGAAATATAGGGGCTGTGACCCCAGGAAGTTGTTCAGTTCTGGTGCTGTTCCTGCTGGGGCGTGCTGCTGCTGGGGCCCAGGGGGGCTACCATGAGGACTTGCCTCCCTGAGCCCTGCATTGTCCCCTGATGCCTCAAGGACCTCTTGGAACCCTTTTGCTTTTTCTTGTGGATTTCCAGGACCTTCAGGACTTTTTGTGCTTCCAGCGCCTAAGCGCTTTGTACTGAACTTCCCCTAGAGGAGAGGTTGAGCCCGGGGGCTGCACAGTGCAGAGCTGCGGCTCTTGCTGGGGGAATCCCCAGCATAGCATAGGGCTTTCCCCGATGTGCTTTAGTTACGGGTGCCCACCCCACATTCTTTCTACGGTCGTGGGTGCCCACCCCGCTCCTACTTGCATTTGGATAGAGGGAGCCTACCCCTCATTGCAGCATTGGGCATTTCTTCAATTGTGGATGTCCGCCCGCGTTCCTCTTTGTTCCCACGGGTGCCCACCCTGCTTGCAACATGCTACAATCACGGGTGCCCACCCCGCTTATTCCGATGGTGGTATGGCGGGTGCCCACCCCGCATAACGTGACTGCTAAAGCCTTCTCCGGGCCGCTATCAGCGCAACCCGGAAGACAGGCGCCGTGCCTTGGGTGTGGGTGGGGCTGATGAGCATGACCCGGAAGTGACCAGGGGGTCCTGTGAGCTGTGGGAGCCCAGCGTGTGCTGAATTTCGGCGGGAGCCCACCCCGCCTTCAGGGATGCTGCAAAGAGAAGCGACGAGAGCACGCAGCGCCTGCACAAATATCCCCTACGGGGCTCCCATGGTGAAGAGGGAGCCCTGCGTCGTCCTAGCCTTGCCGAGGGAGTCCGCCTGTGAGGCAGAAGAGTACCGGGTCCCAGAGGGGGGCCCGGATGAAGAGGGAGCAGCAGTTGTCCGCCTAGATGAAGAGAGGGAAGTCGGATCACCAGCGAGGCTCGCATGAGCGAGAGAGCCCCGCCTGCTGCCGTGGGGCCCGGAGTACAGAGGAGCGCCTCCCCAGATCAGTTCAGTGAGTGGGGGCTCCAGGGGGCACAATGTTGGTGCTGATCGCGGCACCCTGATGGCATTCCAGAGTCAGAGCGGCTCCGGATGGCAGTGGGCCGCTCCAACGTGGCCACCATTTGTTTTTCAAAGTCCCCAGGTGGTTTGGGGGGCATTATTTGTTTACAGAGCCCCGTGTGGCTCCAATGTTTGGAATAGTTATTCTTAGAGCCTAGGTGGCTCCAACGAAGGGGGCATGTTTGTTTTAAGGGCCAGAGGTTGCTCCAGTTGTGGTCTTGAATGTTTTAGGGCCTCGGGTGGCTCCAACATTGGCACATTGAATCAAAGGGCACAGTGGTGCCTGGCCTCATTGGATATTTACAGCTGTCCAGCAAGTAGTGGGCAGCTGCAATGTTTAGGCCATTTTTTTTATTTTTGGGGGACATGTCTGAGTTAGGAGTGAGATGCGCAGCACTTAGTGCCAGCTGTAACATTTGGGCCTGCACCGATTGCGCACCCTTGACATTCGCTGCTTTGGCAGCGCCCCCTGACTCTTGGGAAATAGGCCTGTGAGCCCCTTTTTGAGATGGCCAGTTAGCCAGGGGGACTGTTAGAATTATAGGGCACCAGGCCCTAATGTGAGTTAAATGGTGCTAGGAAATGTAATGTATGTAGTATGATTTACGTACCCTGGTTTATACCTCTAAATGTGGTCTTTTATGATTTTGAGGTTGTACCTGCTATGGTTAGGTTTGAGATAGTCCCTACTGTGCTTAATTTCCTAAACACAAGTTATGTTTAGGAGATTAGGGTCTAATGTCTTTAGACTTATGAGAAGAGTGCATAAGGTGTTTATTGGCGGTGAGGTTGGCGCAGAATTTAAGTTGCGCCTGATGTGATTCTATGCATAATGTAGTTTATGTTGCAGGCTGATGCTAAGTACAGTGATTACCAGTGGTTACTGATTGTACGTTTATGATCTGTTTTACTTTTACTAAGTTCGCTTTGTGATGGTTCTGACAGTGGTCCAGTGGTCCCTGTCAGGTGTACATAATCCCTTGTAGATATGACCTAGTGCCAGGTGGCACCATGTGTAATATGTGTTTACTATTCTAATGTGTTATGAGAATCCAAAGGCTATTTTTGATATAACCTTGTGTGGAGTTCCTTTTGTAGTGTGCCTGGGACGTTGTTGCTGGGTGCGTGCGCAACTGCTTTACACATGGCCTCCGGTACAAGCCTGACTGCTCGTGCCAAGCTACCAAGGGGGTGAGCAGGGGTTATCTTTGGCGTGTACCTCCCTTGCCCTAACTAGAGTGGTGGCTTCTGCCTGGCTTTGGTGCAAGCCTTAGCCAACGCGAAATCCCTTTTCTAACAGGTGCCCTCACTCCCCTGCCCACAGTGAAAATTTGCACAGTTCAGTGGTGGTGTTGAATGGGGGGCGCCGACTCCGCTAGAGCAGTAAGGTGGTTGATTGGAAGGCGCAGGCCCACCAACATACACACGAGTGGGGACTGTGGTGTGATGATCATGTCCTAATGCCTGGTACCTCGCCATGGGGCAGGATAAAGTGGGAGCCATGCTAGGACATGTAAAGATAGACATATTTACTAAGCGTGGGCTGACGGGACGGTGGCATTCGAGGATACAGCCCTTCCTAGTGATCCCATCACCCAGGCCACAATCTTGCAAGCGATCAAGGATTCACACAAGGACTTAAAAGATTGTAGGTGTGAGCACTGAGCTCTCCCTACTCAGGCAAGACCTGAAGAATCTTTTCACGTGCACGGCAAAGATGGAGCACAGCATCTCTACACTTAAGGATGAACTGAAAACTGAACCCAGCACTAAAGGAACTTAAACAGCTGCAACTACTATCAGATATCCTAAAGTGGAGGGTGAGGTATGCTGATGGTAGTACCTGCCAGAACAACATATGGCTTGTGGACCTTCAAGAGAGATTAAAGGGCTCGTGATTAGTTGTCATTCTTTCACAGTGGTTCAAGTTCTGGGCACTCACTGACCAATCACCGTATTTCATCATTAAGTAAATGTACAGGGCATTGACGCCTAGGCTCCAACCAGAGGCCCTCTCTTGCCCCTTCATTATTCAGAAACTGAGCAACGCAGACCCTGATGCAATCCTTTGGCTGGCCTGTAAAAAATTGGTCTTCCGCAGTGTCCCCGCAAAATGTTTAAAGGTTTAGCAGTTTACACTAATAGGACACAACTCCTGCTCAAATCCTTCCTTGGGATTAAACTAAAACTAACATCCCTTCAGTTACAGTACATGCTACTCTATCCTGACTTGGAATGTTAATGGTTTGAATGAAGAGATTAAGGGAGGGGTGCTGCTGCACCGGGTCAAGGCCTGTGCCCCTCAGCACTTCTCCTCTAGGAGACTCACCTCCTGGCCTGTAACTGTACGTTCCTAGACCGCTTCTGGTACAATAGGGTTTACCACTCAGGATTTACCAGGGGATCCAGGGGATTTGCAATACTGTTTTATAACATCTTCCCAGTGGTAGTCACAGAGACCCAGGGTGACCTTTTAGGGTGCTTTCCCAGAATTTCAGGAATGGTAAAGGGCAACGTGTGGTCAATGTTTAGCGAATATGTCCCACTGGCCCTGAAAAGCCAAACCCTGGCGGCCCTTACAGAAGTCATAGTCACATCTCCAGAGGTGCACACTATAATTAGTGGTGACTTCAATAATATCATGGATGCATCCCTCAATACTAAAGACATGACAGCTATATGGAGAGTTGGCACACTCGGTAATTGGGCAGACTCCCTGGGTTTACACGACAACTGGAGGTGTTTTCATCCCGACACAAAGGGATAGACCCAGTTTTCGTATCCCCCACCTCTCGTACTTGAGACTAGACTATATTTTCGTACCAGCGGTGGACTTGCTGTGGGTCGAAGGAACAGTGATCCACCCAAGGGGGGTGTCGGATCACTGCCCAGTTGAAATAAGATTCTGGGGCACAGAAAGGGGATATAATAGGCAATGAAGCCTCCATGCCAGTTGACTCAAGAATGCTGAATTCTGGGTTAGCATCGGAGAAGGGATTGAGGACTATTTTATGCTAAATACCTCCATAGAGTCAATCTGCTCTAATCTTTGGGAAGCTATGAAGGCAGTGATACAAGGGCAGATAATGTCATGCATAGTGGTAAGCGCAAGAAGGAGGAAAGGGACTGTCAATCCCTAGAACAGCATGTCCAATTCCTTGAGGTCCAGCAAATCTCCTCCCGATGGGAGAAGGGAGCCAACCATTGGAAGCCATCTGGCTAGCCCTGACCCAAAAGCTAATGGACAGTTCGAGAGCAGTTTTGCAGGTAACACAACACCAAATATA
The DNA here is from genome assembly GCF_964261635.1 of Lissotriton helveticus. Classification (NCBI taxonomy): domain Eukaryota; kingdom Metazoa; phylum Chordata; class Amphibia; order Caudata; family Salamandridae; genus Lissotriton; species Lissotriton helveticus. The sequence continues at coordinate 1,295,048,730 of NC_136069.1, forward strand.
CAAATTTGGTGATAAATTAGGTAAACTTTTTTACTGGTTAGCCTCTAGGGAATCAACCTCTAGATTAGTGCCAAGAGTGAGGAAGGCTTCTCTACAGCTTCACATCCTGTTCAGCAGTCTTTTGCAGATGGGTGCCCTGCCTCCTGGAGCCTTTTTGAAGTCCAAAAAAGAGACCATGTCCAAACAGTTTACGATGCACACGGGGCGGCGAACACCTTTATGGATTACTATGAAGCATTTTATAGTTCCTGCCCGCCAACAGCACTGGAAGCCCAATGGCTTATAATAGGTGATTTAATAGTTCCCAGGATCTCCTTAGATGAAATGACTGCATTAGCTCTCCTAATTACTGTAAAGGATCTCGTTTCAGCAGCACAGGATGTGCCCCCAGGGAAAGCACCCGGTCCATATTCTACCCAATGGAATTCTTTTGGACATTCACCTCCGACATATTCCCCCACATGACAGAAATGTTCTATGAGGCACTTGGGACTGGAACCCTCCCTCCTGGCTTATGGAAGGCCATGGTGGCAGTGCTTTCCAAGCACCATAAGTCATTGGCAGAGTGCGCCTCATATAGACCGATCTTATTGATCAATGTCAAGGCCAAGATACTAGCAAAGCCGCTTGCACTGTGGCCTGGGAAAGTGATACGCTCCCTAATAAAGCACAACCAGAATGACTTTATTACTAGCAAGGGTTAAAAGACATGGCATCCGCAGACTCCACAGTATAATAGCAAGGGCCTACAAGATCCCCGACCATCCAATACTAGCCCAGCTGGACTATGAGAAAGCTTTCAATTAGTTCAAATGGCCATTTCACCATTCTGTCCTGGAACGTTTGAACTCTGGATCATACCTCCTAAAGTGCATCCATATACTATAAAGTGAACCCTGGGCGAAGGTACAAGCTAGCAGCACGTTATCCAGTGGGTTTCTTGTCTGAAGGGGCACCAGACAGAGTTGCTCCCTGTCTCTGTACCTTTTCACCATTTATAGCTGAGCCTCTGGTGGATTGGGTCAGGTGGTATGCTCAACGGTGGGGTCTGAAGTGGGCAAACAGTGCAGAGGACCACATATCCCTTTATGCAGATGATGCCCTGGTGTGCCTACAGCAGCTGGAGGCCTCGATACCCCAATTCATGCATATGTTGCTTATCTATGGGGACGCATCAGGATTTGGGGTGAATTGGGGCAAATCGAGACTGATCCACTTGACTCTTCCACTTGTCTGCACCTCGATCTCCATCAGGAGCAGGGCCTGTTTATTTACTTGGGGATACATATATCAAATGACCCTGGGACCTGCCCCTTAAGCACAAAGTCAGTGGCCAATAAATAACAACAGAGTTCTCCCCCCTCAATCTTCTGGGATATATTGAGATATTTAAAATGATTGCACTTCCCCAATTGTTGCATTCCATTCAAAATTACCCATGCAGGATACTGACTAAGTGGCTCCATAGACTACAATACGAGATTACCTGCTATATATGGGGTAACTCCCCACCAAGTGTGGTGCCCACTAAGGGGCATATTTACTAAGAAGTGACAGAGCGCAGCGAGAACCTTCTTGGCTCAGCGCAGCGCTCCGCCACTTCAGAAACAGGGCTGCACCATAGTTACAACAATATGGAGCACCCCTGTGTTTCCCCCTGCCCTGGCTCTAAATTTAGCTGCCTAGTGCCAAGGCAAGTACCCTTGCACCACAGTGCAAGGGTATCTGCGGTGCAGGGGAAGATTGTTTAAGTGCAGGAAAGTGTCCCTTCCTGCACATGAACAATCTTTAAATGTCGTTTTGTAACTTCCATGTATGCTGCTAAATGCAGCACACATAGAAGTTGCAAAACGTCATTTTTTTAAATGATTGTTTATGTGCAGGAAGGGACACCTTCCTGCACATAAAGAATCAATGGCATATGGCTGTTTCCATGTGTGCTGCACAATGCAGCACACATGGAAACAGCAGAAATGAGGAGAAACTAAACATTTCTCCTCGTTTCGTGAGAATTTTGGCGCTGCCTCAGATTTATACCACAGTTGTAAATAGGGGGAAGCATCAAAATCAATGAACGTCCACTGCAACACCCATTGCCCTCCCCTTTCACGTATAGCGTGAAAGGGTGTCTTATTTACAAGGCAGTGTGCCACGTTGTAAATAAGGCGTAGCCCTTATCGCCACCACAACATCCAAAAAAGTGTCATTGTGCTGGCAATAGGCGCTTGTAAATATGCTCCTGAGTGTATTCAAGCGATATTCAATGGGGGACTGGTGGCAGTGGACATACAATTATACTATTGGGCAGTACAGGTGGTTCCCATAAATCACTGGGGTTCGGTGACAGGGGGGACCCGGCCATTAGACCATAGGTGGTGAGTTTCCATGATTCTGCCCCCATGATCGTGGCTGTATGGCACAACATTTCCTTCATGGGTGCCATCCATCAGAGCTATCCTGTCAAGTGCTGGCACATAGCCCTGAAACAGATGGGGTGGAATAGGGAAACACCATTGTAACAGGGTAATTGGCTTGCATGGACACCACGCCTGTATGAGTTCCACAAATTGGATAAGATAGATATCTCAGAGTTAGGGGATGTGTGGTCACAATAGCACATGCTTTCTTTTGAACAATCTTCCTCAGAATATGACCTACACCAATCACAATGTTTTCAATATCTACAACTGAGACATGCCTTGGAACAAGTGGGAAATTAACCCAGTCCTCTTCCTGATTACAATCCCTAAGGAGCCCAAATTTATGATAGGGGACATTGGTGTTAAGGGCATATACCAGCTGTACAGGATCCTTGTGAAGAACGTCCCTGAGCCCTAAGAGATGAATGGGTTACTGACATTGGGGAGTTGGATGAGGAAGATTGGATAGAAGCTAAAATGGCAGTCAAGCAGTTGATGATTCAGCACGCCTCAAATTAATCCAATTTAAATTGTTGCACAGGGTCTACTTCACACATCAAGGCTATGGAAGATGGGTAGTGCTCGAATCTCCTAGTACCTCCAATGTGGAGCCCCAATTAGGGTGTGGATACACACCATGTGGGAATGCCCCATCCATAAATACTGGGACAGATTTTTTTCAAATTAGGGGCGGTGATAGGCTTCCCAATAGAATGAGATCCCAAAGTAGGATTACAGGGAGTATTTTATGGATGGGACGGCCTCAGGGAACAGCAGATACTTGTGGGGATTGGGGGGCATATTTACAAGAACTGACACATCGGCATTGATGCGTCAGATTTCTTGCGCCTGCCGCAAATGCCCTTGCGGTGCCATGAATGCTCTGTATTTACGATATAGTGTTTCATGGCACAATGATTCACAGATATGTCAAAAATTCGGACACATCTTTTGGCACTAAAGTGACGCATTGCTGGAGTTGGTCATAAGACTGATGCAACTCCAGCAATACGTCAGATCACTGAGGCGAGTCCCATGTTAAAAGCCCTGTGTCAATCATTAAACCTGGGTTGAGAAGGCAAAGGGATGCAGTGAAAAGTTGTACATTTCACTGCGTCAGTTCTACGTGGTTTTTAACGTGGAAACGCCTACCTTGCATACATTATACCTAGCATGAGTATAATGTGATGCAGGCCTCTACAAACTGATGCATTGGACCCATTGCACCAGTTTCGAAATATGAAACAGGGTGGAGCACGGATTGCACGGCTGCTGCTTTAAAAAACATTATTCTGTGGCATTCCCCCTAGATGCATACTCGTCAAATGAGACATAACCAATAATTGGAGATCCACAGCTCCACCATTGGTCGAGGAGTGGCTTAGGGGCATGGGCTACTATGCAATCACAGAAGAGGCAGTTTATAAATCACAAAGCTGCCCGCACAAGCACACCAAGATATAGGAATCTTGGTTAGGCCAACTCCAGACTCCATCTGGAGGGGTTTAGGAGTTGGGGTGGACTTTTGGGAGGAGAGGCTATTGGGATGCAGACTTGTTGCACTGGAAGTGGGGGGTGTTTGAAAGGGTTAACATATGGTCATGTTACAGTGTTATGAAGCAGATTATATCTATAATCCAGTAAGAGTAATGCCAATGTGTACCATACCAGTTGAATAGTTTGTTACCTTCAAAATAATAAGGAATAATAAGAAAAAGGAGCCCATTCATGAGCGTCAGTTTGGTTTGGGTAGATAAATCAGGTACTCACCGTTTTGGCTTCCATCTTTGTAGTATAGAACATTACTTAAATCTGGATTCAATGTTACATACACATTAAATCAATATTCAAGATATAAATTATCTGAATAACTAAATGTAATGAATCATAAATGTACAAAATTCTTATGAATATCTGCCTTTATTTTTTTCAAGTGAAGAATCCCATCCTACTTTGATCACAAGTAATACATTCTATTATGATATTTCTAACAGCACTCCTACCCACACCCTTGAGGCACAGTACCCCTATGAGCTTGGTTGGTTGAAAATAATAATTTTTGTTTTCAGTCTAGGTGTATCAATATGTGTAGCTGGTTCCCAAGATTTCTCTGCCTGGCCAAATCCATATCCATCCACTTAATACTGTAGTGTACCTGGATGCACCTGGGAATCTATAATTCTTGTAACTTCTTATTTTTCATTGGACCCTAATATAATAGATGGAGGTGGCTGTACCAGGTGAGTGTTGGATTTCACCTGTTAAAATAGAGCCTCTTGAAACACTAGGTGAATATTCATTGTTGGGGGCTAAGGCTGATTTCATAGCTGAATCATTAACTATTTTGTGGTAGAAAATGGACTAATAAAACAGGTTTGAATGTTTCATTTTCAAAGCAAGTAGAAAACCAGACTGAATACCGAGGGTGATAATTTGAAGTCTTAGGAGGCTGTTTTAGGCTCCTTATGTAGATTAGAAACCAGGGGCATATGTACGAGGAAGTGGTAAAGTGAGGCATTAGCCGTCATGGCTTAACTCCGCTATTTCAGAAACGGACGGCTGCACCATATTTTCAAGGATATGGTGCAGCCTTGCGTTTCCCTCTGTGCTGGCACTACACTTAGCAGTGTAGAAAGAAAGAAAACAAGCATTTGCAATGCAATAGGTCTCGCATTTGCAGGAGTTTAAGCAATTGGCATTGTAAATGGCAATGCCTTTTATTTATCTGTTTTGATAATTAAAAAATAAATAACAGGCATTGTCATTATCAATGCCAATAGCTCAAACTCTTGATCGCCATAGACGGGCTGCTTGGAAAGTGAAAGCGTGCTTAGCGCGCTGAATGTTGCAGGAAAGCATGTTGAGCCTGCAGTAGGAGAAACTCATTAAAGACAATAGTGCTTACAGACCTAAAAAGAGGCTGCATACTGCTCTTTTCTTTTTTGCTCAGTGACATTACGGACCAGGAGAAACCGTGCACAAATCAGTCTTAAGGCTACCCCAAAAGAGAGAGGGGGACAATCCAGTGCAAACAACTCGACCTCTTTGGAGGTAAAACTGCTATGAAGCTGTAGTGGTGGCTGAGTGATGCATAGAAGATAAAGGCACTTAACCTGCATACCAGATTTGAGGATTTCTTCTTGGTGTATCCGAACAGTTTGTCTTGACTGAGCCCACGCTTCCTGCATAGCAATAAACGTGTGCAGCGTATTATTAGGAACAGGCTGTAAACAAGCATTTACAATGCAATGGTCTCGGCATTATTAAAGGTAGAGCTATTGGCATTGCTCATGACTTTTTTTTTTAAATTATAAATAAATGGCATTGTCATTTACATTGCCAATAGCTTAATCGTTAAATAAATGGCATTGTCATTTACAATGCCAATAGCTTAATAGCTCGCAAATGCATGACCTATTGCATCTACACCCACACAGAGCCACACACACAAAGCCACCCACACACACATACAGAGCCACACACACAGAGCCCCCCACACACACAAACACAGAGCCCCCCCCACACACACAGAGCCCCACACACACACACATACAAAGCTCCCCCACACACACACAGAGCCCCACACACACACACACAGAGCCCCACACACACACACACATAGCCCTCACACACACACACCCAGAGCCACACACACACTCAGAGCCACACACACACCCAGAGCCACACACACACCCAGAGCCACACACACACCCAGAGCCACATACAGAAATGGTAAAGATGGAACAGTGTTGATCATCCAAGAGTTTTAGAATGTGCCTTATACCACCTTGCATTTTCTTCAATCCCCAGTTTTATCCACACGGCATCCAGGCAAGTGCTCACAAGGGCCAGTAGATGTCTGCTGTGGAGCGGTGCCACAAGACTCCTGTGGGGAGGCTGGCCACAATGTCTATTGTAGAACATATTGATTCAAGAGAGTGAATGGAGTATTGAAATGAGTGTGCTAGCGGCCAAAGGATCACTCAAGAAGGAACATTTTTAACTCACTCCCTCATGATTCTTGTGTAACGATGAGGATAGATCAATATTGTTCCACTGCGGAGGGCTTTCTGCCTTTTTTCCTTCTGTGGAATCTTCATGTGAAACCGATGACCTCGACTGGAGTGTAATTGCAAGTACTGTTGAACCTAATGGATACCTATTTATGTAGGGTACAAAGGGCTTTGATTTGTATTCACTATTCAACCAGGAGACGATAAGAGTGCTTCCAATGCGGACAAGAATCTCTTTTGAAATTCAGTTATAGCCTACAACATCCACGTCCTCTGGAAAGTTTAGGGTGTTAGTGGGGGCAATGGCTCCTTAAACAACAGTGTAGTTTAAGGCAAATGACGTGAAAAAATGCAATGCACATATATTCAAAGTCCCTTCACTTCACTGGCGCTCTACAGAAGTTACCCTTCAGTATGGACATTTACAAGTCCTCATTGTTGTGCACCAACTTGTAAAAACACTCACACAGAAGGACCTCTGCCTCCCTATATGGCACATGGACCGCATTACCCACACTCCTTATAGGGGGCAGGCCCTCATTAAAGGATAAAGCTCTTTTATTGGCATCTGTGCAATAAATACACATCAGATGAAGGTCCCTAAGCTGCCGATATCTTGACCAATGCGGACTGAGAATGAAAGTGCTCTGAAAACGAATCCTTAACGTGTGAGGAGGCCCATCCCATTAAGTATTTTTTGTGTCACAGGGCGGGGTTATATAAACCAATCACATACTCCGCCTTCCATTACTGTGATATCATGTATACTCCACCTATCATACAAAACAGCATCTACATGAGGAAATCGGAAATGGCTAGATGGTATTGTTGGAAGCACGCTTACATTTTGTCTCTACTGGACTTGCTTTGTCAGGCATGTGCTTGAAGTGTACATGCATGCACAGGTTAAACACTTGCCTTGGCCACAGTCTCATTTTGGACTGCGTCACAGGGCCTTGTATTTGCTTCTAGCAGGATTCTCTTAAAATTGTCTTTTAGTGGAAAGCAAGAATTGGGATTTCCAAGGTGACTTGAGTTGGCACTTGTGAGCCCACTGTAGTTTACAGACAATGCCATCTAGCACTTCAAACTCTGGTTACGGTTCGGCGTCTTTCGCTGCGTTTGCTCTCTAGTGCAAGCAACTGGTTCAGTTCAACTGCTCGTTACATAACGGCACCGTAATAAGACACGTGACTCACAGAGAATGCCACTACAGCCTATACTAGTATTTGGCAGCGAGTAGGCCATGTGATCACTCTTCCTTATTACAGACCCGGAATGTCTCCCAGGTGGACTGCGCCAAGGAAAGGCTAGCACATCATCATCATGGTGTTCTGGCAGCCATCCTAATGTGCAGAACAGGGTGGAATGCAATATCTTTCCAGACAGAGAATTATTTAAAGGATTTGTTGGTGAAAACAGATTTAATAAAAATGGAGTGCACAAACCATATACTTTGAACTTTATTACATGAGTAACTAAACGTCTGCGGCTTTCATACCGTTTGCAGGCAAGTGGGGTTTGAAAGGAAGATATTCCTCTCAGAAGAACTGTCTATTTAGGTGGTCGCTGTAGGCCAACTGAACATATATTTCTGGACGCTATGGGACAATATCTTCAAGTTAAATTGCGCCAGCTTCTTGGCATGGAACTATCGCCATACTCAATTCATTTATGCGCATGCAATGCAAAGCTGTGCATTAGCACAATTTGAAATTGAAAAAACAGCATATAAAACAGACAGATCCTTATGCTCTTACACAGAGACAATTTAGAATAGGTTTATTAATTTGAGTACTTTCACAGCCGGCATATTTTGAAACCGGGGTTGGGGGGGCAACTTCAGCTCGGAGAACAATGCTATATCTCAAATTCCTGTTAATAAGTCCTCTATTTAACATATGATCTGCCTTACTCCCAAGAAATATGCTGTACACAGGTTTCCTGCCCGTGTTTAAGGTGCCACAGACAGTCCGAACAGTAAAGTTCAAGGCTTGTACTTTTTTTTAACAGGGCCAACGTGAGCTGTACATTTTTGTGTACTATGCACTATGGCTAAAAAATGTTCTCTCTTAAACTGTTCTGCCTGTTAAGTACGTGACAATATCTTGGCACGTGCAATAAGCGTTCCTTAGACGCGCTTGATCTCTGCATGTCACTGGAAAAGCTTGAAGCTTCACATAAGATACTGGTCAGCTAAATGCCAAAGATAAAATGCATGGTAAGGGATTACATTCTGAATCTGAGTACATACTGTCTGGGGGGGCAAAAATATCTCCCTCACAAGTGCATCTTTGTGACAAAGTGTATTAATGACCGGACTTGAAAAAAGGGTAAACAATGAATTTAGTGGGATTGCACAGGGGAAGAAGGAGGATTATTAAGGACAGTAATAAGGATTTACACGTTCCAGAGAGCAACCTGACCCCGCCCTGCCCAGCAGAACGGTTCACTGCTGTCCCCAATGTGGACACCCACAATGTATGCTGACTAAAAGCTCCACAGTGCTGCTGTCCGTGGGCTCACTCCACCGAGCTTCTAAGGGCCAGGTTCTCAAGCCCCTGTGACGGAAGGCAGTGGGCAGCAGCTTCATTCTCTCAGCAGTGCCCGAGGTCACTGCCCACTGGGGCGGCAGTGTGAGAAGATACAGGCTGGGGAATAGTCATGGACGTCGAGGAGAAAAACGGGAACAGTATATTCGGCATCAAATTCAACACACCAAAGACCCTCTACAGCCTAGAAGAGATTCCAGCCACAAATCAAGGCTCGGACACATTCAAGTAGAGGGCCATTTTAATTGTGTAAAAGAAAAAGAAACTTTCTGCATCCATTTTAAGCCTCATTCTGTGGATTATTTTGTTTATTTCTGTTGTTGTACTTCGTGCAAAACTCCTGGCTCAGTGATCACTTCAGAAAGTTTTACATTGTTACACAGATAGTGAGCGGAATATAGGGTATTACCCTGGGTCATAGGTCAGGGGTTTTGGTTATTACCCTGGATCATAGGTCAAGCAGCGCAAACGAGGGAAGTAACTGCTCCGGGAAGAAGGAACAGACACATGGGACCTGTCATGAATTCAGAGCGGGCTCTTTCATAAGGCGAGGTAAGGCAGAGGCCTTAGTGCGCCACGTAAGTGTCAATTTGTTTTAACGTGGGAAATTGCAGTTTTCGATGGAAAGGGAGTGCTCCAGCTGACACAAGTCTGTCTGGCTTGGAGTACTGAAATTTCTCACACCCTTAGTGAGGGAGATAGAGTTATGGCTGGTCTGAGTTTGGACCAGAAGGGACAAAGGAAAGGATGGGAGATGGTGCAGTGAACCAAGGACAAAGCAACAGTCTTTCTGACGTGCATTTTGTAATGAAACAGCCAAGGAAGTGGTTGGGACCTCGGTCCAAAGATTCCCACGAGCTGCACTGCACCCATTGAGTCATATAAAAAATCCAAGCTCAGAATTTCCGGGAATGCTTTGAATCAAAGATGCAAGTACAGTTTTGCCAAAGGAAACGCACACTCGTATTGTGTTTCCTTTCTTTTACACTGGGCGTGGTGGGGACGTTCAAACACATTAAAATGTTTTTGTTCTCAACAGGAAGGTAACAAAAAAAAATCCACACGCTGTCCAGAGCGCACAACCAGCGAAAAGGAAGCAGCGATTGACTCACTCACTGCTGCTCTTGCCACACCGACCTGCGGGGGACGAGGAAGGGGCAGAAAAGGAAATACCTTCTCTGCATTAGCAGCGCTCCCCCCCCTCGCAGCCAGCGTGGAAAACATACCCACTCCTACCCGAGAGGCGCAATGATGAAAGGCGGAGGTCTGCGAGGCCAGCTGTGAGTGCACTCCCCGGCCCCACGCACCGCAGCCCCCACCTGAGCTCACCTTCCGCTGCTGCTTCTCCCAGGCGGGGTCCAGCAGGAGGTCCCGGTCGTTGGTCTGGGTGTCGTAGTGGTCCATGCTTACATCCGTCCCTGAGCCCCAGCCTGGAGTGCTTCGTGTGGGTCTCAGCCTCCCCCTTCAGCTGCTGCCGCCGCCCCACAGTGCAACTCACGAGGCAGCCAGAGCTACAGAGGACACGGACAGACACGAACAGCGAGAGGGGGCGGGAGGGAGGACAGCGGGAGCCACGAACAGCGGGAGGGGGCGGGATGGAGGACAGCGGGAGCCACGAACAGCGGGAGGGGGCGGGAGGGGGGACAGTGGGAGCCACGAACAGTGGGAGGGTGCGGGAGCCACGAACAGCGGGAGCAGGCGACCTACCTCATCTTAACGAGCAGAAAAATGGCGGCCACAAGCATCCAAATTTTTCGGATTCGGGGGCGTGTTTTCCTGTTCTGAGTGACAGACAATGTCAGTGTCTAAAGAACAGCAAAACTTGCGCCCCCAAATCCGAAAAAGACGGGGCTAAATTAGAGTGACTCATCTCCCCTCCAATGGCAGGCCTCCGTTTAGGAAGCCAGTCAATGGAGGAGAGACGGGGCAGGGAGGCGGGTTAAAGAGCACTACTAAGAAACATTAAATCTCCGACCCCAGACTGCGCAAGCGCAGCCTTTAGGTCCTCGACCTAAAAAGGCGGGTTGCCATGTTGAACAGTACAGACATTTGTGTACTTGTGTCTCTTTGTCCCCACACATTTATTTGCTCTGTTCCTTCTAACTACACACGTCAGTTCCTTCAGCACCAACAAAATGACATAGAGCACTATGCTGCGGGCTTATTTCTTCGTATTTAGCCATCTGCAAGTATCGGAGATGCTGCACAACATAGTTTAAAATCCAGTGACTAAACTAACAGATCCCAAAGTCGAGACACACTGGCTTTGTCAGTGGTTGTTATTATTCTCACTGCACTGTCTCTGGATGCTCACTGCACTATACTCCTGTTAAGGCCCTGCGAGCGACACACTCTCTCGGTATGTATGTTAACCTCATCCGCCCACGCGAACTGCACTCTTTTTACTCTTGTGTTCTGATTGGATCCAATATCTGGCAGCCCCCAACCACCAAAAACATCCCTAATACAGTGCAGAAATCACGTGAATCTTCACACATCTGTGCAGAGTTTTTGTGGGGGGGAGGTGGATGGAGTAATGACCCCAACTCTCCTCCCTCCCTCTTAGTCTGCGTGACTTCCTCTCTGCTCACATTTTACAGAGCACACTTCCTCATTTCAGTTACATAAAATACTTCTGCGGGTGGTGATCACAGGAGTCCAGGGGAGAAACCATGAAAACAGAGAGGCCCACAACCGTACGAAGGCAGCAAGCAGAAGTTCACAGGATAGCTGCACCTCCAACGAGTCACAAAACGTAGGGTCCCTTTCTGTCCATTGGTTCTCATCAGTGCAGCCTTTAGTGCAAGATTGTATCCTTCACTCGTGCTTTTAGGGTCCGTTTCTGGTACACACGCTTGTACTGTCTCTAGTGCAGTACTGTCTCTTACTAAGGCTGCATCATGTGGCCATCACTGAAATACACTTCTTCTCACTAGTTCTGTCGCTGGTTCTACATATGTATTTCTTTGGGACTGCTGCTCGGATTCCTCTACGTGGGACGGATTTGTTGTTGTCTGTGTGTTTGGGCGTCTGCGCTGCAGTCAGTGGCTTTCTCAGCTCCACGGTCATGCCACTGGTGTTTCTGATGCATCGCACTAGTGCTGCCTGAGGACAAGTGTAGCATAGGTGGCTCCTCTAACTAATGCTATTTGGAGATCAACATACTTTGGAATTTACAAACAGTAAGGACCCCCCATCTGCCCCCTTCAACGCGCCGATCTACAGGCTCACTGCAATGATCTCCCAACAAATTTGGCCATAAGAAAAGTGCGTCTAAGCGCTTTTTCTGAAGTCTGTTTGTGCCCATGTCTGCTCTTTGTGCATGTTTTTGCCTTTAATGGCGCTACCATATTTTGTCCCCTTCACCTTCTCCCTGCTCCTCAAAACTTTCAATGCATAGACAATTAAAGAGGGCGATTGGGAGGGGGGCAAATATGGTTTTGTCCGGGGCTCTCCAAGCAAAGGCCAGCTCTTGATAAGAGAAAAAGAATAATGAGTAATGAAAGTGTGCCCTGTGCATATTAAACTTATGAGCTGGCGGCCTGAGAAGCATGAGGCACGGCAAGTTAAAAAAAAACAAATTAGTCCCTATACGAAGCAGATACTGACCTACAGCGTAACAAAGCTGTAGTTGGTCCGTACTACTTGCCTTAAAACGGAAGTGACATTTCGGAACGCCACCCAATAATGAGCAACAAAAGCAGAGCAACACAAGAATGAACCAATGGCAAGGGACAGGCAGGATTACCCTTCATATTCTGTTTACTACAGGTCTTGCGACAGCACATGCGCTGACTAGGCGAGGCCTAAAAAGGGAAAATTGATGGACAGAATGCAGAACAATGTCAAACATTCACCCGAGTACAGAGATCTGGGCCTCAATCCATCGTTTTGTTGCTCGCCATTCCAGTTTGGACCCAGCCATATGCAAATCAGTCTTGGCCCTGCACCCAATAGAAACAGTCCCGAACTGCCAGGCCAGGTCCTCCCTGAACGGGAAACAAACATCCTAGGACCGGTTTCCGTCTTTAAGCCCTCATCAGCCAGGATAGCTTGACTCCAATTGATGGACAGAATGAAGAACAATGTTCCCATGAGGCACAGGGTCAAGACTGATTTGCATATGACTGGGTCTAAACTGAGCTGGTATGGCGAGCAAAAGAACAATGGATTTAACCCAGATCTCTTGACTGGCGGTGAATGTATGATTTATTCAGCAGGCGGTCCATCGTTTCTTTGCGTAGCACTTTTCGCCCTAAGTGGGATAGGTATGCTCAGACGTGGGTTCCTTGCTCACTGTGCCACTGGATTCAAGCTAGCCTGGCGGATGAAGGGTAATACCCAGAAACCGGTCCCAGGATGCTTGTTTCCGGTCCAGGGAGGACCTGGCTTGGCAGTTCGGTCTGGACTGCTCCCATGAGGCACAGGGTCAAGACTGATTTGCAAATGGCTGGGTCTAAAATGGGGTGGCATAGTGAGCAAACGAACTATGGATTTAACCCAGATCTCTTGACTGGGGGTGAATGTATGATTTATTCAGCATTCCGCCTTCATTTGTTTGCGTAGCACTTTTCACCCTAAGGGGGATGGGAATGCCCAGACATGGGTCCCTTGCTCATTGTGCCACTGGATTCAAGCTAGCCTGGCTGATGAAGGGTATTACCCAGAAACTGGTCCCAGGATGCTTGTTTCCGGTCCAGGGAGGACCTGGCTTGGCAGTTCAGTCTGGACTGTTCCCATGAGGCACAAAGTCAAGACTGATTTGCATATGGCTGGATCTAAACTGGGGTGGCATGTTGAGCAACAGAAAAATGGATTTAACCCAGATCTCTTGACTGGGGGTGAATGTATGATTTATTCAGCATTCCGTCCATCATTTGTTTGTGTAGCACACTTAGCAGTGTAGCGCCAATGCAGGCACCCTTGCACCCTAGTGCAAGGATCTCTGTGTGCAGGGGTGGATTGTTAATGTGTAGGAAGGTCCTCCTTCCTGCACATAAACAATCCTAAAATGCCATTTTGTCACTTGTATGTGTGCTGCTTCATGCAGCACACATGAAAGTCACAAAATGGCAGTTTTGTTACAGATTGTTTATATACAGGAAGGGAGACCTTCCTGTACATAAACAATCCATGGCAGTTTGCTTTTTCCATGTGTGCTGCAGCACACATGGAAAAAGTAAAAACAAGGAGAAATAATACATTTCTCCTCGTTTCGCCATTTTAAGACCAAGTTTTCCCTGCTCTTAATTTTGGTGCTGCCTCCTATGTACACTTTCCTTGTACATAGGGGGCAGCATCAAAATCAATGGGTGTTGCGGTTAAACTCCCACCGCAACACCCACTGTCCACACCTCTCACGCTAACCATAGCGTGAAAGGGGGCCTTATTTACAAGGCACCGTGAAGCCATGTTAAGTGGCTTAATGCTGCCTTGTAAATAAGGCTAAGCCCCTATCGCCACCACAACATCGGAAAAGTGATGTTGTGCTGGTGATAGGGTCTTGTACATATGCCCCTAAATGCAAACATTCCTGCGCAGATGGCACAGATGTTACTAATTGACCTGTTGTTAAGAGGACTTGAGGATGATACCCTTTTTTCAAAAATTGTTTTTTATTGATATTTTTCATACAAACATGCCTTGTAAAATAACACTCAGATTCATGAGTCTTGTCCCATGCACAGAGAGGACACCCAGTAGTTTGTAAAAACCCAATGCAAGCTCAGGAAATTGACTAACAATTAACATAATTCCTATCAATGGTGTGGATGTGCTGCAATGTATAAGCACGTCATTTTCATGATGAGGACAGACATGTGGTGGGAGAATCTAGGAGCTTCCTATGAATGAAAAATGCTCAATCCACGTGCCACGTTGCCTACATGGAGCGGTGCGTAGTATGCATAGACAGTCAAGAACCTGTGCCAGTGGACTACTGTGGTTTGAAATTCGGTCCGGGATCTAAGGCTAGTAATATAGTGTCCCACCCAGTGATGGCTACATGTTTCCAGATCTGTGCCACAGGCATCTCAGTCTTCTACCTAGGACCACCTCCTAAGCTCAGGTTCTCAGATGCTCACAAGTGGGGGCAACCAGCTTTCCAGTTCATTGCATTTGCACGATTCACAAAGACAAGATCAATGAATTTACTTCTTTCTTTCTCTACTTTTCAGCAGGGTATTATCACCAGGAGACCCGTTTTTTGGGGGATATTCTCAAGAACGTGCGATAATCATCAGCAAAATCGGTTAACGCAATGTTTCGCATCGCCGTCTATCACGGGAAAATAACTCTGTGTTATCGTCCTATTCAGAAAATGGCGGTAACATGCGATAGTTTCCCAATAACGTGTCAAATGTATGCAATAAAGTCACAGAAACGGCAATAAAAATCTAAACACGAACGTGAAAAAATTTGTGATAATCTTCACCGGACCTTCAATTTACACATGTCAGGTGGTAAAAATCACTATAAAAGGAGAAAAAAAAACAGAAACAAAACCAAAACAACTGTGAAGCACAATGGAGGTAGCCGGAGCAAGTACAATGGACAACCAGAACCCCACAAGCCCCACGGAGGACCAGCCTGGGACCTCGGGGTCAGGGAAGGGCAAGGAGAAGAAGAGAAGACGCGGTTCAGTCCGCAGGAAAACAGGATCTTGGTAACAGAGGTGAGAGAACACCATCAACTACTGTTCGTCACCTCCACTGTGTCATTGGCAACAAAAAATGGAATATGGACAAGTTGAATGCAGTCGGAGTGCTGAGGAGGACAATTGAAGAGGTCAAGAGGCGCTGGAATGATGTGAAAGGCAAAACCAAGCAGAAACTCTGCAACAACCAGAAGGCAGCAATGCAGACCGGAGGTGCGAGTCCAGCACCACAGGAGGAGCTGATTGAGATGGAGGAAATGTTGTCCACAGTCATCAGTGTGGAGACGGTGGTAGGAGTTGGGGGACTGGACACTGCTCAACATGACCTGACACAACTGCTCCTGACAAGACTCTGGGAGATTGGCCTGAGGGGAACGGTGTTCGAATGGTTTCAATCTTTTCTGGCCGACCGCAGACAAACGATCTGGGCCCCCCCATTTGCCGCTCCTATGCCGCAGCTTGAGGTTGGAGTCCTGCAAGGCTCCATACTCAGCCCCTCGCTTTTTAACATCTTTATGTCACCTTTAGCGGCTCGGGTGGAGGAGTTAGGGGCTCAGGTCGTGTCCTATGTGGACGATACGCAGCTCCTGTTCACTTGTGACAGGGGCTGTGATTTGTGAGTTTGTGTTTGAATGGTTCGGGAATAGCGGCCTCAAATGCAACTCGGACAAATCCGAGATACTGTTTTTTGGCTGCCCTGCAGACTTAAGATGGAGGCACTGGTGGCCTGCAAACATGTTCCCCCAGGCAAGCGATTCTGTCACAGCTAAGAACCTGGGCATGTTGGTTGATAACACTCTTTCCTTCACGGCCCAGGTGGCCGGCCTGACGGGGAAGTGTTTTGCCATATTAAGGATGTTAAGAAAGTTTTTGCCATATCTATCCTTGGAGCACAAGAAGATCACGGTCCAGGCCCTGATAGGATCACGCCTGGACTATGCTAACATCCTTTACCTGGGTCTTCCTGAATATCTGTTGACCCGTCTGCAGATAGTCCAAAATTCAGCAGCCAGGGCAATCTTTGGCCTCACTAGACGAGCCAGGGCGAGCAACCTTCTTGTGACTCTGCACTGGCTGCCGATCCGAAAGCGCATCGCTTTTAAGGCTTTAACTATAGCCTTTAAGGCACTCCTCAATTTCGGCGCTGGTTACTTGCAGAAAAGGGTCAACTTCTATCTACCATCTAGACCCTTGAGGTCGGCTGCCCAGGCCAATGCCATCGTGCCGTCAGTGCGACGTGTGCGCTGTGGAGGCCGCTCTTTTAGCTACCTTGCCCCTCGTCTCTGGAACACTCTGCCCCTGACGCTGCGAACGTGCTCCAGTTTGTTTGCTTTTAGAAAGGGACTTAAAACCTATCTCTTTGCTCTGTAGGCTGTCTCTGGTTTTTGGTGCCGCTTGGCTGTATGTTGTTAGTTGCTGGTGTTTGTGTGAGGATCTATAGCGCCGGGACACTCTTTGAGCAGCTGAGCGCTTTACAAAACCCCCAGTAACATAACATAACATAACAACAGCAACAGGGTGAGTAACAACCAGGGACTGGGGTACGGGGGGAGATGGGCACAATGGCGCAGATGCACAATTAAGTATAGCACAGTGCACACCCACAATGACCCTGGAGCATATCCCTGATCCCCTTGGCACACTGCAGCACACCTAGAAACTGTAAGTAGGCCCCCGCCGACGATGTGCCCAGAGATGGTTCTTCCCATGCACCACCAATCTCACAACCAACCCATGCACATGTGCTAAACCCAGCAAAGCGGCGTGTCTGTGAGCAACACTGACAATGCAAGTTACACTGCATGACGAATAACATTGCTGCGGTCAATATATCATGAAATGTTGCACACCACGACACTGAGGTGGCTGAGTGTGGACCACATCCATGAAGGAGCAGGTCACACTGACACATCCAGGTGCACAAACAACCCCTTACGTCAACAACACATCTGCGGACAAACCATGTGTCAAGGATCTATGATGTCCCTTACCTTAAGTTGTTTGTAGAGACGTTGTTGATTTTCGCAGGGATGCAAGGGACCAACTTCCCAAATGACTAACTTATATCTTGCGATTATAACTTACTACAAGGTAAAAATTAGAAATTAGGGAGGAGGGCCGGGGTACTGGACGCGGTTGGGTTCTTGCGACTTGCGACTTGCGAAGCAAAAAGTGAAATTTTTTAACACTTCTTAGATTTTCCTTATTGTCCAACTACAGTTGTCTAGCATAGCTTAAGGTATTTTTTGTAAGGAAAGAAATCTATGTTTTCCCCTAGCTGCGATTCAGTAGTAGTCTTGCCTGCGCCCAGTATTTCTTGTGTTGATTTATTAGGGGTGTTTCGAGTTGGCAGGTAGGTCTGTAGTTGAGCGTCTTCTGTGCTGTAAATAGGCTGCAATATAAAACAAGGTATTACTTCTATTCACTATTCATCAATTACATAAATTCCTTAAACTGTCTTTCCAAACTGCCTTATGACTTACTTACTTATAAAGGGAATTTGTTCTACTGTCTCTGTTGTCTTGTCTTTTCCTTTAAAAGAGAAAATGGACAGACAACATACCACGGATCCCAAAACACATTGCTCAATAAGATAAAGCCTGAAAACTCTTTTTGTTTGGTAAAATCAAATACATCTTGTAAACAAACATTCCTTAAATATAGTCTTTTACTGTTTTTTTTAAAATAGTTCTGTAAAGAAAATCAAAAGTAGTTCTTCTTTTTTTTTTCTAGAAGTTCCAAAAATTGTCCAAAGCTTTAAACCTTTCTTGCGAAGGGCGCCAATAGTATTATAAATGCATTTATCTCCTCTCTGTTTTCATTGCAGGTTTGGTCTCTTTTTCGTGGGCGAAGAGGAATCTGAAGCTGGAATCCGAAGTTGCAGAAGAGTGCTCTCGAGATTTCAGGTAAGTCTTTCGGGAGAATTCCAAGCCACTCCTTGTCCATGAAACGAGTAGAAGGCAAATCGCCTTCTAGAACAATGGGTGCGGCTTTCAAAGCCAACCGCACCCAAGCACTAACACGTACCGTCACGTCCTGTGTGCGGTACGCGTAAATTATCCTGAATGCGCTGCTTCTCTGAAAGACATTCAGAGTCAAGCAGTAGCGGTGAAAGACTTTCAGAGGCGGATCTCTGTTTCTTGCATTGTCCTTTAGTTATACAGTTACATGAAGGAATTATCCGCAATCCTTTTGAAATACGGAAACAATATGACATGACAAAAGCCTTTTTGCTAATACATTACGGAATGAATTTCAAGCAAGTCATAACGTGAAACACATTACAAGCAGACACCTTAAGTTTACACTAATCATACTGACAAGGGAGTGCTGGTGCACGGGAAAGGGGTGGGTTTTTCTCTTATAAAAATATACATTCTAGAGCCATGAGTACTGTACGTGCTAAGTGGCTAAGTTAGTATTGATAATACTTTTAAGAGGTTTAGCTAGGTACCCAGTCACACTTCATAACAGTACTCCCCTCTCAAGATCCCTCCTAAAACTCTAGGATTGGTCTTGGGTTGGTTGGATATTGAGTATAAAAAGCCTTTATTAATCTAGGAGCATTTTTTAAATTAGTTAACGGTTCCCAGGATCGTTCTTCTGGACCATAACCTCTCCAATCGATTAAATAAAAAAGTTTTCCCTGAATTCTTTTAGAAACTAAAATTGCTTTTACTTCAAATTCTGGGTGACCATCGATTTCAATTGGAGGAGGAGGCTGAGTTATTCGAGTTTTTGGGTTGTAAGGTTTCAGTAAAGATACATGAAAAACCGGATGAAAACGGTAATGAGGAGGGAGAGTAAGTCTTACACAAACTGGGTTTATTACCTTTTCTATAGGAAAGGGTCCTATATATCGAGGATTACATTTCTTATATACCTTTATTCTTAAATTTCTTGTGCTTAACCATACTTTGTCCCCAACAAATTATGAGGGTTGAACAGATTTATGTTTGTCATCACTTTCTTTTTGACTTTCTTTAGTTTTTAGCTAAAATGAATTGAGCTTCAGAATGAACAGACTTTAACTTAGAGATAAAATCATGAATTGAAGGGATAATGTTAACTGAATCCAGATTACCTGGAATGTTTTTAGGATGAAAACCATAATTGCAGAAAAGTGGGAACATTTTGATAGAAGAATGTTCCAAATTATTATATGCAAATTCTAAAGCACTTAAAAGGTCTGCCCAATCATTATCTATATTTGGTAACATACATCTTAAGAATTGTTCTATTGTTTGATTGGTATGTTCTGTTAAACCATCTGTTTGTTGATGGTAACTTGATAATAATCGAACTTCCATGTTCAATAATGTACTCAAATTTTGCCAAACATGAGGTATGAATTGAGAACCCCTATCTCTGATTATAACTGATGGAATCCCATATAAATGTATAATGTTGGTCATTAAAATTTGTGCTAAGTACTTAGCAGTTGGAAGTTTCTTCAAAGGTATAAAATGTGCCATACGCGACAATTGTTCCACCACAGTTAGAATGGTCAAATAACCTTTTTTTGTTGGTGGAAGCTCGACTATGAAGTCCAAAGAAATGGTATGCCATGGTTGAGGTGGAACAGGTAAAGGTCTAAGTAAACTACTAGGTGCGTGGTGTGAAGATTTATTTTGAACACATACATTACAGGTTTCAACAAAATTTTGTACATCTTTGAACATGGAAGGCCACTAAAACTTTCTTTTAATGACTTCATAAGTTTTTGTAACTCCCGGATGAGCTGACAAGGGGGTGTCATGATGTAGTTTCAAAACAGATTCTTGGATTTCAGGTGAAGGTACAATAATTTGATCCCTTAAGAACAGAAGTGTGTCTCTTTATTGCAAAAATGGATATTCTTTTTTCCATTTTTCTATATCTTTTGACTCAAATTATTTTTTAATATCAGTGATTACATCACAAAAGGAAAGACTAGCTTGAAAACATTTTGTAGGCAATACAGATTACAAAATGATAATCATTAAAGTATAAAGAAGACCATCTCAATTGTCTGGCAGATAAAGCTTTGACTGACTTCAAGGTTTGTAGGTTTCTAAGATCAGTGTAAATTGGATGACAAGCTCCTAACAAGTAGTGGCACCATTTCTCAACTACTGCTTTGATTGCCAATAGCTCCTTGTCCGCAATTGCATAATTTTGTTCTCCTGAAGACAGTTTTCTGGAATAGTAAGCTATCGGGTGCATTTGTCCTGTGTCTTCATTATGTTGTGATAGTATGCCCCCAAGGTAAATTGAGAAGCATCAGCTTCCACTATGAAGGGTTGGATATGGTCGGGATGACTTAAAATAGGAGCAGTAGTGAATTTGGTCTTTAAATCTTGAAAACATTTTTCTGCAGCTTCGGTCCAGTCAAATGTTACTCCTTTACGAAGGAGGCTTGTGATAGGAGTAATTATTTGTGAAAAGTTCTGAATAAGCCTATGATAGAAGTTTGTGAAACCTAAAAATATTTGAATCTGTTTTACTGAAGTTGGACTAGGCCAAGTGTTTACTGCTTCTATCTTTTTGGGGTCCATTACAATCCCAGAGGGGCTGATCACATATCCTAGAAAATCTACTTTAGAGACATGAAATAAACTTTTTTCCAATTTCACATATAGAGAATTTACAAGCAATTTTTGAAGAATGCCACGCACCTGTTTTACATGTTTTTCTCTTGTGTATGAATATATAAGTATGTCATCAATATAGACGACGCAGCAAACATCATTAAATTCATGTAAAACCTCATTTATAGAAAATTGAAAAGCAGCAAGAGCATTACAGAGTCCGAAGGGCTTAACTTGGTATTCAAAAAGACAGAATTTGGTGCGAAACGCAGTTTTCCATTCATCGCCCTCACGGACTCTCACAAGATGGTAAGCTCCGCGCAAATTCAATTTAGTATAAATTGTAGCCTGTTTTACCTGATCTAATAATGTAGGAATGAGTGGCAAAGGATACCTATTCTTAATTGTTACATTGTTTAAGGCTCTATAATCTATACACACACGTAATTTTAAGTCCTTTTTCGGAATGAAAAAAAGAGAAGATGAGACTGGAGATTTTGAATGTCGACTAAAACAGTTTGCTAAGTACTCATCCAAATAGTCTCTTAGGTGTTCCTTTTCTTTTTCCGTAAGTGCATAAATTCTACTGCATGGTAACGTGGAACCTGGAACTAAATCAATTCTACAATCAAAATCCCTATGAGGGGGAAGAGTGTTTGCTCTTTTTTTGTCAAAAACATCTGTTAAATCAAAGTAATCCAAAGGAACTCCTTCTAGCAATAAAATACTCTGCAAGTTGTCTACAAAGTCAAATCCTGGAATGATGTTTTCTTCCACAAGTTCTCAAAAACAGTGGATACTACAATGAGAGGAGTTGAATGTGATTGTCTTTTTTACTCAGTCAATATTGGGGTTATGTTTCATTAGCCATGGAATTCCCAAAATTAATCTAAATTGTGGTGCATCTATGACGTCAAAAGTTATTGTTTCTTTGTGAATGGGGGAACAACTCATTTCTAAAAGTTCTGTCTGTTGTCGAATGGGACCTCACGTGAGTTCTTTACCGTCCACTGCCTAAACTATTTCCGGATGTCTTTTGTTTTTAAACTAAGTTTGCTCAAAAAGCGAGCATCTATAAAATTTCCTGTATCTCCAGAGTCGATGAGTGCATCAATTTCCCAAGAGGTTTTTGAATCTGTCAAGACTTTTAGATTTACTTTTATACATAGATGTCGACACCCAAGGGGTGGCGCAATGGAGGCCAAACTAGAATAAGCACTCGACAAACTGACCTCGTCTTTTATCGAGTGTTCTAGTTTTCCGATTGAACCTGTGTAAGTGCTAAATCTGAGGTCTTTTTTATTTTTATTAGGACGTGTTGGGCATTCCTTAACGAAGTGGCCTGTTTTTCCACAATAAAGGCACTGGTTTAACCTATGCCTCTTTTCCTTTTCCTCTTTTGAAAGAGGTCCTCGGATCGTACCTTTCTGCATAGGTTCTACAGGATCCAATTTGGTAACTACTTATTTTTGATTATTGAATTTCTCTTTGAACAATATTACTTTATGATCTGTTTTACCTCTTTCTCCCCTTCTTTCAGACAATCTATGATTCAATTTAACGACCAGGTCAATGAATTCGTTTATATCGTTTGGAGGTTCCAAAATTTGCATTACCATGTCTATCAATTCCTCTTTTAACCCTCTATAAAAGAGTGCTATTCTTTTGTCGTAAGGTCATTCAGCTTCTAAAACTAAATGATTGAAAACTGAAATATGATGAAGTAAATCAGAAGAGCCTTGTTTTAAATTTAACAACTCATTATCTGCTGATTGCACGAATACATGTTTAGCAAAAATCTTTTTCATTGCCCGTTCAAAATCCCTAAAATTGTATAAAATTGGATTATCTCTTTCTACAAGCGGGACTGACCAAAGGGCTGCGTCTCCACCTAAATAAGACAAAATATAAGCCACCTTGGATGAATCATCAGGGAAAGCTGTAGTTGTAGCCAAAAAATGCAAATGACATTGGTTCATGAACATGGTGAATTTCTTACAGTCACCATAGAACCTCTCAGGTTGTGCTAGAGGAACAGGCACTGGAGTTATTACTTAAATTTGCGTTGGGGTGGCCGGAGAGGAAGAGGAGGTTGGATTAGAAAGCGCTGGCTGGAAGGTTGCAGGTTTTAGTACTGGTTTTCGGATTACATCTTGAAGAGTAGGTAAATCTCTACGTAAGGCTGCGTTTTCTAATTTTATGTCTTTTAACATGGTTGCTATGTCCTGCAAAGATATTTGTGAAGTTTGATCCATTGCGTCCAGGTGAAATTGTCTTTGTGGGCTTTGCCTTCTGTCAAGGATCTATGACGTCCCTTACCTTAAGTTGCTTATACAGACGTTGTTGAATTTTGCAGGGACGCAAGGGACCAACTTCCCAAATGACTAACTTAAACCTTGCGGTTATAACTTACTACAAGGTAAAAATTAGAAATTAGGAAGGCGGGCCGGGGTACTGGACGCGGTTGGGTTCTTGCTGTCGACCTGTGAAGCAACAAGTGAAATTCTATAAGACTTTTTAGATTTTCCTTATTGTCCAACTACAGTTTTCTAGCATAGTTTAAGGTCTTTTTTGTAAGGAAAGAAATCTATGTTTTCCCCTACCTGCGATTCAGTAGTAGTCTTGCCTGCGCCCAGTATTTCTTGTGTTGATTTATTGGGGGTGTTTTGAGTTATCAGGTAGGTCCCTAGTTGAGCGTCTTCTGTGCTGTAAATAGACTGCAATATAAAACAAGGTATTACTTCTATTCACTATTCATCAATTACCTAATTCCTTAAACTGTATTTCCAAACTGCCTTATGACTCACTTCCTTATAAAGTGAATTTGTTCACGGACTCTCACAAGATGGTAAGCTCTGCGCAAATCCAATTTAGTATAAATTGTAGCCTGTTTTACCTGATGTAATAATGTAGGAATGAGTGGCAAAGGATACCTATTCTTAATTGTTACATTGTTTAAGTCTCTATAATCTATACACACACGTAATTCTTCGTCCTTTTTCTGAATGAAAAAAAGAGAAGATGAGACTGGAGATTTTGAATGTCGAATAAAACAGTTTTCTAAGTACTCATTCAAATATTCTCTTAGGTGTTTGTTTTCTTTTTCCGTAAGTGCATAAATTCTACTGCACGGTAATGTGGAACCTGGAACTAAATCAATTCTACAATCAAAATCCCTATGAGGGGGAAGAGTGTTTGCTCTTTTTTTGTCAAAAACATCTGTTGAATCAGAGTAGTCCAAAGGAACTCCTTCTAGCAGTAAAATATTCTGCAAGTCGTCTACAAAGTCAAATCCTTGGATGATGTTTTCTTCCACAAGTTCTCAAAAACAGTGGATACTACAATAAGAGGAGTTGAATGTGATTGTCTTTTTTACTCAGTCAATATTGGGGTTATGTTGTATTACCCATGGAATTCCCAATATTAATCTAAATTGTGGTACATCGATGACGTCAAAAGTTATTGTTTCTTTGTGAATGGGGGAACAACTCATTTCTACGCTGCTTCTCTGAAAGTCATTCAGAGTCAAGCAGTAGGGGTGAAAGACTTTCAAAGGTGGATCTCTGTTTCTTGCTTTGTCCTTTAGTTATACAGTTACATGAACGAATTATTCGCAATCCTTTTGAAATACGGAAACAATATGACATGACAAAAGCCTTTTTGCTAATACATTACGGAATGAATTTCAAGCAAGTCATAACATGAAACACATTACAATCAGACATATTAAGTTTATACTAATCATACTGACAACAGAGTGCTGGTGCACGGGAAAGGTGTGGGGTTTCCTGTTATAAAAATATAGATTCTAGAGCCATGAGTACTGTACGTGCTAAGTGGCTAATTTTGGATTGATAACACTTTCAAGAGGTTTAGCTAGGTACCCAGTCACACTTCATGACACCATGCCCCAGACTCCCAACTTCCACCAAGAGCCCAATGTACCCGGTCTGCAACAACTCAGCCATGTATCAGCACAGAAGTCAAAGGCTCGCAGCATGAAAGGGATACAGGGCAGCAAAATCAGAGCTGCAGGGGCAACTCTCTCAAAATGCAGCACACACACATATTATTCAGAGCACACCAACATTGACAACAATGTGGTACAAACTGCAGCACATTCAAAGCAGAACAGAGGACACAACTGGTGCCACTTGTGTGTAGAAACTGGCCAATCACATTTGGCATAACAGGGAAATGTGAGTTGATAATGTACAAGTACAAACACACATCTGTGATGTTGTCAAAATGTTCACTGTCCTGCATGAAATAGGCAGCTCCTCCCAAACAGTCATAATGTACATTGTCATGCAGTCTGTATGTAAACATGTACAATGCGTCAACATACATGTGAAGACAATGTTAAACTGCAACTCCCCTTCCCATTGCAGAGGGAGAATCAACACCTCCTGCAGAGCAGACCCAACAACTCTTTACTGATGACGAAGAGGACCTCCCCACCTTCGACACCGATGCCCTCCATCAGCTCATGAACAGCCTCGCCACCCCACCTCCAGGAGCAGGGCAGCCCAGCTGCATCGAAGAGACCCGACCCCCTGCACAGACCACACAGCAGGAAGCACCCACCATCACAGCTACCTCCCAGGACCCCCCGAACAACACATGGCCTTCCAAAGCTGTGTGTTGGGGTGCCAGGGGAAGATGGCTAAACAGGTGCGGTGGGGTTCGACCTCATGGCATCCAAACTAGATGCCATACGTGGGTGTCTAAGTCCCATCAGTGACCACTCACAGTCCCAAACTGACACCTACAGTCTGCTCCATGCTCTCCAATGATCCACGGCTGACATCGCTGGAGTCCTGACTCTAAGGCAAGAAGAAATGTCTAGTCAGAGTGGCTCCAGCGATGTCAGCCAGGAGTTGGGACACATGCGGAGGATCATGGAGAACATGGAGCGGACGCAGGCGGAAAGAATGGCTGCCAAGGCTGCACACCAGCGAGAGGTAGCTGGGTTCTTCCTCATCATGGCATTGCTGCCACAAGGCCTAGCGAAGATGAATGCTGCTGCAACCACTCCATCCACATCTCTGCCCCCTGACGTGTCAGTGCACGCAGTGCGGCAGACATTCCACCTCCGGCCCTTGATGTGTCACTGCCACACAGTGATGCAGACAAAATGACACCACCCACAAGTGAGGCACATGATACATCTGTGGACGAAGATGCAGAAGATTCTGCCTCAGTGGTAAGAAGGACACAGTAGCATTCATCTCCGCCATATGGCCTGTTTCTGCTTGGTTCTGCCCTCTGCATCATCACCTTCCACTGTCACCTGATACACTCTGTGACACTCACCTTGGTCCTCGACATGGACTGTTTTGGTTACCAATGACACAGCAATCAGACTGCGGACTGAACTCTTCCTCTTTCGATAAACTTGCCATTTCCCGAAAGGACTCTGGCTGGCCCTCCATGGGGCAACACTGTAAAGTGGGATTTGCATGGCCCTGTACTGCTCCAGCTACAACATTCCACTGAATGTGCATTAAACATTCAAATTCACACAGATGTGTCATGTCTATGACCATTCAAGTGGGCAAGTATGGATGAATGTAGGGTCAGTGATTCCCCCTTACGTCCATGTTGCCCATGTTGTGGGACTTGAGTCACAGGGTGCAACATTACCGATTGCGGTCCGGGTTGCGCCAATACTACAACAGAGACACACGCATTAGTTACTTCCTTGTCCAGCCCAGAACAGAACCATGCCCAGAGCCCCGGGGTCATTATTCACACCCCTTTACTGGACTGGCATACACCAGGCCAGCCCACTCCCTTACGCTTATAGAGGGGGACGACAACCCTACATGTCCCAGGTCTTCCCTGTAGTGATCTGCTGTTCACAGGTCTAGTTGTCAGAATGCTACAGCCACTCCTTGAGGACTGGTTTACAACCACACCACACCCATCCAGCACAGGCTTCACAGGACATGTGACCCTGCCAATAAAACGGGCCGGGCGCACGTGCTCGAGGCCATTTCCACTGTCTATCTGGGTGTGTCCGTGTGGTTATTATTTATGCATGAGGGCCTAGGGCCCTACCACATCACATTCCCCACTGCTGGAGGTGACATGATGGCATCCGCACCACGATATTCAATCATAAATGGCCCATGACTTGTTGGTGGCAGCCGAGGCACTTTGGCAGGCACAGGCCCCTTGCCACATGGCGATGACTTGAGGCTCACTGAGTTAGTGGCACCAGAGCTGAGCGGGCATGCAGCCTGTGATGATGCGAAGGCCTTGATACGCTGTCCTGCCAATCAAGGTTTGATTTGAATTGTGAGCCCAGCTGGACCGCAGTGTGCGCCAAAGGCAGCAGGCGGCACAGACATGACTACACGATGCAGTGCAGCAGGGTGCGCTGGGGACCTGTGGCACAGAATCCAGCGATGGCTTAGGAGTTTGCACTGGAACGTGGTGGGCCCTTGGGGAGACATGCCGCTGGCCACAGGTGAGCATTGAGGCCTGGGTGTGCAGGGTCGGACCTGTCTGGGGACCAGGACTAGGGTGCTTGCGGAAGATGTAGGAACCATGCACACTGCCTGGGAAGTTTGTGACAGCATTGGTGAACAGGCCACGGTGGTCTAGTTTTTTCCTGCACCTTGTTGGATGCATGTAGTTTCTGTTGCGGTGATTGTGTGCAGTGTTGGCAAGGGGCACAAGTAGTACATGTGTGAAGTCAATTGCCCCCAACACGTGCGGGAAGCCAGCTATGGCATAGTTCCCTTGCTTTGTCTCCAACTGGTCCTGCGCAGTGTGGGGAAAGTGAAGGTGCAGGGGTATCAAGCTGATACAAACCGTGATGCTTATAGGTATGATAAATCATTCCTAATGAGACCGTAGCAGAAGTTCATGTGGTCGCAACCTTCCTTTTCTTTCCATCGAAGGTTACGACCACACACACGTCTGTTACGGTGTTTTTGTGCAGGATTGATCATGCCTGTAAGCATTCCGGTTTGTCTAAGTGCAATACACTGTACCAGACTATGTTTGTGACCTTACGGACGCGTGACCATTGTCACTATTTATCCAACAGGTTTCTGAGTACGGACTTTCGGAATATGGAATTGTATTGGGGATTTCCAGGACGATATGCAGTTAATTGGATCGACAAGTTGTCCTGATGAAGTTCCCCGTTTGGGAATGTAATGCGTTGGCTGATGTTTTTGTGTTGTTAATTTATGTTTTTGTAATAAAGTACTGTTTTTCCACTACTGTTGACTACTGGACTTCATGACCTGGCGCACACCCATTTCAGAAACCACAATCTTGGATCTGGAGAACAGAGGCGCCAGGCAACAGCTGGGGTTGGGGTTGGTTGCGCATAAACCCTACGAATTGGGACAAGCGTGTGGTGCGGATATAGGGGCCCGCCGTTGCTTTTGTGGACATGCATCCAAGACATGTGTGAGGAAGTTTGATAGGGCTGGCTGTGAGACTCCTTCCACTCTGGCAGTTGTTGGTTGGAAGGTACCAGAGGCCAACAGGTGAAGCACAGCCAGCAGCTTTGTCTGCGGAGGGATGTTGGTTGTCCGCTGTGTTGGTACCGTCAGCTTGTGGGCAATGTGGGTCAGGATGCGGAGGATGTTTGTCCTTTTGAGCCTGTAGTGGGCAATGACATCCTCTGGCGTTTAATCTCTGAGGCTGGTGCGTTTTTGGAAGGTCCACTGTCTTGTTCTGCAATGTCTCTGAGGTGGATGTATGACGTACCACGCGTACTTTTACAACGCGTACCGTTACAACGCTACTTTTACCACGCAAGTCGTTACAACGACTTGCGTGGAGGGGCGCTGGATAGTACATTTTTTAATTTACTATTCCAACTCCAGTCCCCGTGGACTCTAGGGAAAGGAGTTGGATAGTAAATTAAACTATTTACTATCCTGGAGCGCCCCCCAGCGCAAGTCGTTGTAACGACTTGCGTGGTAAAAGTAGCGTGGTAACGGTACCGCGTTGTAAAAAATGCGTGGTTACCGTTGTATACCCTCTGAGGTAGTCCGGGGGGGTCCTGGGGGTGGGGGGGGTGTCCCTGGGTTGTGGCGGTGGGTGTTGTGGCCCTCTTGGGTCTCCAAGCTGCATGATCATTTGCTCCATGGCATCTGTTGGTCTTCAGATGTGGCTCTAGGCTGGGCTCCCTTTTATACTGCTGGTTATCATCCTGCTTAACAGCAGTAAAAGGCAGGTGTTAAATCCCTGCTGTTAACGCACCTTATTGCCTGTTTTTGGATCACATCGCAGATCTGGCTGGTTGTTGAGAATATCGCATAGTGGTGTTTTCATGTGTTTTTGCACAGGAACGCCTATTCTGCATATCCTTAGCGTTAGTTGTCGCTCTCATCCGTGGTGATGTTTTTTTGCGGAAGCTATTGGTGGAAAACTGGCAATATCGGCAGTTTGCACCAGCTTGAGAATGGGGTGATAATTCTTTCACCACTTTTGCTGCGCTAAAGTGACGATAACTCTGCGATAAGTCCTTGAGAATTTGCCCCTCTGTGTATTAATGAGATTTTTATGTCACTTGTGTGATCTGCCGGCACACTTCCCGGCAAAATGACTGGAGTGCAACACACTGCAATGCCATGTGGAAGCAGTTTGCTAGGCCACATCTGGGACTTCTGTGAGAAGCAGTAGTGAACAACCAGTGCAGCCTGGCATGAGTCAAGGACATGTAGTGCACATAATTAAACTGTAATAACATAAGGCGCGCATTTCTTGAGACTATAGGTATATGATGAAGGATTGTGCGCCAATCTTTGTCAGAGAGCTTGATCTGGAGGTCATGGCTCCATTGACACTTAAGAGATCTGTCCCTGGCAAAACCTGACCTTGCCTGAGTTCGAATTTTACATTCATGACCTTATGTTGTTTGGGGCTCCATGTCAATAGAGTATGCAGCACCATGTCTGCCTCGGGCCCCACATGTGCAGGCTGTGTGTGGGAGCCTGAGTTGCCAATCTTGAATCATCGAAGAAATATCTTTCTTCATTCCGACTCTTACCTTTCAACTCTAATAACTTTCCTAACAATAACTTTCCACTGTGGGCTGGAATAAGAGCTGCACCGTGTACTAACCTGTTGAGCTTCAGGAAAATGCTCAAAACATGGCTGTTTATGCAGGCCCACGCTAACTCCACCCATTGGTCCCAGCACACGCTAGAGCCAGCGCCATGAACCCTTTTAGTGTACGTGCGCTATGTAAGAAATTGTAAACATAACCGTGCCCAATCATAAAGCAGCCCTCAGAACATAGGATAAGAAAGAAGGAAGAAAGAACAGACCGAGACCAAAGTTCTATATAAAATATAAGTCATGAGTAGATAGGAAAATAATAGGATAAGAAAATAAACCACAGAGTAATTTTAGAAATGGGTGCTAGGGAGTGAAGGGTTGCTGCTCGCTGTCAGCATAGGGTCCCCAGATCAAGGAAGGGCCTATTGGTTCACATTTTCTCCTGGGGCTCACCTGTCATCCGTTGGATGAAAGAACAAAGTGTCATAGCAGAGTTTGCCTGCAAGGTCAAGCGCAATGCTCCGCTCAGCTCCTCCTTGCAAGACATCATCTCATGCCGAGAGGGGATGACACAGGGTTCACAGCACCACCCATGAAATTTTGCATGCAGCTTGCAATTGCTGTATTCATTCGAGCAACATGTTGGCAGTCTGTTTAGCATCCTTAGGGGTCTTGGAGGACTCATTGCTGGCATTGGTGGGCGACCATCGACCTTCAGGGTCTCTTCAAGAAGCGTTCCTGTCTGTCGTGGATAATGACTACCACATGTAGTTCTAATCTCCCTGCTGCATCTGTCTGCATCTTGTCCGTTATCAATGCAGTCTGATTGGTGAGTGTTTAACACCCATGTCTCTGGTTCCCACAAGACTTTCTAGGCTGCTGTGTCCATCCTCCAAGGGTTCCCTCCTGACAGAAGGTGCCATAGTTCACCATCTAGTCCCAGGCCTCTTCTGAGCGTGTGAAGAAGAGGCCTTAGTCACATGCGTTATCCTCAGCTTCGAATGGAAAATGCAGAGCATTTTTGATTCCCATTTCTCTCAATCTAGACCTCACACCAGTGAAGAAGGCGCAACGCTGTTGGACTGTCATTTTATAGGCAAGGAATATGAGGGCCTTGCTGTCGCACACCATAAATTGTCCAGGGCCCCTGGCAGCCCTCATGAATAGATCTTGGTCCTGAAGTGGAGGGCTTTGGCCATTACAGCCCAGAGAGGTGCCCCAGGATGCAGGGGCAGCGCCAAAACATTGTGCGCTCGCTCAAGTGAGAACGTGGACAATCTCAGGGAAGCGACCTTAGTGGTCAGCCAGTCCTCCAGAAAGGCCACCAAGAATGGCACCACAACTAAAATTAGAACAGTCTCCGTACACTCTTTTTATCCTTTTAAACAACCCCTAGTAAATCGTGGTTAGCAGTTGCTGTTTAAGCTAGTTAAACTCCCCAAGACAAAAATGTGAACACTACACTTTCCTTAACAAACCGATACCTCCCACTAGCTAACCTCCAGGGCTTAGATGCAAATGATTGACTAGTGATGGTAGTAGAGCAGACACAAGCCAAGAAGTTCCCATCTAAGGCTCCTACTGACCCAATCGCATCAGCCCCATACTCCAACTTCTGCCAGTCAACCTACCAAACTCCATCACCACTCCAACTATTTCTGAAGATGTTCCAACAAGGGTATTGTCCTGGAATATAGCTGGCCTTAAGTAAAAAAGGGTGACATCTCTTGGATACACTTTCTTGCCACACACTTGATCATCGTTCTACAAGAAACATGGGACTCCAATGAGGTTTTTTTTTATCTAGATGGCTTTATTTCGTTTTGCAAACATGCAATTCCATCGAACATGGGCAGAGCTGGGGGGGGGGGTCTTCGTTTAATGTTTAGTCTCAAATTTTCTTACCAAGCCAAATTCATTGACTCTTGGTCACCCTACATGTTAGCAGTAGAAGTGGTAGGGAAGAATCTTTCTACCTTGTTAGTGGTAAACATCTCCAAAACTCATGAGACCGAACATCTTCTGGCCCTAGAGGGCCATTTGTAAAATTACGGGAAAGGAAGACAATCCTACTATAACACGCTAATTTTGGCGGATTTTAATATTCATAATTGCAGCCTAAACTGTTTTTCAGTGCAGGGGGAGGAAGATGGCTTGCAGGTGTCAAACCATTTTGAACACACATCTTCAGGCATCTTTTTAGAAGGTTTCCTTGCAGCCTACCATCTACACTGTTTACAGCAATCAGATGCATCTGCTCTTGTTCCCACTTTTGTAGGTAATTTGTAGCTCAAGTATAATTGACCACATTTTGCTATCTGCTCTACTAATATCGGTTGTAAAGAATCTAAGTGTCATTTGGAACGGTTCTAGTGATCACAATCTCCTGGTACTGGTTCTTTTTCTCCCTGCTGCTTTTAAAAGCGGGGTTGTGACCCAAATCTCGAACACAAATCTTAGTACCAAAGACCAAGCACAAAGACTGAAATGGGAAAGGATTATCCCAGAGAGCTTTTTGGAGAATTTGTATATTACCTGTGTTAAGGAGTTTCAAGTATGCAGGGACCCAGCTCCATATGACAAAGCAATTTTAGATGCCTTTGACACAATCACCAAGCAGGTTGCCTCCAAGCTATCTATTAAAACTAGAGTGAGAAGCCCAAAATTTAAAAGGTGGTGTAATTATACCTGCTCGGTTGCTCATAAGGAGCTAATGCCGGCCCTCAAGTTAAAACCAAGGAACATAGTTCTGACTAGGAGCTGTAGGAAAACCTACAAAGTGACAGTCCAGGAGAGGAAAAAACAGATAAGGGAGCAGGCCTGGGAAAAGCTTAGTCAGGCATGTGTCTTGGCTGACAGCCCCAGATTTTGGTCCGTGGTCAATAGTTTTTCTTCTCCGATGTGTCAAATTCTAGTAGAGAATGTGTAATACCTGCTGAGAATTAGGTTCAGCACTTTGGCAACATTACAGTGATTCCAACTCAACAGAGGCCGTGGGACACTAAGTTCCCAGTCAAGCAAGTTATTCCCTCCATTTTAGAATAGATTAGGTTCATAAAGCTATCATCTCAACATCCGGTGGAAAGGCCCCTAGTGCCGATGGGGTCCCAGCGGACCTTTAAAAGGCTGACCCCAAAGTCTGGGCTGAGATTTTACCACGTTTTAATGCTGTATGCTCCTGTGGTTCCCCCTTGTCATGGGCAAAGGCGGTCATTATACCAATTTTTAAAAAGGGCGCCCGGGATGACCTGGCATGTTATAGATCAATTTCTCTCTAAGACTCTGCAGCAAAAATTATGGGGAAAGTTGTCTTGGGTCGCCTAACAGCCTGGTTGGAGGATGCTAACATTATTTCAGATATCCTATATGGATTTAGGCAGGGGAGAGGGACATTGGATCAATGCCTTATTCTTCATCTGGTGATCGGGAAGTACACTGTTGCCAAGGCGGGTACTTTGCGCCTGGCCTTCATGGATCTAAACTCAGTTTTTGACCTTGTCAATAGGTCAAGACTGTGGTTGATCCTGCGTGACAATGGGGCTAGATGCTGGTCTCTTTCCTGCACACTGCGCATACAAACACCACAGCTGCGGTACGGTTTAATGAAGATGGCAGTCTGACAGACTCCTGGGCAGTAGGAAGAGGAGTCCGGCAGGGGTGCATCTTGGTTCCCCTGCTCTTTACACTATATGTTAATAAGTTGGGGGATTTTCTAACATCTTTCTGCAACGATATACCCAGGGCGGGCACTAAGATGCTTCCCGCACTTCGGTGCGCAGATGATGCAGTCTTATTGTCCAGAACCGCAAGGGGTCTCCAACATCTTTTAAACTGTTTTATTGATTTTATGGATTCATTAGATCTGATTACAAAACTTAAGAAATCTCATGCCATGACTGAAGGTTCTCGAAAGGCAGCCAAGGTCAAATTTTACTGTAATAGGTTCGTGCTGACCAAAGTGTCTACATTCCCATACGTAGGGGTACTTTCTGATGACCAAGGCACTTGAGGTGCACAACAAATTTTGAAAAAGAATGTATTAACCAGAGCGGCAGGGGCTACCCTGGACTTTGCAAAGAGATTAGGGTCAAAACCCCTTCCTGTGCTATTAAAGGTCTATGGGCCATATGTATCAAGGCCAAATGGGTTTGCAAACGCGGAAATTCACAGAATTTCGGCGTTTGCGAACTCATTTTCGCAAAATGGTATGTATGAAGGAATTTGGGTGCAAAATAAGGAATCACAAAATTTGCGATTCCTTATTTTGCGATTGCATTTAAGGAATCGCAAATTTTGCGATTCCTTAAATGCAATGTATTAAGCAACAAAAAAAATCCAAAATGCCCTTAAGGAATCGCAAATTACCACCAACTTCTAGTTGGTGGTAAGTTGCGATTTCCTTGAAAAATGCACATTTCAGCATTTTTCAAAGTGTCATGTGACGCACATACATAACCTTAGGGCATGTATGTGCACCACATGTGCACCCATACTTATTTCAGGGGTGCAACAGGGTGTCCTTTGGACATCCCTGCACCCTTAAAATTATTCTCAATTTGCGATTAGCAAATTGCGAATCGCAAATTGAGAAAAAATTCCCATTCCTCCCTATGGGCCAGAAGGCCCATAGAAATGAATGGGAAAGTATTCCTTAATTGCGAATTCGCAATTTGCGAATTCGCAATTAAGGAATATCAAGAATTCCCTAAAAAAAATGGATTTTCTTGATACATACCAATTAGCGATTCTGAAATAGCGATTTCTTAAAAATCGCTATTACAGAATCGCTAATTGGTATCTTGATACATATGGCCCTATAATGCTAAGTGAATTCCTATGGTCACTTACGGGTACGACATTTGGGGATCCAAGGATGAAAAAGGGAATTCAAGGGGCTGAGAACATGTTTATCCGTAAACTTCTTCTGGTCCCTGTTGCCACCCCGTTTTTAATTTACTTGAAGAACTGTGAGTGGGTTACATCTCTGACCAGATTGTGGTTGCCCCGTTGTTACAATGGCTGAGAATTTGGGCTCAACCAACCCCAAATTTAAACAAACTCATTATTTCGGATTGCATTGCACTGGAGGGGGCTTTACATATTCCATGGCTGAAATACATAAAGGATCAGACAAGATGTCTTGGTTGCCCTGAGTTGTTTTTAAAACCATGGCCCCTGGGCAAGACCGCTATTAGAGACCTTAAACAGCAGTTCATGGACAGACGGCAAGCCCCTAGGGAGGACATTGAGCTAGTTAAGCCCTCAGTGAGAAGGTTTGTCTTAAAGATTGGGACGATGATAGATTCCACCCAAGTCTTTGGCATGAAGTCCAAACAACTGGCATTAATAATTTGGGTAACTATGGGCCCCCAGTGAGGAATATTTGACTTGAACAGTTCCACTGGTACTCCATCAGTACCGGAAGCTTTGCCTCCCTGGCTCACTGAGAGAGCTCTAGCCACCTCTTCCAGCGTGAACTGCAAGTCTACTATTTCAATATTATCCTCTAACATATCACTAACCGGTAAATTGAGGGACTTCTGCCCGTTGTACACCTTTGAAAAATGTCTGACCCCGGACTCCTCAGGTATAGCAGATTCTACAGTAGGACTGCCCACAAGTTGTAAAAACAGCGGGGCAGATTTATGAAGGCCTTGCGCCGCCGGTGCGTCATTTTTAACATGGGAAAAAGTGACGCACCGGCGGCGCAAGGCCTTCATAAATAAGGCCCAGCATTTTCACTGCTCTCCAAAAGTGGCACTGGCCACTGCAGTCTTTTCCTCCATAATTGTTCTCCAGAATTCTTTTATTATCTAGGCTCTCATACAATTTTTTTGACCAAGCAAATGCTCTGCCTCCACAAAACTCCAACACCAATCAAACCGGCAGGGACTTCCGGGCATTGGGGCTCCCCTGCGGTCCTCAACATCATGGCCATGACCCTTCTTTAAAATTACTTTTAAAAATTGGCCCGGTCCCTGGGACCAAAAATGGTCTGGGGGAGGGGGTTATTAAAGAGAACGAAGGTGCACACCTTTTATTTAAAGTAACTGAATGGTCTGAAGAGTTTCTTCATTTGCAGTTACTAGGGAGTACCAAGATAATCTTCGGGGTTGCTAGCTTTCTGGTCGCAGCTATGCGCACAAAAACCAGGAAGCTATCCCCGAAGGACATGGAAGGGCGCCCTCATTACATTGCAGATTTAGCTAATATTTCTTAAATTAACTACTCTTCTTATGATTACATTGCGAATGTACTGTTTTTGTTTTAACATCTAAACTATTGACTGGATTTACATAGCACTTTGACTGATTTTTAAACAGTTTTAACCATATGAATTATACGATATGTAAAATAACTTTTTAACAACTGTTTTTATAAATTGTACTGTATTGTTGCTTTTATGATTTTAACTAATCGAATAAAGCTGGCTTTTGACTTTGACTTTGACTTTGAATGGTCTGAAGACAACTTCTTACTCTTAACTAATGGTTCTATGGTGCTGCACTTACTGTCATGCCAAGTGCCTGTTCAAACGCAATAAATACTAGTAAGAAAACTTACTAGCACTGTGCACTGTTCACTGGGTTTCAAATGAACCCTACTGGATTATTCAATACTCTAAATAAATCAACAAATACTAATCTATTATTATCAAACATCAATTTCGCTTCCAAATCATAAATGAAACTATGGATATCAATCCATCAAAATAATCATG
Source organism: Lissotriton helveticus (assembly GCF_964261635.1). Taxonomy (NCBI): domain Eukaryota; kingdom Metazoa; phylum Chordata; class Amphibia; order Caudata; family Salamandridae; genus Lissotriton; species Lissotriton helveticus. Next base: position 1,295,085,694 of record NC_136069.1, read on the forward strand.
AATTTCAACAATGGTCACATAGTTTACAATATGTATATCAGAAACAATGCATAACAAAACATGAATAATGTGTTTCTTGTGAAAGCCCGATACATTTCGGGACTATATCGTCCCTTCCTCAGGGGCCAACCTATAAAAAACATGTAGTACTACTTATTCAATGATATAAATAATACAGACAACCACATAAATTAATTGCATTACCCAAATTGTCTACTCGTCACATTTACTTGCTGCTAAGTGATAACCCTGTGAATGGTCAATTATATTGTGTCTGTTGTTTAAAAATGAACAAGTGAGGTTAATTACACCCATAGTACTCCCAACGTGAAATGAATCTAAAACTGAGTGTTATCACTAAAAACACCTCTTGTCAAGAATGCTGTAATCTGCTTCACAAGTACCTGAATGGAATAAACAAATGCTAAATCCAAAAACTAACAAATGAACAACTATTCCAGTCTCCCCATCAATGGGGCTATCCTAATAGTCTCTGAAACTCACCTCCTGTTTTATATGGGTCCACAGGTTTCCCAACCGTAATGTCATTGCTTATATCAAGATGCTAAAAACAACAAACAACATCTATCAATAAATTGCTCCGGGTGCGTAACACTATAAATGCCGAAAAAGACTCAGAAATGTCATCTTATCAGGCTACTAATATATCCAATGGAATGAATATCGCAAAGCGAAACTCCCTACAACAACAGAAAAAATGGTTTCATGAGAACTGATCCTAACCTAATGTTACCAAAAAATCATGTTGCCTACGAGTGAACCAAATCAAGCCTTACCGTTAACGGAAGCCGTCTATCATTGTATGTCCACGTTGGAAAAATTCTTCAGGTTACTGGCGGAAATGTAGCTTTTTTTTATAAAAAGCATGATGAAAAGTAATGGAAGTAGGACAAATCCTATGTTGCCGGAAAAGGCATTCTATAAACGTTTGAAAATAGTAGCGGGATAGTAGATAAAGAAAGAGGACTGCGTAAAATAAGTGACAAGATGACTATTGGTGCTGCCATATGTAAAAGGCGGATACCGCCTCTAAACGGAGGGAATTGCTTAACAGCGGTGATTCATCCAAGACCTAATTTTTATGAAACTAGTAGATGGTCCAGACACATTATATGTGTGCCTGTGCGATGAAAAACATGCGATAAACGTACCTAAATGCCACCTTCTCCAAACATGTGTTACCGCTGTTAAGCGTGAGGATGAAATAAACTCTTAACCAAAAGGTAGTGTACTGAAAAGGAATTCATAAACCTATCATGTTCAAATCACCGGTTGCGTGACAATAAGATGCCAGAACAGACAAGAGAATTTGTTCACAGAGAACCCAATTAAAACCACAAGAAAATACTAAACAATTAGCTTTTTTGAACTCATACATACCTTCAAGACACTAATTAATGTGTCAAAAAACCTGGATATCAAACCATCTGACTCATAATTTTAAAAATGGCAGATACTCCCATTGCCACATAATGAAGTCAGTAGATTTATAAAGAATAAGACAGAACATCCAAAATCGTGCACATTGTGACAACCCCACTGTGTGCTAAAGTGTGTGTTATTTAAGATGCTCTCTAGTGCAGCAATAATATTATTCCATGTGTTACGTTGCCAGTTGTGTGTTACAAAAAACAACTCCTATCTAGTCGATCATTCAACCCTGATGGGATCATCATGTCTAAAAATTTGATCCAATACATTTCTCTTTGCAGAAGTTTCTTGGTGATATCTAACCCTGGGTGTGCCCACATTTTCTCAATGATTTGAAACCTCAACTGTGAGATGGTATGTTTGGCCTCCTCCGAATGTGTTGCAAGGGTAGCCGTTGTGCTTCTCATTCTGATTTTACTTTTGTGTTCCGTGATCCTGACTTTCACTTTACGCTCAGTCTTCCCTACATAGGCTTTACCACACTGGCATTTAATGCAATACACCACATTATTTGAGTTACAATCACTGGTATGCTGGAGTTTAATTTTCCTTCCTGATGATGCATGAGTCAAAACATTTCCTGTTATTACGTTATTGCAATGTATGCAATTATTACATTTTTTTGTCCCATGGAAATCACATGAATGCCTGCTATGTTCGGGAGTAGATAACAGTGAACGAAGATTCTTGCCCCTTGTATAGGAGTTTATTTAAAAATATTCCATTGAAATCTGTCTCATTTTCTATCAGCTTCCATCTGATTCTTTTGACTGTATGTGAGACAGTGGAGAATTTAGACACTAATACCAGTCTCTTGTCTGTCTGGTCTATGGAAGTAACAATTCTTTGTGCTCTTTCATCTGTGCTTGCATTAAACATTCATGAAGAATGCTTTCAGGATAATCCTTTGCTGAATATCGGTGCTTATACACAAGTAATTTCTTTGTACATGTGGTGGAATCCGAACAGATTCTTCTAATGCGGATGAATTGTGAATATGTTACATTTTTTATCAGTCCTTTAGGGTGGAAACTGGTGTATGCAAGCGCATTATTCCGGTCAGTTGGTTTGCTGTAAACGTCTGTATCAAATGTATTGTTCCCTGAAGATTTACTGACGAGTACATCTAAGAAATGAATACTTTGATCCTCTATATGATAAGTGAATGGTATTCTGGGATTGATTGTGTTTAACGTCTCAATCATGGTTATTTTTGTGGCTTTGGAGTCAAACCATATAAAAATGTCATCAGTGTACTTACAGTACATTTTGATGTTTTGCCACCACCCTTGATTGGACATGATGTTTTCATTTTCAAATAAAGCCATAAATGTATTTGCATAAGCAGGGGTCCCCGAATATCCCATGGAGGTCGCCGTCAGTTGTGCCTAAAATTGTCCCTGACATTCAAAATAGCTATGATGCAAGCAGAATTTCAATAATTGCAAAATGAAGATCTTATTCACGTCAATAGTTTCCATCCGTAATAGTGCCCATTCTACTGCCTCAAGACCCGATGCATGTGATATAGATGTATATCGTTTAACCAAAGCCCTGTGGCAGAGGGCAGAGGTTTAGCGCGCTGAGCGCTGTAAAGCCTTATTTTAATTCTGTTTTGCTTGCCTCTCTGCTGCTGAGTGCTAGCAGCTTCAAAACTTCATTTCCCCCGCTGACTACAAGCGGTGAGTGGCGTACTTTGTGTTTTAACTTTCCTCCCCCACCCCGCCCTCCTGACTCCTCCCGCCTCGGCGTCATCGCCTATTTAGGCTCCGCCCACTTCTGCCTCGCGATTAACCAAAGCCCTGTGGCAGAGGGCAGAGGTTTAGCGCGCTGAGCACTGTAAAGCCTTATTTTAATTCTGTTTTGCTTGCCTCTCTGCTGCTGAGTGCTAGCAGCTTCAAAACTTCATTTCCCCCGCTGACTACAAGCGGTGAGTGGCATACTTTGTGTTTTAACTTTCCTCCCCCACCCCGCCCTCCTGACTCCTCCCACCTCGGCGTCATCGCCTATTTAGGCTCCGCCCACTTCTGCCTCGCGATTAACCAAAGCCCTGTGGCAGAGGGCAGAGGTTTAGCGCGCTGAGCGCTGTAAAGCCTTATTTTAATTCTGTTTTGCTTGCCTCTCTGCTGCTGAGTGCTAGCAGCTTCAAAACTTCATTTCCCCCGCTGACTACAAGCGGTGAGTGGCATACTTTGTGTTTTAACTTTCCTCCCCCACCCCGCCCTCCTGACTCCTCCCACCTCGGCGTCATCGCCTATTTAGGCTCCGCCCACTTCTGCCTCGCGATTAACCAAAGCCCTGTGGCAGAGGGCAGAGGTTTAGCGCGCTGAGCGCTGTAAAGCCTTATTTTAATTCTGTTTTGCTTGCCTCTCTGCTGCTGAGTGCTAGCAGCTTCAAAACTTCATTTCCCCCGCTGACTACAAGTGGTGAGTGGCATACTTTGTGTTTTAACTTTCCTCCCCCACCCCGCCCTCCTGACTCCTCCCACCTCGGCGTCATCGCCTATTTAGGCTCCGCCCACTTCTGCCTCGCGATTAACCAAAGCCCTGTGGCAGAGGGCAGAGGTTTAGCGCGCTGAGCGCTGTAAAGCCTTATTTTAATTCTGTTTTGCTTGCCTCTCTGCTGCTGAGTGCTAGCAGCTTCAAAACTTCATTTCCCCCGCTGACTACAAGCGGTGAGTGGCATACTTTGTGTTTTAACTTTCCTCCCCCACCCCGCCCTCCTGACTCCTCCCACCTCGGCGTCATCGCCTATTTAGGCTCCGCCCACTTCTGCCTCGCGATTAACCAAAGCCCTGTGGCAGAGGGCAGAGGTTTAGCGCGCTGAGCGCTGTAAAGCCTTATTTTAATTCTGTTTTGCTTGCCTCTCTGCTGCTGAGTGCTAGCAGCTTCAAAACTTCATTTCCCCCGCTGACTACAAGCGGTGAGTGGCATACTTTGTGTTTTAACTTTCCTCCCCCACCCCGCCCTCCTGACTCCTCCCACCTCGGCGTCATCGCCTATTTAGGCTCCGCCCACTTCTGCCTCGCGATTAACCAAAGCCCTGTGGCAGAGGGCAGAGGTTTAGCGCGCTGAGCGCTGTAAAGCCTTATTTTAATTCTGTTTTGCTTGCCTCTCTGCTGCTGAGTGCTAGCAGCTTCAAAACTTCATTTCCCCCGCTGACTACAAGCGGTGAGTGGCATACTTTGTGTTTTAACTTTCCTCCCCCACCCCGCCCTCCTGACTCCTCCCACCTCGGCGTCATCGCCTACTTAGACGGGCCTCATGTGTCAGCGCAGCGGACGCGCGCAGCGGGCGCGACGTAGGCGCGCCGGAGTCGCACCAGAGTCAAGCCCGTCTGCGCCCGTCCAGGACGGGCCTAGGGCCTAGGGATGTGGAGACTACCATCTCCTATTCATCCCCCGCCCTCATGCACCTTCGAGCTGCTGACTGCCCCCTATCGTTTGACACCTGGACACGGATCACTTCATTAGGAATCACTGGTAATCTACCCCCCCACCTTGGCCCGCTCACTCCCCCCACTTCCCTCACTATTCCTGAGTCGCAGATCCGCCTACTATATTTGAACACTCGTTCTTTAGTCAGGCATCAAACTGACATTTTCCATCTACTCACGACTGAAAGGCCTGACGTTCTTTTACTTTCTGAGACCTGGCTTACGGACGACTCCCTCCCGGACATACTGGCAGCATTACCTCCTGACTACTGCCTGCTTAACACCAACCGCCATGGGGGTCGCCCGGGAGGGGGGGTCGCGGCGGTAATACGTAAGGATATTCAGGTTATCACCCCCACTTCCATGATCTTTCCCGATGTAGATAACCTTGTCTTCAGTCTTGGAACCGAGGTGGGCGCAGTTACTTTTATGGTACTCTACCGCCCCCACAATCCATGCCCTCCTTCCCCGCACTGTTTATTGAGCAGCTTGCTAGCATTGCTACCTCCTCTCCACGCATAGTTATTGCTGGGGACTTTAATTATTGGTTTCAGCACAGGGACGCTGGCCCCCACGCTCTCGAATTGTTTGAAGGTCTCTCGAGCCTGAACTTCAGCCAGTTAGTCACCTCCCCCACCCACAGTGGTGGCCATATACTTGATCATATCTGGGTCTATGGGGTGAAGCCCTCCCACCCGCTCATTACACCTTGCGTGTGGTCGGACCACCGCCTTATCGACACCACCATCTCGATGGCTGGTCAGGTCAGGATCCCTTCGCGGGGGGGTGGCATGGCCCGTAAGTGGAAGGCCGTCGACTCCTCCAAACTGCTAACTTACCTGTCTCACACACGTCCCCCTTCCCTCAATAACCTTGACATTAATGAGCTAGATGGGCAAGTGTCTAACTGGCTCATATCAGCCAGCGACATCTTTGCCCCACTAACTAAGTTCCCTCGCTCTCGTCATAACCATTCTCATAAATGGTTTACTCCACTCCTTAAAACTTTACAGTTAGAACTTCGTCAATTTGAACGCAGATGGAGAAGAGACTACTGCCCGTCAAGCAGAGATATCTATGTGGCAGCTCGTAATAGGTATAAATCCGCTATCTCTGCAGCCAAGAAAGCCTATGTCTCCGAGCGTATCCTGTCAGCTCCCTGTAAGTCGAAGGAGATCTTCAGAGTTCTGGACGAGTTCACGTCTGACGCCAGAACGCTCCTGTCCCAGGCCCCTACCCAGGAATCTTGCAATGCACTTAGCACCTTCTTCTTACAGAAGATTGTTTTGATTAAGGGCACTATCCCGGTCACTTCATTGGACGCTGTTTCCACCACATCCCCCCATAATGCTTTCTCTATCACCCAGCTTCCCCCACTAGACGCTATATCTCTAGCCAACCTGGCTGCCCGGATCAAGTCTGGCTCTCCTGACGACCACTGTCCACCTTCCATACTTTGCGACATCTGCCACTCTCTACCCGATTGCATCCTTCCTCTGCTCAATTCTTCTCTTCTCTCCGGGACGGTACCCAGCTCCTTCAAGGAGGCCGTCCTAGTGCCCCTGTTGAAGAAGCCTGGAGCCGACCCTGCCGTCCCGGCAAACTATCGTCCTATCTCTCTCTTACCCTTTTTCTCAAAAATCTTGAAAGCCCATGTCACTGCCTGCCTCTCGGGGTTCATCGAGAGTTCCATCTTTCTCGAGGCCAACCAGGCCGGCTTCCGTCCTGGTCATTCTACGGAGGCTGTGATCCTGGCTGTCCTAGATACCTTGAGAGACGGAGCTGACAAGGGTACCTCCCAGGCCCTGGTATTATTAGATCTGTTCGCCGCTTTCGACACGGTGGACCATAACATCCTTCTCCACCGTGTCGAACAGGCCGGCATCCAGGGCCTGGCGCTGGCCTGGGTGAAATCTTTCCTTATGGGGAGATCCCAGTCTCTCAGCCTAGGTACATTTAGGGCCCCTAGGGAACATCTGCCTTGTGGGGTCCCCCAGGGCTCCTCTCTATCCCCTCTTCTTTTCAATCTCTATCTTCGCCCTCTTCTTTCTTCTCTGAGGCAGTGGGACGTCCGCGTCTTCAACTACGCGGACGACCTACAACTCATTTTCTCTCTAAACTCTTCTTCTGCTATCCCCACTTTTCAGGCAGTCATGTCCCACATTTTCCAGTGGATGTGTCAGAACCAGTTGAAATTGAACCCTGGTAAGACGGAGCTCTTCCTGCCGGGTAAGAGCGCCGTCCACTGGGGTCCACATTTCTGGCCGATAGAGCTTGGCTCTCCTCCCTCCCCGGTAACCTCGGTGAAAAGCCTCGGGGTCACTATTGACGCTGGGCTCTCTCTGGGGCCGCAGGTGGGGACAGTGGTTTCCTCCTGCATGTTCCAACTACGCAGGATTAGGAAGGTGGCCTACCTTCTCACTCCCGATGCCTTGCTTCAAGTCATCATGGCCCTTGTTCTCTCCCGCCTGGATTTTTCAAACTCCATCTACTAGGGTTTGCCCAAATGTTCCATCAATAGGTTGCAAGTCATTCAAAACCAGGCGGCGAAACTGGCCCTCGGGATTCCGAAGTGGCAGTCCGCCAAACCCCTCCTTATCAAGCTACATTGGCTCCCGGTCAGCCTAAGGGCTGCCTTTAAGGTTGGCTGTCTTATTTTCAAATCTCTCTCTGGTTCCTGCCCCGCTTTTTTGAAATCCCTTATCCGACCCTACTGTCCCTCACGTAACCTTAGATCACTTCACTTACATCTTCTGGTGGTCCCTCCCTTTAAACTCTGTAGATCTGGGGGTCGAAGATTTGCCTTCCTCGGCCCCAAACTTTGGAACTCTCTCCCCCTCCCAGTTAGGACTTCCGGTACTCTCATTCAATTTCGCAAATCACTAAAAACCTGGCTTTTCCCACAATCCTGCTAAATCCCCTTTGTTTCCTCAGCACCCCTTCAGCGCCATGATACCTCCGGTGACAGTGCGCTATACAAAATCCCCTTAACATAACATAGTGCTGTAACATCTATGGTGCAAAGCACCACTGTTTCAATATTACCTTCTTCAATAGACTCCAATTTTTGTAAAAAATGTGTTGTGTACTTTAGATATGAACACCATCCCTGTACACATTGTTGTAAATAATGATCCAAGAAGTCCCCTATGGGGTCAAAAATTGAGCCACATCCTGATACTATTGGACGAAAAGGCATCTTTATGGATCTTGGGGATCATATATAGTTTTGGTCTCCGTGGATTGACACTAGTAAGAAATGCTCTAGTTTGATCAGTGATCCAATCCTGTTTTGTAGCATTATCTAATAGCTCCGCCAATTATTTTTGTAACTGTACCGTTGGGTCATTCATGAGTTTCATATATGTATTATCATCGTCCATATTTGCATTCACCTTTGCCACATTATAAGATGTATCCATAATGACAATTGTACCTCCCTTGCCCGCTGGTTGCATTATTATTTCCCGGTCATTAGCTAGGGTTTTGATAACCATTTTATCCTGTTTTGTGAGATTATCTCTCTTCTGGAAAGATAATTCAACTGCTTGAGATCATTTTGTACAAGTATTTCGAAAGTATCCAGCATTTTATGCGAGACTGGTGGAACAAAGGTGCTTCTTGGTTTAAAAAGGCTGATGGATGTTACTAGCTGGTTTTGTTCAGGAGGTACTACATTGGTGAAAAAATGTTGTAATCTCAATAACCTCATGAATTTGTATAGGTCAGCTTCAACTTGTAAAGGAGTTGATGTCACAGTGGGGACAAATGTCATCCCACGTCCCAAGATGGTTTTTTGTTCTGAAGTGAGTTGTTTGGAAGAAATATTGATAACTAAATCACAGTCTTGCCACTGCGAAATGACTCCCGCGCTTTTTTCTTTGTCCTCTCCTTGTTTTTCTGGTGGCATTAGTGTGCTGCGATCCGTTGGTGCCGGAGATCGGCCTTGATCTGGAGCCTGAGAAAAAAAAGTAACTTGAGAAGCTATCTCGGGTGTTTGGCCAGATTTAGTAAATGGTCCTGCCCCAGGGGATGGGATCCCCGGGACCAAAACGAGCCTGGGGAGGGTGGCATATATCAGCCTCAGGAGGGGGGCACTCATCCCCCCTCCCATTTGAATTAAAAGGATTCAAAATTGGTAAGCCCCTGGGGGATGGGGTCCCTGAGGCCCAAAGCATTAAGGAAAGGGGGCCACACAGCCCCCTTTCCTAAATAACAAAAAAATAGACCAACCAGCAACTCACCAGTAGCGCGCCCCCTTTTACCACTACACTGCAAATGTGCCTCCTGGTGCGATCTTGGTCAGGGAATTAAGTCCCCATCACTACTGAGGGTCTTTAGGGGCAACTAGCCCGCCAGGTACTTCCAGTAATCCATACACGGCTGGTTTGCTGAGAGGTGGTAGGAGGCCACGCCCCTTTTTACACCACTCGGTGGTCGGATGATGAGGTCCCCTTGTGTCCTGAGGACCTCAGGACTAAACTGCAGTGCGCCAGGAGCCTCATTTGCAGAAAGGTATAAAAAGGGTGTGTGGCCGGTGACCACTTCTCAGCAATTCCACTGTGTGGGGTTTACTGGAGGTAACAGGTAGGCTAGTTTGCCCCTAAGGACCCTCAGCAGTTAAGGGGACTTAATTCCCCAACCAAGAGCGCACCAGGAAGCGTGTTTGTGGAGTGGTGGGCAAAGGGGGCGTGGCCTGCTAACAGAACCTAGCAATCCTGCTGTGTGAGACATACTGAAGGTAATCGGAGGGGTAGTTGGCCCCTAGGATTTCCTTGGGGGTCAACTACACCATCTGTTACCTCCAGTAAGTCCCACACAGTGGGATTGCTAAGAGGTCTTTGGAGGCCACGCCCCCCTTTGTCCATCACTCTGCAATTGCACCTCCTGGCACACTAGTGATTGGGGGATGAAGTCCACTTTACTTGTGAGGGACTTTCGGGGCCAAGAAGCCCCCTGGTGCCTCCTGTAAGTCATACGCAGCAGAGTTCCTGTTCAGAGGTCCAGTCCCATTCTCCAACACTCTGCAAACTTGATTACTAGTTAAAGAAGCATTTGCAATGCAATAGGTCTTGCATTTCCGAGAGTTAGAGCTATTGGCGTTGTAAATGTAAAAGTTTTTTTACTAATATTTTTGGGAGTGCAGTGGATGTATGTTTTGTGTAGTGGAATTACGTGGTATGTTGTGCAGTGACATTATGTGGATAGAAACTATGCGGTATTTAGTGTATAGGAGTTATGTAGAGTGGGATTATGTTTTATTGAGAGTAATTATATGGTATGATAGTCTGCGTTGTGGAGTGGTAGCCTCAAGTTTAGTCTTCCTCATTTCCATAGCTAATCTATTACCTCAATGAGACACAAAAAAAGAAGGAACCACTGAGGAGCACTTCTGAACCTAGTCAGAGGTATGAGCAGGGCCACTGGAATTATGCGACTGTTCGGCCGCAGCAATTTTTGCTTAATTATACATTTTCTGCATCTGCCACATAATCCATTATCTGCAGCATAATCTGCAGATTTGAACAAAAAAATCCTTGTTTCCACCTCAAATGGCTCAAACGTTTCCAAAAATGCAGCGACAAGTGTTACAGCGTGGTGGAAGGCCCTTTGCAAAGCTGGAATGGTCCCCTGTTACTTATTGCTAAATGTGGTTGTTAAATTGGTACTAATGGTGTGCAAACCACTCTTGCTTCTTTCTGCGCCTCTCTTGCCTCTTTTTGCATTTCTCTTGCTTCTTTCTTTACTTTTTTTCCTCTTTCTGTACTTCTCTTGCCTCTTTCTGCACATCTCTTCTGCGTTATGCTCTCCCCTTCTCTATGCACCTCTCTTGCTTCTTTCTGCACCTCTCTAGCTTCTTTCTTCTGCACATATCTTGCCTCTTTCTGCACCTATGTTGCTACTTTCTGTACATCTCTTTCTTCTTTCTGCACACTCTTCCCTCTTTCTGCACCTCTCTTTCCTTTTTCTCCACCCCTCTTGCCTCTTTCTGCACCTTGCTTGCTTCTTTCTGCACCTCGCTTGCTACTTTCTGCACTTCCCTTGCTTCTTTCTGCACCTCTCTTGCTCCTTTCTGTACCCCTCTTGCCTCTTTCTGTACTCCTCTGGCCTCTTTCTGCATCTCTGTTGGTTCTCTCGGTACTTCTCTTGCTTCTTTCTGTGCCTCTCTTGTTTCCTCTGCACTTGTCTTGCCACTTTCTGCACCCATCTTCCCTCTTTCTGCACCTGTCATGCCTCTTTTAGCTCCTTTCTTGCCTCTTTCTGCAGTTCTCATGCCTCTTTTAGCTCCCCTCTTGCCTCTTTCTGCAGTTCTCTTGTCTCTTTCTGTACCTCTCTTGCCTCTTTCTGTACTTCTATTGCCTCTTATTGCACATTTGTTACTTCTTTCTGCACCTTCTATTGCTTCTTTCTGCACTTCTCTTGCCTCTTTCTGCACTTCTCTTGCCTCTTATTGCACATTTGTTGCTTCTTTCTGCATTTGTGTTGCTTCTTTCTGTACCCCTCTTGCCTCTTTCCACATGTCTCTTGCCTCTTTCTGCACCTTTGTTGCTTCATTCTACACTTCTCTTGCTTCCTTCTGTACCTCTGTTGCTTCTTTCTGCACGTCTTGTGTCTCTTGCTGCACCCCTCTTGCCTATTTCTGCACCTCTCTTGCTTAGTTCTGTACCTCTCTTGCTTATTTCTGCACTCCTCTTGCTTATTTCTGCACTCCTCTTGCTTCTTTCTGTATCCCTCTTGCTACTTTCTGCACCCCTCTTCCTTCTTTCTGTACCTGTCTTGCCTTTTTCAGTAGTTCTCTTGCCTCTTTCGGGACCCCACTTCCCTCTTTATGCACCAGTCTTGCCTCTTTCTGCTCCTCTTTTGCCTCATTCTACAGCTCTCTTGCCTCTTTCCGCACCTCTAATCCTTTTTTCTGCACATCCCATGCCTCTTTCTACACCCCTTCTGCCTCTTTCTGCATCTCTCTTGCCTCTTTCTGCAGTTCTCTTGCCTGTTTTTAAACCTCTGTTGCTTCTTTCTGCACTTCTCTCGTCTCTTTCTGTACCCCTCTTGCCTCTTTCTGTACCTCTCTTGTTTCTTTCTCCACCTCTCTTGCCTCTTTCTGCACCTCTGTTGCCCCTTTCTGCACTTCTCTTTCTTCTTTCTGCACCTCTCTTGCTTCTTTCTTCACCCCTCTTACTGTACCTCACTTGCCTCTATCTGCACTTCTCTTGCTTCTTTTTGCACCTCTCTTGCTTTTTTCTGCACCTCTCTTGTTTCTATCACCGACTCTTTTGTCTCTTTCAACCCTTCTCTTGCTTCTTTCTGCACCTCACTTGCTTCTTTCTGCACTTCTCGTGCTTCTTTCTGTAATTTTCTCTATCTTTCTGTACCTAAATGGGAAGTGGAAGCTGTCAAGTTTGAAGGTTTGTGTGCTCTCATGACATAGGTATATGTCTACTTGTACATGTATTCTCACATGCGTTATGTATCTGAAGATGGTAGCTTAAAAAGCTGGTAGCTTCTCCTATAGGTGGTCAAATCTTCTCAGTTCTGCTCTGTCATTCGGTTGCACAGGCAGACATGTTGCATGTGTGTAGGTGTTATAGAGCCCCTTGTGAGCAGAACGAAATACATACACATTCTTATACACAAATTTACAGAAGATGCTGTTTGAAACACAGGTATTTGTGTTTATTTTTTTGTAACATGTCACTAGGTAAAAGCACAGACACACGCATGCTTACCTTCTCAAACTTGGTGAGACTTACAACAGTGATATGGTTAGGATTGCCGTTTTACATTTGGTAGGCCTAACATTCTTAGCAGTCGATGAATAGTGATCCTTCAAGAGAAAAGTGAAGTTTAAGACATCTTGGGAGAGGTATTAGTCATTAGGCTAATTTGTATGAGTCTGCAGAAAGGTACAGTCGAAGTAGGCATCTTTCTGCACCTCTGTTGCTTCTTTCTGCACTTCTCTTGCTTCTTTCTGCCCCTTTTCTGCTCTTTCTGCACTTCTCTTGTCTCTTTCTGCATTCTCTTGCTTCTTTCTGAACCTTTCTTCCTCGTTCTGCACCTCTCTTGCCTCTTTCTGCTCTTCTCTTACTGCTTTCTGTGCCCTTCTTTCTCTTTGTGAAAACGTCTTACCTATGTAGGCATAGTTAGAAATTAACATATAAAAAAACAAAGAAATTCACTGAAAAAAACACAGGTTTCAGGGACGGTATAGTTAGAAATTAGCATATATAAAACAAAGAAATTCACTGAAAAAACACAGGTTTCAGGGACGTTATTGTTAGAAATTAGCATATATAAAACAATGAAATTCACTGTAAAAAACACAGGTTTCAGGGACGTTATAGTCAGAAATCAGAATTTAAAAAACATTAGAAATTCACTAAAAAAACAGGTTTCAGGGACGTTATAGTTAGAAATTTACATTTTAAAAAACCTTATAAATTCTCTAACAAACTGACAGGTTTCAAGGACGTTTTAGTTATGTTGACATTTCACTCATTTAAAACTAGAGAAATTCAGCTGTTATAGGTAGCTGAGATAACTATAACTTGCGCCCCTGCAATGCACTGCTGATGACATCACATATTAAATCACTCATGATCAGTGACATCACTTATAATATGCATTGCAGGCATAAGTTATAGTTAGCTCAGGTAACTATAACTGCTGAGTGTATCTAGTTTTGTATGAGTGAAATTTGAGCCTAACTAATAACGTCCCTGTAACCTTTGTTTTTTTCCAGTGAACATCTAAGGTTTTTTGAATTCCATTTCCTAGCTATAACGTTCCTGTAATCTTTTTTTTTTTTAGTGAATTTCTATGTTTTTTTACTTCTATTTCCTAACTATAATGTCCCTTTAACCTTTGGTTTATTAAGTGACATTTTCTTTTAATTTCCTAACTGTGACCTACAAAATTTGAGAGTGAGTGTGGGACTGAGTGCATGAGTGTATCAGTGTGTGCGTGAGTGAAAGTGTGAGGGTCTCAATGGGTGTGTGAGTGTCTGTATGGGTCTTGGAGTGGCTGCATAAGTGTCTAACTGGGGTTGGGAGTGGGTGCATGAGTGTTTGAGTGGGTCTGTGAGTGGGTTCATGAGTATCTCAGTGGGGCTATGAGTGGATGTGTGAGTCTGTGTGGGTCTGTGAGTGGATGTGTGAGTCTATCAGTGGGTTTGTGAGTGGATGTGTCAGGGTCTGAATACATCTCTGATTGGGAGCATAACAATCTGAGTGGGTCTGTGACTGGGTACGTCACTGTCTACATGGGTCTGTGACTGGGTAAATGAGTGTCTGAGTGGGTCTGTGAGTGGGTGCATGAATGCCTGAGTGGGTTTGTGATTGGGTGCATAAGTCTCTGAATGGGTCTGTGAGTGACTGCGTAAGTCTCAGAGAGAGTCTGTCAGTGTGTGGACAAATGGTGAAGGGGTCCCCATCTCTCGGCCTATTTCAGCTCTGGGGATCGCATTCCCTGGGGCCCGACCATATACAAATGAGGTAGGGGACTACGAGGCCCCCTCCCCAGACTGATTTTGGCCCCGGGGACCCCATCACCCTGTGTCCAGCCTTTTAACTTTGTTTTTTTAATGGAGGGGGGCTGCACTGCCCCCCTACCTGGACTGATTTCAACCCCAGGCAACCCATACCCAGGGGCCCAGCCACAGACAAATGGGGGAGGGGAGCCATGCAGCCCCCTTCTAAGGCCAATTACGGGTTTAGGGACCCCGTTCCTCAGTGCCCATACTTTTATTTATTTGATTATTAATACAGGAGGGGCTGCTCTGCCCCCCTCTGCAGGCTGAATTTGGCCCCAGGGACCCGATCCCCTGTGGCCCGGACATCTCTCCTGAGTGCCCCCAGGTCACCCAGTGTGAAATGGGATCAAAGGCGGGGAGCCTGAAAGCCCCACTGTTCCTGCCAGCTCCCTGCCTCCTGCAGGAGCCGGCATTGCTCTGACGGACAGGGGGCTGCTGAAATGCAGCTTCCTGTCTGTCATAGCAATCCTTAGCCTGATTCCCTGCTTGCTTGATAGCGGGCAGGGAAACAGGTGAAAGCTCTGCTTCTAACAAGCGAGAGCATTTGGTCAGCTTTTGCTAGCTGAAAGCAGAGTGTTTGCTGTGACTTGGTAAGAGCTGTCAATGCTCCTGCCAAGTGACAGCAAACAGCTATGTCCCTAGGGTGGGCCGCCAGGTACATAGCAGGAGCTGGTCCTGGGGTGTGGTGGTCCCTAGGGTCATATATGGATCAAGGATGGGGGCTGCATGGCCCACCTCCTTTCATTTAGTAGGGCCAGCCCGGAGACCTGATAGCCCCCAGGGCAGAGAATGGCCCCCTCCCATTTAAAGATAGCATTTTGGCCCCAGGAGGTGGTAATGTTCAGGATCTGGGGGTCTCAGAGGCCCCCCATTACAAACAAATTAGCCCCCTGGGAGGTTGTGATCCCTGGGGCACACCGGGTCCACGAGGCCCCCTCGATTTATTTAGAATTAGCCCAAGGGAGGTGGTAGTCCCCGAGGCCCAGGGGGTCCAGGCGGCCTCCTCAAAAGACAATATAAGCCCCGGGGAGGTGGTGGTCCCTGGGGAATACAAATGCCAAAGGATGGGGGTCCTGTGCGCCCCTGTCCTTCATATATATATATATATATATATATATATATATATATATATATATATACACATATATATATAAATCCAACCTCGCCTTGCTGCTTCCATAACCTTGAAAAGACCAGCGCGGACCCAAGAAATTTTCAGTGCATTATTTTATTTTTGCCGATGCCGCCATGACGCGTTTCGGGAGATCCCTCCCTTGATCACATGACATCTCAGTGATTTTTTCATACCCTTTTAAAGTGCCAGTGCATCTCTAACATCATAGACATAGAAACAATACTATACATATATATATATATATATATATATATATATGTTACTCAAAGTGATCCTTCAGCCTCTGGGACGCGCTCAGCAGTGTGTGCTCTGCCTGGGGGTCGGATCCTGACCCAAGAAATTTCAAAAGACAAAAGAGGCGGCACAATCAGGATGTATGAGTTTAAGCCTTTATTTCAAGACTATTCACCCCACCAACGCGTTTCAGCCTTACACGGCCTTGCTCACGGTATATATATATCTCTGTTCACAGCGTTGTCTTAAATCCCAAAAAACTCCTTGGAAACAACCACCATGGACTCCAAATGCATGCAGCAGTGTTTTATTCTTCAAAAAGCAAAACTCACTCGACGCGTTTCGAGACCCTGTCTCTTGGTCACGAGTACCGTCAGTGAAGTGCAAACAGTTTTTTAAATAAACATGTGATTGGTTTCCAAGTGCCATAGAAAACAGACTTCATTATTTCATTCGTAGGAAAACATTTACAACAAAATAACCTTTGAGCAGTGTTTGTTAAAATTTCACATCACTTTCTCAAACATCATTATTGTAATTTACATGTACCCTTATTTTTGTAATGATTTTGTAAATATACCATCATTTTTGGAGATCTTCCCAATTGACATTACCTTACAAGGTTATATGCAGGGATGTGTGTTTTTTAGCAATAAAGGCTTTATTCATCTTTTTTGAATAAACATTATTCATGTCATCATTGCAACAATTGCCTTTTCCACATTCCCTTTATCAATTAACAGTATTTACAAATAAACCACACTTTTATGCCGCCCTAGTGGTCGCCAGTAGGTAGTTATAGTTAGGATTGGCTACCATAGTAAATCCGCAACATTCTATTGGGAATAACTCTGGCGCCGGTTGAGAAATTTGTGTGTAATTTTCCAAAATTTTGGCCAGCTCCGCTCCGCTCCTTCCCTGGAAGTTTCAGGGGGATTCGTGAAGTGGGGGCTGAGAAAAAAGGGGGGTCCCAAAACATGTTTTCCCCATGTTAATTTCCGTAGGACGGTCTGACAAGTCTACAGCCCGAACCGCTGAACGGAATTACGCCAAACTTGGCAACATTGTAGGGACTGGTACGCAGATGTGCCTTTGCTATATTTGGTGAAAATTGCTCCAGTGTTTTTTTTTAAAATTAACTTAAAAAACACATATATATCTATAAGCGCTCTCCGAGTGCTCACAGGTGCGCGTAACGGGGAGCGCACCTGGCGCGCTATGGTAGTGCACGAGCGGAAAGCTGATTGGCTATCGGGTGTCTGTCAACATTCTAAACAGTCCGGAGAGTTCGCCATCTTGTGTCTCGGTAGAATCGAGACACAAGAGGTGAAAAAGAAAGGGGAAATAATTAAAAGGGGGCAGAGTAGACACCCCCTGATCCCTTATGTTTTCTGAGGGGGGCCTAGAAGGACCCTGAAGGGCAAAAAACCTTTTTTTTATTATACATTTTTGTGTGGTAAGCGCTGGGTGCGCTCCCCGGTGCGCTCTCCGGTACGCACACCCTGAGCGCACCACGGGGAAAAACAGTGTAAAAAAATAGAGTAAAAAAAGAATGTAGAGTGTTTAGAGGTAAGTTAGCTCTGAAAAGAGCTGTTGTGTTATGTGGGTGTTTTTTGTACCTACAAGTAGGTACCAATGCAGAGTGTTATATTCAAGAGGAAAACTCTATTCCCCTCATCTGTAAAATGAACACCATCTCTCCTATAGATGTCTTGCATGTTGTAACGCAAGTTGTTGTGGTAAATGGAACCCATACCATAGTCTCTGAGGAAAGCAGAAACAGTTTTATTTACATGTTTACTTGCTTTCTCAATCTGTGGCCAAAATTGGTTGGACCAGTTCCATTTTTGCCTTTGGCATATATTAGAAAATACCAAGGCAGTTTTTGGAAAAAGTGACATCAATTGCCCAAAGATGTCCTTTAAAAACATTTCCAGACCTACCCCAGTCAAAGTGCCTAAGTCATTTCCACCACAGTGCACAATTATAAGGTCAGGGTGTGGTAGATGCATAAAGGATTTTACCAATGGTATCAATTGGTGACTCCTCAATCCTCTCTGTCCAATCCATACAATGTCCACATATGGCAAATCAAGGTTGTAAATACCTCTGTTAGCTGCGTATGTTTGACTCCAGTGGACAAAGCTATGACCCACAAACCAGACTTTTGGCATCTTGAAGGTAGATGTGCTTGTATTCAGATGAGTTGTGGAAATGAAATGGCAGTTTGAAAGTAGGAGTTATATAAAAAAGCGGTTGAGATTCAGTGCACTTGAAAAACAAAAAATGATTGGTGCTTTCTTAACATTCTCCACTGAAAACTAGGGTGCATGCTTTTGTTTTTTCAAGAAACATTGCACATGATTAGCTGGTACATTGAGTGGTCAAACACCCTTGCTGCTTTTTTTTCAACATAGTATGATGAACTTCTGAACTGTGTGCTGGGTTAGGAGGGAGTTACCATGGTAACAGGGGAATGAGCACTGGGGGGATGGGTGAATGTTATGTGACTTTCAAAGTGTTCAAAAGTACAACCAATTAAAATGTCCAGTTTGTTACTCCACTTCGTTAACTCCTTTCTTACTCCTTCTGTCCTGTTACTTCTACACTCCCCTTCCCTCAGTCTCTCTCTGTTAGCCTCATTCTCTCTGACCCCTTAGTCTGTCACTCCTTTTCTATCATGCTCACTCCCTATAACTCAGCCACACTCCATAACTTATGTTTCTTTCCTCTCTCACTCAGGGCCTCATTTATGAGAAATGACGCATCGCTGCGTGAAAGCAGCGATGCGTCACTTCTCAGTGCGCTCTCCTTGCGACATTCCTGATGCGTCATATTTAATGTATGACGCATCATGTCGCAAGGAGTTACAGATACGTCAGTATTTCTGACGTATCTGTAAGCGCAAAAGTGACGCATTGCTGGAGTGTGTCACAAAAGTGACGCAACTCCAGCAATGCATCCTTTCACATGGGGCAAGCCCCATGTGAAAGGGCCTGCGTCAGTCTTACGCCTGCTGTGAGGCAGGTGCAAGATTTTGACCTAAAAGTGACGCAGTGAAATCTCATAGATTTCCCTGCATCACTTCTACGACCCTTCCTTGCGTCAATACGCCCCCTTTGCATACATTATACATGGCGCAGGTATAATGTGGCGCAGGGGTTTACAAAGTGACGCATCTACCTAGAGGAGTCACTTTGTAAATATGACTCAACAAGGTGCATTTTTTACACCACTGGTGCGTCACAAAAAGTGACGCACCGGCGGCGTAAAAGTGACGCATGGCCTCATAAATGAGACCCTCAGTCTTCTACTCTCACTTTTTCTTTCACTTTCTCTGTCTCTTCACTCCCTTACTCACCTTATCTCACACTCACTTGTCTTTATCCAGTCTGTATCTCCACTCTTTCCTAAACATCACTGCTCTTTTCTTACCCTTCCACACCCCCCTTCCTTTACTACATTTTCGCCACTTATCCTCATTCCCCATGTTCACTCTCCTTCTCCTCACTCTCCTTCCCCACACTCACCTTCTTTCAGTCCCCCTACTTCACTTCCCTTCCCCTCTCGTCCCTTTCTTTGCTTTCTCACTCATTTTCCTCTCCTCTCTCACCGCACTCCACTTCAGTTACTCTTTTTCATTTTTTTAAGAATACAGCTCTTTTTTGAGAATTGGAGGTAGTTCTAAAAAGAACTTTTTGTTCTCTTCTTTTTTTGGTTTTTTTTCTCAACAAAAACAAAAACAGGGAATGGGAAACTGCTCAACAGGAGCAAAAAAAATAATCAAAATTAGGGCTGGGGACGGCAGGGTGGTTCTCTATTAAATGTAAATGTAAATGTAGTATACTTGTAAAGCGCACAGCTGCCCCAGCAACGGGGCGTCCCGGCGCTGTATAACTCTGGGGAACCCGTCCTGGCTTTCCCTGTGGGATGGTCCCTTGCTGGGAGTCCCCAAGGTGGAGCCAGGCATCCCCGGAATTGGTGGGGCCGTTGTGGAGATTAGGCAAGCTAATGCCCAGAGTTGCCGAGTGGAACCCCTGATTAGAGTAAGCACCGAAGCGAGAATTATCAAGTCCGCTGACCAAGGTCCACGACCCTGCCGCGTCGGGAATTGAACCCTGGTCCCGGGCTGACTTCTGCTCTCAGGCCTGCTGCCTCTAACCAGTGAGCCACACTACTCCACCTTACTTACTCGAACAATGTTCATAATACTTTGTTCCCCGTAACAAAGTAGTACATCACAATGTTTGCATTTGATTGTGGCCTCATTAAAAACAGGCTGAATATTTGGGATCAGCTGTTCTGGTTGCTCCCTCACCGATACAGTTGCTCCTCCTGTTGAAGTAGAAGCACCATCCCTTGAAGCCTCTTGTGCCAGAGCCCTGACACTCTCCAGGCATAGTTCTGGGGGTGCCTCCTCTGGACGTGCCGAATCATAGTTGAGTTACCAAAACTGTACTTCCTTCTGGGGTCTCCTCGGGAAAGTACAGTATGGCATATCTTACACTCCACCTTTGGAGCATTTACTTTTTTTTGTCCCTCAGGTTTGTTAAAGAACTTCCAAATAAAATGTTCTTTCACCTTCGGCTGAGGAGGCTCTTCATCTATAAAACCATCTGACTCCTCACTGCTGCT
This sequence comes from Lissotriton helveticus, assembly GCF_964261635.1. NCBI lineage: Eukaryota > Metazoa > Chordata > Amphibia > Caudata > Salamandridae > Lissotriton > Lissotriton helveticus. Next base: position 1,295,106,114 of record NC_136069.1, read on the forward strand.
GGATGCTCTGGCAGCCATTCTATCCACAAATTGTTAGCACAGAAAAAAAGAGGTCTTGCTCTCACCAAAGTGAAAGAAGAAGTGAAGGAAAAGGTTGGGGTTTTCATTAGTTGTAAAAAAAAACTGTTAACAACCAATGAAAAGAGTTATTTTAAGGTCACATGACTTGACACGCTTACGCTGCGCGCACCGGAGCGCTTCCGGGGGCGCTTACACGGCGCAAACGTAGGCGCTTCCGGGGGCGCTTAAGCGGCGCGCCTTAGTGACGTTTTGGTAGCTTTACGGAAATGCAAAATCATTTTCATTCGGAAAATCAAAAATACTACTTTTATAAGTATGGTACTGAATGTCTTGCATTATTATTTCGTTTTCATACATATTTTCTTTTACGAACGCAGAAATAGCGCTCTCGCTGCGCTCTCGGGAGAGCTTACCGGTGCGCGCACCCTGAGCGCACCAGGAAACAATTATTAAAAAAAAGAAAAATACAGTCAACAAATAATTTTTTTATAAAAAAATTGAATAATAATTAATAGTTATAAAAAACAGCTAATAAAAAAAAAGAAAATCGTAGGTTACAAAGTCGATGTACAAAAGAATTAGCTTTTAAAAAAACTATGAAATTCACTGAAAAAACCATAGGTTTCACAAACGTTATAGTTAGAAATTAGCATTTAAAAAGCCTTTGAAATTCACTGAAAAAACCATAGGTCTCACAATCGTTATAGTTAGAAATTAGCATTTAAAAAACCTTTGAAATTCACTAAAAAAAACATAGGTTTCACAATCGTTATAGTTAGGAATTAGCATTTAAAAAACCTTTGAAATTCACTGAAAAAACCATAGGTTTCACACCAGTTATAGTTAGCTGAACATTTTACTCATACAAAACCATTGAAATTCCCATGTTATAGTTAGTTGGACTCACTATAACACGCGCGCCCGCAATCCACTGCTGATGATGTCACATATTACATGATTCATGACATGGTCAGTGACATCACTGATGACATCTCAAATGACATCACTGGTGACATCACTGCTGACATCTCAAATGACATCACTGATGACATCATCCATGTGATAATACGATGCACCTCCTCACACTCTAATCTAACCTTTTATACACCCAGTGTTAAATACAAACTACTATTCCTGAAATTATTGACACACCAATACCAGTAACTACATACGCACTCACTGATTTCTAGGTCTACACACACATCCACTCATTCACCCATACAATCACTCATACATAGTCACTCATCAATAGAACACTATCATATCCACTCATACACCTATACAGACACTCACACGCTGACACTCATCCACAGAGTTACTCACACACCTAGTCAGTTATGCAAAGAATCAATTACACTCCCATTTCCTCGAATACACAGTTATACACACTAAACCTTACTTATTCAAACATATACTAACACATACTTACTCTCTTTTACAATCACTGATACAAGTACACATTGATCCATACAGTCACTTACGCAATCACAGGCTCTCATGTATAGTCATTTATATATGCCAACTCTCACATGCACTGTGTTTTACATATGTACTTACTTGGACATGGAGCACTGAGATAGCCATTCACTCACCAACACACCCATGCACACAGTCAACCACCCATACAGCTCTTTCCACATGCACTCTTGAACCCATATACCAAGTGAATCAACTGCTCACACATATATGCATAGAGTCACACACCTCCCAGCCACCCACACACACACACCCTCACATACAAATACTTGAGCAACCAATCAATAACCCATATAGCCACTCATATAGCTACTGAAGAACACATGCAGCAGCTTACACAACAACAGACATACTGATGCACACATTCAGACAGTTTAGTCACTAACCCATGCATTCAGTAAGACACATTTAATCACTCACTCATACAGTCAGTCACGCACCTTCTAAATCCTTCATTCAGACACTTATACATCCACTCATTCTTCAATATGTAAAACATATTTAAACTTTACAGAAGCACACAGTCACTGGATGATGTCATCAGTAAATGTCATCAGTGAGGTCATTTGAGATGTCATCAGTGATGTCATTTGAGATGTCATCAGTGATGTCATCAGTGATGTCACTGACCATGTCATGAATGATGTAATATGTGACATCATCAGCAGTGGATTGCGGGCGCGCGAGTTATAGTGAGTCCAACTAACTATAACGTGGGAATTTCAATGGTTTTGTATGAGTAAAATGTTCAGCTAACTATAACTGGTGTGAAACCTATGTTTTTTTCAGTGAATTTCAAAGGTATTTTTAAATGCTAATTCCTAACTATAACGATTGTGAAACCTGTTTTTTTAGTGAATATATATATATATATATATATATATATATATATTCACTAAAAAACATAGGTTTCACCATTTTTTTAGTGAATATATATATATATATATATATATATATATATATATATATATATATATATATATATATACACTAAAAACATAGGTTTCACAATCGTTATAGTTAGGAATTAGCATTTAAAAAACCTATATATATATATATATATATATATATATATATATATATATATATATATATATATATATATATATATATATTACCTACTGGCGGTCGCCAGTAGGTAGTTATAGTAAGGACCAAGTTTACATAGGAAGAGCATTTTTGTTTTGCTTATAAATTTACTGTAGTTAAATGAATCTTCATGACATTTTCAAAACTAATTCTCTGTTCATATCAGCTCCAATGTTGTAAGTTTGGGAGTGATTCGTCAAGAGGGGGCTGAGAAAAAAGGGGGTCCCAAAACGTGTTTTCTCCATGTTAATTCCCATAGGAAACTTTAGACAAGGCTACAGGTAGAACGGGTGAACGGAATTACTCCAAATTTAGCAGGGAGAAGGGTCTTAGTCTAAGAAGCACACTTTTGTTTATTTAGTCTAAATTCGTTCAGTAGTTTTGGAGAAATATTGAAATTTACAGATATCGATATTTGGGAATTCTGCCATCTGATTGGCTGAGGCGTTACGAGCACAAGCTTGCTGCCTATTGGCTACGAGCAGTGCGAGCAGTTGCAACTAAAAAGTGTTGGCCACCATTTTGTGATTCTGTTGAATTGAGTAAGGGGAAAAAAGGGTGAAAAGAGTAGGAAAGAGGAGGGTAGGAGTGCTGTGAGCTCTGTAGGGTGGTTAGGGTGTGCTATAGAGGGAGTGTGAAGTGAAGTATTTACCCTTACCGGTGAGAAAGTGGTGTTTTGCCCAGAGTGAGATGGTGATGAGGTGATGTGCCGGTAAACTCGGGGATGAAAGCATGCGCCTAAACCGTGACCTGAGTGCTGTAAACTGATGTGCTGTGGGTGCTGTAGCATACTGGCCGAAGCAAAGTATTTACCCTTACCGGTGTGAAAGTGCTGTTTTGCCTAGAGTGAGATGGTGCTGAGGTCAGGTACCGGTAAACTTGGGGATGAAACCGTGCACCTAAACTGTGAGCTGAGTGCTGTAAACTGATGGGCTCTGGGCGCTGTAGCATACTGGCCACTGTAGCCTAGCTGTGCAGGTAGTGTTAGTATGCGTTTAGACTATAGCGGTAGTGGGAAGCAAACTACTCACTGGTACTGCTCTAAAGACTCAGGGATGCAACTGTGAGTCTAAGTTGTGAGCTGATTGCTGTAAACTGATGTGCTGTGGACGCTGTAGCATACTGGCAGAAGCAAAGTATTTACCCATACAGATGTGAAAATGCTGTTTTGCCTAGAGTGAGATGGTACTGAGGTGAGGTACCGGTAAACTCGGGGATGAAACTGTGCGCCTAAACTGTGAGCTGAGTGCTGTAAACTGATGTACTCTGGGCGCTGTAGCATACAGGCCGCTGTAGCATAGCTGTGCAGGTGGTGTTAGTATGCATTTAGACTATTGCGGGAGTGGGAAGCAAACTACTCACTGGTACCGCTCTGAAGACTCGTGGATGAAACTGTGAGCCTAAGCCGTGAGCTGATTGCTGTAAAGTGATGTGCTATGGGTGCTGTAGGATATTGGCCACTGTAGCATACCTATGTAAGTCGTGCTCGTATGCGTTTATACTATACAGGGAGTGGTAGGCGAATTACTCACCCCTACCGGTCTGAAGACTCAAATGCAGTGTTTTAGCAAGCAGGAATAAAGAAATAATCGTGAAGAATAAAATGCAGAATGTTGCAATGCCACAGAAGACAAATGGTGGAATCAGGTGTGTCTAAGAAAGTGTCTGTGTGTAATAAAGCGATGGAGATTGAAAGTTATATAAAAAGTGTCTTTATTTAAGTGCCATAAATGGACCAACTGGTGCAATAGCTAAGGCATCCAGCTGAGGCGAACACTAAGCTGTTCTGCTGGATTCAAAAGTAAGCTCCTGTATCAGTGAATTCCACATTACATGTTACAGTTCCATGTGACATAAACAATGCCTATTAGACTTGAATGACTTTAAATTCTATAAGGAAAATAAAGGTAGATTTGATTACCACATGTATCCTTTAAGAAACAAAGAAAAAAAAGAAAAGATTTTGCAAAATGTAATCATCACACTTTTTAGGTACACTGGTACTGCTTTTTTGTAACACAAAATTATCAACATTAGAACAGTCAGGAATCTGTTGTACAGTAGATTCAATCTGGTGTGTGTCAGAATTGGTAATAGTTCAACCCACATTAGAATTTTGGAGGCATACAAACATTGCACTTCTGAGAAGCACATTTGGTACCCTTCGCGTCAAACCATACATTTTTGTTTTCAGCTCTTTCAAAAAAAGAATCTAGTGTAGAGAGCTATGGCATTGAGCTGAGGCAAACTACAACCGCTTCTGTTGTATTCAAACGGAAGCTCCTGCATCAGTGAATTCCACATTACATGTTACAGTTCCATGTGACATGAACAATAGCTATTAGACATGAATGACTAAATTGTATTATGAAAATAAAGGTAGGATACGATTACCACACTGTGCCATCCAGTTCCTAAATAAAGCTGTGTTTTTTTATCTTGGTTGCCAGCTTGTGAGCACAGGCTGAGGAAGAGTACATTTGTGTGAAAGGGCTTTGTGGATAACAGGCAGGCAGAGAGATGTATGCACCAAGAATAGACATGGTTTCAAAATGGATGTCGGGTTTAGGCTAATTTAGCAAGTAAATAGCGTATTTGCATAGGCCATACATCACCGATCCCTGGTTAGAGTGGAGACGTAAGGGGCAATAATGAAACAGAGTTCAAGTGCGTGAGCATACTTAGAAAGTTATTATATGAAAATAATTCAATGTAAATGTATTAAAAAAAAATGTAAGGAAAAAGTAAAAAAAAGTTGGTAAAAATCAATCCAAGAATAACGTGAATTTCTTACAAGTCTTGAAGGTTGCAGTCCTGAAGTTCTTCAGCTGCTTGAGATGCGTAATGTTCCAAGAGGTCATTGTTGCCATCGTCTGAGAAAAGCGAAGCGATCCAATTCATATCCTCGAAGGAACAGTAATGTTCCTCGAATGTTGGAGCAGCAATTTGAATTGGCAGGCAATCTGCGATGTTGGTTAAGGTTGCACGTTGCAGGAGATCTTTCGCGGCTGAGCAGAAATCCCATTCCACCATAATACCATTTTGCGTTGCATCCACCATTTCTCTACTGCCTGAACAATCAAGTTAATGGTTTTCAAGATACTCCATTACCTGCTGGATATCGGGAGCGATTGTTGGGATGTTGGCAAGGCATAGATCCATTTGCCAGTTGAATGAGCAAGTTTTGCAATAAAAAGATGGTTGTACACAGATTGCATATGTGTAAATAAATGTCATGTTGTAGCTGGCTCTGATAATAGATAGAGGCAGGCAGCCGAAATGTTGTTCCATTTTTTGACAGTATTGATGTAGCTTTGCGTAGAGGCGTATTCTGGCGGACACGGTTGTTAGCACAGGGAACGCAGCCATTTTTTAAAAGCAAAAATAGTAGTAGGATGGCCGCAAAGAGAGCGAGAATTATGGGCACTGTTCCTGTTATTCCATAGATGATCGAATAAATGAAGTCTGGTATTATATCAAAAAACAGTTTGAAAGAGTGTGAGAAGGCCGGAGGAGACTGTTAAAAAAGTGTGCCAGACCTTGAGTGTGAGATGTGTTGAAAATTGTGTAACAATTCACAAAGTGTAATGGGAGGTTCGTATTTAAAAGGGACTGTATTTTACTTGAAGTCTACCGAGTGAAGTAGACAGTGGACGCAACCATGATAGTGCAGACAGTGGGGAATATTACGAAAATATAGCGTGTGCGTACCCCCTCTCCCCCAAAAATCTTTAGCATACTGGGCTGGTTCGGCATACGCAGGGCTACCATAGGGGTCTGAATAAAAGGAACGTTTCTGTGGGTGTGGTTTTGCTCAGGAATGGCGAACGTGTCTGCCAGGTCTGTGCAGCTTACACTGCCACAAGGTTGAGCCCGTGAGCGAAGGTGGCTGCCTGAATGATGCTCTCAGCCTGCTGGTACTCAGAAGCTGCCATGGAAGCTGTGACACACATATGACCCACATTTCACCTTTCCCTACTGCACTATGTGAAAGAGGGCCCACCATGTGTCGGCGGAAGCTCCTGGGCCGAGGTCTGTGCGGTCGGAAGGCTCCTGACATTAACGCTGGCTACCACGACACAGGCACACAGTGCCTAGCCTGAGGCCCAGCACCGTGGAGTGCTCTGTATAGTAATAATACAGTAGTCCAACTGGTACCAACAGTGAAACGGTGTCTTGATCCCACAATGGACGATGTTTGAACTGTATCTGAGAGTGGAGATGAAGGTACTCCCTTTGACAAGGTGCAACCAACTCTAGGTCCCAACAGTGGAACGGTGTCTTGCGCCCCAAATGGACGATGTCCGAAATTACCTGCTGCTGGCTTTTCATAGAACTCCCTCCGCTGAGGTGCATCAGACTCTGTGCTTCCGTAGCTAACTGCTGCACATGATTATTGGGCTTGATTGACTGTAGTTGCTGAACTACACTGCGGTACACAAGGTCCGAACAGTGAAACGGGGTCTTGATTCTATGATTGAGGATGTCAGAAGTTCAAGTCTGTGATTATTTCTGTGTACCCCCTCTGACCAGGTGCAACCAACTGTAGGTCCCAACAGTGGAACGGTGTCTTGATCCCACAATGGATGATGTTAGAACTGTTTCTGAGAGTGGAGATGTAGATACTCCCTTCGACCAGGTGCAACCTACTCTAGGTCTCAACTGTGGAACGGTGTCTTGATCCCACAATGGACGATGTCCAATATTACCCGTCGCTTGGTTTTCATAAAAATGCATCCGTTGAGGTACATCAGACACTGTGCTTGCGTAGCTAACTGTTGCACATCATTATTGTGCTTGGTTGACACCAGTCGGTGTCGATGAGTATTCCCTATGCAGAAAACCTGAGAATGAAAAGGAACTGCAGTGAGGCAGCTACTTTAAATCAAGCTATGGATGACATGACTCATAGGTTCCTGCAAAGGGGTTACAAAACAGAAATTCTTAACCAGGAAAGGAGAAAGTCAAGGGAGTTTCGAGAGATGACTTACTAAAACCAGGGTATGACAAGGTTGTGTCAAAACTGAAAGATTCTAAATGCCACATAAGAATGATCACAGGCTACAATGCTTATCAAAAGCAAGTAAGAGACAGTCTGTGTAGACATTGGTATCTCGTAAAACAAGACCCAGTCCTACAAGAACAATTACCTAAACGCCCTATGATAACATATAATAAAGCAAAGTCTATGAGGGACGATCTATTTAAAACGGACCCAGAAATAAAAAAGAAAAGTGGATGGTTTAAAGTAAGCCCGGGTTTCTATAAGTGCTACAAGTGTAAAGCTTGTCAGCATGGGAGAAATGAAAAATCAGTAATTTCCCCTTTATTGAATAGCCCGTGGAACATAAGACTGCCTTTGAACTGCAAGAGTGATTTTGTAGTGTATGTTTTGAAATGTTCATGCCCTAAAATGAACATAGGGAGTACAAATCATATGGTACATGTTCGTATTCTGCAGCACTTGGGAGCAGTAAAAAATAATGATAAAAACTATGTAGTGGTGAGACATATGAACGAGATACACAAAGGCAATTGCAATGAGTTGGTGCATTTTGCTATAGATCAGGTCCCAAAGAACAAGAGAGGAGGAGACTGTGAAAAAAATCTGAGAAAGTTAGAATCAAAATACATACTCCTGTTCAACACAAAGAGCTCCCATGGTTTGAATATAGAAGAGTATCTGCATGTACATCTACTGTAGAAATAATACCATTTCAATATACATTTTAATTGTTTTTAATAACTATACCAGAGAGAATCCAACCCAAAGACACGTTGAGACCCATTTAAATATATTTGAAGATTGTAAATTAAATCTATAGCTGTGGAAGAACCAGAATGAATATATATATATATATATATGTTAAGAAATTATTTTAAAGAAATGTGAAATGCATAATATGTGAAGCACTAGCACTTTATGAAAATAATGTGAAGTTTTGCACAATGAAAGTGATAGTGCTGTAGCACTACCGCTTTTATTTAGAAACTATACATATTTTCTTTGCACATATTAGTACTGTATGAAACTAGCACTTTATATGCCTAAAGCACTTTCTTCAAAATGCCTATTTGCACAGAAATACTGATTATTTTCAAGTGTATATATTTTAGAATAGGTTCTTTTAACTGTGTAATGCAGCTAATATATAAATTCCTGTATATGCTAACGATGGGCTCTATACGAATATCTTTCTTGACAGATTGGCAAGTGAAGTATGATTAAATATTTCATGAAACAGCAATAGGGCACTTGCCCAGTATCTCCGTGCCGGTGAAAAGTTTGGATCCATATAACCCCGAGGGAAAAAGGGAAAAAAACTTTTTTAAAAAGCAAACAAAAGAATGTATACATGGCAAAACAACACCCGAGTAATGCAATCAGAATAATCCTAAAAAAATGTATTTCAAGATGAATTTTAATCTGGACAATTTATTTACTGTGGAACAAAAACACAAAATTTGTGTAATGTGAAGAAAAGAAAGGTTGGGCAGGTTGGCATGAAGCAATGCCCAGAATAATTGTTGAGAATGAATAAGAAAACAAAATGTAAATAATAGTCTTTGTTTTTATTCAAATGCTTTTATCAGAAATCATAAAGTCAAAGAACATTGTAACACATTGCAACTTGTAAATATGTCCAGAATTTCTATGATTTTAATAGAAAATGTATTAGAAATTTTAATCGGATGTTGTGAATTGCGAAAAAAACAAATGAGTCTGTTGTTCATGTCCATGAAGGTGATCCGATTCAGAAAAGGGGGTGGTGATGAACAGAGTGTCTGAATTAAGCAGACCACTCTTACCCAGTCCAAAGATCAGGGCTTGATCCATCACCGTTATTTAGCTCACTGCCCCATCCCAGCTCAGAACCTGGCTATATGCAAATTAGTCTGTCCCTGGCCCAGTGCATCATGGGAACAGGGCAGACCAAACTACCAAGCCAATTCTTCACCAGAAAGGAGACATGAAGGTGATCCAGCGCTCCTTTTGAAAAACTGTCCCCCCAAAAATATCTATCACCTCAATACTCACCATTAATCATGAAACACACATAAGGCCCATATCATCAATGAGACAATTTTTGAGCGACTGAATCATGTGGCCAGACTAATGAAAACTACTCATAATTATTTACACTATTATATACAACTGCAGTTAAACTAAATTCATCATGGTTTTTAAACATCACTTATCATTAAACAAGCTACTAAGGCAATTGAATCAACTGTTGGTAACTAGATCATGAATAAACAAGACCAGCTTGTCATTTCAAATCTAATTTATGGATCACTGACATAATATCGAGGGACATATTATCGACTATCAAAAATATCGTTGACAAAATATCGACAGACAGAATATCGACTTTGTATCTACAAACAGGTAAGTACTAAAATATCGAGTTAAAAATATCGTTTACAAAAATATAGTTTATAAAAATATCGACTTTATTAAAAACAATGTTAAATTAAATTAATATTAAAAATTAATTACTCAAATATACTTCAAAATGCTTAAGTTACCTTATAATAATTGAATAATTAATGAAAGCTATAAAAAAAATGTTTGCAATCATATTTGTTAAAACATATATATATAGTAACATAATATATTTAAATAATATCCAATATTATTACTGTAGGATAGCGGAAGTGTAAAAATTACTATTCCCACTCCAGAGAGTGCAACAGTAGGGAAAGAGTTGGATAGCGTAGGGGTAAAAATTACTATTCCCACTCCAAAAAGTGCAACAGTTGGGAAAGCGTTGGATAGAGTAGGGGTAAAAATTACTATTCCCACTCCAGTGGGTGCAACAGTAGGGAAAGCGTTGGATAGCGTAGTGGTAAAAATTACTATTCCAACTCCAAAGAGTGCAACAGTAGGGAAAGCGTTGGATAGCATAGGGGTAAAAATTACTATTCCCACTCCAAAGAGTGCAACAGTAGGGAAAGCGTTGGATAGCGTAGGGGTTAAAATTACTATTCCCACTCCAAAGAGTGCAACAATAGGGAAAGCGTAGGATAGCGTAGAGGTAAAAATTACTATTCCCATTCCAAAGAGTGCAACAGTAGGGAAAACGTTGGATAGCGTAGGGGTAAAAATTACTATTCCCACTCCAGTGAGTGCAAAAGTAGGGAAAGCGTTGGATAGCGTAGGGGTAAAAAATACTATTCCCACTCCAGTGGGTGCAACAGTAGGGAAAGCATTGGATAGCGTAGGGGTAAAAATTACTATTCCCACTCCAAAGAGTGCAACAATAGGGAAAGCGTTGGATAGCGTAGAGGTAAAAATTACTATTCCCACTCCATTGGGTGCAACAGTAGGGAAAGCGTTGGATAGCGTAGGGGTTAAAATTACTTTTCCCACTCCAGTGAGTGCAACAGTATGGAAAGCGTTGGATAGCGTAGAGGTAGAAACTACTATTCCCACTCCAAAGAGTGCAACAGTAGGGAAAACGTTGGATAGCGTCGGGGTAAAAATTACTATTCCCACTCCAGTGAGTGCAACAGTAGGGAAAGCGTTGGATAGCGTAGGGGTAAAAATTACTATTCCCACTCCAGAGAGTGCAACAGTAGGGAAAGTAAATAATTCTTATATTATGTAAAAAACATATAAATTATTATCTATCAAAAATTAATTATAAGTAATTACCAATTTAATATAATATAATAATGAATCAACTAAAATTACAAATATTTGTTAGTATTAGTTACCTATTCAAATTAATTACAAATTACCAATTAATTAATTAACAATTAAAAATTAATAAACAAATAATTCAAATTAAATACAATTAAACAAATTGAATTATTGAATTAATTATGAATAAATTACTTCCCACCCTATTCCCCTATAAACTCACAACCCGCTACAGAAAATAAATTATTAAAATTAACATAATTAGCAATTAATCAATTAAATAAAATTAATTGGCAATTATAAATTAATTAATTACCCCTAAAAATTTATTAAAAATTAATTCTAAAAAAATACCAATACATATTTTTACATATTTAATTAATTATAAATAAATTACTTCCCACCCAATTCCCCTATTAACCCACAACCCGCTACAGAAAATAAATTAGTAAAATTAACATAATTAGCAATTAATAATTAATTAACATTAATTGCCAATTAAAATGTATTTAATTACCAATTATAAATTAATTAACAATTAATTAAATATGAATACCAATATATACATTTACATATTTAATTAATTATAATTAAATTACTTCCCACCCTATTCCCCTATAAACCCACAACCCGCTACAGAAATAAATTACGCAAAAATTAAAAAAAACAAAATTCATTAATTAAAATTAATTATAACATAAATACACACATTTCACACATATAATAACATAAAAAACACTATAAAAAATTTGATATTATTAAAAATTCGATAATTTTAATAACCTATAGTATGTACTTCGATATTTTAACTTTCTATATTTTTAACATTCGATATTACATTACTTACCTTCAAAACGATATTTTTGATGTCTATATTCTGTCCATTCGATATTTTGTCCAGCCTATATTTTGGACTCAATATTATGTCCATTCGATATTTTGTAGTCGATATTATGTATGTTTACCCTAATTTTTATTAACTTTATTATCATAAAGGAAAAGCATTTAGGGTTTAAAATCTTTATTTAATACATCAAGAAAGCAGCATTTAGCGAGAAAATGAATTAATAAACTGACATTTTCAAGCAAGCCCAGAAACATGAAGTTTTAGCAGAAGTATAGTTTCCATTCCCTAAATCTATTTTCCCTGACTGAAACTTTCTTCACCTAGAAAGGAAAAATCATTTAAAGTCTGCTGTCCTTACGTGCGCCAAAAGTCCAACAGCATGTCACGTCATTCAGGAATCGGAAAAGAAGAGTTTTTTCCCTGCTCCAAGTGTCAGGTTTTATACCTTTCTTTCTAGCTAAACTTACTACATTTTGCATCTTTTCATGAAAATCCAAGCATCTCATTGGCTGTGCAGTGTCAGTCCACGATAAAATGTTAAGTCACGTCCGTTACTTGACCAGGACCAGGCTTTTACATAAGCCCTATTGTCTCTTATTACCACGACTTCCAACTTCCTCAGGAAAGATACATTTCTCCACAAGTTTTAAACTTTAACTTCCTAGCCTTGGCAGTCAAATCAAATTCCTGTCCTTGAGCCTTTTTCTTCGAGTGCACGTTTAACTCAGCTGAAGAACTGATTTTCAATTTATGATGAATTTGCAGTAAAAAGTCTTCGCAGCTGCACATGTGCAAGGCATCGCTCTGGACAAGCTGAACCACCATTAGGCCTCACTTTGGAAACTATTATTAAACAAACACAAGACATCAATTAATTAAAGAATTGAGACAATTCTGTTACCTACCCCCTTTGCTAATTAATCCTGTTAATTATGTTACCTAGCTAAAGCACAAATAAGCAGCATTATATTTACCATTCCTTTAGGAACTGCAGGAACTCTTTTATGCTTTTGTCACAGAAAGACATAACATAAGCACACAAAATGAGCACATGCCATTAATTAAACAGCCGCATTTAATACTGACAAAGACAATAGACAAAGACAATAGACAAGGTTAGTTTATTATTTTTCTCTTTAGCGTTTGCAACATGAGCACATTAATTATCCCGCGTGTACTGATAAATGTATCCTTTAAACTAAGTTGATTAGTAAATTCACCACAAGCATATTAATTCAATTATGATTATGGGAGATTAACTTCGCAAGTTTGAACTAAATATTGTTCTGCACCTTGCTTCATCAACTCCCTCGTCTGGGGATTTCTAACTCACCAAACCATACCCAAGAATTTATACATTTTTCAACCCTTGAACATGTTTTGAACTTTCTTAATATTAGTATTTCTAAAGTTTAGATTCATTTATTTTTCTGCAACTTTCATATTGAGTTCTCCGAAACTCTTCTAATTTTCTTTCTTCTTCTTTCTCCTTTCTAAGTTTGCAAATTCTTTTCTTTTCCATTACATGTTTTCTTCTCTTGTGAATCATGCAACTAATTTTTTACAAAAGTATCATCATTATAGCTATGACTCTTAAAGGGAAAACTATTTTACCTATAATTGAACTACCAATTTCATGAAACCAGTGTCTAATTGCTGTAAATCTTTTACTTAAACGTTCTGAAAAACTATCATCTTCTAAAGGTTCTACTTCTTCATGTAATTCAGTTATGTTTCTAATGTACATCTCTATATTCCGACTCTTATCGGGGATATATGTACAACAATGTTGGACATGCAAAACTCCACCATGTTTTGCTAGCCAAATGTCTAAAGCAAGACGATTTTGCATTACCATACTTCTCATAGTAATAAGCTCTGTATTCACTAATTGAAATCCACTTGCAGTATCAGTTGACAATCTATCAACAATTGTAGACATTTTTCTGATTTTATTTGCATTCAGGGTTATTCATACCATAGGTATAATTGCACCAAATATGTCTCCCATTATTTCTGAAAAGCTTTCTCTTTTAAATCTATTCAGATGTTTGCCAATTTCAAATGAGCCTTTTGCATTTCTTTCTACATGAAATGTTTTTTGGAAAAACCAAACCAACAAAACAAGTCCCATACCAGTGGTCTGGGAGATTGTAATAAGCTTTATTCCCACAAACAAAATAAAATCCAGGAAAAATTGGATCTTTGCCCCCTTTGAATCCCCAACCCCCTATAATACGATAGGTGTCTTCACATTGACATGCACCGACAAACTAATTATCAAACAAAGTATTATCTCTTCTAATACAAACATTTCCACTAACAGGAGTATCTATGTTAATTGCAACATTTTCATTTCTACCATTGAGCTTATCATCTTCCATCTGCCAAAATTTTGACTTAGTATGTTTCATCATCTCATTTCGTTTGTAAATTGCCCTTCTCTCTTCCACCATATTTAAGAACGTTTTCTCTGAAAACACTCTCTGGGCAGCAGCGGGGGACCTTTGCCACATACCTCGGCTCCCACGCTGCCTCGCTGGTCATTAGTTCTCCCTCCCGCCGCCGCAGCCATCAATCCTTCGCGGCCACTGTGTGGAGGGGGACTTCAATCCCCAGGATACCCTGCAGGCGGAAGTTGCTACCGGAGGCGATATAAAACCGAGGGAAGCCCCTGCGTCGCGGGACCGCGCGCGGGCTAAGCCCGGGCAAAGGGCGGGTCGTCTGTGGCCGTCCGGGGCAGGAGGAGGTAGGGCTGGGCCACCCCCTTGTAAAGTCCAGCTCCAGGTACTGCTCACTGTTTATTTATGTATGCTGACTGATAACCTGTAAATATGGGAAAACGTAAATCTACGGAAGATCCTAGTGAAACTGCTGGTGTGATGTCGAAGGGAGGGAAGCTAGCCAAGAAACGGAAATATAAACAGTCAAAAAAACGTTTGCCACACGGTGGAGGGAACTGTGTGATGGACAGGATTGAAGACCTGGTTCAAGACTACACTGACCTGTTACAATCTGTTCCCGAGGGTGGGAGTCTCGGGGGGGCTTTGGAAGCTCGGTCCCAGAAGAGGGGAGTTACAACTATTCCTGATATGTTCTTAAATAAACCCACTGCAGGGGTGAAAACGGCCCTAGTTGTAGATCTGGGGGATGAATCTGATATTGAACAAACTCAGCCGACAACACCTCCACCACAGCCCCCTGAAGATCTTAACGCTTTGATCTGTTCTAACAGATTCTCTGTTTTGGCCCACGTTGAAAGTAACCAAACAGAGGTGCCCAGGACTCCCGAAATTGTCGACAGCCCCTTGATATCAGTCGTAAAACATTTATGTGACATGGTGGAAAAGATGCAATTTAAGATCGACCATCTGACAACTGTAATTAAAAACATGAGGGTTGTTTCTGGCCAAGGCCCACGTTCCCCAGAGCCGTCTATATCATCGGGCTCAAATCCGATAGGCGCAATGGGCCACACTAGTAATACAAATTCCATGGCAACCGCTAGGGGAAATACCCCAAATCCCAAAACCATGTTTAGTGAGGTGGTCAGGAATGGGAGGGAAGCAACTCAAGCTAAACCAAAACCCCAAAGCCGGGGCATAGTCCCAGCAATCCCAACTATTCCAACAATTTTGCCAGGCATCGCTCCAGAGAAATCGGCCAGCAAGGGCATTCCCAGAGATAGACAGATAGACAAGAAAACTGCTGCCTGCTGCCAGGGGAAAGGACCCTTTTCAACGAACTTGCATGTTCCCTCACATAATTCTGATCTAAATAAGTTTCCTGCAGTGTATCTGATTAATATTCCCAAGTTGCCTATTGGTAGAGATCGTGAAACACCTGAAGCTCTGACCCACAAAGCTATACACTGGATCAGATACGTGAGAGGATGTAGGTCTTCTATTAGGGAGGATATTTCCCGAGCAGTAAGGCTTTCTTCTCCAGGTGAGCCCTACGATTGTATCAAACTTATTTTCAAAAATCCCATGATAGCAGGAGAGCTACTAAACTTAGAATTCAGATCATGCTCCCCTGACTACTCTAGGATACAGATGAGATCAAACCCTCCTTATAATTGGTCAAATGATATTAGAAAGATTGACAGGGGATCCTGTATGGCAAATTCCAATTTAGATTGTAATGATTGACTGCGCCCACATGCTTCTCCAGGAGTTCCCTGTGAGCAGCCTAATTATGATATTCCGTCCACTCCTCATATTAGGGCTTATACACCATCCCTGCCTAGCATCCCATGCACCTCAGTGAGCGAAACGCGTAATGACGGTACTGTTTCCATTTGTGGTAAAGCTGGCTCGATCCTTTCTTGGAACGTAGCAGGCCTTAAACCTAAAGTGGAGTTACCAGAGTGGACATCTTTTATAAGCCAGTTTGAAATATGCTTATTTCAGAAAACCTGATTACTGGAACCCCTCCATTTTCCCGGTTACCTGAACTATAGCATCATGGCTGAAAAGAGAGGGAAAGGCCGCCCATCTGGAGGCCTAACAATATGGGTTAGACAGGATATTGCCAATAAAACCAGAATTATAACCACTTACCATATCGACTTGCAGGCACTAAAACTCGTGTTTCCTAATAAGGAGCCCATTTACATCTTTAATATTTATGCTCGCAGTACTGGAGGTAAGAAATCTGCAGTTATGGCACACCTGGAAGATATCCTAGAATCCCAACCTGCTAATTCTAATTTTATTGTGGGGGGAGATTTTAATGTAACGTTTGAACCACTTTTAAACGATAACTGGACTCTATCGGACGATCAAGATAGAGAGTGGGGGGTACCCAAACTGGACCTTGATCCAATTAAAAGATGGACTGAGGTATCGCTCCAAATCAATTCCCTCTGTCTTAACAAGGGATTAAGATCAGTAAATGGGAGAACCGCTGGCGATAAGGTAGGGAAAAACACCTGTAAGAACGGCCTCCGAACGAGTAGAATTGATTACATTTTGATCAGTCTGAGTTTATGGAGATTCCTTAAAGACATGCTAATTATGGATAGGGTTGAGAGCGATCACAATTCTTTGTGCTTGTCTCTCTCATACTGGATTTCCCCAGACCAAAATGGAGAGGAGACGGAAGTCACCACTCTCATTGACACTGTCGTAGCAAACGACATGCGTCATGTCCGATGTTCTAAGGTTTTAACTAACCAGCAGAGCATTGACTCTATATCTATTAAGTTAGCTCAAGCAACAAGCGATTTAGAGGTTTTATTTAAAGAGGATACATCAACCATAAGGAATATAGAGGCTACCAGGATTCATGAGGCCTTTTTTTGCGATCTAAAGAGCCTCTTTCTTAGGCCTAGCACGCTTAATGGCCCTAGAGCTCCCCCACGCCCTAGATGGTACTCAGGGGAATGTAGACAGGCCCGCATGGACCTAAGAAGAGCGATTAAAACTGGGCAGAGTCCTAAAATACGTCTCGCAAGGGCCGCCTATAAAAATGCCGTCGTTAAAGCCAAACGTAACTGGGACGAGCAAAGGTGGAACGATTTAAAAGAGGCGGGACACCATAAAGATATGCGTAAGTGTTGGAATGTTTATAAGTGGGGTGTGGATGGAAACCCCGAGAAACCCCAGAATTGGGTCCCACGTGACAAATGGGTATCATATTTTGAGCCGCAATATGCGAAGGGTGACGTTTTAAACCTTTCCCCTGAGATCCCGTTCTTGCCATTTTTGGAAGATCCATTCACACTGAAAGACGTGGAATGCACCCTAGATCTAGTGATACCTGGTAGAGCGCCAGGTATCGATGGCATTCCCGCGGATCTATTCTTGCAGGATAGGGCCTCTTGGGGTCCATAAATACTCCTTTTGTCAAATATGATTGCAAAGGGTGCTCCCGTACCGAAATCATGGCTCGGGGCTGAAATTATTCCCGTCTTTAAAAAGGGGGGACAAATCCTTGCCTGGAAAATATCGACACCTCACAAAAAATCTTTGGCAGGCTGATCCTGGATAAATACTGGCATGGGAACGGGACCACAAAATCTTGACCAATTTACAAGCAGGTTTTAGAACATCCATTAGTATGGTCGACCAGATATTGCATTTCACAATGCTGTACTGGAAGACAGTGATATTGGGCTGCGGCAGTTTATACGCCGCCTTTGTAGATTTGAGAGCGGCTTTTGATCTGGTTCCCCGCTCAACTCTGTGGAACGTCCTTAAAGACATGGGTTTACCAGGGCCTTTACTCTCACTGGTTAAAAAACTCCATGACCTAAATTATGCTCAGATCAGATGGGGTAGCCCTGGCAATGTCACAACTCAGTTGCCTGTCGAATCTGGAGTTCGGCAGGGCTGTGTATTGGCCCCAACCTTATTTTCCCTTTATAATAATGATGTTGCTAGAATTTTAGTTAACTCCAATTTTGATGCCCCAATCCTTGCAGGAGCTAAAATTCCCATTTTAATGTTTGCAGACGATTGTCTCATAGTAGCAAACACCCCAAGTGGGTTGCAAAAGGCGCTGAAGCTTTTTGATGAATTTTGCACCACAAGGGGTTTAGAAGTTAATGTACTTAAATCCAAGTTTATGACTTTTAACACTCCAAAATCTTTTAGAGGCTCTGTAACCGTGAATGACCGCCCCTTGGAGAGGGTCCATGCCTTTAGTTACCTAGGTGTGTGTATCCAGAATGATTTACGTTAGAAGCAGCAGATTGAGCTGGCCACTTTGAAACATCGACATCTCACTGGCGCTTTGTGTCTGGAACACTCGAGGTACCTCACTAAACCGATAGCCCCTGTACTAGCGGTTTATAAGGGCAAAGTGATCCGCTCCGCTTTATATGGAGTTGAAATGTGGGGGCATGAGAACCTTAGGGAATTGACTGTGTCTGAAAACTCCTTTCTAAGGAATCTAATTAAATTACCTCAGAGCACCCCCTGACCCCTCTCTTTTATGACTTAGGGCTGTCTCCAATAGCTATCATTGCATCCCTACGTCCTGTTCTTTACTGGAGGCGGATCTGGACCACACCAGAACTGGCCACCTACACTCGGGGATTGCTGGATATAATTACTAGTGGCAACACCCACAAAATTAAATGGCTGGTGCATATACGGGGCGTGTTATTTGAACTAGGCCTCAAAGAATTATGGGAGGATCCAGTCAACGCAAACTTTCCCCCAAAGAAGGCACTCAAGGACCTCTATTGGAAGTCCTTGGCCATTAAGCTCTTCAGAAAAACAGATCCCTGTTCTTTGACAGGTATGTTTCTGGATATTAAAGAGGGCCCGTATCTGGAAGCATTCTGGGACACCATCATGAATCCCTTGGACCGCAAACTCTACTTCCACTGAGAGTTGGGAGTTTGCCTCTAAGGGCTTTTACTAGCAGATGGTCCACAGGAGACAAGGCTACGTGTCCAGGCTGCCCGGCGCTTTCTGAAACTATCGGACACCTGTTGTTCGAATGCCCAGCATACGTGGCCCCCGCCGATTTTGGCTGCGCCCAATGTGCAGGTTACTTGGCACCAACAGTGGATTGCTTGCCCTAAGAATTATTTGTACCTGCACTAACATGACGGTATATGTAGCCACGGCAAAATTCCTGGGGTGGGTATGGCACATTAGAACCAAATTGCTTGTAAACTAACTTCGCTCAGGGATGCAAAATTGCTATATTTACTGTTTGTGTAATATGTACAGTCCTAAGAGTATTTGATCTGTTTTTACTTTTTTTACCCAATTTCTTAACTGTATTTATTATCTTATACATAAACTTGTATGTACTGTATGCTTTTATGACAATTCGTCGAATAAAGCTTGTTTGACTTGACTTGAAGAACGTTTTCTCTTCTGTTCTCAGTTTACATGTAAAATTATTTCTAAAAGCATACTCATTAGTGAGTTCATTAGTTACTAGGAAAAATTCCTTCATCTGTTTAGCATATTTCACTTTATTCAAGCTATCTACAACTTTTAAATTTGCAAAAATTTCATCAAAATCAGAGTAGTAATATTCCAAATGACCAGTTTGATAAAATAAGCTAGCTATCACACTGCATGTAATGCCATAAGTAAGAGGAAGCATATTATAAGTAACACCTTCAGACACGGAAGTGGGTAACTTTACACAAATGTAGCAATCTTTTGCATCCATCACCTTAACATATTCAGATAAATGTCTTGAAAAGGTATTACTAGAAAAATCTCCAATAGATCTATCTCGATGAATTTCTGGATTATGAGCAATAATCTTATCAGTTTTATCAACGATATCATGATTGACCACAACTTTACTAGTCATATTAGTTTTGCACATCTCTTTATCTATTCCTAGAGGTAAAATGACAGCTAAAATTAACCAGACTAAAATTATCAGGATGACACATATTGAAGACAATTTACAGCTTCTCTTAAAAATTGAGCATCTCGAATTATTATTATAAGAAGGCATCTTTACTTACAAACAAGAGCCTTTCAACAAAAACAAAAATTTAAAAATACTAAATATACTCCCCTCTTTTTTTTTAGATAACAGATAACCCTATTTTCTAACAGCTTTTCTTCGACCTTATGTCATACATCAATGTGTTTTCCAGCTAACACAATTTCTTCGACCTTGTGTCACCTAACACAATTTCTTCAACCTTGTGTCATCTAATGAATGAAATCAATCATTATCACTTGCATCATCAAAATTGCCTTGACTACTGTTTACATCTACTACTGGTGGGATAATTATATAAGTCCACTCAGGTGACTTATACTTCTGATTTGGCTTTATTACTCTCTTTGTTTTTCTGCTTATCACTTCTATTTTCTTTCCTGCTTGCTCTTTCTTGTTTGACTCTTCTTCTTTTTGACTTGTGATCTCGTTGACCTGATCTTTTGCTCTATTCACTAATTTATATTTTAGCCCTACGTTTTCATTTGGCCAATTATCTCCTTTTCTTGATAATTTTCTTTTCGGTTCTGCTAAATTATACTCCACTCTCCAAGCTCTTTTCCTTGAACTTTTCACTTTTGATTCATCTCCACTTTCATCTGTTTCACTTTCTTTGTTGTCAGCTGATTCATTAATAATCAGTTTTACTGTATCAGATTCTTCTTTGGATTCAGGAACTTCTTTACTCGGCAGTTTCACTCTGTTAGGGACATCATCCTTATAGCTGGTACTTGGAAATTCTGCTTCTTCTTCTTCAATTACTTCCAATTTTCCAGTTTCAGAATTTTCGTTCCTGCTTCCAGAGCTTCCAATCTGCTTTTCAATACCCTCCTGATCTTGAATCACTTCTTGTTCAGTCTCTTTGTCTGTTTCTTGATCTAGCAGATCTTCATCATTTTCAGAATCTTGTATCACAATCTCTTCAGTTTCTTCATTCAATGCCTCATTCGCAATTGAATTTTCCAGATGTCGACTTTCTTGTCGATCTTCAGGATCAGGATTTCTTTCAGGTTCTTCTTTTGAATCTGAATCAGCTGTTGTTTCACCTTCGTCAGGATTTTCAGGTGCTGGCACTCGAATGGTATGACTAGCATGAATCCATCTTTTCAATCCCCTACACTTTACTGTATTTGTTGTGACTAGTATCACCTGTCTTGCCTTTTGCCACCTTGGTACTAGGCAGTTTCTTCTTCGGTGTACTTTTGTCCTCACCCAGTCTCCAGGTAACAGATCATGTGCTTGTTCTTTCTCTTTTGTAATCACTTCAGCTCCCACCTGATGGAACACAGAAGTCACCACATCAGATAGATTTTTGCAGTAATCCATTATGATGCTTGGTTTGACGTTTTGTCAATACTACTAATATATGCTATGGATTCCTAATTTTCCAGCGAGCATACCAACTTCTTTTTAAACTAGTTGTCCACCGATACTAATAATAAAGAGTATCTTAATCAGTTGGAAACTATTTTATCCCTTTTTGTGCCTTTTCTGTTGGGGTTATTCGAATTTTTTATCTCTGGAGACTGCCACGAAAAAACCAGAGAAAGCCTCGGGCGAGGCTAGGCAATACACAATTTTGTCAAACCCGATGATTGCTGCCAAAACGTTTGTGTGGGGCGGAGAACAAGATATACCGCTTCTCGTTATACACAACGCTTATGAGGGTTTCACAATATATTTCACAATATATTTCTCTTGGTATAAGTGGTAACAAGTGTCCTATCCATTTTTGATAATCTCTACTGAGTTCCGGGGAACAGATAGGACAACCTTTCCTCGTCCCTCCTTTTGATGTATTCGTTGTTTCACCTTCGTCAGGATTTTCAGGTGCTGGCACTCGAATGGTATGACTAGCATGAATCCATCTTTTCAATCCCCTACACTTTACTGTATTTGTTGTGACTAGTATCACCTGTCTTGCCTTTTGCCACCTTGGTACTAGGCAGTTTCTTCTTCGGTGTACTTTTGTCCTCACCCAGTCTCCAGGTAACAGATCATGTGCTTGTTCTTTCTCTTTTGTAATCACTTCAGCTCCCACCTGATGGAACACAGAAGTCACCACATCAGATAGATTTTTGCAGTAATCCATTATGATGCTATCATTAATACTCAACAGTTTATCAACTGGAACAAATGCTTGCCTCATGACCCTACCCATTAGTATTTCATGAGGGCTCAACCCTGTTTTTCTATCTGGAATGCTTCTCAATGACATTAAAACAAGTGGAAGTGCATCAGTCCACTTCATTCCTGTAGCTAAACACATTTTTGCTATTCTGTTTTTTATTGTACCATTCACTTGCTCAACAACACCTGCTGCTTCTGGTCTATATGCACAGTGTAACTTTTGTTTTATATCCAGAGCTTCACAAACCAATTGTAGCAATCTGTTTTCAAAATGTGTGCCACGATCTGTCTCAACCATCACAGGAAATCCATACCTTGGTATGATTTCTCTCAAGAGTAATTTTGCCACAGTAATTGAATCATTGCGACGTGTTGGAAATGCTTCCACCCATCTTGAAAACAAACAGACTATCACCAAGACATATCTGAGTTTGTTGTGAGGTGGCATGCCAATGAAGTCAAGCTGTAATCTGGTAAAAGGACCACCCTCCCATCCTATGGTTCCCATGCTCACAACAGTTTTTCTATTTGGGTTTAACTGTTGGCAAGTAAGACACCTCTGACAAAGGGATTCTGCAATTATTCAGAATTTTGGATTGTACCATGTTTGCCTAAATAATCTAATCATTGAATCTCTTCCAATATGACCTGGACCATGATACATGCGTGCCATGTCAGAAATCATACTGTCTGGCATTACTGGTCTGTCATCTTTGTAAACCCAAACCTCATCTTATTCTCTCTGTCTGCAACCTGCTTTTAACCATGTGTTTTTCTCTTCATCATCTGCCTCATCTTGCAACTGTTTTACTCCCTGCCAAGTCTCAACTACAGATGTTAGCATAAGTGAGTTCAAAACATGTTCATTTGCCTTTTCCCGATTAATTGCCATATTTTCTTTAGCACAGAATTTTGCTATTGTGTCTGCGTATGAATTTCCTTTTGTTATGTAATCCTCTCCTTTTTTATGTGCTGTGCACTTTACAACTGCAATTTGTTCTGGAAGTTGAATTCCATCGATCAGTCTTTTGATCAACTGTGCATTTCTGATTGGTGATCCCGCAGAAGTTAAATAACCTCTTTGAGACCAGAGCTGGCAATAGTCATGGACTACGCCATATCCATACTATCAGTCACTATGGTAACTTTTAGCTCTTTTCCCAATTCACATGCACGAATCAAAGCAATCAATTCAGCTACTTGAGCTGAACGAATTCCTTTAAGACAAGAGGATTCAATCACATCTGCAACTGTACAAACCGAATATGCTGCATTCAGAACACCTTCATCTGTTCTCAAGCATGAACCATCAACAAATAGAACATAATCTGATTCAGCTAATGGGACATCTTTTATGTCCTGTATGGGTTTTGTGCAATATTTTAATACATCCAGACATTCATGATCAACCTCATCTCTGATTTCTGTTTCAGTACCATCAGGTAATAATGTGGAAGGATTTAAATTCACACATCTCGCTATTGAAACATTATCTGAAATAAGGATAACCTTTTCATATTTTGTTAGCCTGCTGTTTGTCAAATGCTGTGTTCTGCTTCTTGTGAGGAGAATATCAACTGAGTGTGGTACATATACTTTTACAGGAAATCCCATTATTATTCCTTCACTTTGCTCCAAACTTACACTGGTTGCAGCTACTGCTTTTAAACAACCTGGTAATGCTTTTGCAACAGGGTCAAGAACAGCTAGGAAATATGCTATCGGCTTTCTCAGTCTTCCATGTCTTTGAATCAAAACTGATAATGCACATCCTTCTCTTTCACTGCAATACAACTCAAACTCTTTTTCATAGTCCGGCATTCCCAATGCTGGAGCTTCACACAAACTTCTTTTTAACTGTTCAAAAGCTTCTAATTCAGTTTCTGATAGGCTAATCGGGTCTTTTATGTCTGCTTTTGTCAGTCTCGATTTTGGAAAAGGGGGGTGGTGATGGACAGAGTTTCTGAATGATGCAGAATACTCTTACCAAGTCAATAGATCATGGTTTTAATCCATCACCGTTTTTTAGCTCACTGCACCATCCCAGCTCAGAACCTGGCTATATGCAAATTAGTCTGTTCCTGTCCCAGTGCATGATGGGAACAGGGCAAACCAAACTACCAAGCCAACTCTTATACTGGGAAGGAAACAAGCTTCCGGGGACCGGTTTCTGGCATCACAGCCTTCTTAGGCCCGGCTTGCTTGAATCCTGATGGTGCAATGAGCAAGGGACTCACGTCTGAGTATACCCTCCCACACATAGTGTGGATAAAATCGATTTTGGAAAAGGGGGGTGGTGATGGACAGAGTTTCTGAATGATGCAGAATACTCTTACCAAGTCAATAGATCATGGTTTTAATCCATCACCGTTTTTTAGCTCACTGCACCATCCCAGCTCAGAACCTGGCTATATGCAAATTAATCTGTTCCTGTCCCAGTGCATGATGGGAACAGGGCAAACCAAACTACCAAGCCAATTCTTATACTGGGAAGGAAACAAGCTTCCGGGGAACGGTTTCTGGCATCACAGCCTTCTTCGGCCCGGCTTGCTTGAATCCTGATGGTGCAATGAGCAAGGGACTCACGTCTGAGTATACCCTCCCACACATAGTGTGGATAAAATCGATTTTGGAAAAGGGGGGTGGTGATGGACAGAGTTTCTGAATGATGCAGAATACTTTTACCAAGTCAATAGATCATGGTTTTAATCCATCACCGTTTTTTAGCTCACTGCACCATCCCAGCTCAGAACCTGGCTATATGCAAATGAGTCTGTTCCTGTCCCAGTGCATGATGGGAACAGGGCAAACCAAACTACCAAGCCAATTCTTATACTGGGAAGGAAACAAGCTTCCGGGGACCGGTTTCTGGCATCACAGCCTTCTTCGGCCCGGCTTGCTTGAATCCTGATGGTGCAATGAGCAAGGGACTCACGTCTGAGCTTGTTTCCTTCCCAGTATAAGAATTGGCTTGGTAGTTTGGTTTGCCCTGTTCCCATCATGCACTGGGACAGGAACAGACTAATTTGCATATAGCCAGGTTCTGAGCTGGGATGGTGCAATGAGCTAAAAAACAGGTGATGGATTAAAACCATGATCTCTTGACTTGGTAAGAGTATTCTGCATCATTCAGAAACTCTGTCCATCACCACCCCTTTTTTCCAAAATCGATTTTATCCACACTATGTGTGGGAGGGTATACTCAGACGTGAGTCCCTTGCTCATTGCACCATCAGGATTCAAGCAAACCGGGCCGACGAAGGCTGTGATGCCAGAAACCGGTCCCCGGGAGCTTGTTTCCTTCCCAGTATAAGAATTGGCTTGGTAGTTTGGTTTGCCCTGTTCCCATCATGCACTGGGACAGGAACAGACTAATTTGCATATAGCCAGGTTCTGACCTGGGATGGTGCAATGAGCTAAAAAACAGGTGATGGATTAAAACCATGATCTCTTGACTTGGTAAGAGTATTCTGCATCATTCAGAAACTCTGTCCATCACCACCCCTTTTTTCCAAAATCGATTTTATCCACACTATGTGTGAGAGGGTATACTCAGACGTGAGTCCCTTGCTCATTGCACCATCAGGATTCAAGCAAACCGGGCCGACGAAGGCTGTGATGCCAGAAACCGGTCCCCGGGAGCTTGTTTCCTTCCCAGTATAAGAATTGGCTTGGTAGTGTGGTTTGCCCTGTTCCCATCATGCACTGGGACAGGAACAGACTAATTTGCATATAGCCAGGTTCTGAGCTGGGATGGTGCAATGAGCTAAAAAACAGGTGATGGATTAAAACCATGATCTCTTGACTTGGTAAGAGTATTCTGCATCATTCAGAAACTCTGTCCATCACCACCCTTTTTCCAAAATCGATTTTATCCACACTATTTGTGGGAGGGTATACTCAGACGTGAGTCCCTTGCTCATTGCACCATCAGGATTCAAGCAAACCGGGCCGACGAAGGCTGTGATGCCAGAAACCGGTCCCCGGGAGCTTGTTTCCTTCCCAGTATAAGAATTGGCTTGGTAGTTTGGTTTGCCCTGTTCCCATCATGCACTGGGACAGGAACAGACTAATTTGCATATAGCCAGGTTCTGAGCTGGGATGGTGCAATGAGCTAAAAACAGGTGATGGATTAAAACCATGATCTCTTGACTTGGTAAGAGTATTCTGCATCATTCAGAAACTCTGTCCATCACCACCCCTTTTTTCCAAAATTGCTTTTGTCAGTCTCTGCAGTGGTTTTGCAATTACAGAAAATCCACAAATCCATTGGCGACAATAACCAACCATTCCTAGAAACATTCAAACCTGTCTTTGTGTTTTTGGAGGTTGCATTGCTTGAATAATTTTTATTCTTTCTGTTGTCACTTGTCTGACTCCCTTCGCAATTCTGTGACCAAGATATTTTACTTTGTGTTTGCAAAACTGTAATTTTGCAGGAGATACTTTATGTCCCTCATCTGCCAGATGATTTAAAAGAGTAATGGTATATGTTACACAATTATCTCTTGTTTTTGCAGCCACCAGGAGATCATTAATATACTGCACTAACGTAGATTTTCCAAGTAAATCTAGATTTTCCAAGGATTTCTTTAGCAACTGATTAAAAATGGATGGACTTTCGGTGTACCCTTGAGGGATTCGACACCATGCTAATATACGCTCTTTGAACCTGAACGTAAAAATTTGCTGGCTCTCTGGATGCAATGGAACAGTAAAGAATGCGTTACATAAATCAATAACTGTATACCATTCTGCATAATGCGGAATCTGATATAAAATTACCGCTGGGTTTGGTACAACTGGGCAACATGGAACAACAATTTTGTTAACCTTTCTCAGGTCTTGAACAATTCTGAAAGTTCCGTTTGGCTTTTTAATTCCCATAATCGGTGAATTACATGGGCTACTCTCAATTTCCTTTAGAACACCTTGTTTTATGAATTTGTCAATTACAGGAATAACTCCTTCAGTCACTTCTGCTTTCATTTTATACTGAGGAATGTTTGGATAATCTGCTCCTTGTTTTACTGATATTTTTACTGGATCTACATTTTTCATCAGACCCATTTCATCTCCAGTGAAATCCCAAATTTTAACATTTACTGTGTCTTTTAATTCTTCAGGTAAATTATTCTTATCAAACACAGGAAATAATTTACTCTCTTCTGCCTCAACCACTGACATTGTTAATTTGTAAAGCCGATCTTCATCTGGAGTTTGGAGCTCAATACCATCCGGTGAGCAATATATTTTACAATTCATCTTCCAAAGAATATCCCTACCTAAAAGATTTACAGGACTGCTATTACAAACTACAAATTTATGCATGTCTTTTAATTTACCTATTTCATTTTCAACTGGTTCAGTTAGGTCTGTTTTAATTTGCTGATTTGCTACACCTACTACT
This sequence comes from Lissotriton helveticus, assembly GCF_964261635.1. Lineage (NCBI taxonomy): Eukaryota > Metazoa > Chordata > Amphibia > Caudata > Salamandridae > Lissotriton > Lissotriton helveticus. The sequence continues at coordinate 1,295,134,164 of NC_136069.1, forward strand.
TGGATCTTTTCACCAGAGATAGGAAGGTTTTCTATTTCCACTGATCTAACAGTATAACGGGTAGCACCTGTATCCACTAGGAAAGTAATTTCTACATCATTTACTTTATCATTTACAAATGGACCAGACTGATCTACCTCAAGAGTGGCTCCAAGCACACACTCTTCCTCCTCTCTCAGGCACCGTCAGAAGTAATCATCAGAATCACTCCCTCCATCTTATTTCAACCAATATTGTTGTGACACATTCGACACATTCACTCTTGGCGGTCTGTTTACCTGTTCACCTCCGCTGAATCCTGTTTCTGCACTGTATCTCTGCACATTTACACAGTTTGGAAGTGGCAGTTGTGGTATCTGACTTTGCTGATTCACTACCTGTTGCTGTAGCTGTTGCTGCTGATATATCTCATTCTGCATCTGTGGATTTAATGATGCATTTTTAAAAATTCTGGGTGGATTCTTACATTCGCGCTTCCAGTGTCCAATTTCGCCACAATTAAAACACGGGAGTTTCTGTTTTAACTCTTCCATGTTTCCCATCAATTTTGGCTTATTATAATTACCTTTAAATTTTCCTTGTTTCTGGTCAACATTTTTATTTTCCAGATTTGCCATTTGTTGTTCAGCCACTTTTACCTGTGCCCACATAGCTTTCTCTTTTAGCTTCTTTTGTTTAGCATCTATTTCATCACTGCAGTATTTTGCTTTTCTCAGGATCTCATCTACTGTGTTTGATTGCCAACCAACTATTCCAGTTCTTATCATTTCACCAATTTCAGGTCTCAAGCCGTATACAAATCTGTATATAAAATGGCTCATATCTTTTTCACTTAAATGTTCATAACCACTGTATTGTTTAAATTAAGCGTGGGCGTAAAATCCGCTACGCCCGCGGATTTGCGGATTTTTGGGAAATCCGCAATCCGCGTATTTTGCGGATTTCCCACAAAATCCGAAGAAAAAAAATACGCGGACGTAACTGGTTTAAACTCGTGTATACAATGGCGCCAGCAAGCTGCCAGCGCCGTTGTAAAATAGTTACAAAGTTAGCTTGCACAGGAAGCACTTAGATAAAATAAAGCAGCACCTGCTTTATTTTATCTAAATGCTTCCTGTGCAAGCTAACTTTGTAACTATTTTACAACGGCGCTGGCAGCTTGCTGGCGCCATTGTAAAATAGACAGTGACCCCTCCGCCCTTCGGCGCGATTGCATAGTAACACACACATGGTCGCTGGAACTAGTTGAAGCTCAAATGCAGTGACTCATTCATCAGCCCAGAAACAATCGTGAGCGTCGTGGAGGCTGGGCAGATGTGCCTTCTTCCCAAATCTACCATCGAAAATCAGCTGAGATGCTGGATAGAGGCCTTTGCATCCTTGCCTTTCACGAGCGCAATCCCCCTGCTGTTCCTGTGACCAGGAGGTTCTGTATCTTCATCTGCTGGTCTGATCGGTCTCGGACCTTATATACACACAAGAGGCATGTGCACTCGCATGGGAGCCCGCCCGTTTGGCCCCGCCCACACACTTGCGGTGGGCACCGTCTTCCCGCCATTTACCCACTATGATGGACAGCTCACTCAAGGGACCCCTGCGCCCTTCGGCGCCATTGAATAGTAACACACACATGGTCGCTGGAACTAGTTGAAGCTCAAATGCAGTGACTCATTCATCAGCCCAAAAACAATCGTGAGCGTTGTCAAGGCTGGGCAGATGTGCCTTCTTCCCAAATCTACCGTCGAAAATCAGCTGTGATGCTGGATAGAGGCCTATGCATTTGTGTTCGCACGGGTTTCTGCCCGTTCGCGAGCGTTTTGTACAATAAAACCCTCGCGAACGTGCAGAAACCCGTGCGAACACAAAAAAAAAATACGCTAGGATCCGCGGATTTTGCGTATTTCCGAAATACGCAAATACGCAAATACGCGGATTGCCGATACGCAAAATCCGCCCATGCTTAGTTTAAATACCAGCAGTAGTCTTTCATAAAATGAATGTACTGATTCTTTTGGCTCTTGGGTTGTTCTATCTATTTTGACCCAATCTATTTCTTTTGGGGGAATTTTGTTTTTTAAAAACACAATTACTTGATCGTACTTTCTCATTACCTCTGGTGAAGGAGCACCTGTTACCACATGTCGAGGATATTCTTCTTTAGGCCAATTTATAGTAATTTTACATTTTGCCCAAAGATCTGATGGGACAACTATGTCAAAGAATCCATCAAGATCAACCCACAAAACTTTAGAAACTTTGACAAATCTGTCTACCTATCGATACCATTCTACAGGTTTTTCTCTCAATCGAGGAAAATCATTTGTAAACATTAAAATGTCCTGTCTTGTCCATGGATCATGCACATATCCGCCTCCTGGTATTTCTCTCATTGGAAGTTCATTTACTACTTCTTCCTTTTCTCTGGAAAAGCAAAACTTGTTCTGTCTTCATCTCTTTTCTTTGTCCATTTTACTCTCCATTTAGCTAAATCACCCCATTTTCTCAAAACCACCATTAAGTCTTTTATATCAATGATTCTTCCTGTGGTATTCATATTTTCAATGTCTTTTTCAGAGAAATCCACCCTGTAATGTTTCTGCAAATTCTTCTGCTTACCCAAATCTACTTCTAATTCAGCAGCCCTTTCCTCTAATTGATCATATTTATTTTTAATTTTCCATGTAATACTTTTGCAAATAAACAATAATACATCATCCTGATATAGCTTCAAATTGTCAGTTCCAATTGTTCCAATTATTAATTCCTCCAAATCTGCTTTCAATTTTGCAACATCAAGTAATTTACATTCTGGGGTTTGTGCTAAATCTATTTTACTCGGACTCTTTTCTGGAGTTCCAGAATCAGAATCTGCACCAGATGGAGTTTTACTTGTCAAACTCTGATTAAAAGTTAAGTCAGGCATCATCATTTTCTCTCGATGTATCTCAGACAAATCTGAATAAAATTTCTCAGTCACTTTCTGTATTTCTGAATTTAATGGAACAGTTAAAGCTGAATGCCTAACTTCTTTTTGATCAAATACTGGAAGAACAGGTTCAATCGTTACTGGTACCGTTACTGCTTCCATGCTTTTAGTTAACTGCTGTATTAATTCATTCGTAGAACGAATATTTTCTGAGGTACTTGGTATTTCCTCATACCGTTCTGTTCTTTTTACATTTCTTGGGGTTTCATTTCTTTGGTCTGGGGTTTTATTTCTATGGACTGGGGTTTCAGCGTAATTTCTATTTTCTCCTGATACATTTGAACTACATCTTGTTTCTACTCTTTCAGGTGTTTTTCCATTATTCAAACTTGTTTTAGGGGACGACTCATCAATAATTTCTCTTGGAGGGGCACTTAGAGAAGTCCATGAAAAAACTGGTTGATAAGGTGGTGGTTTTCTAGTATAAATTTCTTCTAGTACTGCATCTTCTGAATCACTTTCTACACTAACATTATTTCTCTTTTGGGCACTCTTTTGTCCAGTTACCTCATCAATTAGTCTCACTGGGTATAAACCATCACACATGTCTGCACTTCTCCATCGACGCATTCTATCCTGATGTGTTTCTCTATCAAGATCTAGTCCTGCTCTCCTTTATATTCCTCTACTCTCTCGTTGTAATTCAAACATTTCATCCTCCCATTCAACTAGTGCTTCAAATTGAGTAGGTCTAGGCTTTGGTACGAGTTTCATCATTTTTTCTCTTAAGTTTTTCAAAACTGCCAAATTAAAAGATCCATCTTCCCGCCATGCTAATACACCATCATTTTCAGTATACTTCATCCAATTCTCAATCCAAAGACAAGTATGATAACCATATTCACCCAACATATACGCTGCAGGTGTTTTGTACTTATGAATTATTCTTCCACCTCGCGTTTTAATTTTTTTTGCCAGGTTTACGTTTGTTTTTCAATTTCTGAAACCATGAAAGCTTCTTTTTCTCTTTCATATAATAATAATCCATGTTTTTAAACAATTGCCCTTACTTCGGTACAGATCGTAACAACTTATAACAAGGAAGTTGTTATTCCGCAACACCAACCAATCCGTGCGCGAAACTCACCAACAAACCAATCAGGTTTGTCTACGTCACTATTTTGTTCAACCAATAGAATTACTGCTTTTTAGGATGTGCCAATCAGCTGTAAGCTTGCCTTAGTCACGTGAACCAATCTGTGCACGAACACTGTGACGTATGTTAGCCAATCACAGCGCGACTCTTGTGACGTATGCTGCCGCTGCAGCTTCTCTGTCTCTCACTCCGCTCCTTAAACTACAACCTCCTTTACAAAATATTTTCAAAGCGCCATATTTACAAATCCTTCATTTAAATTCTGTTAATAACCCCACAAATAAACAAACCATTTGTCTGTTTCGCTAAATAAAGTGATAGCTTTCTCAAACGTTCAAGTATTCTTTTGCGTGAAATAGACGATGCTATTTTCACAGAATATTAAAATTCGTCGATAAAGTAAGGCTACTCTACCCTTCTAGCAGGTAATAACGAACTCGTTTCTCTCTAAATGCACATACAGAGATATTTTACACCTCCTTAGAGACAATTCAGAGTTTAACTCGATCGTATATTACCAAACATTTACGCACATTCATGCAGAGAAATCCCTAACCATGCATACATGAATACATGAATCTTTTAGTAGGACTCTAACCCACCAATAGAAATCCTCACTCGCCAGTAAGATAGACAACGCTTCCTTACCCTTCACTCAAGCTTAGATAAATTCTACTACTCTTTTCACAGTGAGTTTTAAAACAGGATCCAAGTCCCTATACTCGAAAGTTACAATTTCATAGACAATCCTCACTATACATTCTACCTTACACACCTAAAATCCCTACACTTGTGCTGTACGTCCACAACACTAGTGATATACGACGATACCACTATTTTGAAACAGAACAAATACACTGTGTAACTTCACCTGTCACACTTCTCTTGCCGGCACAACTAGGAATTTTCACACTGCTGGAAAAAACCTTTCGACTACATATAACAACTGAGCAAACTTAACAAACCTAACATATGTTAAACATTGATCCTATGTATTTACCATGTAACATGTCAGTTACCGTAGTAAACGAACTCTGCTACCAAGAAATTGATCCAGCACTCCTATTCAAATCAAATAAGCTTTATTCGGTTTTTAGTTTAAAACCATATAAGCAACAAGAAAAATACATAGATACATAGATGACTCATCATATCATTTACAAGGTTAAAGGAAATCAACTGATAAAATAAACGAAAAACAATTTAACTAATCAGCTAATCAAAATACGTGCATAGTCAAGACTAAATAAAAAGTACGGAATTAATAGCACAAGGTACACGGAATCCCCTTTCACCAAGAAATATGTTTCAATGTTTCAATGACATTAGTCTTGGTAACGAATTGTACCGGGGGCCGGGATAAAAATCATGCAAATCCCAAATGCAAATGGGACCATCTTCTTCTTTCTGCTGGGTGGAACGTAAGTAGGGGACAATGTTCCTATCCTTAAATTTTATTAAAATCAAGTCCCCCGAAATGGCTTTGGGCAACGTGCCTAGCCACCCCACCCTCCTGACGCTCAGGATTCCACCATCTAGTGCAGGTGGCAACGGTCTGTTGTGTTTTAGCCAGAAAATGGCTTTATTAAGAAATTCCTGGTGTGTTTCAAATTTTCCATGACTCAATGCCGGGACCCCAGAGAGAACAGTCACGAATGGGGCGGCTTCGGGAGGTAAATTAATGCAATGACTTCTTTCTAGTATGGTCCTGGGAGCTCTATGAGGTGCGAGTACAGGGTTAAGAGTAGCATTCCGGCCTCTTGGAATGAGTGTAGTGAGGGGGGGTTCAAAAGTTTGAATTTTTCTACATGCAGTGGGCTTAGGTTTTTCATAGTTGATAGAGGGAGTAGGGCAAGTAGATGTATCAATTTTATCGGTTGATGAATAGTTCTTTTTTATTGTTGTTTCAATACGGGTCAACCTGTCCCCTAGATCGTTGAGTTTTGTGATCAGCGGTGATAATGCCGAGATTAACAGATGCTCGATCTGAGCCAGTAAGTTCTTAGGCGATGTTAATATAGTTGAGTTGGAGGGGCATAATGAGGGGCTAATGCACATTTTGTCCACATCAACATTTGCTAGGTTTTCACCCCTGCCATTCTCATACTTCTTTTTACTGGATAATCCCTGGGATAGAGTGTTGGCTTGAGCATGGGATTTTTTGGGGGATAAAGGTACATCCAGAAGAGTGCAGTTTAGATGGTCAGCGTCTCTACCCATTTTAAGGGGAGTCAAAGCGTCCGGGACATACTTTGTGCCACACAGGGCATTCAGCTCCTCCCAAATGGACATGACTAGTGGAAATCAGGACTACGTAGGAGACAATGGACAGTTAGAATGCAGGAATTATAGGAATGTTAAAAATTTATGTACCTCCTCCTCCAATAGGAACCAAGTGGGGTGGCCCGTCCCGTCCTCCTCTGGCCTCTGAGGGCCGTAGAGGGCCCGCCCTTTGCCCGGGCTTAGCCCCGGGCGCCGACCCGCGCGCGATCCCACGACGTGGGGGCTCGCGCTGGCCTTAAGCGCATCTCCGGGGGCGGGACAGGATGCGCGCCTTCGTAGGCGCAAGTGGCGCTGGGAACTGTAGTCCCTGATCTCCTGCCTCGCCCTGATGGCCGGGAAGCGGCAGGCAGAAGGGAGGCAGAGAGTCCGGTGGCGGCAGGAGCAGCGCTCGTGCTGCGGCAGTCCCAGGGCCCAGGTGGTGACCTCCCCAGGTCAGGTCAGGTCAGGTCGCTAGCAAAGGTGAGTCCCAATGGCGAGTCCCCCGCTCCCCCGGGGCTCGCGCTGGCCTTAAGCGCACCTCCGGGGGCGGGACAGGATGCGCGCCTTCCTAGGCGCAAGTGGCGCTGGGAACTGTAGTCCCTGATCTCCTGCCTCGCCGTGATGGCCGGGAAGCGGCAGGCAGAAGGGAGGCAGAGAGTCCGGTGGCGGCAGGAGCAGCGCTCGTGCTGCGGCAGTCCCAGGGCCCAGGTGGTGACCTCCCCAGGTCAGGTCAGGTCAGGTCGCTAGCAAAGGTGAGTCCCAATGGCGAGTTACAATTTCATAGACAATCCTCACTATACATTCTACCTTACACACCTAAAATCCCTACACTTGTGCTGTACGTCCACAACACTAGTGATATACGACGATACCACTATTTTGAAACAGAACAAATACACTGTGTAACTTCACCTGTCACACTTCTCTTGCCGGCACAGCTAGGAATTTTCACACTGCTGGAAAAAACCTTTCGACTACATATAACAACTGAGCAAACTTAACAAACCTAACATATGTTAAACATTGATCCTATGTATTTACCATGTAACATGTCAGTTACCATAGTAAACGAACTCTGCTACCAAGAAATTGATCCAGCGCTCCTATTGAAAAACTGTCCCAAAAACGCTATCTATCACCTCAATACTCACCATTAATCATGAAACACACATAAGGCCCATATCATCAATGAGACAATTTTTGAGCGACTGAATCATGTGGCCTGATTAATGAAAACTACTCAAAATTATTTACACTATTATATACAACTGCAGTTAAACAAAATTCATCATGGTTTTTAAACATCACTTATCATTAAACAAGCCACTAAGGCGATTGAATCAACTGATGGTAACTAGATCATGAATAAACAAGACCAGCTTGTCATTTCAAATCTAATTTTTATTAACTTTATTATCATAAAGGAAAAGCATTTGTATGTATTTATGTATTTATGTATTTATTTACTTGATTAAGCGCAACTGCCACCCAGAGGGCATCCTGGCGCTGAGACTGCGTCCGTGTTTACAACCGATCTGTCCTTACATTTTCCTTGGGAACAAAAACGTTTTCAGGTCTTTTTTAAAGGAAGGGAGATCCTGTCTGCTCCTCAGTGTCAACGGGAGTGAGTTCCAAAGTGTAGCGGCCGTGAAGCCGAACGCCCGGCCGCCCATCCTCGCTCTGTTTATCCTTGGGACCGTCACTAAGAACGCAGAGGAAGATCTTAATGATCTAGTGGCACAGTACCAAGAGAAAAGTTTTTGGATCGGCATTGGCCCCTGTCCATGCAGGGCCTTAAAAACAAGACAAGCTGCCTTGAACAATATTCTCTGCTGGACAGGTAGCCAGTGAAGATCAGCCAGTGCTCCGGTGGAAGAGGCCGATCGAGGACGCGCTAGGGTAAGTTTGGCCGCCATATTTTGTATCCTCTGTAGTTTTAAGATTAGGAATTTAGGGGCCCCCAGAAGTAGTGCGTTGCAGTAATCTAACCGGCTAAGGATAGAACTGCGCACTACTTCCGTTCTAGCATTTTCAGGGAGAGGAGGTAAAATCTTGCGTAAGGCCTGAAGTAGGCCCATACAAGTCGCTACGGTTCTGTTTACTGACGCATCAAGCTGCAGGTTGGATTCAAACAGAACTCCTAGATTCCGGACCGACTTTGCTGCCTCTACCGTGCCAGGAATAGATGCAGGCCAAAAATCGACCGGGAGCGGGCGCGGTGTACGATCCGAGGAGCAGTGGACCACTTCCGTTTTTAAGCTGTTAAATTGTAGCGAGTTCGCACCCAGCCACTCGGCCGTAGCCGACATACAGCGATGAAATGTGTCCATTGATACTGCCATGGCGCCCTCGAATGAAAAAATCAACTGAGTGTCATCGGCATAGTTGATGACCGATATGCCGAATGACTTTATCAAGGCGCCCAGAGGTTGGAGGTACAAGTTGAATAAAATAGGGCTGATCGCCGAGCCCTGAGGGACGCCTTGTTCCACACGATGAGTGGCAGATTGATAAGGTGGTAAAGCCACTGCCTGCTGTCTGTCACTAAGATAAGATGTAATCCAGCTCAAGGCCAGGCCAGTGACTCCTGCCATCTGTAGACGGCTCAGCAATACTGCATGGTCCACCGTGTCGAACGCGGCCGACATGTCAAGCAGCACTAAAAATGCTGATTTGCCCATGTCGACTCGCGCCCTTAGATCGTCCAGCGCGGCGACCAATGCAGTTTCCGTGCCGTGAGCCGGCCTAAAGCCGAACTGTGATACATCCAGGCAGGAGTTATTTCCAGAAAACTGGATAGAGTTCTTGTGACCCACTTCTCTACAACCTTTACTATAAAAGGCAAGAGCGAGATGGGTCTATAGTTGGCCGGATTTGAGGGGTCCAGAGAGGCCTTCTTCAGCAATGGTGTAATGATTGCCATTTTCCAGCCTTCTGGGACCACTGCTGTACTTAGTGACTGACAGCAGATGGTGTGGAGCGGCGGAAACAGCTCGTTTTGGAACGCCTTCCAGATCTTATGGGGCATAGGATCAAGTGGTGATCCTGAGGACACACTGTTTGCAAGAAGGCAGAAATCTTCCAAGGAGGGGCACGGAAAGCAGGACAGCTGACCCACCGTGACGGCTGGTTCTATCGGGGAGAGCAAGGAAGCTGTTAACTGAGCCGAGCTCTGAAGTCCACTCAGGATTTTCCTAATTTTTTTCTCAAATGCATCAGCCACAGAATCACAGAAGTACTGGGAGACGGGGACAGTCGAGGCAGCACAAGGCGGATGAGCTAGGTTGTTTACCAGTTTGAACAACGCCTGCACTTTATTAGCGGCCCTGGTCAAAGTGTCCGCCAAAAACTGAGCCTTGGCTTTCCTCAACTCGATATTGTATTCCTGCAAGGTCGCTTTATATGCCACCTTGTCTACTTCCCTATATTCTCCTCTCCAGAGTCGTTCCGCCTGCTTGCAACGAAGCTTTTGCTGGCCCAGATCCTCCGTAAACCAAGCATTGGTTCTTCTAGGTCTGTCCCCTACTTTTCTTAGAGGGATCAATTTATCCAGAGATGTTCCGATCTGCTGACAGAAAGTCTGATAGCTTTTACCCACATTATCCTCTGCCTCGAAGGGTTTGGACAGCAAGGTAGGTCTAGTTGAAGATTTCAAAAGACGAGACCACCGCCTGCCGGTCCTAGCAGCACCAGGGCCACCTATCCTCCGAGTAGCAGGAAAGAGGACAGATAGCGGGACCAATGAGTGGTCGGTCCAGCATTGAGCCATAACTTCCCCCACAGAGACCAGATCACTGTTAGCAAATACAAGGTCTAGAGTGTGTCCTCTAGTATGGGTAGGTGCCTCAACCAGCTGTGTAAGTTGTACATTGTTGCAAGCTTGGCATAGCTCTCTATACGCCATATCTTGAGGGCCAGAAGGCCAAAGGTTAAAGTCACCTAACACCAGTAATCTAGAGTGGGAGTTTGAGAGGTCGTAGATCAGGTCGATCAGAGGCTGAACATCCGTGGAGGTTGGGGAGGGAGGTCTGTAACATAGAAGACCCGCCAACAAGGTACCGCCTCGGGCCATGATGGAAAAACCCATAAGCACAAACCCTGCTACCTCCTTCACCTCCAACTGTGTGAGCGCGATGGAATCTCTGAAAATATATCCTAATCCACCACCTCTGCCAGTTGTTCTAGGTAAGTGTTTGATAAGATATATTTGTGGTTTAAAATCTTTATTAAATAGGCAATCAAGAAAGCAGCATTTAGTGAGGAAATGAATTAATAAACTGACATTTTCAAGCAAGCCCAGAAACTTGAAGTTTTAGCAGAAATATAGTTTCCATTCTCTAAATCTATTTTCCCTGACTGAAACTTTCTTCACCTAGAAAGGTGAAGAAAAAAAAAAAAACACGTAATTTTTCAAGTTTCTACTGTTCAACTGGTGTCACTAAGGACTTTTTCCAAGAACATGATCGAGACGTAAAATTCAGTCCAAGCAGTGTTTATTCATATCACATAACCCAATGCATTTCGGACTTCACACCCTTCTTCGGGGGTCACTGTAAGTAATGATAATACAACATAATTACAAAACTGTTCGCACCAGTATTCACGTTTTACAATGTCAAACCATATGCAGCAACATTTATCTCTTGTTATTATAAAAAAGTGATCTCAGTATACCTTAATTAATCTGCACAGGTGAACCGATAAAATCAACCTCAGCTTCGAACCCATACCTATTCACATTACTTCCCACTGTTAAATTGTGCTGAGCCACCCTCTTCTATTGACAACATACGCCCCTTTAATCCTGAAGCAGCTTGTTTGTTCTATATGCTTGTTTGTTCTATATTCCTCCATCAATTACAAATTCAAACATACAAACATCGACTCTGACGAAAATTATATGCAGTACCGCATTGTTTCTAGCACATTTTGACAAGCAGTAAAAAACCTAAATAACCCCTTCTGCATCTCTAACATTTTAAAAGAACGCTGCGCATATTCCTGCAATAATCATATGATCTCGTCCCCTGAATAACACATACCTGCTGTTACAAAGTTAAAGGTCACATTGCCTCGCTTCTGGCTCCAACAACCCTTGTACATCCCACAATCCCTCTCCCTTTTGAATGCATATCAAGTGATCCGATTGGTACAAAATTAGAGAAGTTCCCGCTCTCCCCATCTTAACTGTTAATTGCACCCGCGGTCTTTTGCTAAAAAACTCAATCTCCCAACATCCATTTGTCCCATGTGTAGCTAACTATACTGAAAACGCCTGTTACTGCGAAACCAAATTGTCCATGGTCTGTCTATACTTCTTCAAAAAGTTCTAGTGTTGTGTTCATCTCAAACAGTCTTGTAATTGCTCAGTTCCTCATTGCATACGTCTTCTTCTAACATCATACACTTACCATACTCTTGTTTTTCGCTCCCATAATCCTCTGACACCTCACCCCCTAATTTCCCTTCACTTTTATCATCCCTCTACCCAACCCCCAGAGCGTTGATGGTCTTTCTCACACCAAAACATACTGCATAATGCCTGACAACACCCTCAACACACAAACACACCCACCTCACACACACAAACTATTTCAATACCCCCAAACAACCAGAATGCAACGAGCCACAAAATCTCTTTATCACCAACCACATTACACGCAACCTTGCCAAATCCATAACACGGGACCTAAAACAGGATAGTCTGCCAATATACCGCTCTAAAGATGAATAAACAAATTGCTACATCACATGCAGAAAAACTTGATAGGTAAAAGTGAGATCCTGTACCCAGACTCTGCAGTAGAAGGCTCTGGGTCTATTGGCTAGATAACTATTGTTGCACCACTATAATCATCGAATCAGGAGAGTAAATCAATCTCTGTCACAAGATCTCACTGTACACTTTCCCTGCAAATGAAATGAGTCACATGGACACTTTCCTGAGAGGAGCCAACACAGCTACTGCAAGACACATGAGAACCACGAGTCTTTAGGCAAGGGCATAAAGAGCTGAGAGCAAGAGTTTGAGGTTGTTAGCGGTAATGATAACATGTCCCGGGGACACAGTGCCATGGTGTCTCACGGACCTGGAACACTAGGATCAGGGGAATCCATTTCTGAACAATTGCTGACAAGAATTCTTATCAGATGAGTAATGGGGATATACAAAATTAAGGAAAAGAAGCTGGCAATTGAATGGTCAACCTCTATCGTATATAAATAACCAGAATAAGCTTAGAGTTCAGCCTGGTTCTGGTCCATCAAACTTAAGTAAGGAACGACATTATGACAGAACCTGTACTCCGCATTACGTCTAACCTATCACACATCAACCAGGTCAATACTCTTCTCCATTTTCTCTCCCAGACATCCAATCAAAAAACACTTACCTATCTGACAAATACCAATTGGTTTCAAGACCACCCTCTCAAGACAGTGTCAGACACACATCAAACTCACTTATGTTTAGATTGCAATAGTGCAAGATCCAGGCCTTTTAGACTCTAATCTGTACATCATATTCAACGCCACATTCACTAAAACCACAGGGAGTCAACCGACCCCTTCTATGGAATGATCCACAGACAAACCCACAATCACAAATAAATCTGCTACTTGAAACACCAGGAAACCAAATAATGGGTGAATGCTACACTAAATTAAGGCTGCGTATCATGACGTAAAAAAGTATCTCTTATGGAGTGTGTGTGAGGGCTCCCATGATATTTGTTCCTTTTTTTGCCTCGCTTCTTACTATCAGCTACAAATGGACATCCGTAGCATGCTGGTTATCTATGGAGGATGTCACCGTATTTGATCTAACACCCAAAGGATGGCAAAAACCTTATATATATATATATATATATATATATATATATATATATATATATATATATATATATATTACCTACTGGCGGTCGCCAGTAGGTATATATAGTTAGGATTTTTTCTCTATGGGATATTTGAAAATTCTATGTCGAATAACTTTGGCGTTTGAGGACGGAATTGGCTGAAATTTTCAGGAAAATGGCACATTTTGTTTCTGAGCAGCCCCTGAAAATTTGGGGGGGTTTCGTCAAGGGGGGCCGAGAAAAAAGGGGGGTCCCAAAACGTGTTTTTCCCATGCAATTTTCCATAGGGCGGTTGGCCTCACTTTTAGCTCGAACGGCTGAATGGATTTTCACGAAACTTGGCAAAATTGTAGGGACTGGTAGCCCGATGTGCCTTTGCTAGGTCTCAATATATGTGCTCCAGTGGATTTTGAGAAATTAACGTTCAAAAAAATATATATATCTGTAAGCGCGCTCCGGGCAGCGCCCCGGTTCGCGTACCTGACGCGTAACGGAACTTCGCGAAGCGAAGCTGATTGGCTCTCCGGTGTCTGTCAACATTCTAAACAGTCCGGAGCGGCCGCCATCTTGTCTCTCGGTAGGATCGAGAGACAAGAGGAGGCCAAAACAAAGGGGGAAATGACCATAAGGGGGCATAGTAGATCCTCCCTGACCCCCTAGGTTTGATGTGGAGGCTTTAAAAGGGCCCCGCGGGGCAAAAGAAATAATATATATTTTTCGGGTTTTTTGCGTGTGGAGCGCCTGGTACGCACACCGGGAAGCGGTCTGGGGAGCGTACTATAAGGAAAAAAGAATGATAGACTATGATATTTTGAAATATTGTATGTTTATTGATTGTTCTTTTTGTTGTTTTTTTTTTTTTTTTTTTTTAAGTAGCAGTATTTATGATTATTAAATATAAATTTATTTTTGTGATTGTGCACAGTATACTATAAGTCTGACTTTACATTATAATCAATTTGGTACTAGTTTATGAATTACATATAAAAATGATTAAAGACTCAAACAATTTTTTATTATTAAATATAATTTTATTTTTCTGATTCTTTTTCAAAATTTAATAGAACGTCTAACATTTGACTGTCCGATATGTCTTCTTTTTGACTGAACATAACTTCCCACATTTGACCGTCCTCATATTGAAGTAAGAAATCCACAGATTCTACACATTGTAGAAGTTCATGGTCCCGTGATTCATCCATGAATTCCAAGTCAATGGGTTCAATGATTTCCTCATTGTTCATCTGTAGGACAATTTCAAAGGAAACGTTCTGTTCTCCTTCCATTTTTGTGCTGAAATTTGCATAAAAAATAAATATATCAGTAGAGATAGGGCACTGTTGGGTTTAAGTTCAGACAGGTACTTTTCAGGCGTGAAGTAGTACTATTAAAAAGTGCCTGTGAAAAAGCCTAAGTAAATTCATAATTATACCACAGAAACCTAAATCAATCCATAATTATAATAAACAAGCCTTTCTCAATGTCTAACTCTTACAGAGGGATAGTATATAACTATCTGAAAATGTTTTCAAATTTATAAAATAACATCTTACCTTTTAAAAACAAGTTTAAGTTGTCAGTGAAAATGATTTTGCAATGTAGTTCAGGAAGTAGTAGTCAAAATGGCTGTGTTTCTCTCTCTTTCTTTATATATATTCAGGTACATAACCAATCAAATGTCAGGTAAAAAAAAGTAGAAAATGAAAGTAAAATTTTAATTGGTTGTCAATTCCAACACTTCAGATGTGTTTTGTGAAGTAATTTACCTCAGGGTATTTAGAGAGGTCTACAGGCTAAATGGGTAAATGGAATTCCAACCAAATTTGTGAAAATGGTAGGGATTGGTATGTAGTATGAGCTAATCTATATTTGGTGAAAGTGTCTCCAGTGGTTTTTCTGTATATTACTTTCCCACCTTTTTTGAGCGAGCGCTTCCCGGTGCGCGCCCCGGTACGGGAACCGGCAGCGTTACGGGAGTCCTCCATTTTGTGTTTCGGTAGATTTGAGATACAAGATGGAGGGCAAATAATGTTGAGAATGGGTAGAAGGGGGCACGGTAGACGTATCCTGACCCCCTAGGTTTTCTGAGGGTGGCTGAGGAGGCCCATATGTGCTGAAAAAAACATTTTTTTTTAAATTTTCGCGCGGTTAGCGTCCGGTGCGCGTACCGGGTAGCGCTCCGGGGAGCGTACTTTGGTGAAAATTAGTGAAAAAAGTTAGAGTAAAATAATAATTGTGAGTGATCAGATGTAGGGTAGCTCTGAAAAGAGCTTTTGGGTCCTGTGGCTGATGTAGGTACCTACAAGTAGGTACCAATGCACAGTCTTAAATTGAGGATGAAAATTCTGTTCCCCTCATCTGAGAAGTGAACTCCATCTGCTCTGTAGATATCTTGCATGTAGTAACGCAAGTTATTGTTGTAGATGGAGCCCATTCCATGGTCTCTCATGTAAGCTGAAACAGATTTATTTACATGCTTCCTCGATTTCTCAATTTGTGGACAAAATTGGTTTGACCACCTCCATTTCTGTCTTTGGCATATATTTGAATATACCAAGGCAGTTTGAGGAAATAGTGCCATCAATTGCTCAAAGGTGTCATTTAAAAGCATTTCCAGACCTACCCCAGTTAAAGTGCCCAAGTCATTTCCTCCACAGTGCACAATTAACAGGTCAGGTTTTGGCAAATGCAAAAAGGTTTTCACCAATGGTATCAATTGGTGACATCTTAATCCTCTGTGGCCAATCCAGTTGATTTCCACATTTTGTAAATTGAGGTTGTGTAAATTTCTGTTATCAGTATACCTTTGAGCCCAGTGGATATAACTATGTCCAACAATCCAGACAGAAAACATGGTGAGAGGAGGTTCTGCTGCAGTCAGATGAAGTGTGGTAATGAAATGGCAGTTGAAACAGTAGGAGTATGTAATGAAAAAAACTGTGGAGTTTCTGTAGTAATTATTCAGTAGCAGTGATTGGTGGATTTTGATTGCTGAAAACAGAAAGTTAGGGTGCATGGATGAGTTCTTTGAAAGATTTAATTTGAATGGTCAAGAAAAAATCATTTTATGAAAGATTGCACTGGATACGCAGGTGTACTGAGAGTTCAGAGTTCAATTGAAACATTGTTGTGTGAACTTGCAAACATGAGAGGTCTTTCAGGAGGTGGTTGCTATGGAAAAAAGGCAGAAAGGGCAGAGGGGGGAAGGGTGTTGATTTGAAAAAAGTGAGGGAAGAGTTTTGATTGGGTGACATGAGAGATATGTGTGATGAATTACAGCATTTCTGTGCCATTGTTGGTTGCGGATGTATGACGTTATAACGCATACTTTTACTCCGCAGACCATTACAACGCGACTTTTACACCGCATACCGTTACAACGCATAGCGCCTTGGGGCGCTGGATAGTGGTAAGTATAATTTACTATTCTAACTCCAGTCCCCGTGGACCCTAGGGAAGGTGTTGGATAGTAAATTATACTTATTCCCTATCCTAGAGCGCCCCCCAGCGCAATGCGTTGTAATGGTATGCGGAGTAAAAGTCGCGTTGTAATGGTAGTGCGGAGTAAAAAATGCGTTGTAACAGGTGTATACCGTTGGTTGCAGCCTCTGGAGTGCATACCTTTTGCTCTGCTGAAGATAAATTGGTGTGTGTCTGAGACTGTTTTGAAACTCAAAAAGTATTTGCTAAGGTGAGAAAAGATTCATTTAATTTAAATAGAGAATAGTATGCTTAAGGAGAAAATTATGAAGAATGTTGTGTATTTAAAATGTTGCTTTGTGTCAAGTGTTTTACAAATAGATTTTGTTTCTTTGAGTTACATAGCCATGTTACATAGGCATGGTAAAAGTGACGCAAAAATGGTGCAAGGGCCTTAAAAAAATGCTTTCATGTGTCTTAGGGCATTTTAAGTCACTTCCCCATGAATGTAGGTATATAATTAGTTTACATGATGTGTTTAAAAACGTTTTTTTAAATCAATTAGGTTTCTTGATATGTACTGCTAGAGTTTCATAGGTTGCTTGGGGCATATTTACAAGGCCTTTGAGTTCCTTTGATGTTATTTTTCCCATTTTAATTTAAGACATTTCCTTGTGGTGCAAGGTCCTTGTAAATACGCCCCCATGTGTGCTTGGCAAATTTAGATTTTGATTCTTTGAGTTACATAGCCATGTTAAAAGTGACGCAAAAATGGTGCAAGGGCCTTAAAAAAACGCTTTCAAGTGTCTTAGGGCATTTTAAGTCACTTCCCCATGAATGTAGGTATATAATTGCTTTACATGATGTGTTTAAAAACGTTTTTTGAAATCAATTAGGTTTCTTGATATGTACTGTTAGAGTTTCATAGGTTGATTGGGGCATATTTACAAGGCCTTTGAGTCTCTCTGATGTTATTTTTCCCATTTTAATTTAAGACATTTCCCCGTGGTGCAAGGTCCTTGTAAATACGCCCCCATCTGTGCTTGGCAAATTTAGATTTTGATTCTTTGAGTTACATAGCCATGTTAAAAGTGATGCAAAAATGGTGCAAGGGCCTTAAAAAAACGCTTTCATGTGTCTTAGGGCATTTTAAGTCACTTCCCCTTGAATGTAGGTATATAATTGATTTACATGATGTGTTTAAAAACGTTTTTTTAAATCAATTAGGTTTCTTGATATGTACTGCTAGAGTTTCATAGGTTTCTTGGGGTATATTTAAAAGGCATTTGAGTCACTTTGATGTTATTTTTCCCATTTTAATTTAAGACATTTCCCCGTGGTGGAAGGTCCTTGTAAATACGCCCCCATGTGTGCTTGGCAAATTTAGATTTTGATTCTTTGAGTTACATAGCCATGTTAAAAGTGACACAAAAATGGTGCAAGGGCCTTTAAAAAACGCTTTCATGTGTCTTAGAGCATTTTAAGTCACTTCCCCATGAATGTAGGTATATAATTGCTTTACATGATGTGTTTAAAAACGTTTTTTGAAATC
Source organism: Lissotriton helveticus (assembly GCF_964261635.1). Classification (NCBI taxonomy): domain Eukaryota; kingdom Metazoa; phylum Chordata; class Amphibia; order Caudata; family Salamandridae; genus Lissotriton; species Lissotriton helveticus. The sequence goes on from NC_136069.1 coordinate 1,295,152,334, forward strand.
AATTAGGTTTCTTGATATGTACTGCTAGAGTTTCATAGGTTGCTTGGGGCATATTTACAAGGCCTTTGAGTCCCTTTGATGTTATTTTTCCCATTTTAATTTAAGACATTTCCCAGTGGTGCAAGGTCCATGTAAATACGCCCCCATGTGTGCTTGGCAAATTTAGATTTTGATTCTTTGAGTTACATAGCCATGTTCCATACAGTGCTCACCTTCTGCGTAGTCTTTGATATGCTAGACTCCATCTGCACAATGAGATATCTAAGCAAAGGAAACACAGGTGATGTGATTGTGAAATGAGCAAAAGAAATTCCACATTTTTCAATTACATCACCTGTGTTTTCTAACATTACGAATCACATTGTGCAGATGAGGTTTAGGCCTGTCCAGGGACACAGAAGAGGTCTGGCCTTTGTTCAAGAGTGCAGTGGACATGACTCACTTCATTGGTAGGCCTGCACATGTATTATCTCCTCTGTACTCTTCAATAAGCCTAAATTTAATCTGCAACCCTGAGTAGGCCTCACCTCAACAAATCTCTGGATAGGCCTCACCTTATCGTCATCCTGAATCAATCATTTAAAATGTTAGGGGCAGATTTATGATGGCCGTGCGCCTCTTTTGCGCCGCTGTTGCGTCACTTTTGTGATGTAGCAGTGATGCAAAAGATGCACCATGTTGCAAGATAGGCCTCACTTCATCTCCAACAAGATACCGTCAGTTTAAACTGTAAACATTTAGGACTGTGTAGGGGGCATGGAGAAGCTGAATCTTCTGTAAATGTCAAAATATTTGTATACAGTGCTCAACCTCTGTGTACTCTTTGATATGCTAGACTCCATCTGCACTATGAGATACCTAAGCAAAGGAAACACAGGTGATGTGATTGTGAAATGAGGAAAAGAAATTCCACATTTTTCAATTACATCACCTGTGTTTCCTAACTTTACGAATAACATTGTGCAGATGAGGTTTACGCCTGCCCACGGACACAGAAGAGGTCTGGCCTTTGTTCAAGAGTGAAGTGGACATGACTCACTTCATTGGTAAGCCTGCACATGTATTATCTCCTCTGTACTCTTCAACAAGCCTAAATTTCATCTGCAACCCTGAGTAGGCCTCACCTCAAACAAACCTCTGGATAGGCCACACCTTATCGTCATCCTGAATCAATCATTTAAAATGTTAGGGACAGATTTATGATAGCCGTGTGCCTCTTTTGCGCCGCTGTGCGTCACTTTTGTGACGCAGCGGCGGTGCAAAAGATTTGCTATGTTGCAACATATTTACAACTTGATGCATCTAGACAGATGTGTCATGCTGTAAAGTCCTGTGCCACATGAAACCGATGCAGCAGTGATGCAAAAGATGCACCATGTTGCAAGACAGGCCTCACTTCATCTCCAACAAGATACCGTCCGTTTAAACTGTAAACATTTAGGACTGTGTAGGGGGCATGGAGAAGCTGAATCTTCTGTAAATGTCAAAATTGTTGTATACAGTGCTCAACTTCTGTGTACTCTTTGATATGCTAGACTCCATCTGCACAATGAGATACCTAAGCAAAGGAAACACAGGTGATGTAATTGTGAAATGAGGAAAAGAAATTCCACATTTTTCAATTACATCACCTGTGTTTCCTAACTTTACGAATCACATTGTGCAGATGAGGTTTAGGCCTGTCCACGGACACAGAAGAGGTCTGGCCTTTGTTCAAGAGTGAAGTGGACATGACTCACTTCATTGGTAGGCCTGCACATGTATTATCTCCTCTGTACTCTTCAACAAGCCTAAATTTCATCTGCAACCCTGAGTAGGCCTCACCTCAAACAAACCTCTGGATAGGCCACACCTTATCGTCATCCTGAATCAATCATTTAAAATGTTAGGGACAGATTTATGATAGCCGTGTGCCTCTTTTGCGCCGCTGTGCGTCACTCTTGTGACGCAGCTGTGGTGCAAAAGATTTGCTATGTTGCGACATATTTACAACTTGATGCATCTAGGCAGATGTGTCATCCTGTAAAGTCCTGTGCCACATGAAACCTGCGTCAGATTTCATGTGAGCGTTTTGTTGTAGGGTGGCCAGTCATTTGCATGAAAGCCCTGTAAAACTAACACAGTAAAATTAAGAAGATTTCACTGAGTCACATTTATGGCATTGCTGAATCAAATCCTTACGCCTGTTTGAAACAGCATCTGCAAAATGTTACTCTTGTTAAACAATTTTACAATTATAGTCTCTGAGATTTGTCTCTTACTCTGCAACATCTCATTGTTGTTCTCTTTCTTTAAAGATAACGACAACATCAAGCATGAGTGATAATGAGCAATCTGTTGATCTCGATATTATCATTGAAATTGTGATTGAAACATCAGTGGAAGTAGATCCCTTGGATGATTTAAATCCTGAGGATGATGAAGAACATGATGAGGATGCCGATTTGTCAGAATTGTATGACATAGGGTGGGAAGCTGACCTGCTTGAGCCTATGGAACTATAAACATTTATTTTTAAAAGTTACTGGAAATGAAAAGTAAACATGTAAACCGTTTCATTTAAAATTAAACACAACTTCAAAAACAGCTTGTGTGTAGTGTCTTTAATAAAATAGTCAAATATGCTCATAAAATTAGTTCAGATTCACATATAAAACAGCACAGGTCAAATGTAGAAGCATTCCATTTCTTTGCTACTATTTGTGACTACTAAATTTGCCAATTCACTAAAAATTATTGTATGTAAAAATGACAAGAAGTGTGTTAAATTTTTGACGACTGTTATTGATTTACTGTTTGGTAATAGTGGTTAATAACATTTTCAATTATATTTTACCACAGATTCAACTGCAGATCATTTCAAAAGTACATAATGCCATCTAAAGAACGAAACCGAAAGGCTACAAAACGTCAAAGACAGCAGCTTACTAAATGCTTGCAGCAGTCCTCTACAATAAAAACTCGTCAAGTCACCAAGAAAGCTCCGGGTAAGACAACAAAATCATTCCTAAGAAACATTTGTTGAAAAAAAAGTAGTACTACAGAAAATGTTTTAGTCCAGAAAAAGAGAACCAATTTAAACGGAAAGGAAAGGCCAATCAAAAATGTTACTGCTAGAGCAGGAGATAACTCTGTGCATGGTAGTAGAAGGAAAAATCAGTTTAGGGACATTCGTAGACGAATGTTCCGCAACAGGATAATTGGCAATTTGTTAAAAAATATTAAGAAAGGTCAACAGAAAGTGGTTTTTTATAAGAGAAAAAAAAAGTTGAGAAAATTATTGATCAGGCATTTGAAATTAAGCGAAAGTTATTTATTTTGATAATCAATAGAATTAGGAAGCTAAACAAGGCAATTTATGATTTCAAAAGAAATAGTAGATGGAAGAGAACAGTTAATCGTAGTAATTTTTGTGAAGTTTTTTCAGGAGAATGGATGCATTGTTCAAGTTGTGAGGCATTTTTTAATGAGGAAAGTTATTTCCAGGATAATGATTTGGTGCATGCAGTTGACACCAGTGGTCGAGCTTATGAGGTGAAAGATGGTTGTCCAGTTGAAAAAGAAAAACTTGTGGCAACAGAGGCAGAAGAGGTGTTAGGTAATGAGGTTTAGGAAGACGTCCTAAGGAACCAGTGTATATCTGGAAGTGTAGTAGTATTTGCAGTGTGCGACAGGATTCCATCAATTTGCTTTGTGATTTTGTACGGACATTTAATAAGAAAACTTTAAAACAGAAAATGAAGTTGTTGCAAGAATTAGATCCTTGCAGAGTGAGAGAAGTGACAGGTTTGCATGGTCATTCACTGGCTTGTCTTTCCAGGAGAGTATGCCAGAGTGTTTTTCGTCATTTCAGGATGCTAGCAGTGCATCATAATAAAGTGAGGAAATTAGTTAGAATGTTGTATTATGCTAAGAGTCCAGCAATTATGCTTAAACAATTATGCACTGCTCTTTTGCATGGATCTGAAGTAGATGTGAAGAATATTTGTGAAGAAATTGAGTTTTGTTACTTTGCAAGTAAAGAGGAGAATGTTGAAATTGACCCAGAAGAAGAAGGTAATGTGGAAGATAGTGTACAGGTTTCCAGTACAGATAATTTTCAGAAAGAAATTGCCACGTTTCAGGTGAAATCAAGTGAGAGGCCTAATTTTACTTGTGTGTGTTGTCGACGCACTTATTATAAGAATCAGACTAAGTTAGTGGATTTATATGCGAAAAGTGAAAGTGAAAATAATAGTGAATGGAAGGATTTTGCAACATACTTGATGGTAGAAAATTGTTCTGTGTTGGGATTGGATCAACGTGTGTGTACTTATTGTTGTAACAAATTAAATCAAAACCGGATGCCTGCTAGAGCGGTTCATAATAATCTGGAATTGGTTGAGATTCCTTCTGAATTGAAGGATTTAAATACTTATGAATCTATTTTGATTCAAAGTATCCATCCCTTTCAGGCTATTGTACGAATGGAGCCAAAGACAGGGAAATTGCCTCCATCATATTTACAGAGAGGATTAAAGGGAAGAGTTGTTTATTTGCCTCTAGATTTGAAGAAAAACATTAATACAATTGGAGTAGAGAAAGTGGAAGAGTAACCTCTGGTTATCTTAGTTAATGGGGTTCCGACAAAGAGTAAGAAAATCTGGCAAGATTTAGTGGATGTTAGGAAAGTCAAAAAGGCATCATTGTATTTGAAGAAAAACAATAAGTACTACAAGAATGTATATGTTGCAGAAGAGGAAGTAAGTGAAGAAGAGGATAGCGATTTGTGTGCTGGTCAAATTGAGAAAGTAGAAGCCTCTAAAAATGAAGAAATATATGAACATTATAGTGTTCATCCTTTGCATTCCAAGGAAGTCATGGGGAATGCTATTGAGTTGTTTCAAATTAAACAAGCCAAAGGAAGTCCCATTAGTGTTTGGGAGGAAAGTTTGGAAGCTCGGTGTTTCCCACAGCTATTTCCAACAGGTCAAGGAGGAAGATATGATGAGCGACCTGATCAAATTCCTGCTTCTGAATACCGGACTTTACGATTGTAGGCAGAAGATCCTAGGTTTCGTCAATGCATTCCCTATTTGTTTCATCTACTGTTTGAAAGCGATCTGTCTGGACTGTCAAATGCAGTGAACCACATCTTGAAAAGTGGTGTACACATGCAAAATATCTCGGCAAGTGACTTTATGGATAAAGTCAATGTGCAAGACAGTATTTTGGATTCTCACTTGATTAATCTCATGGCGTGTCAGCGTGGTACTAATGAGTACTGGTACCGTCGTCATGGTGATTTAAAATGTATGCTGAGGAACTTAGGAACTCCCACATGGTTCCTCAATCTCAGCTGTGCCGAGTATGGCTGGGAAGACTTACTTGAATTTCTACGAGAGGCAAATGGAAACATTGAAAATATCGAATTCAAGACACCCGGAGAACTGTGCTCCTTGGATCCAGTGAATGTATGCAGGTACTTCAATCATAGATTTGAAGCTATGATGTCTTTCATCATGAACAAGAAAAATCCACCTCTTGGAGAGGTGTTGGATTTCTTCTGGAGAAAGGAGTACCAAGCAAGAGGTGCTCCTCATATACATATGCTGCTGTGGATCAAAGATGCACCCAATTTTGGAACAGATCCGGATCACTTAGTGATGAGTTTCATAGAACAGTATTCTACATGTGCTGTTCCAAAGGCAAAGGAAGACAAAAGCCTAAGAGAACAAGTTTTACGCTTCCAAAGCCATCGTTGTGGAAAGTACTGTCGTCGTAAATTCAGAAACAAGGACAAGTTCTACACAAAATGTTGTTTCGCCTTTCCACGACCGGTGATTTCTAAAGGAAGAGTGAACAGTTTGATGTCTTCGCTGCGACATAATGTGATGAAGAAATCACCCAAAAATACGTACAATTTGAAAAGGAACGAAGAGTCCAAGTACATCAACGACTACAACCCAGTGATTTTGTCCATGTGGAATGCTAACATGGATATACAGTTTGTGGCTGATAACTGTATGGCTGTGGCTCGGTATGTGACATCTTACATCACCAAAAAAGAAAAGACAGAATTGAAGGATATGTGGGAGGACATTTCCCATGAAAAGAGCCTCAGTAAGAAGTTGTACAGTTTCAGTCTGAAGATGTTGTCGCATCGAGAAATCGGAGCTTACGAATGTTCTGACCGGTTGTCTTCAGCAAGTCTCTATGCCAAATCCAGGAGTATCATTTGGGCGAGGCTTGGTCTTGCTGCAACGCGTAATCGAGTTCTGAAACCTGTACGAGAAATTGAGTATTTGGCGGAAAAGGAGCCAAACAGTACAGATATTTTGAAGACCAACATGTTGGATACATATTATCCAAATAGAAGCAGTCACCTCGAGAATGTTTGTCTGTATGAGGTTCTACAAAATTACATATTCAAGAGGAACATGAAAGAAGATATTGATAAAGGAGTGTATGCTGTAATTGGAAGTGAGGGATGTCTGGTCAAGCAAAGAAAATGCCACTTGGTAAACCGTCGAAAATTGAGTGGCGAATCTCCTGAAAGAAAAGAGTTTTTCTATTTAGCACTTTTGCAACTTTTCAAGCCTTGGCGTGCAGAAGAGGAACTGCTTGGAGATTTCCTCTGTTACGAAGACTCTTTCAATGCCGCCAAGGAGACCATAGAATGTCCTGTTTTTCCCAAATATCTAGAAATGTTGAATGCGGAAATCGAGCAGGTAGCAACGATTGCAGCCGAGATTGCTAGAGACAGTTCTCAGGACAGTCAGAGTTCTGTTTCATTAAGTCAGGATCCACTAGGAGGACCAGTTATCGAAAATGAAGCTGCCACTGCCATGATTGAAGTGGAAAGAGCCATGGCACATGCTCAGGAGGATGCGGTTAACTTAGAAGACTTGGAAAGACAACTCAAAGTTGAGCAGAGGAAAATATATGACGAAGTTACCAACCAAATAGATCATGGATTAAGTCATGAGAAGAAAGAGTGCTCATGTACGTCGTTGAAGCCTGTCCGACTGTACGTGAGTGGAGAAGCGGAAACTGGAAAAAGTTTCCTCATTAAAGCAATTTCATGTTATTTGCAGAAAAGGACTGAGTCATCGCTGTCTTGTGTTGTTACCGCTCCAACTGGACTGGCAGCACATAACATTAAAGGTATTACTTTGCATCGTCTACTGATGCTGCCAGTGGAGCATGATAACAAATTACAATACCACAAGTTATCTGGAGATGCTTGTTGTGAAGTTTCAAGAGTCTTGAGGAAAATGAAACTTCTTATCATTGACGAAGTAAGCATGGTTTCCAATGTCATGCTTGCCTTTGTGCATTTGAGAATGCAAGAAGTTCTCAAAACAGAGTATGATGTGTTATTTGGTGGCAAACACATCATTGTTTTCGGTGATCTTCTGCAGCTGACACCAGTGAAAGGACAACCTGTGTTCAAAATGCTCACGCATGAAGATACCAGGAAGTGCCTAGGGAGCATTGGCAACGTCAATATATGGTTAAACTTCAATTATGCTGAACTGCGTGAAAATATGCGTCAGGCGAAGGATGAAGATTACAAGAATATTCTACAAGATGTTAGAATCGGAAAAGTGACCGAGCATGGGAAAGAAGCTTTACATGCACGATAACTGTCAAATTTGTATCCAGAAGAAGACGTTGTGCCTGAGAATATTTTTCGGAAAATTACTGAGAAGAAATCTGGAATATGTTTGATGCCAACTCTTGCAGAATGTGCCATCTTCAACAACAAAATGTTGCATTTAGAAAACCAAGAGATTGTGAAACTGGAAGCTATTGACAGAGTAGAGCATATGGGATCAACAATTATTTTGTCTGAGAATTTGAAATCAAAATTGGATTCATTAGAGAAGACTATATCTAAAACTGCAGGTTTTGAAAAGACTCTGAATGTGTGCTTAAATTGCCGTGTAATTTTAAGAAGGAATTTACATGTTGAAAGAGGTCTGGTAAATGGATCAATGGGTAATGTTGTTGATTTTGTGAAATACAGAAATAGAGATGGAATTGAATTTTTAAAAATTAAATTTGATGGCATTGAGGAAGTACAGCTAATTGGTCGTTGCTCTGCTAGGTTTTTGCTTGTAAAAGACTTATATGTTCGCCGTAAGCAGTTTCCTGTTTGCTTGGCATATGCGGTGACAATCCATAAATCGCAAGGTTTAAGTGTAGACAGTGCATTGGTGAATATTGGCAGTTCTGTGTTCAAGGAGGGTATGGCATATGTGGCATTGTCACGAGTCAGAACTTTATCGGGATTGTACTTGATTGAGTGTGATGTCACAAACATTTGTGCGGATCTAGATTGTGTTAAGGAATACAATAGGTTAAGAAGAGAGTATGCGCCAGATTTGCCTCAATATCCTTTGTTTGAGAAACGTGTGGTAGGCCGGAAACGAAGAAATGTGACCAATAGTAGGGAGGTTTTAGCAAAAAGACGAAAAGTCGATGAACCTGAAATTATAAGCAGAAAGAAAAAGGATTCTGTTGAAGATGTTGTTGGTTTTCAATTTGAAAATAGTTCTGGTGTCAACTGCTATGCTAATGTAGTGGTTAATGTTGTCTTTTCTCTAGAAACTTTAAAAGAACAGATTGTGATCAATTCGGATCAAAGTTTTTGCTGCTTGCTGAAATCTGTGTTAGAGAAATGTAGCACTGATAGAACAAAAATAGAAAGTGTGTCTGAAATTCGAAATCTGTTAGACAAATGTTCAGGTCAAACGCAATTCTCTCAAAATATTCAGCAAGATTGTCAGGAGTTTTTAATGTATATGCTTGATGTATTGCAAGATGAAGGTGTAGATGTAGATCACCTGTTTGGCCTTTCTTATCAATGGCAGCATGACTGCGAGAACTGTAGGGTATCAAGTACTACTAGTGTAGACTCAGAAAGATTTATATATTTAACTTTGCCAGACAGTAAATCAGTGTCCTTTAATAAGCTAGTAAAATCAGCCGATCACAACATGGAGTGTAGCCAATGTAAGTCAGCAATGCTGTCCACATTATTTATACGAACATATGGCCAGTATGTCATTTTAATGTTCCAACAATGTAGGCCTGATGGAACAAAATTGACAACTTTAATTAAAAATGTTGTGGCTTCGCAGTTGTCAATATCAGGAAGGACGTTTGTAACTGCAGCAATTATATATCATGACGGTCCTTCAACAACATCAGGACATTACACAGCTTATTTAAAGTCTAGAAACGGCTGGTCATTCTGCAATGATTCTGTTTTAACTTTAAAAAAAAAATTGCCTTTTGACCTTAAAAATTCTTACCTGGTGTTTTTAAAACCAAAATTTTAGGGAAAGAATCTCGGGATCTGCTCTGAGGAATTTCAAGAGGTTCTAATGGCTCCTACACTATTTGGCCTTGAGGATAAGTGTAGTACAGAGTAAAAAGTTAAATGTGGAAATGTGGAACATGAGTGAGCAAGAAGGATGAGATATTACTAGTACAGGATTGTGAAAGTGATCTTGAACGTTTTCTTTCTAAAAGTTGCGGAAAAAGAAAATGACGGGATTTGCTTAGAAGAATTCCAAGAGTTATAATTGGCTCTTACACGATTTGGCCTTAAGGAAATGTGCGGTAGAGAGCGAGAAGTCATTTATTGTATGTAACATATTTGTCAAAACGATGGAGCTTTTCTTTCAGAAATTGGCGGGCTGAAAATAATAGCAGCACAACAGAGGATAAGCTGTTCATAGGACATCCTTTGACGTCATGGAAAGTAAGTTACTTTTAAGGAGTTCTGATTTCTGATTAGTTATGTTATATGGGTTTTTTAAACACAATCATTTTGATTGTGGTTTTTTTCCCCGCTGTTATATGATGAATACCTTCAACTCACTGTTTTTAGTGAAATTTGATACATTCTGAGAACAGCAAAAATAAACCATTTAACATGTATAATTAATTCTGTACTTTTTGTATTTATGATATACATTGAGAACTGTGCAGGAGGCATGGAGAAACTGAGGCTTCTGCAAGTGTCAAGGGAGGTGAGTAATGTACATTGCTCTGTTGCATACAGTCCTCACCTTCTCCATACTCTTGGATATGCTAGACTACATCTGCACAATGAGATACCTAAGCTGAGGGAATACAGATGATGTGATTGTGGAATGAGCAAAAAAAATTGCACGTTTTTCAATTACATTACCTGTGTTTCCTAACATTACGAATCACATTGTGCAGATGAGGTTTAGGCTTGTCCAGGGACACAGAAGAGGTCTGGCCTTTGTTCAAGAGTGCAGTGGACATGACTCACTTCATTGGTAGGCCAGCACATGTATTATCTCCTCTGTACTCTTCAACAAGCCTAAATTTTATCTGGAACCTCAAACAAACCTCTGGATAGTCCACACCTTATTGTCATCCTGAATCAATCATTTAAAATGTTAGGGGCAGATTTATGATGGCCGTGCGCCTCTTTTGTGCCGCTGTTGCGTCACTTTTGTGATGCAGCAGTGATGCAAAAGATGCACCATGTTGCAAGATAGGCTCACTTCATCTCCAACAAGATACCGTCAGTTTAAACTGTAAACATTTAGGACTGTGTAGGGGGCATGGAGAAGCTGAATCTTCTGTAAATGTCAAAATTGTTCCATACAGTGCTCACCTTCTGCGTAGTCTTTGATATGCTAGACTCCATCTGCACAATGAGATACCTAAGCAAAGGAAACACAGGTGATGTGATTGTGAAATGAGGAAAAGAATTCCACATTTTTCAATTACATCACCTTAGTTGTACTAACTATAACTCGCGCGCCCGCAATCCACTGCTGATGATGTCACATATTACATCATTATTTGTCATGGTCAGTGACATCACTGATGACATCACTGATGACATCTCAAATGACATCACTGATGATATCGCTGATTACATCATCCAGTGAATGTGGTTTGGTTCGATATTTAAATAAGTATTATATATATAACAATCTGCATTGAAGACTGAGTGGATGTATAAGTGTCTGGAAGGAGGATTTAGTAGCACTGTGATTGACTGTCTAAGTGAATAATTTAAAGTGTCTCACTAAATGTATGGGATAGTGATTAAACTGTGTGAATATCTGTATCACTCTACTACATAAGTTGGTTACTAGCTATGTGAACGTCTATATTAGTATTAATTAGTTAAGTGAGTATTTGTATGGGATAGTGTGGTTGGGTGGGAGGTGTGTGACTGTCCAAATATGTATAAATAGTTTTGGTGAGTGAATCTCTTTATGGGTGTGGTGATGAGTAAATATATTTCTCAATGATACAAGTCCAACAAAGTAGAAATATAAAAGGCAGTATATGTGACAGTTGTTCTATGTAAATATGTATATATAAAACTCAGTGATTATATGAGTGACTGTATCGAAAACTCTATACTTGTAATAGTGATTTTATAACACACTAAGTATGAGTTACTATCTATATAAATAAAGAAAGTGTTGTTTGTATAAGTGTGTACCTTAGTAACTGTAAGTATGATCAATTGTTTGCATAAGTGAGTAGTATGACTGCATAAGTGAATAGGATGTGTGCTGGTGTGTAATATTGATGTAGGAGTATCAGTATATTTAATAGTGTTCTATTGATCTTTGTTAGCATGTATGAGTGAATCTATAGGTAAGTGTTTAGATGTGTGTTTAGATGTAGGAATCACTGAGTGGGTTTTTAGAAATTTTTATTGGTGTGTCAATAGTTCCAATATGGTACTCCATATTTTATAATGAGTGTTGAAAGGTTATACTAGTGTGTGATGAGGTGTATCAGATTGTCACGTGGGTGATGTCATCAGTGATGTCATTTGAGATGTCATCAGTGATGTCATTAGTGAAGTCACTGACCATGTCATGAATGATGTAATATGTGACATCATCAGCAGCGGATTGCGGGTGCGAGAGTTACAGTTACAACCAACTAACTATAACGGAGGAATTTCAATGGTTTTGTACGAGTGAAATGTCCAGCTAACTATAACACCCCCAAATCCTTTGTTTTTTTCAGTGAATTTCTTAGGTTTTTTTAAATGCTAATTCCTAACTATAACATGTCTGAAACCTATGGTTTTTTCTGTGAATTTCGAACGTTTTGTAAATGACAATTTTTAAATGTATTAATTGTTATATTTATTTTTTTCATACTGATTTACTACATTTTGTTAAACTATTTATTTTTAGATATTTTATCTTTTATATGACATTATAATTACATTATACATTACATTACAAAATATACTTTCTCAGAATGAATTACTTTAGTTTAAATACTTTGCAAATAGGCAATAGACTTTTAAGTACAGTAGTTACAGTTGTTGCAATGGGCAACACAATTTCAAACACAATGCATCATTGAGCTGAATGGGAATTTCTAGTTAAATGCAATTAGTTACTTTAAGGATGACTTTTCTAACCACATGACTGGATCCAAGATACAGTCCTGGGACATCTCCTGTAAACAGTTGAGTAAAAGCGTTTTGGTTACAGTAGTGATTTTTAAATAATATTATTGTATTTTAAAAGTTTACACTTAGAAACTTTTTCACATAGAATCACCAATGTTATCCTACGGGAGGAAATTCCCTTAGCAAGTAAGTAGTGTTATCGTTACTTTTTCTTACTCAGTGGTGGATCCTGGATCCAGCACTGGTGCATCTCCTTTAAACAGTTTAAAGAATGTGTTTAAGTCATACAGGCGAATTTTAAGGAATATTTGTAGTTTGTGAAAATAGAAAGAAGTTTTTCTGGTGAAAACCAGACAATGGATTCCTACGGAAGGAAATACAAGTTACTTGTAAGTATGGTTAGAATTACTTTTCAGGGTCAGTGCTGGGCTAAAAGATGGAGCACTGGGTTCTCTTCTGATAACAGGTGAGTAAATCGGAATTCGTTGTTGGGAGGATTTTAGATGAATATTTTAAAGTTCCAAAACTCCATACTTAAAAGAATTTCCAAGTGAAACCAGTCAATGTTACCCTATGGAAGGAAATTCACTTAGCAGGTAAGTATTCAATGGAAGAAAATACAAGTTACTGGTAAGTGCGCTTAGAATTACTTTTCAGGGTCAGTGCTGGGCTAAAAGATGCAGCACTGGGTTCTCTCCTGAAACAGGTTAGTACATCGGAATTCGTTGTTCGGATGATTTTAGGTGAATATTTAAAAGTTCCAAAACTCCACACTTAGAAGAATTTCCAAGTGAAACCAGTCAATGTTAGCCTACGGAAGGAAATTCAAGTTACTGGTAAGTATGGTTAGAATTACTTTTCAGGATCAGTACTGGGCTCAAACATGCAGCACTGAGGTCTCTCCTGTTAACAGGTGAGTAAATCGGAATTCGTAGTACATTCAGTAAGCGCCAGAGAGCTGCGTAGCAGAGAGATGTAAAAAGTGGGACGGCCTGCACCACCTCTCTGCAACGCAGCGCAGTGGCACTTCCTGGAAGCACCTGGTGTGCTACTTGGCCCCCATGGTCCTTCAGGTTTGAAGTGGAATTTTTCCCCCAACTTAAAACAAACCACAGGTCATGTTTGCACACATCACGTCAGGTCCCGTTACCTCCCTTCACCACTGTGTAAATGCGCCCTGTCCCCGTTCTAAGTTGGCAGATTAGGCCCCCTTCAATCCTAAGGGTCCCTAGGGTCAAACTAGCCCACTAGGAACCTCCAGTAAGCGCCACAGTACTGCGTTGCAGAGAGGTGTAAAAGGGGGCGTGGCCTCTGAACACCTGTCTGCATTGCAGCACCCTGGTGCATACTGGAGATACCTGTTGGGCTATTTGGCCCTCAGGGACCCTCAGTATTGAAAGAGAATTAATTCCCCAACTTAAAACACGCCACAGGGCGCGTTTACACAGTGTTGAAGGAAGGGGGCGTGGCCTGAGGTGATATGTCTGCAAACACACCCTGTGGCGTGTTTCAAGTTAGAGAATTCATTCCTCCTCAATCCCGTGGGTCCCTGGGGGCCAACTAGCCCACCAGGTTCCTCCAGTATGCGCCAGGAGGCTGCGTGGCAGAGAGGTGTTCAGAGGCCACACCCCCTTTTACAACACTCTGCAATGCAGCTAAGCAAGAAGGGGTGTGGTGCCTCAAGCGCTCCTTCATAACTGCCAAAGCCTCTGAAGAGAAGTGGGGACACTTCGAAACGCGTCAGGCATCCAGGGCAGTTTGAACAGTTAAAGGATATCGTTGTGCTGGAGGCGTGCTTACCATTCAAGGCTCCTTGTGTGCAGCTGAGGTCCGGGTGCTCCTTTGTACGTTGGGTACTTCAGAGCAGGAATATTTACGCGACGACCCATGCAGCGGAAGGAGCACCATCCTGAAAGAACAGGGGGCCATGCGGTCTTGACTACGGGCCGAGAACATGGGACAGCAGCGTATGGATTTTGCACGAATTCCACGCAGCGAGGCCCATCTGTGGGCTTGAAAAGTTACCAACTGAACATTAGCGCAACGTGAGGCACTACAAGTCCCATAAGTCCCATCCAGGGCGTGCATCTAAGCAAGAAGGGGTGTGGTGCCTCAAGCGCTCCTTCATAACTGCCAAAGCCTCTGAAGAGAAGTGGGGACACTTCGAAACGCGTCAGGCATCCAGGGCAGTTTGAACAGTTAAAGGATATCGTTGTGCTGGAGGCGTGCTTACCATTCAAGGCTCCTTGTGTGCAGCTGAGGTCCGGGTGCTCCTTTGTACGTTGGGTACTTCAGAGCTGGAATACATATATATGTTTTCCCTGAAAAAAACCATAGGTTTTGGGGGTGTTATAGTTAGCTGGACATTTCACTCCTACAAAACCATTGAAATTCCTCTGTTATAGTTAGTTGTACTAACTATAACTCGCGCGCCCGCAATCACTGCTGATGATGTCACATATTACATCATTATTTGTCATGGTCAGTGACATCACTGATGACATCACTGATGACATCTCAAATGACATCACTGATGATATCACTGATTACATCATCCAGTGAATGTGGTTTGGTTCGATATTTAAATAAGTATTATATATATAACAATCTGCATTGAAGACTGAGTGGATGTATAAGTGTCTGGAAGGAGGATTTAGTAGCACCGTGATTGACTGTCTAAGTGAATAATTTAAAGTGTCTCACTAAATGTATGGGATAGTGATTAAACTGTGTGAATATCTGTATCACTCTACTACATAAGTTGGTTACTAGCTATGTGAAAGTCTATATTAGTATTAATTAGTTAAGTGAGTATTTGTATGAGATAGTGAATGTGTGTGTGGTTGGGTGGGAGGTGTGTGACTGTCCAAATATATATAAATAGTTGATTTAGTAGGTACATGAGGTTAAGACTGCACATGGCAACAGTTGTTTGGGTGAGTGAATCTCTTTATGGGTGTGGTGATGAGTAAATATATTTCTCAATGATACAAGTCCAACAAAGTAGAAATATAAAAGGCAGTATATGTGATAACCATGGGCGAAATCAGCAAAATCGCGTTCCGTGAAATTGTGCGAAAGCGAATTCGCGATCCGCATAATTTGCGAATTCGTGCCAAAATGCGGATTTTTGTTTTTTTGCGTGTTCGCGGGCATTTTTGCGTGTTAGCGGGGCTTTTTGCGTGTTCGCGGGCCGCTTGCATGGTGAAGTTACCCATGCGGTTGTGTATGTGGGCACAGCACCCTCTGGTTTACACTGCCACCCTCTGGTTCACCACTGACACCCTCTGGTTCATCACTGCCACCCTCTGGTTCACCCCTGCCACCCTCAGGTTCAGCACTCACTACTGCCACCCTCTGGTTCATCACAGCACCCTCTGGTTCACCTCTGCTGCCACCCTCTGGTTCAGCACTCACCACTTCCACCCTCTGGTTCATCACAGCACCCTCTGGTTCACCAGTGCCACCCTCTGGTTCATCCCTGCCACCTTCTGGTTCATCCCTGCCACCCTCTGGTTCATCACTACCACCCTCTGGTTCAGCACTGCCACCCTCTGGTTCATCACAGCACCCTCTGGTTCATCACAGCACCCTCTGGTTCACCCCTGCTGCAACCCTCTGGTTCAGCACTCACCACTGCCACCCTCTGGTTCATCACAACACCCTCTGGTTCACCAGTTCCACCCTCTGGTTCATCCCTGCCACCCTCTGGTTCATCCTTGCCACCCTCTGGTTCATCACTACCACCCTCTGGTTCAGCACTGCCACCCTCTAGTTCATCACAGCACCCTCTGGTTCATCACAGCACCTCTGGTTCACCCCTGCCACCCTCTGGTACAGCACTGTCACCCTCTGCGTCATCCCTGCCACACTCTCTGGTTCATCCCTGCCACCCTCTGGTTCATCACTGCCACCCTCTGGGTCATCACAGCACCCTCTGGTTCATCACAGCACCCTCTGGTTCACCCCTAATGCCACCCTCTGGTTCAGCACTCACCACTGCCACCCTCTGGTTCATCACAACACCCTCTGGTTCACCAGTTCCACCCTCTGGTTAATCCCTGCCACCCTCTGGTTCATTCATCCCTGCCACCCTCTGGTTCATCACTACCACCCTCTGGTTCAGCACTGCCACCCTCTGGTTCATCACAGCACCCTCTGGTTCATCACAGCACCTCTGGTTCACCCCTGCCACCCTCTGGTACACCACTGTCACCCTCTGCTTCATCCCTGCCACCCTCTGGTTCATCACTGCCACCCTCTGGTTCATCACAGCGCCCTCTGGTTCATCACAGCACCCTCTGGTTCACCCCTGCTGCCACCCTCTGGTTCAGCACTCACCACTGCCACCCTCTGGTTCATCAAAGCACCCTCTGGTTCACTAGTTCCACCCTCTGGTTCATCCCTGCCACCCTCTGGTTCATCAATACCACCCTCTGGTTCAGCACTGTCACCCTCTGCTTCATCACTGCCACCCTCTGGTTCATCCCTGCCACCCTCTGGTTCATCACTGCCACCCTCTGGTTCAGCACTGCCACCCTCTGTTTCATCACAGCACCCTCTGGTTCATCACAGCACCTCTGGTTCACCCCTGCCACCCTCTGGTACAGCACTATCACCCTCTGCTTCATCCCTGCCACCCTCTGGTTCATCCCTGCCACCCTCTGGTTCATCACTGCCACCCTCTGGTTCAGCACTGCCACCCTCCGGTTCAGCACTGCCACCCTCTGGTTCATCACAGCACCCTCGGGTTCACCCCTGCCACCCTCTGGTACAGCACTGTCACCCTCTGCTTCATCCCTGCCACCCTCTGGTTCTTCCCTGCCACCCTCTGGTTCATCACTACCACCCTCTGGTTCAGCACTGCCACCCTCTGGTTTATCACAGCACCCTTTGGTTCTTCGCAGCACCCTCTGGTTCACCCCTGCTGCCACCCTCTGGTTCAGCACTCACCACTGCCACCCTCTGGTTCATCACAGCACCCTCTGGTTCACCAGTTCCACCCTCTGGTTCATCCCTGCCACCCTCTGGTTCATACCTGCCACCCTCTGGTTCATCACTACCACCCTCTGGTTCAGCACTGTCACCCTCTGCTTCATCCCTGCCACCCTCTGGTTCATCCCTGCCACCCTCTGGTTCATCACTGCCACCCTTTGATACAGCACTGTCACCCTCTGCTTTATCCCTGCCACCCTTTGGTTCATCCCTGCCACCCTCTGGTTCATCACTGCCACCCTCTGGTTCAGCACTGCCACCCTCTGGTTCATCACAGCACCCTCTGGTTCATCACAGCACCTCTGGTTCACCCCTGCCACCCTCTGGTACAGCACTGTCACCCTCTGCTTCATCCCTGCCACCCTCTGGTTCATCCCTGCCACCGTCTGGTTCATCACTGCCACCCTCTGGTTCAGCACTGCCACCCTCTGGTTCAGCACTGCCACTCTCTGATTCATCACAGCACCTCTGGTTCACCCCTGCCACCCGCTGGTACAGCACTATCACCCTCCGCTTCATCCCTGCCACCCTCTGGTTCATCCCTGCCACCCACTGGTTCATCACTGCCACCCTCTGGTTCAGCACTGCCACCCTCTGGTTCAGCACTGCCACCCTCTGCTTCATCACAGCACCCTCGGGTTCACCCCTGCCACCCTCTGGTACAGGACTGTCACCCTCTGCTTCATCCCTGCCACCCTCTGGTTCATCCCTGCCACCCTCTGGTTCATCACTACCACCCTCTGGTTCAGCACTGCCACCCTCTGGTTCATCACAGCACCCTTTGGTTCATCGCAGCACCCTCTGGTTCACCCCTGCTGCCACCCTCTGGTTCAGCACTCACCACTGCAACCCTCTGGTTCATCACAGCACCCTCTGGTTCACCAGTTCCACCCTCTGGTTCATCCCTGCCACCCTCTGGTTCATACCTGCCACCCTCTGGTTCATCACTACCACCTTCTGGTTCAGCACTGTCACCCTCTGCTTCATCCCTGCCACCCTCTGGTTCATCCCTGCCACCCTCTGGTTCATCACTGCCACCCTCTGGTACAGCACTGTCACCCTCTGCTTTATCCCTGACACCCTTTGGTTCATCCCTGCCACCCTCTGGTTCATCACTGCCACCCTCTGGTTCAGCACTGCCACCCTCTGGTTCATCACAGCACCCTCTGGTTCATCACAGCACCTCTGGTTCACCCCTGCCACCCTCTGGTACAGCACTGTCACCCTCTGCTTCATCCCTGCCACCCTCTGGTTCATCCCTGCCACCCTCTGGTTCATCACTGCCACCCTCTGGCTCAGCACTGCCACCCTCTGGTTCAGCACTGCCACCCTCTGCTTCATCACAGCACCCTCGGGTTCACCCCTACCACCCTCTGGTACAGCACTGTCACCCTCTGCTTCATCCCTGCCACCCTCTGGTTCATCCCTGCCACCCTCTGGTTCATCACTACCACCCTTTGGTTCAGCACTGCCACCCTCTGGTTCATCACAGCACCCTCTGGTTCATCGCAGCACCCTCTGGTTCACCCCTGCTGCCACCCTCTGGTTCAGCACTCACCACTGCCACCCTCTGGTTCATCACAGCACCCTCTGGTTCACCAGTTCCACCCTCTGGTTCATCCCTGCCACCCTCTGGTTCATCCATGCCACTCTCTGGTTCATCACTACCACCCTCTGGTTCAGCACTGTCACCCTCTGCTTCATCCCTGCCACCCTCTGGTTCATCCATGCCACCCTCTGGTTCATCACTGCCACCCTCTGGTACAGCCCTGTCACCCTCTGCTTCATCCCTGCCACCCTCTGGTTCATCACTGCCACCCTCTGGTTCAGCACTGCCACCCTCTGGTTCATCACAGCACCCTCTGGTTCATCACAGCACCTCTGGTTCACCCCTGCCACCCTCTGGTACAGCACTGTCACCCTCTGCTTCATCCCTGCCACCCTCTGGTTCATCCCTGCCACCCTCTGGTTTATCACTGCCAACCTCTGGTTCAGCACTGCCATGCTCTGGTTCATCACAGCACCCTCTGGTTCATCACAGCACCTCTGGTCCACCCCTGCCACCCTCTGGTACAGCACTGGCAGCCTCTGCTTCATCCCTGCCACCCTCTGGTTCATTCCTGCCACCCTCTGATTCATCACTACCACCCTCTGGTTCAGCACTCACTACTGCCACCCTCTGGTTCATCACAGCACCCTCTGGTTCACCCCTACTGCCACCCTCTGGTTCAGCACTCACCACTGCCACCCTCTGGTTCATCACAGCACCCTCTGGTTCACCAGTTCCACCCTCTGGTTCATCCCTGCCACCCTCTGGTTCATCCCTGCCACCCTCTGGTTCATCACTACCACCCTCTGGTTCAGCACTGTCACCCTCTGCTTCATCCCTGCCACCCTCTGGTTCATCCCAGCCACCCTCTGGTTCATCACTACCACCCACTGGTTCAGCACTGTCACCCTCTGGTTCATCACAGCACCCTCTGGTTCATCACAGCACCTCTGGTTCACCCCTGCCACCCTCTGGTACAGCACTGTCACCCTCTGCTTCATCCCTGCCACCCTCTGGTTCATCCCTGCCACCCTCTGGTTCATCACTGCCACCCTCTGGTTCAGCACTGCCACCCTCTGGTTCATCACAGCACCCTCTGGTTCATCACAGCACCTCTGGTTCACCCCTGCCACCCTCTGGTACAGCACTGGCACCCTCTGCTTCATCCCTGCCACCCTCTGGTTCATCCCTGCCACCTGCTTCCTTAGCTGTAAGTGCTTCCTGTTGCAGTTATTTTTTTTACAGGAGCATTGTGCCATACTTGTAACTATTCTCTGACCCTGCTTTGAGGGTCAGAGCAGGGTCAGAGAATAGTTGCAAGTAGGCAACTGAACTCTGGAGGGGCCCCTCAGGAAGCACTACAGGGAATGGTTACAAATTAGCTTGAACTTTTGCACCTGTTAAGTGCTCTCAGTTTTCCAAAAGTCGTTTTTCTGCCATTTCGCGAGATTCGCGGGGCGCGTATTCGTGCGAAATCGAACTTGCAATCCGCAAATTCGTGCGAATTTGCTGATTTCTTTTTTTTTTGCGTGTTGGCGTGGTTTTCTGCTTATTCGCGGACCGCTTGCAGCGCACAGACCCCAAGGTTGCCCATGCGGTCGTGTATGGGCGCGGCCATCTTGTTTGCGTGACGGGTTTCTGTTTCCTGGCACTTGTTGCATGGTCGCGTCGTATGCGTCGCGCGATTACGTGTTCGCGGGCGTTTTTGCGTGCTCGGAAGGGAAATATTGCGCGAACTTACCCATGCGGTCCTCAATGGGCGCGGCCATCTTGTTTTTCATTCATTGCTATGGTTCTGTGCATGCTTTCTAATCCTCCTTTCATCTGTGCAATCCTTTGTTTCTTTGGACTTTTTTTATCTTTTCTACTCTATATCTATCCCTCTTTTTTTCTAGATCTATATTTTGTGTTTTTTCCAACTTTTCGTTACTTTTAAAGCTACTTTTTAAAACTTTTTTTTTCTTTACATTTCCCTATTCTTTCCTTTTTTTTTCTTTCTGCTGTACAGGACCATGGCAAAGGGAGCCGGGAAGGAGAAGGGGAAGGGGAAGGGTCCCGCACCCCGCACCCGGCTCCCTTGCGGGCGGTTGCGAGGGGAGGAAGTGGTGGCCAGGGAGACATTCAGCGCGGTGGAGGTGGCCGCAGTGATATTTTATGTTCAGCGCCACCTCCCCAAGACCGTGGCAGCAGGGGGCAGGATCGCGGCAGGGTATGGCCTCCGGGAGCGTCGCCAGCTGTGGAAAAAAGGTGTGCCGGGCCATGCGGAGGGAGTCAGGGGTCCGGTGCACCTACCAGCAAGCGACGCACCGGTGGTCGGACCTCCTCGACCGCGAGCAGTACCTGCTCCACCTGCTCGGTGTGGAGATCCCTGGCCTTGGTGAGTAGCTATTTAATAATTACTTTGTTTTCTTTTGCTCTGTGTTATATTGCTAACATATGTTTTTCCCGAAGAGCAAGAATGCTGTCAATTCGATTACATTGCAGGTAAATTAACGTTTAAATAGCTTCTGTGATTGCAGGTGCTTGCCTGCTCAGTGGCATTGCTACTATGCTTACTTGTTTGCAACTTTGTGCTCATTTGGCCTGAATTTGTATGAGTGTAGTACTTTACAGAACTGCGTAATGCTAGAGAGACTAGAGTCTCAAGTCTAGTCCTTCCTTTGTACTCCTGCTGCCACTAAGAAGAAGATATAGTGATGGATTGATAGGTTCAGGTTGAGTATATTATGACTTGTTATTTGGTCTGCAATCATGATGACGGACTGTGTCTGTCACGTCGCGTGTTGCTGAGTGCTGGCAGTCGTAGTAGAACCTTTTTGTTGTTGGTTTAGTTAGTGATTTACATAACTTTCCAAGTAGACGGTCTGCGAATCCAGCAATACTGTACTAGTATCCTCCTAGTTGAACAGATCAGATTGGTCAATACATGTAGTGCAATTCTTGCTAATTTGTTTCCCGAGATAATTTAGGATTGTGGTCAAAGAAATCAAATATTTCCAAAAAACAATCATTCATGTTTCTGTTTATTTCATGATCATTAGCACCTCCCAGGGGCAAGAGGACAGCACCAACCCAGACTCCCGCGGAACAGAGTGGGCAGGAGGAACGGTCCACTGCAGGCTCTTCTGCTGGCCCCAGTAAGTAGTTCTGTTGTTAATATAATTATACTTCCCTAACTCTATTTTTTACAATATAGTCTTTGATCTCCTTGTACACTGTTTCAACATTCATATCCTGCCTCTCTACCATCACTACCATGTGCTACTACTATTTACTATTATTTCTGAGTCGGTCTGTGTAGGTAGCTAAGCTTGCCTAGTCGGCAAACGGTGTTAAACAAAACTCTGATCCAGCAATAGCTCTAGGAGCACTCAGTGCAGTCCTCCGGGTTGCCCTTGCTGTCTATTCCAGTCTTCTTAATGTTAGTGCTTTGACAATTTCCAACAACAAAATGTCAATGTCCACCAAGAATAAGCTAGTAGTTGTCTTTTTGGTTTGATAGTAGCACGTACCATACCGCTAGTGTTTCAGGGACTATTCTGCACATACAGAAGTATGGACAAGAGAAATAGGACATTGTTGATGATAGGTGCAGTTCGACTTTCCATATACCTCAGTCAGAAGTAACTGTGCGGGACTCGGGAGCCCTCACCTTATTGGAACTTCAAGTCCTCCTGGTGGTGATGAGGAGTAGTTGGTTCTGTCAGTAATTATAAAAATGTTGCACGTTAAAGAGCAAGCATTCATCAGTTGTGCCAAAAAGAGTTGCATGTTATGGCAAAGCATATAAGTTAACACCCTCCCCAAAACCGTGACTTCTTTTCACTCCCAATAATTAAAAATTGTTTAACATTTTCTCTTCCATTACGAGACGAAGTAGGGGGTGGTGTATGGCATCTAAAAATATGACATGTTTTTTCTAGGCGTCAAAACATCAGATGCAGCACTTGCCAACACCTGTGCCGGGGCCAGCAGCGCGGAGGGGTCCACTCAAGCGGCGGCGCCACCAGGAGGAGCTGAGGTGGATGACTCAGCAGCGGCGGACGGTGGTAAGTTATTATTATCATCCTTTCTTATTTACATTTTAGAGTAGGCTCGCAAAGGAGTGTATGATGTACTGTACAGTAAAAAGTACACTACTACAAGTACACTGTACTGTTAAGAACAGTTACTGATTTAGAATTACATTTTTTTTTAGCCAATCACGTAGAAGACAGTCACCCTTGACTTAGCAATAGCATTAGTGGTGGTAGTTCTCCAGTAAGCAATGCCCCCCTCTATTTGACTTCAAATCAGCTGGGAAACTTTTATCGTGAAGCCAAGTCATATCAGATGAACTTGAGGGATGTGATGAACGAAAAGGGAAAAAACTTAGGGTCAATGGAAGGACTAGCGAGTCGTAACATTTATGACTAAAGAATGATACGTGTTTTTGAATGCAGGCAGAGGTGGCTGATAGGAAGGAATCAGATGCATGGCTTCTTGAAGCAAGGATGGTTGGAGGAGAAAGGAAAAATGACTGCCTGTGTGGGTCAATCAGAAAATTCATGTGTGGTGTGCCTTGCAATATATCATTTGGGTGAAACTCAAATGCAGGTCAAGAAGACGGTGGTTTACCAAATGAAATGAAAAGGGTGTTATTTGGTTGTTGAGAAAAAGTAAAGTTGTTACAGTTGAGACATTAAGAAAAATGATAGACGTTTACTTTGGAAGCCTGGATGGTATCTTCTTCCTCCTACATAGCAGAGGTGTATGTAGAGCAGACGCTCAGTGCATGAAGAGTGTTACTTTGTTCGAACAGCATGTCCGTGCCAGAGTACCAAAGCAGAGGAAATCCAAATACTACAAGTTGTGATTGTTCTGAAACTCTCCCTTGCCTAAAGTAACAGTACAGTAGTTTACTTTGCAAGCACTGCATATATTGTGTATGTATTGTATAGTTGACAATTATATCAAGTCCCTTCCTCCGGCAATTATGGTTACCACACTCACTCCCTATGTTCATCATTTTCTTTCTGCTGCGTTAATCATGGGTGGACTATCGCTGTTGTTCACTCAATCTATCAGAATTAAGCACCTAAAGTCATGCATCACATAAGCAAAGAGATCATGTGATCGGCTGGAGACATGATCAGAAATTAATAATCTTCATTTTTCTTTTGTAGTACTGAAGGCCAGGGGGGGCAGTGCGAAATATAAATTACATTGAGCAGTAGCCCTTGATGTAACCGAGTATGGCCAGTGCCACCCCTAAACAAAAGTAAGAGCTTCCCATCCCCACCTGCATATACTGCTTAAAGTAATGCATGCAAGTCTGCGTCATCATGGCTTGTGTCTCTTTTTCTTGGGTGCAAGCTGACTGAGCTGGCATTATGCCGGCTACCACAAGTTCACGTACAAGTAAATGTAAATGTGTTTGTATTTATATAGCGCCTTCTACCCTGAGGTCTCGCAAAAGTAGAGAAAAAAAGAAGAAAACAGGTGTACTCTCTGACTATGTATTGAGTCCATAGTGCTGCCTGGTAGTAGAATTCCTGAAACTCCCATTGTTACTGGCCTACAATGCGGCGGAAAGATACATCCCAAAATGTTATACTGTGCTTGCAAATTCCTAGTGTTACTGTGAGACAACTTTCTGTTGAATTATTTTGTTTTATTGTTAAAGAGTATTGGTTACATTATTTTTCTTTCTTTCTTCATATAGATGCTCTCAAAAAGCTCACCAGAGGGGAAATGGCTGTCCGGGCCAGGGCCCGGAAGATGGAGGCCATTCGAGTGGAATATTGCCGGCTGTGGGCTCGGGAGAACGAGGAGGGAACGTCACAAACCTCCTCTAGCACTAGTGCCACCGTGTCCAGCCAGCAGCCTCCATCCCACCGCCGGGCTCGGACAGCCCCCGCCGCCGCTCAGCTGCAAGACCATCAGCAGCTGGCCCCCTCAGAGCCTGGAAGGCACGCCTGCGCCGCCTAAGCTTGAGAGTGGACTACCTGGAGCGCAAGGTGGACGACCTTGAAAAGCAGCTCCAGGAGCTCCGCAAGGACCGCCTGCCCAAACACCGCCAGAAGTGACTGTGTCCCTTGCCCCTTTTTTAAAGACTGTGGGGGGGGTGGGAACCGGGAGTTGGGGATTATTTATTTTTGGACTACTTCAAATGGACAATTGTTTGTGTTAGGGAGGGGTGGGACTAGTCTATTTTTGTTAGGGGAAATACATTATTCATTTTACATACTTCAACATAGTGTACGCTTTGATCTTCTTTTGTGGGGTGGTGGGCGGGAGTTACGGCACGTTTGGTTTTCCTCAAAATTACCAGCATGAATTACCTAAAACTTCCAAAAATTCCACTAATAGAGTTAGTGAATTCAATTGGCCTACTAGTACTTTACTTGTACCACTGTCAGTCTCTCCTCCGCATCCTAGCCCATCTTTCTACCTCCCCAAAATGCTTATCTTACCTGTGATTCGTGTTTGAGAACAGAGCTAGGCACAGCGCTGGCTGCATGGCAAATGGCGATTCCACCATCCCGGACCGAAATTCCGTTGTTGTGTTGTTAGCAGTAGGAGTGGTACCACACTAGCAGTAGCAGCATATGAAAAACAAAGTAATAAAATTAGACATTGAGTGGCATGAGAGGAGTATTAGAAGGAACAGTTGCCTAAGCAATTCTGAAGATAAGTATGGGGAAAAAAGAATTGCATGGATGATTATGGCTACGACAAGAACAGTGACACAGCAGCGTAATACAACAAGTCTTCTTGACATGTAGGAGGATGATGTTGACGATGGATCCAATCAATGGTGGGCATGAAATTGAGAATTTATTTTAAAATACTCATTGTTGTTTTTTTACCCAGAATTACAATATCCTAGGATTCATCTAGCTGCCTTAATATTGAGTTGAGGAGGTTGCTTGCACCTTATCCTCCCCAGCAAGTGTGTGGAATTATTGTTGTAATTTGCTCACACCTCAATGAAAACCACACAGCCCGGGGGAAGAGGGTTAGGGTTTGAAACTTGGATGGGAATGGGGTTTGCGGGTAAAGTTTTGTGGAGAGAGGAAAAAAAAACACAGCATGGACAAACAACAAATGAAGATAAACAAATCTTTGGATACGAAGCTATTCATAAATCTTTTAAGGGACATAAAGGAAGTGCATGCACTACTGCATGCATGAAGTTGTTTTCTAAATGGATAGGTTTTTGTAAAGTAAGTAGTACTTTCTACAATGTACTATGAAGAAACAACAATGTGACAGAACAGGGCTGCAGTAATTACGTAATTTCACTTGCCTATCTGCCCTCAGAGAGAAGAAGCACTTCGTACATTAAATTAGTTCAAAAAATAGCAAAGAAAAACGTATACAATGGCTGGAGGGATGAATTGAAGCAGAGAGAAAACAAATGCACAGTGTCACACTCACAGTAGTTCACAGCAATGACATTACTTAAAAGATAAGTTGAAATGAAGATGGATACTGTAACTGTATGTTGTTGTAGTTGTCCTGTTGAATTTGGGAAGTTGCATGAATGCAGCCATTCCTCTTTCGCGGTACTCCTCTATTCCATCTGACGCTCCGCCGATCAATGTTGGGGACTAGAAGACACCTTGTCCAATGACTGCCTGGCGGATGCTGATTTGCGAGTCGCTAAGCCTGAGGTCATCCTTTTTGTCATTGCACAGGGTAAAAGCTGGCCTGTTATTGTTGATGGGAAAACAAGAAGTGAAATTGAAACACTACGGAGAAAAATATATAAGGTACGCTGTGTAGTGCAAAAATAACACTTTCAGTTTCAGAGCCGACAGTATTACAAAACATACAAGCATCATTTCGAAAGTGCGTACTCAGAGTCTCCTTTTCAAGGATAAATAAGTGTGGGCGAAATTTGCTGATCTTTCCCCTCAAGCTATGTGTAAAGTGGAAACAGCGATTTCAGAACCCTAACCCTAACCCTAACCCTAACTCTAACCCTAGGCCCTAACCCCCCCCCTTTTTCACCATGGATTTTTTCCAAACCACTTGATTCCTGATAGACCTTCCCAGCAATGCCCCAAGACCCACCAACCCACCCCCAAAAAAGCAGAACCCCCCCAAACAGGCAAAAAGCAAAACCGGAAAAGCTCACACTTAGAAATATTTTCGGCCTCATTCCAAAATCACTCCAAGCGCGCTGTGCAGCTAGGCCACAACTCCCCTTTGCCAACATGGATTTGCTTCAAACCTCTTGCAATCAAAAGTATCCATTCCCAGCGTTGCTCCAAGACCCAAAAACCCACCCACAAACACCAGGAACCCCCCCAAGCAGGCCCCCGAAAACACAAAAGTGACAGAAAACGCTAAAAAGTGAAAAACTTTTTAACCATGTATTTTATCCAAAACACTTTTGTCCGGTATTAGACCTTCCCAGCAATGGCCACAGACCCGTCAACCCAGGCAGAAAAAAGCAGAACCCCCTAAACAGGCAAAAAGCAAAACCGGAAAAGCTCGCACTCCAAGCGCGCTGTGCAGCTAGGCCATAACTCCCGTTTTCTACCATGGATTTCCTGAAAAACAAATGCAATCAAAATTAGACTGTGCCAGCAGTGCTCCCAGACCCCAAACCCACCCCCAAACACCAGGAACCCCCCAAACAGCACCCCAAAGACAAGCAAGTGAGCAAAAACGCAAAAAAATATTAAACTCCGATTTTCTCCAAAACACTTTTATCCGGTATTAGACCTTCCCAGCAATGGCCACAGATCCGTCAACCCAGGCGGAAACAAGTAGAAGCCCCCCAAACAGGCAAAAAGCTAATATACAAAAGTGGGGACTTAGAAATTTTCAGGAAAATTTCCAAAATCACTCAGCGCGCGCTCTGCAGCTAGGCCCTAACTCCCCTTTGCCACCATGGATTTGCTTCAAACCTCTTGCAATCTAAAGTATCCATACTCAGCGTTGCTCCAAGACTCAAAAACCCACCCACAAACACCAGGGACCCCCCCAAGCAGGCCCCCGAAAACACAAAAGTGACAGAAAACGCTAAAAAGTGAAAAACGTTTTAACCATGTATTTTATCCAAAACACTTTTGTCCGGTATTATACCTTCCCAGCAATGGCCACAGACCCGTCAACCCAGGCAGAAAAAAGCAGAACCCCCCAAAACAGGCAAAAAGCAAAACCGGAAAAGCTCACACTTAGAAATATTTTCGGCCTCATTCCAAAATCACTCCAAGCGCGCTGTGCAGCTAGGCCATAACTCCCGTTTTCTACCATGGATTTCCTGAAAAACAAATGCAATCAACATTAGACTGTGCCTAAATCTAGAACACCCCCAAATAAACCCCCAAAAACCTGCAATACTGGTATATTGAAAACATGGCAAATTGCGCTGTTCACAAAAAACAAACAGCAATTGGTTTCAACAGAGACAGACAGCCATTGCTGTCCACTGCATGCCATCTTCTCATTATTCATTACCTGTTCTACTTTATGTCCGCATCTTCTTTGGAAAGTGAGGGCCCACAGGGCAGCCTCTCCTGTAAATTTCAGAAGTAGGTCTGTCAACAATCAGCAAGTATGTAGTCAGTCAGTCAGTTATTTCAGTCCCACTTGAGGGGACTCGTCTACGAAGACAAAGTTTGATTTTCTCTCCATAATCCATCCATCTGCCTTGAGGAAAATGGATAGGGGGAGTCTGGAGGAGGAGGATAGAGGAGCATGATTGAGTTGTGAACTTGTGAACATCTGAATGCAGGCTGCGGCACCTTCAAATCAATACGGAAAATAAGATGAAGACAGTGCTGATGATGGACTTATTGTGATTAGTTGATTAGAGTTTTGTTGTGGTAAAAGTATCAAAACAAAGAAAGACACACAGGAATAAAAGTGAATAAGTACGGAAAAAAAGAACAAAAATTTTCAGTCCTCGTTGTCAGGGAAGCAGAGCTCTTCCTCCAAGTCTATGAATTGAGACGGGAGTAGGTATGGTGACCGAGAAGAACTTCCGTCGTCGTCATCACCTAAGTCGGTGTCCTCTTCTTCCTGCGTGCATTCACGTATTTTGTAATCGGGTGGTATGAAGTGCTGATTCATCTTGATTATTGTTAACCTCTCCACATTTTTGGGCAAAAGGCGGGTCCTTTCTGAAGTAACAATGGCACCAGCAGCACTGAAAACACGTTCAGAAGACACGCGTGCGAGTGGGCAAGACAAATAATTTAGAGCCAGGTTGGTGATCAGTGGCCATTTTGAGCTTTTCGTATACCAATATCCCAGTGGGTTCTCATCATGACAGACCTCTGTTGGGTCATCCAGATAGGCCTGCACCACCGACTCAAGGTTTTCCAGGGTTGATCCCCTTTGCGTACCATCTGAGACCTTTTCATCAGTGGACAAAGCTAACCCTTGCTTAGTTAGCCAATCCCCTAACGACAATATTTGTTTGCGGCCTGGTGCAGGTGAGGGTGATGATATGGTTGCTGGTGTCGTTAACGGCTGTGAGGGAAAGTGACTCCCTTCGGCCACGGAAGTGGAACTTGACGCCGGATGGCCTGCTGATTCAGTTGTACTTGTGCTGCCTCCTTGAATGTTCTGCCGCTCTCTTTCGAACCGAGTGGCTGACACAGCTAGCCAATGTTTGTACTTTGAAACTTCTGCTTCCAAAAAAGGAAAGAAAGTATTGGTGGGCAGTGCCTTTTTGTACCGTGGATCAAGAATAGTGGCACAAATGTAATGTTGTTCTGCATGTATCTTTTTAAGCCTTTCATTGTCAAGTAGGCGCCATAATAACTTCTGCGCCAAACCATATGCTTCTCGCTTTTCACCATCATCTCGGAATGTTGAACACACCTCCTTCAGTTGGTGCTCTAGCATGTGCAACAATGGGATAGCTTTGGTCAAAGAACAGTCCTCCCTGCTGACTTCATGCGTGAAGAGCTCAAAAGGACGAAGCATGTCTGTCAGGCTTGCAATTAGCTTCCATTCCTCCAACTCTAGCATCAAGTCTTTGTGAGCAGAACCCAGTTTAAAGACAAACTCATGTATTACCTCCCACTTATCAGACAGACGCTCGAGCATGTAAAAGGTTGAGTTCCAACGTGTTGCCACCTCCTGGATTAGTCCTTTGACTGGCAGTTGACGTTCACATTGAAGGCTCCTCAGCTGCTTCAGGGTCTTTAAAGAATGGTTGAAATGGCTACAGATTTTTCGGCAGGTGGTCAGTAGATTGACGACTGGCTCTTCTGCTTTCAAGAAGGCTTGCACCACGATGTTAATACTGTGCGTCAAACACGGCACTCTGAAATAGCCACCATCAGACATGGCCCTAACTATATTACTGCCATTATCCGTGGAAACATAACCAACTGTGCGGTTTCTTGGATGCAGCCATTCATTGACCTTCCTGTTAAACTCCTCCAAAAGGTTCGGTGCAGT
Source organism: Lissotriton helveticus (assembly GCF_964261635.1). Lineage (NCBI taxonomy): Eukaryota > Metazoa > Chordata > Amphibia > Caudata > Salamandridae > Lissotriton > Lissotriton helveticus. Next base: position 1,295,182,717 of record NC_136069.1, read on the forward strand.
GTGAGATTTCTCCATGGCAAACACGCCTACTGTTGCATGTTTGCGAGTAGCTTGAAAAACTTCCTCCGTGTCAACATCTTTGTGTTTTAACTGTCTTTAGACCCCTGCAAAAGAGACCCAGTGTGCAGTGGTGCACATGTAATCAATGGCTGCACAACTGGTCCACATGTCTGTTGTCATGTGGATAGTGTGAACAGCACTCTTCAGAATAGCTGCGCCAATCACCTCCAGCACATCTTGATGTAGTGCTGGAACAGCAACCCTTGCAAAATAGTACTGGCTAGGAACCTTCCATTTAGGGCAGACTGTTGCCACAAATTCACGAAAACACACCCCTTCCACGAAAGAGAAAGGGAGAAGGTCCAGCGCTAGCATTTTAGCCAGCTTTGCATTATAGAGACGCACCGTTGGTTGGTTGCGTTCAAATGGCGGATCCGACCAAAACATGCTGCTAATGGTGCGCTGGACCGTTTTACGTGATGATGATGATGATGATGATGCAGACTTCAAACCAGTTAGGCTCATTGATTTACTTTTTTGCATTGGTGTGTCCCCCAGACTCTTAGTGTGCCTCATACATGTTGCAGGGGTAGAGGGTGTGGGCGCTACCACTGCAGTGCTGCTGCCAGGGGTACTGCATGTACCAGAAAAAATGCCTGTCGCTTCTTCACTTCCCCCCTGCACGATCAGCCTCTCATCATCATCAGATGCAATATCAAGGGATACATTTGGATTTGTTTTGGCTTCATCGATGTCACTTAGGTGCTTATACCACTGGATAGGGTGGTGTTTTTTAGATGACCTCTCTGGCCTCCGGTACCATAGTTGGTACCAAGCTTACCCCGACTAACTGATACTTTACAAATTGAACAAACAACCATGTTTTCCGCCTTTTTGCTAACAGTAAAGAAGTCCCAAACTGGGGACTGGAGATGTCTGCTGGTGGTGCAGGTGCTACTTTGACTTCCAATGCCAGATGAAGGGTAGGTTGTGCGTGGCTGAATTTTTCCCTGTAGTTGACTTAGAGCACCACTACTTGAGGTAATGGGGGTCGAGCTGGATGGAGGTCCCTGCCGGCCCTTCTGATGAGAAAATATGGAAGCTGTAGGTCGTGCTGGTGTTGTAGTTAACTGCATTGGTGGTGGTACCACCAGTGCCGCGCCGCCCTCATCCTGCTCAGCAGCCATTTGGGCTAGGGTTAAAATGTTTGTCTGCCGCATGCCCGCTGTGTGTGGAGTGACATCTGTGATGACTGGGTCATCGTCAGACTCTTCATCAGCAGCAGAAGGCACCACTTCTTGTTCGTCGTCATCACCCATAAGTCGAAGCCTTGCGGGAACCTTCCTTTTAGGCTTAGCTACCTTTGTCGGCTCATGGCATGCCTCACTCTCAGACTGCATTTGTGGGTTCCAATCAGGATCAAGGTCATCAGAATGAAGGGGGCTTGAAGAAGAACTTGTAGTAGTAGTAGCCCTCCTTGACAATTTCTTGCTGGGGATCTGGAAGACAATGGATCATCCTCAGGAGGAGTGGCTTCCTCGGATGATACCTCCACTTGAATATCAATTTCCTGATGTGCCCCTACTTCTGGAGGAACAAGCGATGTAGGCAGTTGTGCCGCTCCATGAACCTCTATTTGCACCTCTCCATGCACCTGTCCATGCGCCTCTCCTTGCGCCTCTCCTTGCGGCTCTACTTGCGCCTCTCCTTGCGCCTCTCCTTGCCCATGTACTTGCGCTTGTACTAGTTGCACCTGTGGTTGTCGTTGCGGCTGTGGTTGTTGAACACTCGTCAGCTGAGTTACACCTGGCGTTGAATGGACGGTACTTTCTTGTGATGAGCCAACATCACTGGCCGATGGTGATTCAACAACCAAAGTGGCTGCCTTTGCGGGACTCATGGGCTTGGGCCTAACTTGGCGTGGTGGCACTGACCCCAATGAGGCGGAGGTGCTGCTTCCAGCTTAGTCCTCGGCGGACACCACTGCTGCTGCAGGCGTAGTTTTATTTTTCCCAAAAAAGGTGTCGGTGGGCACACCCGTCTCCTTGGTAGGTGGTGCCACTTGCTTCTTCTGCTCCTTCTTACTGGCAGAGGCACTGGCAACTTTCTTTGTTGAGGCGCTACGGCCACCTTTCTTTGGGCCCATCTTCTTCAGATGTCAGAACAGCAGGCCGCAGTTGCACGAGTTGCAGAGTTGTCTTGTCTGTTGTCACACGTGACGTCGCGTGACGGTGTGCTGCACACACCGCTGCAGGACTTCTTCCTGGAACTGGTGGTTCTCTTCTGCACCTAAAAGCAATGGAAGACAGAGGAACATCAGTTATACTCCCCCAAAAATCGAAAAACACATAAAAATCACCACAGTCCCATGCCATCCATGCCCTCAATGATGTTTAAATTCAAGACACCCCACAGAAAGACTAGGCCCATGCACCACTCACTAGTCACTACCCCTGGGCATAATGGATGAAAGCTAGGCAAAATGGGTGCAGGCCTGAGAACACTGCCTGCCTTCAAAATGGCCCATTGCACCCCAAGCACATGGCCAGGCCCTGCCTGTACCAGCACTCAAAATGGCCCCCACCCACATGGACAGGCCCCATCAACACCCCCAAAAATCGAAAAACACACAACAATCACCACAATCCAATGCCATCCATGCCCTCCATGATGTTTACATTAAAGAGACCCCACAGAAAGACTCAGTCCATGCACCACTGGGTACCCCTGGGCAAAAGGCCCCAACAGCAGCCAAAAAAATCGAAAAACACACAAAAATCAGCACAATCCCATGCCATCCATGCCCTCAATCATGTTTAAATTTTAGACACCCCACAGAAAGACTAGGCCCATGCACCACTCACTACCCCTGGGCATAATGGATGAAAGCTAGGCAAAATGGGTGCAGGCCTGAGAACACTGCCTGCCTTCAAAACGGCCCCTTGCACCCCAAGCACATGGCCCGTCCCTGCCTGTACCAGCACTCAAAATGGCCCCCACCCACATGCACAGTCCACAACACCACCCCCAAAAATCGAAAAACACATAAAAATCACCACAATCCAATGCCATCCATGCCCTCAATGATGTTTAAATTCAAGACACCCCACAGAAAGACTAGGCCCATGCACCACTCACTACCCCTGGGCATAATGGATGAAAGCTAGGCAAAATGGGGACAGGCCTGAGAACACTGCCTGCCTTCAAAATGGCCCCTTGCACCCCAAGCACATGGCCAGGCCTTGCCTGTACCAGCACTCAAAATGGCCCCAACCCACATGGACAGGCCCCATCAACACCCCCAAAAATCGAAAAACACACAACAATCACCACAATCCAATGCCATCCATGCCCTCCATGATGTTTACATTAAAGAGACCCCACAGAAAGACTCAGTCCATGCACCACTGGGTACCCCTGGGCAAAAGGCCCCAACAGCAGCCAAAAAAAATCGAAAAACACACAAAAATCAGCACAATCCCATGCCATCCATGCCCTCAATCATGTTTAAATTTTAGACACCCCACAGAAAGACTAGGCCCATGCACCACTCACTACCCCTGGGCATAATGGATGAAAGCTAGGCAAAATGGGTGCAGGCCTGAGAACACTGCCTGCCTTCAAAACGGCCCCTTGCACCCCAAGCACATGGCCCGTCCCTGCCTGTACCAGCACTCAAAATGGCCCCCACCCACATGCACAGTCCACAACACCACCCCCAAAAATCGAAAAACACATAAAAATCACCACAATCCCATGCCATCCATGCCCTCAATGATGTTTAAATTCAAGACACCCCACAGAAAGACTAGGCCCATGCACCACTCACTACCCCTGGGCATAATGGATGAAAGCTAGGCAAAATGGGGACAGGCCTGAAAACACTGCCTGCCTTCAAAATGGCCCCTTGCACCCCAAGCACATGGCCAGGCCTTGCCTGTACCAGCACTCAAAATGGCCCCAACCCACATGGACAGGCCCCATCAACACCCCCAAAAATCGAAAAACACACAAAAATCACCACAATCCAATGCCATCCATGCCTTCCATGATGTTTACATTAAAGAGACCCCACAGAAAGACTCAGTCCATGCACCACTGGGTACCCCTGGGCAAAAGGCCCCAACAGCAGCCAGCCAAAAAAAATCGAAAAACACACAAAAATCAGCACAATCCCATGCCATCCATGCCCTCAATCATGTTTAAATTCAAGACACCCCACAGAAAGACTAGGCCCATGCACCACTCTCTACCCCTGGGCATAATGGATGAAAGCTAGGCAAAATGGGTGCAGGCCTGAGAACACTGCCTGCCTTCAAAATGGCCCCTTGCACCCCAAGCACATGGCCCGTCCCTGCCTGTACCAGCACTCAAAATGACCCCCACCCACATGCACAGTCCACAACAACACCCCCAAAAATCGAAAAACACATAAAAACCACCACAATCCCATGCCATCCATGCCCTCAATGATGTTTAAATTCAAGACACCCCACAGAAACACTAGGCCCATGCACCACTCACTACCCCTGGGCCTACTGGCTAGTGAGGCTTTACAGGCACCCCAAAATTAAAAAAACAACAACATATAACAGTGAGCTAAAATTCCATGACATATATGAGAATTAAGTTAAAAAAAAATCAGAGGAACAGTTGGCAGATTAAGTCCCCTTCAATCCTAAGGGTCCCTAGGTTCAAACTAGCCCACTAGGAACCTCCATTAAGCGCCACAGAGCTGTGTTGCAGAGAGGTGTAAAATGGGGCGTGGCCTCTGAACACCTGTCTGCATCGCAGCACCCTGGTGCATACTGGAGATACCTGTTGGGATATTTGGCCCTCAGGGACCGTCAGTATTGAAAGAGAATTAATTCCCCAACTTAAAACACGCCACAGGGTGCGTTTACACAGTGGTGAAAGAAGGGGGCGTGGCCTGAGGTGATATGTTTGCAAACACACCCTGTGGCGTGTTTCAAGTTAGAGAATTCATTCCTCCTCAATCCCGTGGGTCCCTGGGGGCCAACTAGCCCACCAGGTTCCTCCAGTATGCACCAGGAGGCTGCGTTGCAGAGAGGTGTTCAGAAGCCACGCCCCTTTTTACAACACTCTTGTATCATGCACCCATGACTAACCCTGGGCCTACTGGATACTGTGGCTAGCTACCACCACAATATATATTTTGTTAAAGTTGTGAAAAAAGTTTTAGAACTGGAGTTGCCTCAACTGCAATGCCCCAAAGAAACAACACCAACTTACTTGTAAAATCTCAAGTCCAAAAGTGATCCAAACTCCAAAGTCCAAAAAGTCCTCAAATACAAAAATCCACCACCAGCAAGAAGAAGTAATCCTTCCAGCTCAACAGCCAAATGAAAAGTGGCCAGTACATGGACAAAGCACTGGGAGGAGCCTGCTGGACAGGAACAGGAAGTTGGAGACTCTGAGGCACTTCCTTCCTCCCACCCCACCCCAAAAAATTAACTCCTGCACCAAAAAGTGCAGCCAAATGTCAATCTGAGGAGTTATTCTGATGAAAATCATCATTTTCACAAGGTTTATGCTTCCTGCGGTGGATTTCTTGTGCAGAATTGCAATTTCTGCCATTTCGGGAACTCGAGCTGTTCAAACCTCCCGCCGGAAGTCAGCTGCGCGCCGTCGCGGGCATTTATGACCTACTCGCGTTGTGAAACTCTCGCTGTGCAAGATGGCAAGCCGCGATGACGTAATTGCGTTTGAAAAACTCTCGTGCGATCACGCAGCAGGATCGAAAATGGCGCAGCACACGCAAAACCGGGAGAAAAACAACTCAGCAGGCTCAGAGTCAACGCCGCGCGCGCGATATTGTATTTTTCAAGCGCGACCAAGCAAAATAATTCGTAGCTTGCGAATTTGCGGATATTGAGTAAATTCGCACGATTCGCGGAGCGCGAAATCGTCAAAAATCCACAAATTCGCCTGCGAAACGGATTTTACGCCCATGGTTAATATGTGACAGTTGTTCTATGTAAATATGTATATATAAGACTCAGTGATTAAATGAGTGACTGTATCGAAAACTCTATACTTGTAATAGTGATTTTATAACACACTAAGTATGAGTTACTATCTATATAAATAAAGAAAATGTTGTTTGTAAAAGTGTGTACCTTAGTAACTGTAAGTATGATCAATTGTTTGCATAAGTGAGTAGTATGACTGCATAAGTGAATAGGATGTGTGCTGGTGTGTAATATTGATGTAGGAGTATCAGTATATTTAATAGTGTTCTATTGATCTTTGTTAGCATGTATGAGTGAATCTATAGGTAAGTGTTTAGATGTGTGTTTAGATGTAGGAATCACTGAGTGGGTTTTTATAAATTTTTATTGGTGTGTCAATAGTTCCAATATGGTACTTCATATTTTATAATGAGTGTTGAAAGGTTATACTAGTGTGTGATGAGGTGTATCAGATTGTCATGTGGGTGATGTCATCAGTGATGTCATCAGTGATGTCATTTGAGATGTCATCAGTGATGTCATCAGTGAAGTCACTGACCATGTCATGAATGATGTAATATGTGACATCATCAGCAGTGGATTGCGGGTGCGAGAGTTACAGTTACAACCAACTAACTATAACGGAGGAATTTCAATGGTTTTGTACGAGTGAAATGTCCAGCTAACTATAACACCCCCAAAATCTATGTTTTTTTTCAGTGAGTTTCTTTGGTTTTTTTAAATGCTAAATCCTAACTATAACATGTCTGATACCTACGGTTTTTTCAGTGAATTTCGAAGGTTTTTTAAATGCTAATTCCTAACTATTACATGTCCGAAACCTATGGTTTTTTCAGTGAATTTCGAACGTTTTGTAAATGACAATTTTTAAATGTATTAATTGTTATATTTATTTTATTGATACTGATTTACTACATTTTGTTAAACTATTTATTTTTAGATATTTTATCTTTCATATGACATTATAATTACATTATACATTACATTACAAAATATACTTTCTCAGAATGAATTACTTTAGTTTAAATACTTTGCAAATAGGCAATTGACTTATAGTTACAGTAGTTACAGTTGTTGCAATGGGCAACACAATTTCAAACACAATGCATAATTGAGCTGAATGGAAATTTCTAGTTAAATGCAATTAGTTACTTTATGGATGACTTTTCTAACCACATGACAGGATCCAAGATACAGTCCTGGGACATCTCCTGTAAACAGTTGAGTAAAAGCGTTTTGGTTACAGTAGTGATTTTTAAATAATATTATTGTATTTTAAAAGTTTACACTTCGAAACTTTTTCACATAGAATCACCAATGTTATCCTGCGGGAGGAAATTCCCTTAGCAAGTAAGTAGTGTTATCGTTACTTTTTCTTACTCAGTGGTGGATCCTGGATCCAGCACTGGTGCATCTCCTGTAAACAGTTGAAAGAATGTGTTTAAGTCATACAGGCGAATTTTAAGGAATATTTGTAGTTTGTGAAAATATACAGAAACTTTTCTGGTGAAAACCAGACAATGGATTCCTATGGAAGGAAATACAAGTTACTTGTAAGTATGGTTAGAATTACTTTTCAGGGTCAGTGCTGGGCTAAAAGATTCAGCACTGGGTTCTCTCCTGATAACAGGTGAGTAAATCAGAATTCGTTGTTCGGATGATTTTAGGTGAATATTTTAAAGTTCCAAAACTCCACACTTAGAAGAATTTTCAAGTGAAACCAGACAATGTTAGCATATCGAAGGAAATTCAAGTTACTGGTAAGTATGGTTAGAATTACTTTTCAGGATCAGTACTGGGCTCAAAGATGCAGCACTGAGGTCTCTCCTGATAACAGGTGAGTAAAACGGATTTCAGTGTTCAGCTGATTTTAGGTGAATATTTTAAAGTTCCAAAACTCCACACTTAAAAGAATTTCCAAGTGAAACCAGTCAATGTTACCCTATGGAAGGAAATTCACTTAGCAGGTAAGTAATGTTATCGTTACTTTTTCTTACTCAGTGGTGGATCCTGGATCCAGCACTGGCGCATCTCCTGTAAACAGTTGAAATTATGCGTTTAAGTCATACAGGCGATTTTTTAGGAATATTTGTAGTTTGTGAAAATAGACACAGAAACTTTTCTGCTGAAAACTACACAATGGATTCTAATGGAAGAAAATACAAGTTACTGGTAAGTGCGCTTAGAATTACTTTTCAGGGTCAGTGCTGGGCTAAAAGATGCAGCACTGGGTTCTCTCCTGAAACAGGTGAGTACATCGGAATTCGTTGTTCGGATGATTTTAGGTGAATATTTAAAAGTTCCAAAACTCCACACTTAGAAGAATTTCCAAGTTAAACCAGTCAATGTTAGCCTACGGAAGGAAATTCAAGTTACTGGTAAGTATGGTTAGAATTACTTTTCAGGATCAGTACTGGGCTCAAACATGTAGCACTGAGGTCTCTCCTGTTAACAGGTGAGTAAATCGGAATTCGTAGTACATTCAGTAAGCGCCAGAGAGCTGCGTAGCAGAGAGATGTAAAAAGTTGTACGGCCTGCACCACCTCTCTGCAACGCAGCGCAGTGGCACTTCCTGGAAGCACCTGGTGTGCTACTTGGCCCCCATGGTCCTTCAGGTTTGAAGTGGAATTTTTCCCCCAACTTAAAACGAACCACAGGTCATGTTTGCACACATCACATCAGGTCCCGTTCCCTCCCTTCACCACTGTGTAAATGCGCCCTGTCCCCGTTCTAAGTTGGCAGATTAAGTCCCCTTCAATCCTAAGGGTCCCTAGGGTCAAACTAGCCCACTAGGAACCTCCAGTAAGCGCCACAGAGCTGCGTTGCAGAGAGGTGTAAAATGGGGCGTGGCCTCTGAACACCTGTCTGCATCGCAGCACCCTGGTGCATACTGGAGATACCTATTGGGATATTTGGCCCTCAGGGACAGTCAGTATTGAAAGAGAATTAATTCCCCAACTTAAAACACGCCACAGGGTGCGTTTACACAGTGGTGAAAGAAGGGGGCGTGGCCTGAGGTGATATGTCTGCAAACATACTTACCACCTTTATTGAGAATAACAACATTCTCCATGACTCCCAATCCGGTTTCCGTGCGAACTATAGCACGGAGACGGCCCTCGTGGAGGTGACCGACGCCATCAGGGAGACGCTCGATCTAGGGGGTAAGGCTATGTTAGTCTTATTGGACTTGTCGGCGGCTTTCGACACCGTCCCTCATGCTGGTCTCCTTTTAAGACTCAGGGAGATCGGCCTGCGGGGGACGGTGTTGGATTGGTTTCAATCCTTTTTATCGGGCCGCCGACAGGTGATCTGGGCTCCTCCGTTCTCCGCTGAAATGCCATCGCTAGAGGTTGGGGTTCCACAAGGGTCCATTCTGAGCCCCACCATATTTAATATCTATATGGCCCCTCTGGCGGTGGTAGCGGAGGCTTATGGGGCCCGGGTCATCTCATACGCTGATGACACCCAGCTTCTGTTCACATGCAGCAAAGGAGAGGCTTTTGACGGCGGCAGGATTAAAGACTGTCTGAGCGCAGTCTTTGCGTGGTTTCAGCGGCACAGCCTGAAGTGCAACTCGGATAAGTCTGAGCTGCTTTTCTTTGGCTGTGCCCCTGATCCGGGCTGGAAGTCCTGGTGGCCCCAGGATATGTTCCCCCCTGAGAAATCATCTTCCCAAGTGAAAAATCTGGGAGTGGTGTTCGATGATGATCTCTCTTTCCGCCCCCATATTATGGGGATATCCGGGAAATGTTTTGGCATCCTCAAGATGTCGAGGAAGTTTCTTCCTTTGCTCTCCCTACAATACCGGAAGACAGTAGTTCAGGCGCTAGTGGGATCTAGGTTAGATTACGCTAATGCGCTTTTTGCGGGTCTGCCTAGGTATCTCCTAGCCAGACTGCAAATTGTCCAAAATTCGGCGGCCAGAGCCATCTTCGGCCTGCCTAGGAGAGCCAGCGCCCAACTGCTTCTGAATAGGTTGCATTGGTTGCCTATTTCAAAAAGAATTAGGTTTAAAATTCTTATGCTGGCCTTCAAAGCCCTTCATTTTATCGGTCCCAATTATATTAGAAAGCGGATCGCTTTCTATGGGCCGCGGAGGGTGTTGCGATCTGCCGATTTGGCTAAATTAGAAGTCCCTATGGCCAAACGTGTCCGGATGGGAGAACGGTCCTTTCAATTTGTGGCAGCTCGCTGTTGGAACGAGCTCCCTCTCTCCCTACGCAAAGCCAAGAGTCTCCTGGCTTTTAGGAAAGAGCTGAAGACCATGCTCTTTTCCGCGTAACCACTGCGACTGTGGTGCTGGTGCCTCTGTGTTTTTAGGTTTCAGGTCTCTTTGCCAAAGCGCCGGGACACCCTTTTGGGTAGCCGTGCGCTCTAAAAGTATGGCCTTAACATAACACACCCTGTGGCGTGTTTCAAGTTAGAGAATTCATTCCTCCTCAATCCCGTGGGTCCCTGGGGGCCAACTAGCCCACCAGGTTCCTCCAGTATGCACCAGGAGGCTGCGTTGCAGAGAGGTGTTCAGAAGCCACGCCCCTTTTTACAACACTCTGCAATGCAGCTCCTTGGCGCTTCTTGGAGGTACTTGGTGGGCTAGTTGGCCCCCAGGAATTAATTCTCCAACTTAAACCGCGCCACAGGGCATGTTTGCACACATGTGAACTCAGGCCCCGCCCCCTCCCTTCACCACTGTGCAAACACACCCCGTGGCACGTTTTAAGTTGGGGGGATTAGCTCCCCTTGAATAACTAACTAATAATGATAATAATAATTAATAATAATTAACTCCCCTGAGGGTCCTTGGGTTGCAACTAGCCCACCAGCTGCCTCCAGTAAGCGCCATATAGCTGCGTTGCAGAGAGGTGTAAAAAGGGACATGGCCTCAGAACACCTCTCTGCAACGCAGCTTCCTGGCGCATACTGGAGGTACCTGGTGGGCTAGTTGGCCCCCAGGGACCCTCAGTATTTAAGGGGAATTTGTCCCCCTCTGCAAATGCGCCAGGGGGCTAGTTTGCAAAGTGGTGCAATGAGGGGGCGTGGCCTACGGCCCGATCCCGTTTTTTCAAATTTATTTCATTTTTTTGAAGGGGGGCTGTGGAGCCACCCTTCTTCTTGTAATTTTTTGGCCCCGGGGACCCCATCCCCCAGGCCGTTTTTTTTTTTTTTAAATTTTCCTTTTGGGGAGGTGATTCAAAAAGGGGGGGTGGTGATGGACAGAGTATCTGAATTAAGCAGAACACTCCTACCCAGTCAAAAGATCAGGGCTTGATCCATCACCGTTTTTTAGCTCACTGCACCATCCCAGTTCAGAACCTGGCTACATGCAAATTAGTCTGTCCCTGGCCCAGTGCATCATGGGAACAGGGCAGACCAAACTACCAAGCCAATTCTTTACTGGAAAGGAAACAAGCTTCCGGGGACCGGTTTCTGGCATTACAGCCGTCTTCGGCCCGGCTTGCTTGAATCCTGATGGTGCAGTGAGCAAGGGACTCACATCTGAGCATACCCTTCCACACTTGTGGTGGCCAAAACGATTCAAAAAGGGGGGTGGTGATGGACAGAGTATCTGAATTAAGCAGAACACTCCTACCCAGTCAAAAGATCAGGGCTTGATCCATCACCGTTTTTTAGCTCACTGCACCATCCCAGTTCAGAACCTGGCTGGTTTCTGGCATTACATTGACTGGGTATGAGTGTTCTGCTTAATTCAGATGCTCTGTCCACCACCACCCCCTTTTCTGAATCGTTTTGGCCACTATAGGTGTGGAAGGGTATGCTCAGACATGAGTCCCTTGCTCACTGCATCATCAGGATTCAAGCAAGCCGGGCCGAAGACGGCTGCAATGCCAGAAACCGGTCCCCGGAAGCTTGTTTCCTTTCCAGTAAAGAATTGGCTTGGCAGTTTGGTCTGCCCTGTTCCCATGATGCACTGGGCCAGGGACAGACTAATTTGCATGTAGCCAGGTTCTGAACTGGGATGGTGCTGTGAGCTAAAAAACGGTGATGGATCAAGCCCTGATCTTTTGACTGGGTATGAGTGTTCTGCTTAATTCAGATGCTCTGTCCATCACCACCCCCTTTTCTGAATCGTTTTGGCCACTATAGGAGTGGAAGGGTATGCTCAGACATGAGTCCCTTGCTCACTGCATCATCAGGATTCAAGCAAGCCGGGCCGAAGACGGCTGCAATGGCAGAAACCGGTCCCCGGAAGCTTGTTTCCTTTCCAGTAAAGAATTGGCTTGGTAGTTTGGTCTGCCCTGTTCCCATGATGCACTGGGCCAGGGACAGACTAATTTGCATGTAGCCAGGTTCTGAACTGGAAAGGTGCAGTGAGTTAAAAAACGGTGATGGATCAAGCCCTGATCTTTTGACTGGGTATGAGTGTTCTGCTTAATTCAGATGCTCTGTCCATCACCACCCCCTTTTCTGAATCGTTTTGGCCACTATAGGAGTGGAAGGGTATGCTCAGACATGAGTCCCTTGCTCACTGCATCATCAGGATTCAAGCAAGCCGGGCCGAAGACGGCTGCAATGCCAGAAACAGGTCCCCGGAAGCTTGTTTCCTTTCCAGTAAAGAATTGGCTTGGTAGTTTGGTCTGCCCTGTTCCCATGATGCACTGGGCCAGGGACAGACTAATTTGCATGTAGCCAGGTTCTGAACTGGGATGGTGCAGTGAGCTAAAAAACGGTGATGGATCAAGCCCTGATCTTTTGACTGGGTATGAGTGTTCTGCTTAATTCAGATGCTCTGTCCATCACCACCCCCTTTTCTGAATCATTTTGGGGAGGTGGGCTGCATGGCCCCCCTTTCGGGCCACTAATAGCCCCGGGCACCCCATCCCCTGGGGCTGGCCAACTCCGTTGGTGACCGTGGGGGGTCCCCAATCCCCCCACAGTCCCAGACGGCTATCCGCATCCTGCGGGAGCCGGCATTGCTTTTCCACATGGGAAGCAGCTAACATGCTGCTCCCCATGTGGAAAAGCAATCTGCTTTGCTATTTGGAAGTGACAGCAGGTTTCCTGCTCTCTCTTCCAAATAATAAAGAAGTTTGCAATGACAGGGTGTGAGCCGCGAGGCTCCCACCCTGTCATTGCAAATGGCAGTGTCCCGGGGGTGAGCACCCCGGGACACTGCAGGAGCCGGCCCTGGAGGTTGGCGGTCCCCATGGCCTGTACAAGGCTCCAGGAGGGGGCCGCGTGGCCCCCCTCCCACATTTGTAAGAAGCCCTGGCGGTGGATGGCCCCCAGGACTGGGGCGCCTCAGAGCCCCTCCACACCTAATTTGAAGTATCCCCGGGGGTGGCAGTCCCCGGGGCTGGGGGGGCCTAAGAGCCCCCCCACCCAATTTTAAAAAGCCCCGGGTTGTGACGGGGCCTCAGATCCCCTCCACACCTAATTTGAAGTAGCCCGGGGGGGTGGCAGTCTCTGGGGCTGCGGCTGGGGCTGGGGCGGGCTGGGGGAACCTCAGAGCCCGCCACCCAATTTTAATAAGCTTTGGGTGTGCCCGTCCCCGGGGCTGGGGGGCCTCAGAGCCCCCACCAAATTTTAATAAGCCCTGGGGGGTGGCGGTCCCCGGGGCTGCAGGGGGGCCAGGAGTCCGCCCCACCTATAATATGTTGAAGCCCCAGGGGTGGCGGTCCCCAGGGCAGTGTGGGGGTATTAGGACCCCCCACACTTTTTTTTATGATGCCCCCGGGATTTGGCCCCCAGGGGCAAATTAGCATATTTAGTGCGGGAGACCGCGCTTTGATTTTTTTTTTTATCGGCAGGATGCGCGTATCCTGCACGCATTCTCCCGTTTTAAAAAATATATTTTTTTTGGGGGGGCTTCGGGGGTCCTTGTGGGACCACCTGAGCAGGCCTAGGGGATCAGGGTGTTTCTACCCTGCCCCCTTTTCACGTTTTGCGATGTTTTTTTAATAGGTTTCTGGTGCCTCGGTTCTATCGAGGCACAAGATGGCTGCCAACACTTCCTGATTTGGAGTGTTGACAGCCCATTAGAATACAGCTCGTTCACGGCAGGGTGCGCGTAGTCTGCGCTTAGGGTACGCGGACCCTCTAAGGCCACAGATATATATGTACATTTAATTGTAATTTTCTCAGGAACTACTGAATGGATTTACACCATTTAAGCAAAAGGCACGAGTCTGAACTAAGGACTACCTATTTGCCAAATTTGGTGTAATTCCGTTCAGCAGTTCGGGCTGTAGCTGTGGCTAAAGGTCCTATGGAAAATTGCATGGGGAAAACGCGTTTTGTGACCCCCCCTTTTTTCTCAGCCCCCGCTTCACAAATCACCCCAAGACTTTCAGGATAGGAGCGGACCGGAGCGCCCCACCAAGTTTGAAAATTTGGTGAAGATTCGTCAACCGGCGCCAAAGTTATTCCAAATAGAATTGCGGATTTCCTATGGAAAATAGGTCCTAACTATAACTATCTACTGCGCTGGCAATCAACACAAAATAAGCACTGAAATTACCTGGGTTCACCTCATCTTTTTCCTTTGACTGTGGAGCTGTGAGACGAGTACGCTGAATATATATACATATGTACACACACTTAAAACACAGAAATGCACGTTGTCAGATCACAACCACAGATACATACATTTGATCCACACCAGAAGTAACAAAACGGAGATCTTCTGTTTAGAAAGCATATCTTCAGATGACTATTTTTTCGCCAGGTTATAGTTAAAGACTTACAGTGACTCTCCAGTGTGATTGCACAGGAAGTTGTTCATTAGGCGCTCACATTTTCAGACTCTGACTTAATGACCCTGCCATAAGCACACAGTCGATCACATTTTCGAAGCCTCCCTGAGCAGTACTGAAACTACATGTTGTGGCTCCAAGTTATATCATATAAACAGAAACACTGAGCAAATACCCAGTCATGCTGCTATGTGAGACGGAATTGTTTCCGAAACACTCCTGGCATTTATTACCTCCTGGGCTGGCAACAGTCACTTCTCCTACATTTAATTTCTGAACAGCGTGGTGGAAATAGTACACTTTCATTCAAAACAAACTTTCCAATTAGCGTGAAAAGGTACTTGTTCTTTCCAGGAGTCCTGCCTCCCTCTAGAAATGGATGAAATAAGGCGGGACTGGGAACATCTTTCAATTAAAAGATAATTGACTTCGGCATGCACAACACCAGGAAAGTTTGTAAAAATGGCATTATACATACATATACATTTATGTTTATACACATACATATATACATACGTGCACATATATGTGTGTGTGTGTGTGTGTGTGTGTGTATATATATATATATATATATATACATATACATATACATAGATATGTATAGATGAGATATCTTCACACTTATGTGCTCTGAGTCGTCCTAAGTAAAATAGTTTGAAGTCAGGTCCTCTTCCAAACTTTTATGGCAAGAATTGGGAAAGTGGAAGAGGCAAAGGTGAATGCAGATGGATGAGGCTTATCAGATAATTTCAGGAGAACCTTTTCTGTAGCTCATAATCCACAGAAAATGTGAAACTCATAAAAGTGAAAATATATAGAACAGGACCAGAAATTGTCCCAAAAACACTATTCTCCATAATTGCCCGTCACTGTAATGGGCCACAATAGAATTGCACCAACTGCATTAATTACAGCTGCAGCCCTGAGTATCAGGCTGTCTACTCAGCGTCTCTTACCCCTTCCCCACCATACCGGCCAATGATTCCATCTTGAAATGGGATCTCTGTTCAGTTCAGAATAAAATGAGTTCCTATGTGTTGCCCCCTCTTTGCAGCAAAGGTGCCCTCTGCCCTGATGCTCGCATGGAAAATGAGACCTTATGTCCCTCTTGTAGAGTAAGACCGCCACAATTGTGATGCAGTGGGCCTCTCACACTCTGGTCACCAGTGCCACTGCACCTACTTTACTGATGATAGCTATTGCCTAGCAAAGTGGGCAATCTCCTTAGCCATTTGTTAAAAACAAGGACCTCTCCATCTTGCTTTACCCCCATCTGTACCGTCTCTCTGAGTCCCAGCTAAGGTGCTTCAATTTTCCCCTCTTTTAGGCGATTGGTCCAAAACCCAAAGCAAACCTAGCACACCAAAGGTGCGCTTGGCCCTGAGTGCTGACCCCGATGGAGGGATAGACCCCCTATTCTGCGACCCAGGAAGTTACAAAAGCTACCACCATGAAATGTTCAGGACTTCCATAGTGCTGGTTTCTGCATTGTATATTTCACACTAGTTCTTACTAAGTCCTATGTTTTTAGATCCACCTGCTATCACATTTGTGGAATATTAAGAACTTCCCACAATATATTGAGAAGACCTTTGTTCAGATGCTTCCTCACTATTTAGCGTTATAAATCTTGTGACCGCTATGTTCTTTATCTAGAGAACACTCTTTTTGACTGATGCTAATACGAAACCGTGATTCCTTTTGTTGTTAAGCATCCTCATCGCTGCAGATTATGTATATACACATGAATGTAACATGATAAAGACCCCCTTTCACCACGCTATATAAATTGCTCATGATCTACAGAAGAAAATCTGACTACAAAGTGAATCGTATCAGCTGCGTCCTGACGAAGGAACTGTTGCAAAAGGTTCCACTCCGAAACGCGCGTCGGCGCTGTTCTTAGTCTTGAATTGTTTTTTGTATTCTCTATATGGCAACTTCTTTTTGTTAGTTAGTGTGTTATGTTCAATTTATGTCCGGCTCAGTTGGGTTATGGGTTATGTATGGTATGATTGATGTTCGTGTGATTTGTGGTGCTAAATTGTTTTTGTATATTTTCTGTATTGTTCTTGATTTGGGGTCTCTCTGTTTTGAATTCTCTATAGCTAAGTTTTCTATATAAATGAATTTACATATATTTTTAAAAAATGAAACCTTTTGATATAATAATAAAAAAAAACGTTATAAATAGTTGCTTTGTGGGACAATGTTACTGTTTCTCATCTAGGATTTACGACCTATGTACTAATTAATGGTTAGAGAGAAGTTTCTGTATTTGTCTCTGGTTCTTCCCTGCCCTCCTTTCCCTACACATAGAACCCCAGGGACCCTCTTTAGTTTTTTGAGCGCTCGGCCCTAATGCAAGCAAGGAAGGGTAGTAAAACAGCCATATTGGTGTTTAGTTGGCCACTCACACCCCTAGGCCCTGCACAAGCAGAACTAAGGATACCTAAAGACGTGCAAAGCCGGCATTCTCTTCTGTCCATTCCATTTAGCTATCACTCCTTGGCCTGAGGCTATCTTCTCCTTTGTGTATAAAAAATGGGGGAAAAGCCCCACATTTCACCCCCTGTTGCTTGGACCTGATTCCCTGTGCAGCAAAGGTTAACTGGCCCTAATGCAAGCAAAGACAATCAACCTCCAGCCCCTTTTGGCTAATAACACAATTTGCAATTGCACCTGCTGCACTAATGCAATGATTCCCCTTTAAAAAATGAGTCCTAAAATCCCGCACCTTCAGCAGGGGCATCTTTAGGAGGAAGCTTTCTCTCTTTCCATTAACAATCAAAACATTTGCTCGCACATAACATCCCCTCCTCTGGGCCGTCTCTTTGGCTCTATGCATAGATGTTCCTATTTTCCGCGTTCTCCTGGGACATTACTATGAAGCCCCAGGGATCTGGACTATAAGGGTTCTGGGTTTGAATGCGATCCTGCTGGTTTCCTACCTGCCATCGTCCCCTATGACTCACATGAAAAGACATCTGGACAGTTCTTAAAGGGGGCAGGATCTGCAGGGATCAACATGCCCATGTTTTTTAAATTTCACAAATACAGTTCCCATAGGTTTTGTTAAAAGACAACCGCAAAGGTTAATGTGGACCTTGAGATGCCTCTGGGTGAAAATGAAGATACGGCGCGGGCAGTGGGGGATTTGGGGGTTTCCTGTGCCATGAAGTGTAAGAAGTGCAGAGAGCTCAGGAAGAAACAGGCATTCTCACCAGTGAGCTTGGTATCTGGAAGAGTTCTGGAAAGGGTACTTTTCATGGACACAAATTTCTTTTGTACTATTTACAGTTTACCCATGTCTAAAATATATAATTTGATAGCACTTGTTTTATCTTAAACATTAAATCATTTTGCTGCAGCCTATCTTCTGTTGTGTTGAATACAGTCTTAAAAACATGATTTACAAAGTCATAGTACTTTTTGTTAAAGGGTAGGACCACGTGCCTTTATACATACACAAGTTTCTATTCTCCATTGTGTCAATCAGGATTCAGTCCTTAGGCTCGCTGTTCTCACAGTAGACACCTGCAGTGATCATGTTAGCCAACTGAGGTTTCATAATGTAAAAGACTGCATTTCCTACTGATTAATTTAACTTGCATTGGTCTTGAGTTTAAAGGTTTTGTGGTTTTACATGCATTTACCTTAAAGTGATAAAAACGGAATACCAGAATATTGTGTTCTTTTTAGGTAAGTCTTTCACCTCCCACCACCATGGCATTGGATTACAGTTTCCACTGTTTTTAAGCATTTTAACGTTGCATGTAAATGAAGGCAGCCTGAAAAAGTGTCAAATAAAGTCAGTGCTTTCAGGCAATCTTCATTTACAAGAACTTAGAAAGGCATTTGCGGCCCCCTCAGAAAGCTACTGTTGCGCCTCAGTTTGAAGACCTTTGATCTATCTATCTATATATGAGTATAAATATATACAAAGCACCATGTTTAGTAAATTTGTCCGAGACAGCACTTGTTATCTGGTAAGATGATCGCGTTTGCCGAAGTTAACCTATGTATGTATATATATATATATATAGTCCCTTTAACCATCGGGAAATGGAAGCAGGTGACATCAATCATCGCTTTGAGGGCAGAGACTATTATAACTAGCTTTGTTGGGGCAGGACATTTTGGCAGCATACTCACCTCCTTTTTTATTCTGGGCGCTGAAGAGGCTACACAGCCGAAATGCATACGCCCATTTGCCAATAAGGAATAAAGAGACTCCATTGTGTTCCATACACTCGCACACACCTTATTCACCTTTGATGATTCAAATACGATTTTATTTGAACCGGTTACGCCCTAAGTGGGTGTGGTTACAAACAGAATCTGGTCACCAGGCATGCTGGTTACTGCAGTTCTTGAAGGTGAATGAGTCATAATCCTTAAGTAGGCGGCGTGGTATAGTGCATAAAATTTCCTTCGTTAATTTTATGCACTATACCACGCCGCCTACTTAAGGATTATGACTCATTCACCTTCAAGAACTGCAGTAACCAGCATGCCTGGGGACCAGACTCTGTTTGTAACCACACCCACTTAGGGCGTAACCGATTCAAATGAAATCGTATTTGAATCATCAAAGGTGAATAAGGTGTGTGCGAGTGTATTGTCCATGAAGAAGGGGCGTTTCTAGCCCCGAAACGCGTCAGACTTTTTAATGATAGGAGGGAGGAGATGAAGCTGCTTGGGTGCTAACTGTAAACCGGATGGTTGAATGTCGTGGTGAGCTCTCCTACAAGCGCTGGAGCGCATTGCTTTCTACATTTACTACACGGTTGGTTCCTGCCGTGAGGAGAGGCTCCACTTCGTGAAGCGTTCAGTATTGCTGCGCCAATGAAGACTGAGGTGAGATGACTTCATCTCCGGTGCCAGCACGACATTCTGGATAAAAATGCAACCTCTGAACCCGCCCTCCACTGCCTACTCAAGGATTGAAACGAAGGATTTAATTTTATGCACTATTTATTTATTTATTTTTGTGTATTTATAGAACGCAGACCTGTCACCCAGAGGGCATCCTGGCGCTTTGAACTTCTGGACGGATACACTTCTCATTGCTCAACCATTTTTCGGAAAGAGGTGCGTTTTAAGTGCTTTCCTAAACGGCAGGAAGTCCTTGTGGCTTCTCAAGGAGCCAGGCAGGGAGTTCCAGAGTTTGGCCGCCGCCACACTAAAAGAGCGGCCACCCATCCTAACTCTCTGGAACCTCGGGACGACCAGCAATTGTGCCGTGGAGGAACGAAGGGGGCGCGAGGCAGAGTACCAGGTAAACATTTTCCGCAATGGTATAGGGCCCAGTTGATGTACTGCCTTAAACACTAGGCATGCGGCTTTGTACTGCACTCGCAGGTGAACCGGGAGCCAGTGTAAGTCTCTGAGAGCAAGAGTGGAGGAGCTGGACCTTCGGTGCGAAAGAGCCAACTTGGCGGCCATGTTCTGCACTCATTGTAACTTCCCCAGCAGATTTTTAGGGGCCTCCAGAAGTAGCGCATTGCAGTAATCAAAGCGACTTAAAATTGTACTGCGAACTACTTCCGGCCTGGCCTGGGCGGGGATAAGAGGCAGAACTTTACACAACATGCGTAACAGCATCATGCACGTGGAGGTGGTTTTATTGACGTGCAAGTCAAGCTGTAGATTTGGGCCGAAGATCACTCCCAAATTGCGCGCTGATTCCGACGCCGCTACTGGCTCAGGAAAGGTGGAAGGCCAAAAGTTCTCTGGAAGAACTCACGGAATCCGGTCCATAGAGCAATAGAGCACCTGTGTCTTTGAGCTGTTAAATTGGAGGGAGTTGGCCCTTAACCAGTCCGCTGTGGCTGCCATACAGCGATGAAATGCCTCCAGCGGGACCGCATTATTTCCTTCCAGAGAAAAAACCAATTGGGTGTCGTCGGCATAGTTGAAAGCCGAGACACCAAAAGATTCAATAAGCTGGACCAGGGGGCGAAGATACAAGTTGAAAAGTATCGGGCTGATGGCCGAGCCCTGAGGAACCCCCTGTCCAACTTTCCTGGGCTCAGAGCTGAATGGCGGAAGCGAGACCAACTGTTGCCGATTACTCAGATAGGATATCAGCCAGTCTCTTGCCCCCTCTGTGACACCACTATACCACGCCGCCTACTTAAGGATTATGACTCATTCACCTTCAAGAACTGCAGTAACCAGCATGCCTGGGGACCAGACTCTGTTTGTAACCACACCCACTTAGGGCGTAACCGATTCAAATGAAATCGTATTTGAATCATCAAAGGTGAATAAGGTGTGTGCGAGTGTATTGTCCATGAAGAAGGGGCGTTTCTAGCCCCGAAACGCGTCGGACTTTTTAATGAGAGGAGGGAGGAGATGAAGCTGCTTGGGTGCTAACTGTAAACCGGATGGTTGAATGTCGTGGTGAGCTCTCCTACAAGCGCTGGAGCGCATTGCTTTCTACATTTACTACACGGTCGGTTCCTGCCGTGAGGAGAGGCTCCACTTCGTGAAGCGTTCAGTATTGCTGCGCCAATGAAGACTGAGGTGAGATGACTTCATCTCCGGTGCCAGCGCGACATTCTGGATAAAAATGCAACCTCTGAACCCACCCTCCACTGCCTACTCAAGGATTAAAATGAAGGATTTAATTTTATGCACTATACCACGCCGCCTACTTAAGGATTATGACTCATTCACCTTCAAGAACTGCAGTAACCAGCATGCCTGGGGACCAGACTCTGTTTGTAACCACACCCACTTAGGGCGTAACCGTTTCAAATAAAATCGTATTTGAATCATCAAAGGTGAATAAGGTGTGTGCGAGTGTATTGTCCATGAAGAAGGGGCGTTTCTAGCCCCGAAACGCATCGGACTTTTTAATGATAGGAGGGAGGAGATGAAGCTGCTTGGGTGCTAACTGTAAACCGGATGGTTGAATGTCGTGGTGAGCTCTCCTACAAGCGCTGGAGCGCATTGCTTTCTATATATATACATATATATATATATATATATATATCCACAGGTTTGGCTCCAAACTTGTAGTCCACTGGCGCTCTTATCACCGGTGCCGACTACAAAGCAGAGCCCCGCTTTCGTAATATCTTCAACAGCTATCAGCCGATAGCATAAGTCAGCACGCAACACCGGATATATTTCCCAAAGTTTCACCATTTATTTTTCAAAAGGCAGCATTCATCTCACAACACCAACGCGTTTCGCAACGTACTGTTGCTTGATCAAGCAACAGTACGTTGCGAAACGCGTTGGTGTTGTGAGATGAATGCTGCCTTTTGAAAAGTAAATGGTGAAACTTTGGGAAATATATCCGGTGTTGCGTGCTGACTTATGCTATCGGCTGATAGCTGTTGAAGATATATATATATATATATATATATATATATATCTATAGGTTAACTTTGGCAAACGCGATCATCTTACCAGACAACAAGTGCCGTCTCGGACAAAGTTACTAAACATGGTGCTTTATTCACAAACCACAAGCACTATTGTCAGTGCTTGTGGTTTGTAAATAAAGCACATATTACATAACTCATGACAAGTTCTATGACATCATTTATGACATCACTGCTGACATCTCAAATGACATCATTGATGACATCATCCAAGCTTCTTTTGTACACATTGCTCTATAAAACAGTTCAGCGTTGGAGCTATGAAAGTAAGTGCAAACAAGCTCAGAATAATATGAAGCCTTACTGCTGCTATCATACTTACAAAACACATAGGCAAAGTTAGCTTGTGTTATGTGCAACGTTGACCCTGTACTACACACTTCATGGGTAGCTGAGTTAATGTTGAGTATGAACCACAGATGAGGGAGTAACCTATACTGCACACGGTGTTCAACCTGTATACAACTGCTCAGGGAAAACCACATTCCTCCTGATAGCAAAGTCCTGCTATATACCTACTAACCTATTGCGGACAGTCTTTATCTGTATCAAACCCTTGACAGTCATTGAACGTACATGGAGAAAAGAAGTAGATATAAGTAGATAATTGAGTACTGTTAGCACTGTGGTCAGAGTATGGACAGAGTTGTACTACACCGTTTGCAGACAGTGAAACTCTCATGAGTAAAACATTGAAGAGTATTAAAACAGTATTTACTAAGAACAGTGTACACTCTATGCAAAACTTGTCAAACAAGTGACTATTCCCTTTAAATAACCAGGGTCTGAAGGTGCTAAAGATCATACTACATACAGCCTTCATACTGTGGTGAAAACTTTACAGATAGCCCATCTTCTGAACAAAACACACATATGTATGTAGGTTAGATCATGGTACACACAGTCTTCTATGTTATGTAGAAATTGTGATGTGGAGACGATTCTCTCAAATAACTCAATACTTAGTGAGTAGTACATAGAATCTTTGACCTGCTGGCAACTTTTTCTGCAGTATCATAAAAACGGTGTGGAACATACTGGACCAAATTTGTCAACTGTTGGCTGCAGACAGATTTACTCTTCAATTCAAAGATTTACAATGCGTTCAATACCTCTACACACCTATGGTGCATTAGGACCACATCTGTTTTGTAAACACTGACATCCAGTACCTGGACATAGGCTGTACAAAATCAGGTAGAAAAGTAAAATGGTAGCTACCCGCTTCTATCACAACTATAAAACAACCTAGCACACTCATTGGATGATGTCATCAGTGAAGTCATCTAAGATGTCATTTGAGATGTAATGAGTGACGTCATAAATGATGTCATAGAACATTTCATGAGTGATGTAATATGTGAGGTCTTAAGCAGCACATGTCGAGTGTGCAAGTTATAGTTTGCTCTGCTATCTGTAAATAGCGAATATCTGTATTTCTTTTACTTCAACACGTTAATATTGTCACTGACATAGTCACCTAACTACAACGCTACTTTAATGTTTGGATATTTCAGGTAATTTCTTATGTTTTTCCTTAAACAAAAACAGATATTTGTATCCCACCTAACTACAATACTACTTTAAACTCTGTTTTTGTAGTGAATTTCTAGTTTTTTTAATGTAAAGAAATATTTTATTACCGTATGTAAACCTAAACCTAAACCCCACCGTGCATGGCTAAAGGGTTGATCACAGGGTCTTATATTTTTCAAACTAGATGGGGGACCACGTGATCCTCTCCCCAAACCTTATTAGGCCCTAGGGACCCCATTCTCCAGTACTTTTTTTTTTTAAAGGGACGGGAGCACATCACCCCTTCCAGAGCCTTTTTAGGCCCTGTGGACTCCATCCCCCAGGGTCTTTTTTTTTAATGGGAGGGGGCCAAGTGTCCCCCCATCCCCAGCCTTTTCAAGCCCACTGGGACTTTTTTTAAAGGAGAGGGTGGCCACGCGACCCCCCTCCCTGAGCCTCATTAGGCCTTGGGGACCCCATCCCGGAGGGTCTTATGTGTTTTAAAGGGGAAGAGGACCAGGTGGCCCATCTTCTCGAGCCTTATTAGGCCCTAGGGATGCCATTACCAGGGCTCTTTTTTTTGGTAAGGGAGGGGACCACAAAGCCCCCTAACAGAGCTTAAAAAAGGCCCTGGGGACCCCATCCCTCAGAGCTGTTGGTTTTTTTTAAGGAGAAGAGGGCAGCAGGCCCCCCTCCCCTAGACTTATTGGGCCCTGGCACTCCATCTCCTGTAAAGCCTAGTGAAGAGGGTCTGCATGCCCCCTCCCATTAATAAAACAATGCAACCCAACCACCATTTTTTCAGTCCAGCGGGAGTTCCATGGAATTGTAGCAATTTTTGCCTATTTATTTTTTGTTTCTGGCCCTGGGGGTGGGGGTGGGTGGGGTCACCCTATATTTTTTCTAAAAAACATGTTCAGGACAGGGGACTAGGGGCCAGATGTAGGTAATCCCCGATTACCGATTCTTAAATACCGAATCATACCGATTCGGTATTTAAGAACTGGCAATCGGGATGTAGGTATATTTACCGAATTATTTACCGAATCGGTATGATTCGGTAATTAATGAATCGGTATTTACCGAGTCTGTAACTGCCATTGTTTCCTATGGGCCTTGAGGCCCATAGGAATCAATGTCAATTACCGAATCGGTAAATACTGATTCGGTAATTGGGGGAAATATTGAAGGGTGGCAGGGTGTCACTTTGACACCCTGTTGCACCCTTCAATTGTGCATGGGTGCACATGTTGCTGACATACATGCCCTAAGGGCATGTATGTCTGCAACATGGCACTGTTTAAAAGGCAAAAGAAATGCTTTTTAAACGGTTTTCTTAATTTACCACCAACTACTAGTTGGTGGTAAATTAAGAATTCTTAAACCCTTGTAGCACTGAAAACAGTGCTACCTACATCTGAAATTACAGAATCGGTAATTATACCAATTCGGTATTTTACCGAATCGGTAAAATTACAGATTCGGTAAAATTACCGATTCTGTAATTTTTCATGCCCCTACATACCAATGTCCAAATACCGGTCGGAAACGGACGAAAATCGGTATTTTCGTCCGCTTCCGACCGGTATTTGAACACCTACATCTGGCCCTAATTCCCTGGGTTCTGCAATTGCTGACAGCAACGTTTTTCTCATGTTGCTGGCAACCAATCAGAGCGCTTGCTCCCACTGGAGTCTGACTCCCACGAGAGCGAGATGGCCCACAGGAAATAAAGCTCACTGGGACAATCATAATGCTCTATTTTTGGGCTCCCGCAAGAGTCTTTTGAGATTCTCATGGACCCAACTGTCCAGATATACTATTAATAAAGTTTAATTTCTCAAAACTACTGAACGGATTCACACCAAATCACAAAAGCACATTATGCGGACCAAGATCTAGCTTCCTATACAGATCGATATATGGGTCTATACATAGATATAGATATATAGATAGATATGTAGTTAGATGAAGATATGTATAGATTTAAGGCTACATATAGATATAGGTATAGCTATAGATGATGAAGCTATATAACATCAGCCACATTTATATGATATAGCATGTTCTCAAATGTATTTAAAATTAGAAAGTCATACAAAATTGTAATACTCCAACCACATGTTTAACAGGCTTGCCATCAAGTCATACCCATGTCAGAAAGACAAATCAAAGAAGATCTCAGTCTATTGCCAATATTAAGCACTCACTGCAATCCTAATCAAAACTTTCTTTCCTTCTCTTGCAGTATTTAACCGTATTTTATGGTTTGCCAGGACTCACAATTGTGGTCACCATTGTTTCTTTAACTAACTGTATGCCCGACTCACTTATGGGTGAGATGAGCCAAATCTGTAATCTCGATCCTTTGCTAGAACTGACTGAGATATGAGTAGTTTTTGGCAGCATCAGCCATGAAACAATACAGAAGTGAGGGCTGGATTTCTGATGTACAGTAACCAGGGTGTGATTTAGAAGTGACAAGAAGTTGTAACTGCAACTCTTCTGTATTCTATGGCAACTCTTATTCTAGTTTTACATTTATTTTGGAATATTCAGTTATTAAAGATCTTATGTATGCTGCTGTTTTGCAGTCACAAATGCTCTAATGGGCAAATGGACAAGCTTTGCGACTGCACAACAGTGTGGCACAATAGACTAAAGACACGCTGTGAGCCAGAAAAAACTTTCGAACTCACAAAATGTCTTTCAAGACTCATATCAACTCCCAAAAAAGAGTGGGCATGTAATGGATGGCCACCTTTTCTTTGAGAGTTGGTATGAAAAGTATCAATGGTTTGCAATTAAAGTTGCAGATGCAAACCATTGATCAGTTATTGAGATCTGAAACGGGTTTGATGACAAATTCACAACATGGAAGATGTCCCTTTTGGCCAGGTTCTATCTGGTGTAATATGGTTGTAAGCATCGGGAAGAGCACACTGCAGTCCAGAGGATTGGTACATGCACTGTGTACGGTGTTCCATGAATACCAGAATTCATTTTTTTTATCAGCTCCTGTCCCCTTAAAGGACAAGGTCTACCTTTAAATTAAATATTTTGTCAGTCAGTCAAATTTGCTTTATTCGAGATAAAAACTCATAAAAGCATAGTACATTTTAAAAAACCGTTTTGATCCACAATAAAGAAGAATGTATTTACAACCTCCAGTGCGTATGTGCTTTTCTCATAATACAAAAAAAGAGACAATATTTGCACGAGATAATAAAAGAATAAAAGCGTCTTGACTTCATTAGTATTAAAAAGGGACAATAAAACCAATCAAAAAATGCATATAAGTATAAAACCAGCGAATACCCGTCCAATTGTCTGGGAGGATAAAAACTAGGAAGCATAGATTATTCTCAACAGTCCTACATTCACAATAGGAATTTCTTTCTGATGGACCATGACCACCCCAAAAATTTAGCAACTGCCACAGAAATGACCGGTTCAGTACTAGTGCAAATTATTCTTAGAGCCACCTTACTCTCCCTCGTGCCAAGCAATTTGCACATCGCTCTTAGCCAGACACGTCGGGGGATTGAGCAGGCCCCGCAGACAAAGAGGAAATGGCCAATGGTCTAAATTTCATTGTTACAAGCCGGACAAACATTAGAATTAGCTTCAGCCCATCTCCCTGTTAACGATCTGATTGGGAGCGACCCCACTCTGAGCTGGAAATAAAGTTTCCTATCCTCAGGCTTAGTTATAATGTCCCAATAGGGCTCTAGTGTCGGGGAGACTTTTGCCTCCAAAAAGCGACCTTCCAGGGAGGAGGGATCCGCATCATTCCAGTTCCGGCAGGCTACCAATTCCCAATACTTTGCTTTTATGACGTCTTTGGATGGGAACTGGGCTAGCTCTGGGTTCTCCCACAACCCCTTCATGCCCATTTTCTCTAGTAGTCTGCACAATTCCTTTGGCCAGCCTATCTTATGGAATTTGTCAATTTTAATTATTTCCCAAAAACCCCGCGCATAGTGAACAAGATCAGGAATAACCCAAATATGACGCCAATATAAAATGGGTCGTAATCTAGCCATGTCTGATAGAGCTTTCCTGCCTAGTTCATAGCGCAGTGGCTTCATGGGCCTACTTTTAGGGAGGGCAGTAAGATTTCGCAGAAATTTATTTTCTGCGAGTGTTAGTGAGGCTAAGTTGTCATAACCCCAAAGTTCGGCACCATAAAGTGCCGAGCTAAGGGATTTTGCCTCATACACTTGAAGTGCAGGCAGTATTGGCTTGGTCAAAGGTTTACTGAACTGGACACTGAACTGGCTACTCCTAAGCCTAGACACCTTTTCGAATTGAAATTCATCAGGTGAATGTTTTTTTTTACCTCATGTACGGGTTTGTGGTCCACTAGTTTGGTTGCAGCATCTCCATCAAATAATGTGTTTGTTGGAAGAAGATCATTAAACAGAATGTCCTTGATAAATTCATCCCTTTGTTTTGCCATATCTATCTCTCTATTTGCTTGCCAAAGTTGCTTTTTTGTAACTGTTTTATAGCGGCTGGTTGGACGAAACTCTGATTATATCAGTTAAAGTGTGGAAGTTTAGCTTTAGTGATTATGTCAAACAGCTTTATCACTTTCAATACAAATCTCTCTAGCTTCAGTTCTGCGTAGTTTTGATCCATGTTCCAGGACATCTAATAGATGTGTCTTTATATTGTTATTCATATGTTGTTTGGTCACAAATTTGTGTAGTTACACAGGCAGAAAGTACTTCACAGTAAACTAGCTGCCATTGAACAACATATTCACTTTTTCACGTGTCTGACCAATAATTCGCTAGGAGCTTTTCTGTGATCTCTAGATTGTCTGTTTCAGTTTCATATCTGGAACCACAAAATTGAACCTTCCTCCTCTGTCTTCCACCACAAAATATCTTCGGATGAATTTTCTGTAGAGGTATGATTTTTCCACCTGTAGCTTCTTCACTCTTTCCAAATACCACGACCCATATCTCAGGTAGTTTATGCAATCGAAATTGAGAAAAACAATAATCAGTGACTCCACAGTCTTCAAGTGCAGCTCCCAATCATCATGTATCAAGTTTTTCACTAGCGCTATCATGTGTAAAACATTTCCCCAGTACTTTCAAAGTTCTGATTTTCTTCATATTCTTTGACAAACTCGATTTTCAGATTGTGAACTGAGTCTATTGAACATTGCCTGGCTTTGCATTATGTCTGTTAAATGGAGTGCACCCTGTGCCTTGTTCACTTCTTAAATAAGATATGCAAAACCTAATTTGTCATTCTTGTTCCAGAAAGCATTCCAACGCAATGTTTCTATTACCTCAGATATGATGAGCATACCTTGTAACGGATGAACATAATGATTTCCGCTCAATACTGAGTGGACAGTTTTGCTTCCAATGATTTCAACCTCAATAAATGCATCGTCTATGCCACAGACACTGAGATAACTTCCTGCACATGGCAATGCAACTTTAGTCATGTGGAAAATACCAATCATTGGATAGAGATCATCAGATTCTACTGGATTGCTCATGGAAATGTCAGCTACAATATGGAAAACACCTTCATGGCAGAAAATTGGCTGGTCTTCGAGCTTTACAAAAGGGGGTGGTGATGGACGGAGCATCTGAACCAATCACTTTGCCACTGGATTCAAGCAAGCCGGGCTGAAGACGGCTGTAATGCCAGAAACCGGTCCTCGGAAGCTTGTTTCAGGTCCAGAGAAGGCATGGCTTGGCAGTTCGGGATGGACTGTTCCCATGAGGCACAGGGTCAGACTGATTTGCATATGGCCATGTCTGAACTGGGGTGGCAGAGTGGGCTAAAGAACGGTGATGGATTAAACCCAGATCTTTTGACTGGGTGTGAGTGTTTGATTGGTTTAGATGCTCCGTCCATCACCACCCCCTTTTGTACTACCACTACTGGTCTTCAAGCTGAGCACTAACATTTTGGATTTTTTTAGAGCTGTGTATACTGTTGCGTAGTTTGTGACTGGCAAAAACCCAACCTTCTTCAGTAGGATGGTATTCTGGGAGATCAGAGCAGGAATTCCAGCCCGAGGTACTGGCTTTTCTTCATCCTTCAGTCTGCACCTAACAAGCAATATGATAAATTCAGTTAAATCAGCTTTGTGGACCACAGCATAAGGTAGAAGTAGATCCATGTCCTCAGCCACTTTGAAACTTTCTGGTAGACTGGGACGTTGTGATGGCTGGGAAACATCATTTACCACGAAGGCATTACCACTACTAACATTTACCACGTGACACTTACCACGCAGGGTGCCTTCCACGCAGGGTGCCTTCCACGACGTCTTTACCACGGGCTGGGGGGGAGATGTGGTATTCCTTCGAGTCGTTCTGCGTGGGCTTGGGGGGCAGAGGGGGGCTGGGGGGGTCTCCCCCCCCAAAAATAACAAGCGGGGGCAGAGGGGGGCTGGGGGGGGTCTCCCCCCCAAAAAATAACAAGCAGTTTACTTTAAAAAAAAAAACGAACATAATTTTAAAAGAAAAAGGAAAGAGCCTCCCCCAAAGACGTGCCGTGTACGTCAAAAAAACAGTCCTTTTTTTATTTTGGTATACGTGTTTTGACGCTTGTTTCAATGGAGGATGGAAGTAAGGGCTCGTAGAGAAAGACGTGCAGGTAAGACGTTTCTAGGCGTAGTAAAATCCTACGTTGTAAATACCAGCGTGGTAAAGCCACTTGCGATGTAAAATTCGCGTGGTAAAGCCATGCGTGGTAATTGAAATCGTGGTATAATCATATATTCTGATGGCTTGTAGTGATTTTGCACACATTGGCAAGGCAGTTGGGTTATAAGTTTGCAGCTTTGTTTGTTTATGCCCACAGCTGACACAGTTTGTTTTCCAGCAGCTACTTCAATGGTGCAGTCTTGAAAAAACACCATTGCAGTATCATGTGTGCTGGATGTTCCAGACAAAGAAGAGCTGTCGTCAAAACCAACATTATCAAGAGCAGCAAATGTAAATTCTTTCCTGGTAAAGTGACTTGGAAGTGGTGTGCTGTTGGATTGACACGATTATACAGCATGAGCTGCTAATACGTTCCTGCTCTGTGCTATGCCATTATAACTTGTTGATACACCAATCCTATTCATTGCAACGTTTTCTTTTTGCCTCGATATACTTCAGAAAACACGATTTGGAAAATACAGTACATTTGCACAGAATAAGCCTGTTGGTTCATGGGATTGTCTTCACTTCTTCACTTATATCTTCAAAGTCATCATCAATGTTTCCGGCTTCTGTTCTGAACTCAAGAACTTTAGATTGTAACAGTTTTGCTTTGCTGATATTAAACAATGATGTAAACGTTTTTAAGACAACATCAGGCATTCTCGTTGACTCCCATGATTTGCGTATCCATGGGGCATCTCAAAATTTGTCATTAAGTACAAAATCTAAATCTTTCAGGACCTTTCTCAAAATGGTTCGTGCTGATTTTACTGCAACCTGTGATCTTATTTTAGCAGCAAGAACTTCAGGAGTCATGTCAGCTGAGAACACCATTACTGGCTCATTCTTTTTCTTAGAGTGACAGAAATGAATTGAGCCATTGTACATTCTCACCAGAAAAATCTTAATTTCATTTTCATGGACCAATACAGTTTCATCAATGTTGACCATTATTTATCTGATCTTACTGAGAGTGAACCCATAGCCAGCACTCATGAGTGGCATTAAAACGTAATTTGCTTTTTCAAAAAGTGCAAGCTTAACTGAAGGCTGGTGGTTACATTGTTACTGGGAGCTCTCTGTACATTCATATTTTTTAATGCATGCAGGTATGCAGTTCGGGTGGGCATACAAATCCATGGTAAATACATTCACCTCGCTGTTTAGATCAACTACTCAGCTAAAAACCTCCTCTTAGAAGAAACTAACTGCAGATAAATACATGTTTGCTGTTTGAGGGTCATATACTCTGTACTTTGTTCTTTCGTCAATCCCTTTGGCATTTGTTCTGGCTAAACTACAGATAACACAATGAAGATCCTCTGCTTTGTGATCAGTTGTTGAAGGTGGACGAGGGGTAGCCATTGATCTTCTAAGTAGATGGGCAATGGGTTGGTTGTAATTAGCAACACTCTGTCAATAGCTAAATATCCTTTACAACCATCTGCTGTGCTCATGTTTGAAAATTTGAAGCAACTGAAAACCTGAAACAAAATCAATAATAAAATAAATGACCTTTATTATGGCTGAAACATATCATCATAGTGCCGTCATTTTGGAAAAAAGCAGAAGGGTTGCTCTGATGAGCTATTATTTGTCTCTATAAGATTACTTGACCCCCAAAACCTCTGTTTTTACACCACAATGAAATATTTATGTTTCATGGTTCCTGAAATATTACATCATCACTGCAACACATCAGCCATTTTGAAAAATCTTGTCCAGAAAAATTGGGCCCGGATTAGCAATGTCTACCCAAGCTAAATGTATTTTCTAATGATACAAAAACATGAATTAAAAATTAAAATCTCTGCACAACAAGGACTAAGAATATGACTGGTACAAAGATTCTTTCAAGGCTTTGAAAATCAGAATTCAGTGTTCAGTGTTTCCAAACTATTTGAGAAGGTTAAATTATGAGGATGAACAGGAATAAACAATTGCTCCTGAGATAGCTAAGGAGAGTTCACAAAACATCCAAAGTTCAGGACCACTGGGTCAAGATCCTCTTGGGCAACCAATTATTGAAAATAAAGCTGCATGTGCTCAATCTGGCACTGGTAAAAGCTTTTTAATTGAAATTCTCACAGCTTTCCTACAGAGGACTATAAACTCTAATTTGTCGTTTTTATCAAAAGTGCCTTCTGGATTAACAACACCCAACATTAAAGGGATTACTTTACAATGACTTCTTATGCTGCATGTGAAACCTGACAACAAACTGGAGTACTAAAAGTTATTCGGTAAAGCTTTTTATGAAGTCTCAAGAGAACTGACAACATTGAAACTTTTAATCATTGATGAGGGGACCATGGTCTCAAACTTAATGTTTGCCTTTGTACACTTGAGAATGAAACATATTGTAATGACAGACTATCATGTGCTGTTTGCAGGAATTCCACTCAGAAACTCATGCGCCCACTGGGCGACCCACTAACACACTCACAGACCCACTCAGATACTGACGCACCCACTCACAGACCCATGCAAACAATGGCACACACCATCACATACCCACTCAGGCACTTACACGCCCAATCTCAAACCTATTCAGACACTGGGAGACACATTCACAGACCCGCTCAGTTACTCATAAACCTATTCAAAGACCCACTCAGACATTCACACACCCAGTTACAGACCCACTCAGACACTTACACACCCACTCCCGGACCCACTCCGATACTCATACACCCACTCACACACCCACTCAGACACTTACACACCTACTCACAGATCCACTCAGGCACTCACACACCCACTTACAGACCTACTCAGACATTTACACACCTACTCACAGACCCACTCAGATATTCACACACCCACTCACAGATGCACTCAGACACTCACAGACCCACTTAGACATTCATGCACCCACTCACAGACCCACTCAGACAGTCATGCACCCACTCACAGACCCAGACACACATGAACCCACTAACAGACCCACTCAGACAATCACACACACTTATGCACCCACTCAGACACTGATGCATCCACTTACACACCCACTCCCAAAGATTGAGGAGTCTCATAGTTAGGAAATAATGTTAGAAAAACCTCAGAAATTCTCTAAAACAAATAAAGGTTACAGGGACATTATAGTTAGGAAATAACATTAAAAAACTGTAGAAATTCACTGAAAAGGCAAAAGTTACAGGGACGTTATAGTTAGACTCATATTTCACATGTATAAAACCATAGAAATTCAGCAGTTATTGTTACCTGAGCTAACTATAACTTACATACCCACAATGAACTGCTTATACAACCTCATATATTACATCACTCATGACATGTCAGTGACATCACTGATGACAAGACTCAAGATAGTCCCATACAACCTCACATACACCCACACACACATGCACACAATCACTCATACCCATTCACAGAGCCTTACAACCACTCACACACCAACTCACTCACCAATACAGCCACTTACACAGCCAGTCATTAACTGATACACCTACCAACAGAGCTACTCACTCACTCATAGAGCCACTCACACACCCATCACTCACCTACACAACTACTTACATACCCATTCATACAGGCAATCACACAACTACTCACTCTCCCATACAGACACACACAACCACTCACTCTCTCAAACAGCCACTGACACAACCACTTACTTACCCAGATAGCCACTCACCCATACAGCGATTCACACAGTCACTCCTCACTCACTCACGCATACACCTACTCACACATCCACTTATTAAACCATACAGCCACTCACACACCCACTCTCACATGGATACAGACTGTCACACATTCACTCACGTAATATTTTATGGAAATAGTATCAGTGATTAGTAGTCCACAAAGTATACTAATGTAACTTATGTAGTAGCTTAGTATATACGTTTAACACCCATAAACCTTTAGAAAACACTTACATTCACTGGATGATGTCATCAGTGATGTCATCTGTAATATAATTTGAGATGTCATCAATAAAGTCACTGACCATGTCATGAGTGAGGTAATATGTAAGGTCATAAGCAGTGCATTGCAAGCGCATAAGTTATAGTTAACTCAGGTAACTATAACTGCTGGATCTCAATGGTTTTGTGCATGTGAAATCTGAGCCTAACTATAATGTATCTGTAACCTTTTTTTTCTGTGAATATATATATATATATATATATATATATATATATATATATAGCTATTATTGAGAATCAAGAGTTCACTTACCCTGTAGCCAGGCACTTTGCCAAATTCCACGATAGCAATAGGAATTTGTTAACATTCTTTTGTCTGGACCACATTTCAGCCAGTGCCCGGTGGGGGGGGCAATCGCGAGTTGTGTCTACGACGCCTTGAATCTAGATTCATTGTCCATTGTCGACTTACAAACCACCTTCCCTGATAGTTTACACATAGGAGAAGAACTATCAAGCCATCTGGGTTGAGTCTGAGAGTTAATTACTGTATGAGAATATTATGGTTTGCCTGCAACTCACGGAAATGTTTTTTAGGGGCGTGAAGCTCTTTATCCAACGATTAGTTTATTTTTTGAGACAAACAGATGCATTGTATATATTGATGTAAGCCCATCCGGGGCTCAATTATGGAGGGGAAGTGGTTTGCCCCCTAAAGATGTCTAGCGAACAAAGGTAATTCTTTGCCCATCCAGGGCTCAATAAAGTGAGGTCTTATTTATAATTAATTTTGAAGATCCCCTTAGTGTGTAAATAATTAGATTTAATTTTAGATTAAGAATTTTGCACTGATGAACTATATATGTGTACATTGATTTATTGACAAGTGAAAAAATATATGAGCTCTTCACTGCTGGTTAGATCGATTATATTTAAATTGCACAATATGTTTTATTTTTTTTTTAAATTGTGGGATGACTCACAAATGTGTAGTTATGAATTTTATGGCCTCTCGTTTCACTATCGACACCAACATATATAGTTTTTGGTTTGTCTTCTATGAATGACCCAGAAATACTTCTGCAGCCCCGGATAAAATGCTGTGTTTTCATTTTTGCTCCTTGTTTAGTCGATAAAGGCAGTATGCCGAAACGCGTCCTGTTTAAAGCTTGGGTTAAATACATTGTGAACCGTGTATCTTGAAGAGTGCAGTCCCTTCATTTTGTGTTGTGGGGTGAAGTTTGGAGCTGAAAATATATATATATATATGTATTTTTAAGACCGTGACCAAGGCCGCAAGGCTGCAACGCGTCGGTATGCAGACTGGGCTCTGTTTAATTAAACCTTAAAAACTTAAAATTCCAGAGTGCGGTGTTTCTTTGTAAAAAATTGATGCTTCCTGGCTTTTGGCTGAGCTGAACGTTCGCACCCGCTGCTGTGTTGCTCTGGTGAATGCAGCCACATTGTTGAAAAAAATAATAATATATATATATATATTTAGCGGCTGAGCCAAGCCGCGGAGAGATGCTCACCGCTGATGGGCGGGCCTGCGCTGGCGCCGTGAGGTGTCAGCGAGATCGGGTGGCAGTTTTCAACAGGAAATTACTGTGAAGCGGAGCAGGCAACATGCTGTGTATTCGCATCAACCCACTGAGGATTCACTGCTTTACTGGGGTCTAACAAGATGGACTCACCTGAGTAACACATTTCGTGCAATACAAGTACCAGAAGCGCCATGGAGATGGCCACGCCCACTGGGGTGGGTTCTTGGAATTGAAAAGTTGCACGCAAACGACTGTCTTGTTTAATCCAGCAACACAAGCCATTGAGGAAGGGAACGCTGTTCCCGAAACGCGTCTGGCCTGGTATTCACTTCGGATGCTGAGACTCATGCTGCAGCCTGTATGCGAGTATTTTCCAATTAAAGGATTGAAATAACTATCTGCTAGTTGGCTCTCTCCATTGGGCAACCTTGTGTATGTATATATTTAGCGGCTGAGCCAAGCCGCGGAGAGATGCTTACCGCTGATGGGCGGGCCTGCGCTGGCGCCGTGAGGTGTCAGCGAGATCGGGTGGCAGTTTTCAACAGGAAATTACTGTGAAGCGGAGCAGGCAACATGCTGTGTATTCGCATCAACCCACTGAGGATTCACTGCTTTACTGGGGTCTAACAAGATGGACTCACCTGAGTAACACATTTCGTGCAATACAAGTACCAGAAGCGCCATGGAGATGGCCACGCCCACTGGGGTGGGTTCTTGGAATTGAAAAGTTGCACGCAAACGACTGTCTTGTTTAATCCAGCAACACAAGCCATTGAGGAAGGGAACGCTGTTCCCGAAACGCGTCTGGCCTGGTATTCACTTCGGATGCTGAGACTCATGCTGCAGCCTGTATGCGAGTATTTTCCAATTAAAGGATTGAAATAACTATCTGCTAGTTGGCTCTCTCCATTGGGCAACCTTGTGTATGTATATATTTAGCGGCTGAGCCAAGCCGCGGAGAGATGCTCACCGCTGATGGGCGGACCTGCGCTGGCGCCGTGAGGTGTCAGCGAGATCGGGTGGCAGTTTTCAACAGGAAATTACTGTGAAGCGGAGCAGGCAACATGCTGTGTATTCGCATCAACCCACTGAGGATTCACTGCTTTACTGGGGTCTAACAAGATGGACTCACCTGAGTAACACATTTCGTGCAATACAAGTACCAGAAGCGCCATGGAGATGGCCACGCCCACTGGGGTGGGTTCTTGGAATTGAAAAGTTGCACGCAAACGACTGTCTTGTTTAATCCAGCAACACAAGCCATTGAGGAAGGGAACGCTGTTCCCGAAACGCGTCTGGCCTGGTATTCACTTCGGATGCTGAGACTCATGCTGCAGCCTGTATGCGAGTATTTTCCAATTAAAGGATTGAAATAACTATCTGCTAGTTGGCTCTCTCCATTGGGCAACCTTGTGTATGTATATATTTAGCGGCTGAGCCAAGCCGCGGAGAGATGCTCACCGCTGATGGGCGGGCCTGCGCTGGCGCCGTGAGGTGTCAGCGAGATCGGGTGGCAGTTTTCAACAGGAAATTACTGTGAAGCGGAGCAGGCAACATGCTGTCTATTCGCATCAACCCACTGAGGATTCACTGCTTTACTGGGGTCTAACAAGATGGACTCACCTGAGTAACACATTTCGTGCAATACAAGTACCAGAAGCGCCATGGAGATGGCCACGCCCACTGGGGTGGGTTCTTGGAATTGAAAAGTTGCACGCAAACGACTGTCTTGTTTAATCCAGCAACACAAGCCATTGAGGAAGGGAACGCTGTTCCCGAAACGCGTCTGGCCTGGTATTCACTTCGGATGCTGAGACTCATGCTGCAGCCTGTATGCGAGTATTTTCCAATTAAAGGATTGAAATAACTATCTGCTAGTTGGCTCTCTCCATTGGGCAACCTTGTGTATGTATATATTTAGCGGCTGAGCCAAGCCGCGGAGAGATGCTTACCGCTGATCGGCGGGCCTGCGCTGGCGCCGTGAGGTGTCAGCGAGATCGGGTGGCAGTTTTCAACAGGAAATTACTGTGGAGCGGAGCAGGCAACATGCTGTGTATTCGCATCAACCCACTGAGGATTCACTGCTTTACTGGGGTCTAACAAGATGGACTCACCTGAGTAACACATTGCTTGCAATACAAGTACCAGAAGCGCCATGGAGATGGCCACGCCCACTGGGGTGGGTTCTTGGAATTGAAAAGTTGCACGCAAACGACTGTCTTGTTTAATCCAGCAACACAAGCCATTGAGGAAGGGAACGCTGTTCCCGAAACGCGTCTGGCCTGGTATTCACTTCGGATGCTGAGACTCATGCTGCAGCCTGTATGCGAGTATTTTCCAATTAAAGGATTGAAATAACTATCTGCTAGTTGGCTCTCTCCATTGGGCAACCTTGTGTATGTATATATTTAGCGGCTGAGCCAAGCCGCGGAGAGATGCTCACCGCTGATGGGCGGGCCTGCGCTGGCGCCGTGAGGTGTCAGCGAGATCGGGTGGCAGTTTTCAACAGGAAATTACTGTGAAGCGGAGCAGGCAACATGCTGTGTATTCGCATCAACCCACTGAGGATTCACTGCTTTACTGGGGTCTAACAAGATGGACTCACCTGAGTAACACATTTCGTGCAATACAAGTACCAGAAGCGCCATGGAGATGGCCACGCCCACTGGGGTGGGTTCTTGGAATTGAAAAGTTGCACGCAAACGACTGTCTTGTTTAATCCAGCAACACAAGCCATTGAGGAAGGGAACGCTGTTCCCGAAACGCGTCTGGCCTGGTATTCACTTCGGATGCTGAGACTCATGCTGCAGCCTGTATGCGAGTATTTTCCAATTAAAGGATTGAAATAACTATCTGCTAGTTGGCTCTCTCCATTGGGCAACCTTGTGTATGTATATATATATATATATATATATATATATATATATATATATGTATATATATATATACATCAAGGAAGCCAGCCAAAGGGGGGGGCTCCAGAAGTCTTGCTCTGCTGATTTTTGAAAGATTGAGCCAAGATATCTACCTTCATCGAGATACAGTATCGCCCTCTAGAGCTCATTTTTTGTCAACATTTTGGTCCCCTTAGTAGCAATTCATAGAAACCAACCTCCAGACTTGATGGAGGTCCAAACATTCAGTGGTAATGAAAAAAATGTGACAAAGCTTGAATCACTTAGCATAACCATGGCATGTGTTGTTACTTCTCTTTTCTGACTCTTTTGCGCGATTCGTGAAGTTTACATTGGCAAGCCCAAATGAGAATTTGTGTCACCTAGTATGATTTTTTGGCACTAGAGTTCCCCCCTGGAAGATTTCTCAACAAGGGTGCTTGCAGCAGGTCGCAACCATTCACATTGAGAAAGATGCAGCTCGAGTAGAAAATCTACTCGAGCAACAGAAAGAAGCAGCGTCCTATGGCACTTACAAATGGGGGTGGGGTCGCACACTACTCACACACAGGCGTTGTCGCCCCTAAGGACTCTGGTCAATGTAGTAAAGTGTTCGCGATGCATCATCTTTCGATCTTCTGCTATCTTCGCTGTCTTCGCCATCCCTGGACACGTGTTTCGGGGTATTACCCCTCATCAGCAGGGATAGGCCGTGTACTGGGGTTGCCGATGGCTGCCAATATCTGCCAGGTATAGTACCACTCAGGCGCGTAGGCGCAGGATCCCAGGCTCGTCAGCCCGCTGCTCAAGGGAGCTTTAAAGTTACAAATGGGGGTGGGGTCGCACACTACTCACACACCGGTGTCGCCCCTAAGGACTCTGGTCAATGTAGTAAAGTGTTCGCGATGCATCATCTTTCGATCTTCTGCTATCTTCGCTGACTTCGCCATCCCTGGACACGTGTTTCGGGGTATTACCCCTCATCAGCAGGGATAGGCCGTGTACTGGGGTTGCCGATGGCTGCCAATATCTGCCAGGTATAGTACCACTCAGGCGCGTAGGTGCGGGATCCCAGGCTCGTCAGCCCGCTGCTCAAGGGAGCTTTAAAGTTACAAATGGGGGTGGGGTCGCACACTACTCACACACCGGAGGTGTCGCCCCTAAGGACTCTGGTCAATGTAGTAAAGTGTTCGCGATGCATCATCTTTCGATCTTCTGCTATCTTCTCTGTCTTCGCCATCCCTGGACACGTGTTTCGGGGTATTACCCCTCATCAGCAGGGATAGGCCGTGTACTGGGGTTGCCGATGGCTGCCAATATCTGCCAGGTATAGTACCACTCAGTAGGTGCGGGATGCCAGGCTCGTCAGCCCGCTGCTCAAGGGAGCTTTAAAGTTACAAATGGGGGTGGGGTCGCACACTACTCACACACCGGCGGTGTCGCCCCTAAGGACTCTGGTCAATGTAGTAAAGTGTTCGCGATGCATCATCTTTCGATCTTCTGCTATCTTCGCTGTCTTCGCCATCCCTGGACACGTGTTTCGGGGTATTACCCCTCATCAGCAGGGATAGGCCGTGTACTGGGGTTGCCGATGGCTGCCAATATCTGCCAGGTATGGTACCACTCAGGCACGTAGGTGCGGGATCCCAGGCTCGTCAGCCCGCTGCTCAAGGGAGCTTTAAAGTTAAAAATGGGGGTGGGGTCGCACACTACTCACACACCGGCGGTGTCGCCCCTGAGGACTCTGGTCAATGTAGTAAAGTGTTCGCGATGCATCATCTTTCGATCTTCTGCTATCTTCGCTGTCTTCGCCATCCCTGGACACGTGTTTCGGGGTATTACCCCTCATCAGCAGGGATAGGCCGTGTACTGGGGTTGCCGATGGCTGCCAATATCTGCCAGGTATAGTACCACTCAGGCGCGTAGGTGCGGGATCCCAGGCTCGTCAGCCCGCTGCTCAAGGGAGCTTTAAAGTTACAAATGGGGGTGGGGTCGCACACTACTAACACACCGGCGGTGTCGCCCCTAAGGACTCTGGTCAATGTAGTAAAGTGTTCGCGATGCATCATCTTTCGATCTTCTGCTATCTTCGCTGTCTTC
This sequence comes from Lissotriton helveticus, assembly GCF_964261635.1. NCBI lineage: Eukaryota > Metazoa > Chordata > Amphibia > Caudata > Salamandridae > Lissotriton > Lissotriton helveticus. The sequence goes on from NC_136069.1 coordinate 1,295,223,462, forward strand.
GCCATCCCTGGACACGTGTTTCGGGGTATTACCCCTCATCAGCAGGGATAGGCCGTGTACTGGGGTTGCCGATGGCTGCCAATATCTGCCAGGTATGGTACCACTCAGGCGCGTAGGTGCGGGATCCCAGGCTCGTCAGCCCGCTGCTCAAGGGAGCTTTAAAGTTAAAAATGGGGGTGGGGTCGCACACTACTCACACACCGGCGGTGTCGCCCCTGAGGACTCTGGTCAATGTAGTAAAGTGTTCGCGATGCATCATCTTTCGATCTTCTGCTATCTTCGCTGTCTTCGCCATCCCTGGACACGTGTTTCGGGGTATTACCCCTCATCAGCAGGGATAGGCCGTGTACTGGGGTTGCCGATGGCTGCCAATATCTGCCAGGTATAGTACCACTCAGGCGCGTAGGTGCGGGATCCCAGGCTCGTCAGCCCGCTGCTCAAGGGAGCTTTAAAGTTACAAATGGGGGTGGGGTCGCACACTACTCACACACCGGCGGTGTCGCCCCTAAGGACTCTGGTCAATGTAGTAAAGTGTTTGCGATGCATCATCTTTCGATCTTCTGCTATCTTCGCTGTCTTCACCATCCCTGGACACGTGTTTCGGGGTATTACCCCTCATCAGCAGGGATAGGCCGTGTACTGGGGTTGCCGATGGCTGCCAATATCTGCCAGGTATAGTACCACTTAGGCGCGTAGGTGCGGGGTCCGAGGCTCGTCAGCCCGCTGTTCAAGGGAGCTTTAAAGTTACAAATGGGGGTGGGGTCGCACACTACTCACACACTGGCGGTGTCGCCCCTAAGGACTCTGGTCAATGTAGGAAAGTGTTTGCGATGCATCATCTTTCGATCTTCTGCTATCTTCGCTGTCTTTGCCATCCCTGGACACGTGTTTCGGGGTATTACCCCTCATCAGCAGGGATAGGCTGTGTACTGGGGTTGCCGATGGCTGCCAATATCTGCCAGGTATAGTACCACTCAGGCGCGTAGGTGCGGGATCCCAGGCTCGTCAGCCCGCTGCTCAAGGGAGCTTTAAAGTTACAAATGGGGGTGGGGTCGCACACTACTCACACACCGGCGGTGTCGCCCCTAAGGACTCTGGTCAATGTAGTAAAGTGTTCGCGATGCATCATCTTTCGATCTTCTGCTATCTTCGCTGTCTTCGCCATCCCTGGACACGTGTTTCGTGGTATTACCCCTCATCAGCAGGGATAGGCCGTGTACTGGGGTTGCCGATGGCTGCCAATATCTGCCAGGTATAGTACCACTCAGGCGGGTAGGTGCGGGATCCCAGGCACGTCAACCCGCTGCTCAAGGGAGCTTTAAAGTTACAAATGGGGGTGGGGTCGCACACTACTCACACACCGGCGGTGTCGCCCCTAAGGACTCTGGTCAATGTATTAAAGTGTTTGCGATGCATCATCTTTCGATCTTCTGCTATCTTCGCTGTCTTCACCATCCCTGGACACGTGTTTCGGGGTATTACCCCTCATCAGCAGGGATAGGCCGTGTACTGGGGTTGCCGATGGCTGCCAATATCTGCCAGGTATAGTACCACTTAGGCGCGGAGGTGCGGGGTCCCAGGCTCGTCAGCCCGCTGCTCAAGGGAGCTTTAAAGTTACAAATGGGGGTGGGGTCGCACACTACTCACACACCGGCGGTGTCGCCCCTAAGGACTCTGGTCAATGTAGTAAAGTGTTCGCGATGCATCATCTTTCGATCTTCTGCTATCTTCGCTGTCTTCACCATCCCTGGACACGTGTTTCGTGGTATTACCCCTCATCAGCAGGGATAGGCCGTGTACTGGGGTTGCCAATGGCTGCCAATATCTGCCAGGTATAGTACCACTCAGGCGCGTAGGTGCGGGATCCCAGGCTCGTCAGCCCGCTGCACGCTGGCACTTGGCATGATGCCAACCTGATAGTATAGCACAGAACAAGCTCCTGGCGATATAAATAAGCACAAGCAGCGTGACATGTCGAATCCTTCCCACTCGCAGAACTTGGTGGAACCTTGCAGAGTTTTTATGTAACTCCGTGGGATTCTGCTGAGTGAAACACAGCGAAATCCGCACACCCCTAATTAAGTGATTTATTCCTAGGCTCTGGTGTTTAGAAGAAAGTCCAACATTGTCCTATGGAAGGAAATGAAAATATGTGTAGGTATAATCCCTCCCACCTCCGGTCTCCCCCTCTCACTGACCAGTATGAATAATCTGTAATTAGGGCTACATCCAAAATTTGAGGGGACAGTCCCAGGTTTTCACCCTCTATCCTGACTAATTTCATTAAATGTAGCTTACGTCCCAGTTTTCAGACAGAGTCGACTGAACACAAAGGCAGTTACGTTTTCATCCAGAATAAGTGCAGGATGCGTTAGCTGCCTTTAGCATAAAGCCTTTTATATAACACCCCTGATGTTATGTGTAAACATTACATGGTCTCATTGTTGTGGTCTCCATGTTTCTGCGGCCATCAATTACGTTATTTTGTGTTGTACAGATGATGCAAAATTTGTAGTCCTAATTCCATGTTTGTAAAATGTCCAAGGGGCACATAGCAAGGGCCAGATCGCCGATTTAGCGGCACTTTTTGCAGATAAAGCAGCGATTTTTTTATTGCCCAATTACCAAGCTGTTACTAACAGCAGTTAGCGAAGGCTTCCAGGAGATAGAGACCGGTTTGGGGCCCGCTTAGCATGTCAGCGATATATTAATTGCTAATGACATGCAAAGTGGGTGTACCCAAACTGGTAGCGACTGAAAGCAGTCGCTATCACAGCTATCGCCTATTAGCAATACCTGCCACGCGATAAAAAAACGCAGGATAACCGCGATTAGCATCAAGATTTTACACCTGGTAAATACCTGACTGAGCCATAATAGTCAATGGGAGGTGGATTCTACAGCTAAGTCCTCACCTGCCTATTAGCGAGATTTTCCTTAACTGATTTTTATCCCTGGAAATCTCACGTTGAGGATGGGATTCGCCGCTATCGCTGGATTTTTTTTTGCAGTGGAGTTAAACATTGGTAATACTGCGTTATCTCCGCGATAAAATCCGGTGATAGGCGGAGATAAAAAAATTACACTAAGCACGGTTTGCGATCATTATTGCAAGTTGTTGCTAATATACCCCACGTTTTTATTTTTCATAATTTGACCTTATTAGACATTTTTTTATTAATATGGCACACTCAGTAGCCAGAGCTGCGAAAATCAAACGTAATTATACAAAAGGCTAATTGCATGCATAGTGCATGTTGGGATGTTTTTTTGGGGGGGACGTGTGGCAGAACTGGGTTGCCCATACGAGAATGACGAGAGGAGTTCGTGAGTGAGATAAATGCTTGCTTGCGACCCTTGGTTTGTGCTCCAAGTCACAAGATCAGGGGCGGTACCTTCTCGAGGGCGTCGGGGCTCCGCCCCCTTTAATTTCACCCTCAGCCAGGCCACAATTTAAGTATTTTTGTCACACTAGATTTTACAATTTTATTTTTTTTAAATAAAATACTTACATGCTTTTTGATGGCTATGGAGCTGCTGCACTCTGCGCTTATGTGCTTCATGCTTTGTTGCCATAAACATGTTGCCCCTGGGCTGATCTAGACTCGAGTATTTGCCGGGCTGCCGATCTCACTGCCCTGAGGCCTGTGAGGTCATCAGCTCGGCAAAGACAGAGCCTTGCAGAACAGTCTCCACCCCCTGTAGTGCAGGGGCTTCACGTCAATCAGGGAATGGAGATAATGGTCACCCCACCCTGTCTCAACTCGTCATAGAGGGGTGGGAGGTCCCTCTGACGATTTGGGAAAGGGTGGGGTAGAGGGTGCAGGCAGGCGAGAATCAGAGAAATTGAGTCTGCGCAAGTATGTCTTCAGCACTTTTGAAGACACTGCGCAAACTCGAGCTGTCTGCTTCCCACGCTGCAGTCATGCAGGAGTCAGGAGGCCATTTCAAATCAAGTCCGACTCTGGACTTGTGAAGAAACTGTGCACTGCAGATGACGTATGCAGTCCATAAATTAGAGGAGTTGTCACCTAATTTGAAGGCTTGAAGCTTTCCCCCAGTTCCGATGATGTCCGCAGCCTCAACAAGAAGGTAGGTAAAAAAATAATATATCAGTCTCCATGGGAAAGCAAGTAAGAAACTCGTTTGGGCCTGGAAAGCCAGAGGGGGACTGAAAAAGGAACATTTCATTAGTATTTTGGGGGAAAATGTGCCTCAAGATTAATATTTTCATCACTTTTAATTTTATGTCATTATTATTAATGATATCGTTTTTTTTCTCCAAATACTGTGTTTATTTTTATCCATTGCTGCTATGCCCGTTTTAAAATTGAATTATCGAGTCATAGTGCCGTTGGTTGTATTTTGCATTTTCTACGTGTGAAGATAGCTATTGTTTCCAGTTTTTAAAGAATCTTTCTCTTCAGGAAGCCGAAGCACTTGCTTCATGGTTGAACGTCTTCCTTCCTTGCTGACATTGATTAAAGGCCTCTTCATCCAGCGAGGCTCCCCACTTTCATTAACACAACCCACGCAGATCGGGAGTGAGGCAGCCAGCAAAGCTGCGCCAGAAAAGCAAAGCACAAGTTGTGTGTACAGTGCACTGTGATTTCACAGTCAATACTGTAAATGAGAACAAGCATTTACAATGCAATGGTCTCGGCATTATTAAAGGTAGAGCTATTGGCATAACTCATGATTTTTTTTTTAAATCTTAAATAAATGGCATTGTCATTTACATTGCCAATAGCTTAATCGTTAAATAAATGGCATTGTCCTTTACAATGCCAATATGTTAATCGCTCGCAAATGCATGACCTATTGCATTTACACCCAACAAGAACCACACACAAAGCCACCCACACACACAGAGCCCCACACACACACAGAGCCACACACAGAGCTCCACACACACTCACACACACAGAGCCCCCCCCCCACACACACAGAGCCCCACACACACACACACACAGAGCGCCACACACACACACACACACAGAGCCACACACACAGAGAGAGCCACACACACACACAGAGAGCCACACACACACACACAGAGCCACACACACACACAGAGAGCCACACAAACAGAGAGCCACACACACAGAGAGCCACACACACAGAGAGCCAGAGCCACACAGAGAGCCAGAGCCACACAGAGAGCCAGAGCCACACAGAGAGCCAGAGCCACACAGAGCCAGAGCCACACACACACACACACCCAGACCACACACACACACCCAGAGTCACACACACACACACACACCCAGAGCCACACACACACACCCAGAACCACACACACCCAGAGCCACACACACACTCACACCCAGAGTCACACACACACCCAGAGCCACACGCACACCCAGAGCCACACACACACAGAGCCACATACACACACAGAGCCACACACACACACACACACCCAGAGCCACACATACACCCAGAGCCACACACACATACACACCCAGAGCCTGACACACACACACCCAGAGCCACACACACACAAACCCAGAGCCACACACACACACCCAGAGACACACACACCCAGAGACACACACACACCCAGAGACACACAGACACACACACAAACACCCAGAGCCACACACACACACACTCAGAGCCACACACTCACACCCAGAGCCACACACACAGCCACCGAGAGCCACACACACACACACACCCAGAGCCACACACACACACCCAGAGCCCCACACACACACAGCCAGAGCCCCTCACACACACACCCAGAGCCCCACACACACACCCAGAGCCACACACCCAGAGCACATCTACTTACAGTGCCTCTACTCATGCTTCTCTCTGTATACCCCTGCCCTTCACACTCTTGCTACCTCTACCTGCTCCTCACTCTGTACACACAGTGCCTCTACACCTCCCTCATACTCCATGTACCTGCCCCTTGCACTTACACTGCCGCTACACGCCCACCATACTTCTCACTCTGTACGCACCTTCTTCTCGCACTCGTGCTACTTCTCATGCCCCTTCACACACTGCCACTGTACACGCTGCCACAGCATGCACCAGAAGCTCGCAAGCTTGGGTGATATCACCCCTCAACGCTCCTCACAGACTCCGAGTTATGGTAAAGACTGTTGACATTCATCATTACAGACAAAGGGCGCAAATATGACGTCATCTTCAGACAGAGCGGTGCTTCTGCCCGCAATGACGGGAGCCTCTGCTCCCCGTAGCTGTGCGCCCCACGCGGCCCTCCACCCCTCAGCTCGCCCTGCCCCGGTATTTCCCTGCACACTATGATCAGGTTCTTCCGCTCCACGTCGCATTCCTGCTAATGCTCTTGTTACGGGAGAAGTTGAGGCTCAGGGAAGCCATCTCGGGCCACAGGGCGTGCTCAGCCCCGCAGCCCCTCCATGCACCGGTACTCGCCTGCTGTGCCTACGATGTGTGCATGTGTTACCTCAGCGCTGAGAGGCAATGGCTAGCATGAGGCAGGGGTGGAGTGGGTCCCTGGCATTTGCGAGGGGAGGCACGGACAGTGGGCGGGCGGGAGGGAGAAGGCACGGACAGTGGGTGGGCGGGTGGGAGAAGGCACGGACAGTGGGTGGGCAGGACAGTTCGAAGGCACGGACAGTGGGCGGGCGGGAGGGAGAAGGCACGGACAAGGGGAGGGAGGGCGGGGGATAAACAAGGCACAACAACGGGAAGGGGAGGATAGAGAACATGGACAACAGGGAGGAGGCGGAAACAAATGGATCGCATTCATCATTACAGATACAAGGGCACAAATATGAAGTCATCTTCAGACAGAGCGGCGCTTCTGCCCGCAATGATGGGAGCCTCTGCTCCCCGTAGCTGTGCGCCCCACGCGGCCCTCCACCCCTCAGCTCGCCCTGCCCCGGTATTTCCCTGCACACTATGATCAGGTTCTTCCGCCCCACGTCGCATTCCTGCTAATGCTCTTGTTACGGGAGAAGTTGAGGCTCACGGAAGCCATCTCGGACCACAGGGCGTGCTCAGCCCCGCAGCCCCTCCATGCACCGGTACTCGCCTGCTGTGCCTACGATGTGTGCGTGTGTTATCTCAGCGCTGAGAGGCAAAGGCTAGCATGAGGCGGGGGTGGAGTGGGTCCCTGGCATTTGCGAGGGGAGGCACGGACAGTGGGCGGGCGGGAGGGAGAAGGCACGGACAACGGGAGGGAGGGCGGGGGATAAACAAGGCACAACAACGGAAAGGGGAGGATAGAGAACATGGACAACAGGGAGGAGGCGGGGACAAATGGATCGCTGACAACGGGAGGAGGGCGGGAGGATGGAAAACGCAGACAATGAGGGGTGTAACTTACCTGCAATGGCAGCGGGGCTGTTCCAGAAAACAACCCCAAAAACAAGACGATCCTCACCGGCAGACGCAGAGACTCTGGAGCGGCAGCAGGATCCACTCGTGCCAGCGTTCACCGAGAAAAAAAAATGGCGGCCGCAAAGCTCTGTAAATTTCGGATTCGGGGGCGTGTTCGGCGTTCTAAAAAGGGTCGTGGCTAAAAAGTGGAAAGAACAGCACGAACACGCCCCCAAATCCGAAAGAGACGGAGCTTCTTTCGAGGGACGCCTCTCTCCTCCAATGGCTGGCCTCCGTTTAGGAAGCCAGCCAATGGAGGAGAGACGAGGAGAGAGGCGGGTTTAAGCACCCTACTGAAAGACATTAAATCTCCGACTTCCAGCTGGCAAGCCAGCCTTCGGTCCTCGACCTAAAAAACGGCCGCACTGCATGTGCTGAAGGCAACACAGTGTGTCAGTTCTACAACAGGGATATCAGCCACAGCCAGTGTTCCTGCCCTCTGTTCATGCCACCAATCCTGAGCCCGCCTATGGTCCTCCTCTCAGTCAAGTGCATGGTCGTAGGCAAAGTGCAGGCTAGTACATCCATGCCTCACCCTGTGTAAACCACGGTTTGTCTATGACTATACAGGGTGGCAATGTGAAGGGGTTGATGTCTGTCTCTCCAACCGCTGCACTTTAATTTTCCACCCATTACCATAAAGCCTCATTTGTGCTTCTTAAAGGTGAGGCTCTCTACCCTGATTTTAAAAATACCAAGCCTCCCCACCTTTTCATGAGAAATTCGAGAGCTGCATGCTCATTTTAACACATTCCTTGATCCAAACTGTCCTGGGACAGGAGTGCTAAATTGGGCTTGGTGACTGTTGAGTGCACTAATGAAAAAACATCTTCTTACATGGGTACTGAATGTTCAGCCTCGATCCATCAAATGATCATATTTACTCTATATGATATGCCATGCTTTATGTCTTAGATCTTGGGGCATGGTAGTACACGAGGTTGTGTCAATAACCAGGGAGGTGAAGTGTGGTTCACCTGAATAAGCAGCTACCTACATCATTATCATATATAAACTCTTTATTGATGTCATAGCTACACTTTCACAATTGCCTTATTAAGCTTCTTTCTTTTTCAAATTTGCTTGAAAATGCACCAATTTCCATCTCTTTTCCAAAATGTTCTCAGGGGGCAACCCCACCAATCCCCTCCATATAACGGACAGGCTCGCTCGCCATTGTGCCCTCATCAGGAAATTTTACGCCTCACCACTTTCAAATGTCACCAGCCGCCACTGCACAAGAATAAATCACGGCAAGGCCATCTCAGATAAAGTGAATACCATTAAATGGATAATAGTAAGCCTTTTTATTTAGACTTACAGATTGTTGAAGTGTCTATGTAATACTGTTAAAAACAAGGTATTAGCATTATAATATCCTTTTGTGTCTTGTCTCTACTTTCACATTTTTACACGCCGTTTATCTCTTCCATTTCTTATTTTACCAGAGAGGTCATATTCATGCTGCACACAGTGTGGATTACTACAAATCCTTTCCTGTCTGTCCCTTATTCTGATTTCCTGAGTTCTCCAAAGCGACTTGAGGAAGAATGCCCCTAGTGCAAGTAAAAAAAAAGTAATTCTTTCAGGGCCATGTTGTGTGCTCGGCTCCTTATCTCTTTCAGTCACCCTCACCGCCTGGTTTCATTCCATTGCTGGCCCTTTAAGTGTGCTGGGTGACGGAGTTCAGTGGCATTGACGTCACTCGATCTTGTCCCTTGTGCTGAAGCACAGTGACAGCCACAGTCTTTGTGCTCTGGGGAGGACTCAAGGACATATGAAACCACTAACTGGTCATGTGCAATAACCTTAAGGGCCTTTTATTTCAAGTTCAATGAGCATGATCCCGAGGAGCTCATGGGAAGTTTTTAAACCAGTGCATAGAAAACCGAAATTTTATTAAGGACAAGGAGTCAACTTTTCTATCCTTCCCTCCATGGCTCTAGTGAAGGCTGTTTTAACTTATTTGAAAGTATATTAATTTGTGTGGTTTTAGTTTTTACCTTGTTGGTAACTACACTGCAGTGGGCTTCAATCTTTAAATCATGTTTTTCTCACGTGTTTGCTACCTTAACATTAATATTCATGTCTGCATTTCACTTTTCAGATCGTGCCGATCTCCGTTCTCAAGAGTGTGAGGCGCTTGAAGTCGAAGACCACTGACTCTGTATCGTTCGGGCGTTTATTTTGAGAATTGGTGTTGTCTTTTGGAATTTTGAATTTCCATGGGACTTCCTATTTATGGAGTACAGAACGCTCGCTCTCTTTGTCGCGTTGATGTTTTATTCTTTTTAAGTGCTGGTATGTCTTTTGTGATGTCACCAGGGTCAAAATTGGGAACCAAATTAAGCCTGGCTCTGCCAAAAAAGGGCCCACAATGGCAGAGCATGCCGTTTCTTGAAATACCAATTCGTTAGTCTCAGGGGTCTCATTTTTAGAGAAATGTTTTGTAAATGAAACATTTTAAAGCTTATACAGCCTGTAATATTGGTGAAGACTAGACGCAGGGCAATTCTGAAAACGGAATGCTTACTTGTAGTCTTAAGGCCCTGCACAATGTAGTTAGATGCCTTCTCTCTACCAACTATATCTGTGACTGATCATTCCATACATCAGAAATATAGTGTAAAGTTAAGGGAAAAGGGTTAGACTGGAATCTGTGGGAGCAGAGCTTGTAAAGATAAAACAAGAGAAAGAGCAACTCTGAAATTCTTCCTTGGAGAATAGAACCTCTAATGACAAACAGTAAAGAAATACATTTTGCATACCATCCATAAAAACATTTTGCAAAACACTCAAAAGAAATTAAATCTATCTCCCTCAAAAATGTTCAACTTTTGCCTGTAAGTACATTTTGCTCGAAGACTGTGCTAGCTCCACTAAGATCCACTTGGTTGGCCTTTGAGAATCAAACCTGTGATAACAAGGAGAGAGACAAAATGTCTACAAATCACATATGGGAAACAACATCTAAAACTCCCCAAAATTATTATAATCCAGAGCCGTCACAAGTCTGTCTTTAACCTGAATTTATGTAGATTTTTACCAAAGTATTCTCTGGGACACCTCCATGGCTGGAGCTGAAAAATGAACACCTCTGTTTACTTACTAGAAGACTAAACATTTTGCGCAAGGTAAAAAGATACCCCCAACCAACTTTGTGCTAGACATTTTTTCTTTAAACAAAACAGAAATCTCACATAGAGTCAAGTGAGAAAGGGTTAGGCCAGGATCTCTGTGAACAGAACCACAATGACCAAGAAAAAACAGGTCTGAAACTCTCATGGAGTCTTCTTTAGCCAATTCACAATGAAGGGGCTTTGGCAAACAGAATACGCAACAGCAAAAAAATAAAGAGAGTAATTTTTCTTTTTACTATGCAGAGTTGGAATTTGCCCCTGTGGTGCTTCTGGCTTAGGAGAGTAACTGAACAGAAAATGCTAGGTGAACATTCTGTAGTTCTGTATGGGAGGGTCAGGCCTGCCTTCTTCCTAAGCCTCAGGAGATGGACCGGGGCACAGAAGCCCAAGCATGGATTTCTTCCTCCTGGGAAAGGCAGGTAAAGATTTGGGCCTGTTGAAGGAGGTCTTCTGTGTGCCTGGAAACTGGGCTGGTCAGGTCTTTGCTTTGACCTCCTGCTGCGACTTCTAGATAAGATCCTCCTAGTGGTAACCACTGTGGAGTCCAACTTGAAGTTGTCTGATGCAAGCTACTGGCCAGCTGCTCTTATGTTCTTCACCTAGCTTAAGTGGGCATGGTAATCAGGAGGCAGTAAGAAATCTATGAACTCCGACCCCCACTTCAATACCGAAAGGGCACTTTACTCACTGACTGAGAAAGACGGTGGGGTTAGAGCCACAAGGCAGGAAACCACAGCCCTGCTTTTTTCTCATTCATACATGCAGCAGAGTGAGGAAGGTGTGTGGGCATATGGAGGTGAATCAGGAAATTTGAATGTTGCTTTCTGCTGGAGAAGGAAAGAAAGCCACAAACATCACCCAACAAGGTCCCCATTTCAGTCTGAGGAGGGAGCCAAAATGTTGTTATCCTAGCACAAGCCTAAGCCCTCCCTGAATAACAAAAAGTACACAAAGAACATAGAAGCAGAATTGTGCAACCAACAAGGGGCACAGAATGATTTAAGTGTCAGGGTCCAGCCTACGCAACATAGAAAACCCAGACATTGAGGCACTAATGGGAATTAAGCGGAACTTTTGCACTTTTGCGTCAGTGTTCACAGGAACACTTAATTTGCTCCTCTCTGAAAAGAGGGGCATTAATTACATTTTGGCTATGCAGCAGAGGAGAAATTGCAACAAAGCCTGATCTATCTAAGGTTGCCACCTGAATGGTTTGATACTAGCATATTTTCATTTCCTGGCCGGTAGGAAAATAATCAAAATCACCCATATCCAGTCTTTTTTCCTCTTATCTATACGTGCTTTTTACAGTAAACATAAGGGAAATATTTTAAAAGGTGTTATGGAGCTGCCTTAATGATTTGTGACTGATAGTTAGGGCCACTGGAATTATGAGATTGTGTGGCTGCGGTGATTTTCACATAGTTATGGATTTAGCACATTTACCACACAATCCTGCTGCATAATCTGTAGATTTTACCTAACATTTTTTGTTCCAGTTCAAATGATTCAAAAGTTACTAAAAACACAGTGACACATGTTGCCACGCAGTAGAAAGCCCATTGCAAAGGTTGACGGGTCACCTTTCTGTTGATTAGTTCTATATTTGCGTGTTAAATGGGTACTAATGAGCTGCAACTAATCCCTAGACAGTGTTACTGAGCTTAAAAATGACAAAATAATGAATTAATATCACAAAATGTGCCACACTATGCTGCATAATTTGCCTTTTCTCGCCACATAGTTACCCAAACCTGCTTGCCTGCATAATTTGGGCCTAATTTCCCACATAATTCCAGATGGTCTGCTTCTAGTTAAACAAAACAAAGCCAGAAAACCAGTTTTAAAAATGTGGATGCTTTTGTATAATTAATAATCTTTAAGTATCATGTTCTGCCCGTTGCAGAATCATAAAACATGAACATACAGTTATTTTTGATGGTTGTTGTTTTTAAAATATGTTTTTTTTACAGTTTTATATAGTTTGAACTCGTCCTAAGGGTATTAGAGTGCTACTCATGAACACCAGTTACATTTCACAAGCTCAGATTCATTTTCATTTTCATTTTAGGTCCTGGGAAATTAAGTGATTTGCCCAGAATCACATGATGTTAAGCCGACGCCAGGACTTGAATATGATTCCCATATCCTCGGCAGCTCTGATCTTCCTGCCACTTTTTATGTGGATAATTCACACGGATGTATGTCGTTACAACGCATGCTATTACAACGCATGCCTTTACGATGCAAGTTTTACAACGCAAGTCGTTACAACGACTTGCGTTGGGAGGTGCTGGATAGTGAATAGTTTAATTTACTGTTCCAACTCCAGTCCCCGTGGATGGTAGGGAAGGTGTTGGATAGTAAGTTAAAACTATTCCCTATCCTAGAGCGCCCCCCAGCGCAATGCGTTGTAATGACTTGCGTTGTAATGGTTGCGTCGTAATGGTAGTGCGTTGTAACAGTTGCGTTGTAAAGGATGTTTCCCATTCACACACCTTCTCCATCAAGTCCTGAATTTGGGAGGGGATCTTTCCACACTGGGTAAAAGTGACAAGGGCCTAGTAGCCATAGCGACGCCAGGCCCCTAGCAACGACCCTTCTCTTACTCACCCCCTCCTCAGCTCACCATTACCTCAAGGAAATGCATGGCAGCTGAGGGTGTTAAGGAAAGGCCACAGCTGCTGATGGCCCAACAGCCAAAGCATCATCTGCCCCACCCCTTGAGACTGCTTTAGTGTCCACGTCCAGTGCCCTCTGTGAAAAGGGGAATAAGAAACACAACCCAGAGTGTAATGACACACCGGCCCATCACCCAATGCCCAACTTCTGGCTTTGCCGATCTGATCCTAGATGTCACTGGGTTGCTGCTGAAAAACAGCAGTGTTATAACTTTAATCAGAATAATGAAAGGTTGGAGGTCCACTGAAGATAATGAAGTAGTGCAGGACCACCAATGGCTGGCATACACCTCTGCTCCAACATTCCCATTCTTGACTTTTACTTATCCATGAATATTTGAAAACGTTCTAGACTCATTTAGTAGCATGCTCTAATAGCACCATAGCCCTGTAGCCCTTCTGCTGAGGTCTATAGTCTATAGTGATTGGTTGAGGCCCTCCTCCTTGTCACAGGCCGTCAGCTACAGCTTCTGCCTATAAATCGGATTTGGGACATTTAAAAACCAATATAGCCCTAAACTTTAGGCTGTGATTCTTAATTATTATTTCCTGCCACCTAATTAATGTATTCTAAAACTAAAACATTTCTATATGTTAACAGTAAAGAAAATGATTCTGTATTAAAAAGTAAAAGCATATTCTTTTTCATAATCGAAGTTTGGATGGCTTTCCTCGCACCCCATGATTATTTTTTGTCATGATGTAACACCAGTGTGCACAACAAAACTACAGTGAAAGCAGGGCATGCTAATGGTGTGGGCTGCTTTTACTTTTGACCTGTGCAGAGGAGCATAATTCAGCCCCCCTGACTCCAAGCACCAATCAACATAGGAGAGGCAGATTTGGAAAGTGGATCATATTAGGGTAAAATGTGCCCACTAGACACTGGAAAATGTTGTTTTCCCTTTTTTTAGGGGGGGGGAGTGAGGTTCTGTGATTCTCGGACCAGACTCCATTTTGTTTGAGTTGTTCGTGACGCCATTTTGTGTTGCCCTCACGTAGGCCGTGGAGGTAACCGAACGAACAAAGTTGCATGGGCTTCGTTGTTCATGTACGCATTAACTAGGCCTTTTCTGACTTGTGAGCGAACTGCAAGACGCTGACCCCGTCACCTGAAACTGACCCTTTTGCGAGGCCAATTTCTCTAGCTGATCGTTGTCTGAGATTGCCAATCAATGTTCAGGATATCGTTAACTTTAGCACATATCTTATCCTATTCAGCATCTGAACTGTTTCTTTTTCTTACGACTTTTCATTACATGGGTAGTGCTTTCAATTATGGGTTTGTCCGTCTTGTGGAAATCGAATTTGGGACATTCCTAATAATTAACTTGTGGGTTGGTACAATGTAAATCGAGCTTTTACGATGTGATAATGTGTGGGAAAATGTATTTAATTCGTCAGTATTTGTCGCAGTGGGTGTGCATTTATAATGAGTAAAATGTGGATAAAAAGTGATGTCTTGCTCTACGAAAATTGAGCAGTCTCCTGAGTTGTACACCGTGTTGTATTGCTGGGATTACTGTTACTAGCTGCAGCTTATAAATTTGATCTCTGACGCCACCCAGAAGTATTCCGTGTCTCTGCATTCCAAGACAGGTGAATCCGAAGAATTTGGCGCCGCTGGGTTCTAAAACCAGGTTCTTCAGTTGGCGCCCTACGTGGGGCGACTTCAGCGGTACCGGTCCAAGCCCGAGGATCGTGAGGAGCCACGTGAGGAAATTCTGGAGGAAGGCCATCCACTTCATCGACCCCTGTATGTCGTCTGTGGTCCGAAGGTTTTTGCTGCGAGGCTTCCCGCTTTCCGACGGCTACGAAGGACTGCTGCCCAGACTGTCGCCCTGTCTTGGACCCTCGATTGATGCTTTGTAGAGCGAGACGATAGACGGTCTTCTGGTGGCGTGACAGATATTTTGGTTAAGTATAAGTGGGTCGCTCCCACAACTTTGTTTTGTTTCTTGGTTTTGATTCGGTTATTGCAATAGTAGAAGCCGAGGGGCTCGTATATTTACGAGTGTATCGATAGTCGATAACCGCTTGAAGTTTGAAGCTAGATTAGTGAGTTATAAAATGCCTGATTTTAGCAAAATTAGGAAATGGTTTAGTTGTGGTTGTAATAGGGATTCCCGATTGGAGGATTCGTGTCCGATACCTCCGGTTGGAACTCCGACTTATGAGCTCTATTCAAAACACGGAGTGGATCCTATCACTTATAACGAAGTATGGGTTCGCTATACAAAGAAAGATGGTGTTTTACGATGGCCCCAACATGGTAGTTTCGAATTAAATATTTTAGATAATTTAAAAAGAAAGCCCGGCCAGCAATGTTTGACTCTTTCCACCTTTGGCGTAAGGAAGCCAAACAGCGAGAAATTAAGCAAGCAAAGAGAGATAGGAAAGATAAGCATATGTCAGTACTACAAGCTGCTAGGCAGTTTAAGGAAGATGGAGAAGAGCGTGCGAGTGAAGTCTCAGATAGACAACGTTGCATGGCCATTGATAAATGTTATCCGGCCTTGTCTCCTTCTCCTCCAAAAGTGACTGAAGATCTTGAGAAAGATCCTTTGATCTCTCATTTACTGAGATTGCCACCCCCTTAAGTGCAGGGTGGCACTGCACCTCCATTACCCCCGGTTGTTGCACCCTTTGTTGTTCAGCCTCCTGCTGTTGTTCAGCCACCCGTTGCTTCACAGATGTTTCTCCCTCCTACGGTGCAGCCCCCTCCAGGTCCGCCAGCTTTCACACCAGCCTTTCCCCAAACTCCTTTGCCTTCCATTCCTGTATCTCCGACTCCTGCTACTTTTGTCCCAACACCTCTTTTGCCTCAAAACATTCATGCTCCTGTCTTTATGTCTACTTCTTCTCCTTCTGCTCGAAAACGAATGACTGAGACTGTTGCTAATCTTTTGTCACTACTGTTTGGGTCACTGAATATGACCCCTGTTTCGGAACGTAAGCAGAGTCGTAGTCACTTTCCTGGTCCTGAAGAGCGGACAGTGTTGGATCTTTTGGCTCGTAGATGGGTTTTAAATGCTTCTAGGTATGATTTGCAAGAGGTTATGGAGGTTTTCTTTCAGTGGGATCCGCCTAAGCAAAGGTATGTTTTTGACGTAATGTGTACTTTTCTTCATCAGGAATGGGAAGATAATGAGTTGGGTCCGATTCCGCAGGAAGTGCTTGATGGCCAGTCAGAATTCGCTAAAGGGACGATAGTGGAGTCTGATGTTGCAGACGCTGCAGAGACGATACTTGCTTTTAGATCTAGGCTTCCGCCTCAGACATTGCACAAACATGATTCCTCTGTTAGGAGGAAAGTGAAGCAGTATCCTATGAGAGAGGTTCCCCCTGTATGGAGAGAGGCAGTTGTTGCTAATGTTAATTTGGGTGTTCAGGCTGCACCGGCTCATTTTCAGCGAGTGTGGGTACATGTTCCTTGGAAGAGATCAGAGGTCTTGGCTCTTAAGCAGACCTTACCTGACCCCCGTAAAAATCCTGCTGGTTATTACAAGGATTTGTCTCAGACAGTTGATGCGTGTATTATGAGTTTAACTGACATAGATATGTTGATGGGTAATGTCGTTTCTCAACCTTTGTGGGCGAAGATCCGTCATGAGGATCATGCGCCAGAGTTAGGAGATACGTAGGTTAATATTACTGCTGCAGATGGTCGGCAGGTAGGAGGTGCCAAACCTGAACCCTTAGTTGCAGAATTACCTGGTTGGATTATTAATTTAATGAAAACTATGATGCCTCCTTTACGAGTGAATTGGGATAAGTTAGCAGCATGCAAACAAAAGAAAGACGAGAGTGTGTCTGATTTCTTTACTGGGTTTGAGGAGACGTTTATCGATCATAGTGGTCAGGACATGAGCACTGAAGGTGGTCAAAGGTTGTCCGTGGGCAAATTTGTCTTTAATTTGCTTCCCGAACTTTCTAATAAGTTAAAGGACTCTGAGAGTTCATGGGCTGTTTCTTCGTTGGCCCAGATATTGGCTATTGCACAATATTATGAGAATAGGGATAAAGATGAGAAGGATAAAGTAGAGAAGAAAACTAGAGACCTAAAGACGAAAGTTATTTTACAGCAAGCTTATCCGCCTCGTCCGAACCAGCCTCAGTTTCAGCAATCCCCACAGTTTCAGCGATTGTTACAGAAGCCCGAGTTTTTCGCTCCGCGATTTCTGCCAGAACCTGATCAGTGTGCTTACTGCAGAGAGGAAGGTCATTTCAAGAATAGTTGTCCGATTTTGCTACAGTGTGCGAATGGTGTATCTGGTCAAAGAGGTCGTGGTGGTTTCCAACAAGCTCCTAGGGGTAGGGGACGTGGTGTGTTTCCCCAGAATGAGCATTCCTTTCCCCCTCAGAATTCTGCGAATTATTTTGACAGACAGAATGTTCAGTCTGCCCAGTACTACGCTGATGACTATTGTGTCGAGAGTGAGAGTGCTGGTTATAATGACAGTTAGGACAGCCATGGACAAAGTGAGGGAGTAGTGTCAGTTCCAGTAGGCCAGAGTGGACCTTATGTTGAAGTGATTACATCTGGTGTGGCAGAACCTTTTCTTTTGGATACTGGTGCGACGAAGAGTTCTATTATGCACTCTAAACTTCCTGGCGCACCTTTGTCTGGCTTGACCAATGTTTCAGGAGGATTTTCTGGCGCCCCAGTTCGTAATCCGGTTTCTAGTCCTTTGGCCCTTTCTATTGGTCCTTGTGAATTAGAAGCTCTCCTTATTCTAACGACTGGTTGTGGTGAGAATTTGTTGGGTTTGGACTTGCTGAAAAGATTGCATGAGACATTACATTGTTCTCCTTCGGGAGTACATCTTACAGAGGGTAAGAAAGTGATTTCCCCGATGTATTTGTCTAAAGATTGTCTTCCAATGGAATTGCGTTCTCTTCCTGATACACTTTGGGCTACGGGTCCCAATGATGTTGGTCTTTTGCAGATTCCACCCTATGTTGTTACCCATAAGTCAAATGCTAGACTACCTCGTATTCCGCAATATAAAATATCTAGTGAGGGGGAGAGAGCTCTTTTAGCGATTATCTATGATCTGGTTGAGAAGGGTGTAATTGAAGAAATTAGATGTAATGTGTGTAACAGTCCTGTTCTGCCTGTCCTTAAGCGTACTGATGCTTCTCAGCCACTTGTGCACCGGTTTGTGATCGATCTTCGAGAGGTAAATAAAATTGTTGTGCCACAGTTTCCTGTTGTCCCGGACATCACTGCTTTGTTGACGTTGATCCCTGCTTCAGCTGCTTGGTTTTCAGTTATCGACTTGAAGAACGCTTTCTTCAGTATTCCGATTGCTGAGGAAAGTAGAGATATTTTTGGCTTCTCTTTAGGAGGTCGAAGCTTCCGGTTTAAACGTGCTCCTCAAGGTTATTGTGAAAGTCCCTCCATCTATAGACAGGCATTGAAAACTCAGCTTGATGATTTTGTATTGCCTTCTGGTGCTACTCCTATCCAGTATGTTGATGATCTGCTGGTTGCTGCTGATGACGAAGAGATTTGTAAAGAGGCTACTCTTTCTTTGGTACGACATTTGTCTGACCTTCATCATAAAGTGTCACCTTCAAAGTTACAGTATTGCTGCCAAGAAGTAACCTACTTAGGTCATCTCTTGTCGAAGGAGGGAAGACGATTGACCCCAGAACGAATTCAAGCGATTGCCCAAATGAAAATTACTGTGCCATCCACACAGAGAGAAGTGCATGCCTTTTTAGGTATCACTTCGTATTGTAGACAGTGGATCCTGAATTTTTCTTTGTTAGCAAAACCCCTGTTAGCGCTGACTCTTAACGATACTCCGCATCCTCTCCCTTGGTCTGACGAATGTAAGAAAAGTTTTTCTGAATTACGTGATGCATTGTGTTCTGCTCCGGTGTTGGGTACCCCGGACTACAGTAAACCTTTTACACTGTATGTACACGAGAGAGAAGGTTGTGCATTGTCAGTGTTGACGCAACAATTTGGAGACAAGCAGCGCCCATGCGCGTATTTTTCAGCTACGTTAGATCCGGTAGCTAGGGCATTGCCGAGTTGTTTGAGAGTGGCAGCGGCTGTTTCTAACTGACAGTCTGCTGGTTTGGTATTGGATAATACGTTGATTGTGATGGTCCCACATGCAGTGGATACCTTATTGAATAGGACAAAGACACAGCACCTTACTAGTGCGCGTTTGTCAGGTTATGAGTTGACGTTTTTGGCTAGCCATGTGCACATCAAAAGGTGCAATGTGTTGAATCCAGCTACGTTGTTGCCGATTTCTGTAGAGACAGATGTTTAGGAACAGCATGATTGTTTTCTCCGGACAGAGGAGGACACGAAGGCTAGAGTTGAATTAAAAGATACTCCTCTTTCGAATGTTGATGGTACTCTATGGGTAGATGGTTTGTGTTATAAGCTTCCGAATGGAGAGTCGACTGCAGCATATGCTGTCACAACTTTACATACAGTTGTTGAAACAGCACGTATAGCACAGAATTCAGAGCAAGCAGCAGAGTTAATAGCATTGACTAGAGCGTGTGTGTTGTCAGAAGGAAAGCAAGTGAATGTTTATACTGATAGCCAGTATGCGTTTGGTGTGGCGCACACTTTTGGCCGCTTGTGGAGAGAGAGAGGATTTCTTACTTCCCATGGTATGAAAATTCAGCATGGGCAATTAGTGAATGAACTTCTTGAATCACTTACTCTACCAAAGCAGATTGCAATTGTGAAGTCTAGTGCGCATAGAAAGGTTGTGGATGATGTGGGTCGAGGGAATGAGTTTGCGGATGAAGCTGCAAAAGAAACGGCGAAAGATATGATGAGTCGAATGTATGTTGCAGGTCCTGCTAATTGGGTTATGGCTGGTGGAATGTGTGAAGACACAATAGAAAGTGTGAAGTTGATTCAGGCTGAAGCTACGGAAAAAGAAGTGAGTGTGTGGAGAGAAACTACGGGTATGTTGGATCCGACAGGTTGTTGGGTTGAGTTGTCGGAGCACCAGCGATGGTTGTTGCCTGATGCGTATGTGCTCTCAGTGGTTACTATGGCTCATGGAATGGCTCACATTAGTTCGAAAGGGATATGCAAGTTGTTGGCTCCAGTATGGCAGAATGCTGGAATTCCTAAATGTGCTGAGAATGTGGTGAAGCATTGTATGATTTGTTTGATGTATAATCCTGGAAAGGGAACTCCAACTCCAGCTGGTCATTTTGCTCCTCCAACGTATCCGTTTGAAGTGATACAGCTAGATTACATTCACATGGAAAGATGTAACAACCTGAAGTATGTCCTTGTGGTTGTTTGTGCCTTTTCCAGATGGATAGAGGCCTACCCCCTAAAGGATAACACTGCCTTGTCTACAGCCAAGGTTTTGCTCAAAGAGTATTTCCCTAGGTATGGTTTGCCAAGAATTGTATGGAGTGACAACGGAAGTGAATTCGTGGGTCAGATCATGAAGAAAGTGTGTGCGGGTTTAGGTATTAATTAGAAATTCCATGCTGCGAATCACCCCCAGTCCACTGGACTTGTTGAATGTTATAACGGCACTCTGAAACTGAAGTTGGCTAAAATACAAGCGAGCTCTGGTCTTACATGGCCAGATGCCTTGCCATTGGCCCTTTTGTCAACAAGGACGACAGTAAATTCTCGTGTGGGACTTAACCCATATGAAATTGTTTTTGGTCGTCCGGCCAATGTTTGGGGTGTGCCAAGGCCTAAGAAATACAGTGATATCGAGTACCCTATGTTGGTGGATTACTTACATGACTTGACTGCTAAATTACGTGTTCTCCACCAACAGGTCTATGACAGTTTACTGACAGCGACTGCGGATCCAGGCCACACAATTCAACCTGGTGACTATGTGCTCACCAAGAACTTTCAACGATCTAAGAACTTGGAGTCAAGGTGGACTGGACTGCATCTAGTATTGTTGTCAACTTGGACTGCAGTTAGAGTAGCTGGTAAAAAGAATTGGGTACATGGTACCCCTTGTAAAAAGGTTCCGTTGCCCTTACCGTATGACAAGTGGGTAAGGGAAGGTATAGCTGATTCCGAATGTGAGAGAATTCCTAGATTTGTACCTTTTAGTGATGCGCATCTGGTATGGACTCAGTCAGAACATGCGGATGATGAAATTTTGCAAGCTGCTGTACCATTGCATCTAAGACTGGATACGACGGATCCGGAAACACTTTTTCAAGAGCAAACTGTGCCTGGCAAAGACCGTTACAACCTGAGACCGAGAAAGAACAAATAAATGGACAAATAAAATTTGATTTTTTTGTTGTGAATTACACCTTTACAGATAAAGAGACTATTTTTCTTTTTCTTTTTCGAGTCACCATCCGGACTCCGCTGCAGGGTCGCAGTACAGTCTTAAGGGGTGAGCCGCGAATTGACGAAAGGTCTGTGGTTCATGGTCGTTAGTACGATCTTGACGCACACTTAAGTGAAGAAGGTAATAGCCGTGAGCAGCACGTTAGAGGATGGAGTCTTTTGAATCTGAGAGAGTTGTTAAGAGAATTGATTCTAAAATGAAAATGTGTACATTGGTCCGTAGCAAATGTTTTTTGATATTGTGTTTTTTGATGCTTTTGAATATTGTATTGGCTTGTGTGGGTTGGATTGTTTATATTACACAACAGACGCTTGCATCTACATCCCAGCCTACTCTTTCTTTTTCTACTGTTCCTCCGCATGAATTTCACACGTTGCCTGAACATGAGCAGACACGAAGATCGGAATTTGTTAACAATTCATTTATACAATTGTTGCATCAGCATCAGCTAGTAGTAAATATCACGAATTGCTCGGTATGTGGTCTTATGCAGCATATGACAGATAAGGGATTGCCATATTTAGTTTTGCCTTTTTTGCCTAATGGGTCAGTGTGGGCACTCCAAGCAATGTTTATTTATGCGAATGAAGCATCTTCTGTACATTCCGTCAAAGATAATGCGAGTAATAATGCCTTGATACAGGGAATAGTAGATATGATCAGAGATATTGATGCGTATAATGCTATCCCTAAGGATGAGGTACGAGCATATATTGGTTGGAACAAGACTGGATATAGCATTAGCCTGACAGAGAAGGAGAGACGAAAAAGGTCTCCCCCTATTTGGATTGTACCCCACCGAGGTCATTTTTGTCTGCAAGGTAATAGTCAGAATCCGAGAGCTCAGCTTGGTAAGAGTGTGTGTGTTCACACCTATGTCTACACATCCCAGAAATTTCCACCGTTCGTGCCAGCCAAAGGCACGTATTTTATTTGTCACGACAGAGCATATACATGGTTGCCACCTGATTTTTCAGGTACATGTTATGTGGCATTTTTGCTTCCCCCTACATACACTGCTGCTTTCAATTACCATAAGACAAGATATGGTAGAGGTGTCATCGATGCGAGAGATACTGTCGCACAAGAAGCTGGAGACTTCTTTAAGGGTTTCGTGCCCTTTTGGGGTCCTATGGCCAATAGTAGGAATATTCGTCAGCTTACGAGAGTGGTTGAGGCCACTATAAATGAAACTGCTGGTGCCCTTAGCAATATTACAGCCGAGCTTCAGGCGGATCGTCCTATGACGTTACAAAACAGTATGGTTTTAGATAATATACTTGTAGATAGAGGTGGGGTATGTAAATTGATCGGGTCTAGTTGTTGTGTTTTCATACCAGATAATGCCCCGACAGTGTACCAAGCCATCTTGAAGTTACATAAGTCCGCTGAGTCTATACATTTAGACGAAGGGAACTGGTCCTTGATGGGATGGTTTTGGGGACTGTTGTCCAAATGGGGATGGAAGATTCTGATGTTCCTTGGTATGGCTTTAGCTATCCTTTTCTCGTGTTGTTTATGCATCCAGTGTGGTCCCGCCATTTGTAGTCTTTGTGCTACGATGTGTGTGAGAAGACCTGTCCCGAGAGAAGTGAAGGATAATAAGATGATGCCACAGCAACACCTTGATAACCTGATGAGAATAGACATAGACCTGGATTCAGATTGACATGAGTTTAGGTTATTGCCTATGTAATGGCAAAAGGAGGGCCTGAGGTTCTGTGATCCTCGGACCAGACTCCATTTTGTTTGAGTTGTTTGTGACGCCATTTTTTGTTGCCCTCACGTAGGCCGTGGAGGTAACCTAACGAACAAAGTTGCATGGGCTTCATTGTTCATGTACGCATTAACTAGACCTTTTCTGACTTGTGAGTGAACTGCAAGACGCTGACCCCGTCACCTGAAACTGACCCTTTTGCGAGGCCAATTTCTCTAGCTGATCGTTGTCTGAGATTGCCAATCAATGTTCAGGATATCGTTAACTTAAGTTCCTTTGCCCATATCTTATCCTATTCAGCATCTGAACTGTTTCTTTTTCCTACCACTTTTCATTACATGGGTAGTGCTTTCAATTATGGGTTTGTCCGTCTTGTGGAAATCGAGTTTAGGACATTCCTAATAATTAACTTGTGGGTTGGTACAATGTAAATCGAGCTTTTACGATGTGATAATGTGTGGGAAAATGTATTGCATTCGTAAGTATTTGTCGCAGTGGGTGTCCATTTATAATGAGTAAAATGTGGATAAAAAGTGATGTCTTGCTCTACGAAAATTGAGCAGTCTCCTGAGTTGTACACCGTGTTGTATTGCTGGGATTACTGTTACTAGCTGCAGCTAATAAATTTGATCTCTGACACCACCCAGAAGTATTCCGTGTCTCTGTATTCCAAGACAGGTGAATCCGAAGACTTTGGGCGTGCCCCTGGCGCCGCTGGGTTCTAAAACCCGGTTCTTCAGGAGAAGTCGCCCAATGCACATGTCCAGGTCTGCTCCCACCATTGGGAAACTCTCTGCCCCCTCCAGGGGTCAATAGGTTTTGTTTAATCTTAATATGCCTCTGCAGGAGGGGGTGGGGGCGAGAAAGTTCACCAAACACCAGGAAATGGCATTTTTACACTTTTTCGGGCATGGGCTTGTGCTCCCCCCAGCCCAGGGCTAAACAGTATTTTCCACTCATGAGATGGATACAGGGCATTCACCATTAATCTATCCTCCCGGAGGGTACAGGAAGCCCACAAGATACCAGGGAAAGTTGTTTTTACTGTTTGTTTTACGGGGAGCGCATCCCATTCCTGGACATGGGTCTGCACTACCCCGCCTCCTGGCAGCCAGACTTTCCGCTCCCTGGGGGTGACTAGGGGTGGGTAATCCAAATCTTTCCCCGGGGTGGTGGTAAAAAGCCACTAGGTGCCAGGGAATATTGTTTTAACTTTTTGGGGGGGAGTGTCCCCCAGGGGCAAAGACCTACACCCCCACCACCTCTATAACATAGCAGACTTTCCACCCCTCTGGGGGTGGACAGGGGTGGTTTAACCCCAATCTACCTCCAACAGACAGCTCGCTGGGCAAATGCTGCTTTTTCACTTTTGTAGAGGTAAAGCAGCCCACCATTGTCATGGGTGAATGCTCCTCCTAGGCATGGCAGTCTTTCTGGACTCCAGGGTGGAGGGGGTGGATAGGCAGTGTTTAACCTCCAATATGCCCCCTGGGGGTGACAGAAAGTCATTTACACCAGGAAACTTTTGTTCACTTTTCTTTCTTTTTTTTTCATAACCAATTTATTATTACTTTTCTTTTTTACTGGGGAGTGGCCAACCATAAACATGGGTCTGTGCTCTTCCCAAACTTCCGCATGACAGGCTTTCTGCCCCCTTGGGTTACATAGGGGGTGTATACCCTCAATCTGCCTCCCTGTGGGTAGCAGGTCCACTTGACACTAAGGAATGTTGTTGTTTTTTTAATTGGGGGGGGGACCACGCAATAGTAATGCACCTGTGACCCTCACTCCTATGTTTACACACAATGTAACTCTCTGTTGGGCCAGAAAGCCCATTAGACACCAGGGACGAAAAACCAAAAAAAAGTAGGGTCAGGTGTGTCCTACCCATGCATGAAACTGTGCCACTACTCCATAATGGGTCAGATATTTATTTTACCCCTTAGGGGGCAGTTGAGGGGATTTTACCCCCAATCTGCACCCCAGGGGGGCAGAAAGCCCACTAGACCGCCAGGGAAAAGATATTATCCAAAAAATGGTGGGGCACCCCCGCCAGCCATTGGGCTGTGTCCAACAGCCTTTCTGCCCCCACTGGGACAGATTCAGGGAGTTTGTTCCCAATTTTACTCATCAGGTACAGAATGTCAATTACACCACGAAAAAAACCACGTCCAAATAAAAAGGAGAGGTTGGGGCCCCCATGCCCAAGCATCAGGCTGTGTTCTACTCTAGAACAACCCCAACAGTCTTTCTGCCACCCCAGGGGTTCTTTGGAGAGTTTATCACCATAATTCTGCCCACAAATAAAGAGGAGGGCAAAAACCCATTGGACACCAGCAATATATCTTTTGGTTCAGTTGAAAAAAACGATGTGGTGTGGGTAGGCCATCCAGGCGTTGAGCCTATCCCCCAAAGGCACAACAGTCTTTTATGCCTTGGGCGCAGAACACCCCCATCCCATGGCAAGCAAGAGGACGTTTTGTTTCTTTTTTTCAATTGTTTTGACATGGACCGGCAGAGTGGGGTAAATCCAAATGGGGCAGCGCAGCAGACACTGTGACAGCACACTTCCTGTGCAATCCCTGCAATGCTATCATGCTATGAGAGCAGCACAGGGATTGGCCTGAGTGGGCTCGTTTGAAGCTCCACTCAGGCACATGACTCCAAAGTGTGGATTGAGCCTGTCTGTCTCCTAGAAGATTCTGAACAGGAAAAGCAGCTGCCCAGCCCCCACCTCCAGGCCAGCAGACCATTGGCTATTCCGCTACCAGGCAAGTCTGAGCCCTCCTCCAACAGCTGCCCAGACCCCCATAGGCCTTGCTGGGTGCACCCCAAATCATTCTCCTCCATCTTGTGAATTGCAGCCTACCTGTGCCCCAGATTGCAGTGAGCAGAGTCCCGAAAGTGGTAAGGAGACAGGCTAGTGCTGTTTCTTCCCAAGACAAAAGTTGTTTAAAAAACGATTTTCACTTTCTGTGTTTACTGTCTTTGCCTGTGGTTGTTACAATTTAAAATGGTAGTTTTAGCCTGCTTGGGATTGCAAATGTTATCACCTGTTTTGTGTTTTAAACTTGTGTTTTTCCCTGCCCATGATTGCTTCCATTTAACGTGTCGAATTGTGGGACTTGCAGTCCAACCTCTGTAGTTTTTCCCTCTCATTCCTTGGTGACAATTCTGTTTTCCCTCCAAATTTCTCCTTTGCTCTGTGCTAAGACCTGTATGTTAAAACCGTGCACCCCCAGCCACCATTTTGTGTTCACAAGCCAGTGAAACCAGCCACCCTGCCTCCCCCCTAGCAACAGGGATTTTCTACATCAGAGGGTGCTTCTGTGAGCTGTTTAAACTGGGTTTACTAGGGCATGTGCACTTCCTTTTTTGGCCAGCAGAGGGAGTAAAGTTGTATTCAAACAGTATTGTTAGATTTCAAGTTAGTAAGGACCTTAACTCCTGAAGTCCAAAGTGTGGATTGAGCCTGTCTGTCTCCTGGGAGATTCTGAACAGGAAAAGCAGCTGCCCAGCCCCCTCCCCCAGGCCAGCAGACCATTGGCTATTCAGCTACCAGGCAAGTCTGAAACCTCCTCTCACAGCTGCCCAAGCCCCTTAAGGCCTTGCTGGGTGCACCCAAATCATTCTCCTCCATCTTGTGAGTTGCAGCCTACCTGTGCCCCAGATTGCAGTAAGCAGAGTCCAGGAAGCGGTAAGGAGACAGACTAGTGCTGTCTCTTCCCAAGACAAAAGTTGTTTAAAAAACGATTTTCACTTTCTCTGTTTACTGTCCTTGCCTGTGGTTGTTACAGTTTAACATTTTAGTTTTAGCCTGCTTGTGATTGAACATTTTATCTCCTGTTTTGTGTTTTAAACTTGTGGGTTCCCCTGCCCATGATTGCTTCCATTTAACGTGTTGTATTGTGGGACTTGCAGTCCAACCTCTGTAGTTTGTCCTTCTCATTCCTTGGTGACAATTCTGTTTTCCCTCCAAATTTCTCCTTTGCTCTGTGCTAAGACCTGTAAGTTAAAACCGTGCTTTCCCAGCCACCATTTTGTGTTCACAAGCCTGTGAAACCAGGCCCCTTGCCCCCCCCGATGCAACAGGGATTTTCTACATCAGAGGGTGCTTCTGTGAGCTGTGTAAACTGTGTTTACTAGGGCCCGTGCACTTCATTTTTTGGCCAGCAGAGGGAGTAAAGGTTTATTCAAACAGTATTGTTAGATTTCAAGTTAGTGAGGCCCTTACCTGCTGAAGTCCAAAGTGTGTATTGAGCCTGTCTGTCTCCTAGGAGATTCTGAACAGGAGAAACAGCTTCCAACTCCCTGGCCAGCAAACCTTGTCTGAGGTCGCTGGGACCTTATATGGTCTGCTAGTGCTTGGTACATGTGTAAACTGATTGGTGGTTGTATCTGGTGTTTCTATTGGATTAGGGTTAATGCCCTCATTGGTTGGGTATGTGAGGGTTCTTCTGATTGGTTTCTGGGTCTGTGATTCAATCATTGTAGGGTTAGGAGTAAGTCTAGGGTTAGGATTTCTATTGGAAGTAGGGACTAGGGCTTCCTATGTTATTGGTTGTTGGGATTAGAGTGGGATTAGGGCTAGGGTTAGACCTTTAATTGGAAGTAGCAATTAGGGCTTCTGGTTTGATTGGTTGCTGGACTAGGTGTGGGACCTAGAGTAGGGTTAGGCTTTCTATTGGAAGTAGGGACTAGGGCTACCTGTGCCATTGGTTGCATGGACTTATTTGGGACTACTGGTAGGGCTAGTGCCTTTATTAGATGTAGAGATCAGGGTTTTTGAACTGATTGGGAGTTGGACTCGGGCTAAGATTGGTTGTAAGGTCCTGGGCTCCTATTGGTTCTAGATTTTAGGGCTAGTGTTGTGATTGGATAGTGTTAGGGCTATGGTTCCCATTGGCTGAAGGGGTCACCTGATTACTAGGGCTATAAAAGTCCAGGGTTAGTGCGTCTCAGCCCGGGCGTCGAGGCAGAAAGGACAAGGGCAGTTGCCTGTTTGAGCCTGTTAAGGCAGAGAGGACAAGGGCAGTTTCCTGTTTGAGCCTGTTGAGGGTGAAGAGAACAAGGGCAGTTGCCTGTTTGAGCCTGTTCAAGACTGGTAAGGACAAGGGCCAGAAATGCTGCCCTTTTTCTCATTTAGCAATACCCAGCCCACATCATCCACATACAGAGCAACAGACTCACACCAAATGTACACCACGCACAACACTACGCACAGATTAATGTACCAGCATGCACCACAAACCCAATCAAACCACATCTACACACCCTACTATCCCAACTACCACACATATCCACAATCACCTATAAACAGAACACAACTCTATCCCATACCACTAACCAATACACTCATCACTAACACAACACCAATCAACACCATACATAACTACATCCCATTCAGACACACTCTCCGTACTGTAATTACAACTAATGGACCACCTTTTATCACTAACAAACATATAATCATCCTTCCATCAGTTGTCCAACAAACACCCTCCTCTCACTTCTACCATAATAACACTAACGCACAACACACATACTGCACACCCCCACACTTTGTAACTCTTGCAACAAACCAGTCTAAGATAATCACTCTCACCTCTACTTCATTCCTTCCTACACACAACATACACTCTACTCATAAACACATCACCACCCCCTCTACATCACAACCTCCTCTCAAAAACAATACTACACAACCAAATCCATTGCATGAAACATATACATCAGCACCCTTTTTCACTACTCCTCAAAAGCAAAACATATCACACACACCAACACAACAAGATCTTCAAAGCGCAACACCTCATAATACTTACCATCACAAAATATAAACATATACCCACCTTTCAACCCACACAAAGGAACAAACTCCAATGCCAAGCTTTCACTCTTCCACCACACCTAACACAGATACAGCAATATAGCACCTCTCTTCTAACTGCCTCTCATCCATTGGACAATTTAGAAGATTTCTACATGGCCCACATGCTGCACCACCTCCCCTGACACATACACCTTCCGCCTTAAACACCCACAAACAATATAAGCAACATGTCTAATTCACAACAATGTTACACCACAAAAGCAACACAGCACTCCAACTCACTCTCAAACACCATCTCCAACACATACACACGCAGACCCATCAAAATGCCTTCTTAGCATGCTGGATGAGGAACACGATACAGCACAGCTACACAATTGCTATCCTAATACCAGCACTAAAAACACACCTGCTACAAACCCACACAATACTGATCACTCTTCTACAAAACAAAGTCCCACTATCACCAAAGGCCACCCACCAAACTGTCTACTAATAAATGCTCGATCCCTCTCTAAAAACAAGCATCACATCTACTACCTTCTCACCGATGTAAAACCAGACATACTATTCATAACCGAATCATGGTTGGGAGAAGATATGGCTCCAGTCCTGCATGAAACCATTCCTCTAGGCTATCAAATAATCACCCAAAATCGTATAGCCAAAAAAGGAGGTGGTCTAGCTGTTGTATTCAGGCAAACAATACATATCACTAAAATTGACAACATCTCCAAAAAGAATTGTGAGGCTCTTCTAACAAGATGCAATCCTACACAATCTTCCTCCTGAAACTTCCTGCTCCTTTACAGACCTCCACCTAGCAAGGCAACATTTCCAGGCGCACTTCTAGACACACTTTCAAACCTGATAACAATACACTCCAACCTATGCGTTCTTGGTGACCTTAACATTTGGTTTGATTAACCCAATATGATCCATCCAAAAACAATAATCACCGGCCTAGACGCATTGAACCTGCATCAGATTGTTCACAATCCGACACACACCGCTGGACATATCCTAGATGTCATTTTTGCTAATACTGAACTAGTTACCTTTCAAACTATAACTCCAGTCACATGGTCAGACCACCACTTGCTTGCCTTCCAACATAAAACAACGCTAAGCAACTCCCCTAAAACTACCTTACACCCATCCACCTATCGGCCGTGGAACAAACTCAATTTGGAACACTTGGAAACACAACTAACATCCAGTACAAGTCTGGAAACCATAAATTCTGTTCAAAATCTATATGAGTGGCTACAAGAAGCTTTTGACATCCTGATACCACTATAAACCACACAACAGAACAAAAGAAAAGAAACGCCTTGGAGAAACATAGAAATAAAAGACATAAAACAACACATTAGAAATCTACAACATACCTGGCTCAAAACAAACGCCAAACAAGACAAAATACACCTACAAAAAATTAACATATTATACAAGTTGGCTATCAAAAAAGCTATGAAAAGGTACTATTCAGACAGAATTCAAAACGCTAAATGTGCAAATAAAGAATTCTATAAAATACTCAATTAATTGAATTTCGCAAACCAAATTGCCTAGAAAAAACTCATCCTGTTACTCAAGATTTCACAGACAAACTGGCAAATCATTACACGGACAAAGTAGACACGTTGGAATCGTACTTAAAACAGAAACAAAGCACCAGCACTAACCCTTGCACAAAACAACAATCCAAGAATGCTCTAATCAAGCCTTTCCGTTGCTGCCAAAACATCTCACACGACGAATTTATGGACCTGGTCAAAGCAAGTAGGCCTGCCGGCAGCCCTTTGACCCCTGTCCGCCACAAACTTTCAAGACAATTCTTTTAACAACCTCTGCTGCCACTTCAGTAAGAAGAATCATCAACGATTCCTTAACTACTGGAATATATGAGTGGCTACAGGAAGCTTTTGACATCCTGATACCACTCAAAACCACACAACAGAACAAAAGAAAAGAAACGCCTTGGAGAAACATAGAAATAAAAGACATAAAACAACACATTAGAAATCTACAACATACCTGGCTCAAAACAAACGGCAAACAAGACAAACTACACCTACAAAAAATTAACAGATTATACAAGTTGGCTATCAAAAAAGCTATGAAAAGGTACTATTCAGACAGAATTCAAAACGCTAAATGTGCAAATAAAGAATTCTATAAAATACTCAATGAATTTCGCAAACCAAATTGCCTAGAAAGAACTCATCCTGTTACTCAAGATTTCACAGACAAACTGGCAAATCATTACACGGACAAAGTAGACACGTTGGAATCGTACTTAAAACAGAAACAAAGCACCAGCACTAACCCTTGCACAAAACAACAATCCAAGAATGCTCTAATCAAGCCTCTCCGTTGCTTCCAAAACATCTCACACGACAAATTTATGGACCTGGTCAAAGCAATCAGGCCTGCCGGCAGCCCTTTGACCCCTGTCCGCCACAAACTTTCAAGACAATTCTTTTAACAACCTCTGCTGCCACTCCAGTAAGAAGAATCATCAACGATTCCTTAACTACTGGAATATTTCCAGAAGAACCAGACAAAGTTATACATACGCCCTTTACTGAAGAAAACAAACTTGGACCAGTTGAACGATGACAACTACAGACCCATTACAAATGGACCATTCCTGGGCAAACTGATAGAAAGAGCAGCATTTGCCCAGATTTCACAATTCATTGAAGAGAATGACATACTTTCAGACTTCCAAACAGGATTCCGTCCGGGAAGAGGCACTGAATCTGCACTCCTTGCCATCTTGGATGACCTAAAGAATACAGTTGACCGCAACGGGGTTGCTGCGCTACTCCTCTTGGACCTCTCAGCTGCCTTTGACATGATTGACCATGACACTCTGAAACAAAGACTCTATGAAGCCGGCATAGAGGGAACTGGTCTAGACTGGATCGTGTCCTACCTTCAAAACTGAACTAATGTCATCCATACCCCACCTTTCTCGTCCAAACCATACTCAACAAAAGCAGGGGTCCCTCAAGGTTCTATCATCTCGCCCATGCTTTTCAACATCTACATGAAGTCATTACCAATACTGATCAATACATTTCATCTCACGTGCTATAACTATGCTGATGACACGCAAATACTCCTTCAACTGGAATGCCCCAAAGACATTGGAAAATCACCAATTTTCAGCTGTCCCAGAGCTGTGGATCCGTGGATGACCTGGAGCCTTCTCAAATTGAATGCTTCAAAAACTGAAATACTCACGTGTGGTGATTGGAAACATTACAACCCACTTGCCGCATGGCCTGATGAACTGGGATCACTGCCTAAAGAATCGAAGGAAGTAAGAAACCTCGGAATGACCATGGACTCCATGTTGTTGATGAATGCCCAAGTGGATAAACTAGCAAGATCAAGCTTTGCTAGCATAAAAATGCTGTGACGAATTTTCCCTCATTTGGGATTTCCACACAAGGTCCAAGCCACCATCTCCCTTGTTCTGTCCAAACTCGATTACGCCAATAGCCTATACCACGGATCACCTTTAACGACCATGAAAAGACTACAATGGATTCAGAACTCGGCTGTTAGACTACTCTTGCATATCAAACCGCGAGACCACATCTCCCCTGCCCTGAAAGCCCTGCATTGGTTACCGGTTTCCAGAAGATCCACGTTCAAGCTGCTTTGAATCACCCACAAAGCAATACATGGAATGGGACCACTCAGGAATAAAATCACCAAACACATTCAACAAAGGAACCACCGTTCTAAAGGAGCATCTCGCCTCAAAATCCCACCATACAAGAAATAAACCATGGGTGGCACACCCTTCTGTGTTCAAGCAGCCAAACTATGGAACTCTTTACCCCCCAACATAAGGTCCACCGAAAACCACCTTATCTTCAGAAAACTACTCAAGATTTGGCTCTTCCCCACATAAGCACCATACACAAACAGAAATGAACAGCATATCCTTCTGTATACAAGCATTTGTTTTCACTATATATACGTACCTATCTTTGTGTATTACTTTGTATAAACATGTAAAATAATTATGTTGTTGAGAGTAAAAAAAAAATAATAATAATAATAAATAAATAAAAATCATCTTTGATCTACATGTACATACTTCCATTGTGCATCTATGTACCTTCCATGTACTTGGATCTGTGTGTCTGTTACTTTTCTCCTGAAAAAGCATATCCAATGCAATACCCTATTTCTCATCCTGTGCCTCTATCAATATCTTTAATTTACATATACTTACTTCCTTTATGTATCTATATACTTTCAATGTAATTATGGATCTATATATTTATCACTTTCTTCTAATTTAGCATTTCCAATGCACTACCCTATTTCTCAGCCTATACTTCGCTCAATATATCTTCTAGCCCAACTTTCTGACTCATCTCAAACTTCTTCTACTACTCCTTCCAATGCACTACCCTATCTCTCATCCTATACATCTATCAATATATCCTCTAAATCCACTCTCTCATTTATCCCGAACACCATACACTACTATGATTGCCAAAATAACCCTTTCTAGATTCTTTCCTACTCTACCCCTCCTTGCATCATCTGACAACTCTTTTACTGTACGATCCCCGAAAACAAACCTTTCTAAATTCTTACCTCTGAGTCCTCCCATCCAAAACTCCCTTTTACTCATCCAAAAGCCTCCTCCTACTGCTAAGACCTAAAAAAATAACAAAAAAACCTTTACTCTTTTATCCCTCCACTATCCTTTTCAATAAAAATTAACAGACTAACATGTTCACTTCTCAAATTCCATATTAAACTATACTAATATACTACCCAAATAACTGAATAACATATCCACTACTCAAATTACTTCATATATTTTAATATACTAATTTTCAACAGTAATCCTTTAAGGATTCCGGAGTGGCGTGCTACTCGCCAGAAAAAAGCTTCAACACCCTTCAGGGGTAACAAGTGCTATATGAATGCAAATCTTTCTTCCCCTTTTATCCCTCCGCTATCCTTCTCACTCCAAGTAACTGACTTCTATCCACCGCTGAAATTACTTCATATTTCACCATATTAATTCACCACTAATCCTTTGTAGGCTTCCTGAATAGCGTGCGTCAACAAGCGCTATATAATTAAAAACCATTGTCCTCCTCTATCCTTCTGCTATCATTCCAAATCCAAATAACTGACTAACCTATCCACCACTTAAAATGTACTTGCATGTTTCACTATACTAATTCAACACTAATCCTCTATGGGTCCCGGATTAGCATGCTACTAGCCGAAAAAGCGCTGCGACGCCTCGTCAGGGGTAGTAAGCGCTATATAAATGCAATTACAATACAATACAATACATGCACACTTAGAATTGCACAAAACAGTCCTCCTCTCCTTCCCATGGCCCTGGCCCCGCCTCTCCCTACACACGCTGGCTCAGCCAGCAGGGGAAAAATAAAATGATGATAGAATATTGTTTTAGTTTTCACCTGCTGGCTCTGAGCCAGTGGGGGGCCGCTCCTCTGTCATTGCGGAGGAGCTGCCCCTGAGTTTTACATGTCAATAAATCTCACTCAAAAGGTGGGAAAGTGGGTGTGTAAAGGCATGCTTAACCTTGGAATTGGAATTTTAAAAATATCCACAAACATGGGTCAGAATTCATAAACTCTTCATATTCCCTTTTGTACCCTGGAACAGTATGGATTACTATTCCCGCCGAGGGCTAGTGTAAACAGCTTCCCATGGTGAGAAGGGGAATAATTCACTTCATGGTTTCATGGGTATATAAGGAAAATCTCCACAGGGAAATATATTTCCCTGTGGAAAAAAAAGCAAAAAGTTTAAAATGTGCATTGAACAGTTGATATTATTCCCAGTCTGTGGCGTTTTTTCTAAAAGAGAACTCTGGAAATATTTGTGATTTTAAAAAAACTAGGAAAAGTACTTGCAAATAGATGTGGCCCTGAAATCCTACAATCCCTATCTGGCCAAACCATAACAGTAGGTCTAACCTTTTTCCTTCCTTACATTTAAACATAATTTAAAATGTAACCATAAAACCATAGCATAAGCACTACATTTCAGTCATTGGTGGTAAGAATAACATAGGGCATATATGAAGCAAATGGTACAGATCCACATCTTCTGAACTTCATATAGTATCATTCTCTAGTCCATAGTCTTCTGTTTAAAAGTGCAATATGACAATTTTGGTAAAATATGTAAGAATTTCAGTTTTGAGAGAAGAAATGGTTTGTTCAGAATAGAATTTGTAATATCAGTAGAACCTGTGCAGCCCAGTGGTGAGTAGAAAGGACATTGTGCAACTATCTTGAGAGGTTGGAAACTATGCATTATGGATGGACTGGTAACATTGCATAATACTCTTGCAGGACACAATTGTACAATTTTGTCTGGAAGATTTCAAGCCCTCAGTACATACCTAAAGTGTGAGATGTCTGCTTCTTTGCAGCCAGAATAGGCTGTTACTGTTGCTGAGATGTCTAATATCTAGCTACTTCTGTGAAGTAACAGGATCATAAGTGTAGAATACCAGAAGGGGGTATGCTTTTGTAGATTAGCATATAGACTAAATTCCAAAATGGCCACCACTCTGATCCACTGCTCAACCCCATGCCAATAGATGCCACCACCAAAAACGCTATATTCAAGGGCTCCTTGAATTCAAATGGGAGTGGCCATGTACTTGAACATTTAGGCACAGCAATGCTCCCTACGTTTCCCAATAACTCTGAGGGGCAACAAACACAACACACATATATATCTGG
Organism: Lissotriton helveticus; assembly: GCF_964261635.1. Taxonomy (NCBI): domain Eukaryota; kingdom Metazoa; phylum Chordata; class Amphibia; order Caudata; family Salamandridae; genus Lissotriton; species Lissotriton helveticus. The sequence continues at coordinate 1,295,259,325 of NC_136069.1, forward strand.
TATTGACCCTTCTGGTGGGAACCTACATTAATGGGCCTAACAATTATACATTCTAGCCAATTGTATATCTGAAGAGGAAACCAGGAATATGTAGTATACATTACCCCACTCCCTCGACTGAATCAGATTTAGGTTCGAAGCATGGGCAGTGATAACATTTCGCATAATGAAGGGCAGGTTGTATGACGTTACAAGGCATGCCATTACAATGCACGTCATTACTAAGTATACCTTTACCCTGACTTGATGTCGGGGTGCGCGGGAAGTTGGAATAGTATAATTTACTATTACAACTCCAGTGTGTGCAACAGTACGGAAGGTGTTGGAGTTAACTCCAACACCTTCTACCCCCTGCAACAAGCCTTTCGCGTTGTAACAATATGCGGTGTAACGGCATGCGTTGTAACGCTTCCGTTGTAAGGGCTGTTTCCCGAAGGGCATTGCCTTCAGTTTGTCTTAGATTATATTGTATCTTAACATGTCTTTGATGGGCAAAACTTATAGATCGTGCTGGTTTTGGCCACACCTTAAACTTGTTCTACTTACTCCTTATCCAGCGTCTCAAGGAACAGCACCTGAGCAAAAAAAATGAGGTAAGATGGTGGCTATACTCTTAGAAAGGGCCGTTTTCATTAAAAAAAAAGTACAATTTATGTCTTATTTGAGAGTGATTATTCAATGATTAACACCTTTAAGAAAGAGCAACATGACTAATTATGATTTTATCTCTCTAGCTGCAAACAAACCAGCACGTACATATCAATATGTGGGCCATTCTTCACTGGGAGCCTGAGGATGGGTCTAAAGTTCTTAAACTGAAGGCTCAATACTTCTCACCTGGAACAATATCTTTTCTCTGGTGCCCAGTGCAATATGATTCTCCATGGTGGAGGTCATTATATCTCATGCAATATATCATGTGACAAAAGACATCAGATCCACTATATTGACTACCACTACATCATCAAGGTAAGTCGATTTGGAGCTAAGAATTTATTCCCAATCCAGTGCCGGCCGATGTAGGAAATACAATTTATATGTAGGTTGATATTTTTGACTTTCGTAAAGTGACATACACCTTCTCTACAAAACCAAATTGGTCAAACAGGGAGGTCGCCACCGGTCAGAGGCAACCTGTACTGACCTCTCTAAAGATCTAAATTGGGAAGAAGTCATCTCTAGAACAGACTAGCCTCTCCTGCAAGCAATTTTTTTCACCAATGTAAGATCATATTATGATCACACTTAGATGACTGAAGAAAAGAATCCAGAATCTTAAGTTAAATAAACCTATACGAAAATTGAAATAGCTGAGAAAAAGCTGTACTTCATTATAGCTGATGGTAAATTACTGTTTCTCATGTTTAAATAAGAGCATGAATTAATAGTACTAGTACAACTTTATATTTCTTATTCCTGCCAAGTGAAAGTCATGCACAAATACCAATGAGTTTTAACAAATTGGACATTCTGATCATGGCTACAGAAGTACAGTTGTTGCAGGAGAACCTACAGTGCAACCTATTGGACTGTATAGTGTTGCATTTCAATCTGAATTCAAAACTGTTATGCAATTCCTCTTGGCTGCCTAAGGAAAATAACTGACAAGATGTAATCTGTGCATCACTATCACCATTGGACAACGAAAAACAGATGAACACCCAGGCACAGTTCCAACAGGGACCTAGTGAAGGTTCGCTATTTAGTGCACCCAGTAAATGCTGACCCCCCAGGGTGAGGTATTTATCAGGTGTGCACATATCATCTATTTCAATTGGAACTTGGTGCTTACCACACACATATCTGCATGTACTAGTGTTTACTGGCCATTTTCCATGGCGAGTGTAACCAGGTAGAACAAATGTGGGTTGTGCCACAATGACCATAAAACACAAGGGCATATTTCCGATAACATTTCTGAGCATGGAGCTGTGCCAAATTTGGCAGCGCCGCCCTGCAACATTTTCAAAACGCAGGGATGCTGAATATTCACAAGAATACAGCGCACCCCTTTGTTTTCCCTAGTGCTGGTGCTAACTTTAGCTGCCTAGCGCTAATGTAGTCACCCTTGCACCATAGTGCAAGGGTCCTTGTGTTGCAGGGAATGATTGTTTATGTGCAGGGTGGCCCTTCCTGCACATGAACAATAACTAATGGTGATTTGTTACTTATCTGTGTCACTTCTATGTGTGCTGTAGAATGCAGCACTTATAGAAGCAGTAAATCCTACAATGATTGTTTATGTGCAGGAAGGGACACTTTCCTGCACATAAGCTATCATTAATGGCATTTTCCTCTTTCCATGTGTGCTGTAAAATGCAGCACACATAGAAAAAGCAAAAAACAAGTAGAAATAAAAGTATTTCTTCTAGTTTCCCCATTCTAGTGCCGGCTATTACATTGCGTGAGTTTTTCGCACTACCTCAGATTTACACCTTGTAAATCTGGGGCTGAATCCAAAGCAATGGGTGTTGCGGTGGAACGCTCACAGCAACACCCATTGCACGTCCCTTTCACGCTGAGTGATGCGTGTACAGGGGCCCTATTTACAAGGTGGTGTTAAGCCACAAAAAGCAGCTTAACACCACTTTTTAAATATGGAGAAGAGCATATAGCCACCAGAACGTTGCTAAAAGTGACATTCTGGCGGCGAGACCCCCATGTAAATATGCCCCTCCAGAATTCTGCCATCTGTATTAACACGAGTTACCAGACATATCGGATTTTATTGGACCATTCAAAGTCAGAACCAGAGATATATATTCTTCAGTGTGCATGGTCCTTTCCTAGTTTAATTCATATGAATCAAACATTTTTCACTAAAGCAAGCATGTAATAGCCATCATGTACAGTTTAACAATCGTACCTACAAGGGAAGTAAAAGTGGCCTTGTAGAAGCACTTTTTATTGAATCCATGGAAACATTTGCTATCAAGATCAATTGAAGGTCATTGTTTTCCTCTTTTGATAAATAAGGCTTGGGTGCAGATTCATTGACTGCAACAAGGCTTTGCACACTGGACCACTGCCAAATATACTGAACAGGAGACCTGCGTCAATGCCATTTGTCTTATATAAACATGCAGGGCATGGCTGCCCCGTCACCACTGCTATTATTCTTGGCACCAGATCAGTGATCATCAGAAACACATTCATAAAAAGATATGATTAAAACAAATGAACACAAGCATGCTTCTTGGAGAATTAAAAGACTGCAGACAACATCTGAGCTCCAAATATGAAATACTCACAATTAAAGCTACCTGCCTGTTTTTTTAATTATGGAAGTGTAGCTGGTGCCCACAAACCTGGAGATTCTTCGGTAAATACCTTTCAAGAGATTGACAAGGCACAGAATACACTAATGAAGAAATGCAAATACCGTATGCAATAGACATGTTCTGTAATGTGAATCAACTACTAGGCTTTCACTTGAGAAGTCAAGGTGGGTAAAAGAAGGAAGATTTAAATTCATTGAGGGATCTTGAGGTCTGTGGATATCTAACAGGAGTACACTTCCTGGTTGGTAAATCAACATCTACCTTTGTGCTTGCAGATTGTTGTGTGGGCATTTATGTGTACATTTAATTGGGGTTTATATAGTGCACACTGAAGCCCTCAGCTGCTTCTAGCCACTGCATGAGGTGAGGAAGAGAAGTTTATGATTACAATTACAAATAATAACCTTGATGTAGCAACACTAGCTGTGTGTACAAGTAGACATTTCATAAAATGGAGCTCAGTAGAAATTAGCTCATTGGTCCCTGCTGGCTGTGACGGTGTCAGAGATATTGAGCGACACTTTTGTGGGATATTTTTGTCTATATTGTTAGTGTGAAGCCATGTACATTCATTTTTGCAGTACTAATGTGGCTTGTTTCATGAGTAGGCAACACAACTACCAGAACACATTGTCTGCATGGGTAAGTTAAATACTGAAAAAAGGGAGTAAGTAGTTGATGTCCTGTGGAGATGCAAGAGATTGGGGGCACTGAGAATGTCTGTGGTTAACCAGTTCCACAGTTTGAGATGACAGAGCAACTGTCTCCTCTGCCCTATCGATGTAGTACTAGAGAGACAAGTATATACTGCCCAGCTGAGCATGATGGGGTTTATAAAGCTCGGTTTTCTTGAGGAGATATTGGGCGTAGGGCCAAGTGCCCTTTACGCACTTCTGTGTGGGGCGTAGGGTGGAGGAAATTCTGGTTTGTACAAGCTTCTTAGTTGAATATTTACTGCTTCGTGTGCTCTGAGACACCAGAATGTTAGGCATCCTGTTCAATTTGGGGCTTAGACATCCTTTTGATTTAGTATGTGTGTAGTCTGGTGTAGAGGGCATTGCTGTAGAAAAGGGTTGACTTGACTAGTGCACTGGCTGCAACAATTGGTTTTCAGGAGAAATAAAAGACATGTTTTACGACGTTCTGCTGAAAGCACATTCATTTCATTACAGTTCCACTTTGAGTATTGATAGGGAGGTCTGCAGCCCACAAGATACCAATGTGCATATTTACAAGCCCCTATCACCACAGGAACGTCATTAAAAGTGATAGGGGCTTTGCCTTATTTACAAGGTGGCTTAACGCTGCGTTGTAAATAAGGCACCCTTTCACGCTAAACTTAGCCTGAAAGGCGTGGGCAGTGGGTGTCGTTGTGGGCGTTTTGCCCCAACACCCATTGATTTTGATGCCTCACCCTATTTACAAGCGTGGCGTAAACCTGGTCTTAACATGGCAAAACGATGAGAAATGCTTTATTTCTCCTCGTTGTTGCTGTTTGTAGGTGTGCTCCATTGTGCAGCACACATAGAAACAGCAAAACACCATGAATGATTGTTTATGTGCAGGAATGTGTCCCTTCCTGCACATAAATATAATTTTTAAAAAATGACAATTTGCAACTTCTATGTGTGCTGCACAATGCAGTACACATATAAGTTTTGAATCGCCATTTGTGATTGTTTATGTGCAGGAAGAGACACCCTCAACGAAGAGCAAGGGGGCCTGCGTTGGTGCTAGGCAGCTTAACTTAGCGCCAGCGCTAGGGAAAAGGCAGGGATGTACAGTATCTTTGCAAATACGGCTCATCCCTGCTTTTGTGGAATTGAGGTGCGTGGCGTTAACATTTTGTGCTTAACGCCACACTCCACCATTTCATTTTAACTATGCCCCCAAGATTTCTTACTTTGGTTCTGATAGGCAGTTCCCCCCCAAAAATGCATTGTGAGCTCATTTTTATAGCCGGTGGGATGGGCCTAGAACAAGGATTTCTCTGTTTAACGCATTTCGTTTATGAACTTTATTGTCCCATCTGTCACCCATTGCCTTTAATAAGATATACAACAGAGGGAATGGACCTATATCGCCAGGGACCTGTGGATATATATCTGTGGCTTGCTATCCAAACAAAAGTAGAGGTGATGGGCAAGGAGGAGGCCCTTAATGGGTTTTATGTTAATGTTGAAAAATTCAGCGGACAGTGGTGTGCTTTATGGGACTTTGTATGTGGCATGTCTGAGAGGGAATAATAGGCTGATTAGTCTTGCAGTTTCGGTTTGGTTATTCAGGACAGAACAACTTGAAAGCATTATCTTTTATGTTTACCAATAACGGAGACAGCAGAAAAGGATTTTGTAATCTACAATATTGATTGTGACCAATAGTCTAAGAGGACAGGTATACTAAGTGATCTTTGGCATTTCTGTTATGTCAACCAATGCAGTGACTAGGGTTGTCTCTGTTCCATGAAGCAAGCACATTCTAGGATTTGGGGGCTCTCTCATATTTGGTGGGTGCTTATAAGGCACTGCAGCAAGACAGTAACAACCACTTTAGGCACTTTGAATAGCCATGGTAAGCAGCGATGGAGCAGAAGCAGCTTTGGACGAGTGCATCTAGACGTCCTTTGAGAAGAGGTGTTACCAGACATGTAGAAGGGTGGCTGTCAATAAAGGCTGTTTTTGGAATGTATAGTATGTCTGCAGGCACAACAATAGCAACATTTCATTGCTGGGTCAAAGACATTTTTGAAGATGATTGAGCAACGTGGCTAATGGGAAGCGGAGACCATTGGGTCCTTCTGTAGGGGGCCCTTGAGGTGTGATAGTGGATGCATGTATGATGAGAAGCATGGCTATTTTAGTTTTATGAACTTTAGACCGATTAATGGTTTTGTGGTATTTATTTTCTCAGTCGGGGTGGAAGAGAACATTATATCTGCTACACTGATGGCCAGATGACCCCCATATTCAGGGATCACCACTGGCTCCGTGATCCCTGTACCTTCAGAACAACTGATGTCATGGCAGTTCCTTTGAAGGTACCAACAGTTTGGTGGACGACTTCTGTTGGTTTTGATGTCTGGCCCCCAAATGTTTTGTTTTTCAAAAACAAACCATCAAAGTGAGTTTGTTTCTGAAAAGCAAATAACTAATGACACCCAGGGAGACTTTTCTCAGGGTCTGGGATTATTATTTAAAATGTTCTCCTCATCGCCACAAGGTCTTCCATGGCAGTGGCAGACAAAAGCAGAGGACATCAGACCATCAGCCCTAACTAGGAGAGAGGATGTGATGACCTTACTCCAACAGGCAGCGATCTATCACCTTTTTGGAGTAAGCTTTCCAATAATAAAGACAATGGGGGCAACACCGATGGAAAGCTGATGGTTTTCCAGCCTCTAAATAGGACGGGTAATAAAAGAGTTTGGAAGGCAGGTTACTCCTTTATGTTTGTAATTGAGTATCCTGTTTGCCAAACTCTAAATCAGACCCATTGGCTATGAAGAACTAAGTGTGGTGTGCTTTAGAGTTTCTAGGTTTAGGGAATGGCAGCGGCTCTGTTAGGGAGCAGACACACATTTGTACTACCTTGAAGAGTTCACAGCATCTGTTGATATCTTCTTTTCTCTCCCCTCTGAAGTATTCTCTTTTAGCTTAGTAGCTTAAATTTTGTTAAGTGCCAACAATATCTGAGGATGTAGATTGAGTTGAGTTTTTCAGCCAGCTCCTTTCAATTTACTGGGATTTTAGCATGATTGTTTTTCATTTTCCAAAAAGGGGTGCAATTGTCAACCCACTGTGAATTCAGCCTTGCCGAATGCTGAATGTTTTTATGAGAGTTTGTGGTAATGTTACAGTGTTAATACATAGCTCCCCCGCTTGAGAGAGAGCACCTTCGAGCACTACTGAGGGGGAACCTCAAGGTCTTATTCTGTAGAAAAAAGTTTTTTTCAACACACGATGGTGTTAGTCCAACATTCACAGTTTATTAAACTCTCAACATGTTCTTGGTTTAACATAAATCACTGGATAGTTGGTATTCAATATATCTTAATCAGCGAAGCATTGTTACACATGATAGCAAATCCCGATGCATTTCGGGCCACGCCCTTCCTCAGGGGATTACTCTACAAGCAAAAAACAGAAATATATGGAATCAGCTAAACATTCTCAAACTGACAAATTCAAAGAAAGAATAAATACTACAAATGAACTATGTGGGAGAAAAAGCATCACTAAGCAAAATCAGGCAGTGAGCGACCAAAAATATAGGAAGAAACACAAACGTGTATGAACTAGCACTCCGGTTGGAATCACCGGGCAAAAATTAGCCTCTAAGTTTCCCTTGTTAACCCCAGGTCAATAACAGCATAAATCAAAAAAGCAGGGTACACATGCGTTAAGCGCGTAGATACAACAGACAACGCATACCAAAAATGAAACGGCTATCGGCTTGCTAGGTAACATATAAAAATAATCAGGGTCCCAGGAGGGTACTTACAATAGCGTAACTATGCTAGAACTCCGCGGAGTTCCGTGTGGCAGACAGTGAACTGAACTCGCGGTTAAACAGCAGAGTAAACAAGCAAAGAGGAATCAACATAGTAAAAGGACTGGGATAGGGAACGCTATTGTGGGGGCCATGATGTAACGTGCAAGTCTCACAAGTGTCAAATGAAAAGCATAGAAAAAATACATTCAAACAACAAAACTCATCTGTAAAGGCACAAAAAATGAGGAAATGTAAAACAGTGAGAAGGTCACAAGTAACATTGAAATTCCATGCGGTCATTTAACCCATTGGGGCACCATGGTGGACATAAATCGGATCCAGAAATGTTCTCTTTTTAGTAACGTGTTCTTGTTATTCATAGTCACCTTGACTTGTTCCAACACTTGGAATTTCAGCTGAGCCACACTGTGTCGATTCTCATGAAAATGTGTAGCCACTGTGGATTTCAAGTTCTGAGTTCTAATGTTACTCTTGTGTTCAAGGATCCTGACACGGATCTTTCTTTCAGTGTGACCTATGTAACATTTCCCACAGGGGCATTTTAATAGATAAATGACATTACTACTGTTGCAAGTGGCATTGACTCGTAGTTTAATTGGATAACCTTTCATGGGATGGTTGGTCATATTACCTGGAATGCAGTTGTTACAATTACTACAGTTGTAACAGGGTTTTAAACCTTTGTACGTCATCTGAGTGTCTGTTGCATTGGGTTTTGTCAAACTTTCTTTTAGGTTTCTACCTCTGGTGAAAGCAAACATTGGAGGTTGGCTGAAAAGGCCCTGAAAGTCTGGTTCCATGGACAAGATGGGCCAATGTTTACGAAAGATACGTTGAAAGTGGTTGGAAATCACAGAATATTTCGAGACCACCACCATGCGGTCTGTGTATTTTATGGGTTTCAACTGGAGAAGTTCTCTCCTCGTTACTTTCTCACTTCTATCCACAGCCAAATCCAGGATCGGTGGGGGGTATCCCCGTGCCTTTAATCTCTCTAGCATGATCTTGATCTCTTTTTTGCTCTCTTGTTCATTAGAAACAATTCGTTTAACCCGGAGTAGTTGAGCATAGGGTAAATTGTTTCTCAAACCTAGACGGTGAAAACTTTTGTAGTGCAACGTGGAATTCCTATCAGTAGGCTTACGGAAGATGGTGGTGGACCAATCTCCCATCTCTCTGTGTATCTCCACATCCAGATAATGAACACATGTCTCATTGTATTCCCATGTGAATTGGATACGATTGTTGATGTTATTCCAGGTCATCAAAAAGTCAGCCAGTGTATCTGTGGAGCCTCCCCACAGCAGAAAGATATCATCAATATATCTCAGGTATAATCTTCCATGCTCTAACCAACTAGCTTGATTGAGAATGTGTGTCTCCTCGAATTGTTTCATGAAGATATTCGCATAGCAAGGAGCTGCGCAATTTCCCATGGCCGTACCATTCAGTTGATGTATCCATTTGTCCTGTGCCAAGAAGTAGCTGTGGTAAAGTGTGAACATAGTTAATTCGATCAGGAACACTTTCAGATCCGGATCGAGATCAGATGCAGTTAAACGTGTTCTATGGCTTCTATGCCCCAATCGTGGGGGATGGAGGTGTAGAGAGAACAAACGTCGACTGTACACATGATGAGTTTTGTGTTTTTTAACTCTTCCATGCAGGATTCCAGCTTCAAGAGAAAGTCCGTAGTGTCTCCTACATATGACCTTGTTTTGAGAACGAAAGGTTGAAAATACTTGTCTAAGAATTTTCCAGTGTTCTCATGGATGCTGCCTTTGGTGGAAACAATAGGTCAAAATGGCGGTTTTGTGGGGTGCTTGTGTATCTTGGGTAACATGTACAACACAGGTGGTTTGGGGTTAATAGGTACCAGATATCTTCTTGTTTTATCGTTGATGGTGCCATTGTCAAAGGCTCTATTGATGATATGTGTTAAACTCGTCGAGAACTCCCGAGCGGGGTCCCCCGGCAGAACATTGTATGTGTTAGTATCCAAAATGTGAGCTTCCATTTGGTTTTCGTAGAAAATGGTGTCCATAATCACCAGGGCACCGCCCTTGTCAGCGTTCTGACAGATGATGTTAGGATTGTCAGCCAGTTTTTTTAGAATGTTTCTTTCAGTCTTAGACAAATTCCCATGTTTCAAAGATTGTTGGAATGGTAAACTAGCAATCTCTTGTTTAATCAAGTTCTCGAAAGAGTCAATGATCTTATGCCTTTGTGGTGCCATAAAAGTGCTGTGTGGGCGAAGTCCTCGAAGCATGTCTTCTTCTTGTGGTGGCTGATGTTCTGAAAAAAATGTCGTAGTCGGATGTTCCGTACCAGTTTGAAGGCACTGACTTCTAACTCTAAAGTATTGGTTCGAGTGGTGGGCACGAATGATTGCCCCTTTTGGAGGGTGTTGATCTGTTCCGTGGTTAATTGTGAGGAAGAAATATTAATAACTAAGTTGTCGTCAGAACTCATCGTCGTTTGTTGCTTCTCTTGCCCCTGATGGCGGGCGGTGTTGTTTTTTCTCTTTCCTCGACGGGTTTTTCCCTTCCGGGATCTGGTGGATGATCCTGGCCTTGTTCTAAAAAATGAACCGCAGATTCAGTGGAAGTGCTTTGTGTCTGCGACTCTGCATATGTTACAGTGTTAACATGGGTGATGTTTTCTGTCAGAGCTATTTGAAGGTGGTAGTTTTATTTATTTGATCAGAAGATGGGGTTGTGATTTTCTCTCTTTATCGTGGGAGTGGAGCACACTGCTTTATGTGTTGGGGAGGTAATTAAAGGCTGTTTTAAATGGAAACTTTTGTGGATGATGGAGAGAGCCTTGATAGTAATTCAGACCTTCATTGGTAGTTGCTTATTTCCCCACTTCATATGTTATGTTATGTTATATTAACTTATAGCGCGCACGGCTACTCAAGAGTGTTCAGGCGCGGAACCAGCGAGGTACGGGCAGGAAGCTCCAGGGATAAAGATGTGTTTTCAACTTCCTCTTGAACACAACTGGATCCTGGATGGTGCGCAGGGCAAGAGGAAGAGCATTCCATGCAACCCCCGCTTTTACTGCAAATGAACTGCCCCATATCCTCTGCGAGGGACCTGAGCATTACATAAGGAGGAGGATCGCAGGGAGCGCCTAGGAACATAGAAAGAAATACGCCTCTGTAAGTAAAGAGGACCACAGCCGTGGAGTGCACAGTGGGCCAAAGTTAGTAGTTTGAATTTGACTCTATCCACTATGGGGAGCCAGTGGAGAGAGCGCAGCTGTTGACGAGCACTGTTCCTAGCCGACAGGCCCAGTAGAAGTCTGGCTGCCGTATTTTGAACCACCTGTAACTTCTACAACAGGTAGCCCGGAATACCAGCATAAAGGGCATTGACATAATCCAGCTGTGACAGAATCAATGCACAAGTGACCGATTTCCTCACTGCCAGTGGTAAAAGGGGAAAAAGTGATCTGAGAGTTTTAAGCAGGCCAAAACAACAGCCAGTCAACTTTTTATGTGTATCGAGAAGGAAAGCCCTTCATCGAACCATACCCCCAGATTTTTGGCTGGCTTCCCTGATGGTGTAGGTAATGGAAACTCCGGAGGCCAGAGTTGCTCTCCAAACTTAAGGGGGTTTTCCCAAATAGCAGAATCTCTGATTTTTCTTCATTGAACTTAAGCTGTGCTTCTGCCAGCCATTTGAAGATGGAAGATAGGCAATGTTGAGCCAGTAGTACAGAGTCAGCATCTTTGTTCCAAGTAAAAAGCAGATGAGTGTCGTCAGCATAAGCCATCACCTTAGCCCCCAGCTCCTCCGCCAAATAAATCAGAGGAGTAATATAGATATTAAAAAGAAGGGGGCTAAGTGAAGAACCCCGGGGGACTCCTGTTGTTACTGGCTGAGAGGAGGAGGAAGACGGTGGAATACAGATTTGCTCAACCCGCCCTTGCAAGAAGGACCAGAGCCAGCCCCACACAGCACTCGTCAGACCAAACTTGGCTAAACGTGACAAGAGAAGTGAGTGTGGGACCGTGTTGAACGCTACCGAGAGGTCAAGCAAGATTAATGCCGCTCTCCCGCCGGTGTCCAAACACTCCCGGATGGCCTCCGTCACCTCGATCAGCACTGTTACAGTACTGTGGGACGCCCGGAACCCCGATTGGTCTGGATGCAGGAGCGCCTCCCTTTCCACAAAGTCGGTGAGTTGTCTATTTACCACCTTCTCACACACCTTTGCCAAAGCAGGAAGGAGGGATATTGGCCGGTAATTCCCCGGACACAAAGGGACCAGTGACAGCTTTTTTAGGAGAGGCAAGATCTTAGCCTCCTTCCAAGCCTGTGGTACCATCGCTTTCTGGAGGGACTTATTAATGATGGTATTCACTTCTGAGTTAATAACCCCTGCAGCTGCTGCCAGTATCCTGGCAAGACATGGGTCCAAGGGCGAACCAAACTTTAACCCCTTGAAGATTTTAAGGCAGTCCAGTGGGTTGACTTGCCCAAATGCCGACAAGGAATGAGCTGTGCCAACAGGTTGACACTCCAAGGAAGCCTCCATTCTGATGTCACAGGGAGTAAAAGCTGCTTGTTTCGCCCAGATCTTATCCCTGAAAAAGCAGGAGAGGGTGTTACACCAGTATGGAGAGGATGGCAACACACTTGCTTGTGCCAGAGGGGGCGTGAAGCTCTGAACAATAGCAAAAATGTCCTTAGTGTCGTTACTGGCTAATTCAAAACGGGCTGAGTAGAATTGACCTTTCGCCAATGTAATGGCTGCACAGTATGTTTTCTGCTTATCTCTGAGCTTCTGCTTGTCAGTCGGGCAATACTCACCCCTCCGCCAGGCCCGCTCAAGAGTCTTACAGTCATGTTCCAAGGCTTTAAGGGGTGGGTTGAACCATGGTTTGGATGGAGATTCCCTAGCCAACCTGGTGGAGCATTGTAGGGCCACCATAGCAATTGCCTTTGAGATCCAGCTAGAAAACCCAGCCAAACGCTCCTCAATCTCCCCTACCAGGCTAGGCCTAGAAGCTTCCAAGGCCATATTAAATTGAAGTGGGTCAATTTTACCAAAGGCTGATTCAAGACATGAGCGTGCTAGAGGCTCTGTATTAGACACTTCCCACGAGAAAGTGGGTTATAAAATGGTCCGACCAGGTGACCGGGCAAGGGGCCCTTAAGGAGATAGGGAAGTTGGTACAGATAGGCAAGTGTATGTCTGGCTTGATGAGTCGGAAGGCTGACATGCTGGGGAAGCTGAGCCAGATGTAAAATATCCAGCAGGTCATGCGGATCCTTTCTGTCCACTTGATCCTAATGGATATTAAGGTCACCCAGGACCATGTAGTGGGCAAATCAGACCGCCCTGGTGATAACAGCATCCCTTCAGGCCTGGAGGAATGGTCCAGCTGGTCCGGGGCGCCTATATATTAACCAGTTTAGCGCAGCAGCAATTTCGCCGAGCTGCGAACTTTCGATTGCGAGGGCAGGGCCGCGTCACCCAACGGACGTGCGCAGCACTACCGAGGTAGTGCTCGCGGCGGCAGTTGGACGACGAACGCACGCAAGGGGTTAAAGAGCCTCCTAATGTAAAATGGGCTGAGAAGCGAATACTGAAGTCAAGAGCCACGCATCCACCCTATGAAGTTTCATCTCCCTGCGGAGATCCCACTTGTTTTTTAATAAATAATAGCAACACCACCCCCTCTCCCCTCCGGGCGATCCACTCTACAGATCTTATAGCCCATTGGAGTTGCAAGGGTTACAATCGGATCTGAAGAGGGATCCAACAAACTCTCAGTTACAAAAAGCAGATCAAGTGAATTGTCCTCTAAAAGATCAAAGACGTCTACAAGGTGTTTCCTGAGAGAACGTGAAATTGAAGAGCAGTTTGGCACACTTTGGTTAGTTGCAACTTACTCTGTGGCAAAAAGATTAATCTTTCTTGTGTTTTGAGTGCTGGTGGGTGGCTCCCTCTGACCCTCGGGAGTGAACTAAATAACTGAAAATTTGCACTGTTAAATTAATAACAGTTTTCCCAACTGGCAACTCCTTTGAGACTCTGTCCCCAAAAGTAATCATGAATATACATATTTTTTCTTTGCTGAAAATGAATACAGTAAACTATTGTGTTCTTCCAGGTTCAACTATCTTGTGATTTTAATTAATCATCATTGTTACCTCACAATGGTTCCATCCAATATAAATTGTATCATTATTCATCTCAAATTTACATTTCACATCAGTACATTAAGAACCATGCGTACTAGAGAATTGCGAATCCCTATGCATTTCGGGACAAAGCCCTTCATCAGGGGAAAAATGTGTAATCTGAAAAAACTGAAAAAACAAAGTATTGTTGTCCAAGAATGTCTACTGCCCCATGAGCTGACACAAAAAAATTAGAGGTGACGTACCGTGAATTTAATTAAAAAGAATGTGGTGGTAATTTCGTGCATGGGTTACTAACTGAAAGGTAAATCAAAAAACAAGTGACTCTATAGCCGTTTAGATGTGAACGTGGGTATGATTGTCAGGCACGTCAGGAAAGGAGTGCTCTCTAGATGGTGATTTTGCCAGTTTATACACGTCTGTGCTCACCGACATACAAGCCTTTCCGATGCGCAGGTGAACTTTTTTTTTAAAAAGCAGGTGAAAAAACAGGGTGTCCATATGTTAATGATATTATCAAAATTGTAAAAGCATTCCTGTGGATATGTGTTCACGAACAGAACTAACAATCTGTGCAACGATTGTGACTTTAACTAAGAAACATATCACGAAACGTTTCTGCAAGAATAAGTAGCTAAATTAGTTTTTTTCTTACCGCGTATGAAACGCCCAAAGTCCTACGAGTCTTAAGTCCCATGAGCCATGGTAAGTCGTGCCAGTGTTCACGCTTATTTCAAATAACATCAGATGTTCGCGCTAAACAGAAACGAGTCTCCTGAGGGAAATTAACAACGGACAAAATCTGTCGCCCATCTTGTAGTGACTGTTAGTGATAGCTCCTGCCTATTCTGTGCGATTATCATGCAATGAAGTGAAAAGTGTAAAACACATCACAGAGAGGTAGATTAAGAAGCGACAGACAAAGAATCAATGTTCCTGGAAGAACTGACAGCACACCGAGTACATCAACGAACATCACAACAGGGGCTCCTTTTTTAGAGAGAGGCCGAACCGCAGACGCCAAACCCGGAGGGGTAGAGGCAACCAAAGACTCAAATCTACCAATCGCCCAGTCAACACGGAGAAAAAGAACTTGATCATCAATATTTCCAACTCCACCTTATCTAACCTTCAAACAGCCACATTACAAAGAGGTACGTCATTTGTACCAACTTACAATTCAAATGAACTCGAGAGTCAGTTTTTACAAATTCATAAGGAACCTCAGGCTAGAAATTTTTATTAACAACATTGTTCCCCAGATGACTGTCATCACAGAAGATACACTAATGGGTTTAAGAAGCAAAAGTACTTTTACGGCACCCATAAGTCACAAAATATTTGACTCTTATGAAACCATCCCGATGAATGAAATTAAAGAACTGTTCAAAAAACCCATCTCAAAAAGTACAAACTTCAGCATTAAAGAAAAACAAGCCATCAACCAATTTATTAACAATCAGGACATCAGATGTTGCAAGGCCGACAAAGGTGGTGCTCTCGTAATAATGGACTCTAAGTTCTACCAGCAAAGCGTTAATGACCATGTTTATAACACAGAGCTATACATGAGACTACCCCAGAATCCAACAGTACAGTTCGCAAGAAACTTAAAGACCATCATTGATGACATTGTACTATGGGCACAATTTCTGAGAAAGACCAAAAATATTTGATGCAGGAATATCCAAAGAGCCCAAGTTTGAATTTGCTTCCTGAAATTCATAAGGATTTAAATAAACCACAGTTTCGCCCAATCCTATCAACTAAGAGATCCATCCATGAACCTAAAAATCTTTCTGCTGGAATTACTCGAATTCACACTATACCACAGCTATTTTGAATGGAACAATTATTTTTCTTTGCAACTAGTCGGTACTTCTATGGGCAATTGTGCAGCCGCCAGCTATGTAAACCTATTCATGTATCACCTTGATTTGGACAACATCCTGAGCAATCCCAGATGGTGTGATAAAATCTTCAAATACTGGCGCTACATTGACGACATTTTTTTTATATGGTAGGGTCCTCCAGATGAGATAACAGTTCATTACATTTATCAACAACATTGATGTCCACATCCGATTTGCACACACTGTTAGTATGGAGAGTATAGCATTCCTCAATGTTCTGGTTACCTGCCACAACAGCAAGATTGGAACAGATGTATACACCAAAACAACTGACAGGAATAATACTTTGCATTTTGACAGTTGTCACCCAATATCTTTAAAAAGACATTTACCATACTTGCAGATGTTAAGAATGAAAAGAATCTCTTGACAACTGAGTGCCTACACAAATAACCAAAGCAGGATGCTCACAAGGTTTAAAGACAGGAAGTATCCAAACGTGGTTCTTGATGCGGCAAAAGCAAGGGTAGAAGCAACCAATCGGGAAGATCTACTAATTTCCCATGAAAGAGAAACGACCAGTAACAGATCGATCTTTGTGTCAAAATTTTCGACCATAAGTTACCGGGTAAAAAAAATCACATTGAGGAACTGGCCTGCGATAAAGGATGAACCCGACTTTAATGGTGTTTTCAATTTCACACCATTATTTGCATACCAACTCTCCAGAAACATTAAGGACCAACTAGAGGCTACACCTCAACAAAAAAACATCACGTACAAGGGAACTAGACCATGTCTCAACTGCAGTCACTGTAACAATATCATTCGCGCCAACAACTTGAGTCATCCTACAACGGAAAAAAGCACTAGATTGTTTACGAATGCCACCTGTGAAACAAAAAATCTTGTTTATTTGCTTAAATGCACGTGCAGGCTTCCGAACATAGGTAAGACTGAAAGAAAAATGAAAATCCGATTGACGTAACACAAGAGCACAATAAGAAATCAAGTTATGAAAGCACCAGTAGCTGCACATTTCATCACCCAAAAGCACAATGTAAACCAGTTAAAATTCTTGATATTGGAGGTTGTTACAGCGAAAGAGGGTATGGATAACAGGAAAAAACGTTTACAGCGCGAACTGTATTGGATTAAAAAGTTGGACTCTTGTTACCCAAAGGGTCTCAATGAACGCATGGAATACAGCTGTTTCCTATAATCATTTACCAATGATTCAACATGTTTAAAGGACTATTCTTGTTGTTTGATGATCATTTTGTAGTTTGATCCACTTAATGCATGCCACCAGATTGGTGTTTTTTCTTTTCACCAATTTTAACACATGCAATATTCTTCTTTTTTTCAAGAAAAAAATGTTTACTTTCTACACATTATTCCAATCGCATGATCCTAATTCTAAGATGGCCGACCCTTAGCGTTCTCGTCCTTTGTTTATTTTTAGTGGAAGGTACACTCGAGTCGCTAGATCACAACCTTTTTCACGTGCCCCTTTTTTAGGTGCGCCTGACCATCAACACCATCCACTTTACATTACATGGTGGAGTTCGCTTTTAATTGAGTTTAACACCTTTCACTTCATTGCATGATCATTGCACAGAATAGGCAGGAGCCACCACTAACAGTCACTACAAGATGGCCGACAGATATTGCCTGTTGTTAGTTTCCCTCAGGAGACTCGTTTAGGTTTAGCGCGAACGTCTGATGTTATTTGAAATCAGCGCGAACACTCGCCCGACTTGCCATGGCTCGCAGGAATTAAGAATCGTAGGACTTTTGACGTTTCATACATGGTAAGAAAAGAACTCATTTGGCTACTTATTCTTGCAGAAACGTTACGCGTGATACGTTTTGATCCAGCGCCCCTATAGAAAATATGTTATAACTACGCCACCCAACTCCACAATACTCACCATTAATCATAAAACATTCACAAGGCCCATAAACTAACGTGACATATTTTTGAGCAACTGAATCATGTGACCTAATTAATAAAACCTATTCACATAATATATATACATTTATATACAACTGCAGTATAATGATTTCACCATGGATTTATAAAACTCAGCATTTAATTAAGTCACTCAGGCAAATGGATCAACTGATAGTAACGAGACTGTGAAATAACAAGGCCAGCTTGTCTTTTCAAGAATCTTATTTATTAACTATTTATTCGAAGAAAAGTGCATTTTATTTAGAATCTTTTTATTTTAGCAGCATTATCTGAGGAATTGCAAATTAGTCCGTCAGTTTCAAGCAAAATCAAGTAACATGTTAAATAAAGATTAAACAGTTTTCCATCACCTAAGCCCTATTTTCCCTGTCTAAAACTCACTTTGCCTAAAGAATATAAGGTAAAAGTCATTTAACCCTATTGATCCTTACGTGCTCCAAAGAGTCCGTCAGCACGTCACGCCCAACTGGATTCGGAAAGCAAGAAGCGCCCTCCCTCCAAAAGGGGTCAGTTTTTATTCCTTTTTCCCTAACTAATCTCACTAAATGTAATCTTTCTTTCCTGCCATCCAAAGTTCTTATTGGATGACAGACGTCAACCCACACAGTGTCATCGCCTTTCGAAGCCGGATTCAAACTTTTCTCTTTGAGTCTATTGTCCTTCATTCACAAGTCACGCAGCTTCCTCAAAAATGAAAAATTTGTAAATGACAGTCCGTGACTTCCTTAGCTTGGCAATCTCTACTGGCTACCGTCCTTGAGTTTGGTCCATCCAAGAGCACAAATAGTACATTTTTCAATGGAACTTGCATTTTTAAAACGTGATAAAACTTTTCCACACAGGCTCTTGCTCTTTTCTGGACAGGACTCGACAACACCACGTTAAAGTCGTGCTAGGCCTCAAACCTCTTTCTCATTAACTAGTATTCAAACAAACACAAAAGAATAATTAATGCAAGAATTAGAAATCATTCTGTTACCCACCCACCTTTGCTAATTATTAACCCATTAATAAATATTACCTAGCCAAAGCGTTTTAGAAACAAACAGAATAAGCCTCACAAAGACAAAAAGACAAAACATGAGCACACGAAAATAAGCACATGCCATTAATTAAAACAGCCGCAATTAATTCTGACTTAACAATAGACAAGATTAGTTTATTATTTTCCACAAACAAGCATTTGCAACAAAAAAAAGCACATATATGAGCACAGATGTTAATCCCCATGTATCGTGTTTTGCAGTTTTAATCTAGGTTAGTTAATAATATTCATTCCACACACGTTAATACAATTATTTTTATTATGGGAGTTTAACTTTGCGAGCTAAAACAAAATCTCGCTCCATCAACTCCCTCATCTGGTGATTTCAAAATCATCAAACCATACCCAAAAATTTAGCAAACATTTTATCCCAAAGATGAACATGCTTTGATTTTCACTGTGTTAGTATTTCTAAAGTCTTGTCTCAGCTGTTGGTCTGCAACTCTCATATTGAGTTCTATGAAACTCTTCCAGTTCTATTTCTCTCTCCTGTTCCTTTTTAAGCTTATAAAATCTCTTCTTTTCCCTCAAGTATTTCTTTCTCTTGTGTAACATGCAACTGATCTTCAACAACAGTATCACAAAGACTATAACTAATAAAGGTGTCAGTATTTTGCCAAGAATTGAACCACCAATCTCTTGAAACCAGGTTTTGATTGCTTCAAAACTCTTGCTCAGACGTTCTGAAAAATCATTCTCTTCTAAGGGAACAATCTCTGATTGCAACTCAGTGATGTTTTTAATATACATCTCAATATTCTGACTCTGGTCAGGAATATAGGTACTGCAGTGTTGGACATGTAAAATGCCACGAACTCCTCCCTCTTTTGCTAGCAGAATGTCTAAAGCAAGACGATTCTGCATTACCATGGTCCGTATAGCAATGAGCTCAGTATCCACTAATTGAAAGCCACTTGCTGTATCAGTTGACACCCTGTTAACAATTGTGGACAATTTTCTGATTCTTCCTGCATCCAGGGTTATACCCACTAAAGGTATTACTGCTTGAAAGATGTCTCCCAAAATTTCTGTGAAACTCTCTCTTTTGAATCTATTTAGATGATTGCTGATTACAAATGAACCTTCTGCATTTCTGTCAACATGAAATATTTTTGGAAAAACAAATCCAACAAAGCACGTTCCATACCAATGGTCTGGGAGGTTGTAATAAGCTTTGTCTCGACATACAAAATAAATACCAGGGAAGATTGGATCCTTGCCACCTTTAAATCCCCAACCCCCATGATTTGATAAGTGTCCTCACAATGACTTGCACCCACAAAATAATTATCAAACAAAGTGTTATCTCTCCTGATACAGAATTTCCCACTAATTGGTTTGTCAATGTGGATTGCAACATTTTCAAAAGTTTTACCATTAAGTTTTTCATCCTCTGACTGCCAGAACTTAGATTATGTCTATTTGAGTATCTCATTTCTTTTATAAATTGCTCTTCTCTCCTCAACTAAATTCAGGAAAGACTTTTCCTCAGATCTCAATTTACAAGTCAAATTGTTTTTAAAAGCATACTCATAGGTGAGTTCATTTGTCACAATGAAAAATTCCCTCTTCTGTTTGGCTTGTTTGTGCTTATTTAGGCTTTTCTCAATTTTCAGGTTTGCAAAAATCTCGTAATAATATAAATAGTAATATTCTAAACGACCAGTTTGATCAAATAAGCTAGCTATTACACTACAGGTTATGCCATAAGTAAGAGGAAACATATTATAAGTATCCAGCGCCAAGACACCCACGGGTAAAAGTTGCCCTTTATAAATTTTAAAAATAAATAAATAATAAATAAATAACTCCCTCTGAAAAAGAAGCAGGCAATTTCACACAAATGTAACAGTCTTTGACTTCCATGACCTTTACATATTCAGCCAGGAGTCTTGAAAAAGTATTACTAGAAAAATTACCAACAGATCTATCTTGATGAATCTCTGGATTGTGATCAATAACTCTGTTAGTTTTGCCTGTTGCACTATGTTTATCTTGTTTAACTAAAGCTTTGCTCGTCATATTGACCTTATACATCTCCTTGTCAATTCCAAAAGGGAAAATGACAGCTAAAACTAACCAAAGCAAGATTATTAGGACCACACAAATCAAAGACATTTTACAGCATCTCCTGAAAATATAACATCTTGAATTGTTATTAATAAAAGTGTAAGGCATTTTCACTCTATTAACAAAGCCTTGCAAAGAAAACAAAAATCAAAAATTTACAATTTCTTAAAATTTCTAATTTCTAAACCCCCTTTTTAATTTTTTTTTTTTTTTTTTTTAGAAAACCCCACTTTCTAACAGCTTTTCTTTGACCTTGCGTCTTACATCAATGTGTTTTTCCAGCTAACACAATTTCTTCAACCTTGTGTCACCTAACACAATTTCTTCAGCCTTATGCCAAAAACAAAACCCCTAAATTTTAACAGAAGATACTTCAATCGTTATCACTATTGTAATCTATTTCTACTACTGTTAACCTCTACTACAGGAGGAATACCAATATAGGTCCATTCAGGAGACTTATATTTTTGGTTTGGTTTCACAACTCTCTTTGCCCTACTACTAATGACTTCTATTTTTTTTCCTGTTTCCTGTTTCAGTTTTCTTTTCAGGATCATCTCTTTGACTTGTTATTTCATTTATCTGCTCCCTTGATCTGTTTACCAATTTGAATTTCAGGCCTTTATTTTTTCTTGGCCAGTTATCACCTTTTCTCAGTAATTTCTTCTTTGGCTCAGTCACATTACACTCTGCTCTCCAAGCTCTTTTTCTGAATTTTCTTATATCAGATTCTTCATCACTCTCTTCAGATTCTGTATCTGATACTTGAAACTTGTATTTAGGACTTTCTTTACTCGGCAGCTTCACTCCGTTTGGAACATCATCTTTATAGCTGGTACTTGGTAGTTCGTCTTCTTCTTCTTCTTCAATTACCTTCAACTTCCCAGTTTCAGATTTTCTGTTCCTGCTTTCAGAGCTTCTTTTCTGCTTTTCAATACTCTCCTGGTCTTGAATCACGACTTGATCAAACTCTTTTTCTGCTTCTTTTTCTAGCACATCTTCATCATTTTCAGAGTCTAGTATCACAATTTCCAAATCTTTTTCATCCAATGCTTGATTCGCATTTGAACACTCCAGACGCCGACCTTCTTGTCGAGCTTCAGGATCTGGAATTTTCTCAGGTTTTTCTTCAGAATCTGAATCAGTAGTGGTCTCACTTTCTTCGTCAGGATTTTCAGGTGGAGGTACACGAATAGTATGACTCGCGTGAATCCACCTCTTCAAACCCTTACACTTCACTGCATTTGTTGTGACAAGAATGACTTGCCTTGCTTTTTGCCACCTGGGTACTAGACAGTTTCTTGTTCGATGAACTTTTGTCCTCACCCAGTCACCTGGTAAGAGATCATGTGCTTGCTCTTTTTGTCTTGTTTGTACTTCAGTTCCCACCTGATGGAACCCAGAAGTCATGACGTCAGACATATTTTTGCAATAGTCCATAATGGCGCTATCATTTATTGTCATCGGCTTTCCTACTGGAATAAATGCTTGTCTCATGACTCTGCCCATGATGATGTCATGTGGGCTTAGACCTGTCTTTTTATCAGGAGTACTTTTTAGTGACATCAAAACAAGAGGAAGTGCGTCAGTCCACTTCATACCTGTAGCTAAACACATTTTTCCGATCCTATTTTTAATAGTACCGTTCACTTGCTCAACAACACCTGATGCTTCTGGTCTGTATGCGCAATGCAGTTTCTGTTCTATACTCAAAGCTTCACAAACCATTTGTAACATTCTGTTTTCAAAATGTCTTCCTTGATCAGTTTCCACAGTTACCGGAAACTGTACCTAGGTATAATTTCTCTTAGAAGTAATTTTGCAACAGTAACTAAGTCATTGTGTCGTGTGGGAAATGCTTCAACCCACCCTGAAAACAAACAGATTATAACCAACACATAGCGTAGCTTATTGTGTGGTGGCATTTCAATGAAATCCATTTGTAACCTGGTGAAAGGACCCCCCTCCCATCCTATGGTTCCCATGCTTACAACTGTTTTTCTGTTGGGGTTCATTTGTTGGCAAATCAAGCACTGTTGGCAAAGAGACTCTGCAATTATCCTGAACTTTGGGTTATACCAAGTTTGTCTAAATAGCCTAATCATAGAATCTCTTCCTATATGTCCCTGACCATGGTACATCCTAGCCATGTCAGTAATCATGCTGTTTGGTAAAACTGGTCTGTCATCTTTGTACAACCAAATTCCATCCTCCTCTCGCTGTCTGCAACCTGCTTTTAACCAAGTGTCTTTTTCCTCATCATCTGCCTCATCTTGTAAGTCCTCTACTCCCTGCCATGTTTTAACTACAGATGTTAGCATGTGAGCTCAAAATATGTTCATCATCCCTTTCCCGATTAATTGAGTAATTGTTCTTCGCGCAATATTTCGCGATTTCATCTGCATAGGCATTTCCTTTAGTGATAAAATCTTCACTCTTTTTGTGTGCTGCACATTTCACGACAGCAATTTTCTCTGGTAACTGAATGCCATCGATCAATCTCTTGATCAATTTTGCATTTCTGATTGGTGTTCCTGCAGAGGTTAAATAACCCCTTTGAGACCAAAGCTGACCATAATCATGAACAACTCTGTATCCGTATTGGCTGTCAGTTATTATGGTAATTTTGAACTCTTTTGCTCTTTCACATGCACGATTCAAAGCAATCAATTCTGCTACTTGAGCTGAACGAATTCCTTCAAGACATGATGCTTCGATCACAGTAGCAACTGTGCAAACAGAATATGCTGCTCTCAGAAAACCCTCCTCTGTTCTTAAACAAGAACCATCAACAAAGTAAACAAAATCTGACACAGGCAAAGGAACATCTTTAATGTCCTGCCTAGGCTTGGTGCAATATTCTAAAACATCCAAGCACTCATGATCGATGTCATTTTCATTTCTGATTTCTGTTACAGTACCATCAGGCAACAATGTGGAAGGATTTAAATTCACACATCTTGCTATCGAGACATTATCTGATCCCAGAATAACTTTCTCGTATTTTGTGAGCCTATTACTGGTTAAATGCCGCGTTTTGCTTCTGGTAAGTAGAATTTCAACTGAGTGTGGTACATAGACTTTTACAGGAAATCCCATGATAATTCCCTCACTTTGCTCAAGACTCACACTAGTTGCAGCTACTGATTTTAAGCAGCCTGGTAATGCTTTTGCAACAGGATCAAGCACTGCTGAGAAATATGCTATAGGTTTTCTCAGTTTTCCGTGTCTCTGAATTAGAACTGACAATGCACATCCTTCTCTTTCACTGCAGTACAGTTCGAAATCTTTTTCGTAATCTGGCATACCTAAAGCTGGAGCCTCACACAAGCTTCTTTTTAGCTTTTCGAAAGCTTCCATCTCAATTTGTGTGAGAACAATTGGGTCTTTTATATCTGATTTTGTTAGTCTCTGCAGTGGTTTCGCAATTACTGAAAATCCATTAATCCATTGACGACAATAGCCATCCATTCCTAAAAACATTCTGACCTGTCTCTGTGTTTTTGGAGGTTGCATTCCCTGAATCATTTTTATTCTTTCAATTGTCACTTGTCTGATTCCTTTTGCAATTCTGTGACCAAGGTATTTTACTTCTTGTTTGCAAAATTTTAATTTTGAAGGTGATACTTTATGTCCCTCATCTGCTAAATGATTCAACAGAGTAATTGTATCTGTGACAGAGTTATCTCGGGTTTTTGCTGCTACTAGGAGGTCATCAATGTATTGAACCAATGTCGATTTTCCAGGTAACTCTAGATTCTCCAAAGATTTCTTTAACAACTGATTAAAGATAGAAGGACTCTCTGTATACCCTTGAGGGATGCAACACCATGCTAGGAAGCGACTTTGGAACCTAATCGCAAAAATTTGCTGGCTGTCTGGATGCAATAGAACAACAAAGAACGCATTGCAAAGGTCGATGACTGTATACCATTCTGCATCATGCGGAATTTGGTAAAGAATCACTGCTGGGTTTGGAAAAACTGGACAACACGGAACAACTATTTGGTTAACCTATTCTGTACGTTCCGTTTGGCTTTTTGATCCCCATAATCGGTGAATTACAAGGACTGCTTTCAATTTCTTTTAGAACACCCTGTTTTATGAATTTGTCAATTACAGGAATAACACCTTCAATTGTT
This sequence comes from Lissotriton helveticus, assembly GCF_964261635.1. Taxonomy (NCBI): domain Eukaryota; kingdom Metazoa; phylum Chordata; class Amphibia; order Caudata; family Salamandridae; genus Lissotriton; species Lissotriton helveticus. The sequence goes on from NC_136069.1 coordinate 1,295,284,364, forward strand.
TCTGCTTTCATTTTGTACTGAGGAATGTTTGGAAAATCTATTCCCTGCTTTACTGTGATTTTAACTGGATCTACATTTTTCATCAAACCCATCTCACTTCCTGTCAAATCCCAAATTTCAGTTTTGACTGTCTTTTTCAGTTCTTCAGGTAAATTGTCTTTATCAAAATGCAGGAAATAATTTACTTTCCTCTGCTACAACCATTAACATTGTCAATTTGTACAGCCCATCTTCTTCTAGAGTCTCAAGCTCAATGCCCTCCGGTGAACAATATATTTTGCAGTTCATCTTACATAGGATGTCTCTTCCCAGCAAGTTTACAGGACTGCTGTTACAAACTACAAATCTATGTTTGTCTTTAAATTTGCCAAATTCTACTTTCACAGGCTCTGTCAAATCTATTTTAATTTGTTGATTAGCTACACCAACTACTTGGATGCCATCACCAGAGAGAGGCAGGTTTTCAATTTCCACTGATCTAACAGTAGAACGGGTAGCACCAGTGTCCACAAGAAAAGTGATTTCTACATCATTCACTTTACCATTTACATATGGACCAGACTGGTAAACCTCAAGAGTGGCTCCAAGCACACACTCTTCCCCCTCTCTCAGGCACTGTCATAGGTAATCCTCAGAATCACTTCCACCATTTTCTGTCATCAAAAATTGTTGAGAAACATTTGACACATTCACTCTTTGCGGTCTGATTACCTGTTCACCACCATAGAATCCTGTTTCCGGATTGTACCTCTGACCATTCACACAATTTGGAAGGGGTGGTTATGGAATCTGACTCTGCTGATTCACTAACTGTCGCTATAGCTGTTGCTGTAGATTTAGCTCATTTAATTGTCGCTGTAGTTGTTGCTGCAGATTTACATCATTCTGCATCTGTGGATTTAATGATGCATTTTTTAAATTTCTGGGCGGATTTTTACATTCACGCTTCCAGTGTCCAATTTCACCGCAATTAAAACAAGGTAACGTTTGTTTCAGCTCTTCAATATTAACATTAAATTTTGGCTTATTAAAATTACCCTTAAATTTTCCTTCACCCTGATTCTGATTAATATTGACATTTCTGTTCTCTAAATTTGCAATCTGCTGTTCAGCTACTTTCAACTGTGCCCACATTGCTTTTTCCTTAAGCTTCTTCTGCTTTGCATCTATCTCGTCACTGCAGTATTTTGCTTTTCTCAGTATATCATCAACTGAGAGTGATTGCCATCCGACAATACTATTTCTAATCATCTCACCAATTTCAGGTCTCAGACCATAAACACATCTGTAAATAAAGTGGCTCGTGTCCTTTTCACTTAATTTTTCATAGCCACTGTACTGTTTAAAAACCAACAGTAATCTTTCATAGAATGAATGAACTGATTCTTTTGGCTCCTGATTTGTTCTGTCTATTTTAACCCAATCAACTTCTTTCAGGGGAATCTTATTTTTCAACCAGTAAATCCCTTTGTCATATAATCCCATAATTTCTGATGATGGAGCACCTGTTACTGTATCTCGAGCAGGTTCTACTTTTGGCCAACTTACAGCAATTTTACATTCTGTCCAAAGATCTGATGGGACAACAATATCAAAGAATCCATCAAGATCAATCCACAGAACTTTCGACACTTTTATAAATCTATCCACCTGTCGATACCATTCTACGGGCTTTTCTCTCAGCCGAGGAAAATCCTTTGTAAACAACAGAATGTCTTGTCTAGGCCAGGAAACATGCAGAAAACCACCTCCTGCTATTTCTCTCATTGGGTATTGATTAGCCAGCCTTTCTCTTTTTTCTTCCTCTCTTTTCTTTGTCCACTTCACTCTCCATTTGCTCAAATCACCCAATTTTTTAATGTACACAATCAAATCTTTTATATGCACAATTCTTCCCATTGTATTAAAGTGCTCAATCTCTTTTTCGGTAAAGTCTAATCTGTAATGTTTTCCCAAGTTTTTCTGTCTGCTCAAATCAAACTCTAATTCTGCAGCTAATGCTTCTAATTGTTCATATTTATTTTTCGTTTTCCACTGTACACTTTTGCAAATGAATAACAATTCATCATCTTGATAATGCTTCAAATTGTCAGGACCAACTGTGTCAATAATTAATTCCTTCAAATCTGCTTTTAATCTCGCATCATCAAGCTTTGGGGTAGCATCTGTTTTCTCAACACTTTTTTTCTGGGGATTCAGTATCTGACTCTGCACCTGTTGGAGTTCTGCATGATGAATTTTGATTAAAAGTTAAATCAGGCATCATTGTTTTCTCTAGATGAATTTCAGTTAAATCTGAATAAAAATTTTCAGCCACTTTCTGAATTTTTGCATTTAATGGAATAGTTAAACCTGGATTTCTAATTTCTCCCTGATCGAATACAGGTTGAACAGGACCAATCGTTACTGGTACTGTCACTGCTTCCATGCCTTTAGTTAACTGCTGAATTAATTCTTCTTTAGATCGTAAATATTCTGATGTACTTGGAGTTTCCTCAACTCTTCCTGCTCCCATTGAATTTTTAGAAGCCTCATTTCCCCCATTTGGGGTTGCAGGAAATTATATGCACTAGAATTTGTTCTCATTTCTGCTATTTCAGGAGATTCAGGATTATTGGGGTAAAATATGGGTGATTCCTCATTAAACGGAGGTGCACTTGGAATGGTTCCTGAAGAAACCATCGGGGTAGACCCTGAACATGCTGGTTTAAAAGGAGTCTGTTTCTTATTTGTCAAATAAATCTCTTCTAAAACTGGATCTTCTAATTCACTTTCTTCAATATTATTTTTCTTCTGGGTATTCTTTTGACCTGGTATTTCAGTAACCATCACTCTTACTGGATATAAACCATCACACATATCTGCCTGTCTCCATCAACGCATTCTATCCTCATGGGTTTCTCTATGAGCATTTGATTTCAGAGGTCTTTTTATACCTCTCGTTGCTTCTCGTTGAAGTTCAAACATCTCATCCTCCCATTCAACTAAAGCCTCAAATTGTGTAGGTCTAGGCTTAGGCACAAGAGCCATCATTTTTTCTCTCAAATTTTTCAAAACCCTCATATTAAATGAACCATCTTCTGGCCATGCTAATACACCATCATTCTTGGTATATTCCATCCAAGTATCAAACCAAAGGCAAGTATGATAACCATATTCACCTTCCATATAGACTACAGGTGTTTTGTACTTATGAAGTAATTTTCCACCTCGCGTTTCAATTTTCTTATCAGGTGAAAATATATTTTTCAATTTCTGAAGCCATGTAAACTTCTTTTCCTCCTTTTTGTAGTAATAGCTCATGTTTTTAAACAATTCGTTTAATTCAAAATAATGGTAAATGTTTCCTGGTTGTTCCGCAAAATCAACCAATCCGTGCGCAAAACACACCAACAAGCCAATCAGGTTAAGCTACGTCACCACCTTGCTCAACCAATAGAATTTCTGCTTTCTGGAAGAGCCAATCAGCTTACAGCTGGACTCAGTCACGTGAACCAATCAGTGAGCTAGCTGTGATGTATGTTAGCCAATCACAGCGCGGACCCTTTGACGTACACAGCCGCTGCAGCTTCTTGTCTCTCACTCCTAGAGCTCACCCCTCCTTCACAAAAACTTTTCACAGCGCCATTTTAAGAACACTTTTACAATAAATATTTATTAATAACAACAGAAAAACAAACCATTTGTCTGTTTCGCTAAAATAAAGTGACATCTTTCACAGTCATACAAGTATTCTTTTGCGTGGAATAGATGACGCTACTCTCACAGAATATACATTCATTGATAAAGTAAACCTTTACTCTACCCTTCTAACAGGTAATAACGAACTCGTTTCCCTCTGAATGTACATAAAGTAGCAATTCAAAGTTTGACTCGGACGGAATTACAAAATCATTTACACACTTTTAAACGGAAAGTTTCCCTAACCATACATACATGAAATTCTGGTAGGACTTTAACCAACCATAAAAATCCACATTTGCCAGTAAAATAAACGACGTTACCTTACCCTTCACTCAAGTTTGGATAAAATTCTACTACTCTTTTCGCAGTGAGTTTTAAAACAGGCTCCAAGTCCTTATACTCAAAAGCTACAAATTTCATAGACAATCCTCACTATACATTCTACATAGCACACCTAGAATCCCTAAACTTGTGTTGTACGTCCACAACACTTGTGATATATGATAATACCACTATTTTGAAACAGAACAAATGCACTGTGTAACTTCACTTGTCACACTACTCATATACTATGCCGGCATAACTAGGAATTTTCACACTGCTGGAAAAAACCTTTCGACAACATATAACAACTTTGACAAACTTAACATGTTTTAGTCATGGATCCTATGTAATTACCATGTAGCATGTCCGTTACCATAGTAACCGTCACTCTGCTACCAAAGATTTGATCCAGCGCCCCTATAGAAAATATGTCATAACTACGCTACACAACTCCACAATACTCACCATTAATCATAAAACATTCACAAGGCCCATAAACTAACGTGACATATTTTTGAGCAACTGAATCATGTGACCTAATTGATAAAACCTATTCACATAATATATATACATATATATACAACTGCAGTATAATGATTTCACCATGGATTTATAAAACTCAGCATTTAATTAAGTCACTTAGGCAAATGGATCAATTGATAGTAACGAGACTGTGAAATAACAAGGCCAGCTTGTCTTTTCAAAAATCTTATTTATTAACTATTTATTCGAAGAAAAGTGCATTTTATTTAGAATCTTTTTATTTTAGCAGCATTATCTGAGGAATTGCAAATTAGTCCGTCAGTTTCAAGCAAAATCAAGTAACATGTTAAATGAAGATTAAACAGTTTTCCATCACCTAAGCCCTATTTTCCTTGTCTAAAACTCACTTTGCCTAAAGAATATAAGGTAAAAGTCATTTAACCCTATTGATCCTTACGTGCTCCAAAAAGTCCGTCAGCACGTCACGCCCAACTGGATTCGGAAAGCAAGAAGCGCCCTCCCTCCAAAAGGGGTCCGTTTTTATACCTTTTTCCCTAACTAATCTCACTAAATGTAATCTTTCTTTCCTGCCATCCAAAGTTCTTAATGGTTGAGAGACGTCAACCCACATGGTGTCATCGCCTTTCGAAGCCGGATTCAAACTTTTCTCTTTGAGTCTATTGTCTTTCATTCACAAGTCACGCAGCTTCCTCAAAAATGAAACATTTGTAAATGACAGTCCGTGACGTCCTTAGCTTGGCAATCTCTACCGGCTACCGTCCTTGAGTTTGGTCCATCCAAGAGCACGAATAGTACATTTTTCAATGGAACTTGCATTTTTAAAACGTGATAAAACTTTTCCACACAGGCTCGTGCTCTTTTCTAGACAGGACTCGACAACACCACGTTAAAGTCGTGCTAGGCCTCAAGCCTCTTTCTCATTAACTAGTATTCAAACAAACACAAAAGAATAATTAATGCAAGAATTAGAAATCATTCTGTTACCCACCCACCTTTGCTAATTATTAACCCATTAATAAATATTACCTAGCCAAAGCGTTTTAGAAACAAACAGAATAAGCCTCACAAAGACAAAAAGACAAAACATGAGCACACGAAAATAAGCACATGCCATTAATTAAAACAGCCGCAATTAATTTTGACATAACAATAGACAAGATTAGTTTATTATTTTCCACAAACAAGAATTTGCAACAAAAAAAGCACATATATGAGCACACATGTTAATCCCCATGTATCGTGTTTTGCAGTTTTAATCTAGGTTGGTTAATAATATTCATTCCACACACGTTAATACAATTATTTTTATTATGGGAGTTTAACTTTGCGAGCTAAAATAAAATCTCGCTCCATCAGTTTCTTAGTTAAAGTCACATTTGTTACAGAGATTGTTAGTTCCGCTTCTGAACACATATCCACAGGAATGCTTTTACAAATTTGATAATATCATTAACATATGGACACCCCGTTTTTTCACCCGCTTTTTTGAAAAAAGTTTACCTACACATCGGAAATGTTTGTATGTCAGTGAGCACAGACGTGTATAAACCGGCAAAATCACCATCTATAGAGCACTCCGTTCCTGACGTGCCTAATAATCATACCCACGTTCACATCTAAACGGCTATTGAGTCACTTGTTTTTTAATTTACCTTTCAGTTTGTAACCCATGCACAAAATTACCACCACATTATTTTTAATTAAATCCACGGTCCGTTACCTCTGATTTTTTTGTGTCAGCTCGTGGGGCAGTAGACATTCTTGCAATACAATACTTTGGCCTAGATGTAGGTAATTTTATTTTACCACTTCTTAAATACCGAATTTTACCGATTCGGTATTTAAGAAGTGGTAAAATAGAGGGGGAGGGATGTAGGTATTACAGATTCGGTAATGCCCATTGATTCCTATGGGCATTGAAGCCCATAGGAATCAATGGGCATTAAAGAATCGGTATTTACAGAATCGGTAAATACCGATTCCAGCAAGGGTGCAGGGGGTGTCACTTTGACACCCTCTAGCACCCTAAATACAGGCATGTGTGCAATGTGGCACACAGACATGCCCTAAGGGCATGTCTGTCTGTCACATGGCATAGGTGTGCATGCACACATGTGCAAGCACACCTGGATTCGGTATTTTACCTCCCAATTCGATTGGGTGGTAAAATACCGAATCTGAAAGGCCTTTGGGACTCAGAAGAGTCCCACCTACATCTAGAAGTTACCGAATCGGTAAAAATACCGAATCGGTATTTTACCGATTCGGTAAATTTACCGATTCGGTAAATTTACCGAATCGGTAAAATTGGCCCCCTACATCCCAAAAACCCATTTACCGGTTGGGAACGGCCGAAATCGGCCGTTACCGGCCGGTAAATGGCCACCTACGTTTTTTCAGTTTTTTCAGATTACACATTTTTCCCCCAAAAAAGGGCTTTGTCCCGAAATGCATAGGGATTCACAATTCACTAGTACACATGGATCTTAATGTACTGATGTGAAATGTAAATTTGAGGTGAAGAATGATACCATTTATATTGGAAGAAACCATTGTGACATAACAATGATGAAGAATTAAAATCACAAGATAGTTGGACTTGTAGGAACACGATAGTTTACTGTATTCATTTCACCGAAGAAAAAAATATATATTCAGATTACTTTTGGAGACAGCATCTCAAAGGAGTGCCATTTGGAAACACTGTTATTAATTTGACAGTGTCAATTTTCAGTTTCCTGAGAGAACGCACATTAATAGTGGCAGCCGAGTAGGAGGGGCCATAGACAACTGGCCAGGGGAATTACCATTATTATGCGAAGGAGCCGGACCCAAAGACAACTTAAAACCACAGGATTGACAAGCCTGTTTCGGTGCCCCAGCCACATCCCAACTACCTAAATAGCAATGAGGAATAGAATCAAGGGCCCGTGGAGAGGCCGCGGTATAACTCCGTCTGGTAACAGTGGACTTAAGGGGCAGCATGGCTGGCGCTGGCCGCTTCCGGGACGCTGACGGGCGCAGACAGGCTTGCCTTAAGCGTGCCTTTGGCGCCCCAGCAGCGCCCCTGCTGCTTGCGTCCGTTGCACATCCATGCAGCGCGAATTCAAATAGCCCCGAGTGCCAAAGTAACTAGAACTCCAACTCCCCAAAATGGTGCTTGCTTGTGACACCAAAGGTGACCCGGAAGTGTGCAACTGCAGCAACACCTTCCGATCGAATGCCAAAAGAGGTGAGATGTGTGGAAACAAGGTATTGGCTTTTAAAATGCTGGTAAGAGAACACAGATAAAATATTAGCAACACAAACAATGAAATATTTGTGGAACAAGAGAATACAATTTCATCAGCATTCAGTATGGAGAGCGTAGCAGCTACCCCCTAAGGCACTCACCTCCGTGGAGCGCATGTTCAAATAGCCCTGTGTGCCAGAGTAACTAGAACGCCAACTCCCCCAAGATGGCGGTTCCTCATGGCACCAAGGGTGACCAGGAATTGTGCAACTGCAGCACCAGCTTCCGATCGAATGCCAAAACAGGTGAGATGTGTGAAAACAAGGTATTGTCTCGCAGCCTGGCCCATGCCCAGCGTACAGTTTCCACAGTGTCAATCTCTTCCCGCGGTCGCCTGTATGATTGGTAGAGTGCAACTTGTACGGGAACCGGTGCCGCTACATCCATTTCTACTGCTGTGTGTGGCTGAAAGGGAGTGGGAAGGACCCAGTGTTGTAAAAATTTAGACTGTGCACAGTACGCATAAAGGGGTAAGTCAGAGGCGGCAAAATCATGCTATTTGTGCGAATTCTAGCCGTTGGATCCATATATAGCAGACGTATAAGGCCAAGAAACAAAGGACTAAACCCCATCCTCTCCAGTATTGCGAATAAATATGGTCACTCCAGTGAATCAAACACTTTTATGGCGTCTAGAAAGACAGCCACTGTTTGAAACTGTGGATGTAAATAATGCAACACAGTAAACAAGGTAGAAAGATTATGGGATGTAGACCTCCCAGGGATAAAGCCTGACTTGTCTGGTCTGGCAATTAGTGGGAGCAATGGCTGAAGTCTATCTGCTATCAATTGTGCGAGTATCTTAGCATCCACATTTATTAATGAATGTGGTCTGTAAGAGTCCACTTCACTACTGTTTTTCCCAGGTTTCAGCAGCGAAATGATCAGTGTTTCCTGCATGGAAGGCGGAAGGATACCCGAGGTCTGAGCCTCCTTGTACACTGCTAACAGCTGTGGAGCCAGCTCTGATGCATAGGCCTTGTAAAACGCAGTGGTGAACCTGTCAGGGCCAGGGGCCTTGTCCAGTGGCAAACTACGTATTATCTGTGCTATATCCTCTGCCGTAAAAGGCGCATCCAAGTACTCCCTGTGCTCCCTCCCCTTCCATATAAGCTTCAGTGTGTCTAGAAACTCCCGAAGATCACTGGGTATCTCACTATGTGTGGCCCTGTATAACTTGGCATAAAATTGTGTGAACCTATCCATGACGCCCGGCGGGCCTCTGATCAGGCTTTCATCCTCTCCCAGAATCTCAGCCACGTATGTGGCAGAGCAGGGCAGCCTAAGCATGTTTCCAAAGGTCCTCCCCGGCCTATCTCCCTCACCATATTGGTGGGCTCTAACATGTTTGCCTATGAAGTGCACCTCCCTTTGTGCCTCTTCTTCAAATTCTATAGTAGCCTCTTTAGTGGAGGCTAGGAGTGTGGCATTATTTGTTACGTAGTATTGCGATTCAAGATCTTGTATTCGTGTCTCTATGGAAGCCAGTCTGCCGCAAATGGCCTTCAGGACCCCACTTGTCATGCAATACATTTCCCCCTTATTACCACCTTAAAGGCTTCCCACAGGAAAGCCTGAGAGGCAATTGAGCCTGAGTTAATTGAGAAAAACTCTTCAATGTCTCTGCGGATTTCCTCCTTGAAGGCCTCATCTAGCAGGGTGTTGTGGGGAAGCCTCCAGCTGAACAAGCCAGGAGTGTTGGGTATAAGCATGCTCAGCAGGCACAGCGCGTGAGCTGAGAGAGTGCTGGGGAGATGAGTAACCGTAGTCGCCCATGATTTAACATCATGTGACTCTAGCCAAATGTCCAGTCTCGACCAGGCCCCGTGATGTGCTGAAATACAGGTACCCTCCATCAGGTTGGGATTGCGCTTACGCCACATGTCTTTGATGTTACCATCCGAGACAATAGCATTGAGGGTCGCACTGGAGTTAGGATGTAATGCCCGGGATAGTCCCTTCCTATTGATTGTATCATTGAGTACGTTATTGAAGTCCCCCCCATATTATGGTATCACATCATGTGGAGTTAATCCTTGCCCATTTCGTCTGTAGGAACTCTGGACTGTCCCGGTTTGGTCCGTATATCGCCACCAATGTAACATCCACACCGCCAACCTCCCCAGCAAGATCACATATCGGATCGCTACCCCACATGAATAATTAGAGTAGATGGAAGAGTATACATGTCCCCATCGCCTATGTTGTAATTTAGTGGTGGGGTTACTGTTTAAATGCATTTCCTGCAAAAAGCATATGTCTATAAACATGCCTTAAAAGATAAGCATGAACCAATCTACTCTCTCTGCGGTCATTCTAACCACGAATATTCCAACTGAGTAGACATGATAGATCACTGTGTGGTCCGAACCGCGAATGACGCAAAGCGCTTATGACCCTCTCCCCAGGTGTTGGCTCATGTTTCCTGAACTCCCTCGGTGCCCGCTGTATGTCAAATGTGCCTGTGCGTACATATTGTGAACATAGTGTACTTTAATGTACTGGTCCCTGCTCCACTGTACCTCTTTGACCAAAATATTAACCATTCCCTGCCCTTCCCCCCACCCACACCAACCTCCCAATTAGGTTTTGTGCAAATGCCCACTCTGGAAAACAAACTAAACATTGATCACGATTGTAAAATCGAACTGTAAATGGGAACTGTAGGACTTAGCCTTGTTGGCTAAAGTTCCCTAAACTTTTTGCTTACCCCCAGACCGTTTTCCTGACAAAGAGTTGCCAATTTAGATGCTTTGGGTACTTTGCCACTGCTGATCAGTGTCAAAGTACAAGTGTTCCCTATGTAAAATGTAATGGTAATTGGTTGGCCATGATTGGTATGTTTGCCTTACTAGTAAAGTCCCTAGTAATGTTCACTGTGTGTGCCAGGGCTATTAATGCAAAGGCGCGGAGAAGGGAACTCAGGCCTGCAGTGTAGGGCCTGCGCACAGTTTGCTGAGCTAGCTTGTTGTCCTGACAAGTGCAACCACTTGCAGGCCTGACTTTCCCTTTTGCATACACATTGGCACCCCTGTGGTAGGTCCAGGGTAATCCCTGGGCAGGGTGCAGTGTAGGTAAAAGGCAGGACATATACTAAGGTGTGTTATGTCCTGACAGTGAAAAACACTCCATTTAGTTTTTCACTGCTGAAAGGCCATCCTGCCCATTGGACAGAACGGGGGAGGCTGCATGTTGTGTTTGTTAGCCTAGTTTCCTGTAAGTTTATAATGGAGAGGTGAAGTTTAGTATGTATGAACTCATAGTGCCCTAACACATCTTTCTGTGAAGGTGGTTTTGTCACTGTGTGTTCAGACACCACTCTTTTAGAAAGTGGCTGAGTTTTGTGCTTTAAGCATTTCTGTGTGTCTCTGCTGAATGTGAATTGTCTGTCTGGATCTGAGAGGTGAGAGGAGCTGGGAGAGGTATTGACCCATGGAGGGATTGAGATGGCACCAGGCTGCCCTGCATCTGGAGAGTATGGGGAGGAGAAACCCAGGAGGTAAAAAGGCCTGGGCTGGTGCTATAAACCAATTGTCCCACCTCCTGCTGAGTGATTAAGGATCCAGAGCCCCAGTATCAAAGGGAGAGAGGTGACACTGGGAAGGAGACACCCAGAACTGATTTAGGGAGGGGTCAGGGACCCCTGAGCACAAGCAAACTTTAAAAACATTAAGGGGTATAACTATAAGAGCTGAAACTCCTGAACGTTGGAAGGAAACAGAGCTGGATTGAGACTGAAAAGGCTTGGACCCATTCTGTGGTCAAGAGGAACCTCTGCTAAAGAAGCAGCAACTGAAGAGACTGCTGTGAAAAGACCAATCCTTTCTTAGTGATCTGGGGCTGGTCTGCAGTTTGCTGTTCTAACCAAGGGAAAGTCTGTTGGGACTGTGCTTGGAGGCACTGGGTCCCCCTGCTTGATGAAGACTGTACTTTGTGCTGTGTCTTGTTACCCCAAGGGCCTGAGGTGAGCTGGCTCCCTGTTTTGAAACACAGGGACATAAAAGTTTCTGGAGAAGTCCCAAGCAACACGGTGTGCGTGTGCTTTTGCAGCTTGAAACCCTCAGAAGTTGTGCCTTGTGATCGTGGGCACGCAGGAGTAAGCTGAGTCTCGGACGCGCATGGTGCGTGTCATGGTGCAGGCCAAGGCATTAGTGAGGAGCGCCTGGTCATTGTGTGCACAGGGAGACGAGGTGAGACTCGGACGTGCAGGGTGCGTGTCGTGGTGCAGGCCAGGGCATTGGTGAGGAGCACCTGGTCGTTTTGTGCACCGAAAGAAGAAGTGAATCTCGTACGCGCAGAGTGCGTGCCGTGGTGCAGCCAGGGCATTGGTGAGGAGCGCCTGGTTGTCATGTGCACTGGGAAAACAGGTGAGACTCGGACGCGCTGAGTGCATGTAGTGGTGCAGCTAGGGCGTTGGTGAAGAGCACCTGGACATCGTGTGCATCGGGAGAAGAGGAGAGACTGGGATGTGCAAGGTGCGTGTCGAGGTGCAAGCAGAGGCGTTGGTGAAGAGCGCTGGGTCATCATGAGCACCAGAGAAGAGACGAGTCTCGGACGCGTATAGTGAGTGTTGAGGTGCAACCTGAGGCACTGGTGAGGAGTGCCTGGGTAGTGTGTGCACCAAATTTGAAGTAAGTCTCCACAGTGCGGAGGGTGGGTCTCGGAGGTCATTGTGGCCCTCGGAGTGAAACAGCAGCGGCCCGGACCGGCAGCCCTGGAGGAGCTGAGCTACCGGTCCGAGCTCGCTGTACCCCGTGACGGAGTTCTGGATCAAGGCCCAAGTCACTGAAGTAGGAGAGGAGAGCGGGGTTGCAACCCCCAGGTATTTATTTATTTATTTATTTATGCATTTTTATATAGCGCGGACTTTACCCGAAGGCGTCAGAGCGCTTCACAATAGGAACAGAAATGAAACATAATGAGAAACATTACACATTAACAGATTACAAAAGCAAACGTTACGTTACATAAGGTAATAGTGACAATTGTGAGCAAACAAAATACATGAGGTAGTAAAAATTGTGAGCAATCAAAAATACATGCAGTAGTAAAAAGTGCACAAGAGGAAAAAGTGACAAGTGTGCCGTTACAAGAGAAAACAAAGTATCATTTGAGGTATAATACTGCAAAAGGTGCTAGACACTCATGCACAAAAAGCGTTACGTAGGCAAAGGTGGCACTTGTGCAGGTAACAAAGGTAGAACATGTGAGAGGTAGCAAACCGTGTGTTACCAGGGCAAAGTGGTGTGTGCATGTTACAAAAGGGCACCAAACACAAGTACATGGAAAACACTACAAAAAGGCAGACACTCCAACCACAAGAACACACTGGGAAGGCACTTCCATGGTCATGTTAGGTAGAAATTTTCAGTAGTGGGAAGTTTTCCTCCAAATAACATGAGGACGTGAATTACTTTTGGAGGTGTCTCTGGAGGAGGAGAACTTTGAGGTCCCTTTTGAAGGCGTGGGAGGAGGCGGTGGTCCGGAGCTGAGGCGGCAAAGAGTTCCAGATTCTCACTGCGTTGCCTGAAAAGGATTGGGCCATTGTTCTCTCCTTCTTGAAAGTGGGAGGTTCAAGCAGTAGATTTTCCGCATTGCGTGAAGGTCTAGAGCGGCGGTACTCAAAGTACGGCCCGCGGGCCATTTGCGGCCCGCCAGACCTCTCCTTGCGGCCCCCCATGGAAAACAACGACAGTCATGGACTTGGCTCATTACTGCTGTTGTGATTCCTCGGGGGGCCCATTTGCCGAGAAAGGGCATGAGCAGACAATCAGTGTCTTGCATGCTGACCTGCGCCCCCCCCCGCCCTCACCTGCCACTGTGCGTCGCAGCAGGTGATGGTTTGTAAAGAAAGCACGCCTCGCCCACCTACCGTGGCAACAATTGCCTGCCGCATCTCCTCGCCTCGGAAAGAAGTAAGTGTATGTCATTTCCATCAGTGTTATTGCTGGCCCCCATTTTTTTGGTTCTCTGTTTTAGACCTTGTTAATGAATCATCCAAAATGTAAAGATATCCTGGGGTTTGAAACTAAATGTGCAGTTATCTTTCGGGATTTTCGAGGGGGCTATAATCATTTATGCATGTTTATTTCTAAGTTTTGCATATTTATTTATGTGCATGCGACAGTAGATGGCGCTGTGCCGCATTCTATGGACAATTCTGTGTTAGTCATCGGCTTAAATTCTTAATGCTCACAGCACCAAAAACCAGGGACTGTGGTGCCATTGCGTTACAACCCGCGATTCTCTAATAAGGAATACAAGGCAATGTTTATATGTTGAAAAGTGACTTATTTTTCAAAGAGTTGCAAATTATTTGCCAAGCCAAACATTTCAAACGAGCCTGTTTTAAAAGTACTTCATTATAAGGATGTAAATTGCACGCACGCTCTGGCGGTGTGTGGAGAAGGTGACAAGAGAAACAATATTTGACACAAAAGAATGAGGGAGAGGAGGGAAAATGAAGACGGACAAATAAAGAACAGGGAAAGAGACAACAAGTAGTGGACGAAGTTCTAAGAGAGGTAGAAAGGGAGAGAGAAATTGGGGTATGAGAGTGAAAGAGTAGGTAACCCATGACGGGTGTATGGGCTGCCTGGCAACCCAAAATATTTTTTGAAAGTTTTATCGCTGCCCCTTCAAACCTCAAGCTATTAACCACATACAACTGTGTTGTTAAAGCATAATTTACCCATGCCGGTGTCCAAAATTAAGCCCCTACGTCACCACCACCCGTTCACCATCAAGAAAACCAGTAAAAGAAGCCTGAGTCATTCAGTCCCATTCAAGGCAGAAATTCTGGTGGACACCAAACATCTATTATTCAGTACCAAGGTGCCCCAAAAACTTTTAGTCATTTGTATCAGTAACTTGGACTTGCACATGCAAATGGGCTTGCAAATTGACCCCATACGGTTTTAAGACTTACAGATTCCTCAAAAAACACCTAAAAAATAATTAATCTAAGGATTAACAATCAGAAGCCTTTTCTACAAAAGTTCATACTTTTTTGAGTCTGTGGTCATTTTCTGCTCAAAGGAAAGGTCTCCAAAGTTGTGTTTCACATTAGCCAACAGTGGGGCAACCAGCTTTTTATATTTTTATCAGGGGGAGACTGGCTTGTGCCGTGTTGCTTGATATCAGTGTTCTACTTGGTTGGCAATACCAAATTCTTGATTGACTGTGTCTTGAAGGCACAGCGGTAGATAAAGGCTGACATAAAATGTATTAATCTTTCTACTTGTTTCAGATGTGGAATGGTGTGTTCTAGTGTCTGCGATTGGAACTTTACTTAAGTTGAATTTATGAGGCCTCTAATGAGAGTATCTTCACGTCTGCAAATAGCCAGCATAGCCCACAGGCTATAAAAGGGAGGGAGGGAAAGGGAGGCAGGGAGAGCGAGGGAGGGAAAGGGAGGGAGGGAGGGAAAGGGAAACAGAGAGAGGGAGACAGAGAAAGGGAGACAGAGATAGGGAGACAGACAGAGAAAGGGAGACAGACAGAGGGAGGGAGACAGACAGAGGGAGGGAGACAGACAGAGGGAGGGAGACAGACAGGGAGGGAGAGGGTGACAGAGGGAGACAGACATATGGAGACAGAGAGAGGGCGACAGAGAGAGGGCGACAGACAGAGGGAGGATGGAGGCAGAGGGAGGATGGAGGCAGAAAGAAGGAGGAGGGAGACAGAGGGAGGAGGGAGACAGAGGGAGGAGGGAGACAGAGGGAGGAGGGAGACAGAGGGAGGAGGGAGGAGGGAGACAGAGGGAGGAGGGAGACAGAGGAAGGGAGACAGAGGAAGGGAGACAGAGGGAGATAAAGAGAGGGAGACCGAGACAAAGAGAGGGAGACAGAGAGAGGGAGACAAAGAGAGGGAGATGGAGGGAGTCAGACAGAGGGAGACAAAGAGAGGGAGCGGGAGGGAGACAGAGAAAGGGAGAGGGAGAGGGAGACAGAGAAAGAGAGAGAGAGGGAGGGAGACAGAGAAAGGGAGGGAGGAAGACAGAGAAAGGGAGGAGGAGGGAGACAAAGGGTGACAGACAGAGGGAGGTAGGAGGGTGACAGACAGAGGGAGGAGGGGAGGAGGAGGGTGACAGACAGAGGGAGGGAGGAGGGTGACAGACAGAGGGATGGAGTAGGGGGGCGACAGAGGGAGGAGGGCGACAGAGGGAGGAGGGCGACACTGTGAGGAGGGCAACAGAGTGAGGGAGACTTAGAGGGAGAGAAGGAGAGAGAGAGAGACAGAGGGAGAAGGAAGGAGAGAGATGGAGACAGAGACAGAGGGAGAGAGAGAGGGAGACAGAGGGAGAGAGGGAAGGAGAGAGAGAGAGAGGGGGGGACAGAGGAAGAGGGAAGGAGAGAGAGAGAGAGAGGGAGAGGGAGACAGAGGGAGAGGGAAGGAGAGAGAGAGAGAGAGAGAGAGAGAGAGAGAGGGGGAGACAGAGGGAGAGGGAACGAGAGAGAGAGGGAGACAGAGGGAGAGGGAAGGAGAGAGAGAGACAGAGGGAGACAGAGGGAAGGAGAGACAGAGGGAGACAGAGGGAGAGAGAGAGAGAGGGGGACAGAGGGAGAGGGAAGGAGAGAGAGGGAGACAGAGGGAGAGGGAAGGAGAGAGAGAGAGAGACAGAGAGAGGGAGTGAGACAGTCTGAGTGAGACAGAGGGAGAAATAGGGAGAGATGGAGGGAGAGGGAGAGAGAGATGTGTGTATGCCGGGTCTGGTGGCTCAGTGGACGAAGGCTTCCGCTGCAGGGACCTGTGTTCAAACTCATGGTCACAGTTTTTTTGGTGCTCTAGCCCCGCCCCTCCCCCACTGACCCCGCCCCCACCGGTGCGGCCCTCGGACACAAACCACACAGTAAATTTGGCCCCCGAGAGAAAGTTTGTGAGTACCCATGGTCTAGAGCCTCCAGAGAGTTACAGTTTATTCGCCAGGTAGCGAGGAGAGGAGGAGTGCAAGGCTTTGTGGGTGATACAAGCGGTCTTGTAGATAGCTCTAGCCTCGAAGGGAAGCCAGCGGAGGGTAGATAACAACGGTGTGAGGTGATCGCTTCTTTTGGCCCCATAAATGAAACGAGCTGCTGAATGGAAAACAGACTTAAGTGGGGACAGGTGAAATTTGGGGAGGCCAGTAAGAAGAGAATTGCAGTAGTCTAGTCTGGAGAGGACCAGTGATTGCACCAGGGTTATAAGGTCCTGCTCCGGGAAGAAGCGTCGTATTCCCCAAAGAAGGCGCGGTTGATAACGCGCAGATTTTGCAGTAGAATTGATGTGGGGAGTTAGAATGAGTTTTTGTCGAGAATGACACCAAGGGATTTTGCGCTGTCGACAATGATGGGTTTATTGTTTAGTAGATTCATCTCATCCATCCATGATTGAACCGGGGGAGGAGAGAGTGAGGAGGAGAAGAGGAGGAATTCAGTTTTGGAGGGATTCAGAATCATCTGATGAGTTGACATCCAGTTTTGGATGGAGTCGAGAGTGGAGCTTAGGATGGAGAGATCATGAGTGGAGGTAACCTTGAGGTAGAGTTGGGTGTCGTCTGCATAGAGATGATAGTGAATCCCGGATTTGCTTAGGAGGTTTCCCAGTGGTTCTAAGTAGAGATTGAACAATGTGGGTGCAAGTATAGAGCCTTGGGGAACACCTTGACCCACCGCCACAGGAGAAGAGAGACTATTCGCTATTTTGATCATTTGAGATCTGTCAGAGAGGAAAGAAGCAAACCATTTAAGCACAGTGCCCTCCATGCCCATTCTCTGTTGAAGGATATTGAGGAGGGTGTTGTGATTGACAGTGTCAAAGGCTGCAGAAAGGTCAAGGAGAATTAGCAGACAGGACCCCCCTGAGTCGAGTATCCTCAGCGCATCATCAACCACTTGCAGTAGGGCTGTTTCAGTGCTGCAGTTTTGGATGAAGCCGGACTGACAATTGTCAAGAAGATCATTGTCCTTGATATGGCGAGAGAGTTGTTTTGCTACACATCTTTCTGTGATCTTCGCAAGAAAGGGAAGGTTAGTGATGGGGCGGAAGTCGTTGAGGTCCTTCGCATCAGCAGTGGGCTTTTTAAGCAGAGGGGTGACCTGCCCAGTTTTGAAGGCGACAGGAAGGGAGCCTTGCCATAGGGAGAGGTTGATCAGAGTGGTCCAATAGGAAAGGGAATGGGTATAGAAGTCAATGGCAATGGCACTGGGGATAGGGTCAAGAGAATGGTTGGAGGGCTTTGTTTCGCGTATGCACTTGAGAAGGGCATCTTCAGATATGGGGTCAAAGCTCTGCCAAATGGCTAAGGATTTGCGCTCCTCTGGAGGTGTAGGATGAGCGACCTGATCCACAAGTGATTTCACTTTTTCGTCGAAGAAAGTAGCGAAATCCGCTGCTCTCTTAGTAGAATCCTCCACCTCGGAGGATGTGGGAGAGCAGCTCGGAATCTTGATGAGATCGAATAGTTTTTTGGGTCTATTTTTGGCGGAGTCAAGGAGGGCTTTGAAATGCGCCGCTTTCTCAAGGAAGATATGCTTGTGGTACTTTGATCTTGCTGTGCGAAGCATGGCTAAATTGTCTGTGGAGGGCACTTGCCTCCATTGCTTCTCCAGGTATCTTAGCTGCTTCCATTCTTCATAAAGGGATTTGTTGAACCAAGGTGCTGAGGGAGTGGGCCTGATCCTTTTGCTTTTGAGTGGAGCGACGTTATTGATTTCCGCTGCAAGAACTGTGAGGCATTGGGAGGTGAGATCGTCAACAGCTATGTTCGGGTCTAGCTTTGGGAGTGAAAGCAAAGCTGATTCACAGAGGGGACCGACATCAATATTTTTGGCATCACGGAACCAGGAGATGGCCTTCTTGGGTTGGCCAAGAGTTATAGAGTGTGAAAGTTGGAGAGAGAATGGGATGAGGTGGTGGTCAGACCAATCTACATGAATTGGGGTAGTGGTAGACAGTATGCCTGCTTTAGAAATAACAAGGTCCAGGATTGCGCCCTTAGAGTGGGTTGGTTCAATGCAGTGTTGGATAAGATCGTTTGTGGAGAGGAAGGTGGCCAGAGAGCTCGCAGAGGAGTCTTGCTGTACGCCCCAGTGGAGATTGAAGTCACCCACGAAGGTCTGATTGTCACTTTGTGTGTATTGGTCGCTGATGAAGTCAGTGAGATCTTCTATGAACGAAGGGCCACTACGAGGCGGGCGGTAGATGATATGGAATCTGAGCGGTGAACGGTGTTTCAATTGAAGCTCCAGAGAAAGGCATTCAAAGGTGAGGGAGGAACTGCTTGGAGAAGCCTTAAGTTGGAGGGCGTTTCTAAAGATGACTGCAACACCTCCCCCCGTGTTTTCAGTTCTGTCATTCCTAAATATGGAATAACCTGTGGGTAATAGGAGATCAAACATAGAGTGAGAGGTATCTTTGAACCAGGTCTCTGTGAGGAAGAGCATGTCAAGTTTGTGAAGGGTGATGGTATCAGAGATTTCGAGTTTATGTTTTACTGCAGATCTGCAGTTGTGAAGCATACAGCGCAGCTCTGTCAAGACTGTTTTGGTGACGGGGGCCCTTGGGCTCCGAAGGGTGATCGGGATGTTGTACTTATGTGGGGGTGCTTGGGAAGGTTTAGGTGGATGTTTTGTTCTGACAGAGGTGATGATCGGAATAGTGTAGATAGTGGGGTTGCCAGGGGGTTTGCTATGGTATGTCTGTTAAAGAAGGGTGGCGTTCAAGGGCTTGTGTGAGTTAACGAAGTTTGTAGACGATAGGTTGAGCTTGGCTGTAGTGGAGTGAGGGGGCGAGGAGCATCTCATTGGAAGTTGGGAGGGAGTAGAGGTGCAAAGATGGGTGGAGATCTTAGAGCATAGAAGTGAAATGGGAGCTGTAAGCTGGGAGATGGAGGTGATCAGAGAGCCTAGCGTATTTTCCAGTGAGAATGAGGCAAAGCATGGAAGGTTGGGTGGCTCTATTGAGACAGGGGGGGGGTGGAATTGGTGGTGGAAGGCAGGGAGAGGTGGGGGGACAGGAGGTACGTTGGGGAGAGGTGGGGGGACAGGAGGTAAGTTGGGGTGTTGGGTTCACAGGTGGAGTAGGTGAATTGGGCGTTAAGGGAGAGTTGTCATTGTTGGTGTTGCAAGAGGGGGAGGAATTAGGGAAACATTTAGAGGGAGAGAGGTGCGGAATACGGCGGTAGGGAAGTAGGAGTGGGGAGGCCTGAGTGGCGTCATGGGAATGTAGGAGGTTTGGGAGGAAAAGAGGTGCAGTGGTTGTGGAGGTCCTGTCAGTTAGGAGAGGTGGCAGTGAGGGAATGGTCATCTGGCAGGGTGAGGGGGGTTGAGAGAAAGGGAAGTTGAGGAAAGGAAGTGGTCCTGTTGGGCTCGAGGGAGGGAGATGGAAGGGGTTACTAGGAGGGGAAAGGGGGTAGTGCTTCAGTACTGGAGGAGTAGGAGGGAGGAGAGAGATGCAGTGGGAATGTGGCGAAAACGGGATGAATGACGAGGGGATGAAGGGGTGGAGAGGAGGGATGGAAGGAGAGATAAGGGGAACATAGGGAAAGTTAATTGGGGGAGAGGGTTGGAGGAGAGGTGGACTAAAAAGGCGGGTGATAGGAAGAAGTATGGGGGAGCATAGGAGATTGGAGTATCGTGATAGTGCAGATGGGACGAGGAGCGTATTAGCTAGTGGTAAGGCTGAAGTAATGTGGGAGGGGACATACTGTGAGGGGGAGGAATAGGAGATGAGGTAAGTTGGGGCAGGTAGGGTAGATGGCCGACCTGTGTTTCTCGAGAGTGCAGCCAATTGGAGTGGGGAGGGGTCGGCGAAGGAGAAAGGGAGTACTGGGTGGAGCTGGAAGGAGAGACAGGGGGAAGCCCGGTTGCAGATGAGGGGAGTAAGGAGGGGAAGAGGTGGTCAAAGAGCGAGAGGCATGTGTCTTTGCCTTGGATCATGACAGTACCGTTGTTATAGAGTGAGATAGTGAGGTAGCCATTGAAGCACTCAGAGGGGGACATTTTTAGTTGTTTCCCATAAGGGATAGAGGAGGAGGAGGTGACGTTAAGGGAATTGTAAAAACTGTTGGACCAAGAGGGGGTGTCGCGAGTGAAGAAAATGAAATCGTTTTTGAGCCTCCCAAGACAACCATTGTAAAATTGATCAACAAAAAGGCAGTCAGGGAAACGTTCAATAGTGTTATGCTTCAGTCGTTTTATTGTAGCTTTAGACTGGTCTGGAGGATAAATGATTTTGTAGCTATTGGCTCCAGACTTAACTCGAGAGGTGGCCATGTTGAGAAGATGAGGCGAAGAAGGGTGGGGGAGGGATGAGAGGGGTGTTATTGGGAAGACGGTGGTGAGGAGAAATAAAAGGGCAAAAAGGGGGCGCATAATCCAAACGTTTATTGTGAGATAAACGAGTTAATGTGCCGTCAGGGAAGTGAGGTGGGAATTTGTTAGGCCCTTCATCTAGGGGTATGAGGTGCCACCTAGCACTAGGAAAAAGTTAGAAGTGAAGTATTTGTAAATAGTAGGGACCCAACCCAAAGCAAATAAAGACAAAGTAGAACAGAATAAGAATGACCACCCAGTGTCCATTGGAGAACACTGAACTTAGCCACAGCCTGCTGATAGAACCATATTCGGTACCAACCGCCATGTGTGCCCAAGTTCTCAACAGACTACTATATGACCTAAAGCTCCTATGAGACACTAACGTTAGGGCAAAAAGCATACGGTGGATCACAAATTGAATTAGCAATGGCTAGAGAATGCACAGCAGCCTCGTCATCTTCAGACCACCTCTGATGCAGCAGGAGTCACGACTTAATTAGAACTGTCCCCACGGCGAAAGTTGCTCAATAGGTGCAGCAGGCACTACTAGATGTGCGCCTGTGAGAAGGTCTAGACAATGCAGCTGGCTGTAAATCTGATTGATTGATGGCCTAAACGATGCAGCTGGCACTACTTGCTGCGCAGCTGTAAAATGCCTAAACGGTGCAGCTGGCACTACTTGCTGCGCAGCTGTAAGAAAGGCCTAAACGATGCAGCTGGCACTACTTGCTGCGCAGCTGTAGGAGGCCTAAACGGTGCAGCTGGCACTACTTGCTGCGCAGCTGTAAGAAAGGCCTAAACGATGCAGCTGGCACTACTTGCTGCGCAGCTGTAGGAGGCCTAAATGGTGCAGCTGGCACTACTTGCTGTGCAGCTGTAGAAGGAACGTAACGTGGATCACCTCCTGGGGTGGGGTGCGGGCCCGGACGGACACTCTTTCGACCTCTCACTTCTGTCAGCTGCTCGAGCCTGTTGCTTCGGTTCGGATCTCGGCCCATGCTGGCCCAAGGAGGGGCAGTACTGGGGCCGGAGTGAAAAGCAGTACTTTTGTGTCATCATTGATCCATATTGGGGGCACTGTTAACGGAGCACCTAAACTGTCATATTATACTTTGCATTATTGCTGCTAACGAACTATCGAACTGTCGTATGATATCTGACCTCATTTGTGCCTGACGAACTACATGCTTGGTGCGCTACCCACTGCGTTATTTTTCCCTTGCAGAGCACATGATTGTTACGTGGCGCATTGCATTATTTCTTCATCGCACAGTACCTGATTATAACCTGGCACAGTGCATTATTTCTTCATAGCACAGTACATGATTGTAGCGTGACGCATTGCTTTGTTTCTTCCTGGTACAGGGCATAATGGTAGTGATACACATTTCATTATTAGGAAAATAACAATGCATCAGACCCAAGGTGGGATCTAAAGAGTGAATGAAAGGGATATCTGGGAACTTTCCTGGAAGAAGAGAGGGGCGAGGTCCTAAGTATTCTCAGAGAGGTCTCTGTAAGGAAAGGTTTCCAATTAGAACAACTAAAAGTTTTACACAGAGCATATCTCACACAGCCACTATTTTCCAAGATGAATAGTACAGAGACTGATCACTGCATAAGAGGCTGTAGATATATAAAGGAAACTTTCTTCACATATTATGCGAATGTCTGCAATTCAGAGAAAAAAGAAGAGTGGTTTATTCTTGTTTTGCATTAAGTACACATGCTTTTTCATGCTGCACATTTCAGGGCTCATCAAAATCACTTCCACACGGAAAGTTGTTACATGCTGATACCAGCAGGATTGACATGGTTGTTCATTCTTGCCAATAGACATAAAATAAAATGTTTTGATCTGTAATATCTATTTCTCAGAATTACGAATAGTCTGTGCCTGGGTGACTGGGGATCATCTTATGTCTTTGAATGTAAACAGTTGGCTTGGCTGGAATCTCTAAATCTCTACAAATCCTCAGGCGTTTATCATCAAAATACATTTTTTGAAACCACACATGCTGTAACATAAATGTTTATGTACATTTATGTTAAGTAAGTGGGAGATTGGGTTTCAATAGCTACACATATATAAGACACTCAAAGTGTCTGCACATTCCTACAAGTCTGTGTTTGCATGAGTTATATTATATTAAAGTCAGATTTATTGTCAGTGCCAATACTTGTTCTAGCTTGGCCCAAAGGAGGGATTTATGCACTGCTTGTACAGTGGCTGCCTTATATTCTAAGTGCCATATCCACGGTGTTTAAATATATATTTTTTCCATCACCCAAGTAAATATAAAACAGTGGTACATGGTTGACATTCCTGTTAAGAAAACGGTTTGATTCCATTCAGTAGTAAATTCCTTTCAACACATTATCTTAAAAAAGTTATTATGGGAGGATATTCCCATCTGTATCTTACGAGGTAATTAAGGTAAAATTAATTAGTTTAATAATTGGCCTTTAATATTGATTACATTTATCCTACCACCTTTTCAAAACTTAGGGGTATATTTATGACTGGGGTTGAATTGGTCTTGCACCATGCCATTGGTGCATGTGCAACACAAGCATAAAATGTAATTTATGAAGCCACACAAGGCCATGTTGCAGGGCCCTGAGTGGCTTCATAAACCAAGAGTAACGAAACGCAACACAGCACAAATTGCTGCACTGCATTACTCTGCCCTGGGAAGGTGTTCTGTGGGCATTATGTTAGTGTTTCCATGCAACTCCCACTGATTTTGCCACATTCCTAGATTCACCAAAAGTGGTAGAGCTGGGAATGCGCCAAAAAGATACTCCTTTTCAAGGAAGGTGTAACAAGGAGAAATAGCTTTATTTCTCTTTGTTACTTCCTCTTTCTAGTGTGCATCACACATAGAAAGAGGAATATGCCTCTCAGGATTGTTTAGGGGGAATGTTGGAGGAAGATCTAGAAGTTAGTTATGGTGTTGTTTGTGGATTTGTGTATATTTAGATGCATTACTGTAAGTGTTTTTGCCTTTTTGTACATTTCTTTAGTAATGTATCACTATGTGACGTTAAACTGTGTGATGTTAGTTATATTTTGATGATTATCTGTTATCTATATATATTACTGGAAATGTAATGTATGTTGCGGGTGGGTTTATTTATTTACATTATACTTTTTTGCCTACAAACGTGACCTGCGGGCATTTCGAGTTTATGTTTCTTCTTTTAATTAAATCAGTTTTGGTTTATAATATGCCAATGTTCTTTACTTTGAATTCTCTTTTTTCAGGTTTCCTGGAGCATTTTTTTTCAAAAATACTTTTTTGAGTTTTTGATGTATGCTAGTTACTTTGAATCGCTTTAAGGGATTTCTATTGGATTCATTATATTTTTGCATTTTTGGGAGATTGTTGGATATTATATTACCTCTTTTTTTGGTGGATAACTATTTTTTTATTACATGAATACAGAGAAGGATCTGCAGCTGCAGAACAGTAAGTTTCTTTTCTTTCTTTTCTTGTTGGTGGAAAATGAGATATATTGCTAATGTCAAAATTATGTGATTGTTATGTGGAATGTTTTGTTCATGTGTTGTAATTTATATATGTGATAGATTGAGTTTGTTTCTAAGCGTCTTAGTTGGTTGTATTACATTTTTTTTATATATAATTGTAATATAACAGTCTTCATTAACATTAGGATTTTAAATAATTGCTTGACTGATCTAATACAATATTATATTTATTATTGAGAAAAAGGTTTGTTGTGTTGGTTTATAGATTGTCATAGTTTTGAGGACTTTGGTAGGTTACTGTTTGTTTTATAATATGCTTTTGGCTATGATTTCAAAGTAATCTAGTCCTTTGTTGTTTATGAAGAGTTTGACTTTAAATTGTATCATGTCGCTCATTATTTGGGTTTGTTTGCTAAGTTTAGGGTCAGTTTGGTAACACATTTCTCCAATAATAGTTCTTGGTAGCTTTGCTCTTTGTAATGCTTCTATATATTTGTACATTGTAGGCTGAGTTGTGTCTAATGTGGATTGGAAATCTTTGTGCCATCTTCCACTGAGTTGTTTGTTTTGGCTTCTTGTGCCAAGGTTCTGTCATAGACATTTCACCATAGCATTTGGAATTTGGGTTGGCATCTGTTCAGTCTCCCAATCCAAGTCTCTTCAAAATTATTCATTAGGGGTCTATGGTTGTCTTCATTTTGTTGGTAGAAAGGGCTTTCTATGAGTAAATGGTAGTGGTTGGCTACTTCTGTGACAAGGACATAGGCTTGTGCTACATATTGTTCTTTATTCCAAAGGCAAATTGACTGTTTGTAGCATTTTCTACATTTTGGAACTGCTTACGAGTTTGGCATTTCGACTGTCCGAATGCCACAGCCTCTATGAAACTGCAGTGCCAGCGGTCTTCCAACTGCTGTAGTACGAGTTGACCACGGTGTGGCTGTAGAGGTCTAGTGGCAGTGGGGAATTTTTTTCCATCTATATTGATGCCTGTATGAGCATTTTGACTGCATATGTGTCGAATGCACACATATGCATGATATATGTGGATACATACCATCTACCCATTGTTGGATTCCAGCCCATGTGTGGGCAGTCCAGGCAATGTGTATATAGCAAAAATACGTACCTGTAGATCGTCGCAAACAAAGCTCATAGTCTTTGGGGTGAAGATGCTGCTGTGAAGGATGACCTTGAGAAAGGGATCCAAGTCAAACTCTGCCCAGATGAACAGTAAAGGAGTGAGTATGTACTCCAAATCCTACGCTTCTGCTGACCTGAAGACAGTGGTCCTTCCTCTGCGGTCATCTCATCGAAACGCCAACTTGTAATATGGATGCCGGTGACACTACTCAGTACTGCCCTATGGCAGCTGATTTTCTCCAACTGCAGCAGCAATAGTCTGCAGATTGCTGGTGGTGTCAGCGGTTCGATAGCAGTATTTGCAAAGGGGGCAGGTGATGAATCACTGTTTTTTTTTTAGTTCATGCAATTAAACATTTTAAAGTGGGGATAGGTGGTAGTTGTCCTGTTACATGTTCTGGGACTTTAAGTAGTATATCTTTCAGACTTTTGCTTGTGGATTCCAGGAAACTAGTGCTTCCCTCTCTTAGATCCTGCAATATTTCTCATTTGTCGATTTCTGTCACATTTGGGGTTGGTTGTGCTCTCTTTCATGAATGACAACATCATATCTTGTAGTTACTCTCTCATGGCGTGCATTAGAATAATATTTAGTATATTTCTAGTTTACATTTTCTAATGATGCACTTTCTTCGCTGGTGGTGTAGCTCATGTGATTTAATAACTACTTTCCACTTCTTGTTTCTAAAAGTAGTGTAATAGTATAAATATATATCATAATTTAACTTTTGCAAGTGTGTTATTAATATGTTTAAAAATGCAACTACTTCTATTTAGTATACCTACATGTATATGTTGTTTAGATGTTTTACACAGTTTTATAGCTTTGCCGTTGGAGTGTTCTAATGTGGAGCATGTGCTTTCTTTTCTGTTGGATGAAAAATAACATAGGTTTTATTTTATATGCTAATTTGTTGGTAGTCTGTAGAGGTTGAGGTTGTAAGGTTGATTTTTGTTGGTTATTCTACAGAGTTTATACTTTTCTAATAATTTATGTATACTTAGTTTTTTTATCTTTTTGCTGGTTTGGTATAGTTGTTATTGTCTTGCACTTTATCGATATTAAAGTTCTAGATTTTTTCTTTGAGGAAGTCTATGTAAAGAGATAGAAATTGGAGAGTGTGTTTATACTTATTTGCTATTTTAAGTTTTTAAGTTTAATACAGTTATGTTTTAGTTTAAATATATGTTTTACTTACTTGGTTAGGTAGTTGTTGAGATGTATCTATTTTTCTTTAATGGTCAGGTGAAAAAATATGGCGGAGTTTCCTCGTCTTTTAGTGTTTGTTGATTTTGAAGTATTTAGGGGCATATTCACAAGGAGCTATCGCCGAATTAACGGCACTTTATCACAGCCAAAGTTGTGATAAATTTACCCCACCATTCACAAGCTGGTACTAACAGCCCACAGCACCAGTTTTCCCGTGATAACAGCCGCAAAAAACATCGCCACAGAGAACCCCCGCAACTATCGCTAATGAGATGCAGAGTAGGTGTTCCCGTGACAAAACCCACAACAACACCACACCTCAACATTCACAACGACCAGCCAGACCAGCGATAAGAATACAAAACACGCATTAGGGTGCGTTAGCAGCAGGAAATTTACACCTGCCCTGACCTGGTGTAAAGTTGGACCACAGACTGCACCACAAAAGGGAGCACAGCCCACATCCACACATGAAGACAAACAGATGCCATAGAGCAACTGAACATGCAGCACGGACACCCAAGAGGGCCGCAACACCCACCGACACCACACCCAGGACCACCCCTCCGTCACCCCGACCAAAGACATGCCACATAAGCTGCACCAAAACATGCAGAAAATAATCTGCCTGATGTTGCACAATCACAACTGGTGACATGCATGTGTCGTCACAGAAATGAGCAGCATACATTCACTTTTTGAAGCAAACAATTAAAGTTTATTGAAATCAACACAGAAATCAAATGTAGGCACAAGGTGGCTCCTCTCGACACAATCCGTAGGTCACAGCCTGCAAGACAAAAAACATGATGAGAAGGTGTTTCCTGCGCAGATCAAAGGACAGAGAGAGAGCAAAGGAGAGAGAGAGAAGAGAGGGGAAGAGAGGGGGAGAGAGAGAGAGAGAGGAGAGGGGGAGAGAGAGAGAGAAGAGGAGAGGGGAGAGAGAGAGAGAGAGAGAGAGAGAGAGAGAGAGAGAGAGAGAGAGAGAAGAGGGGGAGAGAGAGAAAGAGAGAGCTGATCCTGCGCACCCAGGCCACACGGCTCACCTGCTGCCACCGGTGTGTCTCCAACCACTAGCCTGTACGAATAGCAGTATAGCAGGTCACACATCTAAGTCCGAGTCATCATCTGAAACAGAGTACAGAGAGATGACTGGCACAGTACACACACTTGCACAAGATAACATCGCCCGC
Source organism: Lissotriton helveticus (assembly GCF_964261635.1). Lineage (NCBI taxonomy): Eukaryota > Metazoa > Chordata > Amphibia > Caudata > Salamandridae > Lissotriton > Lissotriton helveticus. Next base: position 1,295,312,501 of record NC_136069.1, read on the forward strand.
CCGCCCATGCACACCCAGGCAGAGGCATGCCAGTCCCTCCCTCCGCCCATCGGAGCATGCCGGCCCATGCACACACGGGCCTCACTGCTCACCTTCCACAACTGGCATGTAGACGGCAGGTCCCACCACGTGCCGCGACAAGCCACAAGCAAAGGGCCAGCGGACATGGAACCCTCCACACCATGCAGCCACCAGGTCTCACGTTTGGTGCTGGGTCTTGATTAGACCATGGGATGGGACATACCAGGGCACCCGGCAACATCGCAGACTGCACAGCCACTCAGCCCAATGGGTACCACTAAGTCTGTGATCCCGAAGCGAGGCCACGCGGTGGTAGGCCCGCGCAGCCCGCTGGCTCGGTCTACACTGCGGGTCCAGCAAGGCACACTGATCCTGAGCAATCTGGACTGCCGGAACGGACCATCATCGCAGGCTGCACACCTGCTCAGCAGCTCAAGGTGCCAATGACTCAGTGCACCCTAAGTCACCATCCAGTGGCGGGGTGCCTGTGCCGGCTGCAATGCAGCGTGTGCCACAAACCCTGTTCAACCCCAGTCAGCGCCGCAGGGTGGCAGACTCATGCCGGCCGCAATGCAGCATGTGCCATGAACCCTGTTAAACCCCAGTCAGCGCAAGGTGGCGGGGTGGTAGACACCTGCAGGCCGCAATGCAGTGTGTGCCACAAACCCTGTTCAACCGGAGTCAGTGCCACATGGTGGTAGGCCGGTGCTGGCCTCAAGGCTTCGGGTCCGTTATCCAGTCACCACCGGCAGAGGGGTATGTGACGTCATTGGCCCCTTATATTTGCGGGGTCACATGGCCTGTGACATCTGTGCTGGGTGGGTGTGGTGTGCATGCAAACCTGCCCTCAGGGAGTAGCTCTGACATGCTGACAACTAGACCAGTGACCTGCATACCACCACTGAGTACGCCTGCAATGGGTAGCAATGAGGCCCCTTTGGGAGTGTGAGCGAAGTGGTCTGGCCTGCCATACACCAAAATAGCGCAGGGCTTGCAATAATGACTCGTGGGTACTGGGCGTGGTTCAGTCCATGTTCGGACAAGAAAGTGGCTGGTGCGTGTGTCACTGTTGTGGTGTTCTCGGGACCCGTGCACACATCGCTATGTAGCACCCTCAGACTGGCATCCCAAAGGATGAGCATCATTGACGCAAGTGGAATCACTGTCCCTACATTCATCCATACATACATACATGAATGATGAAAGACATGACACAGCAGTGTGTCAATGAATGTTTATTGCACATCCAGTGCATTTCCACAGCTGGAGTGGTACAGGGCACTGCCAAATACACCACACCATTAGGCCTGTATAGGGCCAGCCAGAGTCCCTCCATGGAAGACAAGTACTGCGGAAGAGGAGGAGTGCAGCCGCAGTCTGGTCGCCATGTCATTGGTCATCAAACAGGATGTGGCAGTCCATGTCGCTGTCCAAGGTGAGTGCATCTGAGTGAATCAGGGGTCAGTTGAAGGTCATGAGGCCATATACGGGACCAACCAGGAACAGGCCAGGTGGGGGAAATGAATGCTACTGAGCCCTTCTGATCCCAATCCCATCCACGTCCTCGTCCCTGGATGCGTGCCCTGCCCCACCTGGGGGTGTTGCTGTTCCGGCTGCGGCACTGTATGCCAATAACACCTCAGGTGCCGCAGATTGATTGTCAGCCGCACTGTGTGCCAATGACACCTCAGGTGCCGGAGGTGGATTGTCGGCTGCACAGGGAGGCATGGACACACCAGGGGGCGGAGATGTGGATGGTGTGGGGGGCAGCAGCATTCAACATTCCCAAGCCTTGTGGCAGCAATGCCATGATGAGGATCTGCAGGGCATGGTAGATCCCAGCTACATTCCGCTGATGTGCAGCAGTGGGTGCCATCCTTTCCGCCTCCATCCTCACCCTGTCCTCCATGAGCCTCCAAATGTGTGCCAGCTCACGGCTGATATTGCTGGAGCCACTCTGAGCGGACAAGTGTTCTTCTCTCAGCATCATGACTCCAACGATATCAGTCAAGGCTCATTGGAGACCATGGAGCAGGGCTACACACCCAAGGATGCGTCAAGTTTAGTTGCCATGTTGCCGAAGCCCAACCGCACCTGCTCTGCGGTCTCCCTCTGGTACTCCAGCACACGGTGGTGGAAGGATATGTGTTAGTCCTAGGGGTCTTGGGGGAGTGCCGGGGCTGTGGGTGCCTCCTGCTGGATGCTTTAGGTAGTGGGTGGGGTCTCCTCGATGTAGCTGGTCTGCTCTGATCCTGGAGGTGAGTGACGGATGAGGTCAATGAGGTCTTGGATGGCTTGGGTGTCGATGCTGGTGTTGTCCTCCTTGTCATCAGTGAAGAGTGGCTGGGACTGCTCTGCAGGAGGTGTTAATGGTGCCCTTGCAATGTGAAGGGGAGATGGTGTATTACAATGTGTCCACATGTATGTAGCCGCATTGCACATGTTGACATTAAGACAGCATGGCATTGTATATTGTGACAGTCTGTAGATCAGGGTGAGGACCCAGAGTCATTGTGGGTGTGCACTGTGCTCTGCTTGATTGCACATGTGTGCCATTGTACCCATCTCCACCTGTCCCCCCCAGTGCCTGGTGGTCACTCACCCTGTTGTGGTTGTGTTGTGTCCTGTTGAGCAGTGTCCGATCCCCTGACTCCGGCTACAGTCTCAACACTGATGACTGTTGACCCCAGCTCCTCCATGTCATCCAGCTCGAGCTGTGGCGCTGGGCCCCCACCTCCAGTCTGCTTTGCTGCATTGACAGAGAGTTTCTCCTTGGTCCGCTGCTTGATGTCATTCCATCGCTTCTTGACCTCATCCATTGTCCTCTTGTCCTCCCTGACGGCATTCATCTTGTCCAGGATGTCCCGCCAGATTCCATTTTTGGTGCCCAATGACACGTTGGCGGTGACGCATAGTTGTTGATGGTGTTCCATCACCTCAGTGACTGAACTTTGTCTTCCTCTTCTTCTTGTCCTTGCCCTTCCCTGTCAGAGTTCCCGGGCTGGTCGTCCGGGGTGCTTGTGGGGTTGCGCTCGTCCTCTGTGCCTGCTCCGGCTGCCTCCATGGTGCTTGGGTGTTGGTAATTTGTGGGGGGGTTTTCTACTTTTATGGTGATTTTTCCTGCCTGCCAGGTGTGTGTGGCAGGCCTAACGCTGCTTATCGCTGGTTTCCTCATCGCACTTTGGCCTATCACAGGTTTTTTGGTGTTGTGGTTTGTGTTTTTGTCTCCATCGATATGGTTGTATCGCAGACATTGTCCGCGGTTTCGGCAGACTATCGCATGCTACCGCCTTGTTGTGAATTCCACGTTGACACTGGGTTATTTTCCCGCGATAGGCTGCGATGTTGAAAGTTGCGTTACGCTACTCTTGTGGTAGTTATCACACCTTCTTGTGAATATACCCCTTAGTTGTTTCAATAAGTGTGCCTTTTATTGTATTGATTCAATTGTCTGTTTGATTTTATTGGTTAAAGTTCTTTATAGTTATGTTTTATTGGTTGGTTTAGTTTGTTTGAATTTTTTCAATAAGGCTCCTCTATGGTAAACGCTAAGTTAGTTTGTTTTATTTAATGTATGATATTTTGGGATGTTAGTTAATTCATACGTATATTTATACATTTTTTAAATGATGTTTAAATGTTTGCAGTTAATGCTAATTTTCTTTGGGATTGTATTGTTACTATTTTGGATATATAATCTTCGGGGGTGAATGGTAAATATTTTGCTGATGTCATATATTTTTATTTTATTTAAATATGTGTATTAGAAGTTCTGGGTTTATTTGAAGTAATTGCTTTTTGTAAAAAGTGTTTTGTTTTTTAAATCTATTTATTAATGATTATTACATTATTTTGGTGATAATGCTGTAGTCAATATTTTTGATATATTACATGTTTATTTAAAGGTAACTTTGTTTTTGTTTCTAATATTTTTGTTTTCGATCTAGGTAAAACCAATTTTTTTTGACAATGATATTTGTATTCTAAAAATTGTTGCTTGTTATAGTTAAATATAGGAAATTAATATTTTTGTATTTAATACTTAATTTCTGATATTCTCGTGTTTCGATATTATATGCATCAATATTATGCCAGTAATGAAGATACAAGACTTACGAGCACATTCACTTGCCAAAAACCCTGTGATTTGGTAAATTGCAGGGTTTGTGACCAGTAAATGTTTTTTTCAAATGTACTAAACTCATTTAGTGATTTGGTAACAGGTTGCAATCGCTAAATGGGTATAGGAAACCACACCAAATTGTTATTTGGAAGAGTGGCGTTTAGGGCTTCCTTTCCAAATAGCTATTCCTTATGGTATGTGTTAATGTTTTACTACAAAAATCCAGTTGCAAAACATTATTATTATACTAATTACTAAACAGTAGTTGTAACTATTCCCGTTCCATAGGACCTTCCTACTTTTGAAAAACGATTTTCAAAATGTTCCTATTTATTTATTTTTTAAACGTAGACCGTTTTTCTTCAAGGAAAACAAACTGCATTAAAAAAAACAACACAAAACACATGTAGACCAAACTCCCTGTGAAGGTAAAAAAAACATAGTGGGTCGCAATTTGTGACCTACCTCTTTATTATACATGAGGTAGGTCTGATTCTGACCTACAATAATTCGGATTTTGAAGAACTAACTTATTAGTGCATAGTTTCTAATACAGTAGCACTGTCCTGTGGAGTCCCTCAGGGCTCCACCTTGTCCCCACTGCTTTTTAATATCTATCTTCAGCCACTGGTGGTGGCACTAGCATAAATGGACTGTCAGCTATTTAATTACGCGAATGACGCTCAATTAAGCCTTCGGATCGATAATTCTCAGCAAGTACAGTCAAGCGCACAGAACATCCTTGGATTTACAATGAACTGGATGACTGCTAACTCGCTTAAAGTGAATCCAGATAAGCCTGAGGTTCTAGTAATCACCACGGGTGGCAACCCCTGGACAAGCCTCTTTTGGCCACAAGAGTTAGGTGCCACACTGACTCCGGTGCCTGTCGTGAAGAGACTGGGTATTAAGTTGGAGTATAAGTTGACACTGACTGAGCAGGTGATGACAGTAGTTGAAAACCGTGTGGGCCTTCAGAGGCAAATTCGGATATTGGTACCACGCCTATCTTTTTCAACAACGCGAACTGTGGTGACGACACTTATTGAGTTGCGTTTCGACTAATGCGCTATATATTGGGCTCCCAGACAAGTTGCGGGGCAAGATCCAAGTAGTAATGAACGACGCAGCAAGATTAATTTTCAAGCTTCCAAAGCGGTCACATGCTACACCACTGCTGCAACAACTGCATAGGTTTCCAATTAAGCAGAGGATTAGGTTCAAGGGCTTATGTATTGCACATAAGGCCCTGTATGGGGCGGCACCAGTCTATATTAGGGACCGTCTAAGGAGATACCTATCAGGACGATGCCTTAGGTTGTCCGAAGCAAGCTTGTTGACCTGGCCAAGGTTTGATAAAGTGACTATGGTCAGACGGGCTTTCTCAGTACTGATTGCCCAGTTGTGGAATAAACTGCCGGAAGGTTTGTGTGGCAAAGCCACCCTCCTCCCATTCAGGAAGAAACTGAAACTTTTTTGTTCATGCAGACCTTTGGGCAAGATAAGCTCTGACCGAAGGGGTATTATGATAGGTAATAGCTGGTGTTAGGTTGGAACTTTTTCACATGAGCGCTAAGAGACCGTTGGTGTATATAAGTGACACTTAACATAACATAACATAGGTCAGTTCTTGAGACCAGTATTTTGTGACCAGTAAATGATACTTATGGCCATACGTTCTGTGCTCAATCACAGCAATATTTCAGGGACATAAATGACTTACAAAATGTAAATACCTAGACATTTGCAGGTTTGTGCATGTTCTCTACATTTTTGATAGACAGCAGCCAATATATTCAATTTTCTCATCCTGCTCAGAGTTTTTTACTCCAGAAAACAATATGCTAAGTTGACCGCTTGTCCATTGGTTTAACTCTGATCCACAGATGCAGTGTCATCTGTTCCAGATTTGTAAATCAGGCTGAATAAATTGCAGATCAGATTTTTGCATTTGCAAGTTCAACTTGAATGTGCAAAAACATTGAGATTTTAGGCATTTGCCAGCAATAGGCTAAATATTATATATGTAATCTCAGAATGACTAATAAAAATTGTGAAGTTTGCAAAATTTAGCAGGTGTATAAAACGTCCTCTATACAATGGAACTAAGCCGTCTCCTCTTCCACAACAGATTATAGCTCTGCAAATGAAGAGTTTTGGGGGATGCAATGTTTTTTTTAAAATATAGTTAGTTGGTCAAATATTGACAGTGTGCCACAAACCTATTGTGTGGATCAATGCACAGGACTTGTCAACTTTGAATATCACAAATGCTAAAAAATAGATCAGACATAATTAATGTTTGTGTTTCATTTTCTAACTGAGTATAATACTATAAAAGAGAAGGAAGTTGAGTGATAAATCATTATGTGAGTATGAACAGTGTTTTCGCTATTTCTAAAGCAGACTGGATTAATATATAATCCAAATAAGGGAAACTGGCTTTAAAAGTCTGCCTGTACTTTGAAAAAATGAGGAGGTAGACAAAAAGGGAAAGTTTTAAGACTCGAGACTATTAGACAAGGAAATTGTTCCACATGATGTGCTGGGAGTAAATGCATCATGTCATTTAAAAAAATATATATAAAACTGTTCTGGAAGTGGTTACAAAGGATTTTGCAGCAGCCTTCAGAAAGGAAAACTTTAGTAAAAAACATACCGCTCTGTTCCAGCTCACACTCCAAAAAAGTGAAATGGTTTTTTCCAGATAGTAGTTGATAGATAGAGTCGGTGATGCGGCGGACGTCAGCGATGCGGCAAAGGGGTTTTATTTTATTATTTGTACCTATCCCATTGTCTGTCAACTCCCCCTGACCCGCCCCACCCCACTGCTCTTACCTGTGCTGGCCACGCCTGACCAAATCACAGGGCTTGCTGCAAATATTTGTGGGGCATATTATCAAGGACCTGTGTTAAAATTACCGCCGTTTTAAAACGGCGATAATGGGCTTGATAACACGCCCTTGTTAATTCCCGTAGAAGCCCATGTTAACACCATAACATGGTCTTCTATAGGAATTAACAAGGATGTATTATCAAGCCCATTAGCGCCGTTTTATCGGCAGTTTCCTGCCGATAACACGGCGGTAATTTTAACACCGGTCCTTGATAATATGCCCCTGAGATCGTACATCTGCCCTAAATTTTGCTCCAGGATTGGAAGGAAATTTTACACTGCATGTTTCACGGGTTGTATTGTCAGGGCGTGCTACTCTTCACAAGCGAAGCTTGTGCATTGTGCAGAAATACTAATTAAAAGACAACAATATGCTTTTACACATTGCTGCCAAAATCATTTATTTCATGGCTTTTCAGACATAATCCTATCCTGTTTTGTGAATCACTAATAAGACTTGAATCTACACAACCTGAATTGAGGGACTACTATGATGTGTATATTTAAGCATATTAGATTGGATCAGGCCAAAAATACACATCTGCATGAAAATGTACTACCGAGCAACCTCATCATTAAAATACAAAATGAAAATACATGTAAATAGGGCTAAATACTCAATGTGCTTAATCCTGTTTAAAATTCATGCTGCAATACTACACTGTTTTCTAAAGAATTAAAGGAGCTCAAATTCTAGGTTCTAGGAATCACAATCATGCCAGCCCCACATTGCCCCACATGACAGTAACAAGTAAACCCAACGTTAATTAAGGTGGATGCCCTTTTTAAAAAGAAAAAAACACAGCTAAATGGTGCATTTCACAGCACAATTGTTTTCCAAGTTTTTGGGACAAAACCCAGAGGATTTAGGTATGTGTGTCCTGCTTCTGTGGAAAATGGCTGTTTGAGTCTGGCCTAATATGTGTTGTTTATAAAATGTAAAAGCATGTTTTGACTGTACTTTCACCCTTTTAGTGGTCAGTAAGATGATCCTGTAATTACAGATCCATAAATAAGCAGAGAGATACAGAATATTATGTCACATATATGTGTCAAGGTCCTCCTCTCTTGACGAGGGTGGCCTCTGCATCATTGCTGTAGAAGACAAATAGAAATATCAATTGTAGTCAGACACATTGTAGGAAAACCGCCTTTTCTGCGTGGCCACCCTGGATTATTTGGGCCTTTTTGCTAACCCCTATTTTTCTAGCTATAGAACTCTGTACACTTTACCCTACCTGGGCATTAGTAAAGTGCCCGGGCTCTCCATTTTAACATGGTTGAATAGGCCTAACCTTAAGAGGCTTATTTAACTTACCTATATGCCACTAGTACCAGGTGTACCCAGGGACTCTAAGTTAAAATGTTGATAGTGGATTGCAACACCTATTGTGACATCACCTGTCATGGCATGGCTTTTGGACAACAATTGTAGCCTGACTGGAGAAGTTTCAATACTGCAGTTTGATCTGTCAAAATCCAACCCTGTTGATAGACCTAAACCCTCCTTTTAAATATTAATAAGTCACCCCTAAGTAGGCCTTATAACCTATAAGACAGGGTGAATGGTACTTAAAAGTAGAACGTGTAGAAATGTTATGTTACAGTGACTCCCTCCCAAAAGCAATTATAACTGTAGGAAGTTCTGGCTGTTCCACAGAGAAAAGCTGGGATGCACTTTTAAATGTTATGCCATCTTCGTCTACGAAGTATTAGAAATGCAATTCTTAGACTCTTTGTAATATTTTATAAAACCCTAATTCATTAGTGAAGTTGAATTTGTAATAGTTAATAGGGGACCAGTACTTTTAGAAAGTTACTTGTTCCTTTCTAAAGCCTCTTAAGGCTAATTTTCACTAGCCACCGGCTGCAGCCCTCAGAGTGCTCAAGCCCTGAATGAGGGGGGAAAACTGCTCCCAGAGCAGAGATAAAATTCTGAGAATGGGGATGTGGCTCTGTTCCTTTGGGATGATGGCCATGTGGGCAATTTCCAGGAACTTAACTTCAAAATGACCTACCCGGTCATAGGCAGATGTCAGATGACACTTGAACAGGCCGCTTTATGTCTTTATTTGTTACCCCAGTCAGGCTGGCACCAACCCAGTGGGACGGGATTTGACCCAGAACTATTTTGAAGTGATCACAGAAAAGGGTCTGACTATTTCCGAAGCCACACAGGCTATGCACAAGAGACACATTTCACCTTCTTGGTTTTAGGCAAAGAGGGGCACTATTGTTTGCAGTAGAGCTCACAAGAAATAATGGAAAAGTGGGTAGGGTAACCCTTGGGAACTTTTACCTCGTTAATTAGTGAGGAGCCAGGAGTCCCCCCCCCCATACACAAGCTGGTGCCAGGCATAAATGCAACATCCAAGTATCCTCCTTGGAACACTACTAGACCCATGTAAGATCAGAAGAGGACTGACCATGCTGTCTGAAAACTGAGAAGAGCTCTGAAGGGCCTGATCTGCTCTTTCTTGTACCCAGGACAAAGAAGTGAACTTTAAGGGTCACAAGACTCACCTCTTGCTCAAGCTACAAGGACACAACTAGCTTCTAGAAACCTTTCTTGTAACCGCTCAGCTGACCAGTTCCAACTGGACCTGCTCTGCACCCTGCTGTTGGCCTCTACTGCAGTGAGTCTCGACACCCAAGGGCTGATCCTTTGGTTCTGCTGACCAGTGCTCTGGACCTTGTGCTCTCTTCTTTAAACATGGTAAATTGGCTTACACTCAAGTGGCACATTTAATTTACTTGTAAGTCCCCAGTAAAGTGGTGTTAAATGTTCTAAGGCCTGTAAATTAAATGCTATTAGTGAGTCTACAACACGTATTGTTCCACCCACTTAAATAGCATTTTTAAACATGTATCAGGTCAGCTATTTCAACCTGTGTACAGTTGTAAAATGGCAATTCGACTTGGTAAAATAACCCCTTGTCAAGTCGCAAACAGAAGGGGGCCCTGCTAGGGGCCCCCAAACACTCTTTCCAACAGGGTTTCCATGTCGGAAAGCCCAGCAGGGAAAGCCTGTCGGAAACTGTGCATCATAATCCAGACGGCGTAAAAGGCTGTCCATATGGATTACAGGCTGGCTTCCGACTGGCCAGCGAGCTCCTTGAGCCCATCATAATCCACCCCAAATGACCGGCCGGTTTCAATTCTGACCGGTTGTATTGATCAGCCGGTCGGAATTGAAACCGATGATCTCGTTCGGAAAATCCTCTACCCTAAGGTCGGAGGCTTTCTAACCGAGATCGTGATAGGCCCCAAAATGTATGACTATATGGAGATGGGCAGTTATACATTGATAACTAGGATACATTTGTATGTTTTATCTATTTGTTTTCTGTTGGTAATGTATGTAAGAGTTTTCTTTGATGCTTAACCCATTCATCCTTTTAGTTATTGTTAATTCATTTACTTTGAGTCCGGAATCCTATGTATAGGACAAACTTAATGTTTGACTACATGGAGATGGGCAGTTATACATTGATAGCGAGGATACTTTTGTATGTTTGATCTATTTGTTTTCTGTTTTCAAAGTATGTAAGAGTTTTCTGTTGTTTTTTCTGAACCCACATTTTCATGTTTTTTAAAATATAAATCCAACTATTTTCTGATACACTAGGTTGTTGTGATTGTTTTACCAACTGAATTGTGTAAACCTCACTTGAGTTAATCCATATGGTGTCATTAGCTGTCACTTCATTTAAGATAAAGCTATTTAAACGTATACCCTCTGAATTAATCCTTTGTAGGAACCTTTACTTTTATAAAATGAGCATTTTCTTGTCCTAACCATTTGGTACCGACAGTCTGTTTCCTGAGTTACATGACTATGTGCAGTTGGTTGTTGCTCATTTCTCCCAGATAGCCACACAATAGAGTGACTGGGTGTTGGCAGGATGGGCCATTAAAGCAGGATGGAGGATGGAGTTGTGCACAGCCCCACTTACACTTCAAAGACCCTGTCCCAGCCCACACATAAAGAACTTCACACCAGCATGTTGTGACTGCAGACAGCCTGGGACCAGGGAGGCAGGAAATTCTAGACACTTATATGGGGGAGAACTCCAGAACCTTCTTCCACTCCAAAGCTGGCACTAGGTAAAACTAGGACCCTCAGACTCCCCTTTTTCAGTTCTCTTCTGGAGCTGTGGAAGAACTTTCAGAGGACATCCTGCTGGCTGTGGCCTGATGTGTACTTCAGAGAATTGCCCTGATGATTCAAGAGGACTGCCCTGCAGCCTGAAGCCTGCCTTGTACCCTCAGAATCTGCTGCATGAGACCTGCTTTCTTGTTTGAATCCAAGACTTCCAGAGTGACTTCAAAGGCTAATGTCTTTCCTCCTGATCAGATCTTCAGGCACAGAAAAGGATCCAACCATCTTGATCCCGCACTTCGACCCGGCCTAAGTGATCCCTGACCCTCCAAGTGGTCCCCTACCAGTCCTGTATCATTGGAAGTGGTGCTAAAGGTGACCAGATAGCCGAAATCAAAAACTTGCCACTTGGAAACATTTCTGTGAAAAGTGCTCTGAGAAACGAGCAGAGACCCGTCCCTACCTGCTCGCTGATCCACCTGGTCACTGGTCAGCCTGATTACGCAGCCGCTCCTGCTATGTTCTTCTCAAGAGCAGCAAATCCTTGCAGAAGGGGTATCCAGCCTCGTGAAGCCCTCATCAGCTACAGCCTGCACCTTCGTCCTGCTGCAGATTTTCAAATTCCATAAGAGAGACTAAGTCCTAACCTAGAATTGTTTACAGCTACTTCATATAACATTTCCCAGATGACGACGCCTATTCCTCGAAAACTGTTGGCTGCCTTGCTCTGCTGAACTTTACCTTCTCAGACATTTTTCTTCAAAAACTCTTCTAAGTACGAAGGTGAGTGGAGACCGGTCCTAATCCACTTTGTGAATGCAGACAGTGATCCATCGTGGTCAGCCATAACTTTTGACTTTGCACCACTCTTGAGTGCAGGATGTCCATGGTTGGTGCTTTGATCTTCTAGGCAATTTACTTCATTTTCAACTTTAAAACTTTGGTTATACTGATTGGATTTCTGTTGTTGTGCTGTCAAACATATATTTTTTAATTTACTCTATTTTATTCTAAATTAGTGTGGGATTTTACTGTGTTTTCATGTTGTTTCTGTTTTAGTGCTACCTAAATACTTTGCACATTGCCTCTGCCTGACTGTTTTTGTACGGAGCTACCAGAGAGTTAAGCACAGGTTAATTTAGTTGCTTTTGTGGTTCACCCTGACAAGGATTGTGGCTGTTGCTGGAGTAGGGTTTCACCCCCTCAACCAACAACCCAATTTATCATACCAACACTCAAAGATCCCTCCACTTACAATGAGGTTTGATGTATAAATCACTTCTAATTACATCAGCATTGGCAGTGGAACCAAAAAAACCACAAAAACAACAAGCCAATTTACCTGAAATACTAACATTGTTTATGTATAAAATCATTCTTGAGTAGTGCTATTGCTGCCTACAAAACTATCTCTCTGAAAGGTTAAAGACAATCTTGTCACACATAAACAAACGTTGTCACCATCTACTCTTAAACACCAAAAGTATGATGCAATTAACCCTCCTTCTCAAAGAAACATACAGCAGACGCAAAAACAGAAAGAATTCTGCAGGACATAACAGGTCTGAAGCCTTTCATGATCAAACCAAACAAAATGCTGTAAATCATGAACAACAAGTTTTCTACATTAAGAAACCTTTTGAAACCTTTCCAAGAAAAGGATAGATCCAGCTGAAGAAAGCACTGATGAAATGCAGCCTAAGGTAGATAAGATAAGATAAAATAACTCACCAGTTACAGAAACTCAGTGGCATATGTACCACGAACTGATGGAGCGCAGGTTAGCTCCAAAATTGCAAACGCAGTGCTCCGTCAGTTCAAAAAAATGCAGGGATGTGTTATATTTACAATGATACGGCATACCCCTGCATTTCCCCTAGCACTGGTGCTAAATTGAGCTGCCTAGAGTCAATGCAGGCACCCTTGCACCATATAGTGCAAGGGTGCCTGCATTGGGGGGATTGATTGTTTATGTGCAAGAAGCTGTCCCTTCCTCCACATTGATGGAGCAAGGACTCATAGAAGAGAGACTTGCTCGGAGATAATCCTCTCGTTTAAATTCTAATATTGTATTAACAGTGTATTGTGTAAATTAGTATGCGCAACATTATGCATACAAGAAAAAAAAGCTTGCCAATGTGTATTACTAATAAGTAACTCAAGCGAATTACTAATATGGCTTTAAACGGGAAATCTTTATTGCGCATGCTTCAACTGCATCTACGCAGTATGATGAGCTGTAGCTTGGAGGGATTTTCTTGCGCTTGCGCAAATGCTAATTACATGGCTGCCTGGAAGCTCACATGCTCCGCATCTGCTTTGCCGAAACTAAAACATGCTATTTTACTAAAGTTAATGCGGGGAAAGCATTAAAAAAATGAATGGGATTAGAGTAGAGATAGGTGGTGTACAGTGAAACCATTTATGGTCAAAATTAACATATGTCTTTTTGACTCTTTTATTAGTGTGTATCTTGGGCCTTTTGCATGAGCCTAAGGTCTATTTGCCACCCGATTTCCATGCATGCGTGATATGAACGAGTCGAAAGAAGTGATGTGAATCTTGAACGCAGCTCAAAATCAAAACGGACACATACCCTGGGAACCAGCTTGGGAACTTCTAAGACAAAAGGGAGCGGATGAACTTTTATACTTTCGTTTCTAATATGATGTGAATACGGATGGGAATTCAAGTTTTGTGAATACAAATTAAGGGGTTGGATCTTTAAACAATGGACTGGAAAATGAAATGAAATGAAAAAATAAGCATGGTGCGATGAGCATCCTCCCTTGCCTGTCCAATCAGAGTTAGGAGTTTCATGATATTGAAACATTATTGGGAGGTACATGAATATTGTAGGGTATAATTGAGGTAGTTCTTAGTTAGTTAGTTAGCATGAGACCGAAATGCTGCCCAAGTGAGAGGGAGAAGAGAAGACGTTGAAGCTGAATGCTGCAGAGCTTGGGATGCTGTTGCAGTGACGAGATAAGCTGAAGAAGAATCGAATGCAGAACCACTTTATTTTAAATGAATTTACTTAGAAGAAGATCGCAGAAGAATCTCGAGGAGGAAGGGAGAGTCAAAGAGGAGTGCTACGCAAGAGTCAGTGGTAGAGAGGCAATCTATCCTGTCCTGATTCCTGTCCTGAAGCCTTTGTCATCTGATCTTTCACGCGGGACCCTTTCTAGCTCCTTGGCCAGGGGGCTGGTTTTCACACCATCCTAGGTGATATAATTTCTATGTATGTGCTAATGTTCTTTTCTCTCTTTCCTCTCCATTCCGAGCATAGGTCATTGCTTGATATAAAAGTATGTGTTTTGCTGATTGATTAATTGAATCTTCCTTCCTATGAGTGATGGTGGCTGTACTGTACTTTGTAAGTGGTTCACATGAAATAATTTTAAGATTCAAAATATTACCCAAGTCTGTGGTTATTTCATCAAATGTAAGTAAATTTTATTTATGTCATTTCACCATCAACTAGTTCAACTAATTTGGTCCATTGACCATAGTAAAGAACTTTTTGATCAGTGAAAGATTAGTTGAGAATAAGAAGAGACTAATCTGGAATGATAAAAAGTACAAACAATTGACCCCAGAGGATTACTACCAGGTTGCGTGAATGTGTGTTTATGGACCATGGGGAGTATATGGTGTTAGAGTACCTGTTGCTGGTAACCCACTGGATCAGTTTTCTGGTAGCAGAGTAATGGTTAATATTGATTAGTTTGGTGATAAGTATTGATTTTTTGATTATTGATTTATGTTCAACAAAAAGAGTTAGCGTCTTGGTTTATGTTGTCTGGACAAATTCCCAGGTGAATGAATAGCGGGTGGTGATAGAAGCCATACTGCAGTGAGGTTACTCGTCTGTTGGAATAGCATTGAGAAGCTACGCAGGGCTGGCAGTGCTAAATTAGGGAGTATTTCATATAAAAGTTGAGTGTAAATGAAAGCAAAGAGGTTCGCTAGTGAAACTTTGGTCTTATATCACCTAGAAAGGGTAACACTGAAGGAGTAACAGGTTCTCTCGAGCTTGAGTGAAGGGTAAACGGAAGGTTTTACTCGCAGTGCAAGAGGAGCAATTCTGACTCTCCGGAATAGGTCGGAATCTATCTTTTGTTTAGCGGAACAGACAGAGTAGCGAATGTTTCAATGTTGTTAATAACGGAATTTAATAAAGGGAAAAGTAAAAGAAATAAGTTCTCGTATTACCTTGTGAAGGGAGGGTCAGTTGCCGGAGTTGCACTGACGTCACAGAGTACTGTGCTGGGATTAGTTGAAACAGCGGGTGTGTGTGACTGATGCGAATTACAAAGGAGGTGTCAGAAGTAAGGAGCAGAACTGACAACATCAGAAAGGTCGCGCTGGCATTGGTCAGATCATGAGTGTGAGCCGCATTCGGATTGGATAATTGAATAAAAGCTGTTTTTGGATTGGTAGAAAAAAATTTTGTATGCATGATTCTCATTTGCCTTTTTATGTAAGATGCCCTGACAGAAAAGTGCGAGGGTTTGCACATTAAAGTTTTATATATCGAGTGTCCAGTATGTAGAAAATTAATAATTTCTTTAGGAAAGATAAACCTGTATTGACTAGAGAAGGGATTCCTATTCCGCCACCTAAAACGCCTGCTTCATTTATGATGATGGAGAGAGCTTATCATACTTGTGTGTGGATAGAGAATTGGATGGAATACACAAAGGGTTATGGCGGTTTAACTTTTCCAGAGCATGGTACCTTTAATGGAAGAAATTTGCAGAATTTGAGGATGCAGATGTATGAATTAGAACCAAGACTTAGATTAACTCAGTATGAGGCATTAGAAGAATGGGAAACTGAGTCGTTTGAGAGAGAAAAGTGTAGAAGAGGAACATTTACAGGATTTCATTCAAGACATATGAATGGATCATGTGAAGATCAGATAAAACAATGGAGAAGAGCAATGGTTCATACCCAGTATTAGTGGCTGAAGAACAGAGAGGGAGTAAGTGTAAAGAAAAAATGAAACACTTCAACCCACTAGGATATGGTGAATCAGAAGATGAATTATTAGAAGATATTTTAACTAAAAATCCTCCACCTTACTAAGAAGGACCAAATAGAATCACCCCAAGTGCACCGGTATTAGGAACACCCTCGGTTCCACAAATTGTACATGATCCAAACGATAATAGAGTACTTCAAGATAGGGAAAAAGAAGCATTGAATAAAAACAGAGAAGAATTAATACAAAATATAGATCAATTAAATTTGAACCTTGAAGCCTTGACAATACCAGCAACTATAGGTCCTGCTGTTCCGTTGTATGAAGACAAAGCCAATGGCCTAAAACCAACAGTTGTAACAGCTCCCTTATGCAACCCCAGAAGAGAAAATATGATAATAGATCATCAAACCAGTGAGTGTTTTTCAGTAATTTCATTAATGGATCTACTGATAAGAGACTAAGTAAGTGAATCCCCAAAAAGAGCCAAAAGTGCAACAGCAGTAACTCCAGAGGATCTGGAGAGATGGGCACATGGAATAGACACCCCCTAAAATATTGGATATTTACAACATGAAAGTAGAATTGGAAGAGATGATAGCTGGAAATGAGGGAATAGAAAGATTGAATGCTTACAATGAAGAAGAGTTGATATTTATTTGTAGAAGCATAACCAGGAATGTGAGAGTTTTTCAGGGGAAATTGACAGAACTTTCCTCAAAAATGGGAATTGAGATAGGGAGATCAAAAGTATAACAAAAACCATATAGAGTGGATTTTACTGATAAAGATTTAGAAAACATGAATGCATATGGAAAGAAGTTGCAGGTAAAGGAGTTGTGGAGCATTTTGCAGAAGTGGGGAGACATTGACAGGTGGAGAACGAGGTGGACAAGGAAGAAAGAGGAAACACAGGCAAAGGAAGCATCTACTGCATATATGTTGCAAGAGTCAGGAAAAGTAGAAAGATTGTGTCCTATGAGATAGGTACCTGGTGGTGGATATGTTCATGTTCCATGGAGTCAACAAGATATTTTGTCATTTACAAATGATTTCCCAAAACTGAGAGAGAAGCCAGTTGAATGGTACAAACAGGTTGAGAGGTTTGTGAAGGTTTCAATGGTTTTGTTGAAAGACTTGGATTGCCTGTTTGATATAGTGGTACCTGTTGATTTATGTACAGAATGTAAGATCACAATTGATTGGCCTAGCTAAGAGTACCCAAGAGATGCAAAGACAGGAGCACCTTCAGATAAAGTGAGGAAGAAATATCACCAAGTAATCACGTTCTTGATAGGGAAAATTCCTCAACAGAAACAGATTGGGTAAAAATAGACAGAACGACCCAAGAATCGAATGAGTCTGTTCATGCATATTAGGAGCAATTGTTACAAGTATTCAAACAATATAGTGGTTTTTAGAACATTGGAGATAAGGATATGGGTCATTTTGTGTACCAATTTCAGTATGGTTTGAAACCAGAAATTAGTCAGATGATTCAGCAGCACATGTTGTGCTGGCAAAGCAAAACGATTGATGAGATTTTGAAGTATGCGAAGTATTGTGGCGATGCTATTGAGACACGGCATAAGGAGCTAAAAGAGAAAATTATGTTGGCACACATGAAATTAGCAGAACAACAGGAACTTAAATTAACTAGTCAGACTGAAGGCCAAATGAAAGAACAGAAGCAGAGTGATAATGTGGCAAGTAGTGGTAAATCAAAAGGACGAATGAGTAGAGAAGATGCAAAGAAGAAATTTCCTTGTCATGGGTGCGGAAAGCTTGGACATTGGAAAAACAAGTGTAAAAATATTCAGAATAATAATGGCCCAACCCAAAATTTAAATCCTCAGTCGCAGAATGGGGTGCTTATGAATCAGTCGCAGCAAGTAGTTAATCAGCAGTGTCAGGTGTCACCTGCCCGTATGCCAAATTTTTTGAACCAGAAAAAGTACAATGCAGATGCCGGATTTCAAGGAGGAAGTGGTAAGAAAAATTCTGTGATTCCACAAACCTTTTGTTGAACAACACTGATAGCGAAAGCGAGCAATGACGGTGCCTGAGGGGGGGGGAGGAAAAGGAATGTGAACTTGGTGCATCCTTGCCGGTAGATCAATCAGGTCCATTTATTGATGGGAAAGTGGAAGGCAATGATATCACTTTTCTGTTGGATAATGGTGCTTCCCGTTCTACTGTGAGAACAGCAGGCATCCCAAACATACCCCTTTCGGGAGAAGCGATCCAAGTAGTTAGAGCCTCGAATCAGCACATTAGAACCCCAGTTACAGAACCCATGGAGGCTCACATCGGAAATATTGTAGATCTACACAGATTTGTGATCTGTGATTCTAGTCCAATGAATTTACTTGGAAGAGATCTGTTGTGCAAAATGAACTGCCCAATTTATTGCAGACCGGATGGTGTTGCTCTCCAGACCCCTGATGAAGATATGATATACAAAATAATGTTAGCTAAACAAGGCACAGAAATCAATTAAATGTGTTCTTTAATGAAAAAAGATGATTTACCAGAAGAACTCAAAACAACTGTGAGTCCAGAAGTATGGGATTTCACAGGAAAAGAGATAGGGCTAATGGCAAATGTAGACCCAGTGAAGGGGACAGTGAAAGAGGGTGCAGTATACCCCAACACCAGACAATACAAAATGAGCCCAGAAGTAAAAGCAGGAGTGGATTCAGAAATTGATTGCATGATAAAACAAGGCATTTTAAAAGAAATAATGAGTAGTCCTTGTAATTTGCCTATAATAGGACTTAAAAAGCCTAGTGGAAAGTACAGAATAGTGCAGGATTTGTGAAAAATTCATAAAATTGCAGTGCCTTGTTGTCCAGTGGTGCCAAATCCAGCAGTGTTTCTTTATCAAATCCCTTGGAACGCAGGCTGGTTTACTGCGATTGATCTGTGCCAAGCCTTTTCTCAATTCCTTTACATCCACATACCCAGTATATTTTCTCATTTAAGTTTGAAGATCGTATCTTTGCATGGAACCGCGTTTCGCAAGGGTATACAGAAAGTCCCTAAATTTTTTATCAAATACTGAAAAAGTGCTTAGAAAAATTAGTCATGCCCAGAGATTCAGTGTTAGTGCAGTATATCGATGACTTACTTGTAGCATTGAAATACAGAGAAGACTGTGTTACCGATTCTATTGCATTACTAAATCATTTGGCTGAGGGAGGACACAAGGTGTCCCTAGAAAAATTGCTATTTTGCCAAACGGGAGTCAAATATTTGGGTCACCAAATTGAAAGAGGAGTGAGAAAAGTGACCACTGAAATAATTAAAATAATCAAACAAATGCAATTACCACAGACACAAAGATGGATCAGAATGTTTCTCAGAGTGGTGGGGTATTGTCGACAGTGGATTGTAGGATTTCCCAATTAGCAAAGCCATTAATGGAGATGACACGAAAAAGAGTAAAAGATCCAATGGTTTGGGATGATGAAAGTGTGGAAGTATTTGTAAAATTGCGAAATTGTCTATATAAAGCCCCAGCATTAGGTATGCCTGATTATTCAAGAGAATTTGCACTGTTCTGTTGTGAGAGAGAAGATTGTTCACTTTCAGTCCTAACCCAAAGACATGGAATAAGTAGATGTCCAGTTGCATATTTTTCTGCTACTTTAGATCCTGTGGCTTTAGCATTACCTGGCTGATTAAAAGCAGTAGCTGCTACTTGTATGAGCCTAGGACAAAGTGAGTCAATAGTGATGGGACATCTAGTAAAAGTTTATGTATCACACTCAACGAGATTCTATTAACAAGAACTCGAACATAGTATCTTTCTCCTAGTAGGATGACTAAATATGAAAGAATAATTTTGGGAGCAGAAAATGTGCCAGGGACCAGATGTACCATGGCAAACCCAGCTACTCTATTGCCATATTCACGTTGTGAGGAAGTGAAAGATGAGGCTGAACATGATTGTTTAGACGTAACAGTATTGTGCACCAAGCCCCGCCCGACATACAGGAAGAACCTTTAAAAGAGCCACACCATGAACTATTTGTTGATGGTTCTTGCTTAAGACTTGAAAATGGAGGAATAAATGCAGCTTATGCTGTTTGCAAAATTACTGGAATGATTGAAGCATCCTGTTTACCGAGAGTCAAGTCTGCACAAGTAGCCGAATTGAAAAATTGGAAAGTAACCATATTTACTGATAGACACTATGGTTACGGGTTTGTGCACGACTTTTGCCGGCAAAGGATGCAGAGGGGATTTCTGACTTCCTCAGGGTCCCCTATTCAAAATGAGAAATTTGTGAAAGAATTATTAGAAGCAATACAATTGTAGTCGTGTGTGCAGCTCACCAGTCAGGAAATGACTATGTGGTAGCTGGTGATCGATATGTTGACCAGGTGGTTCAATACTGTGCCAGAAATAACATGTCATTGAATAAGAAAATGAAAATATGTGGAATCAGCTGCCAACTTATGCTATTCTCAGTTTTCGAAACATGGGATGAGGTGAGACAGTTGCAGGATGAGGTAGAGGTCAGTGAAAGGGAAAAATAAATAAAGTCAGGTTGTGGCAGGAGGGCAGAAGATGATGTTTGGGTGTACCCTGATGGAAGACCAGTCATGCCAGATTGTTTGCTTTCTCAATTTGCAAGAATGTATCATGGAGACACACATGAAGGCAGAGATGTCATGATCAGACTGTTTAGACAAAATTGGTATAACCCAAGGATTGAGGTATTCACAGAAAGCCTTTGCCAGAGATGTTTAACATGTCAACAGATCAACCCAGGCAAGAAGACAGTGATCAGTTGGGGAAAGATTGGAAAGACAGAAGGACCATTCATCAGATTACAACTCGATTTCATAGAGTTACCACCATGCAGGGGAATGAAGTACGGCCTTGTCATAGTGTGTTTGTTTTCACGATGGGTAGAAGCATACCCCGCTAGGAGAAATGATAGCATAACAGTTGCCAAGTTATTGTTGAGGGAGTTAATTCCGCGGTTTGGTTTTCCAGTAACTTTGGAATCAGATAGAGGACCTCATTTTAATAATGAAATAATTCGATTATTCTGTGAAACATTTAAAATTGAACAAAAACTGCACCAGAGGCTTCTGGAGGGAGAGAACAATTGAATGGCACAATCAAGTCCAGATTGGCAAACGTGTGCGGATCCACCTCCATGGAATGCCCAGATGCATTACCTCTTTTCTTGATGGGACTCAGAAGTATTCCTGACTGAAACACAGGATTGAGTCCCCATGAGATTCTCATGGGAAGGGCAATGAGACAAGCATTTATACCAGGACATAAATTGCTGAATATATCTGATGATCTGGTATTGGATTACTGCAAAGTATTGGCTCACCTACTGCATTCTGTCTCTCACCAAGTTGGGGAAGACACAGTTGCCAGGCAGCCGGATCAGGCGCATTATTTGAATCCTGGAGACTGGGTGGTAGTGAAGAAGTACACCAGAAAGTCATGCCTAGCACCTAAGTGGGATGATCCACGGCAAGTCATACTGCTCACTACTACAGCAGAGAAGTGTGCAGATTTACCCAATTGGATCCATGCCAGTCACACATAAAGATTTCCAGCTCCTGCTAAAAAGAGACCACAGCTGACTAAAACAGTTGAGGCTGCTGAAGGTTGTACAGTCAAAGAATCTAGAGGATTAGATTCTGAAGAGACTGACAAAGAACTACTGAGCCCAAGTCAGGAGGACTGGATACCAGTGGTTGATATACCTGAGGTTGTCATTAAAACAAGAAGTAGAACAAGATTAGTAAGACAAGAAACCAGTGAGGACCAGATAGGTGTAGAAGAAAACGCTCAAGAAAGAGAGAACAAAGCTGCCGGAAACCCTGAGCAGGACCAGACAGGGACAGAAGAACATACTCAGATAAATCAAGTAACCGAAAACACTGAGCAGGGACAGACAGGTGAAGAAGAACATGTTCAGGTGATAGAAGAACCAATTGTAGTAAGACCTGAACAGGACCAGTTAGGAGAAGAAGAACAAGTTTGGGCTGAAAAAGAACAGTCAGAAAAGAGACCCGAACAGAAATGTTCAGGTAGAAGAAACCACAATAACAAGACCTGAACCAGGACAGATATAGAGCGATACTGAGAGAAGGGAAGATCCGATTGTGCCACAACTTAATGAGAATAAAAGAGCTCTTGAAAGAGACAAAGAGGGTGAAAGTGCAGTACAAGTTAAGAGGATCAGAAAATGTGATAATTGGCCAGAAGGGTTCAAAAGGCTAAAATATTGGTTGAGAAAATTAATGAAATTCCAGAACAAGTAAACGAAGTTACTAGTCAATCTCAGTCAGGACAATCAGTTGCTAAACGCATTAGGAGGAGTCCAAGATTGAAGGTCTTGAACAATAAATTCAAAGGAACTGAATGGACCTATATAATACTAGAAGATTTTGAAAATTTAGATTTAAATGAAGATACAGATGACAAAATAATTGCAGAACAGATTGATGAAGGAGAAGTGAGGCCTCCTTGAAGTACTACAAATTCTGATTCATATTGAGAGAAAAGAAGAGAAATCTTCTTAAGTCAAAATGGCTGCAGACAGGGTAGCTGAAAGACCAACACGACATTGTATAAAGAAATGCTGTAGGGTTTGCATATGTAGTATTTTACTAGTGATCATAGTATGGCTATTTCTAACAATAGCAGTACTTTATCTTATGATAACAGACAGGAAGAATACCACAGACACTAATGAAAAGACAGCTAGTATGAGAGGAGATAGAGTAGAATTAGAAGCAACAGATGAGGTAGATTTACATCACGCAGTAACAGATAATGACACGTCTGCGAATGTATTTACAAAACTATTCTTTCAGTATGTAGACACCATGGAGATTAGTGATTGTTATGTTTGTATGAAGTTACCAGCTTCAGTATCAGAAGAAGTCACCTATCATTATTTGCCTTTAACATATGGCATGTCATGTAGCATATTGTCAAGTTTATTTTATAGAACAGGGAAACTCCATTATAATTATTCAAACATAGATGTAGTATTTACAGAAAGTCTTATTCAAAAGAATATGAATCCAGTGCTTAGTAGTCTAGATGCACAGTTTATGGGTGATTTTTTTTTAACAATGAAGTCATTAGATATAGCAAAGGAACACAAGAATAACCTTACATGTTCTTTATGTGAAGAAGAGAAAGTGTTTTGGAATTTAGTTGAAGAAAGGAGTCAGGATTTCCAGAGAAAAGCTGCTGAACAGAAAACTCATATACCACATTGGGCTGAAAAAGAGGGAACTTATACAGCTGGCAAGGCACATGCTGCGATGTCCCTGGACTTTGTACAGCCATGGAAAACCTGCCTCCATAGATTAAAGACAGACTATAACAACAAATTTATTGGTCCCAGTGAATGTGAACATAACTTCCTAATTTTGGGAGGTTGGGGACTTAAAGGGAGATCCAGTATTTCCTGGAGTTTACTACGTGTGTTGGAATAAGCTTATTATAAGCTGCCTGCACGGTGGTATGGGAGTTGCTACTTCGGAATAGTATTTCCGAAAATTTACCATGAACAAAGAATCACTGGAAGCAATGAAAACACCAATGAACTAACACGAAGAAAGAGAGCTTGTTTTATGACATATTTAGTGCATTGACACCTTCAGTGGGGGTCTTTCTAAATTCACATAGAATCTGTCAGTTATCAACAGTAGTTTCGACTAATACTGCTGGAGGTTTCTTGATGATTAATAAAGAAATGGTTGCAATCAGATCTATGGCTTTGCAAAATCGTCTTGCGCTTGATATACTATTGGCAAAAGAAGGAGGAGTCTGTAGAATTTTGAAAGTGCAACATTGTTGCACTTATATACCAGATAAAAGTAAAGAAATTAGAGGATATATTAGGAATATTACGAAACTTCATAAAAAATTGAAACCACTGGAGGTTGAAAATGTATGGGAAAGACTAACAAAGAGTACATCCTCACTAGGGACTTGGTTTACTAATTTTGGGAAACGTTTCTTAGGCCAAGTAAGTCTCCCATCAGTTGGTATAACTATAATAGTCTTAACAATAGTAATATGGTGCAAGTGTTGTACTAATAAACTGAGAAGACGAAGATATGAAATAAATGGAAAAGGGACAAAAAGAAAGTATGAAGAGATACAATTAATTAAGGAATAACTATACGATCAAATGAAAATCTAAAGAGAAAAGATAAGAGCAAGAATGAGAAAGGGAAAGAAAATGAGATGTGCTAAAGTTGACATCTGATTGGGATGGGTGATTTTGTGAAGGCTCAAAAATGCCATCATAGAGGGGATTGATGGAGCAAGGACTCGTAGTAAAGAGACTTGCTCAGAGATCATCCTCTTGTTTAACTTCTAATATTGTATTAACTGTGTATTGTGTAAATTAATATGCACAACATTATACATACAAGAAAGAGAAGCTGACCTATGTGTATTACTAATAAGTAACTCGAGTGAATTACTAAAATGGCATTAAACGGGAAATCTTTATTGCGCATGTGTCAACTGCATCTACGCAGTATGACGAGCTGTTGCTTGGAGAGAATTTCTTGCCCTTGTGCAAATGCTAATAACATGGCTGCCTGGAAGCTCACATGCTCCGCATCTGCTTTGCCAAAACTAAAACATGCTATTTTACTAACGCTAATGCGGGGAAAGCATAAATAAATGAATGGGATTAGAGTAGAGATAGGTGGTATAAAGTAGAACTATTTCTGTTCAAAATTAACATATGTCTTTTTGATTCTTTTATTAGTGCATGTCTTGGGCCTTTTGTATGAGTCTAAGGTCTGTTTGCCACCCGATTTCTACGCATGCGTGATATGAACGAGTCAGAAGAAGTGAAATGACTCTTGAACGCAGCTTAACGTCCAAACGGATACATACCCTGGGAACAAGCTTGGGTACCTCTAAGACAATTGGGAGCGGATGAACTTTTATTCTTTCGTTTCTAATATGATGTGAATACGGATGGGAATTAAAGTTCTGTGAATAAAATGTAAGGGGTGGCATACCCCCTTGCCTGTCTAATCAGAGTTAGGAGTTTCTTGATATTGAAACATTAATGGGAGGTACATGAATATAGTAGGGTATAATTGAGGTAGTTCTTAGTTAGTTAGTTAGCATGAGACCGGAATGCTGCCCGAGTGAGAGGGAGAAGAGAAGACGTTGATGCTGAATGCTGCAGAGCTTGGGATGCTGTTGGAGTGACGAGAGAAGCTGAAGAAGAATCAAATGCAGAACCACTTTATTTTAAATGAATTTACTTAGAAGAAGATCGTGGAAGAATCTCAAGGTGGAAGAGAGGCGATCTATACTGTCCAGATTCCTGTCCTGAAGCCTTTGTCGTCTGATCTTTCCCGGGGGACCCTTCCCAGATCCTTGGCCAGGGGGCTGGTTTTCTCACCATCCTAGGTAATGTAATTTCTGTGTATGTGCTAATGTTCTTTTCTCTCTTTCCTCTCCTTTCTGAGCATAAGTCATTGCTTGCTATAAAAGTATGTGTTTTGATGATTGATTAATTAAATCTTCCTTCCTATGAATGATGGTGGCTTTACTGTATTTTGTAAGTGGTTCACATGAAATTTATTTAGATAAAGATCGAAAATATTACCCGAGTCTGTGGTTATTTCATGAAATGTAAGTAGATTCTATTGATGTAATTTCACAATCAACTAGTTCAACTAAGTTGGTTCATTAACCATAGGAAAGAACTTTTTGATTAGTGAAAGATTAGTTGAGAATAAGAAGAGACTAATCTAGAATGATAAAAAGTACAAACAATTGACCCATTCGGATTACTACCAGGTTGTGTGAATGTGTGTTTGTGGGCCCAGATGAGTATATGGTATTAGAGTACCTGTTGCTGGTAACCCGCTGGATCAACATAAACAATCCAGAATGGTGATTTGTTACTCCTATGTGTGCTGCATTGTGCAGCACACATAGAAGTTGCAAATCGTCATTTTTTTATGATTGTTTATGTGCAGGCAGCACACATAGAAACCGCAAAAACAAGGAGAAATTAATCCTTTAACCTCATTTCGCAATTTTAAGTCCAGGCTTTTTTGGTCTTCATTTTGGTGTTGCCCCATATGTATGCCACCCTTGTAAATAGGGGGCAGAGTCAAAATCAGTTGGGGTAGCGGCGGAACGCCCACCGCAACACCCATTGCTCACCCCTTTCATGCTAAGTGTAGTGGCTTAAAGCCGTCTCGTAAATAAGGCACTGGACTTGACGCCACCAGAATGTCCTAAAAAGTGACGTTCTGGTGGCGATATGCCCTTGTATATATTCCCCTCAGTGAGGAGCTTAAGACTCACAAGTGAAGAAATACCCTTTGTAATTCATGAGCTGCCTGTAGAAATCAAAGGGAGACAAATCATGCCATTTCATTGAAAAATATATTGTCAAGTTGCTAAAATTATCAACTGAGATCTAACCAGATATTAAAACAACCTATTGGTTTGGATTCTAGCTATGCCCTTTGAATTCAACTTGACACATGAAACCAATATGCTTCCAATTTTATATTTTGAAGTTCATTATCAAGCACATGAAGGAAATCTAAATAATGTTTTATTTGATCACAAATACTGCAATACACAGGGCAGACATGAAGGTAACAGTCAATTAAAAACATGATATCTGTAGATATGTAATAAACCACCAAAATCAACTTGTTTATCCAGCCATCAGCATTGTCATTGACCTTCCTATTGTTCATATATTATGTTGGCAGTGAGAGTTCAATCTCTCAGTAATGCTAAAGAATGTGTAAAAAAAAAGTTATCTCTTGAGTAGCAATTTGTTTAACAGCATTTGAAGGCAGAACTTACATGTTTGATTGCTAGAATGCATGGTTTTTGTATAGCCTTTGTGCGAAGGGTTCAATTGTCTAGTAGGTCCAGAGATGTGCGCCATGCATAGTAAGAGAATTCAAATAAATGTGTCGGCCAACTTGTTCTGCTCTTTGATACATACTGCAATCTGTTGCCTTATATGATTTAGTGTGGATTTGGTGCAAATTGAGGCTTCTGCACATGGTCGCTTTCTCTGCTTTAGTGCTAACCAGCCAGTGCTTGCATGTGTTCTTCGGCCCTGCGTCACTGTGCAGGATGACAGCTGAAACATATGTGAGGAATATGTCAGCAGGGTTTTCAGATGGGTTCAATATGGGCATTAATTAGATAAATCCAGGGATGCTACTGATATCCATAGCTCCCCCTTTGGTGCACCCTGGCAACGCCCTCTCAACATATGGTCTGTAGGAATAGAATATAATACATTTTTGTGAGTCTTGTTATCTTTCTGTGATTGTCACTCCTTGCCCATTCCCATGCCCCTCACTCACAGGTACAAGGTGCTTGAGTGGAAAAGATGGGAGTAGTAGTCAAACATGCAATGCCATCGGAAACCAAACAGTGCATGATGTCACTTTCGCAACAGTGACATCTATGGTGTTCAAGAGTTCCATTCAAACAAATCACAGTTAATCACTGTACAATACATACTGTGGAGTCTGCCAAGGTGAGGCATGCGTGTAGGACATCAGATGAAATTGCTTTACAATAAAGTGATTGCATCAGAGGCTTAAGATCAAAGGCTTGCACATTTTTGAAAGTGGCAGATTTTTTTCCTTATGTTCCTGGGTATTTCTGGTTATTTGAAATGTATCTTCTCATTCTTACGGCCATCCCTTTCAGGGTCTGCTTGACTGTGTCATTTTTGTATGCAAACAGGCCTTTTCTGCAATTTGTAACCTGATTTGGACTACTAGATGCTGGTTTTTGACTCTGACAGTGCACTGGAGCCTGCTAACCAGGCCCCAAGTGTCAATACTCTTTCGCCAAAACTGGTATGTGTGATTTGGTAACCCCAATAGGCAAGGAATTTACCCCCTTTATATGCCCCTAGTATATGGTACCAATAGTACACAGGACACGAGCGGTAGAGGGGTCCCCAGGGCATGCAGGACTTATCGTGCCACCCTGAGTGACCCAAGTAAACTATTGACAGCAGCCCTGCTATTGAAGACTGCAGGAGCAGTGCAAACTGCTCAAACATAACTTGGCCCTCACCATGAGTTTCAAAGTCAGTGCACTATCTTTGATTTGTGCTAGTCACCCCCAAGACTTTAGGGCCTCTAAGTCTGCATGGTAAGTAGCCAGCATCCGTAGAAGCCACAACATCTCAAGAAACGTCCAAGGTGCTGAAGCATACTCCGTGACCGGGCCCACATATAACGTGCCATAGAAAGAGCAGAATGCAAGGTTAATCTCTTCTTGTGTATTAACTAAGGTACCAGACCCATCCCAAATGGCTGTAATTGGTACCCTAGAATAATCGAAATGGATTAGCCAGGCCAGGACTTTACCCACCCTATTCCCCTCTGTCTGTTTTCAGGCCATATATTTTCTGTCGTTTAGTGCACCCAGGCCTTTTAGTGCGGTAGTATGGGAAAGCCTGACCTGTAACAATGGAGCGGCAACCGTCCGGTCTGTAGGCAGGAGTAATTCCTATGCTCTAATTTCTGCCTCTAGGCGGTGCAACTTGTGCCACAACCTATGTAGAGCCATATAGAGTTTTGATGGCCAGACCGTGGAAAATCCCAATAAATGCGTCCCATGTGACCCAGGCATCCAAAGTGGAGATCCCATTTCCCGCAAAGTGTAAGTCTATGTGTTCTGAGAGGGTTGCTCAAACGCTGAATCACTCAAGGCTTTTACTGGTAGATGCCAAGTAAGTATGCATGACCACCACCGACCCCAGGACAAGGAGAGGAGAGGCTTGTGGTCAGACGAGGCTCATCAAAAATATTCGGCCCTCGCCTGCCACCTTAGAGTGCATCAGGGCTGCAATAAACAAGATCATACCAACTCAAGTAGTAAGAATATTCCCTGTCCATCAGGTGTCGGTTGCTTCAGGTGGCCATCCATTGTTGTAGTTGTCTCGACAGGGCGAGAGACTGTGCACCAGGGTCCGATAAATGGGAATGATCTAACTCTACATCTGGGACACAGTTGAAGTCCCCTCCCAGTGGCACGAAGCCTGTGTGTCAGATACCAAATCAGGGTCAAGGAGTTGAGAAAAGACTCCTAGTTATAGTTAGGAGCGTATAGGAATTAAAGGGTAATGAGGAAGCCATCTAGTATTCTCTCTGGTACCACATACCATCATTGTAGATCGCTTTTCGTGCGCAGTACCCAGATAAACACCCTAGAGCGACCCATGTTAGGACCCCCCCCGGCATATCCAGATGAAGTTGTACCAAACAGTGCACCCCTCGCCTCATTAGTTATTGATGAATGTGATATTTTTTAACATAGCTGGCCATGCCCTGAACAATTCAAGTCATAAGCTGGTTTTGTGTACCAGCCAAGTGATTAATGATCGACATAGTTCATGCAGTGCAATTCGAACCTTGGTGCTGCATACCTCTTTACCCCCAAGGACCACCCACCGCTCCAGGCACATGCACAGCACATACAAAAAATTTGACATGAAGGGAACAAAGAAGAACATAGTCAACTGTCCAACGCCTTTGCCCAAAACAAGGTGCCAATAGGCGTCTGGCCAATAGCGCTTTTGTGCAAATAAATATAATTGCAAGTAAATCGGTTAGAAGGGGGTACAACAGAGGTCTCAGTGTGGTGTAGCAATAAGGCAACAATCAGCAAAGGAGCTTTCCAGACCAGTCCAGTGCTAATACTTGTGGGGGGGGCACACATATTACCCATTGAAGGGATATCAGTTCAGACAGCACCCGCAGCAAGTATAGCTCCTCGCACAGCAATTGCAGACATCAGGTCAACCCGGCAGTAGTCTAACATGGGAAGTTCAAATCAAGTCCTCCAAAGTTGGGGAGTGAGAGCAGGGCCTCCCCGCAACAGGGCATCAACCAGGGACAGTTAATTGTCCATTGGAGCGTGGTCCATTTGCTCAGCCTCGACCATCAGTGGAAGAGGGGATGTGCTGTGGTGTTCTGCAACTGCTACCACCTGTGCTCTCTCCCTAGTCACCTGTTCCTTCGTGGGACCTGTCTTCCATTGTGTACCTCGGGGCTTTTGCTGTCTCTTCACCTGCCAGCCGCCACCATCATCTTCCTCCATGGGTGATGCAGCAAACCCTACCCCTTATGCCAGTGTCATGCCTCTTCCGGAGTTGCACAAAAGGTGGGATGACCTATATTCACAATCTTTATGGTGACTGAAAACTGCAAGGCATATTTGATATCTAGGTCCCGGAGTTGTCTCTTCACCATTATGAATGAGGCCCTGCATCTCTGAACATCCTAAGTGTAGTCTAGAATTTTTTTTACAGGGAATTGTCTACTGTCCAGGCCCCTTTTCATGCGCTACCTGCAGTATGTGGTCCCTGTCCCAGTAGTTAAATGGGTGGGTGACCACCTATTTGGGGGTGCACCAAGGGGGTGGTCCGCCCGAGACCCTATGTGCCCGTTCCACAGAGAAGAAGGTTGAGAACTTTCCTCCGCGCACCATCTGTGAGAGACACTCCTCTAGGTATAGTTCCATACTGGGGCCATCAACCCATTCCAGCACTCCACAATTCTCACATTATTGCAGTGTGAGCAGCCCTTGTGGTCCTCAACACGATTCTTGAGGTACCACACATCTTCCTGGAGCGTCTTAATTTGTGGGTCCGCTTTAATGACCGTTGGTCTGAGGGCAGCAAGAGTAGATTTGGAGATCTCCAACCTTTCCTTTAACTTTTCATGATCTTCGCGCATGGGGCCCATGTCAATCCCCAAGGCATCTATTTTCAGCTCAAGGGATGATTTAATGTCCAAGACCCCTTGTAAGATTTTGGCGAACTTTCTTGAGAGGTCCGAAGTGTAGGCTCCAGCAATATGTCCAACAGGTATGTTGTCTCTCCAACAGCACCCCCAGCGTCAGTCGTGTTATGGAAATGTTTGTCTTCTTGGGATGTACCATAGGCCCACCAGAAGGCAGGCTCACCTGCAGGGAGGGTGAACCATGATTTACTACCCCTCTCCAAATCACTCAAGGTCTTACTGTGCAGTGGACACAGTACCTTGAGTTTCGATGAGTATGCATGATATCCCTTCCAGCAATGATGGTGGGCAACCCAGCAGAGGTAAACACAAGCAGTATGAAGTGCACTGAGGAAGGTGAATGCTAGAGTGGAGGCAGTAGGCGCCTCTGATCCAGTAAACCCTGTCTGGGGCTAATAGGGTGTCAAGTGAGGCAAAGCATATATGAAGGCTAGATCAAAGACTAGAATTCAAAGCGTCACCTCAAACTTTTCCTACATAGCAGAGGATACCGACCACAGGTTGTCCAGTGCCAGCTAGAAGGGTCCTCAGTGAAAGCAGTGCAAAGCAAAGAAGATGGGCACTACAGGACCGGGCCTCTCAATCCGCAGGTCTGGGTCGTGGTGTGGGAGAGAAGCCTTCGGCTGAAGCAGGCTGAAACATGCTAATCTCTGCTTCCTACATGTACAAGGCAGCAGGTAGCAGTATGGAAGGCGGGGAGGAGGAGAGATACTGTCAGTATCGCCTATGCCGTATTCAGTGAGGTCAAGACAGGTCGTCTCGTGTGCACCACCGTGCAAGGCGGGCGGCATGCTGCAGTCATGTCCTTTGCAGCTCCTCCAGGAGGCCCTGCCAGGCTCCAGGGCAGCCAGGTAGCACAGCGTGGTCAGCGCCTACCTTCCAGTGAGACTCAGGAGCCTCCCTGGTGATTGTGTGCCATCCGTTGGGGACTCTAGTGAAGGCCCTGCAGGGTATCCAGTCCCCCCTCACCCAGGGACTTGAGAGACCTGATGCAGCCGTGGGATCAACCTCCATGCCAGTCCATTGCGGAGGGAGCTGCTACAGGCCAGCCATCAGGAGGGCCGGATCCTTCTCATTACAGAAGCCCTCGGGGGGGTCACACCCCTGCCCTTTAGTCTTTAAGTGCTGTGGCAACAAATAATGGACGGAATGCTGAATAATCAAAGATTTTCACCCAGTCAAGAGATCTGAATTTTCAGTCAGTCAGTCAGTCAATAAAGTGTTTATTTCAATTTTCAAAATCATAAAAGACGGAATACAACAATGATTAAAAAAGATTGGGATATAATATGCGTTCCACAATCATCCAGGCTTATGTAAAAACAACAAATATATTTACATATAAGTTAAAAACGTTGTTACATAAAGTGGCAAAGTTGTACATACAAAAGATAAAAACACATTTTAAAAAAGCACATAAAAATATATATATGTAAGAACACGAAAACTGTAACAGCCCATAATATGGGGACCAGATTTAGGCGGAGGGTCAGCAAGTGATCGTCTCTTAAATAACCAAATCTTGGGTTCTAGACAGATATTTTATCAACAGGCCCATACCGTGTTGTCTCAACCCTCAACAATAGAAATGACAAGCTTAGTGTACTCTCCTCTTGTTGACACGGATGACCCACATCCAGCTCAAACATTTTGCCACTGCTACCACTATGGAATCTTTAGTGTTTGTCCTAAGGATCCTTAAGGCCTCCAGAGCCAATCTTGTGCCCAGACTCATACAAATAGGTTTAAGCCATTTGGTCCTAGGTAGATTATAGGCCGAGCATACAAACAAAATATGCGCTAATGTCCTGGATTGGGCTGGACATGAAATGCATTTATAATCCATTGGCGGGTGCCAACTACTAGTAAGAGCTCTTATAGGGAGTGAGCCCACACTGATCTGATGATACAGTTTCCTGTCTATTGGCATGGTGATGAGGCCCCAATAGGTTTCTAACTTGGTCTCATGCTTGATCTCCAAGATTTCTCTAGTCAGGATGGGCCTCATGATAGATGAGAACCGCTTAGTTTTGACCATACTCCAATACGCTGCCTTGAGGTTCTTTTTAGATGGAAAGAAATTTGCAGCTGAATGCTCCCACAGGGTACTCATCCCCATATTGGCGAAGGTGGTTTTGATGTTATTAAACCAAGAGATCTTGTATAAGTGGCCCAACCCCCGAACTTCAAGGAGAGCTTTAGCATACAGAGAAATCTCAGGTGTGGTCCAGAGCCTTCTCCAGAATGCTATAGGTCTGAAGCGTGCCGAGTCCTCTATGCTGTTGCAACCCAAATGAAGATAAAAGGGCGTAAGTGGGGTGGACTCCTGGAGGCCTATTAATGATCTGACAAATTTTGGGGGGCTAATTCCAGTGATGTTAAATCTTCAAAGCCCCAAAGTTGAGCGCCATATAATATTGAGGTACTGATTTCAGAGTTGTAAATCTTTAGTGCGGGGACAATGGGTTTGGTCTGGGGAAGCCTCTGCTCTTTTATCAGTACACCTGCTAATTGTGCATGTTTTAAGGCCAGCATATCGATCTGGGGCTTCCAGTTTAGTTTCCTACGCAGTGTTATACCCAGATAGGTAAAAACATCAGTCTGTTCCAGGGGGACAATATTCATATACACTCTCCCGGTTATGGCTTTGAATTTGTGAAGCACCATAAACTTTGTTTTCTCCACATTTACCACTAATTCATGGTCATGACAGAACACCTCAAAACGGGACAGAGCGGCCTGCAGGTCCTGGCGAGTCTTAGATATTATCAAGGTGTTGTCCGCGAACATGAGCAGGGGTATCTTCATGCCGGCTAACACTAGAGCATCTGTAGGGTGAGTAGAAAAGTACTGAACAACCCTGTTTATAAACAAAGAAAACAGGGTTGGAGCTAGAACACACCGCTGGCAAGCCCCCTTGGATACCGGAAACCTCTCAGTAACATTTCCCTGCTTTCCCCGGCGGACCTGTGCGTAGTTTGAATCATGCAGTATTACTAAAATAGCCAACAGTTCCAACGGCATCCCCATGTCCACAAAGGCACTCTCATACGGGGAACTAAGTCAAATGCGGATTTTAGGTCGATAAAAGCAGCATAGATTGCGCCTCCTCCAATGATAACCACCCTCCAGTAGATGAGCACAAACCTAAAGACCTGATCTAAGGTGCTTGTGTGTGGTCGAAACCTCGCCTGAAGAGGTGTCAGAATATCTGTCTCGTCTATCCAGGCCTAGATTCTACCAAGAACTAGCCTGGCAACAATCTTCTGGATGGAATCAATAAGGCTGATTGGCTGGCAGTTACCACTAGATATGGCATTGGCCAATAACTTTATATAAGATACCCAATGGTCTTTATTGTGTACAAACAAATCTGCGGGTATACTGTCGGGACCTGGGGCCCTACCTCTTGGAATTGAATTTAGCACTGATTCGACCTTTAAGCTGGTGAAGCACAGGGTGGTAGTTGGGATAGGCCATTGGGGTATATCATCACTGCTTTTGATGGCAGTGAACTGAGCCTTATAAGGTAGGACCATTGTTCTGGGGCAACATAATTAGTAGGTATCTGATTTAATTCTCCACTGCCCCATTTAACAAGCTTCCAGAATTGGGTCATGGTTTTTCTCCTTACTGGCTGAGATCAAATCTTGCCAGCGGTTCTCATCCCATTCCTTCTTCGCTTGTTGCTGGGCTTTCTTGTACCTTTCTCTAGCCTTTTTAATATCACCCACTACTTTGGATCTAATAGGCCTGGATAAAATCTTATAGGCCTGTCTGCAAGAGCTATTGTACCAAGAAGCCACCTTTACACGAAGATTTTTCCTTGGTTTGCTACTTTGAATAAAAAAGGGTTTCAGTTGCTTGAACAGGTCATTGTGAACCTGGGGGATAGTAGAATTAATGTCCTTCTGGGAATCACAGTTAAGAAGGGTAGTGATCGAACAAGCAACCAGTTCCTTCATTTGTACCAAAGCACCCTCCTATCCAATAATCCTAACCAATTGAACTCTCCTCATATCATTAGTGAGCAAGGCCTCTGCTGTTACGTGTCCAGCTGCCCTGTTATTTGGGTTTAAAAAGCCCCGAGCTTGCAATTGTAAGACCAGTGGGTGATGGTCGCTTTCGGTCTGCTCCTACACCTTCATATCCAAGAGGCATGGCCAGTATTATCCATTGAGAAAAATGTAGTCTATGCGGCTGCTACTAAAACCATTATCGAAAGTATGAGCACCTTTCGTATCCGACTGCATCCGCCCGTTGACTGCCCTCAGTCCCCTTTCCAGACCCAGCCCTTTTAACTGTAGTGCAGCCTCTGTCCATTTTTAGGTCTCGCATATGCAGTGCGCATGCGCTGCATAGGCAAAAGACCTTTTGCAATCGCTTCGGCTTTTCAGCCAAAAACGTGCACGCGTTCCATTGCCTTCAATGGCATCGATTGCACGTGTGGCAATTCACTTGCGGGAGCGAGCGGCGCCATATGGTAGCAATTATTGGGGGCTTGCTTCACCTCACTGCATGCCACCCCCTACTGGAGAAACTCCTGATTTCTGTCTTGGCTAAGGTTGGGTTCTGGGTGTGATCTCACACAGACGAGGTTGTCAGAGAAGTTCATGTGTTGCAGAGTTCCACTATATGACAAAAGGTGTGCAGTAGGTGACTTGCCCAGGATCCCACAATGAAGGCCTGGTTCTCAAAAGTAAACTTACACTTTCCTATACGTTTACGATTGTTAGTTATTCAAAAGGGATTTACTTTAGGAGTGCGGAGTCTTCGCACATAAAAATACCTATACTTTTATGTGCCGGGACCTTGAGATTCTGCACATAAATCCCTTTGTGAATAGCAAATAATTATAAATGTACACAAAAGTGTAAGTTTACCTTTGTGAATCAGGCGGAGATACTGTTCCATGACTACCCGCCTCTCTATTTTTCTGCCATGGGGGAGCAACCTAACTTTTTAAAGAATCATATTTATTGTAGCAAGAGCATTTCTGACCTGATGTTTCATCAACATTAGTGCCAGGTGTCGGCATGGGAAACTATCAAATAAGATACGTTTGCATTTTTAACATATTTACAGTCTGAGGTAAGGTGAAATAAATTGTCCTTTTGTATCTAAAGGTCAGCTCCTGTCTGATGACATCACAGCAGTGACTGGCTTCCGAACACACACATCTCCGCGCCTCCCCCAACTCACCAGCATCACTCACAGCTCAGGTCCATCACAATGGTTTTGTCTGGATGGTGCTGGTGGTGTGTGGTGAAAGGAAATGACAAAGCAGACAGCTCTGCTCCTCTCTGACGGTTCGCGCCCTGCGCCCATGCCCTTGCCACAGCACTGCGTGTTCAAACAGCATGGTAGAATAAATGCATGCGATGAGTGTGGGTACACGCGCAAAGTGAGGGCAGTTATTTGTTATGGCATCAAAATTTGTATAGTGCCTTCTATAACCAGTTTGGCACCATAGTGCTCCTTAATCTAGGCGCCGTTTTGGTAGGGGTCTGTTGTGCCTGGTATGTTGTGTATGGTTTTACGTAGCTAGTATTGCTTAAACAAGAAAGCATATTGCAGTAGGAGTAGCGAGTCAACTCCAAACGCTTTGGATGGCGGGCACATCACCACATTCCCACTCCCCACCAGCGTGCACTAACGAGCACGTCCATTACTTTGCCATTTCTGGAGCCATCTGCACTGATTCTGAGGGTAGCTGCGCTCCTTGCCCGAGATGCACAGACATTTAATTTCATACCTCTCTCCCTCATATTAGTTTTGCTGCTTGTTTTCTATCTCACATACTTGAGTCCTAATGGGGGCAACCTTTCACTCACTGAGCTGAGCTATCTATCCAGCGCATACATAACACCCTGATCTTGGGGCCTCCTCCTCAAACTGCACCCGCCTTCCCTGCGCAGAGAAATTCTTTGTCACACCGAGGGGTACATGGAAGGCAGGGACATAGCTAACATTAGTGCAGCAGGTGCAGTGGCACCAGGTTACAAAGCCCCAAGGGGGGGTACTGGACTCCCCATATTTGCTGTTGTAATTATCCCAACAACAGCCTCAATTCTCATTGCTTGCACCGTGGCCCATGGCATCCTCGCTACACTACTGGTGGAGGGCGTTACACCCAACATGGTGGCCCAGGGCAAGGTATTGATGCTGACCCTGGTGTCACCTTGCCAAGAGGCTTTT
Source organism: Lissotriton helveticus (assembly GCF_964261635.1). NCBI lineage: Eukaryota > Metazoa > Chordata > Amphibia > Caudata > Salamandridae > Lissotriton > Lissotriton helveticus. The sequence continues at coordinate 1,295,349,671 of NC_136069.1, forward strand.
AGTCATGGCTGCTGTTTAGGTACAAAATGGTTATTTTTTTCCGTGTAACTGTTTACCGGAGGTGCCCTAGCTGTCCAACTCCTTCCCACATCATACGTACATCTCTGTAAGTTTACCTAGCTTCAGAACGCTCCAGTCCCTGAATAATGTGATATGTTATTTATTTCACCTTTCTGCAAGGGGACGACAAGTGCCGTCACACATATTTTTGACATAAATAAGAGTGGAAACAGTGCAGTTTGTGGTGTTCTCTAAACTGACACTTAAAATTATATTTGGGCATCCATATGCGAGTGAGGGAGGTATGTGAAGCAGACCGTGATCTGAATTCACTGTAGATACTTCGAGATAAAATGACAAGTCCAGATTGACACAATGTGTTCAAGGGGAAGCCAGGATGTAAGGTCTCTTGGTTACGTAGTCTACCATACTGAATCCAGGCATGACCCCTCTCATCTCTAACTTCACAGCAAAAGGCAATGCTCTATGCATGGCTTCCTTTGAAGACAAGTATGTCACTCTCCATCTCTAGACCCTGCCTTTTCCGCCAGCTTTATCTTTTATTCGATAACACCACTTTTTCATATCTTTCGTGTAGTTTATAGCAAAAGAAACAAGCATTGGCATAGCCAATAGGTCTCGCCTTTGGGACCTCATAAGTGTTTAGCCATGCAACACTTGATGTTGTTGCACCTTGGATATTGTGCTGGATAACTAAACACTTATAATTTCCCAATGGTGAGACATATTGGCTATGCCTATGCTCGTTTAATGGGGCATAGTTCTAATTGCGGAATGTTCAACTGTGCACCCTCCTCTGCACTAAGGTTTCCATCATCATGGTCCAGAGGCTCGAAGGAACAATTAAAGTCACCTGCGATTATCAAATTACTACTGCACCTTGAGCTTTCCAGATAGCTATCGAGGGTAGTAACCACACTTGATCCCCTGCCACACGGCTGCCCTCTTGCATAAACATTGCCAATCAAAACATCAGGTCCATGCTCCATACTGATCATACTGATCAGTATGGCCATGAAGTCCGGACTATCAATTAATACTTCCTCCAACCAAAATGCCTGCTTGCTGTCTGACCCAACAGGTCAACCCACCTATAGGTCTCCCTCTCTACCCTCCCAAGGCAGCCTTTGAAGTTTTTTAAAAGCCAGAGTGGTAAATTGTATCCGTTGACCAAGTCTCCTGGAATATCCAGACATCATAACTATCAATATATGTTGACCACTAGGTTGAGATGGTTTTGGAAGATAGACCTGCGATGTTCCAGGAGGCTATAGACATATGTGTTTTTAAGTGCCTTTGGGTTGCGTTACTGGTATTTGCTTGGGAGTTTAATACATGATCGTTTTCCACAGTTACCAGACTGGGAGTACTGGATGAAGTGTGAGAACTTGTGAAAAGTGTGTGGGATGAAATGTTCTCACCCGCCCCAATTTCTAATTTCATCTGGGATTAGCGTGCACCCCCTGAAATGTCAGAGCTGTTGGCATATGTAACCTTCCATCCGGCCACAGATTCAGACGTTACAGCGGGGTCAGGAAAATGCGATCCTGAATCGGACCCTATCGAGCCCATAGATACTGATGTTCCAATTAGATCTGGATTTTAAAGTCATTGTTCTTTTGCTCACTACGCCATCCCAATTTGTACCCAGCCATATGCAAATCCGTCTTGACCCTCCTCCTCCTAGGAACAGTCCAGCCCAAACTGCCAAGCTGGGTCATCCGTGGACATGAAACAAGCATTCTGAAACTGTTTTCGGGATATATATCCCCTCATCAGCCACGCTAGTTTGAATCGAAATGCACAGCAAGTAAGGGACCCACAACTGAGCTTAACCATGCTACTTAGGATGAAGCAACAACAGACGATGGGCGGAATGCTGAATAAATCAAAGATTATCCCGCAGTCAACAGATCTAGGTTAAATTCATTGTTCTTGGAATGGCATGGTGTACAAAAAAACTATGGATGTAGGCCCAGATCTCTGTACTGGGGGTGAATGTTTGACATTGTTTCAGAATTCCGTCCATCAATTGCTCTTTTTGAGGTTGCTTTAGCCCTTAAGGACACTTTGAGAGTGGTGTTGGCATTTACCAATACATGGTGCCCCTGTAGGAGGATGAGCGGTGGACTGGGCTTGCGGAGCTTGGTTCTCCACGTCTCACCCGACTGCCATCTTCGACCCACCCGCCCACATTAAAGGACACTATAAGTAATAGACGGTCCTCATGATAACATTTGTTGGCTCCCGGGCAAACCTGAGGTTGGCAGCTCCATTATGGTATTACCTTAATATGTCAAGTTTGTTATCAAACAACTTACATTCTCATTCCTGATATGAATACTGTACCAGGAGCAATGTGGCATGCACCCAGCTGGCTACCTTAGAGTTTGCCAACCTGGCTGCCCCAGCTTTTTGGTGCTCTTGCTGATGGCCCATGCTGCCTGCGGCCAGGACAGGATTCTGACCTCCGGCAAGGCAGTGTGATCACTCCCAGGAGTCAGGAACAAAGGCATGGGCAAGAAGGAGGTCACACCTCCTCCCTCCCAAGAAGGCTTGTGCAGTGGCACATCAGGGCAGTGAGCTTCAAAGGCTGCACCACCTATGATATGTATCCAGGCTGTCTCCCAGAGAAATAAACAGCCTCCTCCTGCCCCAGGCACATTCACACCAAGGCAAGCAGGAACATTAGGTAGTCAGGAGGAGTACACCCCCAGAAGGACAACCACACCTGCAAGGTGAGCTGCCTGGTCTGTGCCATTTTTAAAAGTGGTATAAATAGTGGGTTCTGGGTACAAAAGGTGACTTACACTCCTGGATGTGGTCACCTCAGTGGTGGATTAGCTGCAGGGACTAGCAGCCCATTGGCTACTTGCTCCCACACCCCTAACTCCCCTAAATCTAGAGTTTAAGGGACACCCTTGACACCAGAACCTCAGTCCTGAACATCCTAAATCGAAGAAGACAAAGTAAAGACCTGTGTCTGGGACATCTGGACTTTCACCAAAGCAAAGGAGGGATACTCTGTCCCTGTGGCAATGCTCCTGGAACTGCCTGATCAAGACTCATCCTAGGCTATCTCTTGGTTCCTCCAGACAGAGGGACCCCTGTGGAAGCCTAAAGCACACACAGGCTCTTCTGAACTAGTGGCACTAGTCCCCTGCAAACTGCAGGTAAAACAACGCTCCGGATCTGAAGAATCCCTGGCCATCAGGCCCTATGAGGGATCGCCCGAATCCAGATCCTCTAGTGCATTTTGGGAACTGTAGTCCTGCCTTCCACAAACTTACATGCAGCTACTGTGTTCCTCAGGACCACCGGAAGTCAAAGTAATTTTCTGCTCCATTTACCACTGTCAAGGCTTGTTGGTCGCCTGTCCAGCAACCGACCCATCTGGGAGCCGCGTTGAATGCAGGGAACTCCATCTGATGTTCATCTGATATCAGTAGCAGCCCTGTTGCTGTGTTTTTGCATCTTTTCCCCCACAGCACTGTTTTAGCGGTAAAAGCAGCTCTCCCGCGGCTCCTGTTCAGCACAAGGAGCAACCATGACAACTCTGCAACCGGGCTCCACAGGCCAGGTAAAATTTAACTGATTGTCGTGGCTTGGCCAGTGGTACGCATCACCTTTACCCTGCAAGTGTTCCACATAACTCAAGCTGCAAGTGACCGATTGTCACTAGTGGTTTTACCCATTGATTTCAATGATAAAGTTTCACTATATTATTTTGCTTTGATTTTATATTGCTTCAAAAATCTACCACTCTGTATGCTCTTCCATTCATTTTGGTGTATAAAATAAGATTAAAATCTGCTTTTTTTTAATAAATTGGTATCGGATTTCTTTTGAGTCATGTCAATTACTTATCGTCCACGTTGGTACTCTGAAATGCTTAGCACATGTTCCTCTAGTAAAGCCTGACCACTCTTTCCACTCTACCAGAGCTGAGCTAAAGATGTATTAGTGTAGATCCAAGGACCATCTCTAGGGTTTGTAACAGTATTGCATGGTGAAGCCTAACCAGCATCACCCCATAATACTCCACCTTCCTACAGTTATGATAAAAAAATACTGCCATACTAAATCAGTATTTTATCCTTTTATCATGTTTATGTTTGCACTCTATAGCTGCCCCCCATCAGTGGGTTGCTCTTTTACCTTCAGCTCTTCAATTTCTCCTTTATCATTTGTTGTCATCCGGCATTAACTGCATTGTTACACACTGATCCCTTCACTGGGTGGCAGAAAGAGATATGTAAAACAAATTACTCACAAAAGCAGATGAAACAATGAAACCAGAGTATGACATTTAGGGGCATATTACCAACGATTAGCGATATTTATCGCTAACGATGCTTAGCAACAAATTTTTTAACGCTAAGCATCGCCGGAAATTATCGCATTGATAACTTACTATTAGCAAGGTTTATCTCAGAAGTGATATAAATCCTCGCGCTAACTGCCAAATGAGAGATTATCGCTGGAAAACCAACGATAATCTCTTGAAGTTTGGTGTTAGCTTGATGATAGGGGCTCACAAACTTAGCCATGATATCCACCTTCCATAGGATATCATGGCTAAGTCAGGAAAATACCAGGTGTAAAAAAAAGCAGTGCTAACCGCGGTTAGCGCTGCTTTTTTTTATCACTAACAGGTTTAGCGAAATCCTTGATAATAGGAGAAATGTCGCTTTACAACATTTCTCCTATTATTTTTCTCTGGAACGCCCCCTTTGCATCTCATTAGAGATGCAAGGGGAAGCGTAGAGAAAAACACCCACATGCATCATTGTAGGATTTTGCATTTCCTAAATTGCGAAAATTAAGGAATCGCAATTTAGGAATTGCAAAATCCTATGCATTAAGAAATCCTAATTTTTTTTAGAATTTCTTAATTTTCGGTATTTGCGATTCCTTAATTGTGAATCGCAATTAAGGAATGGCATTACATTGATTCCTATGGGTCTATAGGCCCATAGGAATCAATGCCGTTTTGCATTTCTTTTTTTTGGAACTCGCAATCTGTTGATGCATTGCAAGGGTGCACCCCTGAAATGTATTTTAAAGTGCATGTTTCACACACACATGTCCTAAGGACATGTGTGTCTGTAACATGAAAGTTTAAAAAATTCTTTTTTTTGCTTTTTTAAAGATTTTTGCAAATTAACACGAGGGTCAACCTCGTGTTAATTTGCACTTCCTATTTCAAAATTCGCATTTTTTTTAAAATTGATGCATTGCATTTAAGGAATCGCACAAATGCGATTCCTTAAATGCATTCACATTTTTATGAAATGAAAAAAAAAGCGAATTTTGAAACATTGATTCATGCATCCCAAAAACGTATTTAGGAAGCGCAAACGGCCGAATTTACCGATTCGCACCATTTGCACTTCCTAAATAGGTTGATGCATGTGCCCAAAAGGGTGCTAACATGCGAATTTGCATGTTAGCACACTGTTGCTGATAGGGAGATAATTTTATCTCCGCTTTCTTGGCTTTTAAAGCCAAAAAAGCGGAGATAAATCCCTTGATAATATGCCCCTCAGCTTACATCACAAGTGGTAAGTTAACATTGCCTTTTCTCTTAAGCTGCTGTATTGCAGAAGGGGGTGGGGGTTAGAACAGTGCGCTGACAGGCATGTGCAGTTGTTATGCTTTAAGATGCAGAAGCCAAAAGAACATATGTTGGCACAGACTGCGACTTTTTAATGCAGTAGCCAACTTAAGAAAACCAACAGGTTTAACTTTAAAAGCCACTTTGAAGTTGGTATGTCCATGGAATACCATTGTCATACTGTAAACGCTTAGATAAAGTAAACGAGGGCATCTGCTTGTGCGGTGACAGCTGATGAAAAAAGTGAAAGTAAGTAATATCAAAACAAAAGCTGAAAGAACAGTGAACTGCTCGGGCTGCAAGGCACGCCGTAGCTTTCTATTGCAAACATGATAGAAAGCTAAGCCACCAAACACTGAGACTAAAAGATAAACAAAATTGAATCTAGCCATGAACTGAAACAATAAGAATGGAGGCTCCAAAACACGTTTTAATTTTAGCCATTAATCTTAAAACTTGATTTATGGATGTTTCCTATTTTTGTACGTTATCCTGCGCCTGGAATGTCTGTAGTAAAGTGCATTCCACTTCACCTGGCTCTCGTCTTAAATTGTTATGACAACTGGCGGGTTGTTTTTATTAAACTTTGCTGGTTCTTCCCCTTTCGTTCTCTCTGGAATTTTAGAGGGAAATATTCTCTGTCGACTAGAAATAAATGCTAAGAATGTGTTTTGCTGTAGAGGAAAACACATCATTTCAAGAAGGACGCTATTTTTACTTTGACGTGTTAAGCTCCTGATATGTAAAGCTACTTTGTTTAAATAGAAAAAAATGTGTAAGCCCCAACCAGCACCCTTTCACATTTACAACACCACAAAATATGTGCGACTGGAAACGACAACTCAAATACGGTGAGTCACAAAACAGGATTCCATGTGTAAATATGCATCATGTTTACCGGCTTGTGGCTTGACTAAATCATACATTCTCAAAACGGAATTTATAAGCAAGGTTGTTGATGATCATAGACTTCTTATAGTACTGTTAGGATTGAAAGTCCCAAACTAAAAAAACAGTGCAGCCCTGCTCCTAAGTTCATCATTTCTGGCTGAATCCATCACCCACATGCATCAAACAGAATTTCATTCGCAAACGGTGCGAATCGCAAAATTCGGCCGTTTGCGAATGCAATTCTTTGTCTTGGGATACATTAACCTTTTTTGCTTTTTCGCAATTTTAAGAAATCACAATTTTTTTGCGATTTCTTAAATTGCGATTGCATTTAAGAAATCGCAATTTTGCAATTTCTTAAATGCAATGCATCATTTACAAAAAATTGTGAATTCGCAAATTAGAAGTGGTAAATCACCATGAAGTCAACCTTCATGGTAATTTGCGAAAAGCTTCAAAAATGCACAAAAGTGCATTTTTTAAACTTTCATTTTACACACACACATGCCCTTGGGGCATGTATGTGTGAAAAATGGACTTTATGTTACATTTCAGGGGTGCAGGGGGGGTCCTTTGGACCCCCCTGCACCCTTGAAATTGCATTCTCATTTTGCGATTCCTTAATTGCGAATCGCAAAATGAGAATGCCTTCCCATTGATTACTATGGGCCTCTAGGCCCATAGGAATCAATGTAAAGGGATTCCTTATTTGCGATTCGCAAAATTGGGAATCACAAATAAGGAAAAATAAGAAATCGCAAAAATATTTGCGAATTTTTAATGCATAGGTATTTGCGATTTCTAAATTGCGATTCCTTAATTTTCGCAATTTAGGAATCGCAAATACCAACAATGATGCATGTGGGTGCATGTGTCATCTTGCTCAGAAGACTGGTGCAGTGAGTCCATTGAGTGGTGCTTTGTGTGCTTCGGTATAATTTTATGTGTTTCCCCAGAGAAGAGTACTTGATTCTCGCCCAATAAATGAGGTCCTTTGGATGCCTGAGGCTATAGCACCGCACACAGGAATCCCAATACCCCGGGATGCGATAAAGCCTACCTGGATGCAGTGTAAGTAACCACACCATTATGAGATTGCTTTTGATAAATGTGGTATTCCTGTGAAAATCATTTTCCTGCATTAGAGTCAAATTTCGCACACATCTTAGACCATGTTTTACCTGGACGAAGCAGAGTAACAAAACCTTAGGTTTCCCCACCCCCCTTCCACAGAAGAGTGAAGGGGCCCCCACCACAGTTCAAACTCATCCTCGTCAAAACCAAAGTGCATGCTCATGAGAATGTCTTGTCTCTCACCAGGGCCGGACTGACCATAGCGGGCACCGGGCATTTCACTAGGCCGCTAGGGTGGGGGCAGGTTTTGGGCCCCTGGGGCGCCGGTTTTGCTACCGGGGGTCAGCAATATCGGCCCCCGGTAACAACTGCTCGGCTGCACTCCCCCTCACCCCAGTTGGGGGGGCAGCTGAGAAGTTTGCCAGGGCCGGTTTCTGTTCCCAGTCCGGTCCTGTCTCACACTTACAGGATAGATCAAAATACTTGTGAAGGGCAGCCTTGCATTCCTAGCATTAGGACCTAGAAACCATCCAAACAGAACCATCTCAGAGGATATCCTGAGCACTTCGTAGATAAGCAAGGGTCATTGCTGACTTCTGCAACTTCTCTAATGGCAGATACTGCTTCATGCCTAATGATTACACCAACTGTCCTGAGGCCCAGATCATGTCTGCTAATAAATTCATCCCTAAAATGAGGCCACCCCTGGGCTTGTTAAGGAATTGTACCAGCCCCGGGCTTGAAGGACTTGGAGCTCATAATGGCCCACTGTACTGTTCCAGGGTTGGAAAATCACGGAATACCTGAAGCCCCCCCTGAAAAAACACCTTTACATCACACACAAAGAGCTGCAAATGATGAACATGGATACACACTATAGTATGCAATCTGGTCAGATTGAAAGGCTGAATCCGGCTATTATCTAAGGCCAAACCATGCTCGGTCCCAAAGGCTCAGAAATTACTATGAACCTTTCTACCCAAGCGCTTGTGTCTTCTTCATGTTCGTGTTAGGATCATGCCTTCTAGCGCAGAGATCCCTTTTTTATTTCTATTTGAAAACATGTGTTATTGAACATGTAACAAGTGATGATTGATATTTAGCCACGGCCACTACAGGTAAGATCGGTGGGGCAGAGGGGGCAGCTGGGGCTCGTGCCGTGGCTGTTGATATTTCATCAAATGCTCATTTCTGTCAGGCACAAGGCATGTGCTTTTAATCAAGAATACATTCAGTAATAATTTAGTGACTATTTAGCTTAGAAATTGTTTCTCTAAATAATTTGGTTATTTGATCTATTTAAGCCACTTGCTTTTAATGCTTCTTTCTTTTGCTTTTGGGTTCTTAAACACGCACAGGACAGGTTTCATTTTAGTTAGCCTGTACAGCTTGTTTACTTTTGGCCCCAAATCCACTCCAGGTAATGTAGGTCACCATTTTAGACAATGGAAGCGGCCATCTTTGAAAATGGAGGTTGCCATTCTTCCACCATTTATGCAGAATCATCAACATGTCTGTCTTTGACGGAGATGTCATTGGTGTCTATCTTTCCAGGAACTGTAAAGTGTCAAGTCATTCAGATATAAACATCAACAAAACGCCCAGTGCGACATCCGCCAGGGACAGGTGCCTTTTCAAGTTCATATAACAACTATAACCCAAATAATGTACTCTATATTGACATATTTTTACCTTATTGATACATCCACTGATGTATATGATTATGTCAGAACATTCAAAAGGTGACATTGCAAATTCCATCGAAGAAAGATACAATCTATAAGGTCTACTACTCGGCAACTTAGGAAAGAAACTTCACCCAGGTTGTAGATCGCAGATACAGATGAGCCAGATTCCATCTCGACTGATGAAGCCTACAGCAAGATTCCCCGAGGCTCTGCAAAGCATTCCATTCTGCATTCACGAACTGGTGCCAGAATCGTTTTCTCTCATAGACACACTTTTCTAGCTCTTGGCCTTGTGCTCGAAATAACTGACAAGCTATTTCAATCAGACAACATACCTTGCTGTCCAGGTATGCACACCACCTCCGAAACTCAGGCTTATTTTTATTTGTCTGCTAGAACCAGCATAGCACTTAGATATAGCACAATTAGGGTTTCAGGGTTATAAATTGTGAGGTTAAGATGTTTTTATGTTTTCACTGTTAATCACAGGAGTGGCAACCTTGTCCTAAACTCACCACCCCCCCCCAAAAGAAAGATGATTTGGATTCCCTAGAAATATCCAGAATCAAGCTGTGTTTGTGCCTGCGCACCCAGAAAAACTACTGCTTTGTTGAGGTTGGCTTTACAAAACAATTGCTGAATTTTAATACCCAAAGCAAATGTTTATCAACTGTCAAAGAAACGGGCAAACATTTTTTCACTGAATATGGATCAATCATTTTCTATGACACATGACCATCATTTTGCCACAGACGAAATGTAGATTCTTATTTTCACAAAATAGATGGCCAATAAATCATACTAAAGCAGAAGACATTTATTAAATTAGCATATAAATATCTCTATGCTCTTTATACTGTACAAGATTATACCCCCATGTTTCATAAGAACATAGCTATTTACATGTTCTTACCTCTCTCCTGTCTTCTTCTCTTGCTTTTCCCTGCCTTTCTTCCTCTCTTAATAGCTCTCTTCTCCGTCTATCAGGCTGTTGTCCTTTTGTTAATGCTGTATTTGGTCTCTCTTTCATCTGGTTTTATCCTCACATCTCCTCTGCCCTGTATCCCCTGGTGTGTCCTCCTCTAATTTTGCTAATTACCTGTCTGTCTTCTCTCTCATCTCCCTTCATTTTTCTTTTCTCCTTTTTCTATCTCACTTGCTTTCTATCACCTTCATATGTCTTCTCTTTGTTGTCTTTTTTTAGATATCTTTATCTTGTCCTCTTTCTCACATTCCTTCCCTCCCTTCCCCTCTTCTTTTGTTCTCTCTTGCTCTCTCATCCATCTGACACCTCTTTCTCAGCTGTCTCTCTTTTCCTCTCCCTCTTTCTCATCATCTCCCTTTCCCTCTCTTTCTGCCTGGCTTACTGTTTCTCTTTCTGTTCCTCCAGCCCGCTCTTGATTTCCATTTAGCACCCTTCCCAATCTCTCTCCTTTCCTCCTCTTACCTCTCTTGCAGATTTCCCACAATCTCTCCAGTCTCTCCTATTTTTATCTTTCCATACCCCTTCCACTTCATCAACCTAACTCTCCCTCATCCGTTTCTCTTCCACCTTGCACCTATCTTCCTTACCTATCCCTTTCTCAGCCCCTTCCTACGTCCCTCCTCCATCACTTGCACCCATCTCTGTCTCCTTCGCCCTATCTTTTACCTCTTTCTTACAGGATCCCTGTCTTGTTTTCCTCATTAATGCCCTTTTTACCCTTCTCTTAGTGACCTCACTGTCCTGTATTGTCTCACCTGTGATGTTTTTCCTTGTTCTTTCTAACCCCCTTCAATACTCTGAGGCAAGAAGAGTTGAGAAGGTACAGCTCCCCCAGGCCCTTTCCATCAGCTATTTTAAATTAAATGTATGTTGCAGGTTAGTTACTGAATGCTTGGGGAACACTGCGACTTCCTCAAGCTGCAAAGGGTTTGGCTTCCTGTTCTCCACTGCATTTAAATTGCAGAAGACCTGGGGAACACTGGCGGCCACATCACACCACAGGGGTGCAGGGCCATCTGTTACGCCCTTGGGAGAATGGCAGGACAATTATGTTTTTTGTGCACCAATTAGGTACATATGGGGTGACAAGGAGTAAGACATGCTCTTACTCACCACCTCCAGCAGAGGAAACATACACAGGAAGATGAGGGTCAATAATGAGAGTGGGAAAAGGGGTCTGAGATAAGATAGAAAACAGAAACACAGGACTTCACCACTCTGCCTCATTACTTTTGTTGTTCAAGCTACACTCTTGATTGCCGAAATAACTTACCTATAAGTCCTTAGTATATGGTACAAAAGTGTACCTAGGGCCTGTAAGTTAAATGTCATTTGCGGACTGCAGCACAAATTGTGCCATCACTTAAGTGGCCGTGCACAGCATGTGTCCAGGCCTGGCCTTGAAGCCTGGGTATGCTGGTTTAAAACTGCCATTTGGTTTGGCAAAACAAACCTTTTGCAAGGCCCAAACACAGTGCCGTCTATACACACGGGCACACTGGGCAGTTGCCCTGGGGCCCAAGAGCATAGGGGCCCCATGCAGTCCAGACCCTGGTGCATGTAATGCTGTTAAGATGGCCCTGCCCAAACATTCCTTTTTAATACTTGTAACTCACCCCTAGAGTTAGGCCTACATGCCTAAGGGCAGGGCGCATGGTACTTAAAAAGTAGGACATGTGTAGATATGTTTTACATGTCCTGGCAGTGAAAAGAATCTCCAAAGTCGTTTGTCACTGTGCTAAGGCTAACTCTCCCACAGGAAAACACTTGGCTACATTATAACCACTTATAATGCTGAACTTCAGTTTGGGAATAGCTAGAAAACTGATTCAAGGACTCATTTTAATGGTAATTTAAAACTCAACCTAATGTTCAAGTCGGATTTTAAATTATTATTTCAAGTTTACATTTTCCTCCCTGAGATAAATGTGCCTATCTACCAGTGTTCACTGTCACGTGGCTGTTGATGGTTCCCCTGGGGTGAAATGTGTATTGCTTTCAGAGGTGTTCAAAGGGTTTGGGTGTAGCAATATGCTTTTCTCCCTGACAGGATGGCAACTAGGTTGTGCCCAGCAACTTGCGCTTTTTGATCCCACTTTGATCTAAAATTTAAAAAAATATACCTCCAGGTCCCCTTATTGGAGTTTTGTATTTTTGGTGTAATTCTGTTCATTAAAATATTCTTTATTGTTAAAAAATGGAGTGGAATTTTTATTGTGTTGTATTTGTGACCGTTTAACTGCTTTGGTACTTCTAAATGCTTTACTCATTTTCGTAATCTAAGACTGACGGATCTGTGCCATAGCTAACAGGGCTTGAGCTCAAATTTAAATGATTGAAACCTTTAGCAGATCTAACAACAAGAATGCCTTTACTACTTGTGGGGGACTACCATCCACCCCAGATAATATCTATCACAAGTAATAATCCTCTTTCTCGCTGCCTTCATTCTTTCCAGACTGAAGAAGTAAAGTGCATTGCTAGATCTGAATTGGGGTGCTGCTTAATACTCTGGGTGCACAAAAAAATAAGGGTTTGTATATTCCTCTTGCAAATTTCTCGTTTCCAGTGTGTTGAAGTCACAGCTGTGTGTTGTCCAAGTTCTACTGGATGTCCTCATCTTGGATGCAAGTAATGGTGGGGTGTTGATATTGATAGCCATGTTGATGATGATGCTGGACTTGAATGTAATGTGGATGGGCAGAGGAAGCGACTGCAGTTCTCTGAGTGTTGTGGTTATCCTTTCAAATTAGTTAATTTCTTTGATGGGGCGGATTGCTGCATGTACAATGCTCTTCAGTGGTGTCAGGTGTGCATCTAAGACACTAGACAGACATAAACACTTATACCCCTGTTCTAAAGTAAACTACTGAAAAGAGGGCCTTACCTTGAGGAGCAAATCACATACTCATTCTTAAATCCTCCTGAAGTCATCAGGAATAGTCACACATTGTGAAGTTATCACATACTCATTCTTAAATCATCCTGAAGTCATCAGGAATAGTCACACCTTGTGAAGTCATCAGATGCTCATTTTCAAGTCATCCGCACGTCAACAAGCTCAAGTTCCTAAAGTCTGCTGATGACTTCAAGTGCTTGATGATGTCTGATGATCTGAAAATGACTTCTAGAGTAGTTGGATGATTATCCAATAACTCTGGGATGGCTTCTAAAGTAATCCTGTTTGACCTGGGTGGTTCCATGCAGTCTTTTTAGGGTGTGATGAGAGTCTTGAATCTGAGGCTGTTGTCTCTGTTGAAGTCCAGTTGTGCACAGTTGGTGAGTTGGAGAGTGAAGCTGTCATTGTGAGCCCCTCTTGTACACCTTGCTGTTTGCTGTCATTGGCATTGGGTACAAACTTAATATTGATGTGAATAATTTTGAGTAATGATTGAAAAACGCTTCAAAGGTAGTGTGAGGGATATTGTATGGAAAATAAAAACTCGCCTGCTGGATTTGCAGGTGGTCCCATGGTGACTTCCATCATGATCGAAGGGTCCTAGACAAAAAGAAAGAACGCGAAAATGAGGCCGAAAGTAGGCATGGACGTCAAGGACTACCAAAACTAACAAAGGACTTATCCTAGCAGAAGTAGGGTGTTCGGGCCTGGAGGAGAAAAGATGTGTAGAAGAGTGAGGTTGGGGAGTTAGAGGTTGAATGAGGAATGGATAGGGAGAACAAAGAGGAACAGTACAATCGAAAGAGATGGGAGAAGAGAGGAATGGAAAATGCACTGTATTCTTTCAAATACGGTGCATTTATGCCCCTTCCCTGTCACGCAGCAAGGTGGCTTGCTGTGCTGCGTGACTTTCTCATACATTTACCCCCAAATTTGCCCCATGGATTTTCGTTTGATAAATATCTAACCTGCGAATTATGGTACATTCTCTAGTAACAAACTAGCAATAGCGAATAATTATCGTACTTGGAAAGTACATCACTCGAGGTAATGAAAAACTTTATAAATCTTCGTGTAAAATTAACCGTCTCCTGGCAATCAGATACATAACAGACCTCCATAAAAGAGGTGGGAACGATAAACGCTAAGGAAATTTGATCCCTTCGCTAGACCTACATTTTTAATTACAGAGTACTGCTGTAAATGCCCTAATATGAATTAAATGAGGGAAACAACAAGACAATTAGGCAGTATAAGGGGCACTTTTATTTTGTACGCTTAAAGAAACACCGCCACTGAAAAGGGGGGGCCCTCGGCCCCCCCGCACGCATGGCGGCGCGGCGACCGCCTCACCTCCTCTCCCCTCGGGTCCTTCGACGGTGGGGGCGTGCCCTGGGGGCGCGGCCCACCGCCGATTGGCCGGCGCCCCTCCTGACCCGGATTCAATGGACTGGTTCCGGGTCGGGGGGGGCGGGCGTTAGGAGGGGCCACCCGGCCCCTCGGGAATAAGAGGTAGGGAGCGCCCAGGAGACCCCCTTGTCCCTGGACGCTCCCTCGCTGAACGTTGTGCCCCGCGTTCGGGGCTTCTTTGTTTAGTGATTTCTCTTGTTTGTTTTTCAGGTGTGCGGAGAAGAGCGTGGAGCAGAGCGGGATTGCCGAGCACGAATCGCCGGAGTCGCTGTGTTGGGCCAGCTGCGTCATTCAGAGAACGCGGCGTTTCATTGATTTTCGCTTTCTTTCAGCGTGGTGGAGCAGGGGACGAGACGAGGTGCATCTCGCAGGTTGAGCTGGACGGATTGGACTGCCGAAGCGGGTGAGGAGGCGCGCCGCAGCCGCAGGGATCGGCCAAGGGAGCGTGGTGCGGCCCGTGGTAGAGGCCTTTGAGGTATTGCGGGGGGGCGGGGGTAACAGGGATTAGGCGCTGTCTGGACAAGCGCGCCGGTTGGGGAAGGGGGATCGGGAGCGGGCAATTGCCTCGCACTCTGTGGCACTCTGTGGCCAATCGAACAAAGACCTTGCTTCCTTTCCTTTCCTGGCGCGCATTCACGCTCGCGCTTACTTTAACAAAGACCTTGCTTCCTGTCCCGATTTGGCGCGCATTCACGCTCGCGCTTAAACAAGGAAAAAAGAAGCTTGCTTCCTTCATTATTTGGCGCGCATTCACGCGCATCGGTGGCATTACGTATAACAAGAGACAGCTGTGTGTTTCAGATTAGACAATTGTTTGAGCGCGCAGTCCCGCGCATTCTCACTGGCGCATAAGCAAAGTAAAGCAGGGTCCACCAGGGTAGCACCTGGATGGGAGACCAAATTGCACAGTTGATACGATCTCTGCGCCTGCATGACTTTTCTTAATAAGTAAATGAGGTTCATGATTGAAAACAAGTGTGTATTGTGGGGAAAAGTGGGGGATCTTAGTAACTGAGTGATTGTTGGTTTATATCATTACACAAAGTGTACAGTATAATGCAGTTACAGGGGCAGTATTTGCCTGGTCTGGTTTAAGAGGGATATTGTGAATTGGGCAGATATAATTACGGTGTGGTACGAATTATTAACCGACTGGACCAAAAAACGCTGTCTGGCTTTATTGCACGGTATTAATTGTTGTTTCAATTCCAGGCAACCTTAACTGCATTATTGGCACATTTCCCTCGCAGACAGGGCACACGACGCGGTGGGGCAGTGATCGCAGATCTTCACCGCCGGCGGGTTCACGGGACTGGTCGGTAAGAGGGGTACGGGGGGCTAGCACTCATCGCTCCTGGTGGCCGCCGGGTGGGTCTACATTAGGTTTACTCACCCCTTACATAAGCGGACAAGTCGCTGGTGTTGCGGTCGCCGTTGCATGGTGCTGAAAGCCCCCTGGTGACCCTCCATCTGCAAGGTACACACAGTTGACCTGTCGGGAACTAAGTAGGCAGCGGGTGTTTTTTTTTGAGGGAAAGTGTCATGCCAGGTCCAAGGGGTGGAAAAAGGGGGTCCAACATGGAGGCTATGATGCGGGCTATGATGCGGGAGATGAGCGACATCAAGCAACAGCTAGGACAAATTAAGGAGCGGGAAGCTCGGTTGGAGGATAGAGAGGGCGAGGCACCGGGCCCGTCCGGGAGACCGATCCGCAAGAGGGTGGCACCAGTGCCAAGAGGGGAATTTGTCACCCCGCAAGGGAAACCTAGGTCCAAAAGACCTAAGGAGGCGGTCCCCACCCCAGGCCCAGTAGATCCGTTACCCGCCGCACCGCCCGCGGTGGTCCCACCCCCGCATGTGCCTACACCCATTGCCCCTGTGGTGCCGGTGCCGGCAGGTCAACCAGTAGACGCTGGGTCTGCTCCCGCACCGGTGCCCACAATCCCGGGTACAGGCGGGCCACACCCGGCGCCCGCCCTGCCAGCTGTGCCAGGACCACTGGGCATAACCCCAGTCGTACCTGTTGTCCCGGGGGGTAATGTAGATTCAATGCCGCCCGAGTTGTTATCTCAGTTAACGGCCATGATGCCATGGCTCCAAAAAGGGGGAGCCTTCCCGAATTCTGCAGACCATGCGGCTGAGGCGGCAAGGTTTGTAGAAAGAATCAGATCGGCACCGGTCGCCGACAGTGTTGCATTGCCAATTTCTTCTCCCCTTGCAGGTCCAAGTGTTCCCCAGCTGGACGGAGTAAAAGGGCAGCCGCCCCCGGTGCCCGCACTTGGTAAGGAAGTGGCATTGCCGCTCTTGGGGGACGGTGTGATACCTTCCAGGAGCGAAAATCTAGCGCAGCATGTGTCATTAGCTGTGAAAGAAATGATTTGGGCTGATAAATACGTGTACATTTATTCTTTATTGTTGGATAATAGGGAAATGGAGCAGGCAAAAGCACTGAAAGAGTGGATGCTCCCAAGTGAATGGAGGGCGCAGTGTACTAGATTCAGGGTTGAGGAAAACCTCAATAATTGGATGCAAGCATGGGCTGTTTTCACTGCAATTAAGGCGGAGCGTCCTCCAGATCTGCAGGCTGCATTGGCTTGCTACTCGAGCAGGATTGTGGGGTGGAGTCAACAGTATTCTGGGGATGCATGGAAGGGTTATGATGTCAATTTTAGGAAGGCATTGGAATTCAATAGATCGTTGCCATGGGACTCGGTAGATTCCTTGGCTTGGCACAAACAGTTCTCTGACACTGCACCTCCCCCTCAGTTCGGTGCGGCCAAGGTGTTCACTAGACCGCAGCAGCCCTTTCGGCCCCCCCAAACGAGTGAAGTACCTGGGAAATTTAGGGCAGGTGGGCCAGAGAAGAAAGGG
The DNA here is from genome assembly GCF_964261635.1 of Lissotriton helveticus. Taxonomy (NCBI): domain Eukaryota; kingdom Metazoa; phylum Chordata; class Amphibia; order Caudata; family Salamandridae; genus Lissotriton; species Lissotriton helveticus. Next base: position 1,295,367,127 of record NC_136069.1, read on the forward strand.
GTGTGCTGGGATTTTAATAGGCGTACCTGCACAAGGGCCGCGTGTAAGTTTAGGCATGCATGTGCCTCCTGTGGGCACCCCTCTCATCCAGAAACTACCTGTAGGTCCAAGCAAGGTAACACAGGACAGAGGGGTAGGGGAAAGCCACTATAAGTCAGACAGGTCACGCCCCCCCACTCCAGTGGATGTGGTGGCAATGATTCCATTGTTGAACAGATACCCGGACCACAAAGCGGCCACCCTACTCCAGGAAGGTTTTTCTAAAGGCTTTAGGATCCCGGCCGGGGGATACACAGGCAGTGCGCACTGTAGAAATCAATTATCAGTCACACACAATCCGGCTGTTGTGGCCGCCAAAATTGACAAGGAGCTTTCCTTAGGCAGGATATCTGGCCCTTTTTCTGCAGTGCCAGTACCCAATTTTGTGTGTTCCCCGCTGGGAGTTGTCCCCAAGAAAGAGAAGGGGCAATTCAGATTGATTCATAACCTGTCAGCGCCAAAGGGGGCCTCACTGAATGATGCCATTGACGAAGGTATCTGTAGTGTTAAGTACGCCTCTTTTGATCAGGCTGTTACCTTATTGCAGGCCACTGGACCCGGGGCGCTGATGGCGAAATCAGACATAGAGTCCGCCTTCCGCCTCCTCCCAGTCCACCCGGCGGACCAGCATCTTTTAGGTTTCACCTTTAGGGATAGGTTCTACATGGACAAATGCATGCCTATGGGTTGTTCTATTTCTTGCACCTACTTTGAGATGTTTAGTTCATTTCTTGAATGGGCCATGAGACAAGTGACGGGCCATCAAAGGGTCATGCATTACTTAGATGATTTCCTCTTCCTCGGTACAGCGGGTTCTCAGGAGTGCGCACTGGCATTGCAGGAATTTTGCGTGCTCATGCGGGCTTTTGGGGTCCCGCTTGCGCCTGGGAAGACGGTGGAAAAAAAAGAATGCCCGACCACCTGCTTGGAATTTCTGGGCATCGAGATTGACTCAATGGAGAGATGTTTTAGACTACCTAAGGACAAGGTGTGCAAATTCAAGACATCGCTACAGTTATGCCTCCGGAAGGAGAAGGTCACTTTGCAGCAATTACAGGAGGTGGTAGGGCAACTGAATTTCGCACTAAGAATCATCCCAATGGCTCGCCCCTTCTCTCGCTCCATCGCGCACGCGATGAAGGGGCTGAGGGAAAAGCACCACCGCACGCGCCTATCGTCTGAAATTCGCCAGGATATGCTTATTTGGATGGCATTCCTGGAGGATTTTAACGGTAGGGTGGTCTGGCCCGACCCGCTCACGACATCAGCGGAGTTGGGACTATGGACTGATGCGGCCGGTAGTGTGGGCTTTGGTGCCATCCTAGGGAATAGGTGGGTCGCTCAACGATGGCCAGAAGAATGGAACACATGGGGTTTGCTCTGCAACATTGGCTTCCTGGAACTTTTTCCAATATGGGTGGCACTGATGGTTTGGCCCGAACACCTATGTAACCAATCAGTGGTGTTTTGGTCAGATAACATGACAGTGGTGGAATGTATCAATCAGCAGGGGGCGCGGTGTCCTTTCATACTTCGTCTGATCAAGGAAATTGTTCTGCGGTGCCTTAAACTGAATGCTAATTTTAGAGCCAAACATGTCCCTGGTGTTTTAAACAATGCTGCTGACTCCCTTTCTCGCTTCAAAATGCAGGTTTTCAGGGAACATCTCCCCACAGCAGACCCCTCGCCAGCACACTTCCCAGCAGTACTTTGGCAGATTGGTGCCCCAGATTACAAGACCTCGTGGTCGCTAGCCTAGCCCCCAGGACCAAGACGGCTTACGAAGGGGCGTTTCTGTCTTATTGTTCTTTCTTGGGGCCACAGTGGGAAGTGCTTTGGGCGAAAGAGGATGGGTTTGCAGCTTATTTAGAATGGATGCACAAAGAGGGGCGCTCAGTGGCAGCGGCAACCAGACATAGGGCAGCAGTGTCATTCTTCGCTCAAGCTAGGGGCTTCCGGGATCCCACTAATACCTTTATGATACGCAAGGCTTTAAGGGGATGGCGCCGTATTCAGGGACACCAGAAGGATAAGAGGAAGCCCATGGGGTTGGCCCGGCTAGCAGCCTTACTGGGCATGCTGGAGATTGTTTGTAAATCGGAGTGGGAAGTGCTTCTTTTTAGGGCGGCATTCTCCCTGGCATTTTATGGGGCACTGAGAATTAGTGAACTGGTGGCAGGATCCAAGTCTGACATACTAGGTGGCTTGCAGAAGGCTGGGGTGACGATAAGGGGTGACACCATGTAGGTGACTATCCAGAAATCAAAGACCGATCAGGAAGGTAGGGGTCACACCATAGTTCTGCAACGGGCCCCCGCCAACCCGTGCTGCCCGGTAAGGCACGTAGAATCACTCATGGGACTATTGGTCGGTTCAGCAGGCAGGGCGTTGCTCTGTCACGCCGACGGGAGCCCCTTGACCAGGTATCAATTCAGGAGAGTGTTCGAAATAGGGGTTACAAAAGCGGGTCTTGATCCTAGAGATTTTGGATCTCATTCCTTCAGGATTGGGGCAGCAACTGAGGCGGTGGCGGGGGGCCTCCCAGTGGAAAGAGTGAAGACAATTGGGAGGTGGTCGTCAGACTGCTATAAACGTTATGTTCGGATTGACATGCTATGATTTCCTGTCACTCACGCTTGGTCTCTTTCCGCTCTCTTACAGTTTCTCAGACCTGTTACGCAGGGGAGGAATTGGTCGTCGGGCACCGCCAATATTCATCGGCACGGAGCGGCGAACAGGAAACAACAAAGAACAATGTCTGGATTGTCGGTCATTCATATGTGAAGCGAGCGGAATGTGTCTTCCTGTCAGGTGACAAGAAAGAAAGGGCGGCACAACTAGGGTTGAATATCACGTTCTTTGGCAGAGGAGGGTTGTGTCTTCACGAGTTTAGGGGATTCTTCCAAGGGCTGTTAGCACGCCAGCGGGCTCCACCGTCAGTGGTGGTACTTCACCTTGGGGAGAACGATTTGGCAACACTGGGCAGGCGCATCTTGATTGAGGAGATTATCTCAACAGCGGGTTGGATAGCTAGGACCTGCCCCGGGTGCACACTAGTATGGTCACAACTAATACCTCGACTTCAGTGGCGGGGGGGTCATTCGGTCAGGGCGTTGAATCACTCGGTAAAGAGGATCAACACACGGTTGGATAGGTTGTTTCGAACCCCCGTGTTACAGTCAATACCTCATGGGTGCATCTGGGGTCAAAAGTATTACTTGAAGGACGGGGTTCATCTGACAGAAGAGGGTAATGTCCTATGGGCTGACAATATCTGGGCTTGGCTAGAGGGCTGGGGTAGGAGGAGTGTGTCCTTAGGCAGGGGCTAGAGGGGGAGGCCAGATCGTCGGTTAACAATACTGGCCTGTGGCGGTAAGGTCATTATCGGTGAGCACATATTTGAGGTCTGAGGGGGCGGGCATCATCCTATGGAGGTTCCCGCCCGGGGGGAGGGGCCTGCGGGCCACTCCCAGTACTCCAGGGGCAAGGTAATATGCAAAGGAGCGCGGGTAGGAGTAGTTCACGCTTTCCTTAGGCTGGTAGCCACCCCGCGCGCGTGGACTCATGACGCCACCGGCGCAGAGTAAGGGCCCTCCTTTAGTGGGTAAATGGAGTTTGGGGCGTAGACCGGGCAATTCCCGGGGTAACACTGCGCATGCGCACTTCTAGGGGGGAGGCGCAGCTTGTAGGACCTGACACCGGTAGTGACCCTGCCATATGGCCAGAAATGTACAAAAATCAAGGTAGGATGTTTAGTTTAAGCTAGGAACAACTTGTATTAGAGTTTTGTTAAGGTCAGGCTCTCAAACTTGTTGATAACGATTGTATAACTGAATGTCCTGCTGATTTTTGTATTCATTGTTGATTATGCAATTAAAACCTTTTTTAATTTCATACTTTAATAAATACGGCCGGGCGACTAGCGCCCGCCTTCCAAAAAGTAAAACACGTCTCGTGTCCACGTTCCTGGGTGTTGGGTGCCGGATTGGGGGGGAGGCGGCAGCTAGTCGCTGACCATGTGAAAAGGGGGGGCCCTCGGCCCCCCCGCACGCATGGCGGCGCGGCGACCGCCTCACCTCCTCTCCCCTCGGGTCCTTCGACGGTGGGGGCGTGCCCTGGGGGCGCGGCCCACCGCCGATTGGCCGGCGCCCCTCCTGACCCGGATTCAATGGACTGGTTCCGGGTCGGGGGGGGCGGGCGTTAGGAGGGGCCACCCGGCCCCTCGGGAATAAGAGGTAGGGAGCGCCCAGGAGACCCCCTTGTCCCTGGACGCTCCCTCGCTGAACGTTGTGCCCCGCGTTCGGGGCTTCTTTGTTTCCCACCCACCATCCCTTGGTACAAAGTTTAAGCAGCGTTATGTCCGGTTTAATGGTAAGTTTCAAATGTATGGACCGCGGGAGAGAGTAGGCTGTTGTTGTATTTTGTGATCTGTTGTCAGGCCTTTTTTCCCTTTGTAGAAAAGTGATGTGTGAAGTGAACTGTATTTGAAGATATGTGTCTTTAGGCCTTTTTTCCCTTTGTAGCTATACGTTGATATTGTGATTTTGAGTAACATGCGTGAACCGAATTGTAATTTTATGCCATGTGTCGTTAGGCCTTTTTTCCCCTTTAGCTATGCGTGGATACTGTTATTTATTAGCCAGTGTAGTTGTCCTTTAGAATTTTTTCCATAGGTCGTCGTATTTATTAGGTATGGGGCATGCGGTAAGGTCATTATCGGTGAGCACATATTTGAGGTCTGAGGGGGCGGGCATCATCCTATGGAGGTTCCCGCCCGGGGGGAGGGGCCTGCGGGCCACTCCCAGTACTCCAGGGGCAAGGTAATATGCAAAGGAGCGCGGGTAGGAGTAGTTCACGCTTTCCTTAGGCTGGTAGCCACCCCGCGCGCGTGGACTCATGACGCCACCGGCGCAGAGTAAGGGCCCTCCTTTAGTGGGTAAATGGAGTTTGGGGCGTAGACCGGGCAATTCCCGGGGTAACACTGCGCATGCGCACTTCTAGGGGGGAGGCGCAGCTTGTAGGACCTGACACCGGTAGTGACCCTGCCATATGGCCAGAAATGTACAAAAATCAAGGTAGGATGTTTAGTTTAAGCTAGGAACAACTTGTATTAGAGTTTTGTTAAGGTCAGGCTCTCAAACTTGTTGATAACGATTGTATAACTGAATGTCCTGCTGATTTTTGTATTCATTGTTGATTATGCAATTAAAACCTTTTTTAATTTCATACTTTAATAAATACGGCCGGGCGACTAGCGCCCGCCTTCCAAAAAGTAAAACACGTCTCGTGTCCACGTTCCTGGGTGTTGGGTGCCGGATTGGGGGGGAGGCGGCAGCTAGTCGCTGACCATGTTGATGAGCGAGTTCAGTGCTCGTCGCTGAAAAAAAAGACCCTTTCTTGTGAGCTTTTGACCACAGCATCACCTGAAACGAGTCAAAATGCAATCTCAGAGACGCTTCAAAGATCCCCCGTCAACATCACCCGCAGAACAGGTGATAATAACAGCGACCTTGGGGAAAAGGCACAAAGATTGTACAGTACGCTGTGTACTTTTCATGCTTAGGGAGTGGGTGGCGAGCTACAAAATAAAAGAATTACCAAATCGCATTAAACTGTAACATTGTGTTCTTTAATTATTTCTCCGCAGCCTTCCCTAACCTCCCGCTGCTGAAAATTGTTTTGCTCTGCACAATCGTTAGCTGCTCTGGTTTCTTTCAGGTGCACAAAATTACCAGCTGGCTTGCAGGGTTTTTTTTGTTCTCACTACGCTGTATTTCCACTGTGTTGCAAATTTATTAATCCAGAAACACCTTAGAATTCATACACTGAGTTGTATTCTTCTTGGATTTGCTGTATGTAAAGATGTGCACAGGCGGGTCTAGCCAAAGTCTTAGAAGCATCTCAAGTGCATGGTTTTGGCAGGTCTTTTGATGTCTGAATGACCATTGGCAGTGGAAAATGTTGAGGTTTTGTTTACAAGCTCATTGCGGTGCCAGTGTGTCACTTTTTTTGTGACACACAGGCAGCGCAACCTTCTGCCCCATATTTACAAGGACATGAAAAGCTACCCGGCGTGGCTTTTCGTGTCCATGTAAATATGGCACCCTTACACGCAACACTGTAGGGGTGTGCCTTGGGTGCTGCTGTGGGCGTTCCCATGCAACACCCATGACTTCTGCTACATTTCCAGAGCTACGAGAAATCGCAAACCTGGAAATGCATCAGAATTCTACGCCTCCCCAGGGGAGGCGTAGGGAAGCACAATGAGGAGAAATGTTTTAATCGCTCCTAGTTTTTTTCCTCTTTCTATGCGTGCTGCAGCAGCACAGATAGAAAGAGGAAATAACATTTCACATTGTTTATGTGCAGGAAGGGACACCTTGTTTTGTTTATGTCCCTTTCTGCACATAAACAATCATTCCCACAATGCAGGCACCCTTGCACTATGGTGCAAGGGTGTATGTGTCAGCAGTGGGGGCTCGCCGTGGGCGTGCTGCGGGACAGTGGTGTGAGGCGGGGGAGGGGCAGGGTGGGGGGTAGTGGAGTCCGACATACAACGGACAAGAGTAAGGTAAGTATTTAAATAAATAAAACAAATCATAGACATAACAAAACCACTAACAATGCTCTCTCATTGGTAGCATGCTACTCATCCTAAACAATCTTTCAGCACTTCATCATGGTTAGCAGGCAATATATAAAAAAATCATAGGCTAGCATACCATACCATACTATACCATATCATACCATACCCCTAGAAAAGAGGATTGCGGCACAAATATTCTCAACAAGAAAACACACTTTAAAGGCTTTAGGTATTGTCATACGTTGGATTGTTCCACCATTCAGTTGTATTGATAAGATTCCACATAAGGGGTGTTAGTTTGCCATATATTTTGGTTGATGGGGTGCTTCTACTGGCATGGTAGCACAGTATCATGCGTAAATCACATATCTCTGACTAAAATATTGTATCCTAAATTTAATTTACAAGCATATTACCCTGTTTCCAAATTAAATTTACAAGCATATTACCCTGTTTCCAAATTATAATTAGTATACAATTATTGCCAGCAACATTTTTGTAATTGATACCCTGACATGCAATTTTCACTCCATTAACAACATTTTATGAAACTGGATGGTACAGATGTCATGCAGTCGGTTTGCCGTGTCGTTCATCAGTGATTGTCATTCATACTAATTATTAGGAGAAGAAGGCTGAAGATTATTACCATGGGGACAACACCCTGTCATGCAGGTACGTAAGTAGGTCTAGAGGATGTAGGTTAGAGAGATAGTGAGACACTGTGTCTCATTCCATCCTCCTTGCGACTCTCCGGTCCCTGGGAGTGGAGGGCTCTGCTCTAGCCTGGATAGCCTCTTTTCTAAGTGGCCGTACTTTTCAGGACTTCTCTGCCTCTGCCTCCTCTATAGTTTGTCCGTCAGCGCACGGCGTCCCCCAGGGGTCTATACTTAGTCCTTTACTATTCAATATTTATGTGAGACCCCTGGCCACTATTGTGGAGGAAGCCGGTCTCACTTTATATTCCTACGCTGATGACACTCAAATTATTTTTTCCCTTTCTAATAAGGAGTGCAATGAAATTTCAGCTCTGAAAGTAGGTCTGACTCGAGTCTCCGAGTGGATGAAGAGCAATTTCCGGAAATTAAACGGTGACAAGACCGAGGTTGTGATACTGGGCAAGCGAAAGGATTTATGGGGCCCCCACCATTGACCCAATGATATGGGAACTACCCCTCAGCCCGCTACTGTAGTACGCAATCTCGGGTTTCTCATTGATGATAAACTCACAATGAGACAGCAGGCCGTGAAGGTGGCCTCTATTTGTTTTGCCACTTTGAGATGGCTTCAAAAAATCTTGTGGATGTTGCCCCCCTCCACACAGAGAACCGTAGTCCAGGCATTGGTTGTTTCACGCCTGGATTATGGCAATGTTCTCTATCTTGGAGCCGATCTGACAACGATAAAGAAACTTCAAGTAGTCCAGAATATGTCTGCCCGGCTCCTTCGCAATGTCCCTAGGAGAACATCCGCCTGTCTTGCACTTCGTGACCTTCACTGGCTCAAAATTCTGAGCCGAATTAAATTCAAAGCCCTTTGTCACGTTTTTAAGATCAAACAAGGCTCAGCCCCCAAATATCTTCAGGGCCTAGGTCAGGCCTACAAGCCGAGTCGCAATCTGCGATCTTCAGGGAATGGTGACTTTTCCGTTCCCAGATTTAGGCTAGCAAAAATGGGAGGCCGCTCTTTTTCCCATCTGGGTCCTAAATTCTGGAATGCCCTACCTGTGACCATGAAGACGGAAACCAATCTTTTTCGTTTTCGTAAGGGACTTCAAACTTGGCTTTTTCAGCAGTGATTAGAGGCTACTTACCAGTAAATTCAGTCTGTTAGTTCTTCTTCTTTAGTCTGTCCCTTGGCGCCGGGAAACCCACTGCGGGTAGCTGTGCGCATTATAAGTTTAAATAAATAAATAAATAGTTGAATATAAATTTGTATTCAGCGGCGGCCGGCTCAGGTAAGCGCGGTGGGGCAGTGGGGTGGGTCAGAGCACGGCGGGAAGGGAGCCGACAGATGACAGAATAGGTATTATTTATCTATATAATTATACCTATTCCGTCGTTTGTCGATTTACCACCCATGACCACCCCCCGCCACCCCACCCCACCGCGTTAACCTGTGCTGGCCGCTGCTGTTTTTATTGGCCACTCTGCATAAAGCTTTGCCTCACCTCAGTTACTGGTTAGTAGTCATCCTCTAATTTGTGTTATTTGGGTTTTGGGCTGGTTCACTTCTCTTGTTGTGCTCTGCCTCGGTACATCATATTGTAGCCTCTCTGTCCTTTGTGTTGTATGGTAATAAAATATGTTTAGCTCTCGTCTTGAGTTAGAGCGTTTCTGCTTGTGGGGAGTGTGATCCTGCTACTCTGTGGTCAGCCTTTGAAGGAGTCGTTAGGATAGTACCAGTCTGTCCTTTTCCATTAGGTTAAGTTTGGAAAAAGCCAGGCATTTGCAAACTTCCTGAAGTTCAGGTGTTTATCTGTGTCTTGTATCCTTGCCAAAAGTAAGTTCCATATTTTGGTCACTTGGAGTGGTTAGTTGGGGTGTTAACTTGGAATATAGTGCCATTTTCTGCACGTATATACTAAATACCATCTGCGTGGAAAATTGACCCTTTTCTCTTTACTGCCTTGTGAGTAATTAAGAGAATTTTGGAAGATGTTTTTCCAGCTACTGGGAGCCTGTGAAAGGAAGTGGACTGGAGAGACGTGGGCTATTAGATTTGCATACAAGAATTGTCTTGCATTAGCATTCTAAATTATTTGAAAGTGTCCAATAACTTAAACTGAAACTCGGTGATGCAGGTCATTAGCATAATATCATCATGATACCGATGAAGGTAGCTACCTTGATCTGCTGTGGGAATCCTAGATCGGACATATGTACTATAAAGTTTGGATAGCTCAAAATGTGGATTTATATTTACTTGTTTTACTTGAGAATCCATAGAGAGACTAGAGTCCATGTTAACTCCTAGGTTTCTTATTTGTTTTGAAATTGTAGTTAGTGTTCTAAGTTCTGTAGGCCAGGTCATCAATGGATCATAGTTTTTCCAATATTCGCATGTCAGAATTTCAGTCTTTGATGCATTTAGTTTAATGTGGTTTGTTATCTTCCAATAATTAATGTCCAGTAGGCAATAGTCAAGATTTGAAACCCCAAGGTGATTAGGTTTTTCCAGTTTTAGGATAACTTCCATTTCATCTGCATAGTTATAAAATGTATGACCAAAGGATTTGATGGAATTCTGGAAGTGTTCTAATGTATATGTTGAAGAGCCGTAAGGAGATAATTGAGCCTCCTGCCTTAATATTGTAAGATAAGATGTTGAGTTAAAAGGAGGTAGTGAGATAATGTTTGATTTGTCCTTCAAGTGATGTGAGATCATGTGTATAGGATAATTACCTTGATGCCCATTTCATCTAGTCTGAAAATTAAGGTTTCGTTTTGCACCATGTCGAAGGCAGCTGATAGTTTGAGCAGTATTAAAGCACTGTCCTGTCTCTATCTACATTGATTTTCAGATCATCTCATATAGAAATTAAGGCTGATGTTCCAATAGTAGCATGTTTTCTTCCAGGCCGTTTGATATTTGCGAGAAGACCATTATTTTGCATTTGATTTTCAAGGAACAGGTCATTAGTAATTAGAATGTAGTTGTTTTGCTCAGTTCATTATCTTAATGAGTGGTCATAGCCCTGCTGTCTTGAGTTCCACTAAAATGTCTCTGTGACTAATGCTCTCGAATTATTGTGTATGTTACTAACTAGTAGATTGACAGACTCTGTGGAGTGACCACGTACACCGCAAAGTCCTGCTCCTTTAAACATGGGTGGCTTTCTTCTTCCCTCCTCAACAAACAATAAATCTATCAACAGTTGGAGGTAGCTGATTATATTAGTGGGGTATTGGCTTTTTTTCATGGACTGCATTGGCCAGACTGCCTATTGACTCTCCACTGTAAATCTGTGCAGCATGTCAAGATCAGGTTCCATGACTCCATCTGGTTTTATGTATAGTGCATAAGAATTTTTGGGTACATAAAAGGTGTGGTACCAATGATCTACGGTTCTTCCTGGTTATATATAGTATTGAAGGTTGGAGGGTTTAGTGGTAGACAGTGATGGGGTCCTTCGTTTATCCTGCATGCCCACCTGTGCTGCTCGCCTGCTTTCAATCGCCCTGCAGAATTATTGGTAAAGTTAAGTTCAACTGTCTGGCTTGAGTCCATATCCAAGAGAATGGAGCATGATAGATGTTTTGATGCTCATTGGGCCTAGATTCAGCCAGTATTCAACAAGCCGCCCTGAACAATGAGGAGTTCAAAGGCATCACCAAAGCTGCACACCTTACACAAAAGAAATTGGCTACCTATCCAACCACCACCTTCTGTGTTCTTTTGGAGAGAGAAGATCCCCTACAGCAGCACCCAAATGGCCATGGAGTTGTCTGGAAGCCAGTAAAATAACAAGATTGACACCTCCACTGTGGCTGGTTGGCAGGGAGCTATGGAACTCCTGAAAAGAAAATGGCTTTTGTGAGCATTTGTTCCCTTCTACTGTTTCGACTACCTTTCAATCTCAATGAACAGTTGGAATCATACCAACTGACCGAAGATTAAATATATATTGAGTATTTGATTGGAAATGTAGTTTCCTAAGACATTTTTAGCCCCTGAAAACAATACAAATAATCAAGCATTTATAGAAAAATTATTAAAACCAATAACCAATAAAACAATTATAAACATAATACATGATAAAAATAAACATCAATAATAATTCGTAATCTGCTTTAAAAATCGGCCCAATAAAAAAGTAGTCGTTTCATTTGAAAAAGCAATCTGTAGTACCTTAGATTGATTTAAGTCCTCTTTTCATAATGATTGGTCTCAGAAATATCCCCCAGGCAGTGATAACATGAAAGTAAAAGCAAAAGGCATAGTTTATGCAGAAAGTTACACTCGATGTTACAGTTTCCCCATTCACTTTAACGATTTTCCATTTTTCTTTGACACTGTCTAGGAATTTGGACCAACCTCAGTAACAATTACATATGTCTAAAAGAGGGAGCCTTTAATAAATGTTTAGTAGTCTATTTATTACTTCCAGGGTGTGTTCCTACTGAAATTAGGAGAATCAATGTTACCTTCTTGCTGATATAAGGCAACCGATTCACCACTGACTATAAAATGCGCCTTAAACTTTGCTCTTATGACATACAGGACAGTTGTTCCTCCCACGATTTCATAATTTAGCAATTAGTCTTCTCATAACTAAGACTAAAGTGAGCATAAACATGTTCTGCATGCAGCAAGTCTTTTAAACATACAGTTTCCCTCCTTGCCCAATGCAATTCTTAAGTTTAATCCCAGTGCACGTGCTCGAATGTTTAACGAGCGAAGACCCAATTCTAGTCTTGAACTTTCAACATCATCTGTTGGAGGCATCCAAAGGGCCAACTTAGGACATTTACTTTCAATCACTTTGTAATTATGGTTCTTCAAAAAACCAAAAAAACAAAGGAACTGCTCAATAAATACCAAATGCACGTTTTGAGAAATATGACCTTATCACCAATTTAGCAGGAATGCTTCCATGAATTCCTTTAAATTGACACATCCCATTCATGTTCTTTATGTCATTCAGTGATACTGTTCCTTGAACAGCTGACCAATTAAGATTACCATTAAATGCAACGCTTGCATCCTGCATTGCAGAGAGGTATTCAGAGGCCACACCCCTTTTTACAACACTCTGCAACACAGCTCCGTGGTGCTTACTGGAGGTACCTGGTGGGCTAGTTGGCCCCCAGGGGACCTCAGGATTGAAGAGGAATTAATTCCCCAGCTTAAAACACGCCACAGAGTGTGTTTGCACACATATCACCTCAGGCCCGCCCCCTAACTTCACCACTGTGCAAACGCGCCCCATGGCTTGTTTTAAGTTGGGGATTAAGTCCCCTTGAATCCTGAGGTCCCCTGGGGGCCAACTAGCCCACCAGGTACCTCCAGTAAGCACCACAGAGCTGCGTTGCAAATAGGTGTAAAAGGGGGCGTGGCCTCAGAACATCTCTCTGCAACGCAGCCCCCAGGCGCATACTGGAGGTTCCTGGTGGGCTAGTTGGCCCCCAGGGACCCCCAGTATTCTAGGGGAATTCGTTACCCATCTGTAAACGCGCCAGGGGTGCGTTTGCTGAGTGGTGCAAATAGGGGGTGTGGCCTCCTGCGTGATCCTGTTTGTTTGTCTTTTTTTTCAGATGGGGGCTGTGTAGTCCCCCTTCTTTTTCTAATTTATTAGCCCTGGGGACCCCATTCCCCAGGGCCTGCCCCCAATTTTTTTGTTTATACATAGAAATCGGGAAGGGGCTGCGAGGCCCCCCTCCCAAGGCCATAATATGCCCCAGGGACCCCATCCCCCAGGGCATGGCCCTCTTTTTAAAAATATTATTATTTTAGAGAGGGCTGCCTTGCCCCCCTCCTGTGGCTACTTATGGCCCCGGGGACCCCATCTCCCAGTTCCAGATTTTTTTTTTTATATATTTATTTTCCATTTGAGGAGGGGGTCCGCGTGGCCCCCCTCTTGGGCCACTAATAGCCCCAGGGACCCCATCCCCTGGGGCTGTCCCTCTCCATTGGGGGCCGTGAGGGGGTCCGCAATCCCCCCACGGTCCCAGCCGGTTCCCCGCGTCCTGCGGGAGCTGGCATTGCTTTTCCACACGGGGAGCAGCTAACATGCTGCCCCCCCTGTGGAAAAGCAGGGTGGGAGCCGCGAGGATCCAGCCCTGTCATTACAAACTACAGTGTGGCACTCCGGGACACTGCAGGAACCGGCCCTGGGGGTGGGGGTTCCCAGAGTCTCGACAAGGCACCAGGAGGGGGGCCGCGTGGCTCCCCTCCCATATTTTACAAAGCCCCGGGGAGGTGGTGGTCCCCGGAGCTGAGGTAGCCTGAGAGCCCCCCGCAACTAAATAAAAAGAAACCCAGGGGGTGGCAGTCCCCGGGGCTGGGGGGCCTGAGAGCCCCCCACACCTAATTTTAAGAAGCCCTGGGGGGGGTGGTCCCCGGGGCTGGGGGGGCCTGAGAGCTCCCCCAAGCAATTTAAAGAAGCCCCAGGGGGTGGTGGTCCCCGGGGCTGCGGGGGGCTGTGGCGGTCCCCAGGGCAGTGTGGGGAGGTTGGGCCCCTCCACATTTTTTTTATAATGACCCCGGGATTTGGCCCCCCGGGGCTAATTAGCATTGAAGCGCAGGCTCGTTTTTTTGGGGGATCGGCAGGATCCACGTACCCAGCGCGGATTTTGCTGATTTAAATTTTTTTTTACATTTGGGGGCCTTGGGACTCCTTGTGGGACCCCCTGCGAAGGCCTAGGGGGTCAGGGCGTTTCTACCCTGCCCACTTTTCGTGTTTTGCGCCTTTTTTTATTAGGTTTTTTGTGCACAAGATGGCTGCCAACACTTCCTGATTTGGAGTGTTGACAGCCAATTAGAATACAGTTCGTGCACGGCAGGGTGCGCTTAGGGTGCGCGGATCCTGCGCGGCGATGGATATATATGTACTTTTAATTGTGATTTTCTCAGGAACTACTGAAAAAATTTACACCATTTAAGCAAAAGGAAAGAGTCTGAACCAAGGGCTACCTCTTTGCCAAATTTGGTGTAATTCCGTTCGGCAGTTCGGGCTGTAGCCACGATGGACGGTTCCTATGGAAAATTGCATGGGGATAATATGTTTTGGGACCCCCCTTTTTTCTCGCCCCCGCTTCACAAATCACCCCGAGACTTTCAGGATAGGAGCGGACTGGAGCTGGCCAAGAGTTTTGAAAATTTTGAGAGGATTTGTCAACCAGCACCAAAGTTATTCCAAATAGAATGTTGCGGATTTCCTATGGAAAATATGTCCTAACTATAACTACCTACTGACGACCATCAGTAGGTAATATATATATATATATTCACTGAAAAAACCATAGGTTATAGACCATATATAGTTAGGAATTAGCATTTAAAAAACCTTATTTTACTCACACAAAACCATTGAAATTCCATATATAGTTAGTTGCACTAACTATATATCGCGCACCCGCAATCCACTGCTGATCATGTCACATATTACATCATTCATGACATGGTCAGTGACATCACTGATGACATCACTGATGACATCTCAAATGACATCACTGATGACATCACTGATGACAACATCCAGTGACTGTATGTTTCTGTAAAGTTAAAATATGTCTTACATATTGAAGAATGAGTGGATGTATAAGTGTCTGGATGAAGGATTTAGTAGGTGCGTGACTGACTGTATGAGTGAGTGATTAAATGTGTCTCACTGAATGCATGGGTTAGTGACTAAACTGTCTTAATTTGTGCATCATTATGTCTGTTGTGATGTAAACTGCTGCATGTGTTGATCATTAGCTATACGAGAGGCTATATGTGTTATTAATTGGTTGCCCAAGTATTTCTATGGGAGATTGAGTTTGTGTGGGGGTGGCTGGAAGGTGTGTGACTCTATGCATAGATGTGTGAGCAGTTTATTCACTAGGTGTATGAGTTCAAGACTGCATGTGGAAACAGCTACATGGGCAGTTGACTGTGTGCATGAGTGTATTGATGAGTGAATGGATATCTCAATGCTACATGTCATAGTAAGTACATATGTAAAACACAGTACATGTGAGAGTTGGCATATATAAATAACTGTGCATGAGAGCCACTGAATGAGTGAGTGGTTGTATCGATCATTGTGAACTTGTATCAGGGATTGTATAAGAGAGTAAATATGTGTTAGTATATGTTTCAATAAGTAAGGTGTGTTTAACTGTATAGTTGAAGAAATGGAGGTGAGATTGTTTCTTTGCATGACTGACTGGGTGTGTGAGTAACTCCATGGATGAGTGGCAGTGTGTGAGTGTCTGTATACACTGAGTGTATCTAAGGTTATATTAGAGTCTGAAGAGGTTTATCGTATTAGCACAAGAATGATGTCAAATGAGATGTCATCAGTGATGTCATCAGTGATGTCATTTGAGATGTCATCAGTGATGTCATCAGTGATGTCACTGACCATGTCATGAATGATGTAATATGTGACATGATCAGCAGTGGATTGCGGGTGCGCGATATATAGTTAGTGCAACTAACTATATATGGAATTTCAATGGTTTTGTGTGAGTAAAATAAGGTTTTTTAAATGCTAATTCCTAACTATATATGGTCTATAACCTATGGTTTTTTCAGTGAATTTTCAAGGTTTTGTAAATGCTAATTCCTAACTATATATGGTCTATAACCTATGGTTTTTTCAGTGAATTTCAATGTTTTTTTAATAGCAAATATCATAAGCTGTCGAATGTCAAGTACGTGGTAAGTGAAAACATTTTCGTGTTTATGCACACTGATCTGCTTTGAATGGTGCCCCCCCCCCCTCATTTCTATTAGGAGTACTCTCTCTTTGCAGATAGTGAAAGGTAGTTAACGCAGGCGTTTGCCCCCGTTGTAATCCGTCGTGCCTGCTTCTCTCTCCATTTGATTGATTGTTATCCAAGTATTTACTGTTTTAGAATTAGTTCTCTTTGGTTCATTCTCTATTTACAAACAAACACAGAGTCGCAATACTCTGTTTAGTCTTTGCAGATAACGAAAAATCGTGTAAAAAAAAAGAAAAGGAATGGAGCAAAATCAGTAGGCCACTAATGGGATCTCTTTTTGACCTCGCTAAAATAGAAACATTAGGAACAACCCCTCATGACAAATACAAAACTAGTGAGATGAACTGAACTCCACACAATGATGGCTGCAAAACAGCTTGGCTCCGCCACCCACCCCGCCCAAAATAACGATAAAGAACGGCTGCCATGATTGGTTGCGGAATGACCACGACGGAGGTACGAAATGGTGCTGCTCTCATGCTAACCCCAGCTTCAGTGTGAAACATCCAGAAACACTGTAGACTACCAATTCGATCAGTTCCGGTAGCGCCCCAATGTAACCCGGTAGAGAAGAACTAGCCCTCCCCTCTTTGACTGATGGTTCTTTTGCCTGTCCCTTCTGTTGCCATTTAACAGAACTATTTAGCCTGCTGAAAGGGGTTGTGTTCCGACCGCTGGTTGGTGGAGACATTTTGACTATATTCTGTACCTGCGTTGTCGCGTAATGCGTCATATGACGCGCCGCGTTAGCGCATCCGGAAGTCATCCGGGGCGCGCAGCGCGTAACGTAAGCATAACAAGTCATGTGACTTGTTAATAAAACTTTTCATTGGTTCATTTTACTTTTCTTATTGTAATGATGAAAGGCTTGGTCATATGACCTAAAAATTACGCTTTTCATTACTTCCGAACATTATTTTTTCTTAAATATATGTTATAATGTTCCAGGCTAATGTACTTTCCCGGAAATTTTACAACTGTCCTGCAAGTAAAATATATTCTTTTTTCGAGAAAAATAGCGTTTCTTCGTCCCATGACGGAGCCGTTGAGCAAAAGAGGGTCGACCTGCTGTCTTAGTCGCCGATACGCCTGAATATGAGATTCTTATCGATCACTTTATGTTGCAGGAATAGAAAACACAACAGCCCTTGACCATTTATCTTTACTGCGTTCCTTCGTATTATACCTTTTACCCTTCATGTAATTGGTCTGCTTTATTTCACTTGCCTTTTAATGATTCTAAAACAGTCACTATTATTAAAACCTTTACCAATGTATATACTACTACCATGTTTTCTTTTAAAAACCTTTATTGTGAAAATGTCATTATACAAATACGAGCCTATAACCACGTGGGCCTGCCACAGAGCAAACTGTAATCGTATATGATGAATAGACATTTACACTGTAGAGGAACGTAACGGGCGGGCCATTAGGTTGCAAGAACTAAGGTGTCTAACAGTTACGGAATCGGTGGACGTACATTTTATAATTAAAATACGACAGGGCCAGTTACAATAAAATTATCTAGATATACATTTGCGGGCAAGTACCATGGGTGACGTTAATTCGAACTTTCAACAGTACAGTAATCAATAACACATCAGAACTTAATATCAATAGGGATGTCGAAATAGTCAATCAATTCTCGTCCCCGCCCGCCATGTGCTTCAAAACTGCATACGTATCTCGTGATTTCAAGGTTCTGCAACCAGTACACAACAAGGAGTTACGAGTCCCATTTATTCCGGCGCCATTTTGGGCGAGGACGGGCAGGTCCAGGATATAGTCAAAATGTCTCTACCAACCATCGACTATGATGATGTTCATATGCTGTATTTATTAGAGTAACACTCATCTGTCCACATGAAATTAATTTGCCACAATCTAAACATGTCATTTTAATCTTTCCAAAGTTCTTCTAAATATTTGGGACCGTTTCCCTTGCCTCTGAAGCTCTCAGTGCCACTTCTTTGATGAATGTACTAGCAGGTCAGGGGTTCTCCTCCAAATCTCTCTTTTATGCAGCACTATAATTAATTGGTGCCACCTCTCCATATGACGATGCATGGTATAGTTACCACAACTATATTTTTTTTCGGTTCCTCTGGAGAGTTCATCGTGGCAGATGAAGCGTGTAACGTACCGGGCATTTACCTTTTTTTGCATGTACAGGAAAGGAAAAAAAAATCGAGCGTCCGAGTTCTAAGGTGTCCCAGGGCCATTTTAGTGGACCAGGCCCAAATCCAAAGAACAGGCCGCCATTTTGAGAGTCCTCTTGCAGCCGCCTGTCGCTGTAGCATCAAGAGCAGCCGAAACTCAGCTGAATGGCAACTGAAACGGTAAAGGGGCGCCCCACTACAGCAGACGAGCCTCCACCTAGGAAGGCCCATTCACGCCGGCTCCCCCCCCCTTCGGGCACCCCACGCCGTTATTCGGAGCAGTATTGTAGGATGGCCACACCAGTGCGGCAACTTGCTAGACATCACCTCGGTGGTAACCGAATCTCAACGCCTTGTGGTGTCTTCTATTCAAAAAACATTGTTATGCTGCCTTCGACCTATTCGCCGCAAGTGCGCACACAACTCAACTGCATAGCTTGCTAGACACCACCTCGGTGCCATCCGGATCTTGGAATCTCAGCACCTTTTGGTGTCTTCTCTTCAGAAAATATTGTTGCGCTGCCTTTGGCCCCATTCGCACATCAGTCCGCTACTGACGCCATCTCACAGGCTAATGGGGCGCCCCACACCGACTTTCAGCATTGTAGAATGACCACACCAGTACAGCAACTTGCTAGACATCACCTCGGTGCCATCCGGATCTCGGCGCCCCACTGCAGATGAAGTGCCTCTCAACTATGAAACCACCACGGTGACATCCGGATCTTGGCGCGTTGTGCTGCCTTCGGCCTATTCGCACATCGGTCCGCTACTGACGCCATCTCACAGGCTAATGGGGCGACCCACGCCGAGTTTCAGCATTGTAGGATGACCACACCAGTACAGCAACTTGCTAGACATCACCTCGGTGCCATCCGAATCTTGGCATCTCAACGCCTAGTGGTATCTTCCATACAAAAAATATTGTTACGCTGCCTTTGGCCCCATTCGCACATCAGTCCGCAACTTAGACATCACCTCGGTGCCATCCGGATCTTGGCATCTCAGCGCCTTGTGGTGTCAGTCAGAAAATATTGTTGCGCTGCCTTTGGCCCCATTCGCACATCGGTCCGCTACTGACGCCATCTCACAGGCCAATGGGGCGCCCCACGCCGACTTTCAACATTGTAGGATGGCCACAGAAGTGCGACAACTTACTAGACACCACCTCGGTGCCATCCGGATCTTGGCGCGTTGTGCTGCCTTCGGCCTATTCGCACATCGGTCCGCTACTGACGCCATCTCACAGGCCAACGGGGCGCCCCACGCCGACTTTCAGCATTGTTGGATGGCCACACCAGTGCGGCAACTTACTAGACACCACCTCGGTGCCATCCGGATCTTGGCGCGTTGTGCTGCCTTCGGCCTATTCGCACATCGTTCCGCTACTGACGCAAACTCACAGGCCAACGGGGCGCCCCACGCCGACTTTCAGCATTGTAGGATGGCCACACCAGTGCTGCAACTTGCTGGACACCACCTCGGTGCCATCCGGATCTTGGCGCGTTGTATTGCCTTCGGCCTATTCGCACATCGGTCCGCTACTGACGCCGCCTCACGTGCCAACGTATTTTCTACGCATTTTATACCCTATGCCGCATAACAGGTCATGTGACTTGTTTATAAAACTTTTCATTGGTTCATTTTACTTTTGGTTTCCTAATGATGGAAGGCTTGATCATATGACCTAAAAACAACACTTTTCATTGGATGAAAACTTTTTTTTTTTCCCAAACGATGAAAGCCCCACCTTGTTTCTGGATGTTTCAGACTAAACTGGCGTCAGCATGAGAGCACCACCATCTCGTAGCTCCGTCGTGGTCATTCCGCGAGCAATCATGGCAGCCGCTCCCCACCAGAAGCCTGCAGGAGTCGGGCCCCCAAAACTTTTGATGAATTCTCAAGGCGGAGGGGACGCTTTCGAGAATGGGGTCCAAGACCTAGCAGACAAGCGTCCGATTTCCAAGGTGTCCCAGGGCCATTTCAGTGGACCAGGCCCAAAAAGGAAAGAGCCTGCTGCCATTTTGAGAGTCCTGTGACAGCCGCCTATCGCTGCACCGCAAGAGTGGGCGCAACTCAGCTGAATTGCGGCTTTTGACACAGTGGACCAAAAACGGACGGAATGGCAACTGAAACGGTAAAGGGGCGCCCCACTACAACAGATGACACTCCACCTGGAGAGGCCCGTTCACGCCGCCTCCCCCGGGGCGCCCCACGCCGTTATTCGGAGCAGCATTGTAGGATACCAAAACCAGTGCGGCAACTTACTGGACATCACCTTGGTGCCATCGTTCTGCTGCCTTGGAACTATTCGCACAACAGTTTGCTACTGATGACCCACCCCCCGCGACGCCCCACGCCGTTATTTGCTGGGTGGCAACTTACTAGACATCACTTTCGTGTCATCTAGATTTCGGCGCGTTCTGCTGCCTTGGAACTATTCGCACAACAGTTTGCTACTGATGACCCACCCCCCGCGGCGCCCCACGCCGGAAATCTGGACGTTGTGCTGCGTTGGGACTATTCGCACAGCCGACCGCTACTTCGTTGTTTTTCCCTAAAAATGTTTATATGTTATTACTATTTTTGTTTTCTTGTATATATTTATAAATTATTAAAGTTTTATAATCTTACTACTTTGTCGGAGTGCTATATATTTTTAATGTGACACATAATTGTAAAAACTTTCATGTACAAAGAGTCATCCCTGGAATCTTCCGCTTCACGCTCGGTCCCCTCCCCAATCACAATACAGGATGGTTTTCAGATAATAGCAACGCTTCTGCTGTGACGGATCTCATCGAGTGTGGGCCTTGATCTACTATAACTCCTTTGAAGAGGGGTGATTCTTTACAGCTGTGGCCATAAACTACATCTGCAGGGCTAGCTGATAGCCTAGGACCGGCCTGGACAATCGGACACAGAGGAAAAGAAGTGTCAGAGGGTGCGGTAGTGAATAGGGCGAAAGGGAGGTGTCGGGCGGGCACAGGGTGTGATTCTCAGGGAAGAGCAGCGCAGATGGGGGGAGGTTTATTACCCATGCATAAGACAGAGAGCGGGGGTGACCACTGCCTGGGTGAGATGCTTGCGAGGGTGGGGAGCCATGCTAAGGATCGACAGCGTGCACAGAGTGGGTCTGGTCAAGGCATCTAAAATGGCTGCCGTGCACGACAAAAGTGTGGCATTTGAAAAAAGACAAGATGGCGCAGACAATGGTTTTTCAACACTTCCTGATTTCCTTCGAATCGAACGTTAACAGACGTTGGGGCATATTACCAAAGTTAAGCGATATTTATCCCTAACGATGCATTGCAAAGATTTTTTACCGTCAGAAATTATCGCAGATAAACCTTGCTATTATCAAGGTTTATCGCAAATACGATAAAAAACGACCGCAATGCATTAATATCGCTGAAAACTCAGCGATATTCATGCATTACCGAGCTAATGCTCTTAGCCATGTTATCCACCTCCCATTGGATAACATGGCTAAGAACTGCTCAGGGCAGCTGTTACTTTTTGGAGATATTCGCGCTTATCTCGAATATTTCCAAAAGTTGATAATAGGAGATAGCGATGTTAGCGACTGTTTCCAGTCGCTAACATCTTGGCATGCCCACTTTGCATGTCATTAGTGATAAATATCACTCACATGCAAAGTGGGGCCCAAGATGGTCGCTATCTCCTACTAGCCGTCGCTAACTGGTGTTAGCAACAGCTAGGTAATACAGATATAATTTTATCTCCGCGAAGCGGAGCGCTGTTACAGATATATATCTTGTTTTTGAACGTTAATTTCTCAAAATGCACTGAAGCACATATATTGAGACCTAGCAAAGGCACATCGGGCTACCAGTCCCTAATATTTTACCAAGTTTCGTGCAAATCCATTCAGCCGTTCGATTATTATTATTATTTTTTTTTTTTGCCCCGCGGGGCCCTTTTAAAACCTCCACATCAAACCTAGGGGGTCAGCGAGGATCTACTATGCCCCCTTATGGTCATTTGCCCCTTCGCTTTGGCCTCCTCTTGTCTCTCGATCCTACCGAGAGACAAGATGGCGGCCGCTACGTACTGTTTGGAATGTTTACAGACACCGGAGAGCCAATCAGCTTCGCTTCGCAAAGCTCCGTAACGCGAAAAGTACGCGAAGCGGTGCGCTGTTACAGATATATATCTTTTTTTGAACGTTAATTTCTCAAAATCCACTGAAGCACATATATTGAGACCTAGCAAAGGCACATCGGGCTACCAGTCCCTACAATTTTGCCAAGTTTCGTGCAAATCCATTCAGCCGTTCGATTATTATTATTATTTTTTTTTTTTGCCCCGCGGGGCCCTTTTAAAACCTCCACATCAAACCTAGGGGGTCAGCGAGGATCTACTATTCCCCCTTATGGTCATTTGCCCCTTCGCTTTGGCCTCCTCTTGTCTCTCGATCCTACCGAGAGACAAGATGGAGGCCGCTACGGACTTTTTGGAATGTTGACAGACGCCAGAGAACCAATCAGCTTCGCTTCACAAAGCTCCGTTGCGCGAAAAGTACGCGTCCTGGGACGCTGCCTGGTCCGCTGTTACAGATATATATCTTTTTTTAAACGTTAATTTCTCAAAATCCACTGGAGCACATATATTGAGACCTACAAAAGGCACATCGGGCTACCAGTCCCTACAATTTTGCCAAGTTTCGTGCAAATCCATTCAGCCGTTCGGGCTAAAAGTGAGGCCAACCGCCCTATGGAAAACTCAATGTTAAAAACACGTTTTGGGACCCCCCTTTTTTCTCGGCCCCCCCTTGACGAACCCCCCCCAAATTTTCAAGGGCTGCTCAGAAACAAAATGTGCCATTTTCCTGAAAATTTCAGCCAATTCCGTCCACAAACGCCAAAGTTATTAGACATAGAATTTTCAAAAATCCCATAGAGAAAAAATCCTAACTATATATACCTACTGGCGACCGCCAGTAGGTAATATATATATATATATATATATATATATATATATATATATATATATATATATATATATATATATATATATATATACCTGAAACCATAGGTTTCAGGCAGGTTATAATTAGGAATTATCATTTAAACAACCTTAGAAATTCACTGAAGAAACATAGGTTTCAGGGGTGTTATAGTTAGCTGGACATTTCACTCATACAAAACCACGGAAATTCCTCTGTTTTAGTTAGTTGTACTAAGTATAACTTGCGCGCCCTCAATCCACTGCTGATGATGTCACATATTACGTCATTCATGACATGGTCGGTGACATCACTGATGACATCACTGATGACATCTCAAATGACATCACTGATGACATCACTGATGCCATCATCCAGTGAATGTGGTTTGGTTTGTTATTTATATAAATATTATATATATAGGAATCTGCCTTCAAGACTGAGTGGATGTAGAAGTGTCTAGATGGAAGATTTACTACTACTGTGATTGACTGTGTAAGTGAATAATTTAAAGTGTCTCACTAAATATATGGGATAGTGATTTAACTGTGTGAATATTTGTTTCACTCTGGGTCTTGTTGTGTAAACTATCACATAAATAGATTACTAGGTATGTGAAACTCTATATTAGTTTTTAATTAGTTAAGAGAGTATTTGTATGAAAGAGTGAATGTGTGTGTAGTTGTGTGTAACTGTCTAAAGATGTGTAAATAGTTGATTAAGTACATATATAAGGTTAAGACTGTATGTGAAAACAGTTGTTTTGGGTGAGTGAATCTTTTTATGGGTGTGTTAATGAGTAAAGATATTTCTCAATGATATATGAGCAACAAAGTAGAAATATAAAAGGCAATGTACGTGACAGTTGCATACAAATAAGTATACATAAAACTCAGTCATTGTATGAGTGACTGTATCGAAAACTGTATACTTGTAATAGTGATTATATAACACACTAAGTATGAGTTATTATCTAAATGAGTAAATAAAGTGGTGTTTGTATAAGTGTGTATCTTAGTAAATGTAAGTAAATGTAAGTATGATCAATTGTTTGCATAAGTGGGTAGGATGACTACATAAGTGAATTCGGTGTGTGCTGGTGTGTAATGTTGATGTAGGTGTATAAGTATATTTAATAGTGTTCTATTGATCTTTGTTAGCATGTATGAGTGAATCCATTGACAAGTGTTTAGACGTGTATGTAGATCTAAGATTCACTGAGTGGGTTTTTAGGAAATTGTATTGGTGTATCAATGGATTCAAATATGGTACAGTGAGTGATGAAAGGTTATACTAGTGTATGATGAGGTGTATCTGATTGTCAGGTGGATGATGTCATCAGTGATGTCATCAGTGATGTCATTTGAGATGTCATCAGTGATGTCATCAGTGACGTCACGGACCATGTCATGCATGATGTAATATGTGACATCGTCAGCAGTGGATTGCGGGCGCGCGAGTTATACTTAGTACAACTAACTATTATGGAGGAATTTCAATGGTTTTGTATGAGTGAAATGTCCAGTTAACTATAACACCCCTGAAACCTGTGTTTTTTTCAGTGAATTTCTAAGGTTTTTTAAATGATAATTCCTAACTATAACCTGCCTGAAACCTATGGTTTTTCAGTGAATTTCAAAGGTTTTTTAAAAGATAATTCCTTAGTAAAACCTAATAATTGTATGTGTATTTACCCATATATATTTCAGATTTTGTAAAAAAATGAATCTGAAATTAGTATATTTCCACATGTATTTTTTATGATAAATATGCACTCATGGCTGAAAGACTGACCGTTTTACTCATGTAAACACTCTTAGATGCAGTAGCGGTCGGCAGTAGGAGTTATTGCAGGGCGGTGACGTGGTCAGGGGGAGGGGCAGGGTGGGGGGTAGTAATGTATGGATTATGGAGTTTTACAGGTAAGTAAGCATTTAAATAAATAAAACTAATGTCATTGCGCGCACTGCATCACTTTTGGTGATGCAGTGCGAGCAACGAAATTCGTTTTATTTATTTAAATGTTTACTTACCTGTAAAACTCCGTAATCCATACATTACTACCCCCCACCCTGCCCCTCCCCCTGCCCACGTCACCGCCCCGCAGTAACTCCTACTGCCGACCGCTACTGCTTAGATGATAAACTATACACAACTTTCATATTAAAATGTGCAAGTTTTCTTATATGAGGATATATATTGCTCTTTAAGGCTCTTTACAAAAAGAATTTTATTGTTTTTACCCTTTTACTTTTAGAACGACAGACGTATTGGCCTACTACTCATCATTGACAGCATTTACAAACGCTCAAAAAATAACCCAATTTCTGTATTTATCCACATTTTAAAATAAATACAGAGAGGAAAATAAATACTTTTCTGTCTGTATTTATCTGTAAAAATCAGTAAAAACATAAATCAAGGAGCCCTACTAATAATTTAAGAATATTTTCAACTTAATTAGCAGTAATTAACATATAAGTGTGGTAAAAGTATGACGCAGCACCTATAATACCTGACTTTCAAGAACAACATTCACAGTTCTATTCCAAAGCCCATCAGCATCTTAGCGCACCACTATCTCACTGTAGGTAACACCTTGCTTTATCTTCCCAACACCCCAAGCTCCGGCACACCTTTCCGGGGGTAGTTTTACGCTTTACAAATGCTGGAATTTTTTAATTAAAAAGCATAGTGATAACAAATATTAATGCGTTTTTTTTTCTTCTAATGTAAACGATATATTTTTTAATATCTTCTATATAGATGTTTTTAATCATGACAATGCAAAGGACACAGTTTACCGGGTAACACTTTTTTTAAACTCTCCAATGTATGTAGATAATAAGGACCTTATACGTGTTACTATGGAAATCGAAACCTTTACAGCTTCACAGTTTGTAACTTTTCCCAACACGTGCACAAGTAAAACAGTTAAAACGTGAGCACGTGTAAACTGTAAAACGTGACATCTACATAGGCGGAACGAAATCTTCCTTCCATAGACTACTAAACAACCACACATACTATATACACCACACCTATTGGGCGATTAGGTTCGTTTTCGCGAGTTATTTCTGCGTCGTCAATCTGAAATGCAGGTTCCCTTTTCTAGCATTGGATTCTTGTTTTGCATCAACAAACATATTCTGGAGTTGTAAGTTGTTTCATTATGGCATAGTAGATAGGTATAATTTGTTGCTATTTATCAATATTTAAACATTTATATCTAGAAAAAAGTGTTGTTGCATGTTTTTCCTTTTTTATCTGTAATGTCAGCAGCTTGTTTTTAGAAACAGATAGATTACAACAAACATTGCTCCTTTTCTGGCTCCTTTTAGCTTACATATTGTGACATTCTATATTATAATATTGACACTGTACTTTGCTCCAGAGGTGTGGGTGACCCGTCGGCGCAAACCCTAAACATTTACAATCAACGTCACCACCTTCCAGTTGTTAGTGTGTTTTTCCCTAGGGATTATATACTGTTAATATGTATAATATAATATTAACAGTTATGCTAATCTCAGTGGAATTCATGACCCGTCGTCACTAAGAGTAAAGATATATAAGCAACGTCACCAGCTTCTGGTTTTTAGTCTGTCCCCCCCTTTTGATCATATACTGTGAATATATATATTATAATTTTCACAGTCATGATCTCAGAGGAGTTTATGACCTGTCGCCACAAAGATCAAACATTTTGACGTGCCGGAAAAAAGAAGCTCAGAAAAGAATTACTGCTTGAAAGTATTTCATTATGGATGTTCTCTTAAATAGATAACTTTATTTTCCTTTTTTGTTTATTGTAACAATAGTATCAATCATTATAATGTAATAGATTGTCCTACTGTCACAGACGAGGAATAGGAAATTTTTCGGCTCCATCTGTAATGCAGATTAGGAACGTACGTGATCAGATATTTTTTATAGGGACCATATTTTATGAAATTGCAAAATCAAAAAATATAGCTTGCATACATACTTTGTTACTTTAAATATTTGATAAACCCTACATTCCTGAATCAATCCATCAATCAATCAGAGTACTTGTAAAGCGCGCTACTTACTCGTGAGGGTCTCAAGGCGCTGAGGGGAGGGGGTGCCGCTATTGCTCAAAGAGCCAGGTCTTGAGGAGTTTTTGAAGGCGAGTAGGTCTTGGGTATGCCAAAGTTGGGTAGGGAGGGTGTTCCAGGTTTTGGCGGTGAGGTAGGAGAAGGATCTGCCGCCGGAGGTTGTTCGTTGGATGCGGGGGACAGCAGCGAGGGCGAGGCTTGCGGAGCGGAGCTGGCGGGTCGGGTGTAGAAGTTGAGTCTGCTGTTCAGGTAGGCTGGTCCGGCATTGTGGAGTGCTTTGTGTGCGTGGATGAGGAGCTTCAAGGTGATCCTTTTGTCGACGGGGAGCTAGTGTAGGTCTCTCAGGTGAGGGTGATGTAGCTGCGGCGGGGGACGTTGACGATCAGTCGGGCGGAGGCATTTTGGATGCGTTGTAGTCGTCGTAGGTGTTTGGCTGGGATTCTTGCGTAGAGTGCGTTGCCGTAGTCCAGTCTGCTGCTGACGAGGGCCTGTGTCACCATTCTTCTTGTTTCGGTCGGGATCCACTTGTAGATCCTGCGGAGCATGCAGAGGTTGTTGTAGCAGGAGGAGGAGACGGCGTTGACCTGTTTAGACATGGAGAGGGAGGAGTCGAGGAGGAATCCTAGGTTGCGTGCATGTTCGGTGGGTGTCGGTGCTGTTCCCAGTGTGGTCGGCCACCAGGTCAGAAGTCGTCCCAGGCTGAGGGGGTGGGTCCCAGGATGAGTACCTCCATCTTGTCCGAGTTCAGCTTCAGACGGCTGTTCCTCATCCAGTCGGCGAAAGCCTTCATTCCCTCGTGGAGGTTGGTTTTGGTGGTGTGCGGGTCCTTGGTGAGGGAGAGGATGAGCTGGGTGTCATCGGCGTAGGATATAATGTTGAGGTAGTGTTGGCGGGCCACTTGTGCGAGGGGGGCCACGTAGATGTTGATCAGCGTCGGGCTGAAGGATGAGCCCTGGGGGACGCCCCAGATGATGTCGGTGGCCTCAGATCGGAAGGGCGGGAGGCGAACGCTCTGGGTTCTGCCGGAGAGGAAGGACGTGGTCCAGTCAAGGGCATTCTCTTGGATTTCAGCTTCTAGGAGGCGTGTCTTTAGAGTGTGATGGCAAACCGTGTAGAAGGCGGCTGACAGGTCCAGGAGGATGAGGGCTGATGTTTCGCCGTAGTCTAGTTGGTGCCTGATGTCATCTGTGGCGGCGATGAGGGCTGTCTCGGTGCTGTGGTTTCATCTGAACCTGGACTGGGATGGGTCCGAGATGTTGTTGTCTTCCAGGTGGCGGGCCAGTTGCATCTTGACGATTTTCTCGATGACGTTCGCCGGGAACGGGAGCAAGGAGATGGGCCGGAAATTCTTGAGGTCCTTGTGGTCTGCCTTGGGCTTCTTGAGGAGGGTGTTGATTTCGGTATGTTTCCAGCTTTCCGGGAATGTCGCTGTTTATAAGGAGATGTTGATGAACTTCCGTAGTTGGGGTGAATGTTATTTTCTAATTTCTACTCTTCTCATTTATGGTTCCTATTCACCTTCTCCCTAAAGAATATAAAGGACCTGTTCTGTATATTATAATAGTACCATCCTGTATATTCTTAACTGAGTATGTGATTTGTTAGCGGAACAGTTTGAGACCTCTAAGCACTACAACAGAACGTTCCTGAATTCTACAGAATACAAATTTGAAAAATATTAATGCATACATTTCTATGTAATATGAAGTCACTTGTATTTAACAGTTTTTTACTTGTTCTCCTGACCTCAGATAATGTAGTGCGGGAGTGTTTGTTGTAGCACTTCTATTCTACTTTATCTAAAACTAACTGATGCCCTCCTACATTATCAAGAATATGGGGCAACACTTTTACAAACCATAGCAGAAAAAAGGAGGGTATGGCCCGCTTAACTGATATTTTCTGAAATTGCATTTTTAATTGTCACCTCTTTCATATATACAACGTCAGTTTCTGAAGAAAGTTAAAACCTGTTTCAAACCTAGACTAAAAAAATTTCTGCGCAACCACACCTCCCCATCAGAAAGGTAAACACCACATTATAAGTAAATAGTGCTCCTGGGAAGTATCCCACCCGTAAACTTGAAGAAAACACAGCAAGACACTGTCATTTTTCCGCCGTGCTTTGTACAGCACACGGCAATTATATAAATGGCCCTTAAAACATAGTAAAAATATTTTACCTTCATAATCCTTGTCCACCACCTTGTGACCACTGTACAGAGTTAATAGTGTTTCTAACCTCCCCTCTACTACTTTCTTTTCCAATACTCCTTTAGAAGTGTGTCACATGATCACTCACAACAGTGAACCGTTCACTCCCAATAAGGAACAAGCTGCTGCTTGAAACACTTTAGCCGATAAAATGTCCATGTTGTTCCGCAGAGGAGGAAGGAATGACTGCAAAAACTTCTACTTTTAATGCTTCATAGCCAATGAACATTAAGCTTCGTAAGGTCGCGCTTAGAACACGTTACCCAATGAAATGTCCCTAATACTCCGCGAAGAGGGAAGAAATCGTTGACAACACTTCTACTTTCATCAGTTTACAGCCAATCAACATTAAGCTTGGGAAGGTCCTCCTTGGAGCACGTCAGCAAATCAGATGTCCTCCTACTCCCCAGAGCACAAGTGAATGGCTGGCAACACATCTACTTTCAATAGTTCGCAACCAACCAACATAAAGCTCAGGAAAGTCCTCCTTACAACCTGTAAGCCAATTAGATGTCCTTGCTATTCTCCGGAGCAGAAGTGAATTACAGAAAACACTTCTACTTTCAATAGTTCGCACCCAATGAACATTAAGCTTGTTGTTGAAACACCTTAGCCAATTAAACGTTAAATTTGTTCCACTCACACATACAGAACACGCCATCCTACATATTAATACATTTCCTGTAACAAAGTGACTCTATCCATAACAAAAGTGAACGCTGCCTAGTAAATAAACATTAGTCCACGTTATATTAAAGAAAAGCCGCAATAAGCCGCATTGTTGTTTTCCCGATATAATTTACACAGCCTACTGCACCCCCCTACCAGCATGAGTGAAGCCCCGGGACTGTGGGGGCCCCAGCAAACCCCCGCTGCTCTGACTTCTTCTACGACTAACGGTTCCTATGAACATTTTTAAAACTCCAGCACAATAACTGTTTCGATAAGCAACATAGTGTGGTGAACTTCTAACCTCTGTACTCACTTAAGTGTTCCATGAACTGTTACTATGGTAACAGGCAGTAAGCAGTTTAGGGGTAGGGTTGAAAGGTACTGGCTGTACAGAAACCGTTATATTTACCCAGGATCCTCTACATGACAGAAAGGAAAGCAAAGTAAGACAGAACACTGTAGCAGATTTGCAAGCCCCTTGACCCACTTTCGCGTCACTTTTCCCATCTTAAAAGTGATGCAACAGTAACGCAATGAACTTGTAAATCTGCCCCTATGCACATTATGAGTAAAAGAAGTACACAACTCATTCAATTCTTTATCAATCACAAATAGACAGTGTTGCTTCACGATTCACAATGCACTTCAAAAAATACTTTGTGCCTATTTAAATGGGAGACAACTTTGTCAACATTACAAAACTTAAGGGCATATTTACAAACACGGCGTTATAATTGTCGCCACTTTAACGGCTGCAACCTACAACAAAAACACAGAAAATGGATTTCAAAATCCTTTGTTATCTTACCGGAAGATTTTCTCAACATTGCTGTTTGCTATGCAACAGTGAGAACCACCCCCCAGAGCTATAAAATAAATGGTTGGAGTGGGCTCCAAGCCCCCCCCTGCAAAATTAGAAGTGGAAGGGCATCAACGACCCCCCTCAAGCCCCGGGAACCACCACCCCCGGTGCTTTGTGTATTGTGGGAGGGAGGCAGCGTGGCCCTCTGCCTGGAGTCCTCGAGGGCCCTCGGGACTTCCACCCCCCAGGGCCAGCTCCTGCAGTGTCCCTGGGTGCCTACCCCCGGGACTCTGCCGTTTGCTATGAGAGGGCGGGAGTCTCGCGGCTCCCGCCCTCCCATAACAAACTTGGTTTGCATTTTTAAAGACAGAGCACTGAAACCTGTTCTCACTTTCAAAATCCAAACCAGATAACTTTTCCACATGGAAGTTAGCATCTCCCCATGTGTAAAACAATGCGGGCTCTCGAAGGATGTGGGGAGCCGATGGTACTGTGGGGGCATTGTGGCTCCCCCCATGGTCCCCAACATTTTTTACAAGACCCGGGGATAGGGTCCCCAGGGATATTAGAAATTACTGATAGGGGCTATTTTTTTTGGTAAAATTAAAAGTTGCGCACCCAGCGCAGTGCTCACTGCGGCCCCCTGGTGTGCATGCGCTGGATGCATGACTCATAATCTGTAGGGTGCACAACTCCAGCGCCATTGGTGCACAACTTCTACGCGTTTGGGAGACAGCATTGCTTTTCCACATGGAGAGCTACTAACATGCAGCTCCCCATGTGGAAAAGCAATCTGATTTAGATTTTGAAAGAGAGAACAGATTTCTTTGCTATGGGAGGGTGGGATGGACACCCTGGTACACTGCAGGAGCCGGCCCTCCCACAATACATAAACCTCGGTGAGTGGTGGTCCCCGGGGCTTTGGAGATTTTGCAGCCCCCCCAACCATTCTTTTTGTAGCCCGGGGAGTAACCGGGCCCTCGAGTGCTCCAGGAGGGGGACCACGCAGTTCCCCTCCCACAATACATAAGCCCCCCAGGGGTGGTGGTCCCTATGGCTTTGGGGACCTTGGACCGCTCCCCCACCATTTTCTTTTTTAGCCCCGGGGGATGACGATCTCCGGGGCTGGGGGGCCCCTCTGGGTCCCCCATAAAATGTAATGATTGTGCCATCTGTATTTATCCCCCCGGGGGAGAATTATAAAAAAAGCTCTGTTTTATTTTACTTATTTTACGGCAGAGTCCGCGCACCCTACACGCACCTGTTGGGTCTTTTTAAAAAAAAAAACATTGTGGGCCCTGAGGGTCCATCTGGGACCCCCGAAGCAGGTCTAGAGGGTAAAATAATTTCTACCCTGCCCCCTTTCTACGTTTTGCACACATATTCACTGACCTCCTCAGCCTCGCTTCTACCGAAGCACAAAATGGCTGCCAACAGTTCCTGCTTTCGAATGTTGACAGCCACTTGACAGCCAATTAGCATTCAGCATGTGATCAGAAGGGTGCGCTTATGGTACGATGACAATGCGCGCAGAATACGCTGATCCACCGCGCCCATAGATATATAAATGATTTTAACTGTAATTTTCTCAGCAGAACTGCTGAACAGATTGACACCATTTCAGCAAAAGGCACACGTCTGAACTGAGGTCTAGTTTGGTGTCATTCCGTTCAGCAGTTCAAGCTGTAGCTGTGGCTAAAGGTCCTAATGACATCACTGATGACATCATCCACGTGATAATCTGATACACCTCCTCACACCCTAATATAACCTTTGATAAACCCACTCTTAAAATACAGACTACAATTTTCGAAACCATAGACACACTATTTCCAGCTACTACATACCCACTCACTGATTCCTAAGTCTAAACACACATCCACTTATTCACCCACAAAGTCACTCATACAAGCAGACACTCATTAATACAGCACTATCATATTCACACATACACCTATACAGACACTGACACACCGCCACTCATCCATAGTTACTCATACACCTAGTCTGTCATGCAAAGAATCAATCACTCTCCCATTTTCTCACCTTTACAGTTATATACACACCACCTCACTTATTCATACAGATACTAAAACATACTTACTCTCCTATACAATCATTGATACAAGCACACACTCATCCATACAGCCACTCTCATAATCACTCACTCTCACGTATAGTCATTTATATACTCCAATACTCACATATACTGCCTTTCATATGTAGTTACTCACACATGTACCACCGAGATATCCATTCACTCACCAACATACCTATACACACACTCACCCACCCATACAGCCCTTCTCAGATGCACTCTTGAACCCATACACCCAGTGAATCTCCCACTCACACATTTATGCACAGAGTCACACAGCCGCCTGTGATGTTCTCTCCTTTTATACATATATGTATATTATACCGCCATCCACCCACACAGACACTGAGGCACCCATAAAGATACTCAGACAACCAATCAAAAATCCATATAGACACTCATTTAGCTACTCACCAACCCATGCAGCCGCTTAAACAGCAACTGACAGACTGATACAGACATTTACACAGTTTACTCACTAACCCATGCATTCAGTAAGACACATTTATTCACTCACTTATACAGTTAGTCACGCACCGACTAAATCATCTATCCAGACACACATAGACCTACTCATACTTCAATACACCTTGGCGCATGTATATATATATATATATATATATATATATATATATATATATATATATATATATATATATACACACATACATATATGTAAATGTATACATATATATAAAACATATTTAAAATTTACAGAAACACACATTCACTGGATTATGTCCTCAGTGATGTCATTTGAGATGTCATCAGTGATGTCACTGACCATGTCATGAATGATGTAATATGTGACGTCATCAGCAGTGTATTGCGGGGGCGCGAGTTATAGTTAGCTGAACTAACTATAATGCCTCACTTTCTCTGGTTTCGTACGAGTGAAAGGTCTAGCTAACTATACATATATATAAAATAAAACATTTCCTGCAGCAAACTGGGAAATGTAATTAGATGATCAGAACCATCTACTGTTTCATTCACCTTCTCTTACGTTCCAGGGGTGTTATCTGTAAATATTCCTAGACCGACTAAAGTGTCCTAACAATGCCAACACAACAGCCTCCTAATATAACGTCATCAGTTTACCTCATAAATCCCTTGGAAGCTTAGGTACGATTATGCGTGTGCCTGTGCATTTTTGCAGTATAATCGCGGTGTGATATTTTCAATAACAAAGGGTTTATAGTCCTTTCAAGTACCACTCAATAATTTAATAATCTGAGTCCGAGTGATTTCATAGGCACGCTTCAAAAGATGCACGAGCGTCAGCGGGAAGGGTTGGCTGACGTTTTCACGTATCTACGGTAGATTGACAGGGTACTTTGAAAATGTGCCCAACCCCCCAAGAAAAATGACGTCTACGCGAGTATACTGTTTCAGCTGACAGGGTGCTATCCCCGCCAGCCTCCTGCCAGGCTCTTAAACACTGGCACAGCCTTCGCTTCCTACTTTCGCTGAAAGTGTCTTGAAACACAATTAGCCTCCTCGCGGATTTCACGGGGAGGCCATATATGGCTGTCAATTTCCCCGAGCAATAATCCCCCGAGATCTGCTGCACTGGCTGAGATTACCAAAGGCTGCTACATGTCTGAAATTGCATTGAGCTATAAATAGGAACGGTTTCCTGTGGGGGTTCTTTCTTGTTTTCCACTGGCGAGATGTGTTTAGTTTACCTTTAAAAGAGCCACATTCTGGATCACACTTCTATAAATGGTAAAAGTGTAAGACTTTATTTTGGATGTTTAAATTGCGTTTTATCTCTGGAGGAAAAGCAAACGCGATTGTAAGCATAGTTTTTTTATGCAAATGAAATCCCCGAAAGTAAATATATCACTGCCTTCCTTACAGCATGATTGATGTCTGGAAAGCATACATAATCCCACCAGGCCTCACACATTAAACACAACAAATATTGCGGCCACCCATTATTGGCTTTTCTTTGTGATGGTGAGCTTTGTGCAGGTGCCTGATAATTGTAAATGTGATTTGCATAATCCTACATTTGCATAGTTGCTTTGTTCGATCTAGTTCTACAGCTGACGATAGCACCACAATAACACAGAAACATGGCACTATAGTGCCATGTGATGGAAAATATAATATATGCATTATTTGCATTATTTCCATTACATGTATTCTCTTAAAATTTGTCTTCATTAAAAATCCGGATTATGATGCATTATCTGCCTTTTCTTGCCACATAGTAATCCCTGCTGCCTTGTATGGTCCTGCATTGCCAGATAATTTCAGTGGCCCTGCCCATGTGAAACCACTCAGCTGACAAAACTGTAATGTACAACTTTGGGTGCTACGTACAGCGGGCCTTATTTATGAAGGTCTGCGTCACTTTTGTGCCGCAGTTGTGTCACTTTTAGGGACGCAGCGGCGGCATTAATAATGCGCTATGTTGCGCCATATTTACGAAGTGACTCATCTAGGCAGATGCGTCACTTCATAAACCCCTGCATTACATTATACCTGCCTCAAGTATAATGTATCCTGGGTGGGCGTTCACCCGCAAGAAAGGACCATAGGAGGGGCACAGTGAAATCTATAAGCAGGTCACAAGTCCTATAAAAAAAAGTGGAGGGACTGACAATATGCAAATGACCTCATGAATGTCACGTCAGCTTATTTCTGTGGGGCCCAGCTTCTTGGCAGGGGGGACGGCGTCCATCCTGTGAAAACAGTGGGGGGATGCCGTCCACCCACGTGTACCCCCGACTCGGGCCCTGTCTATAAGATTCCACTGCGCCACTTCTAGGATGCCAATGCGTCAAAACCTTACGCCTGCCTCATGGCAGGTGTAAGGGTGATGCAAGCCCTTTCACATGGGGTTTGCCGCATGTGAAAAGATTATTGCTGGAGGTGCATCTGTTTTCAGACACACCCCAGCAATGTGCCACTTTTGCGCTAACAGATACATCAGTAATTCTGATGTATCTGTAACTCCTTGCGTCACACAGTAAATATGACACATCCGTCATGTCGCAAGGAGGGCGCACTGAGAAGTGAAAGCAGCAATGTGCCTCTTCTCATAAATGAGACCCAATGTTGCTTGCTGAGTGACTTGGGGAGAGGAGCTGGCCTAACGGCTAGGGCACTCGACCTCGGACCTGGGGATCTGGGTTCGAGTCTCGGTAACGACGCCAAAAACCTCCTGTGATTCTGGGCAAATCACTTTAGTGCGTGTCCTCATGTAACGTAACTGGTGCTATGTAAAGCGCTCTGATACCCAATTCAGTTTGGGTCTAGTTCGCGCTATATAAAACTCTGTAAAAAAAAAAAACGTGCTCACAGAGAGATTTCTCAGGGATCTTTTGGTCGTGTGTTTTTTATATTGCCTGCCTGAGGCACTGAGGAGCTTATTTACAAGCCCATGGCACCGCTGGTGCGTCACTTTTTATTAACGCACCGACAGCGCAATGGGCTTCCCCATATTTACAAGACCATGTAAACTCATCCTGCGTGACGTTTCATGGCCTTGTAACTATGTTTCCCTTTCACGCATAACTCTGTATGAAAGGAGCGTTCCATGGGTGTTCCCATGCAACATCCATAGAACATGACGCATCCCAGATTTACAACATTTTGTAAACCTGGGGATGCGCCAGAATCCTGCGCAAGGAGGCGCAACGCGGCGAAATACTTTTATTTTTCCTTGTTTTTCCTCTTTCTATGGGTGCTGAATTCTACAGCATGCATAGTGAGAGGAAAATGCCTTTAATGATTGTTTTTGTGCAGGAAGGTGTCCATTGATGTACAAAAACAACCCCCCCTCAGTGCAGGCACCCTTGCAAAATGATGCAAGGGTGTCTGCGCTACGTATGGCTGCTGTTTGTGCGCCGGAGAAGGGGAGAACAGGAATGTGCCTTATCTTGTAGAAATGATGCTTTTGTGCCCTTTTATTTTGACACATTGCAGCGCAGCAGGAAGGCTGGCTGCGCTGCGTCAAAATCTTGTAAATGGGGCCATGGATATTTTAACACTAGCACTGATGAAAAGTGAAAGTTTGAAATGACACCTTTGTCTACTAGGATATTTGAATATTCATTTTGGGCAACCCTTCCTCCCAATACTTGCCAATAATTTGGACCTTTTTGCTATGTTTAACCTTAACCTTGTGGCTTTTCATGGCCTTGTAAATATAGCCCCTTTTCATGCATCACTTTGCATGAAAGTTTTGTGCCTTTGTGTTGCTGTGGGTGTTTCCACGCAACATCCATGGATTCTGCCACATTCTAAGATTTACAATGTCTCGTAATCCTGAGAATATCTTAGAATCCTACACCTTCCAAGGGGAGCCGCAAGGAGGCGCAACATTGAGAAATACTTTTGTTTCTCTTCGTTTTTACTCTTTCTATGCCAGCTGCATTCTGCGGCACATATAGAAAGAGCAAAACACCATCAATTGTTGTTGTGCATGAAGGTGTCCCTTCCTGCAAAAAAACAATCATCCCCACAACACAGGCACACTTGCATCATGGTGCAAGGGTGCCTGCATTGGTGCATGAGAGCCTATTGTTCACCGGCGCAGGGGAAGCACAGGGATGCGTCATACTGTAAATATGATGCAATCCTGTGTTTTTAAAATTTCACAGCTTGGCGCAGCCCTGTGTGTTCTAAATCCACAAGTTGCCAACCTTCTCAAAGATATCCCTCTCCTTCCACAATTTGGTGTATATTTTTTGGGGAAAACAGCAATCCTAGTTCGTCTGTTTCAACCTTCCTGAGCCAATGTCTCTCATAAATACGAGGAACACCCTATAATTGTATGTGACCGTATTCCATTGCTTCGGCAATTATATAAACAAAAAGCCTTCCTCCTTGACCTCTTTGATTATTCCACATTTTGATCGCCTTCAGAAAGCAATTGACATCTTGGCCCATGCACGTTCAGAAAAAAGCCCTTCAATAAGTGGTATTCACCTTAGCTCAAATCCATCAAGCTAGGACCATAGAACTCTGTTTATGCGGAGATTATAATCCGATTAGAAAACAAAGTAGATCAAACTCAATGTTGCTCAAAAAGAGGCGATTAGAAAAGTTAAAGCTGCATTACATTTTCTGACAGCATTCTGAATGCTCCAACCTCTCCTAAATTCTTTTTCACTTATTAAATGTCTATATGGAGCTTCCTTTCAAGGGGATACATTGAGAAAGACAATCAAATGGTCAACTTTTTGACTCACAAAATTGAACTCAAATCTCTATTCTGACACCCATACTTCTGCCTGAGGCCATTGGTCCAGCTTTTGAGGCAGAGGCCAGTTTGCTCTCTACACTCACCACTTAACAAAGTAGACTTTTTGTCTCTCTTGTCTGGCTCTTTGTTGGATTCTTTGCCAGCTGGCCTTTATAAAGAGTAGTTAATGATGGGCCCTAGCTGAGACACAGTCATTAGCAACACTTCTTTGATAGGACGGTTTGTCCCAGATATTTTAAAAATGGCATTGGTATCTCCGTTGTTGCAGAA
This sequence comes from Lissotriton helveticus, assembly GCF_964261635.1. NCBI lineage: Eukaryota > Metazoa > Chordata > Amphibia > Caudata > Salamandridae > Lissotriton > Lissotriton helveticus. The sequence continues at coordinate 1,295,405,673 of NC_136069.1, forward strand.
GCCCAACTTGGTCCATGAAGTTCTATCCTGCTACAGACCTGTCTCCCTTTTCTTGTTAAACTGTTGGAGAAATTTATGTTTCAACAACTCCATGGTTTTGGCTCTAAATATAGCCTTCTCCATCCAGCCCAGATGTGCCTTTGCCATCACCACAGTACTGAATGTACTATCGTTTCAGCACGGTACGATCTGCAGACTCAAACATTTCTAGCGTTGATCCTTTTGAATACAACTGCTGCTTTCAACACTGTCAACCGTATCATTCTACTTGCAAGGCTTACAGAGCTTGGAATTCACAGCACAGCCTTACGCTGGCTAAAAGTATTTTTAACAAATAGAGTGAGTCAGACTAAGCCTGCTTGAATCTACCTCCAGACTGTGCACCTGTTGTGTTCCTCAGAGATCTTTTCCCCATATGAGCCGTAATTATTCCTTTATTTGAGGGTGATTCCAAAAATGTTTCAATCACTTTTCATGCTTTCTTAAACAGTGTTCATCATTGCATGTATTTCAACCATCTCTAATTGAATGGGCTCAAAACAGGACCCTATAAGCCCTCTGCCCCTTTACCATCACATTCATGGCCCTCTTGTCTGGGTCCTACTCCCTCTCTGGTTTCTGTGGTTAAAAATATGAGTATCAAGATTGCTATGAGATGTGCAATCCCTTCCTGAGAGCTATTGATATGGTTCAGCATTCTATTATTTGAAAAAAAAATGGTATTATTCAATTGCAATCATACTACAAAGAACTCATGAAGTTCAAAGAACAATTCAATGACAAAATGGCTGCAGTACAGGAAGAGTTGGGAATTCTTTGTTCTCTACAAGTGTTGGGGGCTTCAACCGGGAGGGTGGCAATATAGGTTTTGAGTGAGCAGTGTTAATGCCATGGTGGATGAGATGATGTGAGCTCTGTGGGTCTCTTGAGGAGGATGGCCTCCACTGCCCCCTGATTCCACTGGCTTGGAGTGAATGTTGTTCCTCAAAGTGTGTTTGGGACTGGCATATTTTTAAATGGATTCGAAGACCTACTGTACACTGCATCCATATATTGCGCCCCTGCCAGAGTACAGTCCCGGGACAGGGAACTTAGAATTGCACCATGTTGTAACTACGACCCTCTACTTGCTTGTTGAGCATGGAGTCCTTAGGAAGTAACGGTGAGGGGAGACTGTGCATCTTGCAGTGGTGGCTACTCCGCTATGGCAGAGGAGCGTCACCCCACTGCTTTTCAAGCAGTGCATTACAAAGGAAACATAAAATAATAACTTTGAGTTATCATCATTTTATGTTTCCTGTTGCTTTGTGGGTGGACAGTGGGCGGAGCTGCTCTGCTCTCAGAGCAGGGGAGGAGTGTTTTGCCAAGTCCTAAATGCACAATGACTGGTCAGCCCTCTTGGGCTGCCAAAACCAGTCATGCGCACTTTCCCCATTCTCCATGCAGTCTGCATTACAGCCTGCATGAAGAATACGCATAGGCCCCCATTCCGTGGTTAAGCATCGAACCAGGAATCTCCAAACCAATCACAATTCTGCATTGCAGTGTTGTGATTGGTCAGGGGAGGCTGGGTGCTAACCAATCACAACGCTGCATAGCAGCCTTGTGATTGGTCAGGGGAGCCTTTTCTGAGTTTCCTGTGCCTCGGAGAGCAGGAACAGAGACGAGGGGCCGTCACGGCCAGGCAAGTATTTCTTTTATAATTTTTTTCCCGTACCCCCACCCCCTCCTTGCGACCCCCTGTGTCCTCACCCAACTCACCACCTGCGAACCATGCCGGCCGCCACTGGGATCTTGTGCTGTGTATTCCCCTTTCAATCTCATACATGCCAACATTTGGAAACCGGTAAGAGGGAGTGTTAGAAAACAATCAGGGAAATTTAATGTCATCATTAACATACACTGACATGAAAAACAATTTAAGCAGAGAAAGGTAAAATAAAGACATTTTGGTTTAAACATTGGGAGTTTCCAGCCTAAATCAGAAGTGATGACATGTATCTTATCTGCACATATGTTATGGTGTGAGCAAATTGATTTTTGCATGTTGACTACCTGCTTTTGCCCGCTGTTGAGTATTAGGTACTGGTGAAATGAGTCTGTGATGCACTGGGCTTTGCTTACCAGGCCCCAGTGCATGTGCTCTGGCCCTTTAAAGTGTATGTTTAGGGGCATGGCCGGTGAAGCCAAGATGGAGGGAGTGCCTTAATGGTGCTCCCACAACTTCCTCTGCTATCCTGTTGAATCCAATGCCCTTGGTCCCCCTTTTTTCGTGTCCCTCATGCTCTCACTACCCAGTCTTTCACTGTGGACAAGTGTCCTGTGACAACTCACGACTTGTTGAGCTGCTGAGAGAGTGAACCTGATCGGGGCCTTGCAGAGCACCTGATTCCAATATGGCAGCAGCAAATCAACTCCAGAGCTGAGCCAGTGACAGCAGCCTGGGAGAGCCTGGGCAGGAGAACACCTGTTGCTGGAGTGCAGCGGGACCTCCCCTGGAGAGCGGCAGACTAGGACCTGGCAGGCAACCTCACTGTAAATATAATTTGGACCGCTGTTGTGGATGAGGGGCCGCAGCAATAACAGATCGGCTGTTGGAGCACAGGCTTGAGCGGAGTAGGTGAGCCATGTTTTCAGGCTCTGGTGCTCCCCCTTGTTACCTGGACTCACCGCTCTCAGTACCCAGCTGATGCCATGTGGCAAGTGCATCTGACATCTTGCTCTGTGGAGTGTGTGCCCCACCCTTTGAGAAAATAACAGTTGATGTGAGGTTCCGTGACAATTTGAACCCGTGTTTTCAACATTGTCGTAAATACATAATTTTGGTATCAGTGAACCGCAAATGATCCATTTAGCATATCCTGGTGTTTTCGCTATGCTACGAGCAAGAGCACTCCTGTTATGAACACATTTCTGATCTACCCATGGCATCCATCTTAGATCACGGAAGCCATTTTGTGTTTCTTGCCCTCACGTAGACAATGGACACGCAGTGACCTCTAGCACCTAAGGACACGTAGGCTTTAGCCGGAGATTCACCTTGCTAGCGACACGTGCACCTTAGAACAGAACACGCCATGGCCGCATGACTCGACAGAAGTTGCCTCCACTGCCTGAGGCCAGTCCTGCTATACTGGTTCTCGTGTTCGTTGGCCTGATCATGATTAGGCAGCCGAATCTGGTAGCCTTGCCCATTTACGACCCACAAACATCTCTTATCCTACTTTTCTATCTTCTGCACCTGGCTCTGCTCCTTTCCTTCTGGGCCTTTATTAGGGGGAGGTAACGAAATTTACAATGAGGCGGTCCGGGTCTTGAATGAAAAGTTGACATGGGATTATGATGGAATAGTGGGAACCCCTCGTTCGTAATGTTTTGACATCAGATATTGCTGACGATTCCTGTGCAACGCCAAATATTTATTGTTTAAGATACAAAGGTTTTGGAACGTGCTAACATGTAAAGAATTTTGCCTGAAGCCCAATATTCGATATATAAGGAGCAACCCTCGTTGTACAATTCGAACAGGCTCCTAGACACTGCCCATGTGTAGTTTCTGTGACTTCTGTGTCCCTGCAGTAATAAACCTTTGGTCTTTGACGCCACCATCGAGAAGCCCGTGTTTCTGTTTATTTGTGCACCGAGACAGGTAGAACTCCGGGGTCTTCGGGTGTTATCCCTGACACCTCTGGACGGAACCAAAAAGTCCAGAACTCCAATTGGCGCCCAACGTGGGGCGACGTCATTCGGTACCGGTCCAAAAGCCTGAAGAGTTCGAGAAGCTTCGTGTGAAGATTCCTGAGGGAGGCGCCCCACTTCATCGATCCCGGCATATCGCAAAAGTGGCCCGACGTTCTCTTCCACGAGGGTTCCCGTTCAGACGGCTGCAGTGGTCCGTTGCCTTGACCGTCGCCCTGTCTTGGACCCGAGGTGCAGTCCTTAGTACGGCGAGACGAGACGGGTTTCTCCTTGGTGACGTCTTCAGTGCCTCAGTTAAGTATCAAGTGGTTGCTAGTTGGTTACTTCGTAAGGGTTGTTCCTGTTAGGATTAAATCCCTTTTCAGTTCTTGGTTTGGTTTGGTTTCGTAAGATTATCACTGGTTGTTCTAGTCACGATAATCATTTGGTTTAGTTTGGGTATCGATACATTTGTTCGCTTTGGTAGGCCTAAGTTCTTGGTCCGAGTGCGCACCTTTGTTCGTGTGTTTGTTTGTTCTGTGTTCCGGGTTATAAAATGGTAAGTCGGAAAAATTGTATGTTGTCGTGCTTTGGTTGCAACAGTGATTCCCGGTTGGAGGACTCATGTCTGGTTCCTCCGATTGGGACTCCTCTTTATGATCTGTATTGTAAGTTTGGAGTGGGTCCTATATCTTATAATGAGGTATGGGTCCGATATACGCAGAAAGACGGTGTCCTTAGTTGGCCACTGCATGGTAGTTTTGAACCCCAAGTTCTTGATAATTTAGAAACGAAATTGTTCAAGAAGAAAGCCCGGCCGGCAATGTTTGATTCTCTTCGTTATTGGCGAAAAGAATCTAAACAGAGAGAAATTAAAAAGTTGAAGAAAGAACAGAAAGAGCAAGAGTTGACTTTAGAACAGTCTGCTAAGCAGCTGCAACTCAACGAGTCTGAGAAAGCAATGGAGGTGGCCAACAGAGAGCGTAATTTAGCGATAGACAAGTGCTATCCTGCTTTGCCATCAAGTACAGCTAAGATAGTAGAGGACCCTGAAAACGATCCTCTGTTGTCTTACTTGTTACGGTCACCCCCACCGTATGCACAGGGTGCTACGGCTCCACCTTTACCGAATGTTCAATTACCGGTTGCTGGGCAACCTGGTGCTCCTGCTCCCCTGAATCAAGCTCCTGTACCTCCTGTGGTCAATATTAATGTTCCTTCGGCATCCCCTCTTTCAGGGTTGCCGGCTTCTTTACCTATACCTGTATCGCTTACACCTGCTAGTTCACAGGCTACTTTGCCCGCTACTCCTACTGATCCTGTTCTATCTGTCCCAACTGCTACTTTATTCTCTGCGTCTGCTAGTGTTATGACTCCGCTTTCTGTTCGTCGGAGAATCACTGATTCTGTCTCTAATATTCTATCTCCCTTCTATAAAACTCTGATTAAGACTCCTACCTCTGATTTTGTGCAGAGACGTAGTCAGCTTCCCAGTACTGAAGAACGAGGAATATTAGATTCCACAGCTCTTAGATGGATTTTAAAAAGTGGAAGATATAGTACTAGAGATGTATTAGATACATTTATGCAATGGAAAGAACCGACACAACGATATGTGTTCGATGAAATGTGCTTCCTTTTACGTAAGGAATTGGAAGAGGATGACTCTGAATCAAATCTAGAAGAATTAATTAATGTTCAGAAAGAGTTTGCTGCAGGTATGATAATTGGTCAAAATATAAAAGAAGCGATGGAACTGATTTTAAGTTATAGGAATGACCCATCCCTTCGTTCACCGAGGGAGTTAGAAAAACGTAGTACGAAGCAGAATCGCCAATATCCAATGAGGGAGGTTCCTCCAATTTGGCGCGAAGCTGTGCAAGCTGATGTACCGAATGGTATTGTTGCCGCTCCGGCCCAATTCCAGAGAGTGTGGATACACATTCCGTGGAAGCGAGCTGAAGTATTAGCAGTAAAGCAGGCCTTGCCTGATCCGCGTAAAAATCCAGCCGGATATTACAAGGAGTTAGCACAGACAGTTGAGGCTTGTGTGCTGAATCTAGCGGACATTGACATGTTATTTGGGAATGTAGTTCCGCAACCAATTTGGGCTAAAATTCGTAAAGAGAATCATCCAGTTGCCCTAGGTGGTGATTGGGCAGCTATAATTGCAGCGGATGGTCAGCAAATAGGTGGCTCCAAACCCGAACCTCTAATTGCTAATTTACCCGGTAGAATAATTGAATTAATGAAGACTCTGATGCCGGCATTGCGCGTTAACTGGGACAAGTTGTCCGCATGCAGGCAAAAGAAGGACGAAAGTGTTTCCGACTTTTTCACAAGGTTCGAAGAGACTTTTGTGGATCATAGTGGTCAGGATATGAGCACAGAAGGAGGACAGAGACTATTCGTTGATAAATTTGTACACAATTTGTTGCCCGAACTTAGTAATAAATTGAAAGATTCCGAGAGTGCGTGGGCTGTCTCTACGACTGCGCAAATACTTGCGACTGCCCAGTACTATGAAAATAGGGATAAAGAGGAGAAGGAAAAATCAGAGAAGAAGACAAAAGATTTAAAAACTAAAGTCCTTTTACAGCAAGCATATCCGTCTCGCACGAATCAGACTAACACGCAGCAAGGTTCATATCAAAGGACAGATTATGGTTCTCAGAGACCACAATACCAGTGGAACCAGTGTGCATACTGTAAGAAGGAAGGCCATTATAAGAGTGAGTGTCCAGTCTTAGCGCAGAATAATGCTGCGGCAGCTCAGAGAGGTCGTGGTGGTTATATGCAAAATTCTAGGGGTCGAGGACGAGGTGCTATGCCTCCACAAACGAACGATCGCCCTTCTAACCATTTTGATCAGCGAAATAGTCAGTCTGCTCAGCAAAATAGATCTCAGCAGTATCATGTTGAAGACTATTGTGAAACTGATGAAGGGTTTCAGCAAAAAGAGTACTAGGACAGCCAAGGACAAAGAGAGGGAGTAGTATCAGTTCCAGTAGATCAGAGTGGGCCTTATGTCGCAGTAGCAGCATCAGGTGTAGTCGAACCGTTTCTGTTGGATACTGGTGCAGCAAAAAGTTCTATCATACATGAGAAACTCCCTGGCGCACCTTTGTCTGGCTTAACAAATGTTTCAGTAGGTTTTTCAGGCGCCCCTGTTTACAACCCCGTATCTGGTCCTTTGTCTATTTCTGTCGGACCCCGTCAATTGAAAGCTCCCTTGATTTTGACGACAGGTTGTAATGAAAATCTGCTTGGTTTAGACTTGTTAAAACGCCTATATGCGACATTGTACTGTTCTCCGGAAGGAGTACAGCTTACGTTGGGTAAAAGAATCACCTCTCCAATGTACTTGTCGATGGATGCGCTCCCACCAGAGCTGCGTTCTCTCCCTGATACTCTTTGGGCGACTGGTCCTAATGATGTAGGTCTTTTAGAAATCCCACCATATGTAGTTACTTTGAAAGCGAATGTAAAATTTCCACGAATTCCACAATACAGAATCTCTAGTGAAGGTGAACGCGCACTTTTATTAATTGTGCAAGATTTGATCGAGAAAGGTGTAGTAGAAGAAACTAGAGGGAATGTCTGTAACAGTCCTGTCTTGCCAATTCTGAAACGTACAGATCCTTCAAAGCCTCCAGTATATAGGTTTGTCATAGATCTTAGGGAGGTTAACAAGATTGTGATTCCACAGTTCCCTGTAGTTCCAGACATAACTGCATTGTTAACGTTGATTCCTGCTACAGCCACATGGTTTTCAGTTATCGACTTGAAGAATGCCTTTTTCAGCATTCCGATAGCCGAGGAAAGCAGGGATATTTTCGGCTTCTCTTTAGGAGGTCGAAGCTTCAGGTTTAAACATGCTCCACAAGGGTATTGTGAGAGTCCGTCCATTTACAGTCAGGCATTAAAAAGTCAGTTAGATTCCTTGGTACTTCCTCCTGGTTCTGCTTTAGTGCAGTATGTAGATGATCTTCTAGTAGCTGCCGATGACAAGGAAACTTGCAAAACAGCTACAATTTCGTTATTGCATCATTTGTCTAATTTGAATCACAGGGTGTCACCTTCGAAAATGCAATATTGTTGCCAAGAAGTGACCTACCTAGGTCATCTCTTGTCAAAGGAGGGAAGGAAGTTGACCCCAGAGAGAATAAAAGCAATTACACAGATGAATGTTCCTAGCACACAGAGAGAAGTACGTGCCTTTTTAGGTATTACCTCATACTGTAGGCAGTGGATCCCAAATTTTTCTCTTTTGGCAAAACCGTTGGTAGCTTTGACTGGGAAAAATGTTCCGAGTCCAGTGCCATGGTCTGCTGAATGTCAGGAGAGTTTTTCTGAGTTACGAAATGCACTGTGTTCAGCTCCTGTGTTGGGTACTCCTGACTACAGTAAGCCATTTACGCTCTATGTTCACGAGAGAGAAGGTTGCGCGTTGAGTGTTCTGACACAGAAATTTGGTGATAAACAACGCCCTTGTGCGTATTTTTCATCAATATTAGATCCGGTAGCTAGAGCGTTGCCTAGTTGTTTGAGAGCTACAGCGGCAGCTGCGGCTTCCATTCGACAATCTGCTGGTTTGGTCATGAACAACATGCTAGTGGTTATGGTTCCTCATGCTGTGGACACACTCATGAACCGAACTAAGACACAACACCTTACCAGTGCTAGATTATCTGGCTATGAGCTGACACTGCTAGCGAGTCATATTCAGATCAAAAGATGCAATGTATTGAATCCAGCAACATTGTTGCCGACTAGTCAAGAGTCGAGTGATTCCGAACCACATGACTGTTGCTTTAGAACCGAGGAAGAGACAAAAGGACGAATTGATCTTAAAGACACTCCGTTGTCAGATCCGGATGGCACGTTGTATGTTGATGGGTCTTGTTTTAAATTGGAGAATGGTGATGTAACTGCTGCCTATGCAGTAACGACTTTGAGTACGATTGTGGAGACTGCAAGAGTGAGTCAGAATTCTGCCCAAGCTGCGGAATTAATTGCGCTAACGAGAGCGTGTGTTTTAGCTAAGGGAAAGAGAGTGAATGTGTTCACAGATAGTCAGTACGCGTTCGGCGTGGCCCATAGTTTTGGCCGTTTGTGGAAAGAGAGAGGTTTCATTACGTCCCATGGGACTAAGATCCAACATGGTCAGCTAGTTAATGACTTGTTGGAATCTCTAACCTTGCCGACTGAAGTTGCGGTTGTGAAGTGCAGCGCTCATAAAGCAATCACGGATGATGTTGGTCGTGGGAATGCTTTTGCTGACGAGACTGCTAAACAGACAGCTAGAAATATGATGAGTAGAATGTATGTTGCAACGTCTGCAAGATGGATTTCTGAGTCTGGAATGTGTGAGGACACAGTGGAAAGCGTGAAAGAAATTCAGAAAGAGGCGACTGAGGAGGAAAAGCTTGCATGGAAAGAGAGCACGGGTAAATTGGACTCGAATGGGTGTTGGATTGACTTGTCGGAACAGCAGCGTTGGATGTTGCCTGATGCGTATGTGCTTGCAGTAGTAACGATGGCACATGGAGCAGCGCATATCAGTTCTAAAGGGATTTGTAAGATGTTGGCTTCAGTCTGGAAGAATGATGGGATTAGTAAGTGTGCAGAGAGAGTGGTGAGAAATTGTATGGTATGCCTGATGCATAATCCTGGCAAGGGAATCCCCACACCTGCAGGTCACTTCGCTCCTCCTTCTTGCCCCTTTGAAGTGATTCAGTTAGACTTCATTCACATGGATCGTTGCAACAACCTAAAGTACGTCCTAGTAGTAGTTTGTGCTTTCTCCAGATGGATCGAAGCATATCCACTGAAGGACAATACTGCTTTGTCCACTGCCAAAATTCTTCTCAAGGAATACTTCCCTAGGTATGGCATGCCATGGATTGTATGGTCAGATAACGGAAGTGAGTTCGTAGGGAAAGTTATGCAGAGTGTGTGTGCCGGTTTAGGGATTAAACAAAAGTTCCACAGTGCGAACCATCCCCAGTCTGCTGGTTTAGTTGAGGGTTACAATGGCACCCTCAAGCTGAAACTCGCTAAAATACAGGCATCCACAGGTTTGTCCTGGCCAGATGCACTACCCTTGGCTTTGTTATCAACGAGAGCAACTATACATTCTAGAGTAGGGCTTAGTCCATACGAAATAGTTTTTGGTCGTCCCGCCAATGTTTGGGGGGGTGCCTAGGCCAAAAGAATTTAGACAGCTGGAATATCCAATGTTAATTGATTACCTTTTCGACTTGACTGCTAAATTGAGCCTTATTCACCAACAGGTTTTCGATGCATTGCCAAAGCCACCGGAGAGTCCAGGTCATCAGCTGAAACCTGGGGATCAAGTCATCATTAGAAATTTTGCAAGAACGAAAAATCTTCAGCCCAGATTCATTGGCCCCTTCCAGGTGTTATTGACAACGAGAACTGCTATTCGTGTGGCCGGAAGAATTGGATACACACGACACACGTCAAACGTGTGCCCCTGCCACTTCCTTACGACAACTGGGTGAAGAAAGGAATCGGTGCCTCTGAAGCAGAACAAATACCCAGTTTCATCCCTTTCAGCGATGCAGAACTGATCACAGATACATCAAACTCTGGCTCTCCTCCTGAAACTGCTCTTTTGAACCCTGAACATTTGCCATCTGCATCAAAAGAACATTTGCCATCTGCGAACGTGAACATTGCAACGTCGGCTGAAAATACATTGTTTCCAGATCAGACAGCTCCTGCAAAACTGAGATACAATTTACGATCTCGCAATATGGACAAATAAAGCAGGAAACTGCCTACTTTCACATTTGAATTTTTTGATACATTGCCTCCAGCCAGGAAGTTTGCTATTGTTTTGTTGTTTTAAAAATTGCCTTGCCGTCTGGGTAGCCGTAGGGTCGTGGCTGTGTGCCTAGTTGAATCTGCGGGGGTCAGACACAAGGTCGATCTTTCTGTTAGTTCTGGGAACTCCCAGGGCTGATAGAGGCATTTTCATCTACGTACACATCATCAGTGGTCGCGAGCGGATTGTAGAAGATGGAGCTTCCTGAGCTGCAACGACAGAATGTAATTTATGTTCGCAGAAATAGACTGTACAGAATACTTCACAGCAAATGCTTTCTAATGCAATGTGCAGTTACGTTTTTAATTGTTTTGATAACGTTAGTGGGTGGAATCGTCTTTGGTGTGCATTTGATTTTTATGCCGGTAACTACAGTACCTCCCCTTGATCCTGCTACTTCTACTGTTTCTTTTATGCATTCTTTTCACTCGTTTCCTGAACACGAACAAGCTCGACGCTCAGAATTTATTAACAATACATTTGTACAGCTCTTGCATCAACACCAACTGGTAGTTAATACTACAGACTGCTGGGTGTGTGGCTTGATACCCCACACTATGGATAAAGGCATTCCCTATCTAGTCTTGCCTTTTAGCTATAATGGATCATTTCAGGCCTTTCAGACCATTTTTGCCTATGCCCTTGAGACCTATCCTCCGCGTCCACCACGTTCCACTAAATACAACTCAGCCAACAAAGCTTTAGTCCAGGGAATTATTGACATGATTAAAAACGTCAATAATACTCCATCTTACCCTAGAGATGAATTACGGGTATATTTGAGTTGGAACTCTACAGAGTATCGCCTTAGTTTGGGAGAAAGCAAGCGTAAAAGCTCCACTCCAGTCTGGGTCGTGCCTCACCGAGGTCAGGTCTGTTTGCAAGGAAATGGGAGAAATCCGAGAGCTCAGCTAGGGAGGAGTGAGTGCGTTGAGACTTACGTGTTTCCGTCTAACTCTTCCCCTGCCTTCCTTACTGCTAGGGGTACTTACTTCATCTGTCAAGACAGAGCGTATACATGGCTGCCTGCTGACTTCTCAGGTTCGTGTTATATTGCTCGATTGTTGCCTCCGACATACACTGCTTCTTCAGATTATCACAAGACCAGAGTAGCAAGAGGTGTCTTCAGCAAGGAAGATACCGCTGGTCAGGAAGCTGGAGACTTCTTCAAAGGTTTCCTTCCGTTTTGGGGGCCTATGGCCAATAGTAGAAATCTACGTCAGCTAACACGGGTAGTTGAATCTACTATTACAGAAACTGCTGGTGCCCTTAGTAACTTGACAGCTGAGCTTCAGGCGGATCGTCTCATGACGTTGCAGAACCGTATGGTTCTAGATGTAATACTTGCAGATCGAGGTGGGGTATGCAGAATGATCCAATCGAGCTGCTGTGTTTTTATTCCCAATAATGCTCCAACCGTCTATGAAGCGATCTCTAAGCTACACGAGATTTCCGACTCTATACACGTAGACAAGGGAAACTGGTCCTTCATGGAGTGGTTTTGGACTCTGGTATCAGCGTGGGGATGGAAGGTTCTGATGGTCATTGGTGTCATCCTAGTATTTCTGTTCTCATGCTGCCTGATTATCCAGTGTGGTCCCGCTTTGTGTAGTCTTTGTGCTGCAACATGTTTCAGAAAACCACCTGCGTTTGGAGAAAAGGCGCGAGAAAGAATGATGATGCAACAACATGTCACTGACCTGATGAGCATAGAGATAGACTCGGACATAGAGTAATTGCCTACGTAAGGGCAAAAGGAGGTTCTGAGGTTCCGTGACAATTTGAACCCGTGTTTTCAACATTGTCGTAAATACATAATTTTGGTATCAGTGAACCGCAAATGATCCATTTAGCATATCCTGGTGTTTTCGCTATGCTACGAGCAAGAGCACTCCTGTTATGAACACATTTCTGATCTACCCATGGCATCCATCTTAGATCACGGAAGCCATTTTGTGTTTCTTGCCCTCACGTAGACAATGGACACGCAGTGACCTCTAGCACCTAAGGACACGTAGGCTTTAGCCGGAGATTCACCTTGCTAGCGACACGTGCACCTTAGAACAGAACACGCCATGGCCGCATGACTCGACAGAAGTTGCCTCCACTGCCTGAGGCCAGTCCTGCTATACTGGTTCTCGTGTTCGTTGGCCTGATCATGATTAGGCAGCCGAATCTGGTAGCCTTGCCCATTTACGACCCACAAACATCTCTTATCCTACTTTTCTATCTTCTGCACCTGGCTCTGCTCCTTTCCTTCTGGGCCTTTATTAGGGGGAGGTAACGAAATTTACAATGAGGCGGTCCGGGTCTTGAATGAAAAGTTGACATGGGATTATGATGGAATAGTGGGAACCCCTCGTTCGTAATGTTTTGACATCAGATATTGCTGACGATTCCTGTGCAACGCCAAATATTTATTGTTTAAGATACAAAGGTTTTGGAACGTGCTAACATGTAAAGAATTTTGCCTGAAGCCCAATATTCGATATATAAGGAGCAACCCTCGTTGTACAATTCGAACAGGCTCCTAGACACTGCCCATGTGTAGTTTCTGTGACTTCTGTGTCCCTGCAGTAATAAACCTTTGGTCTTTGACGCCACCATCGAGAAGCCCGTGTTTCTGTTTATTTGTGCACCGAGACAGGTAGAACTCCGGGGTCTTCGGGTGTTATCCCTGACACCTCTGGACGGAACCAAAAAGTCCAGAACTCCAGATGGACAGAATGCAGAACAATGTCATACATTCACCCCAGTACAGAGATCTGGGCCTAAATCCATCGTTTTTTTGCACTCCACGCCACCCCAGTTCAGACATGGCCATATGCAAATCAGCCTTGACCCTGTGCCTCATGGGAACAGTCCAGCCCGAACTGCCAAGCCATGTCTTTCCTGGACCGGAATCAAGCATCCTAGGACCGGTTTCTGGCTATCAGCCGTCTTCAGCCAGGATAGCTTGACTCCAGTGGTGTGGAAAGCATGGGACTCACGTCTGAGCATACCCATCCCACTCGGGGTGACAAATGCAAAAATAACAGTTGATGGACAGATGTTAGAACGGGCTATTTCTGGTAGGCTAAGGCTGACGCCAAAGCCAGGCAGAAACCACCATTCTAGTCAGGGCAAGGGAGTCACACGCCAAGATAACCCCTGCTCACCCCCTTGGTAGCTTGACACGAACAGTAAGGCTAAACTCGGAGGCAATGTGTAAAGCATTTGCGCCAGCACACAACAGCAACAACATCCTAGGCACACCACAAAAGGAACTCCACACAAGGTTATGTAAAATAACTTCTGTATTGTCAAAACACATTAGATAGAAATCACACATGTACATTGTGCGAACTGGCACGGGCAATATTCATAAGGGATTATTTACAGGACAGGGCCACATGGACCACTGTCAGCATCAACACTTTTAGAAATAGAAATACTGTCAGAAATTAGAATAAGTATAGCACAAAATAACAGTTATGAATCACAACCAGTATCTACTGGTAACAGGTAAGTACCACCTACGCAACCCTAACCACCTTAGGAGAATGTCACACAGGGGACCAGGACCTCACTAGGACCACTTGTACTAAAAAGAACAACCACCTAAGTATCACACAGCATTTAGGGGTATAAGCAAAACACATTACACATGATGCATGAAAACACATTCAGCGGTGTAGGGAATGAAAAACACATGATGCCTAAAACATTCAGAGGTGTACGGACAACCACCTAAGTATCACACAGCGTTTAGGGGTCTAGGAAAGAACACATTACCCAGGATGCATAAATATACATTCAGAGGAGTAGTAAAGGGAAACACATGATGCATTAAAAACATTCAGAGGTGCCAGGAAAGAAAGCACAACTCAATAGCGCAAAGACACATGATGCCTAAAACATTCAGAGGTGCAAGGAGAAACCACACAATTGCGCCAAAACCTACATAAGCCACCACCTGTGGCAGTCCCTAGGCCAACTGGCCTTGTTGGGGCTAAGACGCCCTGTGTCTCAATGTCAGGGGCCTAAACGGTGCAGGTGCCCACTACTTGCTGGGCACCTGTGAACATCCCAAGACCTAAACGGTGCAGCTGCCCACTAATTGCTGGGCAGCTTGGAATCAACAAAAACTGCGACAGGGGATGTCACTAGCCCCTAGAACCAAAGCTGCGCCAACTGGGAGCCACACAGGCTCTGGACACCACACAGATCCCAAACGTTGGAGCCACTCAGGCTCTAAAAACACTGGTGTCCCCCAAGAGCCTCACGGGGCTCTTGAAACAATGGTGTGCCCAATCGTTGGAGTCCCACTCGGGAGATTCAAGAGATAATGGCCCCCAGAGCCTCTCTAGGCTCGACACACAAATGTGGGCATGGGAGCCTCAGGCTCCGTTAAAACGTTGGGGCGGCCCACTGCCATCTGGGGCCGCCCTACCTCCAATATCGCTGTGGTGCCGTCTCCCGGCACCAGCAGCAGCCCCTCTGGAGCCCCCCCGGCCCTTTTTACTCACCGGGCCGCTCTCGCTGGGGACTTCACTCCTCCTCGGGCTGACGGCATAGGTGGCAAGGCTTCTCTCCCGGCGCGGGGCTCCTCTTCAGGAACGGAGCCCCGCCGGTACCTCCGGCCACCTCTTCTCTGGGTGCAGGGCTCCCTCTTGGTCACGGGTGCCCCACCGCGGAGGCGCCATCTTCCTCCCCGCTCTCTCCTTTTCGGGCAGCTTCACTGGCGGCGGGGGCTGGCACCGGCAATGTGCCCCGCGCCCCTTCCGCCCTCTCCTTACTGCTGGCTGGTGCCTCTGGGGCTCTCCCTCAGCAATGGGAGCCCCGCACCAGCGGCACCGGCCGCCATCTCTCGGGCGCCTTCTTCTCTCCCCCGGGCTGCAGGGCGGGACTTCCGGCCGGTCGCGCCAGGATTGGCCGGCCGGCCAACCACTTCCGGGTCGCTGCGGGCAGCGCAGCGGCCCTGCTGAGGCAGGCAGGCGGGGGATCACTTCACCGAGGGGTGGGCTCCCTCGAGGTGAATTAAAAAGTTAAGATTAGCGGCATGGCCGCGGGGCAAATGCCGGGTGGGCACCGGCTTCAACAAATAAAGCGCCCCCCAAGCGCTAAAGGAAATTTAAAGCGCTCCATGCGCTAAAAATAGCAAATCAAGCGCTTCCAAGCGCTACAACAGCAAAATACAGCGCTCCTAGCGCTGAAGGCAGAAATAAAGTGTTAGGGGTGAAAGCAAAGCACTCCCAGCGCTAGGGACAAGTAAAGGTCCATGAGTCCAGCAAAGTCCATCAGATATCCAGGGGCTGGGCAGGGCCCAGGGATTCCCCTGGGCCCAAGCAGCAGCACGCCCCTGGCAGATTCAAGTCCAAAAACAAGAACATTTTGGAAGGGGACACAGCCCCTTCTTATACAGAGAAAAGTCTTTGAAGTCTTTGTGCAGGCAGTGTGAGAACCAGCTAGAACTGGTTATAGGGAAGTCCTTTCAGTATCAGGGACAGAGGTGACAGTCGCCCAGCGGGGAGGTGGAGCCATGTGGCAGGCAGGCACAGCCTCATTCACACCCAGGTGCTATCTCCTCCCACTTCCCTGGCAGCAGATGCAGCCTTTCATCCACGGGCTGACTCAGACAACCTCCTGGGGGCTCCCCAGCCCCTGTCATCCTCAAACCAGACAGTCAATCCACAAGCAGGCCCAGGCACTCCTGGGCCAGGCTCACCAGCCAATCACACGTCAGCCACAAATTACACAAATATGCCAACTTCTAAAAGTGGCACTTCTAGACTAGACAAAAACATGCTGCATACACCATTACGCAGCATTCAATCTCATGAGTTCGCACATATCAAACTCGACCCTGCACTCCCCACACATCAGGAACTACCATGGGCATACATATTCCCCATTAATTCCTATGGGAGGGCAGGTCACTCACCACACATACACAGAGAGCTCACGCACTTTACCCTGTACCACAGTGAAACAGTGCGCAAAGGCCTAAAACCATCAACACTAGGTTCAGAAACAGGCTAGGAAAAAGCAAAAAGTTTCGGGGTGAACCTGCCAAAAAGGGCCAGGTCCAACAACAGAATGCAGAACAATGTCATACATTCACCCCAGTACAGAGATCTGGGCCTAAATCCATCGTTTTTTTGCACTCCACACCACCCCAGTTCAGACATGGCCATATGCAAATCAGCCTTGACCCTGTGCCTAATGGGAACAGTCCAGCCCGAACTGCCAAGCCATGTCTTTCCTGGACCGGAATCAAGCATCCTAGGACCGGTTTCTGGCTATCAGCCGTCTTCAGCCAGGATAGCTTGACTCTAGCGGTGTGGAGAGCATGGGACTCACGTCTGAGCTTAACCATCCCACTCGGGGTGACACATACAAAAATAACAGTTGATGGACAGAATGCAGAACAATGTCATACATTCACCCCAGTACAGAGATCTGGGCCTAAATCCATTGTTTTTTTGCACTCCACCCCAGTTCAGACACGGCCATATGCAAATCAGCCTTGACCCTGTGCCTCATGGGAACAGTCCAGCCCGAACTAGGGCTGCCTTCCTCTATTCCCAAGATACTACTGATTTCATGCCCCTGATGCCAGAATGTTGTTGGGGGGACTGGATTTTTTTCGGGGGAGAGTGTTGATCCCCTTGTTTCCCACATGTATAACATGCACTGTGCCCAGTTGTGAAGAGGAACCAGCCCCGGCCAGCCCTGCTTATTTGAGTGCCCCCTGAGTAGGTATAGTGGAGGTTGTAACTGGGTCCTCCTCCCACATGCTGACTGCGACCCAAAGCTTGAATCTGCCTGGAGTGACTCTCTATTTCTTCCTCCCCCTCCCCGGGGTGGGTCCTGAGACTACGAAAGATCGCCATCTGCCCCAATAAGACCTCATACCCTCCCCCCCCCCCCCTTTGTGCTTGGCAGACTGCTCACCCCATCTACGCTGGTTGTAGCAGCACAGACCTGATGAAGCGAAGTCTCTTGAGAGTGATTTTTGCATGGACACATTGTTGTTGCTGTCTGCTGTGCCCTACCTCAGCTGCTCATGCTGCCCTCTAGTTCAAGGGGTAAGCAGGCGACAGTGCTAGAGGTGGTAACTCTAGCGCTATGAACCGCAAGCTGTGGGAGAACTCCTCTGCTTTTGCCTGGAGTGACTCACTCCACTGGAATGCCCGGAGGCTGCAAATACTCCACTACTGTTGTTCTTTCTAGTGTTATGTGATGGGGAAGGAAAGACTCCATGTGCTGGGCTCCCAATCAAAAATGGACAAATAAACAGCGTCCACCTCTGATGCCGGCAGGCGACTTACCAGCAGAGATCACCTTGACGCCCTTGGGCTTAGTTTGCGCTATACAAATTGCTCATTCATTCATTCATTCATTCAGATCCCCCTCCTCCTGGGCCCTCTGTGTCCCTGGATGTGCAACAGACCTTGCAGGCCATTCATGCATTGTGTGATGCCCTTGAGTCTAGAATTGGGGAAGTTGGTGTTGCTGTTGCCACTCTACGACAGTACATGTGTAACATGACAGGGTGAGTGGCGGAAGTGAAGGGTCGAGTTTTCACTCTTAAAGATAATTCATCTGACATGAAGACCAAGGTGGCTGCACTGGTCTCGACCATTAATACCATTGAGCCCAGGTCCGAAGAGGCTAAGAATCGCTCTTTTCGGAGCAACCTTCACCATATTGGCTTCCCTTAGGGAGCTCAATTCCCTCGCCCTGTGACCTACGTAGAGGACTTGCTCTGTTCCTGGTTAACTGAGGGGTCACTGTCTACGTGGTTTGTAAAGGAGCAGGCGCTTCACTTGCTGGTGCAGCGCCCTACCCTGAGGGCCCCTCCCCAACCTGTCATCATTAAGATTCTTAATTTCCGTGACCAGGATGTTATTCTTCAGAAGGTCCACACCCATGGTAAGCTCTATTTTAATTCCTCTCACCTTATTTCTCCATACTACACTAAAGCTACTCAACTACAGCGCAAATCTTTTGATGCCGTGAAACAGAAACTAACTGAAGGCGATGTCATTACAATACATGTTGCATTTTCACAGCTATGGGTCATTCATGACTCCTACTCCCATTTTTTTGACACTCTGAAAGCAGCTTGGGAGTTGCCCACTGAACCACAGGGGATCCCTCTCAGTTGGACGCAGGTCTCTCCACTTGCTTTCAGGCATGAAATGTCCCAAATCCAAAGTCAAATGGGGATGACACAGAACAACCCAGAATCCTTTGAACCTAATCCAATTGTGTCTCAGCTGGAAACTTACAATAACTTTTCTCCTCTGGTGTCCTACATGAAGCCCGCGTTAGTGGAACTTGTGGCCTCCACTAATGCTGATCCTCTGTTGAACATGAACAAACTACTTATCACATTGTTTCCGGCTGCTGATTGGACTTTGATCCACTGTTCTCAATTCACAATCCAACCTCTACATTCAGATCCTGCACAAGAGGAAAGTTCACCTTGATTACCACGCTATGTTCTTTGTTTATATTTGGGGAAAGTTGGGCAACAGATGCTTTAGGGGTAGAAGTATGGGTGGTTGGGTTTTGTTGAATTGGGGCCTATGTTTAATGTTTTGCCCACTTTTTTTGTTCTTTTTGCTGCCGTTGATACCCTGTTTCCCCGCTGCGTGCGATGGTGACCAACTCAAGTCAAGCCAAGTCAAAACCACTTTAATCGATTAATGAAAATCATAAAAGATACACAATCAAATTACATCACACAATTCATAAATACAATTTAAGTATTACAAGCATTAAAATTGCAGAATATTTAAATCCATTAAATGACAATTTAAAAATAACGGGGGTATGTCATGTTTCCTCGCTGCGTCCGATGGTGACCAACTCACTTGGTACCTCTTACATACTTAGGCCATCTACTGTGTGGAGTACCAACTTTTCTCATGGAACGTTAATGGTCTGCTAGACTGGATCAAGTGCACTGTGGTCCTTAAGTTCCTTTGTCACCATCAACCTGTCATGGCTCTTCAGGGTTACCCATGATCCTTTCCTACGTAGGTTTGGTTATGGCCGAATTTATCATTCTGGTTTTGTTAGAGGGCCCAGAGGTGTTGCAATCCTTCTTCATAAGACTTTCACCTTGGTGGTCACTCAAGTTTTTCATGATCCCTTGGGTAGATATGTGGAGGTTGATGGAACATTAGACGGAAATCCATATAACCTGTTGAGTATCTATGTGCCTCCTCAGCTGCCGAGCTAAACACATAGTTCCTGATTTAGATCTCTGCAGCCAGGTTACTCCATCACAACAATAATGGAGATCATGTTTCCCGAAATAAAAATTCCATTATATCCTATTCAACTTATATTTCGGCAGACAGGGTATCCGTCACTATTGTGAAGAAATAACCTGTCTGCAGAGATCTAAATCAGGCCTTTAATGAGCTCCTGACTTAGATCTCTACCTTCTCATATTGGATGCATTTCCTTGAGGGTGGACTTCAATACTGTTATCAATCCTGATGTTGATGTCTCTGCCTAGGTTGATTACCACGGACAAACGCATACAGACACACTTCTGCAGCCACCAAGCATATGTCCCGCATTGACCAATTCTTCCTCCCTGCTGCTGACGTCAATGCACAACCAGGTTCGCCATGCTCCCGCAAGGTATATCAGACCACTTTCCATTACTACTTTGTCTCTGATCCCCACAGCGCCATAAATGACCCATGTGGCATCTAAATGCCTGGTTGATGATGGATTACTGGATCATCTTTCTGAGGAGATCAACTCCTACTTCGAGACCAACGTGAGTACTGTTCTCACACTCTGGGGTTAGCACACTCTGGGTGGCAAGTAAACTAATGATGCGAGTTGTTAGGGCGTACCTCAAATAAATAGATCAAACCAAAGAGCAAGACATTGTGTCACATGCTTAGTATAGGTCTAGTTAGAAATACCACCATTTTACATGTTCATGTTTTGTAAGTTGCCTTCTTTCTTACACTGTGACATTTGGAATACATTTGTTTGTGTGTCTTTGCAGGATAATATTCTATGAAACTGCATTGCATACATTTCCTCTTCATAGGCACACTTATGACGACACCTTGAACATTCTGTACGAGGGATAAAGTTAATTGCGCAAATGTTGTTTCTTATTGTTGCATGATAGGCGACTAAGCTATTACAATAGGATAAACAATAGCAGCCTGGCTGGAGCTTTGGCATGCATGGCAGCATGGGTGTTGTTATTACATATACAGCATTGCTTCCTTGTTTAAGGGAGAGCAGCATTTTGCTGACACTGCATGGTTGCTGCATGTCGGAATCCCAGCCCAGCTGATTCCTATTTATCCCAGCGAAGAGGGATGTCCACATTGCGACCATGTCAGGCAGCCTGATGACACTTACCCACAGGTAAGGGGAATTTAGACCACCCGACAGGGATTTGGCAGATCACCCACCCCAGGCAAACTAGGTTACTAAGCACTAGGTAGGGGTACACTAAAACACAGTTTTTATATGCCAGCATAAATTCACTATTATAGCACAATGGTGGAATTGTTAATCTGTTTAATTATTCTCATGATGTTAATTATGCTATTCTGTTTCATTCTACTGATTATCATAACACAAGTATTTTATATAAGAATCATGTTGCTTAAATAAAAATTGATATGCCTTGCTGAGTATTTCTTGTGTATTTCTTTTGGTATGAATGAGAAACCAAACAAAAGAGTTAGGGATGTATTGTTCTGAGGTTGCATAATTCATCTGTTACCTGATTGGGTTTGGGCTGCAGATGGTGCCCTATGAGCTAACAGTACTACAGGCCAACATATCTTGAAGGTGTACATGGAATCAGTCTGGTACAACCCTGATGTTTATGTTGTCCACTAAATACACAGTTTTACCAGAAATGTATAAGCGGTACAACAGTTGTCAACCTTGAAACCCGCATACTGCAATGTGAGACTGCAGAGGCGTTTCAGGCTATTGAGGCTCTAACCTGGCAGCTGAACCTTGATAGGACCTCCATACGCAAACTGGCTTTTCAGGAGGCCCATCATTGTTTGGGTGCCAGGTGTCAGTTTGTTTACGAACAAGGCAACAAAAAGTGTCCTTCTATATTGACTGACCAACATAAATATTAGTACACGGCTTGTACCCACCCTTATGGGCAGCGCAGAAACCCTGGTTACCTCAGCTGAGGACATTGGGGCCACGTTTTCAGATTACTACAGACGTCTTTATGCCCCACAGCCAAGGCCTCCCACCGAACATGTTACTATCTGACCTTCTTCTTCCTAGTCTGTCATAGTTCCAGCAACAAACCCTTGGGGAACCAATTACTGAGGATGAGGTCGTAGCAGCCATTCGGGACTTAAAAACGTGGAAAACTTCAGGCCTAGATGGCTTTCCTTTTGAATATTATTCTAAACTGCAAGACATTGTAACCCTCATCTTCTTAGGTTTTACTTAAAAGCCGTGAAACAGGGTTCCTTCCATCCAGAGCTTTAGTTGGCCATGATTGTAGTCATCCCTAAGACAGATGATCCATCATCGGATTGCAGGTCCTATTGGTCCATTTCTTTAATTAATGCAGATTTTAAAATATACACTAAGATTCTGGTGACCAGGCTTCTCTCAGTCCTTGGTTCTTTGATCCACCCGGATATCTCGCTTCATGCCGGGCTGTAGTACCACGATACAGAAAAGGGGGTGGTGATGAACAGAGTGTCTGAATTAAGCAGACCACTCTTACCCAGTCCAAAGATCAGGGCTTGATCCATCACCGTTATTTATCTCACTGCCCCATCCCAGCTCAGAACCTGGCTATATGCAAATTAGTCTGTCCCTGGCCCAGTGCATCATGGGAACAGGGCAGACCAAACTACCAAGCCAATTCTTCACCAGAAAGGAGACAAGCTACCGGGGACCGGTTTCTGGCATTTCAGCCTCTTCGGCCCGGCTTGCTTGAATCCTGATGGAGCAGTGAGAAAGGGACTCATGTCTGAGTATACCCTGCCACACCTATAGTGGCCGAAAACGATACAGAAAAGGGGGTGGTGATGAACAGAGTGTCTGAATTAAGCAGACCACTCTTACCCAGTCCAAAGATCAGGGCTTGATCCATCACCAGGGACAGACTAATTTGCATATAGCCAGGTTCTGAGCTGGGATGGGGCAGTGAGATAAATAACGGTGATGGATCAAGCCCTGATCTTTGGAGGAGAGTACTCTGCTTAATTCAGAGACTCTGTCCATCACCACCTCTTGTTGTAAATAATTTTGTCCACCCTAAGCGTGGAAGGGTATACTCAGATGTGAGTCCCTTGCTCATTCCACCATCAGGATTCAAGCAAGCCGGGCCGAAGACGGCTGTAATGCCAGAAACCGGTCCCCGGAAGCTTGTTTCCTTCCCAGTGTAAGAATTGGCTTTTGTAGTCTGGTCTGCCCTGTTCTCATGATGCACTGGGCCAGGGACAGACTAATTTGCATACAGCCAGGTTCTGAAACTGGGATGGTGCAATGAGCTAAAAAACGGTGTTGGATCTAGCCCTGATCTCTTGACTGGGTGAGAGTACTCTGCTTAATTCAGAGACTCTGTCCATCACCACCTCTTGTTGTAAATAATTTTGTCCACCCTAAGCGTGGAAGGGTATACTCAGATGTGAGTCCCTTGCTCATTGCACCATCAGGATTCAAGCAAGCCGGGCCGAAGACGGCTGTAATGCCAGAAACCGGTCCCCGGAAGCTTGTTTCCTTCCCAGTGTAAGAATTGGCTTTTGTAGTCTGGTCTGCCCTGTTCCCATGATGCACTGGGCCAGGGACAGACTAATTTGCATACAGCCAGGTTCTGAAACTGGGATGGTGCAATGAGCTAAAAAACGGTGTTGGATCTAGCCCTGATCTCTTGACTGGGTGAGAGTACTCTGCTTAATTCAGAGACTCTGTCCATCACCACCTCTTGTTGTAAATAATTTTGTCCACCCTAAGCGTGGAAGGGTATACTCAGATGTGAGTCCCTTGCTCATTGCACCATCAGGATTCAAGCAAGCCGGGCCGAAGACGGCTGTAATGCCAGAAACCGGTCCCCGGAAGCTTGTTTCCTTCCCAGTGTAAGAATTGGCTTTTGTAGTCTGGTCTGCCCTGTTCCCATGATGCACTGGGCCAGGGACAGACTAATTTGCATACAGCCAGGTTCTGAAACTGGGATGGTGCAATGAGCTAAAAAACGGTGTTGGATCTAGCCCTGATCTCTTGACTGGGTGAGAGTACTCTGCTTAATTCAGAGACTCTGTCCATCACCACCTCTTGTTGTAAATAATTTTGTCCACCCTAAGCGTGGAAGGGTATACTCAGATGTGAGTCCCTTGCTCATTGCACCATCAGGATTCAAGCAAGCCGGGCCGAAGACGGCTGTAATGCCAGAAACCGGTCCCCGGAAGCTTGTTTCCTTCCCAGTGTAAGAATTGGCTTTTGTAGTCTGGTCTGCCCTGTTCCCATGATGCACTGGGCCAGGGACAGACTAATTTGCATACAGCCAGGTTCTGAAACTGGGATGGTGCAATGAGCTAAAAAACGGTGTTGGATCTAGCCCTGATCTCTTGACTGGGTGAGAGTACTCTGCTTAATTCAGAGACTCTGTCCATCACCACCTCTTGTTGTAAATAATTTTGTCCACCCTAAGCGTGGAAGGGTATACTCAGATGTGAGTCCCTTGCTCATTGCACCATCAGGATTCAAGCAAGCCGGGCCGAAGACGGCTGTAATGCCAGAAACCGGTCCCCGGAAGCTTGTTTCCTTCCCAGTGTAAGAATTGGCTTTTGTAGTCTGGTCTGCCCTGTTCCCATGATGCACTGGGCCAGGGACAGACTAATTTGCATACAGCCAGGTTCTGAAACTGGGATGGTGCAATGAGCTAAAAAACGGTGTTGGATCTAGCCCTGATCTCTTGACTGGGTGAGAGTACTCTGCTTAATTCAGAGACTCTGTCCATCACCACCTCTTGTTGTAAATAATTTTGTCCACCCTAAGCGTGGAAGGGTATACTCAGATGTGAGTCCCTTGCTCATTGCACCATCAGGATTCAAGCAAGCCGGGCCGAAGACGGCTGTAATGCCAGAAACCGGTCCCCGGAAGCTTGTTTCCTTCCCAGTGTAAGAATTGGCTTTTGTAGTCTGGTCTGCCCTGTTCCCATGATGCACTGGGCCAGGGACAGACTAATTTGCATACAGCCAGGTTCTGAAACTGGGATGGTGCAATGAGCTAAAAAACGGTGTTGGATCTAGCCCTGATCTCTTGACTGGGTGAGAGTACTCTGCTTAATTCAGAGACTCTGTCCATCACCACCTCTTGTTGTAAATAATTTTGTCCACCCTAAGCGTGGAAGGGTATACTCAGATGTGAGTCCCTTGCTCATTGCACCATCAGGATTCAAGCAAGCCGGGCCGAAGACGGCTGTAATGCCAGAAACCGGTCCCCGGAAGCTTGTTTCCTTCCCAGTGTAAGAATTGGCTTTTGTAGTCTGGTCTGCCCTGTTCCCATGATGTGTCGTGTATTTCTATAGGTTCTGAATCAGTCCCCCTATTCCTGACCCTATTCTGGTTAAACTAACTATCAAGTTAACTAACAGTCAGCCCATGAGGCAAGAAAACCCCCATGATGCAGATACCGTTATCTGACGCAGTCACACTACGGCACAGGAACGTGTTATCTGATTAGGTCATAACGCTTGAGATCTAATTAGACAAGCGACATTCCTCCAGCCCCTGATAAGGCATACGACGTTCTCATAACAAATCAAACCTATGACAACCTGGATAATCCGTGCGGCCATTGTTTTGATTTCACAGAGAACTTTTGCAAAAGAATGTGCTAACGAGCAAGTCGTATGACATCTTTATTGACGTACCTATGTCCATTCTTACGTCAATCTCGGCACCTTTAAGGTATAAATATTGCCGACCTTGCCCTATGCAAACATACGCGTGGTGACAAGACGGAGCAGCCATACTTGCCGAAGCCGAGAGCAGAAGCAGACCCCGCTGGCGCAGCCCCGCCTTCCTGACGCGCTGAGAGACGCGCTGCTATCTCAAGCCGAGAGACCCAGCACCGGCGCTTTCGGGCAGCCCTCGCAGGCAGCCTGGAATATCGAGAGCAGAGAAAGAGATACCATTCCTCATTCATCCTAAATTCCAGGTACAGAACTGAATAACCCCTCACAGAGAATTCTTTAGTTATTCACTTGGCAAAAACAAACTTAACTTAAACTGTAACTTTCTATTCCCGCCCACGCATTAGACTTAGGTCAGGTACACGGGGTAGGCGTATTTAGAAACACCAGTTGAGTACGTTTAGTCAAATGTATATGTGTATGTAAATATATTTTAATCATTTTAAACATCATATGGCTCAGAAACCATATCAATGTTTTTACAGTATTATTTTATACTATTGCTTTTAATGTATGCACTTTACTTAACTATAAGTATTGCAATAATATCGATCCATTTCTCATGTATGAGAAAAGAGACTGATCAATAAATAACACCTTTTTATTGAACACGCCCGTCTCTTCCTTTTCTCTACATTCTGATGAGACTAAGAATGCACGTACTGACTGAGTAAAATAATTGCCTTGTGCTCACACGACTCTCGAGATTGACTCTTGATTAGGGGAGAGCAAAGTTGTCATGTTCTATGGTTGTCAGAAACTAAATCCCTTCTTGTCTAATCAGGGAAGTTAATCCTTCCTTGAACATTCGAGAAAGTTTCTAGCGAACTCTGAGCTTAGCTGGCAAACCCAAAAATTAAGTCTAGTATCGACAGTAGTAGACCTAGTTAACGTCTGGCCTAGGCCTTTACTGCTGTAGGTACTATTCCAATGCGCAGAGCCTATTGGGAAGATAGGAACTACACTACATGGCGCCCAACGCGTTTGGAAAGGGCGATAAAACTAACGTAAGACATTTAGAGTAACTCAGTCGTGCTTTATCACTCAGACCCCTTTTCCCAAATACTCCAAAGACGTCTGGAGTGGGTGAAAGGTTATATCCTCCAAAACCTCGCAGGAGGGAACTCCTATGTATGGTTCTTGGTATAGTCAACGTTGAAGGATACACTGTTCCAAAATATTGTACATCTAATCTCTGTTTCCATAAAGAAACCTGATCTGCAAACAAACATAATACCATCCTGTCTGTAAAATGGCAGAGAGTGATGATGAAAGAGAGGCAGTTAGATTAGCAACTGAACTCGCAGATGCTGATGCTACCATGCAAGCAGCAGACGCGGATATAATACTCATTCCGGTCATTAAAAGGAGATCTATAACCTTAAAACTTATAGAAAATGGACTGACACCTAGAGGTGGCACAGTCATATTCGTAATTGAGGCACACGAATATCGGCAGACAGAGGTATACTATTCATGGATACATTTTCCAGCAGCAAATGCTGTAACAAAGTACTTCCACTATTACAAAGTAGAGGAACCTCCTGAAACGTACACTCCTTTCGAGGAGGTGGAAGTACCACTCAAATTCCAAGAGCATTTGCTCTTATTTGATGGCGCCCTAAAACATAACAATCACATTACAAGGCTCGGTCCTTTAGGAAGACCAGGAGCAACGTGGCCGGTCTTAGCCGGATACACACCACATCCAGACATCGAAAGAATGCCTGCAGCAGAGCTGTTAATACAGCTAAAACAACTACTAAAAATTCATAGACAATTAGTTCAGTATGTAATGCGGACTTCAACAATTCAGCCAGCGATTAAACTTCCACAGCTGACCCCTCACCAGGGGAACACAAATAAAATCACACCACAGAACATCCAATCCTGCCTAGGTAAAGTTCCAGCTAAACGGGAACAAATACCATTCTGGTTGGCACAGAAAATCACCCAAATAGAGGCGGTGTTTCCTGACACCACCCCGCTGGAAAAACACAGGATTCTGACTATATGTCTCCCAATGGGAATCGCACCACACATTGAGGACTGTGACACTTGGGGTACAGTCTTTGCTTCCATCTACACAAAAACGCACGGTGTTCCATCCATTTCGGTAATACCAGATGTGCTCAAACAAATTCAAGATGAATACGGTCCAGAACCTGCTTTAACTCTTGGTATGAAATTACTAAAAGACTTCAAGCAGGTCTCGGCTATATTATTAGCCAACATAAAAGGTGAAGCAGCAAACGTGGCGATCCGCCAGAGGTTAAAAGAGACAGATATAGCAGACCAACCAGCTGAAATTGCCAGAATCATAGAAAAATCCTATGAAGAACTAGGCAGAGATAGTCTAGGTGGAATACCAGTAAAACCGCAACTGACTACAAGTCCAGAAAAAATATTTTTTAATAATAATAATTCACCAAAAAAGAACTGGGATGGAAACAAACAATCCAATCCTAAAGAAAAGAAATTCCAGTCCAGAGGAAGGTCTCCGAGGCGAAGAGAGAAATCTCCAAACCAAAGACAGAGGTCACCACAGAGTGACCCCTCTGGGAATAGATATAACCTTAGAAATAGGGATAATATTAAAAAACCTGATAGATATCAAGACATTGATACACGTCCCTCTCAATCTTTTCAGACTTCCTCGCAGAAATCGGAAAGAAGAGGACGATCAGAAGAGCACGCCAAGTCCAAAGACAAGGAACCTGCTCAGCTAAAAAAGAAATTACAATTTCCAAAAAAGAAGGTAGCCAGTATCAAGGTAGTTAACAATGCCGAGAATACTGAGGACACAACTGAAAAACGGAGAGTGGGCTCAGACAATGCTAGACAGCGCAGCAGAGGTGAGCATAGCTCGCAAAGTCCTTATGAATCATCTGGAGACAGTGGACACGAATGAATACCTTCAAGTGGAAACTGCAGACACCAGAGTTAGCAAGCCCCACAAGATATACGAGATAACATTACGTATAGAGGGAGATAAGACTAGGAAAATAAGGGGACTATTTTGGGATAACCTCTCCAAAGGCTATGACATCCTTCTAGCTGAAAAAGACTGGCCACCAGAGTTTGTCAGGGAGTGCCCTCATGGCGAAGAAGTAATTATGCCTGCCTTCTCGAATCAAATCCCGATTCATAAAAAATATACACTTGCTAGAAAGTGGGCAGTGGCCTTAGCACCTGCTTTATATAAAAATCATGTAGGATGGGATGAGGACTCCCCTCCTCACAAAATCCAGTTAAAATCACAACCTACTGCACAAAGGCAGTACCCAATTAAGCAAGAAGCTAAAAAACAGGTAAATGAAATACTAGATCAGCTAGAATACCAGGGGGTGATTGAAACTTGCACCTCACAAATGAACAATCCTTTGTTTCCGGTCTCCAAACCAGACAATTCATATCGTCTAGTTTTGGATTACCGACACCTTAACACATGTTGCAAAACCTTTGCAGTGCAAAACTCACACAGTGCTGCACTAATGAATAACTTAGTGCGCAAAAAATACAAAACAACCTTGGACATCTCCAATGGATTCTTTTGTCAAAACATAGCACCAGAGAGCAGATCTTTAACTGCATTCTCAGTAAATGGCACTCAAAAACAATTCTGTCGGTTAGCCCAGGGGTACAAGAACAGCCCGGGGGTATTCTCAGCGAGAGTAACAGAATTACTACAACTATATGATGATGAAGCATTATCTTATGTCGATGACATTTACTTAACAGATGATGACTTGGAGACTCACTTGAAAAGAGTGAACACCATAATACTTGGGTTCGCTGCAGAGGGTTACAAATTCAACTTTAAAAAATCAAGAATTGCCCATCTGACGGTCCTATTCTTAGGATATGAGTTATCAAGTGAAGGCAAAAGCCTGGCAGACAATTTCCTAGAGAAATGTGCCGTAATCCAAGCTCCTAAAACACTAAAAAACCTACAGTCAATTCTAGGCTTCCTAAATTTCGGAAGAACATACATTGCAAATTACGCAGAAAGGGTCAAACCCCTTTATGATCTAATTAAACCAGACTTTAAAAGATCCAGGTGGACTCAAACACACACAGAAATTTTGAGATCCTTACAAACAGACATGCTAATTAAAACAAAATTAGAAACCCGTGATAATACACGCAACCTTGTGATCCGAATCATCCCAGGGAGATGCGGATTCACATACCTAACCTCTAATGAGGGAGATAAGGTACCAATTGCATTCAAATCACACTTGTACACTAAGGCTGAAATGAAATTTAGCCCAACGGAAAAAATTCTTACAGCGACACAGACAGATATAGCAAAAGAACGAGCCCTGGCACAAGGTAAACGAATAATAATCGTGACACCGATACCAGCCCTAGAGGCGGTAACAAAGGCAAGCATTCCAAATGCTAAAGCACTCCATCCGAGATGGATACAATGGGCTAACTCTCTTGCTGCAACAGACGTGGTGTACGAATTTGATCCTTACTTAAAAACACAAGAATTTCTCCAATATGAATTTGAATGTCCTCCGCCGACCGAAATTCTGCCTCTAGACCAATACGGCTGTATAATATATACAGACGGATCAGCACAACCCGCAGTAGGGGGTAAACAAGCTTACAGTGCTGCGTGCGCGATTGTTAAAGGTCGTTGGCACGAAGGGAAATTTAAACCAACCCTCACTAAAACACAATCTCTAGGAGATTGCACAGCTCAGCGAGCTGAACTACTAGCATTCAAGATGGCGCTTGAAAATACTGATCGAGAATTCCCCACACTTATAGTGTGCGATTCGTATTATTGCGTTTCAATCTTATAATGAATACTTGCAGATCTGGCTTCAGAACGGTTTCAAGGATGCAAAGGGTGGCACAATCAAGCATAAAATGCTCTGGGAACAAGTAGCTCTTTTACAAAAAGAACTACCAAAGACTCACGTGATACATACACTGAGTCATCAACGTGATGGCGTTCACGTTGCAGGGAATTCATTGGCTGATGAGGCCGCGAAAGCAGCTGTGCAAACGGCTTCCGTAGCTGCCGTCACCCGGTCAAAAACAAAAATAGACAGCGAAATATTACAAGCTGTCAGCGCTTCAGAAAAGGATTCGATAGAAGCACTCCCTAAAGGCTTTCCAGTAAAATACTCATACATAACTGATGCAAACAATGTTCCTTTTGCTCGAATCCCTGGAGTGGGGGATAGGGCAATTCCAAACATGGAACATAGGTTAGGACTAATAATAGCGGCACACGAAGGGCTTGCTTCTATTCATGCTGGCGTCTCAGCCACAGTATCATTATTAAAACAGAGATACTGGTGGCCACAGATGAGAAGACAAACAAGGAACTATGTTCTAGCATGTGAAATATGTCAAAAAATGAAAGTATCAACGGTGAGACTTCCAGCGCAGACGCCCCTTCTAATCTCGGATAAACCATTAGCCTGTGTTTATCTAGACCACTGCGGTCCCTTACAAAGGGATGGTAACTATAAATATATCTTGGTCGCAGTGGACTCATGCACGAGATTTATATGGATGTGGCCCCAGCGAACGGCTGACGCCAGAACTGTTATAAAAGATTTGCGGGTCTTCATCGGCACATACGCAATTGGCATTCTGCATTCGGACAATGGTCCTGCTTTTAGCTCTCGGGCTTATAAGGAGGCCATGGTCAGCATGGGCATGCAATTGCGGTACTCTTGTCCATTTCACCCTGAGGGGAACGGAATTGTTGAAAGAAAAAACCGTGACATAAAGCAATCTATAACGGCAAAGGTATTAGGTTCGGGAGCTGGGTGGGTCAAACATCTAATAAGTGTCCAACGTAGTCTAAATAACTTGCCAAGAAATTCTCTGAAGGGATTCAGTCCGTACGAATTATTATTCGGAACTAGGATGTTGATCTCTGACCTTGATAGTCAGACTTCAGTGGTAATAGAAAAAACCTTTGATGTCAAAGACCGTTTGGCTATTTTACAGGACTTAAACAAAACAAGAAAAGACCTGAGCAACATACAGTTGAAACAACAGCCAACGACCACTGAAGAATCACCACCTGTCCCAGCAAGACCTGTCTGAATTCCAAAAGTCGGGGATCTAGTCAGGGAGAAGATCGCGGTAAAGAAGGAATTTGGGCCTTCTTACAGAAAAGCAGTTCCTGTCTTGTCTGTCAACGGGACAAGATCAGTTGTACTACCGCCACTTGCTGGAAAAAAGGAGAACCGAGTTGTATCCATCGACCTGGTAAAACCACAACATGTGGCCGATAACAAACAGTAGGCCAAGTGGACTCCCAATAAGTAGCAGAACACCAAGGTTTGCTACCAGTACAGAGGTCCTAACAAAGAGGCTCATCACATTCGAAACGCCTACAGAAGAACAACAAGGACTATGCAACAATGCAATAGAACTCAGACCTCTGAAAACCCAAATAAAGACATTTAGCAGAGACACACCAATCTATACTGAAGTACCAAGTGAAAATGCAAAAAACAAAAATCCTGAACCAATTGGAACAATTGACAGAACTGCATCTGGTTACTTCATCAACTTCGATGATTCCTCTGACGGCTTCAGTGAATCAAAGACACAGCCATCATCAAAATCCTTTAAAGACAAAGCGAAGGAACTTTTGAAACAACTGAAAGAAACATATCTGATTTCTCCATGGATTGAATTTTGGGTGGGTTTTGGTGCATTTATCCTCATACTTTGGCTCATCATGGTATTTACTTTGGGACGCTTCATTGAGGGAAAATATGCTAAAATGGACACAGCAAGTCAGAACATCAACTTGGTCCTCAAACCACACACATCTTCACACGTCGAGAAAAGAGAACTTTCTCCAGAACTTTCTTCAGCCAACTTCACAGCCAATCCGATACCTGGTGGGGTAGCCTGGGACAACACTGACTATGAAATTTATGGTCCGGTCGAGATCCTGAAATATCCACACCAAATCAAGATCTCTTTGAGTGATTTTGCAAAACCAAACTCATTTGCTGATGATTGGGACTTCGAAAGCATTAACAATATGATGTCTGATTTAGTAATGTCTGCTAAATTTACAAAACATTATTATTTGCAAGGTTCTACAAATTATGATAGTATGTATTGCTATAACCATTATGGTAACCATTTTTTGCATAAATCGGCACAACCTAGAAATGTTTTAAATTATAATCAATGGGAACATTGTGCTACACCTCCAAAAGGAAGCTCTAGAACCGTATATGACAAATATTCATATTTTTCAGGTTTTAACATAAGTAATGCTGAAACATTTTATTTTAAATTGTCAAACAAGACAGGGATGAAAACCATGATAACCAACACAAAATTGATATATTCAGATTCGTTCTTTGAAAAAATGAATACTTTTGGATTTGATTATTGGGACAAAAATGTTGATTTGAAAAGTGTTTGGGGTACAAAAGAATGGCAAGTACAGGGTTTAGAAGCTTTGTTTAGAGCCTGCATGATCCCAGAACAAATGATATTTTTAAATGACACTGTTCAACAAACCACCTGTCTTGGCTTAGCCAAAATCAAAGATTTAATTAAACCGTCTATTCCAAAGCCAACAATGTTTAGCAATAGCTCTGATACAGATGAAGAGATAGACGTAAACCATATATTAAACAAAAACAGAACACATCCTGATTGGAAACAATGGTTGATCTGGCCCACAGATACAAATAACTGTCAAGATAGATTCCTGAATAAAACACAGGGTTTTAAAATGACCAGGCCAGACCCTAGATATCCCCAAAGACATCACCCAGGGATAATAACAACCTACAGTGTGGGCAAATTATGCCTTCAATGGCTACAGACTTCCACACTGCCTGAAATTAAGCAACACCTAACTTTACTTACTGATGGTGCTGACTTGCGTGATTTCATACTGGGACCACGCAAACAGCGTCAAAAGCGTTTAATAGCAGCCTCTGTATATGCAGCATACAATGAGGCCTGGAAGGTTACTCAAATTGAAACAGCAGAAAGAATACGGGAAATTGACCGTATCAATTTGGAAAAATCACTTTCTGTAGTGGACAATGGGTTAATGACTCTGTCCTCCAGAATTTTTTCATTGGACAGCATTGTGTCTTCAGCAATCGATATATTATCGCAAGACTTACTGTTATTACAACATGGTCAGTCACAATTGCGTTCTATTGTACAGCTTGGCTGGACGTTACAAAATCTGCGTTCAGGCTATGTGCCTTGGCGTTTAATCAACACAACGTCACTATTCCAAATCTTTAACCTTACTGATAGACAAATCGGTATGGCGCAAAAGGGTGCTGATTATACAATCTTGAGCATTGAAAAACTAGAAAGATTACCAATGACAATGTCAGAACGACCTGTCAGTGAATGGATAATCCACGGAATCATAAATATTCCAATCTCAACCTTCAGGTTTCAATACTGCCAAAAATATATACAGGCTGGCATGTACGAGAAATTGGGAAAGGGGTACCTTAAAACAACTTGGAACCTGCCCTATTCACATGCATGTGTCAGTAATAAAGGACAGAAAGTGTTTCTTAGTGGCAACAATTGTGCTATGTCACTAAGCGGCACGCTTCTGTGTAACGGAATTAGTTTGCATGGAGCCTGTGAAGGGAATTCATACAACCTTTCATGTCACCAGCAAGGCGCACCTGCAACTGAAATAGAACCATTCTTTCAAAGACTCTATAATGGGAGTTACATTCTTATTGTAGACCGCAGATGTTGCAGTCTTATGCCCGGGCCTCCTTATCTAGTAACTACAACGGCGAAGGTCAAGTGCTGTGGACGTTCTTTATTCCCCAGCTCCTTTCCAGACAGGGAGGCAAGGGCATGGCCCAGTTTGAAAATTACTTCTATTCGAATAGACACTTTAAGCAGAATGAAAACAGTGCTTCTTCAGACGCCTACAAGGCTCACGTCATCAAAAGAAACATATGATCTACAAGTCGCAAGGACGACTGCAGAGATACATACATTATTATCAACTAATTCCCCCGTACATTTCGCGGAAATCCTGAGCAAAATCTTAAATATTTCTGATACCACTGGGGTCTCAAAGGTATTTAAGACAGTATTTTCGATGGCATTAACACCATTCAAAGCCATACTGGGTATTTTTCCAGATTTCGTCCATTCGATTTTTGGCGGACTTCCCCTGATCCTGGGACTAATTGCAGGAATCCTATTCCTAGTCCTTATTTTTCGTTATGGCAACCCATGTCACAGATCAAACTCTCGCGACAATGGAAGATACGATCCTAGCCATTGGATACCGGGACCGGATATCAAAAATCCTGGGACTCTCCCGGCTTAGAGACCTGAACATGACTTGGTTTCTATCATTTCGACCAATGTGGCAAAGGTGTGTTTTACCTGTACTAAGGTGTCTGCTATGCGGAGAAGAATGCGTGTTAGACACCTGTCTGACGCTACAATCGGATGCGCCAGTGGATGCAGATACACTGTTGGTTCCTACCAAGGTTCACGCTTTGTGCTGCCCTCAAAGGCTGCCAATCCTGATGACGGCATTCCTGGAATCTTCACCGCTACGATTGAAGAGTAGTGAAGTTCAAGATGAAAGCAGCATCGAACAGGTACGACCTTCTGTCAGCAATGCGAATCAGAATGTCAATGGAGACAATCATGCGCACGAATGCATGGTTACCCCTATTTCCGACTTAGTGGAACTTTCCCATGAAGCTGTTGACAGTTTTTTCGAAAGCCTGAATGATATGATGTTCTCTCCAGAACAGAAATAGAGACTTTTGAGTAAACTCGCACACGGCGTTCCCTGAATTCGGCCTTCAACTTTTAAAAATAAAGTCACATGAACAATTACAATCCAGTTCACGGACAGCAATTTTTTCAGCGAGCCCCTAAAATATTTTTCTTCCTATATTTTTTCCCGGGACACTGATCTTCTGCTTAAAGTAAGAAACTATTCCTAGAGAACTAAAATTTCTATTTTTAGATACTTTATATAGACTTTAGCTGCCCGCTGGTATGTTCACAAATATTTTATTATGTGATGAAATGGTCTCGAACTTCCTTTCTGTATAGCCATATTGAGAGCCATTTCATGTGTATTTCTCATATACCAATAAGCAATAATGCATAAAAATGCGTGTTTACTTTTGCATTTAATTCATAGCTTAAGTGCATACAATATATATGACTGCAATTTTTCAGTATATTTGAAAATTTCGAAATGCATTTATGTATTTTGGGGTGGTAAGGTATACACTATACTCTATAGTATGTTGTACTATGTTATACTATGCATAGATTAGTAGATATGACCATAGTTAGCGTGGAGTGGGTGTCGTGTATTTCTATAGGTTCTGAATCAGTCCCCCTATTCCTGACCCTATTCTGGTTAAACTAACTATCAAGTTAACTAACAGTCAGCCCATGAGGCAAGAAAACCCCCATGATGCAGATACCGTTATCTGACGCAGTCACACTACGGCACAGGAACGTGTTATCTGATTAGGTCATAACGCTTGAGATCTAATTAGACAAGCGACATTCCTCCAGCCCCTGATAAGGCATACAACGTTCTCATAACAAATCAAACCTATGACAACCTGGATAATCCGTGTGGCCATTGTTTTGATTTCACAGAGAACTTTTGCAAAAGAATGTGCTAACGAGCAAGTCGTATGACATCTTTATTGACGTACCTATGTCCATCCTTACGTCAATCTCGGCACCTTTAAGGTATAAATATTGCCGACCTTGCCCTATGCAAACACACGCGTGGTGACAAGACGGAGCAGCCATACTTGCCGAAGCCGAGAGCAGAAGCAGACCCCGCTGGCGCAGCCCCGCCTTCCTGACGCGCTGAGAGACGCGCTGCTATCTCAAGCCGAGAGACCCAGCACCGGCGCTTTCGGGCAGCCCTCGCAGGCAGCCTGGAATATCGAGAGCAGAGAAAGAGATACCATTCCTCATTCATCCTAAATTCCAGGTACAGAACTGAATAACCCCTCACAGAGAATTCTTTAGTTATTCACTTGGCAAAAACAAACTTAACTTAAACTGTAACTTTCTATTCCCGCCCACGCATTAGACTTAGGTCAGGTACACGGGGTAGGCGTATTTAGAAACACCAGTTGAGTACGTTTAGTCAAATGTATATGTGTATGTAAATATATTTTAATCATTTTAAACATCATATGGCTCAGAAACCATATCAATGTTTTTACAGTATTATTTTATACTATTGCTTTTAATGTATGCACTTTACTTAACTATAAGTATTGCAATAATATCGATCCATTTCTCATGTATGAGAAAAGAGACTGATCAATAAATAACACCTTTTTATTGAACACGCCCGTCTCTTCCTTTTCTCTACATTCTGATGAGACTAAGAATGCACGTACTGACTGAGTAAAATAATTGCCTTGTGCTCACACGACTCTCGAGATTGACTCTTGATTAGGGGAGAGCAAAGTTGTCATGTTCTATGGTTGTCAGAAACTAAATCCCTTCTTGTCTAATCAGGGAAGTTAATCCTTCCTTGAACATTCGAGAAAGTTTCTAGCAAACTCTGAGCTTAGCTGGCAAACCCAAAAATTAAGTCTAGTATCGACAGTAGTAGACCTAGTTAACGTCTGGCCTAGGCCTTTACTGCTGTAGGTACTATTCCAATGCGCAGAGCCTATTGGGAAGATAGGAACTACACTACAGATGCACTGGGCCAGGGACAGACTAATTTGCATACAGCCAGGTTCTGAAACTGGGATGGTGTAATGAGCTAAAAAACGGTGTTGGATCTAGCCCTGATCTCTTGACTGGGTGAGAGTACTCTGCTTAATTCAGAGACTCTGTCCATCACCACCTCTTGTTGTAAATAATTTTGTCCACCCTAAGCGTGGAAGGGTATACTCAGATGTGAGTCCCTTGCTCATTGCACCATCAGGATTCAAGCAAGCCGGGCCGAAGACGGCTGTAATGCCAGAAACCGGTCCCCGGAAGCTTGTTTCCTTCCCAGTGTAAGAATTGGCTTTTGTAGTCTGGTCTGCCCTGTTCCCATGATGCACTGGGCCAGGGACAGACTAATTTGCATACAGCCAGGTTCTGAAACTGGGATGGTGCAATGAGCTAAAAAACGGTGTTGGATCTAGCCCTGATCTCTTGACTGGGTGAGAGTACTCTGCTTAATTCAGAGACTCTGTCCATCACCACCTCTTGTTGTAAATAATTTTGTCCACCCTAAGCGTGGAAGGGTATACTCAGATGTGAGTCCCTTGCTCATTGCACCATCAGGATTCAAGCAAGCCGGGCCGAAGACGGCTGTAATGCCAGAAACCGGTCTCCGGAAGCTTGTTTCCTTCCCAGTGTAAGAATTGGCTTTTGTAGTCTGGTCTGCCCTGTTCCCATGATGCACTGGGCCAGGGACAGACTAATTTGCATACAGCCAGGTTCTGAAACTGGGATGGTGCAATGAGCTAAAAAACGGTGTTGGATCTAGCCCTGATCTCTTGACTGGGTGAGAGTACTCTGCTTAATTCAGAGACTCTGTCCATCACCACCTCTTGTTGTAAATAATTTTGTCCACCCTAAGCGTGGAAGGGTATACTCAGATGTGAGTCCCTTGCTCATTGCACCATCAGGATTCAAGCAAGCCGGGCCGAAGACGGCTGTAATGCCAGAAACCGGTCCCCGGAAGCTTGTTTCCTTCCCAGTGTAAGAATTGGCTTTTGTAGTCTGGTCTGCCCTGTTCCCATGATGCACTGGGCCAGGGACAGACTAATTTGCATACAGCCAGGTTCTGAAACTGGGATGGTGCAATGAGCTAAAAAACGGTGTTGGATCTAGCCCTGATCTCTTGACTGGGTGAGAGTACTCTGCTTAATTCAGAGACTCTGTCCATCACCACCTCTTGTTGTAAATAATTTTGTCCACCCTAAGCGTGGAAGGGTATACTCAGATGTGAGTCCCTTGCTCATTGCACCATCAGGATTCAAGCAAGCCGGGCCGAAGACGGCTGTAATGCCAGAAACCGGTCCCCGGAAGCTTGTTTCCTTCCCAGTGTAAGAATTGGCTTTTGTAGTCTGGTCTGCCCTGTTCCCATGATGCACTGGGCCAGGGACAGACTAATTTGCATACAGCCAGGTTCTGAAACTGGGATGGTGCAATGAGCTAAAAAACGGTGTTGGATCTAGCCCTGATCTCTTGACTGGGTGAGAGTACTCTGCTTAATTCAGAGACTCTGTCCATCACCACCTCTTGTTGTAAATAATTTTGTCCACCCTAAGCGTGGAAGGGTATACTCAGATGTGAGTCCCTTGCTCATTGCACCATCAGGATTCAAGCAAGCCGGGCCGAAGACGGCTGTAATGCCAGAAACCGGTCCCCGGAAGCTTGTTTCCTTCCCAGTGTAAGAATTGGCTTTTGTAGTCTGGTCTGCCCTGTTCCCATGATGCACTGGGCCAGGGACAGACTAATTTGCATACAGCCAGGTTCTGAAACTGGGATGGTGCAATGAGCTAAAAAACGGTGTTGGATCTAGCCCTGATCTCTTGACTGGGTGAGAGTACTCTGCTTAATTCAGAGACTCTGTCCATCACCACCTCTTGTTGTAAATAATTTTGTCCACCCTAAGCGTGGAAGGGTATACTCAGATGTGAGTCCCTTGCTCATTGCACCATCAGGATTCAAGCAAGCCGGGCCGAAGACGGCTGTAATGCCAGAAACCGGTCCCCGGAAGCTTGTTTCCTTCCCAGTGTAAGAATTGGCTTTTGTAGTCTGGTCTGCCCTGTTCCCATGATGCACTGGGCCAGGGACAGACTAATTTGCATACAGCCAGGTTCTGAAACTGGGATGGTGCAATGAGCTAAAAAACGGTGTTGGATCTAGCCCTGATCTCTTGACTGGGTGAGAGTACTCTGCTTAATTCAGAGACTCTGTCCATCACCACCTCTTGTTGTAAATAATTTTGTCCACCCTAAGCGTGGAAGGGTATACTCAGATGTGAGTCCCTTGCTCATTGCACCATCAGGATTCAAGCAAGCCGGGCCGAAGACGGCTGTAATGCCAGAAACCGGTCCCCGGAAGCTTGTTTCCTTCCCAGTGTAAGAATTGGCTTTTGTAGTCTGGTCTGCCCTGTTCCCATGATGCACTGGGCCAGGGACAGACTAATTTGCATACAGCCAGGTTCTGAAACTGGGATGGTGCAATGAGCTAAAAAACGGTGTTGGATCTAGCCCTGATCTCTTGACTGGGTGAGAGTACTCTGCTTAATTCAGAGACTCTGTCCATCACCACCTCTTGTTGTAAATAATTTTGTCCACCCTAAGCGTGGAAGGGTATACTCAGATGTGAGTCCCTTGCTCATTGCACCATCAGGATTCAAGCAAGCCGGGCCGAAGACGGCTGTAATGCCAGAAACCGGTCCCCGGAAGCTTGTTTCCTTCCCAGTGTAACAATTGGCTTTTGTAGTCTGGTCTGCCCTGTTCCCATGATGCACTGGGCCAGGGACAGACTAATTTGCATACAGCCAGGTTCTGAAACTGGGATGGTGCAATGAGCTAAAAAACAGTGTTGGATCTAGCCCTGATCTCTTGACTGGGTGAGAGTACTCTGCTTAATTCAGAGACTCTGTCCATCACCACCTCTTGTTGTAAATAATTTTGTCCACCCTAAGCGTGGAAGGGTATACTCAGATGTGAGTCCCTTGCTCACTGCACCATCAGGATTCAAGCAAGCCGGGCCGAAGACGGCTGTAATGCCAGAAACCGGTCCCCGGAAGCTTGTTTCCTTCCCAGTGTAAGAATTGGCTTTTGTAGTCTGGTCTGCCCTGTTCCCATGATGCACTGGGCCAGGGACAGACTAATTTGCATACAGCCAGGTTCTGAAACTGGGATGGTGCAATGAGCTAAAAAACGGTGTTGGATCTAGCCCTGATCTCTTGACTGGGTGAGAGTACTCTGCTTAATTCAGAGACTCTGTCCATCACCACCTCTTGTTGTAAATAATTTTGTCCACCCTAAGCGTGGAAGGGTATACTCAGATGTGAGTCCCTTGCTCATTGCACCATCAGGATTCAAGCAAGCCGGGCCGAAGACGGCTGTAATGCCAGAAACCGGTCCCCGGAAGCTTGTTTCCTTCCCAGTGTAAGAATTGGCTTTTGTAGTCTGGTCTGCCCTGTTCCCATGATGCACTGGGCCAGGGACAGACTAATTTGCATACAGCCAGGTTCTGAAACTGGGATGGTGCAATGAGCTAAAAAACGGTGTTGGATCTAGCCCTGATCTCTTGACTGGGTGAGAGTACTCTGCTTAATTCAGAGACTCTGTCCATCACCACCTCTTGTTGTAAATAATTTTGTCCACCCTAAGCGTGGAAGGGTATACTTAGATGTGAGTCCCTTGCTCATTGCACCATCAGGATTCAAGCAAGCCGGGCCGAAGACGGCTGTAATGCCAGAAACCGGTCCCCGGAAGCTTGTTTCCTTCCCAGTGTAAGAATTGGCTTTTGTAGTCTGGTCTGCCCTGTTCCCATGATGCACTGGGCCAGGGACAGACTAATTTGCATACAGCCAGGTTCTGAAACTGGGATGGTGCAATGAGCTAAAAAACGGTGTTGGATCTAGCCCTGATCTCTTGACTGGGTGAGAGTACTCTGCTTAATTCAGAGACTCTGTCCATCACCACCTCTTGTTGTAAATAATTTTGTCCACCCTAAGCGTGGAAGGGTATACTCAGATGTGAGTCCCTTGCTCATTGCACCATCAGGATTCAAGCAAGCCGGGCCGAAGACGGCTGTAATGCCAGAAACCGGTCCCCGGAAGCTTGTTTCCTTCCCAGTGTAAGAATTGGCTTTTGTAGTCTGGTCTGCCCTGTTCCCATGATGCACTGGGCCAGGGACAGACTAATTTGCATACAGCCAGGTTCTGAAACTGGGATGGTGCAATGAGCTAAAAAACGGTGTTGGATCTAGCCCTGATCTCTTGACTGGGTGAGAGTACTCTGCTTAATTCAGAGACTCTGTCCATCACCACCTCTTGTTGTAAATAATTTTGTCCACCCTAAGCGTGGAAGGGTATACTCAGATGTGAGTCCCTTGCTCATTGCACCATCAGGATTCAAGCAAGCCGGGCCGAAGACGGCTGTAATGCCAGAAAACGGTCCCCGGAAGCTTGTTTCCTTCCCAGTGTAAGAATTGGCTTTTGTAGTCTGGTCTGCCCTGTTCCCATGATGCACTGGGCCAGGGACAGACTAATTTGCATACAGCCAGGTTCTGAAACTGGGATGGTGCAATGAGCTAAAAAACGGTGTTGGATCTAGCCCTGATCTCTTGACTGGGTGAGAGTACTCTGCTTAATTCAGAGACTCTGTCCATCACCACCTCTTGTTGTAAATAATTTTGTCCACCCTAAGCGTGGAAGGG
The DNA here is from genome assembly GCF_964261635.1 of Lissotriton helveticus. Classification (NCBI taxonomy): domain Eukaryota; kingdom Metazoa; phylum Chordata; class Amphibia; order Caudata; family Salamandridae; genus Lissotriton; species Lissotriton helveticus. The sequence goes on from NC_136069.1 coordinate 1,295,447,570, forward strand.
TATACTCAGATGTGAGTCCCTTGCTCATTGCACCATCAGGATTCAAGCAAGCCGGGCCGAAGACGGCTGTAATGCCAGAAACCGGTCCCCGGAAGCTTGTTTCCTTCCCAGTGTAAGAATTGGCTTTTGTAGTCTGGTCTGCCCTGTTCCCATGATGCACTGGGCCAGGGACAGACTAATTTGCATACAGCCAGGTTCTGAAACTGGGATGGTGCAATGAGCTAAAAAACGGTGTTGGATCTAGCTCTGATCTCTTGACTGGGTGAGAGTACTCTGCTTAATTCAGAGACTCTGTCCATCACCACCTCTTGTTGTAAATAATTTTGTCCACCCTAAGCGTGGAAGGGTATACTCAGATGTGAGTCCCTTGCTCATTGCACCATCAGGATTCAAGCAAGCCGGGCCGAAGACGGCTGTAATGCCAGAAACCGGTCCCCGGAAGCTTGTTTCCTTCCCAGTGTAAGAATTGGCTTTTGTAGTCTGGTCTGCCCTGTTCCCATGATGCACTGGGCCAGGGACAGACTAATTTGCATACAGCCAGGTTCTGAAACTGGGATGGTGCAATGAGCTAAAAAACGGTGTTGGATCTAGCCCTGATCTCTTGACTGGGTGAGAGTACTCTGCTTAATTCAGAGACTCTGTCCATCACCACCTCTTGTTGTAAATAATTTTGTCCACCCTAAGCGTGGAAGGGTATACTCAGATGTGAGTCCCTTGCTCATTGCACCATCAGGATTCAAGCAAGCCGGGCCGAAGACAGCTGTAATGCCAGAAACCGGTCCCCGGAAGCTTGTTTCCTTCCCAGTGTAAGAATTGGCTTTTGTAGTCTGGTCTGCCCTGTTCCCATGATGCACTGGGCCAGGGACAGACTAATTTGCATACAGCCAGGTTCTGAAACTGGGATGGTGCAATGAGCTAAAAAACGGTGTTGGATCTAGCCCTGATCTCTTGACTGGGTGAGAGTACTCTGCTTAATTCAGAGACTCTGTCCATCACCACCTCTTGTTGTAAATAATTTTGTCCACCCTAAGCGTGGAAGGGTATACTCAGATGTGAGTCCCTTGCTCATTGCACCATCAGGATTCAAGCAAGCCGGGCCGAAGACGGCTGTAATGCCAGAAACCGGTCCCCGGAAGCTTGTTTCCTTCCCAGTGTAAGAATTGGCTTTTGTAGTCTGGTCTGCCCTGTTCCCATGATGCACTGGGCCAGGGACAGACTAATTTGCATACAGCCAGGTTCTGAAACTGGGATGGTGCAATGAGCTAAAAAACGGTGTTGGATCTAGCCCTGATCTCTTGACTGGGTGAGAGTACTCTGCTTAATTCAGAGACTCTGTCCATCACCACCTCTTGTTGTAAATAATTTTGTCCACCCTAAGCGTGGAAGGGTATACTCAGATGTGAGTCCCTTGCTCATTGCACCATCAGGATTCAAGCAAGCCGGGCCGAAGACGGCTGTAATGCCAGAAACCGGTCCCCGGAAGCTTGTTTCCTTCCCAGTGTAAGAATTGGCTTTTGTAGTCTGGTCTGCCCTGTTCCCATGATGCACTGGGCCAGGGACAGACTAATTTGCATACAGCCAGGTTCTGAAACTGGGATGGTGCAATGAGCTAAAAAACGGTGTTGGATCTAGCCCTGATCTCTTGACTGGGTGAGAGTACTCTGCTTAATTCAGAGACTCTGTCCATCACCACCTCTTGTTGTAAATAATTTTGTCCACCCTAAGCGTGGAAGGGTATACTCAGATGTGAGTCCCTTGCTCATTGCACCATCAGGATTCAAGCAAGCCGGGCCGAAGACGGCTGTAATGCCAGAAACCGGTCCCCGGAAGCTTGTTTCCTTCCCAGTGTAAGAATTGGCTTTTGTAGTCTGGTCTGCCCTGTTCCCATGATGCACTGGGCCAGGGACAGACTAATTTGCATACAGCCAGGTTCTGAAACTGGGATGGTGCAATGAGCTAAAAAACGGTGTTGGATCTAGCCCTGATCTCTTGACTGGGTGAGAGTACTCTGCTTAATTCAGACTCTGTCCATCACCACCTCTTGTTGTAAATAATTTTGTCCACCCTAAGCGTGGAAGGGTATACTCAGATGTGAGTCCCTTGCTCATTGCACCATCAGGATTCAAGCAAGCCGGGCCGAAGACGGCTGTAATGCCAGAAACCGGTCCCCGGAAGCTTGTTTCCTTCCCAGTGTAAGAATTGGCTTTTGTAGTCTGGTCTGCCCTGTTCCCATGATGCACTGGGCCAGGGACAGACTAATTTGCATACAGCCAGGTTCTGAAACTGGGATGGTGCAATGAGCTAAAAAACGGTGTTGGATCTAGCCCTGATCTCTTGACTGGGTGAGAGTACTCTGCTTAATTCAGAGACTCTGTCCATCACCACCTCTTGTTGTAAATAATTTTGTCCACCCTAAGCGTGGAAGGGTATACTCAGATGTGAGTCCCTTGCTCATTGCACCATCAGGATTCAAGCAAGCCGGGCCGAAGACGGCTGTAATGCCAGAAACCGGTCCCCGGAAGCTTGTTTCCTTCCCAGTGTAAGAATTGGCTTTTGTAGTCTGGTCTGCCCTGTTCCCATGATGCACTGGGCCAGGGACAGACTAATTTGCATACAGCCAGGTTCTGAAACTGGGATGGTGCAATGAGCTAAAAAACGGTGTTGGATCTAGCCCTGATCTCTTGACTGGGTGAGAGTACTCTGCTTAATTCAGAGACTCTGTCCATCACCACCTCTTGTTGTAAATAATTTTGTCCACCCTAAGCGTGGAAGGGTATACTCAGATGTGAGTCCCTTGCTCATTGCACCATCAGGATTCAAGCAAGCCGGGCCGAAGACGGCTGTAATGCCAGAAACCGGTCCCCGGAAGCTTGTTTCCTTCCCAGTGTAACAATTGGCTTTTGTAGTCTGGTCTGCCCTGTTCCCATGATGCACTGGGCCAGGGACAGACTAATTTGCATACAGCCAGGTTCTGAAACTGGGATGGTGCAATGAGCTAAAAAACAGTGTTGGATCTAGCCCTGATCTCTTGACTGGGTGAGAGTACTCTGCTTAATTCAGAGACTCTGTCCATCACCACCTCTTGTTGTAAATAATTTTGTCCACCCTAAGCGTGGAAGGGTATACTCAGATGTGAGTCCCTTGCTCACTGCACCATCAGGATTCAAGCAAGCCGGGCCGAAGACGGCTGTAATGCCAGAAACCGGTCCCCGGAAGCTTGTTTCCTTCCCAGTGTAAGAATTGGCTTTTGTAGTCTGGTCTGCCCTGTTCCCATGATGCACTGGGCCAGGGACAGACTAATTTGCATACAGCCAGGTTCTGAAACTGGGATGGTGCAATGAGCTAAAAAACGGTGTTGGATCTAGCCCTGATCTCTTGACTGGGTGAGAGTACTCTGCTTAATTCAGAGACTCTGTCCATCACCACCTCTTGTTGTAAATAATTTTGTCCACCCTAAGCGTGGAAGGGTATACTCAGATGTGAGTCCCTTGCTCATTGCACCATCAGGATTCAAGCAAGCCGGGCCGAAGACGGCTGTAATGCCAGAAACCGGTCCCCGGAAGCTTGTTTCCTTCCCAGTGTAAGAATTGGCTTTTGTAGTCTGGTCTGCCCTGTTCCCATGATGCACTGGGCCAGGGACAGACTAATTTGCATACAGCCAGGTTCTGAAACTGGGATGGTGCAATGAGCTAAAAAACGGTGTTGGATCTAGCCCTGATCTCTTGACTGGGTGAGAGTACTCTGCTTAATTCAGAGGCTCTGTCCATCACCACCTCTTGTTGTAAATAATTTTGTCCACCCTAAGCGTGGAAGGGTATACTTAGATGTGAGTCCCTTGCTCATTGCACCATCAGGATTCAAGCAAGCCGGGCCGAAGACGGCTGTAATGCCAGAAACCGGTCCCCGGAAGCTTGTTTCCTTCCCAGTGTAAGAATTGGCTTTTGTAGTCTGGTCTGCCCTGTTCCCATGATGCACTGGGCCAGGGACAGACTAATTTGCATACAGCCAGGTTCTGAAACTGGGATGGTGCAATGAGCTAAAAAACGGTGTTGGATCTAGCCCTGATCTCTTGACTGGGTGAGAGTACTCTGCTTAATTCAGAGACTCTGTCCATCACCACCTCTTGTTGTAAATAATTTTGTCCACCCTAAGCGTGGAAGGGTATACTCAGATGTGAGTCCCTTGCTCATTGCACCATCAGGATTCAAGCAAGCCGGGCCGAAGACGGCTGTAATGCCAGAAACCGGTCCCCGGAAGCTTGTTTCCTTCCCAGTGTAAGAATTGGCTTTTGTAGTCTGGTCTGCCCTGTTCCCATGATGCACTGGGCCAGGGACAGACTAATTTGCATACAGCCAGGTTCTGAAACTGGGATGGTGCAATGAGCTAAAAAACGGTGTTGGATCTAGCCCTGATCTCTTGACTGGGTGAGAGTACTCTGCTTAATTCAGAGACTCTGTCCATCACCACCTCTTGTTGTAAATAATTTTGTCCACCCTAAGCGTGGAAGGGTATACTCAGATGTGAGTCCCTTGCTCATTGCACCATCAGGATTCAAGCAAGCCGGGCCGAAGACGGCTGTAATGCCAGAAAACGGTCCCCGGAAGCTTGTTTCCTTCCCAGTGTAAGAATTGGCTTTTGTAGTCTGGTCTGCCCTGTTCCCATGATGCACTGGGCCAGGGACAGACTAATTTGCATACAGCCAGGTTCTGAAACTGGGATGGTGCAATGAGCTAAAAAACGGTGTTGGATCTAGCCCTGATCTCTTGACTGGGTGAGAGTACTCTGCTTAATTCAGAGACTCTGTCCATCACCACCTCTTGTTGTAAATAATTTTGTCCACCCTAAGCGTGGAAGGGTATACTCAGATGTGAGTCCCTTGCTCATTGCACCATCAGGATTCAAGCAAGCCGGGCCGAAGACGGCTGTAATGCCAGAAACCGGTCCCCGGAAGCTTGTTTCCTTCCCAGTGTAAGAATTGGCTTTTGTAGTCTGGTCTGCCCTGTTCCCATGATGCACTGGGCCAGGGACAGACTAATTTGCATACAGCCAGGTTCTGAAACTGGGATGGTGCAATGAGCTAAAAAACGGTGTTGGATCTAGCTCTGATCTCTTGACTGGGTGAGAGTACTCTGCTTAATTCAGAGACTCTGTCCATCACCACCTCTTGTTGTAAATAATTTTGTCCACCCTAAGCGTGGAAGGGTATACTCAGATGTGAGTCCCTTGCTCATTGCACCATCAGGATTCAAGCAAGCCGGGCCGAAGACGGCTGTAATGCCAGAAACCGGTCCCCGGAAGCTTGTTTCCTTCCCAGTGTAAGAATTGGCTTTTGTAGTCTGGTCTGCCCTGTTCCCATGATGCACTGGGCCAGGGACAGACTAATTTGCATACAGCCAGGTTCTGAAACTGGGATGGTGCAATGAGCTAAAAAACGGTGTTGGATCTAGCCCTGATCTCTTGACTGGGTGAGAGTACTCTGCTTAATTCAGAGACTCTGTCCATCACCACCTCTTGTTGTAAATAATTTTGTCCACCCTAAGCGTGGAAGGGTATACTCAGATGTGAGTCCCTTGCTCATTGCACCATCAGGATTCAAGCAAGCCGGGCCGAAGACAGCTGTAATGCCAGAAACCGGTCCCCGGAAGCTTGTTTCCTTCCCAGTGTAAGAATTGGCTTTTGTAGTCTGGTCTGCCCTGTTCCCATGATGCACTGGGCCAGGGACAGACTAATTTGCATACAGCCAGGTTCTGAAACTGGGATGGTGCAATGAGCTAAAAAACGGTGTTGGATCTAGCCCTGATCTCTTGACTGGGTGAGAGTACTCTGCTTAATTCAGAGACTCTGTCCATCACCACCTCTTGTTGTAAATAATTTTGTCCACCCTAAGCGTGGAAGGGTATACTCAGATGTGAGTCCCTTGCTCATTGCACCATCAGGATTCAAGCAAGCCGGGCCGAAGACGGCTGTAATGCCAGAAACCGGTCCCCGGAAGCTTGTTTCCTTCCCAGTGTAAGAATTGGCTTTTGTAGTCTGGTCTGCCCTGTTCCCATGATGCACTGGGCCAGGGACAGACTAATTTGCATACAGCCAGGTTCTGAAACTGGGATGGTGCAATGAGCTAAAAAACGGTGTTGGATCTAGCCCTGATCTCTTGACTGGGTGAGAGTACTCTGCTTAATTCAGAGACTCTGTCCATCACCACCTCTTGTTGTAAATAATTTTGTCCACCCTAAGCGTGGAAGGGTATACTCAGATGTGAGTCCCTTGCTCATTGCACCATCAGGATTCAAGCAAGCCGGGCCGAAGACGGCTGTAATGCCAGAAACCGGTCCCCGGAAGCTTGTTTCCTTCCCAGTGTAAGAATTGGCTTTTGTAGTCTGGTCTGCCCTGTTCCCATGATGCACTGGGCCAGGGACAGACTAATTTGCATACAGCCAGGTTCTGAAACTGGGATGGTGCAATGAGCTAAAAAACGGTGTTGGATCTAGCCCTGATCTCTTGACTGGGTGAGAGTACTCTGCTTAATTCAGAGACTCTGTCCATCACCACCTCTTGTTGTAAATAATTTTGTCCACCCTAAGCGTGGAAGGGTATACTCAGATGTGAGTCCCTTGCTCATTGCACCATCAGGATTCAAGCAAGCCGGGCCGAAGACGGCTGTAATGCCAGAAACCGGTCCCCGGAAGCTTGTTTCCTTCCCAGTGTAAGAATTGGCTTTTGTAGTCTGGTCTGCCCTGTTCCCATGATGCACTGGGCCAGGGACTGACTAATTTGCATACAGCCAGGTTCTGAAACTGGGATGGTGCAATGAGCTAAAAAACGGTGTTGGATCTAGCCCTGATCTCTTGACTGGGTGAGAGTACTCTGCTTAATTCAGAGACTCTGTCCATCACCACCTCTTGTTGTAAATAATTTTGTCCACCCTAAGCGTGGAAGGGTATACTCAGATGTGAGTCCCTTGCTCATTGCACCATCAGGATTCAAGCAAGCCGGGCCGAAGACGGCTGTAATGCCAGAAACCGGTCCCCGGAAGCTTGTTTCCTTCCCAGTGTAAGAATTGGCTTTTGTAGTCTGGTCTGCCCTGTTCCCATGATGCACTGGGCCAGGGACAGACTAATTTGCATACAGCCAGGTTCTGAAACTGGGATGGTGCAATGAGCTAAAAAACGGTGTTGGATCTAGCCCTGATCTCTTGACTGGGTGAGAGTACTCTGCTTAATTCAGAGACTCTGTCCATCACCACCTCTTGTTGTAAATAATTTTGTCCACCCTAAGCGTGGAAGGGTATACTCAGATGTGAGTCCCTTGCTCATTGCACCATCAGGATTCAAGCAAGCCGGGCCGAAGACGGCTGTAATGCCAGAAACCGGTCCCCGGAAGCTTGTTTCCTTCCCAGTGTAAGAATTGGCTTTTGTAGTCTGGTCTGCCCTGTTCCCATGATGCACTGGGCCAGGGACAGACTAATTTGCATACAGCCAGGTTCTGAAACTGGGATGGTGCAATGAGCTAAAAAACGGTGTTGGATCTAGCCCTGATCTCTTGACTGGGTTAGAGTACTCTGCTTAATTCAGAGACTCTGTCCATCACCACCTCTTGTTGTAAATAATTTTGTCCACCCTAAGCGTGGAAGGGTATACTCAGATGTGAGTCCCTTGCTCATTGCACCATCAGGATTCAAGCAAGCCGGGCCGAAGACGGCTGTAATGCCAGAAACCGGTCCCCGGAAGCTTGTTTCCTTCCCAGTGTAAGAATTGGCTTTTGTAGTCTGGTCTGCCCTGTTCCCATGATGCACTGGGCCAGGGACAGACTAATTTGCATACAGCCAGGTTCTGAAACTGGGATGGTGCAAAGAGCTAAAAAACGGTGTTGGATCTAGCCCTGATCTCTTGACTGGGTGAGAGTACTCTGCTTAATTCAGAGACTCTGTCCATCACCACCTCTTGTTGTAAATAATTTTGTCCACCCTAAGCGTGGAAGGGTATACTCAGATGTGAGTCCCTTGCTCATTGCACCATCAGGATTCAAGCAAGCCGGGCCGAAGACGGCTGTAATGCCAGAAACCGGTCCCCGGAAGCTTGTTTCCTTCCCAGTGTAAGAATTGGCTTTTGTAGTCTGGTCTGCCCTGTTCCCATGATGCACTGGGCCAGGGACAGACTAATTTGCATACAGCCAGGTTCTGAAACTGGGATGGTGCAATGAGCTAAAAAACGGTGTTGGATCTAGCCCTGATCTCTTGACTGGGTGAGAGTACTCTGCTTAATTCAGAGACTCTGTCCATCACCACCTCTTGTTGTAAATAATTTTGTCCACCCTAAGCGTGGAAGGGTATACTCAGATGTGAGTCCCTTGCTCATTGCACCATCAGGATTCAAGCAAGCCGGGCCGAAGACGGCTGTAATGCCAGAAACCGGTCCCCGGAAGCTTGTTTCCTTCCCAGTGTAAGAATTGGCTTTTGTAGTCTGGTCTGCCCTGTTCCCATGATGCACTGGGCCAGGGACAGACTAATTTGCATACAGCCAGGTTCTGAAACTGGGATGGTGCAATGAGCTAAAAAACGGTGTTGGATCTAGCCCTGATCTCTTGACTGGGTGAGAGTACTCTGCTTAATTCAGAGACTCTGTCCATCACCACCTCTTGTTGTAAATAATTTTGTCCACCCTAAGCGTGGAAGGGTATACTCAGATGTGAGTCCCTTGCTCATTGCACCATCAGGATTCAAGCAAGCCGGGCCGAAGACGGCTGTAATGCCAGAAACCGGTCCCCGGAAGCTTGTTTCCTTCCCAGTGTAAGAATTGGCTTTTGTAGTCTGGTCTGCCCTGTTCCCATGATGCACTGGGCCAGGGACAGACTAATTTGCATACAGCCAGGTTCTGAAACTGGGATGGTGCAATGAGCTAAAAAACGGTGTTGGATCTAGCCCTGATCTCTTGACTGGGTGAGAGTACTCTGCTTAATTCAGAGACTCTGTCCATCACCACCTCTTGTTGTAAATAATTTTGTCCACCCTAAGCGTGGAAGGGTATACTCAGATGTGAGTCCCTTGCTCATTGCACCATCAGGATTCAAGCAAGCCGGGCCGAAGACGGCTGTAATGCCAGAAACCGGTCCCCGGAAGCTTGTTTCCTTCCCAGTGTAAGAATTGGCTTTTGTAGTCTGGTCTGCCCTGTTCCCATGATGCACTGGGCCAGGGACAGACTAATTTGCATACAGCCAGGTTCTGAAACTGGGATGGTGCAATGAGCTAAAAAACGGTATTGGATCTAGCCCTGATCTCTTGACTGGGTGAGAGTACTCTGCTTAATTCAGAGACTCTGTCCATCACCACCTCTTGTTGTAAATAATTTTGTCCACCCTAAGCGTGGAAGGGTATACTCAGATGTGAGTCCCTTGCTCATTGCACCATCAGGATTCAAGCAAGCCGGGCCGAAGACGGCTGTAATGCCAGAAACCGGTCCCCGGAAGCTTGTTTCCTTCCCAGTGTAAGAATTGGCTTTTGTAGTCTGGTCTGCCCTGTTCCCATGATGCACTGGGCCAGGGACAGACTAATTTGCATACAGCCAGGTTCTGAAACTTGGATGGTGCAATGAGCTAAAAAACGGTGTTGGATCTAGCCCTGATCTCTTGACTGGGTGAGAGTACTCTGCTTAATTCAGAGACTCTGTCCATCACCACCTCTTGTTGTAAATAATTTTGTCCACCCTAAGCGTGGAAGGGTATACTCAGATGTGAGTCCCTTGCTCATTGCACCATCAGGATTCAAGCAAGCCGGGCCGAAGACGGCTGTAATGCCAGAAACCGGTCCCCGGAAGCTTGTTTCCTTCCCAGTGTAAGAATTGGCTTTTGTAGTCTGGTCTGCCCTGTTCCCATGATGCACTGGGCCAGGGACAGACTAATTTGCATACAGCCAGGTTCTGAAACTGGGATGGTGCAATGAGCTAAAAAACGGTGTTGGATCTAGCCCTGATCTCTTGACTGGGTGAGAGTACTCTGCTTAATTCAGAGACTCTGTCCATCACCACCTCTTGTTGTAAATAATTTTGTCCACCCTAAGCGTGGAAGGGTATACTCAGATGTGAGTCCCTTGCTCATTGCACCATCAGGATTCAAGCAAGCCGGGCCGAAGACGGCTGTAATGCCAGAAACCGGTCCCCGGAAGCTTGTTTCCTTCCCAGTGTAAGAATTGGCTTTTGTAGTCTGGTCTGCCCTGTTCCCATGATGCACTGGGCCAGGGACAGACTAATTTGCATACAGCCAGGTTCTGAAACTGGGATGGTGCAATGAGCTAAAAAACGGTGTTGGATCTAGCCCTGATCTCTTGACTGGGTGAGAGTACTCTGCTTAATTCAGAGACTCTGTCCATCACCACCTCTTGTTGTAAATAATTTTGTCCACCCTAAGCGTGGAAGGGTATACTCAGATGTGAGTCCCTTGCTCATTGCACCATCAGGATTCAAGCAAGCCGGGCCGAAGACGGCTGTAATGCCAGAAACCGGTCCCCGGAAGCTTGTTTCCTTCCCAGTGTAAGAATTGGCTTTTGTAGTCTGGTCTGCCCTGTTCCCATGATGCACTGGGCCAGGGACAGACTAATTTGCATACAGCCAGGTTCTGAAACTGGGATGGTGCAATGAGCTAAAAAACGGTATTGGATCTAGCCCTGATCTCTTGACTGGGTGAGAGTACTCTGCTTAATTCAGAGACTCTGTCCATCACCACCTCTTGTTGTAAATAATTTTGTCCACCCTAAGCGTGGAAGGGTATACTCAGATGTGAGTCCCTTGCTCATTGCACCATCAGGATTCAAGCAAGCCGGGCCGAAGACGGCTGTAATGCCAGAAACCGGTCCCCGGAAGCTTGTTTCCTTCCCAGTGTAAGAATTGGCTTTTGTAGTCTGGTCTGCCCTGTTCCCATGATGCACTGGGCCAGGGACAGACTAATTTGCATACAGCCAGGTTCTGAAACTTGGATGGTGCAATGAGCTAAAAAACGGTGTTGGATCTAGCCCTGATCTCTTGACTGGGTGAGAGTACTCTGCTTAATTCAGAGACTCTGTCCATCACCACCTCTTGTTGTAAATAATTTTGTCCACCCTAAGCGTGGAAGGGTATACTCAGATGTGAGTCCCTTGCTCATTGCACCATCAGGATTCAAGCAAGCCGGGCCGAAGACGGCTGTAATGCCAGAAACCGGTCCCCGGAAGCTTGTTTCCTTCCCAGTGTAAGAATTGGCTTTTGTAGTCTGGTCTGCCCTGTTCCCATGATGCACTGGGCCAGGGACAGACTAATTTGCATACAGCCAGGTTCTGAAACTGGGATGGTGCAATGAGCTAAAAAACGGTGTTGGATCTAGCCCTGATCTCTTGACTGGGTGAGAGTACTCTGCTTAATTCAGAGACTCTGTCCATCACCACCTCTTGTTGTAAATAATTTTGTCCACCCTAAGCGTGGAAGGGTATACTCAGATGTGAGTCCCTTGCTCACTGCACCATCAGGATTCAAGCAAGCCGGGCCGAAGACGGCTGTAATGCCAGAAACCGGTCCCCGGAAGCTTGTTTCCTTCCCAGTGTAAGAATTGGCTTTTGTAGTCTGGTCTGCCCTGTTCCCATGATGCACTGGGCCAGGGACAGACTAATTTGCATACAGCCAGGTTCTGAAACTGGGATGGTGCAATGAGCTAAAAAACGGTGTTGGATCTAGCCCTGATCTCTTGACTGGGTGAGAGTACTCTGCTTAATTCAGAGACTCTGTCCATCACCACCTCTTGTTGTAAATAATTTTGTCCACCCTAAGCGTGGAAGGGTATACTCAGATGTGAGTCCCTTGCTCATTGCACCATCAGGATTCAAGCAAGCCGGGCCGAAGACGGCTGTAATGCCAGAAACCGGTCCCCGGAAGCTTGTTTCCTTCCCAGTGTAAGAATTGGCTTTTGTAGTCTGGTCTGCCCTGTTCCCATGATGCACTGGGCCAGGGACAGACTAATTTGCATACAGCCAGGTTCTGAAACTGGGATGGTGCAATGAGCTAAAAAACGGTGTTGGATCTAGCCCTGATCTCTTGACTGGATGAGAGTACTCTGCTTAATTCAGAGACTCTGTCCATCACCACCTCTTGTTGTAAATAATTTTGTCCACCCTAAGCGTGGAAGGGTATACTCAGATGTGAGTCCCTTGCTCATTGCACCATCAGGATTCAAGCAAGCCGGGCCGAAGACGGCTGTAATGCCAGAAACCGGTCCCCGGAAGCTTGTTTCCTTCCCAGTGTAAGAATTGGCTTTTGTAGTCTGGTCTGCCCTGTTCCCATGATGCACTGGGCCAGGGACAGACTAATTTGCATACAGCCAGGTTCTGAAACTGGGATGGTGCAATGAGCTAAAAAACGGTGTTGGATCTAGCCCTGATCTCTTGACTGGGTGAGAGTACTCTGCTTAATTCAGAGACTCTGTCCATCACCACCTCTTGTTGTAAATAATTTTGTCCACCCTAAGCGTGGAAGGGTATACTCAGATGTGAGTCCCTTGCTCATTGCACCATCAGGATTCAAGCAAGCCGGGCCGAAGACGGCTGTAATGCCAGAAACCGGTCCCCGGAAGCTTGTTTCCTTCCCAGTGTAAGAATTGGCTTTTGTAGTCTGGTCTGCCCTGTTCCCATGATGCACTGGGCCAGGGACAGACTAATTTGCATACAGCCAGGTTCTGAAACTGGGATGGTGCAATGAGCTAAAAAACGGTGTTGGATCTAGCCCTGATCTCTTGACTGGGTGAGAGTACTCTGCTTAATTCAGAGACTCTGTCCATCACCACCTCTTGTTGTAAATAATTTTGTCCACCCTAAGCGTGGAAGGGTATACTCAGATGTGAGTCCCTTGCTCATTGCACCATCAGGATTCAAGCAAGCCGGGCCGAAGACGGCTGTAATGCCAGAAACCGGTCCCCGGAAGCTTGTTTCCTTCCCAGTGTAAGAATTGGCTTTTGTAGTCTGGTCTGCCCTGTTCTCATGATGCACTGGGCCAGGGACAGACTAATTTGCATACAGCCAGGTTCTGAAACTGGGATGGTGCAATGAGCTAAAAAACGGTGTTGGATCTAGCCCTGATCTCTTGACTGGGTGAGAGTACTCTGCTTAATTCAGAGACTCTGTCCATCACCACCTCTTGTTGTAAATAATTTTGTCCACCCTAAGCGTGGAAGGGTATACTCAGATGTGAGTCCCTTGCTCATTGCACCATCAGGATTCAAGCAAGCCGGGCCGAAGACGGCTGTAATGCCAGAAACCGGTCCCCGGAAGCTTGTTTCCTTCCCAGTGTAAGAATTGGCTTTTGTAGTCTGGTCTGCCCTGTTCCCATGATGCACTGGGCCAGGGACAGACTAATTTGCATACAGCCAGGTTCTGAAACTGGGATGGTGCAATGAGCTAAAAAACGGTGTTGGATCTAGCCCTGATCTCTTGACTGGGTGAGAGTACTCTGCTTAATTCAGAGACTCTGTCCATCACCACCTCTTGTTGTAAATAATTTTGTCCACCCTAAGCGTGGAAGGGTATACTCAGATGTGAGTCCCTTGCTCATTGCACCATCAGGATTCAAGCAAGCCGGGCCGAAGACGGCTGTAATGCCAGAAACCGGTCCCCGGAAGCTTGTTTCCTTCCCAGTGTAAGAATTGGCTTTTGTAGTCTGGTCTGCCCTGTTCCCATGATGCACTGGGCCAGGGACAGACTAATTTGCATACAGCCAGGTTCTGAAACTGGGATGGTGCAATGAGCTAAAAAACGGTGTTGGATCTAGCCCTGATCTCTTGACTGGGTGAGAGTACTCTGCTTAATTCAGAGACTCTGTCCATCACCACCTCTTGTTGTAAATAATTTTGTCCACCCTAAGCGTGGAAGGGTATACTCAGATGTGAGTTCCTTGCTCATTGCACCATCAGGATTCAAGCAAGCCGGGCCGAAGACGGCTGTAATGCCAGAAACCGGTCCCCGGAAGCTTGTTTCCTTCCCAGTGTAAGAATTGGCTTTTGTAGTCTGGTCTGCCCTGTTCCCATGATGCACTGGGCCAGGGACAGACTAATTTGCATACAGCCAGGTTCTGAAACTGGGATGGTGCAATGAGCTAAAAAACGGTGTTGGATCTAGCCCTGATCTCTTGACTGGGTGAGAGTACTCTGCTTAATTCAGAGACTCTGTCCATCACCACCTCTTGTTGTAAATAATTTTGTCCACCCTAAGCGTGGAAGGGTATACTCAGATGTGAGTCCCTTGCTCATTGCACCATCAGGATTCAAGCAAGCCGGGCCGAAGACGGCTGTAATGCCAGAAACCGGTCCCCGGAAGCTTGTTTCCTTCCCAGTGTAAGAATTGGCTTTTGTAGTCTGGTCTGCCCTGTTCCCATGATGCACTGGGCCAGGGACAGACTAATTTGCATACAGCCAGGTTCTGAAACTGGGATGGTGCAATGAGCTAAAAAACGGTGTTGGATCTAGCCCTGATCTCTTGACTGGGTGAGAGTACTCTGCTTAATTCAGAGACTCTGTCCATCACCACCTCTTGTTGTAAATAATTTTGTCCACCCTAAGCGTGGAAGGGTATACTCAGATGTGAGTCCCTTGCTCATTGCACCATCAGGATTCAAGCAAGCCGGGCCGAAGACGGCTGTAATGCCAGAAACCGGTCCCCGGAAGCTTGTTTCCTTCCCAGTGTAAGAATTGGCTTTTGTAGTCTGGTCTGCCCTGTTCCCATGATGCACTGGGCCAGGGACAGACTAATTTGCATACAGCCAGGTTCTGAAACTGGGATGGTGCAATGAGCTAAAAAACGGTGTTGGATCTAGCCCTGATCTCTTGACTGGGTGAGAGTACTCTGCTTAATTCAGAGACTCTGTCCATCATCACCACCTCTTGTTGTAAATAATTTTGTCCACCCTAAGCGTGGAAGGGTATACTCAGATGTGAGTCCCTTGCTCATTGCACCATCAGGATTCAAGCAAGCCGGGCCGAAGACGGCTGTAATGCCAGAAACCGGTCCCCGGAAGCTTGTTTCCTTCCCAGTGTAAGAATTGGCTTTTGTAGTCTGGTCTGCCCTGTTCCCATGATGCACTGGGCCAGGGACAGACTAATTTGCATACAGCCAGGTTCTGAAACTGGGATGGTGCAATGAGCTAAAAAACGGTGTTGGATCTAGCCCTGATCTCTTGACTGGGTGAGAGTACTCTGCTTAATTCAGAGACTATGTCCATCACCACCTCTTGTTGTAAATAATTTTGTCCACCCTAAGCGTGGAAGGGTATACTCAGATGTGAGTCCCTTGCTCATTGCACCATCAGGATTCAAGCAAGCCGGGCCGAAGACGGCTGTAATGCCAGAAACCGGTCCCCGGAAGCTTGTTTCCTTCCCAGTGTAAGAATTGGCTTTTGTAGTCTGGTCTGCCCTGTTCCCATGATGCACTGGGCCAGGGACAGACTAATTTGCATACAGCCAGGTTCTGAAACTGGGATGGTGCAATGAGCTAAAAAACGGTGTTGGATCTAGCCCTGATCTCTTGACTGGGTGAGAGTACTCTGCTTAATTCAGAGACTCTGTCCATCACCACCTCTTGTTGTAAATAATTTTGTCCACCCTAAGCGTGGAAGGGTATACTCAGATGTGAGTCCCTTGCTCATTGCACCATCAGGATTCAAGCAAGCCGGGCCGAAGACGGCTGTAATGCCAGAAACCGGTCCCCGGAAGCTTGTTTCCTTCCCAGTGTAAGAATTGGCTTTTGTAGTCTGGTCTGCCCTGTTCCCATGATGCACTGGGCCAGGGACAGACTAATTTGCATACAGCCAGGTTCTGAAACTGGGATGGTGCAATGAGCTAAAAAACGGTGTTGGATCTAGCCCTGATCTCTTGACTGGGTGAGAGTACTCTGCTTAATTCAGAGACTCTGTCCATCACCACCTCTTGTTGTAAATAATTTTGTCCACCCTAAGCGTGGAAGGGTATACTCAGATGTGAGTTCCTTGCTCATTGCACCATCAGGATTCAAGCAAGCCGGGCCGAAGACGGCTGTAATGCCAGAAACCGGTCCCCGGAAGCTTGTTTCCTTCCCAGTGTAAGAATTGGCTTTTGTAGTCTGGTCTGCCCTGTTCCCATGATGCACTGGGCCAGGGACAGACTAATTTGCATACAGCCAGGTTCTGAAACTGGGATGGTGCAATGAGCTAAAAAACGGTGTTGGATCTAGCCCTGATCTCTTGACTGGGTGAGAGTACTCTGCTTAATTCAGAGACTCTGTCCATCACCACCTCTTGTTGTAAATAATTTTGTCCACCCTAAGCGTGGAAGGGTATACTCAGATGTGAGTCCCTTGCTCATTGCACCATCAGGATTCAAGCAAGCCGGGCCGAAGACGGCTGTAATGCCAGAAACCGGTCCCCGGAAGCTTGTTTCCTTCCCAGTGTAAGAATTGGCTTTTGTAGTCTGGTCTGCCCTGTTCCCATGATGCACTGGGCCAGGGACAGACTAATTTGCATACAGCCAGGTTCTGAAACTGGGATGGTGCAATGAGCTAAAAAACGGTGTTGGATCTAGCCCTGATCTCTTGACTGGGTGAGAGTACTCTGCTTAATTCAGAGACTCTGTCCATCACCACCTCTTGTTGTAAATAATTTTGTCCACCCTAAGCGTGGAAGGGTATACTCAGATGTGAGTCCCTTGCTCATTGCACCATCAGGATTCAAGCAAGCCGGGCCGAAGACGGCTGTAATGCCAGAAACCGGTCCCCGGAAGCTTGTTTCCTTCCCAGTGTAAGAATTGGCTTTTGTAGTCTGGTCTGCCCTGTTCCCATGATGCACTGGGCCAGGGACAGACTAATTTGCATACAGCCAGGTTCTGAAACTGGGATGGTGCAATGAGCTAAAAAAACGGTGTTGGATCTAGCCCTGATCTCTTGACTGGGTGAGAGTACTCTGCTTAATTCAGAGACTCTGTCCATCACCACCTCTTGTTGTAAATAATTTTGTCCACCCTAAGCGTGGAAGGGTATACTCAGATGTGAGTTCCTTGCTCATTGCACCATCAGGATTCAAGCAAGCCGGGCCGAAGACGGCTGTAATGCCAGAAACCGGTCCCCGGAAGCTTGTTTCCTTCCCAGTGTAAGAATTGGCTTTTGTAGTCTGGTCTGCCCTGTTCCCATGATGCACTGGGCCAGGGACAGACTAATTTGCATACAGCCAGGTTCTGAAACTGGGATGGTGCAATGAGCTAAAAAACGGTGTTGGATCTAGCCCTGATCTCTTGACTGGGTGAGAGTACTCTGCTTAATTCAGAGACTCTGTCCATCACCACCTCTTGTTGTAAATAATTTTGTCCACCCTAAGCGTGGAAGGGTATACTCAGATGTGAGTTCCTTGCTCATTGCACCATCAGGATTCAAGCAAGCCGGGCCGAAGACGGCTGTAATGCCAGAAACCGGTCCCCGGAAGCTTGTTTCCTTCCCAGTGTAAGAATTGGCTTTTGTAGTCTGGTCTGCCCTGTTCCCATGATGCACTGGGCCAGGGACAGACTAATTTGCATACAGCCAGGTTCTGAAACTGGGATGGTGCAATGAGCTAAAAAACGGTGTTGGATCTAGCCCTGATCTCTTGACTGGGTGAGAGTACTCTGCTTAATTCAGAGACTCTGTCCATCACCACCTCTTGTTGTAAATAATTTTGTCCACCCTAAGCGTGGAAGGGTATACTCAGATGTGAGTCCCTTGCTCATTGCACCATCAGGATTCAAGCAAGCCGGGCCGAAGACGGCTGTAATGCCAGAAACCGGTCCCCGGAAGCTTGTTTCCTTCCCAGTGTAAGAATTGGCTTTTGTAGTCTGGTCTGCCCTGTTCCCATGATGCACTGGGCCAGGGACAGACTAATTTGCATACAGCCAGGTTCTGAAACTGGGATGGTGCAATGAGCTAAAAAACGGTGTTGGATCTAGCCCTGATCTCTTGACTGGGTGAGAGTACTCTGCTTAATTCAGAGACTCTGTCCATCACCACCTCTTGTTGTAAATAATTTTGTCCACCCTAAGCGTGGAAGGGTATACTCAGATGTGAGTCCCTTGCTCATTGCACCATCAGGATTCAAGCAAGCCGGGCCGAAGACGGCTGTAATGCCAGAAACCGGTCCCCGGAAGCTTGTTTCCTTCCCAGTGTAAGAATTGGCTTTTGTAGTCTGGTCTGCCCTGTTCCCATGATGCACTGGGCCAGGGACAGACTAATTTGCATACAGCCAGGTTCTGAAACTGGGATGGTGCAATGAGCTAAAAAACGGTGTTGGATCTAGCCCTGATCTCTTGACTGGGTGAGAGTACTCTGCTTAATTCAGAGACTCTGTCCATCACCACCTCTTGTTGTAAATAATGGGCTGTAGTACCAGACACTGTAGCCAGTGGTTGCACGTGGCATTGGCCCACGTGTGAGAGCTCCTTGAGACAATAGCCCTGTTGCTTGTCAACTTTGAAAAAGCATTTGATACCATTGACTGGGGCTATCTTGCATCGGGGCAGAGCCTGACGGGCTTTGGTTCCCGATTTTAGGCAATATTGGCATTGTTGTACTCTCACCCAAAGTCCCAATTCATAGTCAATGGAGTTTTGTCCCTTGACTTTCCAGTCGGTGTAGTACCCGCCAAGGATGTCCCTTATCTCCGATCCTCTTTGCCCTTGTTATGAACCCTTGACTCTTTTGATCCGCTTTGATGCTTAATAGTGGGGTTGGAGTTGGTGCTGTGCCACTGAGGATACGATAACATTATATGCAGATGATGTCTTCCTGTTTCTTGAAGATCCGACAAGTTCCAGGCCCATACAAATCCTCAGCCTCTTCAAAGATGCTTAGGAGGGAGTCGCTAAAGGTCCCATCTGCTGCCTCAGTTTTTAGTATCTAGGGGAATACATCTCTACACTACCAGACCTCACATGTGTGCTCAACCACACTCCCCTCTTGAAGTGGGCTAGAACTAGTCTTTTAGCAAGGCAAAACCTAACCCATATTGTCCAGGCAGGGAAGCATTGATAAAAATGATGATCGTGCCCCGCTTTCTCTATTTCTTACAGTCCTTTCCATTCCAAATTCCTAATGCATGGTTTACAGAAGTTGCAGCATTGAATTCCTTTCTTTGGAGGGGCCAATCCCCTCACACAAGTCAATCCAAATGTCACCATTTGGTGTATGATGGTGTCATTGGAGCAGTATATATCTGTCTACACTATTGGGCCTCTCAATTATTAGCTAGAAATGACTGGCTGACGGGTGTCTGGGATGACACAGCATATCAGCTGGAGCTCTCTGGCCTTAGTCTTGACAGGATCCTGCACCACTTGTATGGCTGCCCAATTACTCTTGCCCATCCGGAGGTTACTAGAGTGGTCTTTTTGGCATGGAGGGATCACTACGATTCATGGGCTGGGACTAACGTCTGACCTTGCAGACTCCCCTTTGTGGTGTGCACTGGCTAGAGCAGGAGGAACGTCTAGAGTGATTTTGCACTGAGACTCTATCAGAATTACTGTCCTGGGTGACGTGTGGCAGGAATCTAATATGTAGTCCTTCACTGACATCCAAAATCAGTTCACTCTTTCCTGCACTCAGTTCAACAAGTATTTATAGCTGCATCACACCCTGGTCCATTATAGGGCTCGCCTACAATAATGTGCCAGAGTTTAGCCCCTTGAGGCTAGTTTGTTGATGGGGAAGTTGGGTAGGGAGTATTTCCAGCTATACCGAGCCCTCGTATGCAATGCTCCGGAGACACTAGACCCGCTAAAACAGAAATGTGAATGCAGGGTGGGAGAGCAGGAGGAGGTTGAATGATAAGAGGACTGCATGGCCCCCAGGGCGCTGGCGATCTATGCGTGGCGCCGTCTTGTCCAGCTACACTACCTCCACCAAAACCTCATGACTTCCCAACGGTTGTGACATGCTGATATCCTCTCTGACCCTAGATTTGCTTATTGTCATTTCTCAGCCACAGACTTTTACCACATGGTCTGGCAGTGTTCAGAGACTGCCCACTACTGGACACGTATAAGTACTGCCCTTTCGTCAGTTCTAGGTATTTTGGTTGCATTGACCTGGAAGCTGGCTGTGTTGGAGATAACTGATGACTTTGGGGATACAAGAGGAGACAGGGCTGATGTGCGATCGGCAACACTGGTGGCCAAAAGGGACACTCTGCGATTCTGGAAACAGCCACACCCACCGATCCTGAAATTGTGACGTGCGGGCACGGATTGGTGTGCTAAACCAGAATAGCTGGTCTATGTGGCCTGGGGATGCCCATAGAGATGTATTAAGATCTGGGAGAAATGGTGGGACTATTATGGACTGTCAAATTTCACAATGGGATTGATGCCTTGATTTGTTGTCTGATAACTGTGCTTGGGTGCGAGTGAGGGGGCGTCGGTGTGGAAGAAAGTGGAGCAGTACTTGTATTTTTGTTTTATTTTGACTTTCAGTCATCAAAACCAATAAAATGTGTTTATAAAAAAAGCGTATTTTTAATTGTCATATACCCAATTTTCATAGGTTAGGTTACCATAAGTCTCTAGTATATGGTACCAGAGGTACCTAGGGCCAGTAAGTTAAAGAGTCCTTTGTAAACTGCAGCACTTATTAGTAGCCCCATTGGTAAGTGCAAAGTTACATGCTGGCAACTAAGCTGTGCGAATTTTTGAATGGGACTACTAAAGTTGATACTTCAAGCTATCAAAATAATTGTTACATTAAATCTGACTTCATGCTCAAGTCAAATTTAATGTAGGTTTTAAGTAAATGGAAACTTTAGAAAGTTGCCACTCTGTTGCCCAAGTTTTGCAGGGACCATTTATAGTTGCTGGCCATAAGACAGGCTTCTGCTCTGCTGGGGGGAGGTGTGAATGGCTCTCATGAAGTAACACAAAGTACCTGCCATTGGAAGAGGTATTATCTCTTTCTGGCAGCAAGGCCAAAGGGGTATGAGACTAATAAATAAACTCTCTCTTAGGGTGATAAAGATGAGAGCACAATGTGCTTTTTAAAATACCCCTCACACACTAAAAAAATCCAATAGTGTCATGCTTCATCATTGGGGTCTTCCCGTCCCTCTACGGGGCGGGGCATGCTACGACCTGACCGACTACGCGGGAGCACTAGTATGGTGACAGGACTATGTGACAGTGCAAAGTGGGTGATGTCAGTGAAGTGTAGGGACCTAATAATGTGTGGGAATTAAAAAAAAAGTTAAAAATCCTCTGGCTAGTGGAAAAAAAACCAATTTATTCACTTCCCTAGCTGGGGACGTTAAGAAGGGGGTTTTGAGGTAGAGCAATTCGCTACGACCTGGTCTACATGTTTCGTAGGCAGTCCCCTACTGCCTACTCATCAGGACCTTCTAATGGTCCCTACTGGAACAAAGCTCAGTTGCTAAGTGTAATAAGCCTGTCGTCCTAAAAACTAGCAGTAAAAATCCACTGTTAGTTTTAGCTTGAGGGCATGAGCTGGCCCTATGTAAGCAGAAGTATCAAAAATAATGACCTGATTGTGGTCTCTGTAAAGCAAAAAGAAAAAAGGGAGAGAAAAACACAGATTTTTACAATTGTAACTGTAGTTTGTCTTTGGGCACTCATTATTATTAGCGCCACAAGTCCCACTATTTTTGTTTCAATTCCCCATACCACAAAGGATGCACTTAAGACTTTATGGACAGAGTGATGGTTCAATCTGCCATCCCCTGGATGTTCGTTTTTTTGCCGAACATTGTGATGCCCCTTGTAATTAGGGTTTTTTTATGGACAGAGTGATGGTTCAATCTGCCATCCCCTGGGTGTTCGTTTTTTGGGCGAACATTGTGATGCCCCTTGTAATTAGGGCTGTTTTCATCTCAACACACACACACTCTCATAACTCAATGCACACAGCGGCACCCCACAGGGTTAAAAACGAGGAACCCGACTTATTCAATGCCAGTAGTGGTCTTAGAATCCATCATTAAAATCCCCAAAGGGCACACCCCAATTTTTGAATAATTAGCAATACATACTGCTGTGGCGCATGTGATATGCCCCATGAGCTGACACTCGGTAGGTATTCACCGCGGCGCCCTGAAAAAGAGAAACCGCGCCCTTAGCACCACAATAAACATACACCCGAAATCAATGCAGCCCCTGTCTCAAAAGCCAAGTGTTTAGAGACCTTTGGCAAAGTCCATAACTCACATTGTCCGCATAGTCATTAAGCCTTACTTCTACCCGAGATGCCGCTCTGAAGAGTGATCGCGTCTAAGGCACGGTGATCTTATGAGCTACACTGAGCGCCGGTGTCGCGTAGGAAGTCTACTTGCAAGACTAGAGCGCTGACCCAAAATGGCCGCCCAGAATGGAACGCGAGTGTACTATTACGGAAGTCTTTCTTCCGTGCCTATTAGGTTTACAGAAGTTGCCAGCCCAGATGATATTTTGGTAAAAAACATATTTGGTGGAAATGTAATCCCATCATATCAGCTCGTAAATTCTCACCACAATGTTTCTAATGATGGTTCATCGGACGCTGGATCTAACAGCTCCAATTCTAGTGGCAACAAAAGCCCCAGATATCAGGGCACACGAAGGAATTTCCGACGACCCAACCCAATGTTCGCCCAAAAAACGAACACCCAGGGGATGGCAGATTGAACCATCACTCTGTCCATAAAAAAAACCTAATTACAAGGGGCATCACAATGTTCGGCAAAAAAACGAACATCCAGGGGATGGCAGATTGAACCATCACTCTGTCCATAAAGTCTTAAGTGCATCCTTTGTGGTATGGGGAATTGAAACAAAAATAGTGGGACTTGTGGCGCTAATAATAATGAGTGCCCAAAGACAAACTACAGTTACAATTGTAAAAATCTGTGTTTTTCTCTCCCTTTTTTCTTTTTGCTTTACAGAGACCACAATCAGGTCATTATTTTTGATACTTCTGCTTACATAGGGCCAGCTCATGCCCTCAAGCTAAAACTAACAGTGGATTTTTACTGCTAGTTTTTAGGACGACAGGCTTATTACACTTAGCAACTGAGCTTTGTTCCAGTAGGGACCATTAGAAGGTCCTGATGAGTAGGCAGTAGGGGACTGCCTACGAAACATGTAGACCAGGTCGTAGCGAATTGCTCTACCTCAAAACCCCCTTCTTAACGTCCCCAGCTAGGGAAGTGAAAAAATTGTTTTTTTTTCCACTAGCCAGAGGATTTTTAACTTTTTTTTAATTCCCACAGATTATTAGGTCCCTACACTTCACTGACATCACCCACTTTGCACTGTCACATAGTCCTGTCACCATACTAGTGCTCCCGCGTAGTCGGTCAGGTCGTAGCACGCCCCGCCCCGTAGAGGGACGGGAAGACCCCAATGATGAAGCATGACACTATTGGATTTTTTTAGTGTGTGAGGGGTATTTTAAAAAGCACATTGTGCTCTCATCTTTATCACCCTAAGAGAGAGTTTATTTATTAGTTTTTCACCACCCACAGAAATAAATAAAAAATAAAAATTAAATCACCACACATTGATAGAATCTTTTTGTTTATATATATCAGATTGGAGGGTGATTCTGTCAATACCTCTTCACTTCCTCTATTGTTTTGGAACAAAGGGGTATGAGCCCAAAAGACAAACATCAAAGTGAAAGCGGACTTTGAAAGGCAAATGGTGGACCCACAGGAGAGGGGCTAGTCTTTTGCTCTGGTAGACAGGTTTGCGTCAGGGACACAGAGGGGGAATGAGCTGCCAAACTAGATTTCCGTAAGGCGTGTGTGTCCATAGCTAGCTAGTCATCTAGGGTGGGCTGCTGAACTCCACACACTGAGAGAGGGGTTCTGCAATTTTAGGAGTGAGCAGAATATTGTATTCTAAGACAACTAGATGCAACACTTGACAGGAAGTTGTCATCAGGTGAGGTTCCGTGAATTCTGAACCTGGATCATAAAGGTCGTGGTTCTGTTATGATTTTGGTAACAGCGAACCGTAAACAGTGAGCTCAGCAAGCATGAGTGTTTTCGTCATGTTACACCGATGGATTCACTGTGTATTTGAAGATTTCGTTCTGAACCTTTGGGTTCCATTTTGTGCATGGCAGCCATTTTGTGGTTGCCCTCACATAGGCCGCTGACTTTAGCTGACTCTTAGATGACCTGAGTGAACTGACCCTGTTGCCTGAAGCTGACCTTGCCAAACCAGTTCTTGCCCTTTAGCTGATCAAGATTCAGATCAAAGAGCAAGACATTGCTGAGTTTATGGTACATGCATACACCCTTCTACCTTGCTTCTCATCTGTTTCTGTTCCTTCTCTTTATGACCTGTTTACGATATGGGTTGTGGTCTTTTATTATGGGTTTGTTCAGCTTGTGTAAGAAGGAATGTTGAATTTTTTGCATGCTTGCAAAAGCTAGGACTGCCCCTTACTTTTGTGCTGAGTCATGTAACCCTAAAACATATAAAAGGCCTCTGTCCTCTGTATTCCGCAGACTGCCTCATTCAGTTGCTACGGCTTCTGTGTGACGTGGCCTCACTTATTAAATTTAATAAAGATTTCTTTTCATATTTCAGCTTCTGTGGCAAGTTCTTTGTTATATTAGTAAGTATTCCCTGAGAATGAAGATTACAGTTCTTCAAATGGCGCAGCCAACGTGGGCTTCATCAGAGAAGTGACTTTCAGTGGGAGTGATCTGGTCAGAGGACTGAAATCTACTGAGGAGGACAGAACAGGATTCTACTAAGGAGGTACTCTCTGCACAGGGATTCTGGAGATTCTTTGATTCTGCAGCCCAGTATATTTCTGATCTTCCTGATTTTGATCCTCCACATGATGTCACTCCTGACTGAGAACCTTTTTGGCGTGAGTATTCTAAAAAGACTGTTAGGTCATGTAGAACTTGACAGTTAGAATTAGGATAACCTTTTGATTAGTAAAAGTAAGAGTTAAGTATAAGTGGGTCGCTCCCAGTCCTTTGTTCTTTGGTTCTTTGGTTTTGATTGGTTCTTAGTTTGTTTGGTCCTTAGTTTTATTTGAAGACTGCAATTTTCAAAAACCGAGGGTCTTGTATATTTACGAGTGTATCGATAGAGATAGCCCCTTGAAGTTTGAAGCTAGATTAGTGAGCTATAAGATGCCTGATCTTAGCAAATTTGGAGCTTTTTGTTGGCCAACTTTGTATACGTTTGGATTAGCCGGCTTCCCCTAAAGGGAATATCTAAATAGGTTTAGATTTACAAACATATTTCTTCCTTGGTGATTTTGTATCCCCAGGGAATTAAAATATGACATAATACAAAACAAGGATCCTTTGTTCTGCGCAGTTTTATGAATGAAGATATGCAGAACGATTTTGTTTGGTGTTCTGCTAACCAAAGCTAGTGAATTGAGTGTATTTTCGCTTCTTGGACATACATCAGTCTGTTGGGCTGTTTTTGCAGTCTTTTTGAAAAACAATTGAGAAGCGTTTCGTGTAAATATGACTTACACCTAATATTTACAAATGGTTTGGTTTAAGTACAGTCTGTGGGCTGTCCTTTATTTCTGTTCTGAGTATTGGTTTGTGGGTTAAATGTGTGTTTAAATGTCTATGTGGGTTTCCCATTAGTGCAATTTCTGTAAGTGAATAGCGTTGGCGCTATTCATGAAATACATTGGCTAAAAGCGCGCCGTATTGTGTGTCCTGAGTGTTTCACCCCTTTCTGTTTATATCTGAAATGAGCTCAATGTCTGTTTGTGGTTTTTCTTGATGTTTTCAGTCTATTAAGCAACATTTTGTAAGCATATTCTTGGGTCTGTTGCTAAATAAAATTGTCCTTTTTAGAAAGAAAAAAATGGCGCAAACATTTTGTCATGTTTCAAGTTAGGCATCTGTGCTTGGGCTTATAAATGAATGCGTCTAAAAATGATAGGCAAGGGATGCAGCTTGCTCTTATATGTGGAATTATCAAAAATAATTGGGTTTATTTATTTTATTTTTTATTAATTATGAAAAATAATTATTAAAAATAAGTGCTACAAAATTCGTTTTTTACTATTCATGAAGCTTAATGCTCATACTATGACATCCTAACATAAAAATTTAATTTAAGTTGTGCTATACCGCATGATGAGAACATTAGCATATAGAATTTCACTTAGCGCAGGCGTAAAAAACTCATTTTTCTAAAGATTTACATGAGATATGTCTGATTAAAAATCTCTGTAATTTGTAAAGAACATTCTGAGGATGATTAATATGTATCACAAGTATAGGATATTCATTTTTAAGTGCCCCAAACATCAAAGTCGAATTTGGGTATTTTTGCCATTTAAAATAGCTTTAAAAAGTGCTTTAGGCTTCAGTAAATGGATACATTTAGGTATAATACAAATTTGCAGGTTGTTCCCATTTGGGGATGCGTTTAATGGCTCAGTGAGCCAATGTGCCTGGTGCAGAGGTTTGAGTTTAATATCAGGGTTGAAGGTTTTTAACTTTGGCTGGACCTAACTGAGACCTTCATCTATTTAAGGTTAATGAAATGAGTACCATTGCAAACAAGCATGTGTTCTAAAAACTGGTATGTGTGTTTATGTTCTGCGAAATATTCACAGTAAATGTTTTAATAATCTAAGTATAGAAATAAATTATAGCCCCTAACAGGAGTAATATATATAACATGTGTTTTAAATAGAGTGAACTATTGCAGGTTAGGAGGAATCCGGAAAACAAGCTGGCTCAAGTCGCGCTGAGATGCTATCTTTGGTTTCCCTGTAAACAATGGAAGGAGGCTGTCATGTTGCGACCTTTTAAATTAGGGCTTGGTCTCTGTGAAATGCAGAATGACCTTGCTAAACAGGCCTCTAAAAGGAAAGGTTTCTGGTTTCTCCACAATATTAAAGAACTTAATTCCAAAAGGAAAAATATAAAAAAGGTTTCTTTGAAAGTCCCAACACATGCTAAATGCTCTGCAGAAATGATACATTTGTATTTCTGCTCTAAAAAAATGATGTTCGCTAGTTGCTTTTATTTGACAGAAAATGAGGCATTGCATTAAGTTTTAGACAGAAAATAAGAGGAAGCTCTTTATTCAAATGTTGAAGGCTACATGCCCAAGTGAGAACGAATTGTGGGGCAAGGCTAACATGGAGTGTCAGTGAAAGAATTGTACTTTTGGAAAGTTAAAAGGGCTTCATGTTGCAAGGTGACCGACAAGATGGTAACAGTTAAGTAATGGAGATTTATTTTTGTGTCTGTTCATATGTATTATGTTTTGTCTTCTGATTAAAAGTTATAATTGATGTCTGTTTGTTAAGAGAAATGTCTCTCTTTTGTGTGTTGTATATTTTTTTTGCTTGCTTCTGCTCACAGATCATTCATGGATTGCTCCGGGGGATTTTAAGGCTGACAAGACACGTGAGTTTGGTTGGTTGAAATGAGATGTGTTTTTTGCGTAACTCCTTTGGAAAGAAATGTCCATGCGTTTTTCATATTTGTGTATTTGGTTCTATCATGAATTGTTCTTGCTGGTTCTGTGTGTGTGAAAGTTGTATTTGACAGCAGATATCCACTAATTGGTGATCTACTGTCAAAAAGGAGGGTAAGGATTTTAAACCTGACACGGTAGTATGCGTCACCGCTCATTTATATATGCTATTGTTTTACAGCGAGTATATCTGATGGCTTGACATGTCCGTTTTGTGCGTTTTTTGCATGTTTTATGTTTTATGTTGCTGCTTATGATACTATTACAAGTTAACCTGTGTTGTGAAGGGATATACATGACGATGTGTATCCTGCAAACAGTTGGGTAGATTTGCTTTGACACTAAATTTCACAGAAAGACAGACAACACTTCATCAGTGTATGTCAAATTTGGCTTTAATGGTATTTGAAGGAAAATAAAAAAGATATACAGGAAACAAGGTTTCACCTACAGTCACATTACTGCCCCCTTTCCTGTAAGGAACAGGCAGCCCTAAAATTATGTATCCTGATTGGACGTAAGGATAAATTATAGATTTGTGACTCTTGTACATGGTGACCTAATTTCTATATTACATTAGTCAGTTTTATTCTGCTTCCTAAGTAGTATATGGCTTTGTACCATAAAGGAAACCAGGTTTAATTTTTCCCTGAAGAAGGAACTGGAACTATGGCTTTGTACCATAAAGGAAACCAGGTTTCATTTTTCCCTGAAGAAGGAACTGGAACATTAGCTGAGATTACCGTATATGGTGTAGCGGCCAGCGGTAGAGTTACATTTGTAAACTATTGTGGTTTTTTTTGTGTATCACCCACACTCTTGGTATTGTGTCACATGCCTGACTATCACGCAAGCGCATCGTGCCTAGCTATTGGGGATTTTAGCTTTGTCCTAGTCCCATTTTCCCTTTTCCATATTCCTTTCACCAGTCAGCCCTTTTATTATTGTAGGTGTGTTGTTTAGGTTCACACTTCCAGATTGCAGTAATGTACTAGGAACCCCTATATTATGTATAATTCCCTTTTGTATGACTAGACTGTTTTTTTAAGAATTTTCTTTAGGCCTAACTCGATGTTTTTCAGTCTAACCGTCATGGTAGTGATGGACTGGTTAACTGACTCAATGCTATTATAAGACAAGTTTCCACATTTTGATTATTAGCCTGTGTATTGCGTAGTGCACTTGGTGCACAGTTATTAAAAGGGAGGTATCTACATGTCCCTGATAATCTATATTATACGATTTTTCTTTTGAGATGTTCTAGATGAGGAATTTAGGAACACCTATATGTAATCATTGAGATAAAATGTGTTTTCCCCATTAGACGATGCCACTATGTGTGAGGACATCCATTCAGATAGAATTCCCATGTCGCTATCTACCCGTAGATGGGGAAGGATATGCTCTCACACGGAAACCCAATTGAAGAGCCTAGAGGCACTGTTTTGCCTACTGCCTTTGTTTTTTTATTGCCTTTGAGAATGACAGTGTATTTCAACGCAGAATTGTCCCATGGCGTGTGGCCACTCCTTTGAAGATCGCAGGCCACCTGTTTGCAGTCCCCTTGTTATACAATTAACTGTTTTAAGCATCGCACTTGCTTCATCAGAAGGCGTTCAACATCAGAAAAGAAGGAGGAGCTGGTTTTGCCACGGATCCAGAATTTCAGTGCAAAAGAGCGCCTGTCATGTGCTGGTTAACCTCTGACAGTGTGCAGTCCCTTGAGCCCCTTGGCCTGAGTTTTGGCCACGCACCCCCCTTTTTCCTTTGCTTCAACTGAAGTGCAGTGCACCGGAGGATCCAAGATTGGCAAAAGGCACTCCATTCTGGTGCCCATGAAAGAGCAGCCTGAGCGTCCTCTGACACTGAATGATGAGTGTTGGAGTCTGAGAATGGTCCCGGGTCTGCACGAGATGATTTGTGCCCATGATCAATGAAGATCATGCTATCTGTAGTGTCTGCCGCAGAGGAGAGACACTGGTGCACTGCATTGAGACGTTGAGACTTTTAAGTGAGCATTGAGTGTTTGCCAGGAGGGCACTCCAACGGATACTGAGAAGCACCATTTACATGAAAGGCTTGAATGAAGAGGCCCATGCAGAAGAAAACAACAAAAGAAGATTTGATGGACAATAGAAGCCTGCCAGAGAGGCTTTTTGAACGGACTCTGGGCATAGTTGGTTTCACAAGTGGTTTCTGTGCGATTGCATATAATAGGTGTTAGGAGACTAATTTTTGCTGTTTTGCTGGCATTGTTTTAAAGTAGTATTCTGTTTGGTAAAAGCAGAATAAAGACCATTCTCTGTGGAAGAGTATCCCTTTTCATCTGAGAGCATTAATAAGGACCACCACTGTTTCACCTGAACATATGACAAATTACTGAAATGCATAGGAGCCCTAAAAATGTTACTAGATGATTTTAGGATTTACTTTTTGCTTAGGGTTGTGAAAAATTATGATTTTGTTTGTAATAGTGGTCACTACTTTCTCCTGTTGTCTATATGTTCTTAACAACGTGTTTTCTAGTGTTTTTAAACATGACATTGTCTTTTATGGGTGGGATTGTTTTTGCTACCCAATTGACATCTGTACCCACCTCCCAACCTATGTCTCTTCCTACTACTACTTCTTTGCATTCTTTCCATACTTTACCTGAACATGAACTGGTTAGGAGGTCAGAGTTTATTAATAATTCCTTTGTACCGCTTCTGCATCAACACCAGTTAGTAGTGAACATCACTAATTGTTGGGTGTGTGGTCTTATGCCACATACTACAGATAGAGGTATTCCCTATTTTGTCCTGACATATGCTGCCTTTGTGCTACTACGTGTGTAAGGGGACCTGTCCCGAAGAGAGTTGCTAAGTAATAGGATTATGCTCCAGCAACATCTTGATGATCTGATGAATATAGACCTGGATTCAGATTGACATGAGTTTAGGTTATTGCCTATGTAAGGGCAAAAGGAGGGTCTGAGGTTTCGTGAATTCTGAACCTGGATCATAAAGGTCGTGGTTCTGTTACGATTTTGGTAACAGCGAACCGTAAACAGTGAGCTCAGCAAGCATTAGTGTTTTCGTCATGTTACACCGATGGATTCACTGTGTATTTGAATATTTAGTTCTGAACCTTTGGGTTCCATTTTGTGCATGGCAGCCATTTTGTGGTTGCCCTCACATAGGCCGATGACTTTAGCTGACTCTTAGATGACCTGAGTGAACTGACCCTGTTGCCTGAAGCTGACCTTGCCAAACCAGTTCTTGCCCTTTAGCTGATCAAGATAGAGATCAAAGAGCAGGACATTGCTGAGTTTATGGTACATGCATACACCCTTCTATCTTGCTTCTCATCTGTTTCTGTTCCTTCTCTTTATGACCTGTTTACGATATGGGTTGTGGTCTTTTATTATGGGTTTGTTCAGCTTGTGTAAGAAGGAATGTTGGATTTTTTGCATGCTTGCAAAAGCTAGGACTGCCCCTTACTTTTGTGCTGAGTCATGTAATCCTAAAACATATAAAAGGCCTCTGTCCTCTGTATTCCGCAGACTGCCTCATTCAGTTGCTACGGCTTCTGTGTGACGTGGCCTCACTTATTAAATTTAATAAAGATGTCTTTTCATATTTCAGCTTCTGTGCCAAGTTCTTTGTTATATTAGTAAGTATTCCCTGAGAATGAAGATTACAGTTCTTCGCAGGCGGGAGGGGACCTGGGAGTATATTGACTAGCAGCCACCGCATTCCTTTAGGGCATGTTCGGGCATAAAAGTGGCAACCCTGACACCTAGATCTCAGATCACATCTGCACTCGAGAGAGGACAGAAGAAGGACTGCCCTGCTGTTGCTTAGACCCTGCAAAAATAAGCTGAACCAAAGAATGAACTGTACCTTTGATCCAGCGGTTTAACAACAACAGATACTCCACTGTCATATACTCACCTGAGCCCATAAACTCAAAGTGCGTAAAACCGTTGGGATTCAAGTTTATAATTTCCACAGTGTTCAAGATTAGTTATTTAATATTCCTAACTAACCTTTCACTGATCAAAAAGTTCTTTCCTCTGGTCAATGGACCATTAGTTGAACTAGTTGATGGTGAAAATTAACATAAAACTAACTATACTTTTATTCAATGTATATAACCACAGACTCAGGAAAGTTTTATATTTTTATCTAAATTAATGTATGTGAAGCATTCCAAAACACAGTTCAGTCACCTTCATTCATAGGAGAGAAAATTCAATTCATGAACACCAAGCAAATACTTTGAACTCATACAATAATCAATGCTCAGAAAGGGAGAGGACAGAGAGAAAAGGACATCAACAAATAACAAGAAATAGTGAGGCATATTAGCAAGGAATTGCGATATTTATCGCAAAACGTGCTTAGCGTGTTTATTGTTATCGCTGCCTATCGCTGGATATGTTAGCAGAGAAAACATGCTATTAGCATTGTTTTTCTCCGTTGTGCTAATATATCCAGCGATAGCGGCGACATGCCTGAATATCGCTGGAAATCCAGCGATATTCACGCATTAACGCCAATGGGGACTTAACCTGACAATCCAGCTCCCATTAAAGAAACAGGTAAGTCTTGTTTTAAGCAGGTGTTAGATTCTAGCGATAATCGCGCTTAGCGCGACTTCTCTTATCGCAAAGCCTGCGTTGGTAATAGGCGATAGCTGTGTTAGTGACTGCTTTCAGTTTGGGTACGCCCACTTTGCATGTCATTAGCGTTAAATATCACTGACATGCAAAGCGGGCCCTAAACCAGTCGCTATAGCCTGAAAGCTGTTGCTAACTGCTGTTAGCGACACCTTGCTGATAGGGCGATAAAAATATTGCCGCTTTAGGCTCCATCATCATCTCTCAGCAAAACATCATCTGACTAACAAACTAACTCTATCTCAATTATACCTGCATGTTCAACCATTAATGTTTCAATATTGTACAAATATAAATTCTGATTGGTCAGGCATGGGAGGAAGCTCAATAACACCATGCTTACATGTCATTAAAATCAGTGCAACTATTGTTTGCAAACCCATCTCCTTAATTTGTATTCATACATTTAGATCTCATACATCTTTTAGTTCACTTTGCAACATTTTAATAACATTCTGAATACGAGTCTTCATCGTTGAACTCTTCACCGTCCGTAACACTTGTTCTTGGTCCCTTTCAACAGTACAGTTACGGCCTTCATGGCTTCACTCAGTAGGCATGCGCAGACTTTGCATCACTCAACTTAATCCAGTTATACGAGAGACGCCCAAATACGCATTAGTGATAAAGTCAGAAAGACAAATATTAATTTCACAAATAAGGTGGTCACACCGTATACCACCTGCCTCTACTCTATTCCCCTATACTTATTAATCCTTTTCACGCATTAGCATTAGTAAAATAACTTGTTTTCATTTCAAGTAAGCAGATGCTATGCATGCGAGTCTTCAAGGCTCCATTTTAGTGTCTTCTGCACATGCAACAGAATTTCACCTTCAAGCATTAATATGTCATACTACGTGGATGTAGTTGATACATGCGCAGGCACGGCCCGTGTAGGACGTTACACCAGGCGGTGATGTCAGGCGGGGGAGGGGCAGGGAGGGGGTTGTAAAATGCAGGATATGGACGATTTCAGGTAAGTACCGGAAAAAAATAAATAAAACAAATTTTGTTCCGTGCGCTGCATCACTAAATGTGATGAAGAGCGCGCAGCAAAATCCTTTTATTTTTTTCGGTACTTACCTGAAATCATCTAGATCCTGCATTTTACAACCCCCCACCCTGCCCCTCCCCTGCCTGACATCACCGCCCGGTGTAACGCCCTACATGGGCCGTGCCTGCACATGCGCACAACAGTTTCCCGTTTAAAGCGGTTTTGTCCATCTTCATTGTTATCCGTATTAGTAAACACATACGCAAGCTTCACTAACCCTTGTTTTCATGTGGTGCGTATTAGTTATTCACGAATTTTGTCAATAACTTCGTGACTAAGTTAAACAAGTGGATTGCATCCGAGCAAGTCGCTTTTCCACGAAACCTTGCTCCATCAATCCCCTCTCTGATGGCATTTTTGAGCCATCACAAAATTACTAATTTTTTCCCAAATGCCAACTTTAGCATATCTCAGCTTCTTCTCTTTCTCTCTGATCTTTTCAGTTTCTCCTTCTCCTTTCAAATTTTTCATCCTTTTATATAGCTTTCCTTTTATTTCCTCCAGCTGAATTTCTTCATATTCCCTCTTTTGTTTCCTTAGTTTCCCTTCTTTTTCTAAAAGTATTCTGACATTTATCAGGAATATAAGTGCAGCAATGTTGAACTTTCAACATACCACAGACTCCACCCTCTTTTGTCAATAAGATGTCAAGAGCAAGACGATTTTGTAAAACCATAGACCTTATCACAACCATTTCTGTATTAATCATCAAGACACCTCCAGCTGTGTCTGTAGAAAGATGATCAACTATTGTTGACAATTTGCACATTTTACGTGAATTTAGAATGACTCCAACTGAGAGGATCAATGCACTAAATATATCACCTACAATTTCAGAAAAACTAGCTCATCTTATCCGTGTTAGTCCATTAGATATTTCATTGATTCCAAAATAACAACTATCATACCATCTTGCAGGTAACCTATAATAAGCGTTATTTCCGCATACATAATAAACTCCTGGAAATACAGGATAAGTTCATCCTTTTAGTCCCCATCCTCCTAAAATTAGGAAGTTGTGTTCACATTCACTTGGACCAACGAAAATGTTATTATAAATTGTCTTCAACCTATGAAGGCAGAATTTTCCCCTTTTCATAAAGTCTAGGGACATTGCAGCATGAGCCTCACCCTTTGCATATATTCCCTCTTTCTCAGCCCATGAAGGTACATGAGATTTCTGTTCAGCAGCTTTCTTTGTTAAATCCTTTCTTCTACTAAATTCGAAAACTCTTTTTCTTTTTCACGGAATATACATGTTAGGTTATCCTTGTGTGCCAGTGCTATATCTATTGAACTCGTTGTTAAGAAAAAATCACCCATAAACTGTGCATCTTTACTAGCAAGTACTGGATTCATATTCTTTGTAATAGGTAGTTCAGGAAATACTACATCTAAGTTTAAATAAAAGTACTCCAGTTTCCCGGTTACATAAAATAAACTTGATAAAACACTACATGATACACCAAATGTTAAAGGTATATGGTGATAGGTCACCCCTTCTGACACCGATGAGGGTAACTTCATAAAGACATAACAATCACTAATCTCCATTGTATTAACGTACTGAAATAACAACTTAGTAAACACATTTAAAGACGAATCATTGTCTGATTCATTATGATGATAATTTATTACATCTTCTACCCCTGTTTATATTTTTGTTCCCTTTATTCTATCTACTTTCTCATTAGTAGTTGTATTATTTTTGTTACCTGTTTCCATTAATAAAGGTACTCCCACTGTTAAAAATAACCACACTAGTACTACTAGTAGAATACTAAAAGAGCAAAACCTAAGACATTTTCGTTTAATACATCGTTTTGGTTGTGCAGCGACTTCAACTTCTGCCATTTTAATCTGAAAAAATGTCTTTTCTCTTTTCTTTCTTTATTCACAATTCCCTCTCTTTTATGCCATTTTAATCTGAGAAAATGTCTTTTCTCTTTTCTTTCTTTATTCACAATTCCCTCTCTTTTATGTCTAAGGTGGTCTTAATCTGTTGTCATCAATCTGTGCAACAGGAACTTCCTCTGATTCCTCACGTAAATCTAAATGTTCAAATTCTTCTAACATAGGTCCACTCAGCGGCCTTGTATTTTCTCTTCAGACTTCTCAATCTTGGACTTCTTCGTGTGAGTTTTACTGCTGACTGTTTGGACCTAGTTTGAATTAAAACTTAATTTATTTGCTCTGGTTTCTCCCCTGATTTGCTAGGGTAGTATCTTAATCTTTTCCACCACCTGGCCAATTATCTCCTTTTCTATCTCCTTTGACCAGAACTATACTTTCACCTTCTTAGTCGTTTTCTAAAGTTCTTTTATTTTCAATATGTCTAAGCACAATCTATTCTTGTTTTTCTTTTCTTACTAATTGTCTTTGCTCTGTATTTTCTGCATTTTGTTCTTCTTCCACTTGTTCTTGTACTTGTTCCTCTATATCTAACTGGTCCTGTTCAGGTATTTCTATAGTTTGTTCTTGTTTTTCCTGAACCTGTTCTTCTACTTCTATCTGATCCTATTCAGGTCTTATTTCAATTTTCTCTTCTTCTGGCTGAACTTGTCCTTCTTCTCCTTCCTGTCCCTGCTCAGGATTTTCGACAGCTTTGTTTATTTCTTCCTAAGTATGGTCTTCTTTCCCTGTCTTTTTCTTTCTACTTTCTTGTCTTTCTAATTTATTTTGTCTTCTTGTATTTCGATCACTGGTATCCAGTCTTCTTGACTTGTACTTGGTTGTTCATCATCTATTTGTCTTTCACCTTAGATTCTTTGACTTCACAACCTTCAGCTTCTGGTGTCTCAGCTGATTTGGTCAGTAGCTGCTCTTGTTCTTCATCTGGGCTCAGAATTCTTCTGCTATGGCTAGCATGAATCCAGTTGGGCAAACCTGCACAATTCACTGCTGTGGTAGTGACAAGTATGACTTGACGTGGTTTATCCCACCTGGGGTGCTAGGCACGATTTTCTTGCATGCTTCTTCACTAACACCCAGTCTCCACTAACACCCAATGTTCAGGATTCAAATCAAGCGTCTGGTCTTGCTACCTTGCAACTGCGTCTTCTCCAACCTGATGAGAGACAGAACGCACCATTGCAGCCAATCCTTTGCAATTGTCCAATAACAGATCATCAGTTATATTCATCAATTTATTTCCAGGAATAAATGCTTGTCTCATTGTCCTTCCCATGAGCACTTCATGAGGACCCATCAATACAAGATGCAACGCATCTGGTCATTTTAGCATTGCGGATGCACACACCTTCCCTAACCTTGACTTGATTGTGCCATTAAGCTGCCCAACTATTCCAGAAGCCTCTGAACGATAAGCACAGTGCAGCTTTTGTTCAATGTCAATGCAGCACAGATTAATCGAATTATCTCACTGTTAAAATGAGGTCCTCTATGTGATTCCAAAGTAACTGGAAAATCGAAACGAGGTATCAACTCCCGCAACAATAATTTAGCAACTGTGAGACTGTCATTTCTTCTTGTGGGGTATGCCTCCATCCATCTTGAGAACAGACACACTATGACAAGTACATACTTTAATCCATTGCATGGAGGCAACTCAATGAAGTCTAATTGCAGCCTAGTGAATGGTCCTTCTGCCTTCCCAATTTTTCCCCAACTGACCACTGTCTTTCTACCTGGGTTTTGCTGCTGATAGATCAAGGATCTTTGGCAAAGGCTCTCTGCAACTACCCTAAACTTCGGATTATACCAACTCTGTCTGAAAAGTCTGATCATTGAGTCCCTGCCAATATGTGTTGTCCCATGATATACTCCCAGCATTCGGCAAGGCTCCATCATCATCTCTCAGCAAAACATCATCTGACTAACTAACTAACACTATCACAATTATACCTTTTGTTCTGCATGTTCCACCCATTAATGTTTCAATATCGTAAAAATACGAATTCTGATTGGTCAGGCAAGGGAGGAAGCTCCAACACACCATACTTACATGTCATTAAAATCAGTTCAACTATTGTTCGCAAACACATCTCCTTAATTTTTATTCATAAATTTAGTTCTCTTACAACTTTTAGTTCACTTTGCAACATTTTAATAACATTCTGAATAAGAGCCTTCATCGTTGAACTCTTCACCGTCTGTTCTCATGGTGTAACACTTGTTCTTGGCTCCCTTTCAACAGCACAGTCATGGCCTTCATGGCTAACTCAGTAGGCATGCACGGACATGCATCACTCAACTTAATCCAGTTATAAGAGAGGGCCAAATACGCACCAGTGATAAAGTCAGAAAGACACATATTAATTTCACAAATAAAGTGGTCGTACTGTATACCACCCACCTCTACTCTATTCCCCTTTACTTATTAATACTTTTCCCGCATTAGCATTAGTAAAATAGTTTGTTTTCATTTCAATAAGCACATGCCATGCACGCGAGTCTTCAAGACTCCATTTTAGTGTCTTCTGCTCATGCGCCAGAATTTCCTTCCAAGCATTAATACATCATACTATGTAGATGTAGTTGTCACATGCGCACAACAGTTTCCCGTTTAAAGTGGTATTAGTCCTTCTTCATTGGTATTCGTATTAGTACACACATACGCAAGCTTCACTAACCCATGTTTTCATGTAGTGCATATTAGTTATTCATGATTTTTGTTAATAACTTCATTACTAAGTTAAACAAGTGGATTGCATCCGAGCAAGTCTCTTTTCCACAAAACCTTGCTCCATCACCTGCTGATCCTTGGGCTTGCAAAGGAAGACTGTGCCTGTGGTGCCTTGCTTGAGGAAATACTGTGCCCGAGCCCGAGACAGAAGAATTGACCCCAAGATTCACTTGGCTGGCATCCTGTTACAGCTATGAGGCCACAAAAGCCGAGGAATCCTGCCTTGGTAAGGTGGTAGCCAAGATAATCTGAGCACCACTGACCACCAAAGTACAGCCTGGGAAACTGAGTCTCATGGCTCAAAATATGCACCCAAGTCTGCTAGACATGGAAAGTCACAGGAGTGCAGTTATGTCTCCCAAGGCAGACACTAGCCTCAGTTAAATGCAACAGCTAGTTTTCCTGTAACTGGAGAGCAATAGACCAGTAGACCAGAGGCAACTGTTTTTTTGGCTGGACCTAAGCCAGACTTAGATGAATATTGACCTCTGTGGTCAAAGTCACCCCACCATCTTCGTGGACCGATGGGTGGCCCCAGGAAAGCCTTATATGCCGCTTCCTTTAGCATCTTCAACAGCCTGTATCCTTTGCATCAGGACCACTCCATTGATGTCTAAGGTTGTTTGCCCATAGAGCCTTGAACTGGACTGGAGACTGCTTTAACTACAAGGTAACTATCCTGCCAAGCCTCATTGGCCCCTGTGGCTCGCTCCTCGGCGGAGTTGGTGGCCCAGAATGGACTGAAGTAGTCATACGCGACATTACTAAAAGAATTCACAATATTTCCAAGTAACCACTAACTGCAGTTGTTGCCAATGCTTGTTTGCAATTTGAATGAAAAACAGTGATTTATTATTTGCTTAATAATGTATATCTCTAGAAACCTCTGGAGGATGTTGTTTGTTTTGGTGTCTACAAAGTCATAACAATAAGAGCTATTTTTAAATTGGTGTCAGATTTTCTTTGTGTCATTTTTCTTGCGTGTTGAACTATTTTGGTACTTCGAAATCAACCTTTTCTATAATATGACCTACTTATGTTCAATTAAAATCAGCACAAGCTACTAATATTGTTTCTGTTATAATAGTTATGGCAACAGACAAGAGTACATTAGTGACCACCATACAGAAGATTCCCATCAGGTATCACCTCAGTTCATCAGGCCCATTTGACAGCAGTAAAAAAAGGGTTTGCCAATATGAAATGCCTTCATGAGTAAATTATATAACAGCCATCAATGCAATGCCCGTTGCACCAATATAATAATAACAACAACAATAATAATAATAGTAATTCTCCTCCCCTTTTCCACGTGATTAATCAATCAATTATAAGCTTTAAATATATTATGGAAAACAGGCCCGGCTGCACATAGGAGAGCTACTTATAGGTACCTGTAGAGCTTCCATAAGCTCACAAGTTATTTGTTAGGGAAGCCTGTTCTAAATGCTTTGCACTTGTTCCTTTGACAAAGTCTGACTGCTCGAAGCCACAGCTACACAAGGTTGAGCTAAGGTTTTGCAAACGAGCCTGAATTGACCCAAGGCAGGATTCTGAATTTGTTACAATTTGAGGTCACACAACTACAGCAAAAACTTTGTAAACTCTTTGTGAACTCCCATCAAAACCGATGGCGGCCATCCACCAAACCTTTTGTACCTTCAAAGTTACAGCTGTTGCAGTGGTTCCTTTCAGTGCAAAGAGATGGCCGCTGGGCCAGTGGTCATCTCTAAATATTGTGGATGGTTATTAATATTAAGGTGGTGTTAGTAAAATCCTTCACCACCCTGATGTACTGTACTCCATCTGAGAAACCCTAAGTGAGGCCCCAAGTGTTTGTTCAACTTCTATTAGCTATTGTAATAAGGACTAGCAATTTTTCTTCTGTCTTACTGGGATCCAATACAGGTCACAGTATTTTAAGAATGCTACAGACTAAAGTGGGAATTTGGGAACTTGTTTTTAGAGTTGCTATGCCTGACAAGCTTTTGAGAAAATAAATACAATTTACTGATAAAGACAATTTCTGTGGGGCAGATTTATAAATGTTACATTGAAACTTCATACAAAACGTGGGCATATTTATGACTCAGGTTGATTTTAATTTAAACACTGTTGACTTTTCAACATAAAAGTGATTCCTTTTTAAATACACAATATCCTCTTCATGACAAACTAAAATAACCTCTCCCTAATAAAACTATGACTTACTGATCCAGCAAAATTCAAGGTGAATAAATAACGATTATTTCAGGGAAAACTGGAGAAGTGCAGCAGTGGCTACAAATAATTGATGACGGTAACCTATAATGTAATTATAATTTATAATATGAGGTCTTCTGAGCAGAGTAAGAAATCTCCATCCCACTCCATGCTGATAAAGTTAAACTTAAATAGACATTGTATGACAAGAATATTAGAAAGTGTCATAAGTAACTAAGAAAGCTCCTTGGGAGTTTGCAGAAGAAGGAGGCAACTGCAAGCGAGCTTCCTAGGATATAAAAAAGAACAGTTCTTGAAAAACATAATTAAATATATAAATAAATTATTAGTCAGAAGGACACTATGTTGAAGGAGATAAAAGCACAAAAACAATGACATTTTTTTGAAATTCCAGAGAGTGGCATGCAGTGGGGACCACTATTAACCGTAGATGGCGGGGCAGGAGTGGGGAGGGGGAAGGGTGGTTGTAAATTAAAATAATAACAACAAAAAACACTTACCTTCAGGCCGGCCAACCGGCCAGCTGCTACCTCTCGGTCTGCTACTGTCTCCTCTCGCTCCTCTGAAGCAGTAGGCACCCAGGCTCCTGACTTCCCTAGCCAATCACAACACTGCAGTGCAGCGTTGCGATTGGTCTGAGCACCATGGATTAGCGCTCAAATGGGGAATGGGGGCCTGGGCATGTACTGCACCCAGGCTGTAATGCAGCCTGGAAGCAGAACATGCAAAATGTGCATGACTGTTATGGTCGGTCCGAGAGGGCCGGCCAAACAAGTATGCACACTTTAGTATGGAGCAACCACGCCTCCTCCTGGCCCCTGCTCTGGCAGTCTAGTCCCGCAACGGGAAACGCAAAACTAAAATGATAATAACTGTGGTTATTATCATTTTAGTTTTCTTTTAACTACTGTTGGCAGAGCAGTGGGGCGACACTCCTCCGCCATAGCGGAGGAGCCGCCACTTATGGCCTGGCAGCAACTGTCTGCAGCACATCTGGCCCAAACCCCTTGGTTCTCAATCCTCACTACCACATATTATGTGCAGCAGCTACAGTCCTCAAAAGTGCAGACATTTTTAGCCTAATTCACAGTATTAGATACAGCTTGCATTCTATCTTTTTTCGACCACCATGCCACCTCATACAGTAATTAGTATATGCGCATCAGCTTTGGCCCTGCTTCAGAATTAAAAGTCCAGCCTGAACTGCCAGTTCAGGCCCATTCTGAGCAAAAACACAAGCAACTCCAGATCAGTTTCAGCTTATTAGGACCTCATCAGCACGTTGTAGCTTGAGGCCTTTAGGTTGGTGAGTAAGGGGACCCACATCTAGGCATGCCTGTTTCACTGAGGAAAATAAAAAAGTAATGGGTGGACTGCTTGAATTAATCTCAGCCACTGGTAATGACTCTGGACCACAATTCAGTTCATCATTGGTTTTCCCACGATGCCTCCTCAAAAAGTATCTAGTCACTAGTCATATGCAAACTTGTTACTACAGCATTAAGAACGGCCCATCCCGGACTCTCAGGGGGTCATTTGCAGCCCTAGGTGGGGTTTGGTGTAGCCAGTTGTGTGTAGCTTAAGTCCTATGGCACAAAGGGCAAGGGACTCATATTTTAGTATACCAAAAACAAAGAACTGGAATGCAGCCCAAACGATTACCACTGGCTGAGATTAATCTGAGCGTTACTTCCATCACCTTGTTGTTTGTTGCATTTGATGCAAGTGGGAGGGGTATGCTCAGAAATGAGTTCAGTGCTGACTTCACCATAGGACTCAAGCTGCACCCTATTGAAGAGGCCCAACCCGGTCAAAATAGGTCTGTTGATGCTTAAGGGGCGGTTCTCGTCTTGCAGTACATGGTGGGCTGTTCCCATGACCAGGATCAGTACTGATTTGCATGAGATGGACCTCGCTTTAGAGTAGAATGGTGGGGCAAACATAATGTAATGCAACCACACGTCATTGTTAGTGGCTCAGATTAATTCAAGCATTTCATCCATCATCTTGGCACTTGATGCAATTTTAATAATACTGACCATTCCAACAATGGGCTTATCTCAGTGACTACTAACCTCATTCAAATCTGCAAGTCCCAACTTTTTGGTCCTGATTTTTAAGCTATATTTCCTAGTACTATCACCAGATTAGGAAATGCCTGTCTTTTAGAAATCTGAATTAGATCATATATAGCAAAGACTTAAAATTTTAAC
The DNA here is from genome assembly GCF_964261635.1 of Lissotriton helveticus. Lineage (NCBI taxonomy): Eukaryota > Metazoa > Chordata > Amphibia > Caudata > Salamandridae > Lissotriton > Lissotriton helveticus. The sequence goes on from NC_136069.1 coordinate 1,295,489,833, forward strand.
GTTTCAAGGCAGTGTGGAATCTACTATCTTATTTAACATCTATTTACTTCCCCATCTTTGGGAACCCAAAATTTGAATGGTTTACAGTGTTCATATCTGTCTGAATGTGACCAAAATAATTTGGGGTGCAGAGAGCCGTATATCCATTAGTAGGATATGCATGACAGTATGAACTCAATACCCCTTTGAGGAAAGTCCAAGTCCATGATAGATAGTGTCACTTTTATGGATATTAGTTTGAGATCATGGTCAGTATAAGGAATTGTATGTATGTATGTATGTATGTATTGGTATACTTTTATAGCGCGTGTCTGTCACCCAACGGGTATATATCATGGGATCTTTTGAGCAAAGCAAAGGGGATTTCTTGATGTATTGACTAATGGACAGCAGTGATTAAATGTGCTTTGGATATGCACACAAATATAGTTCCTCCAAGTCCAGCATGCCATGCTTGCTTCTGTTTTAAAACCGCCAGAGCCCCAGCCTATTGACAGCTTTAAGGCTTCTGCTTGGCAGCGGCTTCTGAGTAAGGGCAACTTCTCCCATAGAACTGATGAGACTAAAACTAGACCTTAAATCTAATTGGTCTATATCACAGATATACATTCTAATGTGTTATTTCTCTCTCATTAGATCACTGCTTAAACACTCTACTGCTCTGGATATTGTTTGACCTACTTATGATAAGGAATAGTCAAACAATGTCACAATGGTGCAGTATATGGATTTAACCACTCAATCAAAAAACAATTATGAATGTCCAGCAGCCACAACTATCATGTTTCAGGCTGAAGTGAAGAGTCCTATACAGTTTTATTCACACAATGTAAGGTTTTCTTACCTTATAAAACCCTATTGTTATTATTGTTCTTACTTGTTGAAGAATGGGCACATCAGATGGTACAAAGGGATGAATTGTACTAGAGAATTGAAAAGTTACATGAGAATCAGATTTGGTCATCAAAAACAACTTGAGACCATTAGGGTTGTCACAGCATTACAATAATAGAAACTGTCCATTGAGCCAGGAATCAATCGACCTATTAAGTCATATTATGTTTCAATACAGAACAGTTTTCATGTATGTATAAATATTTTGAAATCTTCCATGTGAACCAGATTTTTCTGTGGCCATCTGTAAAGAATATACATGATTGTGAGCAAGGAATGATAGAATATTTATTAAGATAATTAATTTTCTAGAGGTGCACATTGATAATTATTTTAGATATATGGGTTTAAACTCAACATATAATGTAAAACAAAAGTATAATGTAAAAAAAACATTAAGTATATTGATTTCCCTTTGTGGTGTTTTTCAGTAAAGTTGTTGACTCTCAAAGAGGCAAAAGGGTGTCAATATCTCTACAAACAATATAGAAAACCTTCACCACAAATGAAAGAGATAGTGGTTGTTGGTGTATGCTTGCAGTAGCTACAACTTGTGTAGTTATAATGGTGAAAGCACAATAAAGAAGGGTTGCAGTATTTCTACAGCTTACCCCCAAATAACCCTGCTTGAATTCAGAAGTCAATGAGCAATACAGATGTATTTTAATTTTTTTTTATCTTGTCACACCTGCTGTGCCTTCAGAGACAGGGGTCAAATGTCAGGCTATGCTTTCTGACACATTTCTGCTTATTGGTTTAACATAGAAATTGGTGGTTACTTTTCTTTCTCTGACTGCAAAGGCAAAGGATTTTGGAAAGTCAGTCTTAAGGTGCTGGAGTTGCTAACTGCTTTTTTTTGTCAACTATCTGCCAACCTGGCTAGGCTACAGGGAGTATGAAAGGAAAGGCTGTGGAATGTCAGCTTTTTGTAACACACAAAAACATTTAAATACTTGTAAAATAACTGCACAAATAATTCAAAATATAACAGCAATTAGAAAAACACACATGAAGCAAACTTTTTGTAATTCTGAAGAGTGATGGCAACAAAGATTGTGAAAGGAGCTAAACAAATCCAGGCACTTTACTTGTGTTGGGATGGAAAAGTCCTCTGCATGGTGAAGACGTGTGTACCCCTGAGCTGAGTGCCCAACTGTATCAATGTCTGGATCCCTGATGCAGATTTTTTGTCATAGGCGAACACGGATCATGGGTGTGTACCATGACATAGGCCTGTTTCATGGATTGCAGTCTTGTTGAACCGGCTGAACATTAGTTCCGCTGCTGTGTATTTAACTCACCATTGGCTCACATAAGGTTGATGTAGAAGTTTGTGTGTAGTGAAAGCATGGGCTGAGTGCATGTGAGTTAGCAATGAACACAATATACAGAGAGGGCAGTGTGGAACAGTGTGCACATGGTAAATCTGTGTGTGCTCACAGAGGGTGTTGAGGTGATACACTCGGTGCAGTACAGCGAGACTGTAGTACTGAACAGGGTGCAGAGACTGAGTATGTGTACTGCATGTGGAAATACTGGTGATAGCATAGTACATGGGCACCATAATACTAGACAATGGAGTGTGCTGTGAATGTATGCTGAGTGCAGAAATGCCTGAACTGGTACATTACAAGGAGGACCTTGGTTTCTATTTTGGGAAGCCCTGGCCTGCCTGGTGGAAACATGAGGAGTAGAAGAATCACCCCCAAAACAGACTTGTATATTGCTGCATTCCTGTATGCTGGGTGGGAGGCCGGCTCTCCCAGTGCTTTTCCAAGGGCTCTCTGATTCAGTGGCAGATCACAAGGGAGGGGTCTGGACACATCTCAGTTAGAGGGCGATGAGGTTGATAAGCGACTTATAAAGGGTAGGGCTGAAGGTCCAAGATTAATCTTTGATGCACAGATCACTGTGGCTGACATCCAGATGTGAACTCTGTTCACTCCCATGAACCATGTTGTGGGTTAATCAGCTTTGGATTCCTGCCTGCTGTGGCAGACATCTTTGAGAAGAAAGGGTGAAGGGGAGAGATGTCCATATCAAAGAAGCAGAACCCCAACATAAAACTTCAAAGATCCAGACCCTAAATCAAATTTTTTGTCCAGAAAAGAACTATTAAGTAGGGAAGTCTGAGACCGTGCTGCATGAGGAGGGAATGCTCTGAAAGACTTCTGCCTGTGACCAGGACTAGAGGCATAGCCTGCTAGTCTTCCTGCTGGTTGAGGAGACATTACTTAGGGAGACCAATATCATCTGCCCTGGAGTTTGGAGCACCAGTACCTGCTTGCTCGCCAAGACCGGTGCACCCGTGATGGAGAGGAGCATGTTGGAGGGGACAAGAACCAGAGAGAAGCCCTTACAATGGGGGGGGGGGGGCTCCTGTGAGAGCTGTGAGGAGTTGTGCCGCAAGAATTGGGCCATTGCCTGTGTGCCGGATTGAGAAGAGTGGCAACCCTATATGCCAGGAGCAGCCACCATGCATCAATGACTGTGCTGCATTGATTGGGTCATTGTCCATGTGCTGCATTGTACAGGTTGGCGACTCCATGTACCAGGAGGGGCAGCCATGCACAAAGGATTGTGCTGCATTGATTGGGCTGTTACCTGTGTGCAGCATTGAGGAAGTTAGCAACCCCGTAAGCCAGGAGGGGACACCGTGTGTCAAGAACTGTATTGCATCAATAGGGTCGTCACCTATGTGTGAGAAGCTGCCGCAACCCAGTCTGCTAGGAGAGGCCGCAGAACAGGCAACCTGAAGCCAGCGTGACAGGACAGTGAGGTTCGCTGAAGTGACCCCATATGCCAGGAGGAGGGGCCTCTTGGACCCAAGGAGACCATAGAGTAGGGGTAAAGGGAATATTAATTCTATTTAGCGTAAATTACAGAAATGTTGCAAAATTTACCAACAAATAAAAAAGGTAGAAGATATTAGGACACAAATATATGACAGACTAAGTCCATTGAAACAACATGGATTTGAGACTACAGTAAAGTTGTCAAACATGACGTTTAAGGAAGATCATAGATTAGATGGAAGGAGGGGGTTGAATTAAACTGGTTAAAAATCAATCAATGGAATAGCAGAGAATAATACTTGAAAATTGGCAATATGTGGAAGAGACCAGGATTTAAATACATGGTGGGCGAAATGTATTGTAATAACATGGATTCAAGACAAAGGGTAAAGGCTGTCCGATATGAAGCTTTTTGATCATATGGTGCTCATAATTCCCAAGGGGACCATATAGACGAGTTAACGAAAATAACACATTCACCATATATTAATATCATATGGGTAAAAATACGGGCAAATGTACGATGGTTGAATATTGTAATAAGGTGAAATACACATAAGAATGAAACAATAGGAGAAGGGGAATAGGAAATGCATACATGGAAGGTGTGATGTATTGTAATATCATGTACTTAAGGTACAGAAAAAGGCTGTCCAAGATGGCGCCCACCCCAAAGAATGTAACCGCAGAGATACAAGACCATTAGTGTCTCCCCAGGTGTAGGCTATCATCAGAGAGAGGGGGTATTTAAATGGCTGGGCACACAGCAACAGGAGCAATTTGAAGGAGAGGCGGGAACCCACGTTCCCGGATACAAGAACAGATTGATTGTAGCGAGGTGGGAGATAAGTTGTGGGAGGTCGAGGTGAGGAATAAGACAGGTATAATTATGGTATAAGCAATGTTGACCATGCGTTAAGCAGTTGTTACCTATTAGTGTATACCGCCTAGGAGAAATGAGCTTGAGGGAAGGAAAGACTAACAGGAATGGCAGAGCGAACTCGTATGTTTGGAAGGATGGTTATTGTTTCGCATGTTAAAAACAATGTTTGATGGGATCGGAAGGGGAATGGAGAAATGGTTAAATAACAGAACAGATAAAGAAATTGGTGTTCTGTCACAAGAGTGCAACCAATAAAGAGATTGTGTGAGAATTTAAGATTTAAAAGGGAAAGTAAGTTTTTAGTGGACTAGACATGTATGAAATACAAGTAATAATATGATTGCTGTACTAAGAAAAGAAAAGCTACATGAAAATGGAAGGTAACAATAATGAATACAATAAAATAAATGGGAAATTATGTGAGAATTCGAACAGGTAGGTTGTCAGTTCTAACCTACAAATTAAGAAAATTAAAGGCAAATGAAGGAATTGATTAAGAATAAGTATCTGATGTATATGGCTTATTGACAGTGATTCTAACAAATTAAAAGTGATGAAATCAGAAGGAATAATAACATGGAAACAAAACATAGTGTAAATGTAAGTAATGCATGGGTCCTCCTAAATATACTTTTTTTCACGAACATGTATGATTGGATGGGAAAAAATATAAGGAAGGATATGAAATAGGCACTGTGTAGTTGTAATCACTTGAAGCACAATGAATACCTCTCTGTAGGATTTGCGTGATTAGGATGTAATTACACTTTAGTGTATGTATTGAATAAACTTTGGGCAATTTCTAATCGGGTTTACAGTAAGGTGACTTGGGCACATTCCTGAGGTATAAACAGTTTTTTTCATTTAAAAATACAAAACATTTCTAATATAAAATTGGAATTAGTTTTAACAAACAAAAAATAACAAAAAATGGGAAGAGAATTTTTCTCTTTGCTAAGTACTGTTTATGTATATATGTCATTATTTTAGGCCCTGATGAAGTCCCTATAAGGGATGAAACGTGTTGGCTGGGTCTGCCAAAAGAGATCATTGGAAACTGATTAACAATAAAGATTTTGTATGGAAAAAGCACCATCATTTAGAGATTGATTACCAATAAAAAGAAAGATTTTACACATGAATATTTGGATCTAAAAGGTGATTACAGCTATAAGCAATAGAAGACCAGATATTCGATGAGAACAAGAAGAAAAACTGTTGCACTCCTATTAAAACACATTTAGGTTCTATATTGAGTTTTGTGGGCAGTTAGAACTCTAGGAGTGGGCACAGTATATTGGGAATCTTTTTGGGAGTTTGACCTGTGCAGTGTTAAGATCACTACTGCTATTGTAGGAAATTGAGGTCACTCGAAGCACTGATGCCCGGGTCATAGCCCATGACCCATATTGCTGCTACAACCAAGACGAGGGAGGCTTTGTATACGACCATTGAAGCGCCGCCAGAGCAAGGAGACTGCCCCTAATCCTTGAGCAAGGAAGATCAATACTTACAGCGTGTGGGTGGAGTCAGAGCAACTCCGATCATTAGGATGCTGGTAAGTGAGGCTCAGGGGAGAGATCCGGTGCCTGCCAGGAGCTGCACACGTGAGCATTCGGCGCCTGCCTGCGCAGGTATAGCCTAACTTTGCTGATCTGGGCCAGGACCACACTGGAGTGCTGCCAGAGTTTGTACCGCCGGAGCGGGTAAGTAGAGAACTTGGGCTACCAGGTCCCCGGAGACATTCCATCTTTGGTTCTTGCAACCCTACTTGCTCTAAGTGACTACGCTTTATTGACTGGGTCCAAGAGGGGGAAACCGTATGAACAGGGCATAAACGGTTAAATTCCCTGCATGTTGCTGCATGTGAGTGAGACATAAGAGCATACCAGTTACGTGGGGCCATAGTAGCCAGGGTGTGGCCTGACAACTAAGAAGGTGCATACTTCTAGTGAGACTGTGTTATGCTTATTGAATGTTGTTTACATTTGCATGTGCAGAATTAGAATAAAAATACTTTTTTATTCAAAATAAGTATTTGACAGGACAGTGATCTATTGTGTACACTGCATGCACATTAAATTATGAGTCATGTTCTCTGAAATATATCTACACTTCCCTCTGGGGGAGCCTTGACTGCTTGTGCTATGTTACCAATTGAGAGTCAGGTGCAGAAGGAGGCGCATGACCAGATTGAGTGGGGTCCACAGTAGGATGGGCTCGGGACACCGGGAGTAAACGGTCACAACCACCTAGGTTGTGCCCAGTAACTCCTGCTTGCCCCGTTGCCCCGGAAGACGGTTCTGACAATTTGGTGATATGCAATCGGTACATATTTGCTGCAAAACGTTTTCCACACATTATTGTTTGGGCACTGAACAATTATTTTGTACATTTGCACGGCATGCAAATTTTGTGGCCGTTTCAATGGAAAATGTGCTGTCTGTAAATGATGGTGCACAACCACACCATGCTTTAGGGATATATTTCTAATGGTGTGCTAAAAAATGCACCACTGACTACACCGTTAACCAATCGTAGAAGTGACTCATTATTTGCTCTAATTGTTCTTTGTGGGACACTTGCATTTTTAAGTGAAGCATTCGAGACCTCTTGTATATAATTTTGTATATACTTATATATTAGTATCTACTTATATGTGTATGTACTTTGTGGGCTCTGGAGATCATCCCTAGGACTTGTCTGCTTCCGCTTAGAGACTTTTGTGTCTGTTCAACTGCCTTTATTTAACTGTCTTAATAAAAATGGACCAGTAGAGGTCAGTAAAACATCAGAATTGCTTTCTGCTGATGGATTTTCTTTTTTTATTTTTTTCTGGCAACTGCCTCTATTTAACTTTCTTGATATAAAACGACCAGCAGAGGTCAGTAAAATACTGACCTCTGCTGACTTTGGCCGTAGACAATAATATTTTTTTCAAGTCTTGTATTTTCAGTGATATGACCACCGAAGGCCCTGATTTTTCATATTTAAAAGCAGAGCTTTGGGCTATACCATTTCCAGCTGAAAGGTAATATTTCTCTCCATGTGTTCCCCATACCTGGCGTGCCACGCAGTTTGTTGCTAGCTTTCCACCATGTTAAAGAAGAATTGATGTTTCAGCACCCAGGCTAATGTGCTGCATAGCTAAATACATATAAGGTCCGAAAGGCGAGACCAATTGCATTGCAAATGCTTGTTTATAATCCCTAGACTTTAGTGATGTAGCATTGACGTCAGCACCCCCACTCTGAAAATTGTTCCAGCACCTCACAAACAGTGTTCGTCTCTTTATACGATGTGTTAATGACAGTAGAGGTGCGGTTGGCAGTGGAATTCACACTTCAATTATAAAATAGCTGAGCCGAAAGCCCAAATATTTTCTAAGCTGCCATGCAAAGAGACTGTTTACCAACCAAGGAAGAACATTAACAAATTAAACATGTTTTTCAGTTACTGGCTTATTTTCCTACAATTATTTACAACCCTATTTAGTATTCCTTGAATTAACTCCCAGTGTTGTCCTCACTCGAATGACTGATGGATTATCTAACCAGTTCTTTCTAGGGACTTTCTCAGATTTCCATCGCAACTGATTTATTTGGTCAATAAATCCAACAAGGACGTCAATGACTGACTTAAAAGGCTACATTGAATTGTCATTTTTAGATATGTGACGTTGTTCCGGCCTCTAACTGTTATTTCAATCAAACGACTTTGTTTGTTTATTGATAATTGGCTTCCAGTACAAACTGGTTGGTCGCAGGAAAACATGTTGTTTTATAGGCTCCGTGGCATTGGGGACGACAAACATCAAACCGCAGCTTGGAAAAATGGCTTCATAATCAGTGCTGAGAGATATTTTTGTTTGAGAAAGATTTAACTTTCCTTTCAAGTGCTTCCTCCGTGATGTTGGTTCAATGTGGCCCCTCTCCCACCCAGAAGAGAGAGAGAGAGAGAGAGAGAGAGATAGAGAGAGTGAGAGAGAGCCATAAACTTATAGAGAAAACATAGTAAGGCTGAAAACACTCCTCCTTGTAAAGTTAAGCGGCATCCAGTGTGAGAACGTGACTCGAAAGTCTTCAAAGAACAGGACCATTACAACGACACTGCCCTTGGATATCTGAGCCAAAATACATACAGCAAACAAAAGAAAGATTATCATTAAAGTCTTAACTTTCTATACGAGCCACTCTCTAAAAACCGGAGAAAAATACAAGAAGCTTTCAAAGCAATGCCGGGCAATAAACAAAAATGCATTCAAAGGCAGAAAAAACAACCTTTATTGTGCAAACCGACGTTTCAGAGCTACCATACCCGCACCAGGAAGTGTCCTGTTGAGAGACGCTTGAAAGTTAAGACTTTAAAGCCTCTTATTCTTTTGCTGACGTCTGTCAGCTTCTTCTTGCCGGTCTCTGCTTGTAGTGTTGATGCTTGCCAAAGTCGGTTTAAATGGGAGATATTAGTCTGGGCTTTCAGGCTGGAGACAGCACTCCATTGCTTTGCTGAGCACTATGTAGACGACAAAGAGATCTTGTTATGAATCAGACCCACCAATGGCAGGCAGCGAATAGCTTCATGGAGTCCTTCACGATTGGAGTGGGCCTGGACGACTGGGTAAGCTACCAGAATCCATCATGTAGGGTCCAATTCATAAAGCTGTGTGTGCACCTAAGACCAACTCTGGCACTCAAATAACTACACTTACATGGTGAAACCCTCAAACCCCAATGTTTTGCTGTCTTTTGGCTTGGTTCGAGCTAATGCCACATACACACATATACATACATAAGTGCATGATCCGCAGAACTGGGAATAATAATAATTATTATTATACCAATTTATAAAGGGCATGGCTACCCAAAGGGGTTTCCCATTACTAGGTAATAGACAATGGAGTGAGAAAATGGATATAAGAGCCACATCTTCAAGAGCTTCTTGAACATACCAATAGATTTGCTAGATCTAATTAAGGTGGACAATGAATTCCACAGTTCAAGGCCCAGATAGGAGAAGGACCGACCACCTAGTCTAGCCTTACCAAACCTAAGAACCATTGTAAGGTTCAGATTACTAGAAGGAAGAAGCCGACTGGGACAATAGTGTGTTACCAGTGCTCTAAGAGAGAGTGTAGTAAAATTCGCCAACGCTTTACACACATAACATAGTGCTTTAAATTAGACATGCTTGCTACTCAGGGGTCAATGAAGGCATTGAAGAAGATTAGAGGATGAAGAGTGCTTAGGAGGATGAAAAAGCACCTGGGCAGCCGCATTCTGAACTACTTGTAGTCGTTTGAGTGCAGACTTCGATGCACCCAGATAGAGAATGTTACCATAATTGAGCCTAGAAATAATCAATGGCTGTATCACCATCTTTTTGGCAGAAACAGGAAGAAGCCAAAGAATTGTCCTTAGCCACCTCAGGAGGCCAAAATAAGCAGAGACTATCATAGTGATTTGTTGGTACATTGTAAGCCTGTCACCTAGCCAAAAGCCGAAGTTCTTGACTACCCGAGCAGGGATTCGTACGGTGCCCAGATCATCAGGCCAACAAAGAAGACCCCAAAGTTTATGTTGATTTGCAACCAATAAGATTTCAGACGTATTCTCATTTAACTTAAGAGAATTACTGTTTATCCATGTCACCATCTTGGTGAAGTAGGAGTGTAAAGTAGCAGAACTTCGATCTTCATTGGGAAAAAGAGATACAATAATCTGGGTATCATCTGCATAAGAAAACAATGTAAAACCAAATCTAGAATTACTCTCTATGTCATTAACATTTTCCCTCAAAACGATTCCAGAGGTGAACATTGATGTTAAACAGGGTCGAACACAGAGCTAAGCACTGCGGCACCCCAGAAAATTTGAAAGCCACGCTAAGATCTAACAGAATCAAAGCAGCCGCACTTCCCTTATCGAGCTAAACTGTTCAGTGAATGATGGAGCTTTTCCCGCATAAATCTTTTTGCTTAAAGTGAAATGAGTGGCTCCCTTCCGATCAAACTTCTGGGTGAACAAATTTGCTTCCCTGGTCCAGAAAATGTTGAACGCCCACAAACTTGTATGCTTGTAGGTGTCCATGAGACATTTGCAGGTAGTTTTCGCCCGATTGCACTTGTACATCAACTCTGTTAAGGGAAGAAGTAAATATGCTTTTGAGGTGGAAAAAACGCTCAAACTCTTGGGGTGGTTAGGCAAGGGGTTCTCCAGAGGGAAAATATTCCCCTAGTTGAAAAAATAAAGAAAAAACGTTTCTCAAGTATAAATGCCCATGGTCTTATGAGTCAGATACGAACATCTATTACACATCACACATCAGTATGCGCAAAGATGATGCATTTGAGTACCAATGTTTATGTACCTCTTTGTGTTGGTGTATGTAGAACTTAGGGAAAACATCCAAAAAGTGAGTAAATGAAAGTCATTACAATTTGTTCACTTTTAAATCTTTCTCTGCTAGGGAAAACAACTGTCTAAAATCAGCCTGAGTGATTAAACATCAAGAGAAAGACAAATATACTAAGATCCACCAACTATAATACTAATGTAGTATCCGGTGTGTCCTCATTCCTTGTATGTCTGAGCTGCTGTCTGGAATGCTGAGTACAACTGGTGTCAGGGCCAGACAGGCCATAGCAGGCATCAGACGTTTCTCCGGTGGGCCACCAGGGTTGGGGCTGGTTTTGGATCCCTAGGCGGGCATTTTTGTTACCGGGGGCTGGTTTTATCAGCCGCCTGTAAAAAAAGCAGTGCCTTTTTCCACGTGCACCTCCCCCCATCCTCCCCCCCCCCCCCCCCCGACTCAATTGCCAGGGCCGGTTTGCATTCCCAGCCAGGTCCTGATTGGTGTAATAAAATTTGTGTATGTGGTGTAGAGTGGAAGCTAGGAGATAGTAACAGTTTGAGGGAGGATGGAGTCCTGACAGGACCTACCTGCTGTTGCTCTAACCTAAGTGACTAACATGAAAAAAAGAATGTACCTCTTATTTGAATGGCTCCAGAATCTTGTATGACGACCCTGCCTTCTGCGTTCAACATTTTGGTGAAAAGTTTTAAGGACCTGTGTAAAAATGCAGTGAGACTGATGGCATTTGGGAGCCTCAAAGCAATATCTAATATAAATGAACAGCGTTCTGTTCTTACAAAGGCACACATTTCACCCTTGACAGCCGGGACCAAATCAAGAGCCCTTCTCTCTTGGAAAAGGACAATCCTCTGAGCTTCTAATTGATTGCAAACAAATCCTAACACTATTGTGATAGAATGTGCAACTTCTTCTAAGACCCTTGCTACGATTTGAATTTCTTGTATCAATAGCCCAATCCCATACACAGAGAACAAAATAGCAAAGAAGCAGGCAATTTTAGATAGGCAGTGTTTTCTGGTGCAGGCACCTGGCAGGAGCATGTTACACATCCAGGATAGCAGGAATCCGACCATACTTTCAGAAGCTTAACATAGACTCATTTATCTCAAAGGAAGTACGTGGCTGCTCTCGAGCGGGGTAGAGGGAAAAAAACTCTCCTGAGGGAAGTTCAAAATGATAAGGACTAAGTTGGGAAAACCACAAGAAACAAATTGTAAATACTGTTACCCACATAGAGGCTGCTGTTTCGAGTCTCACAAGCCGTTCACCGAGAAGTGCTAACAAAGTGATTTGAAGGGACATGGTGTCTTGGTTAGAGAAATGGAGATCACTACTTTTAAAGGGGAAGTGATTAAAAACATTTCCACATTCTTTGAAGTATTTCCCATCAAGGATAAATCAAGACATATTTGATTTTCATCAAAGGGAATGTGAGTGATTGGCATTCCCCCACAAGCATCTGTGGGCATGTGGTCACAAATACAGCATGAGGAAAGATTGAGTTTCTGTCAAAATTGTTTTAGAAAGTGCAAAAATATTTTCTCGAGGTTTGGAGATCATTGATCTTGAGAATATGTGGCAGGGCGGGAAGTTGCCAATTTCTGGGCATCAGTCACCTTGTTCCTGTAAGCAAAGCCAGACAGTGAGCTAGACAACAGGGCTATTAGCAAACAAGCTCAGCCACATCCATCAAGGAATCAAGTAACTAGGACAGTTTCTATTATCTAGGCTCTAGGTGATATCTGTATGAAGGAGGAGGGCAAGGGCAAGGTTGAGGAAAAATGGCAGCAAAAGCTGCTTCTTAAGCTCACGACGTACAGTTGTTTGTAGGAGCAAGAACTGGAGGCAAAGTAGAGACTTGGATTGTGGATCCAGAGGCACCTACAGGGTTGGAGCTTTTCGGTTATGTGATTCTCTTTAATGCAACCAGACAGGTTTTCTGCAGCACTTCAGAGCAGGCTTTCAGTGAGGAGGACTTGAAAAGGACAATGCCAAGGAAGATGAAGGGCAGGTTTCTGTTGGTGGATTTGCATGTGGACCTAATCCCCTCATTACAGACTGCCGCAAACTTCAATGACAAGCAAGGTAAGGTAACTCTGACCTGAGATTTCTAATACTGTAGTACAATATCATTGTTTAGGTGCAAGTTAAGGGAAGTTGGGAGCACAGGGGGACTTAATGGAAGCACCATGGGTCATCCCATAATGCGTTCATATGCACTTAGCTTATTTCCTTGCCCAGTGATTGCTCTGATTGACCAGAATGCCAAGGGAAAGCCATTGGACCTGTTAACATCTTTGGCTAGGTAGGTGACCTTCATATAGCCCAGGCATGCTTTTGACATTATTATTCCAGGATGTGCCTGTCCCTCAAAGCATTTTTAGGTTGTAGCTGATGCAAGAACCTCTGGAGTAACAGTTCATAAAGGATTGGTACATTCAAGTTGCTGTTCAAAATAGTTGTGCAGCTCTGACCACCCAAATTGACTGTCCTTTGTATCCCCTTTCCCACTGGACCATGTAGGATCAAATTATATGTGCTGCAAATACATGGAAAACCCTCCCCGCCCATCTACGTAAGACCCAGGATCTGCTGACTTTCAGGAGATGCCTCAAGACCTGGCTGTTCGACCAGTAGCTGCCTCCCACCGCTCTCAGCACCTTGAGACCCTCACGCGTGAGTAGCGTGCTCTACAAATGTCTTGATTGATTGATTGAGTCTTGGAGTTTGGTACGTTCAGAACGCAAAGGGGCTTTACTACAAACCCTGTGAGTTGTAGGAACAATAATTCATGAACTTTTATGACACACATAGTCGATCATCTGTACCTCCTCCTCAGTTCTTGAATTCTGCAAGAAACTGAAGACCTGGCTCTTCACGTAGCCCCGGCCGTGGCTTGGCCCATACACCTCCTGATTCAGCGCCAGGATACCCTCCCGGGTGTGTTGTGCAGTATACAAATATTTATAACATCACATAACATAACATCTTGGCTGGTTCATTTCTTCATGTATTGCCTGCCTGAGCTCCATTTACAAAAGAACTTTAGTTCATCAATGTGATTCAGCTAGTGTTTCCACCTGGATTATCACTACTTTAGGGCACTTGGGTGCCTATAGGTCTCTCCTTTTTCTGTAGTACTTTCTCTTCGTGGCATAGACTGAGAATCAAATACTGTGATAGTACCTCTTTTCTTGCATAGTTTTTTAATTTCTCATCAGTAACTTTTTATTCTCTGGTTATCATACCATAAGCTCAAGGGCATGAGCCGGTAACATTTCCTGAGGATTGCAGGTTGCACATGCATTATGTTTTTTCACGACTATGATGACCAATTCAATTAAGATGTATGGATTTGTCTTCAATATTTTTGCCGTCCATGGAGAAGCATGGCTTTATTTTCTTTTGGGCCTCTCAACCGGTGTATAGTGTCTGGTTATATGTCTGAAACCTCCTTTTTGTTGTGGGACAAATGCATAACTTGCTCTGTGTCAGTCTTATACGCTGTAAATTGTTCTTCATTTCCAGACCTGCTTATTTATTTATTTATTTAATTAGGTCTCCTTTACAGTCTCAGCGATCCAGAGTAGACCCTGTAGTACGATGAATTTTCAGAGAAGTAAGCATTATCAGCACAGTGGCAGTCCTCAGAGACATTTGTTAATCCCTGCTCACACCTTTGGCAGTGCACAGGCCCATTTGCTTCCCATCTGAGCGACTCTGTCAGTCCAGACATTAAATTGTTCTTTGTATTTCAGGATAGTCTTGGCTCATATAATAACTATATTACTATATAATAATTATATTTTTGTAGTTGAAGCAGAAACCGAAGGTTGTTATCAGCATCAGCCCCTCATATGAAATGGTATGAGAAAGGCTATATATTCAGCACTTTGGCTTAAAGTTTGCCTTTTAAAAAAAAAAAAAAAAAGGTTGTTAGTATTAGAAAGTAACACAGGAACCAACGGTGGTTCAGTCAATAGTCTACTAAAGGTAAATGTATATGTAATTTGTACTTGTAAAGCGCACTAATACCCCAACTGGGGTGTCCTGGCACTGTAACGCATACCGCTGTGGAACCCTTCCTGGCTTTTCCCTGTGAAATGTCCACACTAGGGTACCTCCAAGGTGAAGCCAGGCATCCCAGCGCTGTTGTGGCCATTGTGGAGATTAAGCAAGCTATTGCCCAGAGTTGTAGAGTGGGACCCATGATTAGAATAGGCACCGAGGCGAGAATTATCAGGTCGAAAGGAAATTGAGCCCAAGACCTGCCGAGGCGGAAATTGAACCCTGGTCCCGGGCCAGACCTCTGCATCAGGGTCTGCTGCTCTAACCATTGAGCCACACTTCTCCACCAAAGGTAAGGTCCACTTGGCTATATCAGTCACATTGCCTGTGTACCAAACAAGGTATTAAACGGCTCCAGCTTCCTCTTCTAGTTCTCTAAATCTTCCCCAGGTGTTCATATCAACGTATCCCAGAAAGTAAGGTCATCAAACCTAGCACCATATAACATGAATCAGCAATGACTGGAAAAACCACAGGAACAAGATAAGCAAAAGAAAAGCTGTTTTGTTCGTAGATTAAAAGCTAATTGTACAGGCAGAGTGAAAAAATTCCCTTGAACCATGAAACAAATTAACCTTCCCAATGATTGAGGGAACTAGATTGAGAAAATACCCCACTGAGGGACTCCAGTTTTCTACAGGACTGCTTTGCATGCTCTTTGATTATTTTTAAAGGGCTATCTCCATTATTCACTTCTAAACCTTCTCACATCTTTTGTGTGATTGGGAAGGGGTTGTTAATCTTCATTTCAAATCAAGCAATCTTTACATACAATCCTCAAATCCTCTCCAAAAATTCTGGAGGACTCTCATTTGTGGAGATTACATGACTAGGGGCATATATAGAAGGAGCTTTCACCATTGTTGAGTCTTTTTTTATTTTATTGTAGTGGCGGCGCTTTCTTTGCTCTATATTTACAAGGTGATGCATCTAGGCAGATGTGTCACTTTCATCGGCCCGAGTCAGTTTTTCCTTTCGTCCAAATCGGTTGCATTGTGATAGTTTTAATAAGTGCAAGGTAGGAGTTCCCACCTATAATCCCCCATAAAACTGACATAGTGGTATTTATGACATTTTACAAAAGTGACGCATCTTCGGGCTGCTGAGCTTGAAATGTTCCAAAAGTCCTCTGCCTCTAAAACCGAGACATAGGGATGACACATTGGCTGCGGCATAGGTATCTGCCCAGCTGAAGTGACTTGCAAGTTTAATCTGTAATCAAGTCACATATCTTCAACAGGTAGGTGCACACATGAGGTAGGTAACACAGTGAATACCACATCACACACCATCACTGACTTGTATGCACTTTCACAAAGTACTTTCCCATATCATGTCACACATATGTAGGAATAGTGGTACACATAAGTGCACTATATCTGCTTGTATGCGTGACATCCAGGACCAATGTATTAGAGTGCTAGGTGAGTTGTTCACCTTTTCACACTCTATTACATCGGTCCGTACACATGAGGCTACTTGCGTCAGTCAAAAAATGACACATCGCTTCTGATTTATGGCTCATTGCTGTAGTTGTGCCAGTCTTATGACCAACTACAGCAATGCGCCAATTTTAGGCCGGATGCCTTGTGGCATCCTACCCACAGATGAGTCAGAATTTATGAGACATCCTTGGGACCGTGCGCCATGGAGCTCAGTATTGTAAATACGGTGCATCCATGGCGTCATAAAGTTTTTTGATGCAGCCGCAAGAAATTGTAACGCATTGCTGCCTTGGCACAGCGTTGCGTCATTTCTTGTAAGTAAGCCCCCTGGTTTCCAGTTATTTCTGATATTTGAAAGATACTGGTTTTCCTAATATGCAAATATCTCTTAACAAAAATGCTGCATGACCGCCTGTGACCAGATAATCTTCTTAATTGTCTTTTGTTCCCACTTCATACAGCAGAAGGCAAGAACTGGATTAAATAATGTTAAACAATTCAAAGCGCGTTCTTGCTCAGTACCCTTACTATCAAGAATGTGTTTAACATAAAAATGTTTGTGTAAATTTCTGCAACCCACACATACAATCCATGTAACTGAGTGTTCAGACCGTGGTGGAACATTTAGACAGAGATTTCCAAAGGTATTCTGTGTATACAGTTCATCATAGAGCAGAGATAACATTGGCAAGTGGGGGGCTCTTGACACTGGTATTAACACAGTTCTCTGATGAGTAACAGGATTGCTACATGAAGCAGCGCTATTATTAAATGTAACTTTAAGCACACAGGTGTCATGCTGCTCGACTTCCTGAGATGCAGTTTGGATGGTGATTTCATACACACTGGATGATGAAAAGTGCTGCTAATGTGGAAAGTAATAACATATGGATTGGTAGAAGGCACATATACTGAAACACAGGGGTGGGAAGTTTTATTACACAGGTGCATTCTCGTGGAGTTTCTGAAAATTGACCTACCTATAGTTTGCCAAGATTCCCGCTATACTTGGACCTATGCATTTTATCAGTTTTCTCTGCTGAGTGTTAGTTGGCACTGGTAACATGCAAGCATTTCGTATGTCAGCACATACTTGCTTAATTTCTTTCTGGCGAGTAATCAGAAATAGCGTGGTGTCAGTAACTCGAGGGTATTTTGTACTTGGCTGGGCTTCGATTTTCCTAACGAGTGACTTAGCATAAATTAAACTCGTGTACAAAATTCCAGTCGCGACTGCTGCCAAAATAAAATGGCGGGGCATTGCAGGGGCAAATATTTGTTTTTAAAACGCACTTACCTGCTTCTCTTGCTGTCGCTCCATCTGCCAGACGCCTCCGTGCTCCTTTATTCTGGAAGTCCTTGGTTCAGCACAGGCTTCCAGACTCCCCACCCAATCCAGATGCTGCTCTCATGCTGTGATAGCAGTGCCTGGATTGGTCTGAGCAGTCCGGTTAGGGGCTCACAAAGGGACTGGGAGCCTCAGCCGTTTATCCACCCAGCTGTACAATACAGCTGGATGGAGAAATTCTAAGTATGCATGTCTGTTTAGCCGACCTAAGGCGGCTAGTCAAACTGACATGCGCACTTACAAGTGCCCTCCACTCGTCCCAGTCCTTGGCTAGTGTCAAGAGGATTGCCTGGCTCCAGCATCGGCTACCAGTGAAATATAAAACGATAATATAATTGTTTCCTTATTGTTTTATTGTGCATTCTCAGTGGGGCGACGCTCCTCCACCATGGCAGCGCTGGTGCCACTGCAAAATACCAGCTTCAGTATAACTTCACATTTTTTTCAGTTTTTGACAGAAAAACTGACAACTTCGCACCACCCTACCTCACAGTACATCTGTGGGTTAATAACACAAAAACAGTTTTTAACCTTGAATGAAATCTACCCAATCAAGGGGGAATCGCCACTTCCTAGATGCCCCAAATGCCTGGCCAGACTTGCAGAGCGAGAGAGTAATTAGAGAGGTAGAAGCAGAGAGACAGAAATAGAGAAAGATCAGAAAGGGAGAGACAACATAGATTAGATGGTTGGAAGGGGACAGAGAAAGGGTAAAAACAAGAGTATGTATAGTTTGAACATTTTTATCAGGACTGCTTTTGATCATCAATTTGGCCCTTCCCAAGAACACATGACCAATCCCCCATGGTAGGACTGTCTACTCCCAGGACATTAGGGTTGATTGGGAAATGTGTAAAATATGCTGCCAATAATTATGGCATCTGCAGGCTGCATAATTTAAAACTCTGGGGCAGCATGTATGGAGAAAGCAGGCTGACTATGGATGTAAATAACTGGGCCATATCTAGGCCCAGATTCAATTTATTTTATACGGCCTGGATTTCAGCTTACATCTGTTATGTGAAATGCCAAAATTATGTCATATCATGTGCTTGAGAAATTATTATGTATACGTTCTAAAAGAAATAATTTGGAGATGCCTCTGGGGCTACCACCTTCTGCAGCCATTCTTCCAAGTAGCCAACAGGGAACCCCCCTTAATAAGTCTCTGTGAGGGGGTCTATGTGGCATTATAGGCCCGGTGAGGGGGACCGTGCAGCCTACCTCCTCTTTTAATATATGTACATATCTATCTATATATCTATATCTCTCTCTCTCTCTCTCTCTCTCTCTCTCTCTCTCTCTCTCTCTCTCTCTCAATATATATATATATATATATATAGTTCTAGTTAGGACCTATAGTTAGGACCTAGTTTCCATAGGAAATCCGCAACATTCTATTGGAAATAACTTTGGCGCCGGTGGACGAATGTTAGCGAATTTCTCAAATTGGCCAGCTCCGCTCCGCTCCTTCCCTGAAAATTTGGGGGGGATTCGTGAAGCGGGGGCCGAGATAAAAGGGGGGTCCCAAAACGTGTTTTCCCCATGTTAATTTCTATAGGGCGGTTGGACTCACTTTTAGCCCGAACGGTTGAATGGATTTCCACCAAACTTGGCAAAATTGAGGGACTGGTAGCCCGATGTGCCTTTGCTATGTCTCAAGATATGTGCTCCAGAGGATTTTGAGTAATTTAGGTTCAAAAAAATATATATATCTATAAGCGCGCCCCGGTACGCGCACCGGGGAGCGCACCCGGCGCGTAACGTGAGTTCATGCGCAGAAAGCTGATTGTCTCTCGGGTGTCTGTCAACATTCCAAACAGTCCGGATTGGCCGCCATCTTGTGTCTCGGTAGGATCGAGACACAAGAGGTGGCAAAAACAAAGGGGGAAATGACTATAAGGGGGCAGGGTAGACCCTGCCGACCCCCTAGGTTTGATGTGGGGGCCATAAAAGGGCCCCACGGGGCAAAAAAAAATATATATTTTTTTTTCGATTTTCGCGGGGGGAGCGCCCGGTACGTGCACCGGGGAGCGTACCAGGGAGTGTACCCTGGAGAAAAAAGAATGACAGAGTTTTCAAAAAATGTAGCTTTTTTTATAAATTAGAGGTAGTTCTAAAAAGAACTGTTTTTTTATTCTTTTTGTTGTTTTATATTTTTTTATTGTTTTTTTGAACATTTTTTACTTTTTTTGGCTTTTCTGAACAGTTTTATATTTTTTTTGTATTTTTTATGGGGAGAAACAAAAAACAGGGAATTGTAAATGGCTCAGCTGGAGCAAAAAAAAAAACAGGAAAAAATTAATGTTTCTTCGGGCACTTGTGGTGATCCCAAGCACGGGTGATAAGTGTAATGCTTTGCTCACCATAGCATATTGTCGCTCCACAAAATATACAAACGATTTTAAAATTGGAAAACTTGGTTTGAATAGTTGTGCTCATCTCCCTCGCTTCTGGACCCGATGGGGTGGGTTGATTACTTTGGGAGGTGCTGGCAGAAGATTGGGCAGGGTTTCTGGCAAGTTCCCTGACCTCTGCCCTAGCATAGTTATTAGGGTGCCGGCGTTGCATGTGCTGAATGATGGTGTTGTTGCCAAAAGAGTATTTTTTGTTAGGGTTCCCCCTTGTAAGTTCAAAACCACAGATTAAACAAGTCGCCTTTGGCGCATTAACTTTCTTCTTGTCCTTTGGGATGGAAAAAAACTGCCAGATAAAGAGCTCCTTTGGCTTATATGGGGTATTATCTTCTGGTAGGAACCCCCCCTCCTCTTGCTCCTCCTCGTCCTCCTCTTCTTGGTCTCCACCACTGTGGTGTTGAGGTGGTCCTTGTGGTGGTGGTGGAGGTGGAGCAGATGCTCCTGCAGCTGCTGCTACTGTAGCCATTTTTCAGACAAATAGGCACAGAGAGGTCTTTCAACAGGTCTTCCTCACTCAAAGTACAAAGTGAGAATGAGGAAAATAGGTGGGGGCTTTCATCATTTGGAAAACAAAACTGTCCTGAACCAATGAAAAGTGTTACTTTCAGGTCACATGACTCGGGCCTTCATCATTTGGAAACCAAAACTGATCTCAACCAATGATAAGTGTTATTTTCAGGTCACATGACCCGACGCGCTTAGGCTACGCGCCCCGGGGCGCGCCCAGGGGCGCGTAGCATAAGCGCGTCAGGACGTTGCGCGATTGTATACGTCTGGCGCTTCCGGGTGCGTTTACGCCGTGCGTCATAAGACGCATCACGCGGCTACGCGAAACGTCACGATGTTGTTTTCATTCGCGGCAATAGCGCTAACGGGACGCTCACCGGTACGCGCCCCGGGGCGCGCCGTAACACTGCGCTCTCCGGTGAGCGCATCGGTATGCGCCCCGGGAGCGCTCCGGGGCAAAAATAAATAAATAAATAAATAAATAAACATAAAAAAATAGTATTACATAATTATACAATATAAAATTCATTATAAAAAATATTACATTTCATACCTATAGAGATTTGCTATTAAAAAACCTTTGAAATTCACTGAAAAAACCATAGGTTTCACACCAGTTATAGTTAGGAATTAGCATTTAAAAAACCTATTAAATTCACTGAAAAAAACATAGGTTTCACACCAGTTATAGTTAGCTGGAAATTTTACTCGCATAAAACCATTGAAATTCCCACGTTATAGTTAGTTGGACTCACTATACCTTGCGCGTGCAATGCACTGCTGATGACGTCACATATTACATCACTCATGACATGGTCAGTGACATCACTCATGACATCACTGATGACACCATCCTTGTGACAGAGTGACAGACCTCCTTTCACTGTAATGTAACCCTTGAAGCACATATTCAATAATGGAAACTAACATTTTCAAAAAAATGGAGATACCCATACCAGTAACAACAACCAATTCCACCATCTATATACACATCCACTTATTCACCAACAGTTCTATATAGTCACTCATGCATATACTCACTCATTATATGTAGTGATAGACCTATACATCCTGATACACACCAACAGTCATCTAAAAGATACTCTGACACATACTCACACATGCAAATAAACTATTAAACATCCATTTATTTGCATATACAGCTATACACACACTACAACTTTACTTCTAAAGAAACTTACACATACTTACTCTCTTAAATAATCACTTATAGAAACACATACTAATTTAAACAGGAACTCTTACAATCTCTTACTCTCACATATATTCACATATATACATTAATATTCACATACACTAGATTAATACATATGTAGTTACTGATAAAGACACTAGTGAGACACTCATTCACTCACTAACACACATATACACACTCATCCACCCATACAGTCCTGCACATATGCTGTCTTTAAAACACATACAAAGAGAGAGTCAGTCATTCATGCATCTATGTGCTAGGTAATACCCCCACCAAACCATACAAACACTCATACTGATACTAAGAAAAACATGTAATAACCCATATACATACACATGTAGCTACTCACCAACCCATGCAGCCACTTATACACAAAGTGAAACACTAATACATATATTTAAATATTTAAACATTACTCACTAATATATGTATTCACTAAGATACACTTAATAAGCCAGTTAACCAATCAACATGTAAACACTTATTTAAACATTTATTCTTCCATCAACTTTTACATATACATATATAAAACATATTTATTTTTCAGAAAGACACACATTCACTGGATGGTGTCATCAGTGATGTCATGAGTGATGTCACTGACCATGTCATGAGTGATGTAATATGTGACGTCATCAGCAGTGCATTGCACGCGCAAGTTATAGTGAGTCCAACTAACTATAACGTGGGAATTTCAATGGTTTTATGCGAGTAAAATTTCCAGCTAACTATAGCTGGTGTGAAACCTATGTGTTTTTCAGTGAATTTAATAGGTTTTTTAAATGCTAATTCCTAACTATAACTGGTGTGAAACCTATGGTTTTTGCAGTGAATATATATATATATATATATCCATCAATCAGCCAGACTTCCAGCACCGGTGTTATTCAACAAATAAGATGCCAAACGCGTTTCAAGAGGCCAAGCTCTCTTCTTCAGTGGCAAAGGATTGTCAGTCACTTGAGAGCACGCCATATGTAAGCAGTCCCCGCCCCCTGGTCGTGTAAGGTCACAGCGGCGTTATGGGATCTGTAGTCCTGAAAATATTCAGTGGAGCATTCTCACTTGAATCAAACCAGATAAAATCACAGTGGATGAGAAAACACACATGTGCCGGCAGCCGGCCCCGCTTCTCAGCTGTCGATGAAGTGTCACTGGGGCTACCCCTGCAGAGCCCCAGAACGTTTGTGTCCCTGTTGCCCTCGGTAGGTATCAACACTGGTTCTGCTACAGCAGCAGGCTTCATCCCCACGACCGGGACGGCCGTTAAACATCCATCAATCAGTGCAGGAACCCCTTTGGAGAGAAGCCACACACAAAATGGATCCAAAACTCCTTTATTTTCGACAGCTTACCAGCAGGCTTCCAGCACCGGTGTTATTCAACAAATAAGATTGCATACGCGTTTTGAGAGGCCAAGCTCTCTTCTTACCGAGGGCAACGGGGACACAAACGTTCTGGGGCCCTGCAGGGGTAGCCATGCACGGGCTGTACACTGTACTGTGTCTATCTCATCCCGCTCAAACACCGTATGTGTATTCACAATCATTGCTTTTAAAGGTATCGGGTGAACAGCCCCAGCTTCGACCGCAACATGCGACGTGAATGGCGGTGCATGTTGCCAGTAATAGGCGTATTGCACCTGTGCACACAGATAGTATAGGTGCATGCCAGGCACTGAGAAACCGCCCATCCCATAAGGTTTCGTCAAGGTCTCCAAGCTAACCCGTGGTTTCTTACCCCCCCCTCCCCTGTTAGAGTGATCAGTAATGACCGTAGAGTAGCAAAGAAGTGCTGCGGAAGAATAATAAGTACATTTACAAACAGATACAGAAATCTCGGCAGCACTACCATTTTTATCAGTGCGACCCTGTCATCAAACGTCAGAGATAGCCTTATCCCCCGGGCCACCTGGTCTTCAAGTTTAGATATCGCTGTGCCATAATTGGATCTTATAACTTCTTGCGGATCCCTGTGAATCCGAACCCCCCGGTTCTTAAAAGGGTCAGTAGTCCATTCTGGGGGATAATTAAGGTCGAATTGCTCAGTGCATTCTGTAAGTGAAAATATTATGGACTTATTCCAATTAATGGCTAGGCCAGAATACCACTCATACTCGCGAATCAATTGTTCCAAATGTTGTGCTGGTTTCCTCACATATAAGACCATGTGCGTACATGGATATTGCTAACGGATGTTGTAAAAAACGCTGTGCCGTCCCTGCATGTCTTTGTGTCAACACACAGGCCAGAGGTTTCAACACAACCACAAATAACAGGAGCGATACCGGGCAGCCCTGTAGAGTGCCTCGCTTGATAGGAAATGCATCAGATGTATGTTCGTTTACCTGCACTTGGGCTACCGGGTCTGTGTAAAGCAATCTAATACAATTAGTGCAAAAAACGGCACACCCATTCGATGCAACACCGCAAACATATAAGTCCCCTCTCCCATGATGCACTGGGCCAGGGACAGACTAATTTGCATATAGCCAGGTTCTGAGCTGGGATGGGGCAGTGAGATAAATAACGGTGATGGATCAAGCCCTGATCTTTGGACAGGGTAAGAGTGGTCTGCTTAATTCAGACACTCTGTTCATCACCACCCCCTTTTCTGTATCGTTTTTGGCCACTATAGGTGTGGCAGGGTATACTCAGACATGAGTCCCTTTCTCACTGCTCCATCAGGATTCAAGCAAGCCGGGCCGAAGAGGCTGAAATGCCAGAAACCGGTCCCCGGTAGCTTGTCTCCTTTCTGGTGAAGAATTGGCTTGGTAGTTTGGTCTGCCCTGTTCCCATGATGCACTGGGCCAGGGACAGACTAATTTGCATATAGCCAGGTTCTGAGCTGGGATGGGGCAGTGAGATAAATAACGGTGATGGATCAAGCCCTGATCTTTGGACTGGGTAAGAGTGGTCTGCTTAATTCAGACACTCTGTTCATCACCACCCCCTTTTCTGTATCGTTTTTGGCCACTATAGGTGTGGCAGGGTATACTCAGACATGAGTCCCTTTCTCACTGCTCCATCAGGATTCAAGCAAGCCGGGCCGAAGAGGCTGAAATGCCAGAAACCGGTCCCCGGTAGCTTGTCTCCTTTCTGGTGAAGAATTGGCTTGGTTGTTTGGTCTGCCCTGTTCCCATGATGCACTGGGCCAGGGACAGACTAATTTGCATATAGCCAGGTTCTGAGCTGGGATGGGGCAGTGAGATAAATAACGGTGATGGATCAAGCCCTGATCTTTGGACTGGGTAAGAGTGGTCTGCTTAATTCAGACACTCTGTTCATCACCACCCCCTTTTCTGTATCGTTTTTGGCCACTATAGGTGTGGCAGGGTATACTCAGACATGAGTCCCTTTCTCACTGCTCCATCAGGATTCAAGCAAGCCGGGCCGAAGAGGCTGAAATGCCAGAAACCGGTCCCCGGTAGCTTGTCTCCTTTCTGGTGAAGAATTGGCTTGGTAGTTTGGTCTGCCCTGTTCCCATGATGCACTGGGCCAGGGACAGACTAATTTGCATATAGCCAGGTTCTGAGCTGGGATGGGGCAGTGAGATAAATAACGGTGATGGATCAAGCCCTGATCTTTGGACTGGGTAAGAGTGGTCTGCTTAATTCAGACACTCTGTTCATCACCACCCCCCTTTTCTGTATCGCTTGATAGGAAATGCATCAGATGTATGTTCGTTTACCTGCACTTGGGCTACCGGGTCTGTGTAAAGCAATCTAATACAATTAGTGCAAAAAACGGCACACCCATTCGATGCAACACCGCAAACATATAAGTCCAGGCAATTGAATCAAATGCCTTTGCGGTATCCAACAGGACCACAGCCGCTGGTAATTTAGGATTTAAAAGATGCATTACAGCAAACAGTGTACGCAAGTTGTGTGCCGTAGAATGGGTGGGGATAAACCCCGACTGATCTGGTAGCACCATCACTGGTAGCAACAGACGTAACCTGGTCGCCAAAATGTTCGCAAGGATCTTTACATCAGTATTTATGAGCGATAGTGGCCTATATGAATCACAACGATCTGGCGACTTACCCGGCTTAAATAATGTAACTATTAATGCTTCCCTAAGCGTGTCGGGAAGCCTTTGTTGTTCAAAAGCCTCAGCATACATGGCCGTTAAATGGGGCACAATACATCCATGTACTCTTTATAGAACTCCGCTGGGAGCCCGTCAGTGCCTGTTGCTTTACCATTAGGCAGGGCAGCAAAGGCGTCTCTAAGTTCATCGGCCGTCAATGAATGCATAAGGAAATCCTGCTGACCCTTTGACAGCCAGACCAAAGCAACATCTTCCAATTATTGTGCTATCTCTTCTTCACTAGCTGGGGCTTGCTCTCATAAATATCTTTGTAATGCATGACGAACCGACCAAGTATACCTGCAGTATCAAAGTATGATGTGTCTCCCTCTGAAATTACCTGCACTGTGCAATGCCTTGCCCAAGGTTCCGTAAGTTTAGCAGCCAGCGCACGCCCCGGTCTACCACCCTCACCATAGTACCTAGCTTTACAGCGCCGTGACATATATCGCACTTCCTGCTATGCCAGCTCATTATATTCAGTAACCTGCGCACGTATGGCCGCCAATGTAGCATTATCTGGCACTTGTTTATATTGCCGTTCTAGGCGTACCAAATCTTGCTCAATCTTTTTCATTGAGTCCCGCAGAGACTTGAGCACGCCTGCTTGCAAACCTATACACACCCCACGGATAGTTACTTTAAAAGCTTCCCATATAGTACATGGACTCCTCACTAAGCGTGGGCGTAAAATCCATTTTGTTCGTGGAATTTGCAGATTTTTGACAATTTCGCGATCCTCGAAATGCGCGAATTTGTCCAAAAAATCACGAATTCGCAAGCTGTGGATCTTTTTGCTTGGTCGCGCTTGAAAAATACAATATCGCGCGCGCTGCGTTGACTTACCATGATTCTGAGTCCGCCGAGTTGTTTTTCTGTCGGTTTGCATGTGCTGCGCCATTTTGGATCTTGCTGCGTGATCACGTGTGAGTTTTTTGACCTCAATTACGTCATCGCGGTCCGCCATCTTGCACAGCGAGAGTTTGACAACGCAAGTACGTCATAAGGGCCAGCGATCACGCATTGCGGGAGTAAACAATGCCGAACACGTAGATGCGGCGCGCAGCTGACATCCGGCGGGAGATTTGAACAGCTCGCTTTCCCGAAATTGCAAAAATTGCAATTCTGCACAAGAAATCCACCGCAGGTAGCATAAACCTTCAGAAAATCATGATTTTGATCAGAATAGCTCCTCAGATTGAGATTTGGCTGCACTTTTTTGTGGAAGGAGTCCATTTTGGGGGGGTGGGAGGAAGGAAGTGCCCCAGAGTCTCCAACTTCCTGTTCCTGTCCAGCAGGCTCCTCCCAGTGCTTTGTCCATCTCCTGGTCACTTTTCATTTGGATCTGGAGCTGGAAGGATTACTTTTTGTGGCTGCTTCTTGATATTTGTATTTGAGGACTTTAATGGACTTCACTTTTGGATTTGAGATTTTACAAGTAAGTTGGTGTTGTTTGTTTGGGGCATTGCAGTTGCTGCAACTACAATTTTAAAACTTTTTCACAACTTTAAAAAATATATATTGTGGGTAGCCACAGTATCCAGTAGGCCCAGGGTTAGTCATGGGTGCATGATACAACTGTTTCTGTGAGTTTTGTTGAACTTAAATCTCATTCATGTCATTGACTTTTAGCTCACTATATGTGGATTTTTATTTTTTATTTTGGGGTGCCTGTAAAGCCACACTAGCCAGTAGGCCCAGGGGTAGTGAGTGGTGCATGGGCCAAGTCTTTCTGTGGGGTGTCTTGAATTTAAACATCATTGAGGGCATGGATGGCATTGGATTGTGGTGATTTTTGTGTGTTTTTCGAATTTTTGGGATGGTGCTGGGGCCTGGCCATGTGGGTGGGGGCCATTTTGAGACCTGGTCCAGGCAGGGCCTGGCCATGTGGTGGGGGTCAAGGGGCCATTTTGAAGCCAGGCAGTGTGCTCAGGCCTGCACCCAGGTTGCCTTGCTTTCATCCATTAGGC
The DNA here is from genome assembly GCF_964261635.1 of Lissotriton helveticus. Lineage (NCBI taxonomy): Eukaryota > Metazoa > Chordata > Amphibia > Caudata > Salamandridae > Lissotriton > Lissotriton helveticus. The sequence goes on from NC_136069.1 coordinate 1,295,517,845, forward strand.
CCAGGGGTACTCAGCGGTGCATGGACCAAGTCTTTCTGTGGGGTGTCTTGAATTTAAACATCATTGAGGGCATGCATGGCATTGGATTGTGGTGAGTTTTGTGTGTTTTTCAACTTTGTGGGGTGGTGTTTGGGCCTGGCCATGTGGGTGGGGGCCATTTTGAGGCCAGGTCCAGGCAGGGCCTGGCCATGTAGCAGGGGGTCAAGGGCCCATTTTGAAGCCAGGCAGTGTGCTCAGGCCTGAACTTAGATTGCCTTGCTTTCTTCCATTAGGCCCAGGGGTACACAGTGGTGCATGGACCAAGTCTTTCGGTCGGGTGTCTTGAATATAAACATCATTGAGGGCATGGATGGCATTGGATTGTGGTGATTTTTGTGTGTTTTTCAACTTTTTGGGGTGGTGTTGGGGCCTGGCCATATAGGTGGGGGCCATTTTGAGGCCTGGTCCAGGCAGGGCCTGGCGATACAAAAGGAGATGATGGACGGAGCGTTTGAACAAATCAAACACTCACCCCCAGTCAACTGATCTGGGTTTAATCCATCATCATTCTTTAGTTCACTCAGCCACCCCAGTTCAGACATGGCCATATGCAAATCAGTCTGACCCTGTGCCTCATGGGAACAGTGCAGCCCGAACTGCCAAGCCATGTCTTCCCTGGACCGGAAACAAGCATCCTGGGACCGATTTCGGATTCATAATCCTCATCAGCCAGGCTATCCTGAATCCAGTGGCCAAGTGAACAAGGGACTCACTTCTGAGCATACCCTGCCACAATTAGGGCGAACAAAGCGATACAAAAGGAGATGATGGACGGAGCGTTTGAACAAATCAAACACTCACCCCCAGTCAACTGATCTGGGTTTAATCCATCACCATTCTTTAGTTCACTCAGCCACCCCAGTTCAGACATGGCCATATGCAAATCAGTCTGACCCTGTGCCTCATGGGAACAGTGCGGCCCGAACTGCCAAGCCATGTCTTCCCTGGACCGGAAACAAGCATCCTGGGACCGGTTTCGGATTCATAATCCTCATCAGCCAGGCTATCCTGAATCCAGTGGCCAAGTGAACAAGGGACTCACGTCTGAGCATACCCTGCCACAATTAGGGCGAACAAAGCGATACAAAAGGAGATGATGGACGGAGCGTTTGAACAAATCAAACACTCACCCCCAGTCAACTGATCTGGGTTTAATCCATCACCATTCTTTAGTTCACTCAGCCACCCCAGTTCAGACATGGCCATATGCAAATCAGTCTGACCCTGTGCCTCATGGGAACAGTGCAGCCCGAACTGCCAAGCCATGTCTTCCCTGGACCGGAAACAAGCATCCTGGGACCGGTTTCGGATTCATAATCCTCATCAGCCAGGCTATCCTGAATCCAGTGGCCAAGTGAACAAGGGACTCACGTCTGAGCATACCCTGCCACAATTAGGGCGAACAAAGCGATACAAAAGGAGATGATGGACGGAACGTTTGAACAAATCAAACACTCACCCCCAGTCAACTGATCTGGGTTTAATCCATCACCATTCTTTAGTTCACTCAGCCACCCCAGTTCAGACATGGCCATATGCAAATCAGTCTGACCCTGTGCCTCATGGGAACAGTGCAGCCCGAACTGCCAAGCCATGTCTTCCCTGGACCGGAAACAAGCATCCTGGGACCGGTTTCGGATTCATAATCCTCATCAGCCAGGCTATCCTGAATCCAGTGGCCAAGTGAACAAGGGACTCACGTCTGAGCATACCCTGCCACAATTAGGGTGTCTTGAATTTAAACATCATTGAGGGCATGGATGGCATTGGATTGTGGTGATTTTTGTGTGTTTTTCAACTTTGTGGGGTGGTGTTGGGGCCTGGCCATGTGGGTGGGGGCCATTTTGAGGCCTGGTCCAGGCAGGGCCTGGCCATGTAGCTGGGGGTCAAGGGCCCATTTTGAAGCCAGGCAGTGTGCTCAGGCCTGCACCCAGTTTGCCTTGCTTTCTTCCATTAGGCCCAAGTCTTTCTGTGGGGTTTCTTGAATTTGAACATCATTGAGGGCATGGATGGCATTGGATTGTGGGGATTTTTGTGTGTTTTCCGACTTTTTGGGGTATTTAACTGATATTCCTCTGGCTTCCATTGTTTTTAGGTGCACAAGACAACAACCAGTGCCAGGAAGAAGTCCTGCAGCGGTGTGTGCAAAACAACGTCACATGACGTCATGTGTGGCCACAGACAAGACAACTCTGCAACTTGTGCAACTGCGGCCTGCTGTTCTGACATCTGAAGAAGATGGGCCCAAAGAAAGGTGGCCGTAGCGCCTCAGCTAAAAAAGTTGCCAGTGCCACTGCCAGTAAGAAGGAGCAGAAGAAGTAAGTGGCACCACCTACCAAGGAGACTGGTGTGCCGACCGACACCTTTTTTGGGGGAAAAAACTACGCCTGCAGCAGCAGCAGTGTCCGCCGGGGACCAAGCTGGAAGCAGCACCTCCGCTTCATTGGGCTCAGTGCCACCACGCCAAGTTAGGTCCAAGACCATGAGTGCTGCTGTGGCAGCCACTTTGGCTGTTCAATCACCATCGACCAGTGATGTTGGCTCATCACAAGAAAGTACCATCCAATTAACACGGGGTGTAACTCAGCTAACGAGTGTTCAACAACCACAGCCGCAACGACAACCACAGGTGCAACTAGTACAAGCGCAAGTACATGGGCAAGGAGAGGCGCAAGGAGAGACGCAAGGAGAGGCGCAAGGAGAGGCGCAAGGAGAGACGCATGGAGAGGCGCATGGAGAGGCGCATGGAGAGGCGCATGGAGAGGTGCATGGAGAGGTGCAACTAGAGGTTCATGGAGTGGCACAATCGCCTACAACGCTTGTTCCTCGAGAAGTAGGGGCACATCAGGAAATTGATATTCAAGCGGAGGTATCATAAGAGGAAGCCACTCCTCCTGAGGATGATCCATTGTCTTCCAGATCCCCAGCAAGAAAAAGGTGAAGGAGGGCTACTACTACTACAAGTTCTTCTTCAAACCCTCTTCATTCTGATGACCTTGATCCTGATTGGAACCCACAAATGCAGTCTGAGAGTGAGGCACGCCATGAGCCGACAAAGGTAGCTAAGCCTAAAAGGAAGGTTCCCGCAAGGCTTCGACTTATGTGTGATGACAACAAACAAGAAGTGGTGTCTTCTGCTGCTGATGAACAGTCTGACGATGACCCAGTCATCACAGACATCACTCCAGCCCCAGCGGGCATGCAGCAGACTGACATTTTCACCCTATCCCGAATTGCTGCTGAGCGGGGTGTGGGCGGCGTGGCACTGCTACCACCACCAACGCAGTTAACTACGACACCAACACGACCTAGAGCTTCCATCTTTTTTAGTCAGAAGGGCCGGCAGGGACCTCCATCCAGCTCGCCCTCCATTACCTCAAGTAGTGGTGCTGTAAGTGAACAACAGAAACGAATTCAGCCACGCCCATCCTCCACTTCATCTGGCATTGAAAGTCAAAGTAGCACCTCCACCACCAGCCGATATCTCCAGTCCCCAGTTTGGGACTTCTTTACTGTTAGCCAAAAGGCGGAAAACATGGTCGTTTGTTCGATTTGTAAAGTATCAGTTAGTCGGGGTAAGCTTGGTACCAACTATGGTACCGGAGGCCAGAGAGGTCATCTCAAAAAACACCACCCTATCCAGTGGTATGCGCACCTAAGTAAGATCCAGGAAGTCCAAAGTAGAACTGATCCAAATGTATCCATTTACATTGCATCTGATGCTGATGAGGGGCTGATTGTGCAGGGGGGAAGTCAAGAACCGACCAACATTTGTTCTGGTACACCCAGTACCCCTGGCAGCAGCACTACAGTGGTAGCGCCCACACCCTCTACCCCTGCAACATGTATGAGGCACACTAAGAGTCTTAGACAGACACCAATGCAAAAAAAGTACATCAATGAGCCTGACTGGTGTGAAGTCTGCATCATCATCATCATCATCATCACGTAAAACGGTCCAGCCCACCATTAGCAGCATGTTTTGGTCGGAGGCGCCATTTGAACGCAACCACCCAACGGTACGTCTGTATAACGGAAAGCTGGCTAAAATACTAGCGCTGGACCGTCTCCCTTTTTCTTTCGTGGAAGGGGTTGGTTTTCTAGAATTTGCGGCAACAGTCTGCCCTATATGGAAGGTTCCTAGCCGGTCCTATTTTGCCAGAGTTGCGGTTCCAGCACTACATCAAGATGTGCTGGAGGTGATTGGGGCAGCTATTCTGAAGAGTGCTGTTCACACTATCCACATGACAACAGACATGTGGACCAGTTGCCAAGCCCTTGATTACATGTGCATCACTGCACACTGGGTCTCTTTTGCAGGGGTTAAAGAACAGTTAAAAGCAGGTGTTGACACAGACACAGTTATTAAAGCTACTCGGAAACATGCAACATTAGGCATGTTTGCCATGGAGAAATCTCACACTGCACCTAACCATTTGGATGAGTTTAACAGGAAGGTCTATGAATGGCTGCATCCAAGAAATCGCATAGTTGGTTATGTTTCCACGGATAATGGCAGTAATATAGTTAGGGCCATGACTGATAGTAAATATTTCAGAGTGCCGTGTTTGGCGCACAGTATTAACATCGTGGTGCAAGATTTCTTGAAAAAAGAAGACACAGTCATCAAGTTACTGACCACCTGCCGAAGAATCTGCACACATTTCAGCCATTCTTTTAAGGCCTGGAAGGAGCTGAGGAGCATTCAACATGAACGTAGACTGCCAGTCAAAGGACTCATCCAGGAGGTGGCAACACGTTGGAACTCAACCTTTTACATGCTTGAGCGTCTGTCTGAGCAGTGGGGGGTAATAAATGATTATGTCTATAAACTGGGTTCTACTATGAAAGACATGAGGCTAGAGTTGGAGGAATGGAAGCTAGTTGAAAGCCTGACAGACATGCTTCGTCCTTTTGAGCTCTTCACGCGTGAAGTCAGCAGGGAGGACTGTTCTTTGGGCACAGCTATCCCATTGTTGGTCATGCTAGAGCAGCAACTGAAGGCGGTGTCTTCAATGTTCAGAGATGATGCTGAAAAGCAAGAGGCATATGATTTGGCAGGGAGGTTATTAAGGCGCCTAGTTCACAATGAAAGGCTTAAAAACATACAAACAGAACAGCATTACATTTGTGCCACTATTCTGGATCCACTGTACAAAAAGGCAGTGGCCAGCAAAGCATTCATTCCTTGTGATGAAGCAGATGTTTCAAAGTATAAACATTGGCTAGCTGTGTCAGCCACTCGGTTAGAAAAAGAGCGGCAGAAACTTCAAGGAGGCAGCACAAGTACAACTGAATCAGCTGGCCATCCGGCGTCAAGTTCCACTTCTGAATCTGTGGCCGAAGGGAGTCACTTTCCCTCACAGCCGTTAACGACACCAGCAGCAACCGTATCATCACCCTCACCTGCACCAGGCGAGCCAAAATATTGTCGGATGAGGATTGGCTAACTCATCAAGGGTTTGTTCGTTACAGTTCTGCAAAGGCTACAGATGGTACGAAAGTGGAGCAAGCGTGGAGAACCTTGAGTCGATGGTGTAGGCCTATCTAGATGACCCAACAGATGTCTTTGTTAATCAGAACCCATTGCTGTATTGGTATAGGAAAAGGGCTCTATGGCCACTGATTACCAACCTGGCTCTACATTATTTGTCTTGCCCACTCGCAAGCGTGTCTTCTGAACGTGTTTTCAATGCTGCTGGTGCCATTGTAACTTCAAAAAGGGCCCGCCTATCGCCTAAAAATGTGGAGAGGTTAACACTGATCAAGATGAATCAGCACTTCATACCACCAGATTACAAAATATATGAATGCACGCAGGAAGAAGAGGACACCGACTTAGGTGACGGAAGTTCTTCTCTGTTAGCTGACCTACTCCTGTCTCAATTCATCGAGTTTGAGGACGAGCTCTACTTCCCTGATACCGAGGCCTGAAAATGACTTCCTTTTTTTCGTCTTTATTCACTTTTATTCCTGTATCTCTTTCTTTGTTTTGCAACTTTTACCACAACAAAACTCTAATAACCTAATCACAACAAGTCCAACAATTTCATCAGCAGCACTGTCTTCATCTTATTTTCCTTATTGATTTGAAGGTGCCGCAGGTTCACAAGTTCACAACTCAATCATGCTCCTCTATCCTCCTCCTCCAGACTCTCCTAACCATTTCCCTCAAGGCAGATGGATGGATTACGAAGAATAAAGAAACTTTGTCTTCGTAGACGAGTCCCCTCAAATGGGACTGAAATTACTGACTGACTACATGCTTGCTGATTGTTGACAGAGTTACTTCTGATATTGACAGGAGAGGCTGCCCTGTGGACCCTCACTTTCCGAAGAAGATGCGGACAAAAAGTAGAACAGGTAGTGAATAATTGAGAAGATGGCATGCATAAGTGTCACATTTTGCATTTTTGCGTTTTGCCTGTTTGGGGGTGTTCTACTTTTTGCGGGTGGGTTGGCGGGTCTTGGGGCATTGCTGGGAAGGTCTACTATCAGGCGCAAGTGGTTTGGACAAAATCCATGGTGATAAAGTTTTTCAGTTTTTGCTCACTTCCTTTTTTTGGGGAGGCTGTTTGGGGGGTTCTAGGTTTTTGGGGGTGGGTTTTGGGGTCTGGGAGCACTGCTGTCACAGTCTAATTTTGATTGCAAGTGGTTTGAAGGAAATCCATGGTGGAAAAGGGGGGTTTGGGCCTAGTTGCAGGCAGCGTTTTGGCACAATTTAAACTGAGGTCTAGCAGTATTGCGTGTTTTTGGGGGGCTGTTTGGGGGGCTGCTAGGTTTTTGGGGGGGTCTGGGTGCACTGCTGGCCCAGTCTAATTTAGATTGCATTTGTTTATAAGGAAATCCATGGTGGAAAAGGGGAGTTATGGCCTAGCTGCAGAGCGCGTTTGGACTGAATCGAAGGAAGGCCCTACATTTTCTAAGTGTGAGATTTTGCATTTTTGCTTTTTGGCTGTTTGGGGGTGTTCTACCTTTTTGCAGGTGGGTTGACGGGTCTCGGGTCATAGCTGGGAAGGTCTAATATCGGAATCAAGTGGTTTCGAGAAAATCCATGGTGAATTTTTTTTCACTTTTCAGACTTTTCGCTCACTTTCGTGTTTTCGGGGGGCTGTTTGGGGGGTTCCTGGTGTTTGGGGGGGTTGGGGGGTCTTGAAGCAATGCTGGGCATGCCTAATTTTGGTTGCAAGTGGTTTGAAGAAAATCCATCGTTGGAAAGGGGAGTTAGGGCCTAGCTGCTGAGCGCGCATGGAGTGATCTGGTAACTAGGCCTAAATTTTTCTAAGTATGAGATTTTGCATTTTTGCTTTTTGCCTGTTTGGGGGGGTCTACTTTTTTGCGGGTGGGTTGGCGGGTCTTGGGGCATTGCTGGGAAGGTCTAATATTGGGCGCAAGTGGTTTGGACAAAATCCATGGAGAAAAAGTTTTTCAGTTTTTGCTCACTTCCTTGTTTTTGGGGGGCTTTTTAGGGGGGTTCTAGGTTTTTGGGGGGTGGGTTTTAGGGTCCTGGAGCACTGCTGGCACAGTCTAATTTTGATTGCATTTGTTTTTAAGGAAATCCATGGTGGAAAAGCGGAGTTATGGCCTAGCTGCAGAGCGCGTTTAGACTAAATCGAAGGAAGGCCAAAAATATTCTAAGTGTGAGATTTTGCATTTTTGCTTTTTGCCTGTTTGGGGGGTTCTACTTTTTACTGGGAAGGTCTCATATCGGGCGCAAGTGGTTTGGACAAAATCCATGGTGAAAAAGGGGGTTAGGGCCTAGGGTTAGAGTTAGGGTTGGGGTTAGGGTTAGGGTTCTAAAATCGCAGTTTACACTTTACACATAGCTTGAGTGGAAAGATCCGCAAATTTCGCCCACACTTATTTATCCTTGAAAAGGAGACTCAGAGTGCGCACTTTCGAAATGATGCTTGTATGTTTTGTAATACTGTCGACTCTGAAACTGAAAGTGTTATTTTTGCACTACACAGCGTACCTTATATAGGCTAAATTATGGCACTGTTCTTGTGTACTATGCTATCTATTGTACTGTTGTAATGATCCACTCAGGCCACTCAAGGTTTCATTTTCTTTTTTTTCATATTCTGCTAAGTACTGCCACTGTGTACCACCACTACTACCACCACAACGATACCATTTCATCCACCCAGGATTGCCAACCTTCATCGCCAGCTGCCATGCAGCCAGCCCTGTGCCTAGCCCTATTCTCAAACACGAATCACAGATAAGATAAGCGTTTGGGGGGGAGGAAGAACAGTGGAGTAGGAGGAGAGAGGAGAGACTGACGGTAGTACTACTAAAGTAGTAGGACAATTGAATTCACTAACTCTGTGAGTGGCACTTACTTTTGTAAACATTTGGCCGATTAATTAGACAATTTGAATCAAGCAGCCAGTTAAGTTTCAGGAAAAAAACAAACAGGTAACCCCCCCTCCCCACCTCCCCCGCAAAACAGTAAAAACGCGTATGCACTGTTTAAGTTGCAAGTAAATAATTATTTAAATCCATAACAAAAACAAACTATCCCGCAAGACCCGACCCACCCCCCTCCCTAACCCCAAAGAATGTCCGTGAAAAAGTCCCCATAGTCCAAGAAAAAACCCAGCTCCCAATTCCCACACCCCAAAAGTCTTTAAAAAAATGGGCAAGGGACAGTCTCTCCTCCTCTACTGCCGCCGGCGGTGTCCTTTGGCCAGGTTGGCCCGTTGCTCCCTGCGGAGGTTCTTGAGCAGGCTCTTCATTCTCTCCATCTCCTGCTCAAGGTTGGACACCCTGAGGGTTAGGCGGTGGATGCGGGCCTTGCACCTGCTGTGGGGGGCAGCTGATTTTTTGGCTGCTTGGCGGTGGCGGGTGGCTGCGGTACCACGGCTCCATACCTTCGGAGGCTTGCGCTGACTGGCTGACCCAGGGAGCGCGGAGGAGGATGCAGCTGTTGTGGTGGATGTTGATTTGGACTGCGACTGCGTGTCCTCCTCCTCCTGGGCCACCAGCCGCCGATATTCGGTGACAATCGCCTCCAGCTTCCTTTGCCGGGCCGGTCTAGCCAGCTCCTTCCGAGTCGGTTTGGAAGGAGCATCTATATGAAGAAAGAAAACATACTGTAACCAATGCTCTTTAAGATTAACACAAAATAATTCAGCAGAAAGATGTGTCACAGTAGAACTAGCAACTTGCAAGCACAGTACATAACATTTGTGGCCTGTATCTATCTAACCTCCCACTTCGTCAGCCTCTGCTCTAACATTAGTGGGAGTTTCAGGAATCAATTCTACGAGCACTATATGGACTCACTACATTCGACTATGACAGTACAACAGTCTTATTCTTCTTCTTCTCTCTTGTTTAGCGAATTGGTACGTAAACTTCTGGAAGCCGGCATAATGCCAGCGCAGTCAACTTGCACCCGAGAAAAACAGACGCAAGCCATGATGACACAGACTTGCGTTATTGTACCAGTCCCGTACATGCAGGTGGTGAAGCTCTTACTTTTCTATTACGGGTGGCACTGAGAATACTCTGTTACAAGGGATACTGCTTAATGAATTTAACTATCACCCTACAGTGCCAATGACTAATAGAAAAGGAAAATGACGAAGATAAATAATATGATTATCTATCCCTTCACAGGATATTTGCTTACATATGGGAGACCTTTAGGTGCTTTGTTTTTTATTGAGTGAACACTGATAGGCCACATATGAATGACAGAGTAGTACTAAAATTATTAACAGAGGTAGTGAGTGGCCCCCGTAATCGCCGGATATATGCTGTGCTTGCAATACAAACTACTGCTACTATTCATGGTAGGAGTCGGAAAAATTACAACTTCTTTTCCTTGCCTTTGCTACACTGGAACGGACGTGCGGGTGCGGTGTTACATGCTCTTCAAAGTAACACTTACTTCATCCAGTGACCGTCTACTCTGTCTACATCCACATATGCTACCTATGAGTCAGATAGTACCATGATCCAGGCATCCATCCATTCAAAGAAAATGTCAATCATTCTTCTTAATGTCGCAACTGGACAAACCTTAGTTTTTCTCACGGAAAAACAACATTTTCATTTTATTTTGGAAACCGCAAGCCTGGCATCCGTGCTTGACTTGCATTTGAATTTGAACCAAAGGATATATTGCGCACACATACAGTTTCTGTTTCACCCACCCAGGCAGTCCTCTTCCCTTTCTCCTTCCACCCATCCTTGCTTCATCCTTCAACCGGCCATGCATCATATTCCCAGCCACCTCGGGCAGCATTCAAAAACACGTATCATTCTTTGCCAGTCATCATTACTTGTAACTCGCTCGTCCTTCCACACGTACTTTTTTTTTTTTTATTGTGTAAGTCGTTTATTGCACATATATCCAGTAAAGATACAGGTGTTATGCCTACAACCTCAGCGGGCCGGCCTTTCATTATCCCAGTAGGAGCAGAGTGCCATGAGGCATACACAGCCATTTAGCCGACATCTCCTGGACCGGCGGCGCATTAGCAGTCAGCATTTTACATTGTTAACACAGTGCATCTCGTTCCACATTGCATATGTTTACACTTACATTTTGCTTTTTCATATCCTTATTCAGAACTTTAAGGACAGTAACCAAACTAAGGAAACCCTTCAACTACAGTCCCTGTGTCACAACATTCTCCACTCCGTATACAGACGTTTTCGATACATACACATTCTCTTAGACAATAAGATCACAAGTTGTACCATTAATATCATTCAGTTCCTGCCGATGACTGCACCTGCAGATAGTCCTTTAGATACATCCAGAAGTCCGTGGGACGAGATCCAGTCGGCAATTCCTCTCCGTAAGCAGCTAGTGTATCCCGACAGTAAGTTAAATCTGTTAGCCAGTCTTTCACCCTAGGTCCCTGTTTTACATTCCAATGCATTGCCACCCTCCTCTTAGCCATTAATAGAGCAATCACGCAAACTTTTCTCTTTTTCACTCTGAGCTGCGGCACAAGGCCCAATAGACAGACCCGAATCGTGCAGTCGAGTGTCTCCCCAAGCATCTTACCAACCTCTCGCACCACCTTCTCCCAGTACTCTCCAACTAAGGGGCATTGCCAGGCTAGATGTAGGAAATCCGCGTGTTCTTGCCTGCATCGCACACAATTTGAATCTTCCCGTAACCCATATCTGTGGAGCCGCTCAGGTGTATAGTACACCTGGTGTATGTATTTAAAATGAAGAATTCTGAGGTTCCCGTTGGGTGTCAGCATACTGGTGAGAGAGCAGGTTGTCTCCCAATCTTTCTCAGACAATGCATCATTCAGTTGCGCGTTCCATTTATTTCTCATCTTTTCAGTGTTTCCCCCAACGTCTCTCTGTAAACTTGTGTAAAGTCTGGATACCAGGTGTGTGGCTGCCGGGGCCGCCAGTAGCAATTGGAGTGTGTCTAGAATTTTAGGCTCCTCCGGGAACGCACGAAAGTGATCTTTTACCGCTCTCTGCAATCTGTAGTATGTGAAGCTGAATAGTAACGTCGGATGGCTTATGTAGTGTAGGCTGTTAAGTGTTCGGAAAACCCCGTCCTCATACAGGTCCCCCAATGTGTCAATGCCTGCATGCCGCAATAAATCCATCCCCACCGGTTCCTGTGTGACCGACAGAGCTGGGTGATTTGCCAGAGGTAGTTTCGGCGCATATATCGGCAACTTGCCAGAAGCCCTACCCATCAGTCTCCAAGCCTCAATCGTGGTGTTTACTGGATTGATATCCCGATCATGTATTCTAGGTCGCCTGTGTGTCAGTATGTTAACTAGCGGTATCGGGTCAGCATCACCTGTTTCCACCGCTACATGAGACAGAAATGGTATTTCGTGAAACCAGTGATGTGCAAATTGCGCTTGAGTGCAGAGGTAATATAGATACATATTCGGGACCTTAAAACCTCCCTTCTCGTACGGCAGTGTCATCGTTTGTAGTGTTATCCTGGCATGCTTACCCGCCCAGAGTAGACTCAAAATCATTCTGGTAATATTTCGGAACACCTCTGTCGGAGGCCGAATGGGGATGTTTGTAAATAGGTACAGAAGTTTGGGCAAAATTACCATCTTCACAATTGCAGCCCTATCTGCTAACGACAATGGCAGCCTATTCCAACGTTTGATTTTATCATCTAGGGATGATATTACTCTGCCGTAATTAGTTCTTATTACTTGCTCTGGATCCCTGTGAAACCACACCCCTAGATACTTAGTGGGTTCTTCGTGCCATTCTAGCGGGTAATCCATTGTAATCGGGGTAGTACTGTCCGTCATTGCCAAGACTAGGGACTTTGACCAGTTTATTTGTAGACCAGACTGTCGTCCGAATTTAATGTATTCGCGTATTAATGGGTTGAGGTGTTGTTCTGGGTTTTTCACATATACTACCAGGTCGTCTGCATACAGTGAAATGTGGATCGGCCGTGTCGGGAGTTGAATTGCAGAAGCGTGATGGTGTTGTCTAATTTTACAAGCCAGAGGCTCCAACACTAACGCGAATAGCATGGGAGACAATGGGCAACCCTGCCTTGTTCCCCTACATATGGCAATCGGCTCAGAAACATACTTGTTTACCCGGATACGGGCCGATAAGTTCGTGTACAGCATTAGGATCCATTGTGTGAATATAGTTGGGAAACCCATCCTTACCAGTACCGTGTGTAAAAAGGGCCAGGCTATCGTGTCGAACGCTTTAGCAGCGTCTAACAACACCGCTACAGCTTTGATATTTGGCGCCAGATAGTGTGCCAGTGCAAATAGCGTCCTGGTGTTATGCGCAGTTGATCTGTCCGGTATAAAACCTGACTGGTCCGGCCTGATCAGTAATGGCATTAGCGGCTTAAGTCTCGCGGCCAGTAGACTTGCTATTATTTTCGTGTCTACGTTTATTAGGGACAAGGGGCGGTAAGAGTCGCAGTACTCCTCGTCCTTTCCTGGCTTGAGCAAGGCTATGAGCATTGCCTCCCTCATAGATGCCGGTAGTGTTTGTGCCTCGTGTGCTGCCCCATATAGCCTGACCAGATGTGGCGCCAGTATATCAGCAAAGGTTTTATAGAATTCTGCCGTATATCCGTCTGGCCCCGGTGCCTTGCCGTTTGGTAAATGTTTTATTGTGTCCAGAACATCTTCCACTGTGACAGGGCGGGCTAAATAGTCCCTGTGAGCATCTGACAGCCAAGCGATTTCCACGTCTGCCATGTATGTCAGCATGTCTGCCTGTGTCGGTGTGGGTCGTGCCTCATACAAATTACCATACGTGGTCATGAATTCACCCAGAATCCCTTTTACGTCTCTAGTGACTGCTCCCTCTCGTGTTTTGATCGCTGTTATATAGTGTTGTGGTCTACCCTGGCATATTTTCTCAGCCAGTGTTTTGCCCGGCCTCCCTCCTTCTCCATATGCTCTTGCTGTTTTGCGTTTGGTAATGTAATTTAGTTCATCTGTTGCGAATTGTTGATGTTCCTGCAATAGCGTTTTGATGTGTGCTAATAATGTTACATCCCTCGTTAGCGCGTATTGCTGTTCAAGCGTTCGTATAGCTTTTTCTCGTGTTGTCAGTTGTTGCCTTATGTCCCTTAAAATTCCCGTAGTGGTGCTAATGCACACCCCCCGTATTGTAGCCTTGAATGCTTCCCATATGAGACATGGGTCGTCAGAAGTGGGGCAATTTATTTCAAAGTAGTCCACTATCGCCTTGTGTATTGTGTCCGTGTATAATGGGTCTTTCAGAGCTCCCGCATTAAATCTCCATGTGAAGGGCGGAGGTACGTAGTGAGGTATTAGTAGTTCCAGGAGCACAGGACTATGGTCTGATAATGTTCTAGGAAAGTGACTGATCTTGACTGTCCATGTCATTACTTCACGCGTGCCCAGCCAATAATCCAGTCTGGACCAACTATTGTGCGCTGCAGTGATATGTGTCGCGGCTAGCACCCCCGGGTTCTGCATTCTCCATATGTCCAACATCTGTAAGTCAGCAAGTGCGTCTGTAAGCTTCAGTCTCGCACGTTTATGTGGTTCTAATGTATTGTGTGATCTATCCAATCCGTCTTGTAGTGCTATGTTGAAGTCTCCACCCCATAATACGTGTTCGACCTGGAGTTGTGCTATTTCCTGCCACAGTTTTGTATAGAACCCTGGGTCGTCTATGTTGGGGCCATATGTGTTTACCAATGCTATTTGTTGATGTCGTACCATCCCTACCACAATAATGCTCCTCCCTTCTGCATCTCGATGTATTGCTGAAATCTCAAAGTGCACTCCCTTTCGTATAAGAATGCTGACACCTCGAGAATATGTGGAATAATTCGAGCTGGAGACCGACTCTGCCCATCTTGCCCCTATAGTGCCATCTGAGGTAGCAGCTTGGTGCGTCTCTTGAAGGAACACAATGTCTACATGTAATCTATCTAAGTAGGCAAAAATCTGGCGTATCTTCTTTGGATTCCCCAGTCCCCGAATATTCCATGTTATGCATTTAAGTGCGGCAGGTGTTGCCATGTTAGTGCGTTGGGAAGGTATCCTGCTGTTGTGTGATATTAAACACTAATTGTGTAGATATTTGGTAACGTTCGGTTCAGGAATGTGATGTACATTGCAATGCATTTTCCCTTATAGTTACGGAGGTCGCAATGCTTCTCAGACACAGTGACAACTGTCTAGCAACTCTCGTTTCCCCGACCCTCCCCCCACCCACTTCAGCGCCCAAACTTTGCCAAAGCCATCCCTGTAATACAACTAAACAGACAATAGAACTGTAACAGGGGTGCACCCGCTTGGGGGTGTCGCCAGGTGCACACTTCTCCATCCACATGGTGGATGTGGACAGGTGCACATGTCAGCGTTGAAATTTTTGCATGGCTAATCCGTGTTACCACTCCCCACCTCCCTCCGCAATCTCCTTGTTTATACTACAAGCTATGGAGTCTTCTAGTACATTTCACACCGTTGTATTCCAGTGCACACAGCCGTGGGCTTCTTATCAAATATTTCCACCCTCATCCCTCTGTTACCTGTGAAGGTCGTTCAGTTACTCACTGTTTCAAGCGTTTGGGTGATATTGGAACACATCACAGGTCTGCACCCTGCGCTCCATTGTTCGTAATCCATGTAATTCCCACACCCAGTCCCTCTCGTAACCTTCCTCGTGTCGCTGCAGGAGCTAGTAGCCCCCGTATACTTCGTTGCTCTGAGGTTGGTCTGGTGTAAGCGGAGTGGCACTCTATCCGAGCTCGGCGGAGATGGGTAGGTGATCCCACGCGGACACGGGCTGATTGAGCCAAGTCTGAAGGCTTAACCCCGATGTACTGACCCGCCGACCACTCATGTGGCACTTAGCCCTTAACCCTTAGGCATAGGACTTTCCATCGAGGTAAAATATACCCACACCACACCATATACATGACACTGGCATGTTATTGAGTTCATTTTCTTTATAGTTTTCACTTTTTAAGGTCCTGATGAATCGCAGGAGAGTATTCCTATCGCGAGAAACATGTTGACCACTTGTTGTTTTTCAGAGCTCCACATAGGTCACTCTACCTAACGAGGTGACACTGAGTGAGCTTGTTTTCACGATTTTAACTGCAATAGGGGGACCACCAGAATAAAATAGTTTCCGGCACCCCTTGCTGCATTTTAACTATCACCTCAGGCTCATTTGCCTCCCCGCCCACACACCCACACTTCACCATAGGGCAGTTGGATACAAAATATCTCCGCCAAAGTGCCCCTCTTTGAGGTGTGCCCGTCGAGGATTGCACCGCCCCCCCGACGAGGAGCAACCGCCGATGATGAAGCATGACATCCTTCGGGGTGTGTGAGGCAAATACATCCGACAAAAGGGATGCCCACAGGTGTTACATTTACACCTCTGGTCACGCCAGTTTTTGCTTAATTCTTCTTAGTCTTCCTCTAATCTTCCCACTCCTTGTAGGAACAGTTCAGCCCCCCGCTTTGTTGGTGAAGACTATTCACGGACACATGCTGTAACTGGACCTTCCACTCTTACAAGTGGTAACTAGTGTCCGTTGATCGATTGATCACCCTCCCTCCTTTTGATAAAGAACTCATTCCAGTGTCCCGTGTTGCCGCCATCTTGTAGTTATTCATTGTCACTTCCTTGGTCCTCACGCTCATGCGTTTTTTGTCGCTTACTCAGTTTTTTGACATAGTCATGTGCCGCTTGTACTGTGAGTAGGACAGTGGGTTTACCCGCCGCGATGACCCTGAGTCTTGCTGGATATAGCATCGCATATTCAATGCCCAGGTCCCGCAATTTCTTCTTTATCGGTGCGAATTCCTTCCTAGCCATTTGAACTGCCATGGTGTGATCCGGATAAAATTGCAGGGTATTGCCCTGATGTGTGATGGCCCCCTTTTCTCTTGCCAGTCTTAGGACAGTGTCTCTGTCTCTGTAGTTTAACATGCGGGCTATTATCACACGGGGCTGCGCTCCTGGTTTAGGAACAGGCGCTAAAGAGCGGTGCGCTCTTTCCACAAGAAAGACCGACGATAAACAGTCCGCTCCGAACAATTCCTTCAGCAGCTTCTCTATGTAATCTTCCATTTTCCCCGTGTTGGTGGACTCCGGCAGGCCCGCTATCCGTACGTTGTTGCGCCTGGACCTGGCTTCTTGGTCTTCCACCTTTGCGCGCAATATCTCCACTGTCTTTTCCAGTCCACCACATACCTTCGAAGTGTTAGCAGTGTCATCCTCTACTCTTGATATGCGTTGTTCTGCCTCCACCAACCTCTCGCCATGCTTATCAAGTTTGGCGGCCATGTTGTCTACACGCAGCACCACATTATCTAACTTATTGTTCATGTCATGAAGGCTTTGCTGGATAGCTCGCAGGATCTTCTCCATTCCTGTCCCCTCCCCGGGTTCGCCGTCTCCCTCCGTGTCCGACAGTCTCATGGCGCCGCTTTGTTGCTTTTTTGCTTCAAATTGCAGTTTCGACTGCTGCTTCTCTGGTTTACCCATGGCGCAGGATCGAGGTGGGGCGTTTCGCCATGCTTTTTCTGGATTGACACTGGTAGAATCGTTTGTCGCCTGGTATTGACGGTTTCTCGGTGTAGTCGATCTGTTAGGCCCTGTGTTATTCATCTGCAGCACACCAGTTGAGTGAGTCGTCAGTTCGGCGGTATATTCATTTGTGAGGCCATCGCGTGCTCAAGTCTGCCTAGTAGGTCATCTAGCGTGCATGACGCTATGTGGCTGAAATCTTCACCATATGCTTTTCTCCTCCGTTTCACTTAGTGGGCAAAAGGTCAGCTCGGCAAGCGACGTAGCGGTGGCACATTAAGCTTTACACTCTCTGCTCCTCTGCTCCGTCTGTTGTTGCACCAGATTGTGTCATGAGGCCCTCGTGGATGTGCACTGTGCCTTATCTTTATTACCGTGTTTCCTGATGTTCCGTCTGTCTGCAACTGCCGCCCTTCCCCCCGCACTCAGGTTATCTCAGCCTCACTATGCGTGGTGTCTGACATTACAGCCGGCAGCGTCTTCGTGCATGCAATCTTTCCGCCACCATCTCCTACCTTCACTTTTGTAACGTCTATAAATGCCCACAGGCGGTGTTCGCCGGTCCTCGGTCACTCGTAGTCTCTGCGAAGGGCTCCGTAACCGCTTGCAGTTATGCGTTCCACTGCAGTCGCCATTTTACCCTCGCTGGAACGCACGCCGAATCACCGTCTTCTTGGCGCTCCTGGGTCAACGGTGTGATCGAGTGTCAGTCTCGAGTGGTCCCAACACCTCAGAGCAGGCGGCAATGTGTTACCGAACGCTCACCCGTATCTCCGGCGGTCACAGTGTTCAGATGCCCAAAGTGCTCGCGTCCGCCATCTTGATTTCTTCCCCGTCCCAGAGCCGTTTTCTCGGGATAAATACGCTATCTTCAATCGTACTCCCGTCGTTCCCTCAGCATTTTGTAGACTTCTCTCTCCCAATTCCTCGGTTACATTTTCGGAGGTTTCGCGGTGGTGCACACGGGTTTTTGCTGCTTTCAAGGCACCCGTCCGGCGGAGCTGACTTACAAGTCAACCATCCCGCTGTGCGCCCTCTAGCGCCCCCCCCTTCCACACTTACTTACACCCTTCTTTCCCTTTTCGTTCATCCCATCCATCAAGTTCATCTCTGATCTGACTTGGCTTCTCGATAAAGCTTTCACAGCTGAGTTGAAGTCAATTTAGAGGAGGCTACTACCTGGTTGATAAAAACTTAGTTCTAAATTTGTAAGTCTTCTTAACAGTAAAGTATACTTGTACTGTACAACATATACACCCGTGCAGAGAGCACACTCTGCAGTCTGCAATCTCAATAAGTAAGGAATATAATAGCTTACCACTGCCCGCCACTCCCGTGGCATCCCCCACAGCAGTTCCCGCTGGCTGTTGCACCGCCTCCGCTCCAGGAGTGCCCACCTCCGCACTGGCCCCGGCACTGGTGGATGGCTGTGCCGATGTTCTGCCTAGAAAATACATTTCAGATTCTTAGATGCCATATACACCACTTCCTAGTATTTTGTCTAGGAATGAAAAAAAAATTATACGACTACACAAACAAATTTAATAATTTGTGACTCTCTAGTCTAAACTACAAATTGCCCTTTTTTCAGGGAAGGGTGTTTTTTTAGTTATGCTTAGCCGTAACATGTCTTGCTACACTTTTTGGCACAACTGATGAATGCTTGCTTTTCAACACGTACCATTTTTCTCATAACAGACAGAAGCTTCCCTTCTAAGAAAAAGAGCAAGATCAGATCATCATCACTTGGACGGAGTCAGCAACGATTCAGCACCACAAAGAAGACTTGAAGTTCCAACCTGGTGAGGGCTCGCCTACAATTATTGTGTGAAATCACTAAGCACTTTTCATTTTTCAATCCACCGTTTATGTTGTATGATGAACTTGATTTTAATAGATGTTTTTACTTTTAATAAAGCTTTAAAACTTACATAGACTCTGTGGTTTTTGGTCATGAGTGAGTGAGCAAAAGGGTTTGCAATTTGCAAACATGAGTCCGTGGCTCTGAGAGGTCGGGACACTGACTCCGTACTCTTATGTCCTGGGTTGTATAATCATTGGGGATCAATCATCGATGAATTCGGGAGCTAAATGACTCTGACACACTAGCTAGTCACTAAGGAGATTGGGGGTTTAAATTCTGTTATGACTGAGGTATGTGGAAAGTCTAACTGCACCTATTATAATTGATAAGCAATGCACTATTTCGTGTCCATAGTTCTGTTTGTGCAGAATAGTCCCTGCAACAGTAGTAGTATGGATTGTCCTCCTATCCAATCAAAAAGTAAACTAGTATCTTATTCTTTCTTGGTGGCCATTGACATTTTATTGTTGGGAATTGTCAAAGCATAAACATTTAGAAGACTTCCAAAGACATTATGGACAACCCAGAGGACCGCACTCAGTGCATAGAGCTATTGCTGAATAGAATGGGAGTTTTGGTTAACACCTTTTGCCAACTGTGCAAGCTTAGTTAGCTACACAGACAGACTAATAATAATCTTGTAGTACCACAGGGAGTCATAGTAGAGGCAGGATAAGAATTTAGAAACAGTCTACAAGAAGATCAAAGACGATTTAGAAAAAATCGCATGAGGAACGTTAGGAAAAAATAGGTGCTGTAAAAGATAGGGAAGTATAGTTATTAATATTAACAGGAAAACTTACTGGGGCCAGCAGAGGAGCCCTCGCCGGACCGATCCTGGCCTTCCTGATCTTGTCCCTTCTCCGCCGGCGCCACTATCTCCTCCTGTGTCCCCTTGCCCCTGGGGGGTGCCACTGCTGATGTACAACATGAAAGAAAGACACAAACATGGATGATTGTTGTCAACCAAATCAAACATTTAAAAAAAACAATAACAAATTATTTCTGGGAAATAGACAACAATTGCACTAAATTTATTGACCTATCTGATGTGGTCTACTAGGATATTAGTATTGCTGGATTCGCGGACCGTCTACTTGGAAAGTTATGTAACTCACTAAACCAACTACAAAAAGGTTTGACTAGGACTGGCAGGCAGCACTCCGCAGCACGCGAAGTGACAGACACAGTCCATCGTGATTGCAGACCAGTGAGAAGTTGAACACTAAAAAGTTTCCTACTAAATAACCAGTCATAATATACTCAAACTATCAATCCACCAACACTATCTCTTCTTAGTGGCAGGAGTACAAAGGAAGGACTGGACTGGAGTCTCTAGGGGCAGATTTACAAGCTCCTTGCGGTTCTTTAGCTCCGTCGTTGCGTGACTTTTGTGACGCAGCGCAAAAGAGGTGCGGTATATTAACAACATGACGCATCTGGGAGATGCATCACGTTGTAAAGCCCTGCGCCATCAGGGGGCGTTCCGGCGCAAGGGAGGGCGTTCCTGCGGCGGAACGCCTCCTAAAAGTGGCTGAGTGAAATCTACAAGATTTCACTCAGTCACTTTTAGGCCAATGCTGCGTCAAAATCCTGCGCCTGCTTGAGCAGACTTACGGCTTGATGCAGCATAGGGGAGATAGGGCACCCCAGAGGGGAAACATCCTTTACAACGCAACTTTTACCATGCAGTGCCTTTACGACGCAACTTTTACAACACAAACCATTACAACGCACTGTGCTGGGGGGCGCTCTAGGATAGGGAATAGGTTTAATGTACTATCCAACACCTTAACATACATAATTCAACTCCCATAGGGGGAGAGAGGGAGGTCTCAGGGAAAATATTTAAATACCTAGCCAGTTTCAATACCCAATTCTATTTGTAAACAACACAAGAAAAAACTGGTGGTCTAGCAAGAAAAGAGGAAAAAGCAAAGATCACAGAACACAGATAGTGACAAATCATATACTTATATGACAGCTAAATCGTAGTGTGATGATCCTGACATAAGGACAACTTCATGACAGAAGAAACCTTGAGGAGGGGAGACAGAAAGTGGAGGATTTCTATCAACTGCTCTTAGTGGCCAGTGTCATCATTTGGAACTCCAAAAGTGCCCCTGTCACCTCAGCTCTTCTGGCAGCAAGCCAAACGCTAGTGAACTAGGTGTGATGTGAGACCAATGATAAACAAATGACAGGCTGAGTATCTCAGAGAAGTATACTGACCAGACTAGTCAAAGGAAGCAGTGCAAAGATAGAATTGTGAATAAAAGTGAATTAAAAAAGTACAACAGTAGTCCAGAATAAATGTATTAGTGACCACTGGTGAGCTTGTTAAAAAAACACAGTGTCGGTGTCTACCGAGAAAATGGTCTACTAGTTTCAGCCGTGTTGGGCATAAGGACCCCAGCTTTCTTCAGGACCTAGTTATAAAAGCTACTGCATTCAAGTGCAAGTTTTGAACAGTGAAACAAAACATCAGAAAAACAACAATGTAATTACAAGTGATCAGTCACAATACCTCTACACCGGATGATAGGTTAATCATACCTGTAGAGATAAAACAAACATCAAACCTACAGAAAAAGGCACTTGTATGCCATGTCAAATGCTCACTCTTAATATGTTGTGTGATCACAAATTACCATGTAAAGAATAATATTAAAACAGTTGTTCACTCACCTATCCAATGTGAGGTAACAAGCCTCACCTCACCTGGCACTGACTCAGGTCAAAAGGAGGCAACGCCCTGAAAAATAGGATTATTTAAAAAGAAGAAAGGATTAAATTTTCTTTTTATATATCTATATATATATACATATCAGCCATCAGTCCTGGCCAAGTATATGAGGACAGGATGCCCTTATGTGTGCTGGCTTATGCTTAGAATTAAGGTGCAAATTGCCCCCTTTGATAAATGTTGATTGTTAGCCAAAAACAACAGACATAGATCATAATAGCGTGGGTATCCTTCTCGCGAAATTTTAACTCAGTAAGGATATTTAAAGAAACTGAAAGTGTACCAATTGTCACTCCCACGAAGAATCATGAGGGACATAAGTTTGTAGTATCTACCCAAGAGGAAGACATGCTAAATGTCGATCTATATAACCTGATCCTGTCCCAGCGACTAAGATAGAGTCTACTCTCAAAGAGAGACCGAGTTGTGCTCATTAAGAGACTGTCATACAGAGGAAATGGAATACTGATGGCGAAAATGCAGCAAACAGACCTCCTCCATGCCGAAGCGAAGCGCGCTATAAAAGCGTCTCTGCTGTGTGCAGAGAGAAAGTTATAAACAAACAAAGAACGCTCACCTCTCCGTCGATACCTCGGGTAAAGTCCTGAGGCAGGTGGCGGTGGCGCTTCCTCATCCTCCGCCGCCATTCGAGGTCCCCGGGCCGCATCATGTGACGTATGACGTCACAGGGGACCATCCAATGGGGAATGAGAACTACAGTAATACATCATCGGACTGGGAAATGTAGTCCGAAATGGACCTTAAAACGCTAAACTAGCGTAAAGTGACCGAATGTCTATGAGATTAAATGGCTCCATAATTACAGCCTTTCAAAGTGTTTCTACACATTATTATATGTTTGAAAAGGTATAATCAGTGTGTTTGAACAGCAAGGATCTTCAGGATATATGTGTTAAAAATGAGTGTCTCTATTAGCCCTTACCTATGTATATGCTACCCTCAGTTGCTTAATTCATATGTAAAGTCAGCAAGGAACATCACTTTTAATCAACATGTTGGACAGCCAAAAAGATATTGAAAGATATTGAAAGAAATTAAAAGAAAGTCCATATGTCCTATGAGTGCACAATAGACGAGATATCCATTCATCGTAGAAGGGTCCAAGGGATGTCATCATTGAGACCCTGTGCATCACTTTTGAGTTTGAACACCCATCTCTGCTCTTTTTGAAAAAGATATTTAGTCTTGTCACTCACAAGTGGAGGTATTGCTGGTTTCTCCAGAACTGTCCAGAAAAAATCTTCAGGCTTATGTTTCTGCTCCAAAAAGTGTCTTGTCAGCTTGGTGTTGGATTTGCCACACCGAAAGGTACTTTTATGTTCCAACATTCGTAGTCGTACTTTTCTTGTGGTCATGCCCATATATCGTTCCTTGCACGGACACTCAATTAAATAGATCAGGTGGTCACTATTACAGTTGGAAAAGTGTGCCTGAATCCAGGGTCCTTGAGTGCCTATGTCTATTGTTTTTGTTTGTTTGGTTTGAGGGCATATCGAGCAATTTCCACAAGGGAAATGGCCTCGGACCGGAGGTAAATCCCATAAGGTGTTGCTGGTACTTAGTTTCATCCTGGGTCTTGTGTGTACCAGAGCATCCCGCAAATTACGTCCTCTCTTGAATGCAAAAAGGGGCAAGGGGATTCGTTCGTTTCTGGTATTCAGGAAACGCCAATTTTTACGGATGCATTTCTGTAAGGAATTGCTCATGGTACTGAAGGTATCGACAAATGTCAAACACTCCAAAGGAGGTTTTGCAATTTTTGGTTCCAGTAACGCTTCTCTATGGTTGTTGGAAGCCCTCTTGCAGGCCATTCTGACCAAACATCGGGGATATATCTTGTCTTGCAACTGTTTCGATAGATTATTCGCATGATGTTTATACGACTCTGGTGTAGAGCAATTTCGCCTAAGGCGCAAAAACTGGCCAAAGGGCAGATTTTCCCTTAGCGATCTTGGATGCTGGCTGTCAAACCTTAATAGAGAGTTACATGCCATTGGTTTTCGATAAAGTTCACTTGATAGACCAGTCGAGGTAGCATATATTGAGAGGTCTAAAAACGAAATTCTGTCTCTACTCATTTCCAGTGTAAACTTTAGGTAGCGATTTTGTGTGTTGAGCCAAGTGTGGAAGGCTCGAACTGACTCCTCGTCACCCCGCCAAACTACCATAATGTCGTCAATGTAGCGCTTCCAAATTCTGATCGAATCTTGGAAGGGGTTGGCGGTGGTAAGGACATGCATTTCTTCGAACCTATGTACGTACAAATTCGCCAGGCTCGACGCATAGACACTGCCCATGCTTGTGCCCGACACCTGTAAATATTAGGTCTCTTCAAACTGGAAGAAATGTTCTTTCATGGCCAGATAGGCCAGGGTCATGATTAAATTGACAGGGGTGATAGAATGAAGTTCAGTTTGACTTAGGATCTCCGAGATGGTCTCTAAGGTTTCATCCTGCGGTATTGAGGTGTATACAGATTCGACATCCAGGGATACCAGGATGTCGAGGTCGGGGTTGAAATCCACCGTTGGCAGGAGTCTAAGGACGTCTTTTGTATCCTGTAAGTAGGTTGGCATTTTTTGTACAATGGGACGAAGAAAAAATCCACAAATGTAGATAAAGATTCCAAACAGGACCCAATTCCTGAAATAATAGGTCTCCCTGGTGGCGGCCTCTGTATTTTGGGGAGGATGTAAAAGTAAGGCATGACAGGGTGGTTAGTCTGGAGATATGTTGATTCCTGATTTGTAATCCATCCCTCTGTCAATGCCTCCTCCACTGCTTCCTTAATGATACTGCTCACACGTGGAGTGGGGTCTTCTTTCAAGGGGCGATAGCAATTTCTGTCACTTAATTGGCGAATACATTCGGCTCGATAGTTATCTGAGACCATAAGTACCGTCGCTCCCCCCTTGTCGGCCGGCTTAATCGTAATTGACTGGTCATTCGTCAGTGCTGTCAGTGCCTGTAACTCCTTTGTCGGGATGTTACGATATGTACTTCCCTTATTGTTCTCACATAAAAAATTGACTTCCTCAAGAACTGCTCTTTCAAAAGCAAGGACCTGGGGGGGTACTAAATGTGAAGGAGGATTGAAAGTGGACCGACTCTTAAGGCCCGTGTTCGTGTTGTCAACTTGTGTCTCCAATGGTGTTTTATCTTTAAAGAAATGATGCAGCCGCACCTTTCGGAAAAACAGGGATAACTCCCGATGCACTGTGAAGTCATCACCCTTATTTGTAGTGACGAAACCCAAGCCTCTATTTAAGACTGACACCTCATCTTGTGTCAATACTTTAGAGGTGAGGTTGACTATTAAGTCTTGTTTCAAAGTCCCCCTCTCGTCTGTCCCTGGTTCAGCCCCTGGCTGGTTTTCGACCGAGTCCCGATCTGATTCGGGGTGTTCGATGCTAAGTTCCCGTGTGTTTGTGTAGGTGCTTTTTGGAACTGAGGTTTCCGTCTTCGCCCACGAGACCTTCCTTGGCCTCCCCCTAAAAAAGGCTGCTGGGGAAAATGAGGTTTAAAAGATTGAAAAGATTACCAAGGATTGGGTGGCTGGAACTGGGGATGAGTTTTACAACGCAATTCGTTACAACAAATTGCGCTGGGGGGCGCTCTAGGATAGGTAATAGTTTAATTTACTATCCAACACCTTCACTACTATCCACGGGGACTGGAGTTGGAATAGTAAATTAAACAATTCACTATCCAGCGCCCCAAAGCACTATGCGTTGTAAAGGCATGCGTTGTAAAAACCGCGTTGTAAAGGCATGCGATGTAAAAGCATGCGTTGTAATGTCATACATCCCCCAGAGCATTGCTGGAGCTGCGTCGTGCTTGCGACGCAACTCCAGCAATGCGCCGCCTTTATGGCACAGATGCGTGACGCATCTGTGTTGTTTTTACCCCATGGTGCGCCGGATTGTAAATGGGTGGTGGAGGCGTGGCGCAAAATCACTGCCGCATCCCTGCTAATTTGCAGGGATGCGCAAGTATTTGTAAATCTGCCCCTTAGTGTCTAGCATTACGCAGTTCTGTAAAGTACACTCATACATAATCACTCAGGTCAATGAAATGAGCACAAAATCGAAAACAAGAAAGCATAGTAGCACCGCCACTGAGCAGGCGAGCAGTCCACCTGCAATGCAATCACAGAAGATTTTGAAACATAATTTGCCTACAATGTAATCGGCAGCATTATTGCTCTTCGGAAAAAACAAACATTTGCAATATGATAACATAGAGCAGGAGAAAACAGAGTAGTGATTAAATAGCTACTACTACTCACCAAGCCCAGGGATCTCGACGCCTAGCAGGTCAAGCAGGTCGTGTTCACGGTCTAGGATATCGGACCACCGGTGCGTGGCCTGGCTGTAGGTGCGCCGGACCAGAGACTGCCGATGCATGGCCTGGCACACCTTCCCCCACAGCTGCTGACGCTCCCGGAGCCCGTACCCGCCAGCGATCCTGCCGCCTGCCGCGATGGTCTTGGGGAGGTGGTGCTGGACATAAAAAATCAGTGCGGTCACCTCCTCCACACTAAAGATCTCCCGGGCCACTACTTGCTCCCCCCTCAATCGCCCGCATGGGAGCCGGGTGCGGGGTGCGGGGCCCTTCCCCTTGCTCTTCCCGGCTCCCTTTGGCATGGTCTGGACAGCTGAAGAAAAAAAAATAGAAAAGAATAGGGAAAAAGTAAAGAAAAGAAAAGAATTTAAAAAAGTAGCTTTAAAAGTAACGAAAAGTTGAAAAAAACACAAAATATAGATGTAGAAAAATAGAGGGATAGATAATGAGTAAAAAAGATAAAAAAGTTCAAAGAAACAAAGGATTGGAGAGATTAGGAGAGGATAGGAAAAACATGCCCAGAACCATACCAATGAATGAAAAACAAGATGGCCGCGCCCATTGAGGACCGCGTGGGTAAGTTGGCGCGATATTTCCCCCGCGAGCACGCACAAACACACGCGAACTCGTAATAGCACGCCACACACAACGCGAGATTGCTAATAGAGTCCGGAAACGGCAATACGCAACGCGCACAAGATGGCCGCGCCCATGTACGACCGCATGGGTAACTTCACGGTCGGTGCACTGCAAGCGGGCCGCGAATACGTAAAAAACCCCACGAACTCGCAAAAAAAAATCAGCAAATTCGTGAATTTTGTGGATTGCGAACTCGATTTTGTGCGAATTCGCGGCCCGCGTATTTGCAAATTTCGCCCATATTTACTCTGCACCAAGCCCAAATTATCAGTGAAGTAGTGTTCTATTGCCTCACGCACCCCTTCTCTAAAGACTGGATCCTGCAATGCCGAGGGTTGCAGTTTCCATTGAAATGGGGCTGGAGTGTATGTAGGCATCTGCATGGTAAGCAGGACCGGCGCATGGTCAGATACAGTATGTGGTAAATGCACCACACTGGAAGTCCATGCATTGATGTAGATTGTGGTGAGCCAATAATCTAATTGTGACCACGTGTTATGGGTATATGAATAGCATGTTCCCTCCTGCACCCCAAGATAACGCAATCTACAAACATCTGTGAGGAATAGATCATGCATACCATCATGAACCGCCTGTGCAGCCTTTTTAATAGCAGGATCTACATTAGAGTGTCGATCCATTGCTTGAAGGAACAGAGCAATAAAATCCCCCCCACATGTGATGGTAGAAGGTAGTAGCATAGATACTTTGTTCCAGAGCAACTTAAAAAACTCTGGATCGTCTATATTTGGCCCATAGACATTCACAATCGTAATCAAGGTACCACACAGCCTACCTTGAACTATGACATATCGGCCATTAACATCAATATCCTTATGACTACTAACAAAGGAGATACTTTTTTTAACTAACACCATCACCCCCGTGCATACACGGAATACGAAAAGGCAAACCATGCACCAGCCCATTTTCTGGCTATAGTAGAGGCAGCATGCCCAGTAAGATGAGTCTCTGGCAATAGCGTAACTTGTACTTTATAGCGATCCAGATACGCCAAAACCTGCCTAGTTTTCTTTGGAGTGTTTAGACCTCTGACATTCCAAGTGAGCCAATTAAGTTTTCCGATCTCTGCCATTACCTACTCTGCTGAGGTATTACATGTAACAGTAATATTATACCGTGTGGAGCAAATGATTGCGAAGCAACAGTTATGTATCCTGATTTGCACAGCTGCACATTCAAACACCCCTGCAAAGAAACTCCCCACCCACCCCAGCACCCCAATCATGCTGAGGAAACCCATAGTAGACAACATAAGAAAAAAAGCAAAGAACAATCACACCCACTGTGAGAAGCTAGTGCACTCACCGAACCGTAACCCAGTAAAGATCAGCTTGGGGTGCACCCTCATGGAGGCCCATCTATCCCGTCGATGAAGGAGGGGAGGTCAGGGCAAATCTTCAGTTATCCACCCATACACATCCAATATAGCAGGTCTACCCTTGTTAAATGCAAACAATTATAAAAAGACCATATAACAAGGACATGTTTTAGCCCAGTGTGCAACACACAGAGTGGAACTACCCGCTCGAATAGATGCATGTCTAGGTGTTCCCACCTCGCAGTATACATAACAACTACAGAATACATGCGACCAGAGAAGCGGGCAGCCACAAGCAAACGTAGAGGGAATTAAGACTCACGTTGCTGTGGCATGACTTAGGCGCCTCTGGTCCTGCACAAACGCGACTGAAAGAAAAGCGCTGTGGGGTCTGACAGCTCGGCATTATTCTGCCACTGAAATAGAGTTAGTTTAACAGGCAAACTTACCGGCAGTGTAATACAGATGTTTCGTTAGAAGAAACCACCGCGATATCAAATTTGACCAACATAGTTGAAAACAACAACCGCCTTCATTCGTTACTAATCATTGGAGAAGGAATACGAGCACATGTCAAGTACGAGTATTGATCTCAAGTAAACGCTCGTGCTGCTAAACATCGCTATAATACAAGACGACCCCAAAACCATCATAGAACGGTTCTCTTGACTGAAGAGGAACGATTGTATCTAGACTACGACAGAACCCAATTCTTCTTTGTCTTGATAAAGGTGGACAGAATCTCAACAAGCCACCGAAACGCGTCGATGCTTTTGTATAGTGTGATTCACGACTCAGACACTGATGTTGACATATCATGTTTTAAGAATGTATAACACCGGTGCCATAAATTGAGACTAGAACACACATCCTGTATTGCACAATTGTATGTCTTACTGCCTTTCTGTCTGCCCTTAGCAATATTGCTAGTCAATATTGAATGAATGTTTGTCATTTTATTGCCATAATTGTTTTAACCTGTGTCAAGCAGTACATTTTGCTTCTGCTTTTTTAATTTTGTTTGTATACAATAAATTTTGTCAATTTTATATATCTAAAATCTTTTTGCAATAGTCATTGCTTTTTACTTTACATGGTGTTCATATATGTGATTTTGTTCAAGGGAATTTTTTGCTTTATATTACATAACAACTTCTGCAAACCAACATAACCCCCCTACTATTCCTAACAACCAAGAGCATATTATTTAAATGTCATTGTCTTGAGCATTATCGTATTCCGAGTGCCCACTGAGGAAAAATGTTCGATACATCTCTAGAGTGATGCCCATGCACCACAAACCATGTAATGCACAAGTACTGTGCCTGGAAAAAAAATACACACATGCAACACCAGTCACAGAATCAAAGGATACCCAAAACCGCAGCCGTATAGGAATTTACCCTACAAGTCCATCAGTCTTCATCATCCGCTTCGGCCCCTGCTTCCTTGGACATCTCCTTTCATTCCAACTGCCTGACAAACTGCAAAGCGTCCTTGGGCGTGCTGAATATCTTCGGCTTGCTACCATGATGAACCCGTAATTTCGCCGGGTAAAGCATTGCATATTGAACTTTTAATGCTTGCAATTTCTTTTTCACCGGCTGGAATTCTCTCCTTGCCTGCTGCACAGCCGTAGTGAAATCCGCATAGAGAGCAACCTCCATTCCTTGATATTTAGTAGTGCCCATTTCTCATGCACGTCGAAGAGCTGTGTCTCTATCGCGATAATTAAGGAGTCGAGCAATAATTGGCCGAGGAGGGGCCCCTGGGACAGGGCGCGGGTTAGAGAACGATGTGCCCTCTCCACCGCCATTAGAGATGAAAAATGCTCTGCTCCACAAATTGTCTTGAGCATTTCATTCACATACAGCTCCATTTTCCCCACATTTGTGGGCTCCGACACCCCCATAATGTACAAGTTGTTCCATCGCGATCTGGCCTCCAAGTCTTCGTTCTTCGACTGTATCACCGCCAGCAACTTGTCTATTTGTACGCATGAAGTAGTAACCGCCTCCACCTTATCCTCCGCATTGGTTATACATTGTTTTGCTTATGGTAAGCGAGCGCCATGCTTATGCAGTTTTGAGGCCATATTATCCATGTGTAGATTAAGATTGTCAATTTTGCTATCTATGGTATGCATAATCTGCTGCATGGCCATCATCATGCGCTCCAGCTTGCTACTGCTGCCCGCCTCCATTTCCGGCTCGGTATCTGATGCCGCAGGTGTGGCATTCTTCTTCTGATGTTTGCACTCAAATGACAGCTTAGATTGTAGCTGCCGATCTGGCTTGCCCATTGCAGCCGAGAGCTAGTGCCACCTGCAAGGCCAGAGGCACCAGAACACAGTAGCCTAAAACAGATTGCTTCACAGCCGTGTGGCAACTTCACATTAACCATTAGCTACCGACCTCACAGTTCATCCACTGCAAGCGGCGAAGGCCACAGTGACTCACCCCAGCAGGGCACCAGGAGCGCCAACGGGCCTGTCCCCAACACGCGGCCTGTCACGTAATCCCTGCAAAATTACCGATCATCAGGTCATAGTCGCGTTGCAGCTGATATCAATAAGCAGCGCCCCAGTGTCTTAGATTAGTCCTCAGTAGGAGGCTGCAGCAAATTGACCCGGGCCACGTTGGCCCGCCCGCACCAAAAGGATCGCAGCGGTCAGGTCCCAGTAATAGCAACCTCAAAATAGCAGCCAAGAAGATTTCTGACGCGCTCCCTCAACCACACAGCTCACATAGACCGGCCCCAAACAGAAGGTCTCTCAGACATGCGGCATGGACCCCTCCCAACAGCCGCTACATACCCAGTACACATCCCATGCTGTGGAGCACCCGAAGGCGCGCTGGACACCCCTATGGCCCCGCAGCCACTCCGCGGTCTACCTACGTCCCAGCACTCGATTCAGCGGCTGCAGCACTCATGCGCTGGACTGGTAATGTCCGCTGACAGCTGAAGTCTCGGCACGCGGCACTCCAGCCACAGCACGTCACAGGTGAGCGGAGCCCCTCTCAGCCGCAGTGGATCCCTGGCCTGGTGCCAGTAATGCAAACTTTCACAGCATACAGGACGCAGGCGCCGCCATTTTGCAATCCACGGCCGCCAGAGTGCCATTTCTCACCCAAACAGCCACTGCAGGAGGTCTGGAGCGAATCAGTCCGGTGCTGAAGATAAGCAGAGTCAGGTACGTGTGCTTGCAGCCGTGGATAGCAGGGTAGCAACAGGATAAATGCCCGATAGTAGCCCCGACCACCAGAGCTGCACTAGTGTGCGGCCATCTTGTGTCGGGCTCGCTAGCGCTCCCCATCTTTTTCAGGTTTAACTTAAGAATCTCCAAGTGTTTTAACAAGCCACAATGCACGTAAATCAGTAGGGATTTAAGAATGCACTAACGTATTCACCAGAACGTGGCACTGACTGAGTTCAAAGTCGGGGCCTGCGCGGTCCGTTGCGCACCAGGCTACTGCCGTTGGAAAGGGACACAGCACGCAGCTTCTCGAAGAAGTGGAGACGGTGACAGGCGGACTCCCAGTGACCACAATTCTTGGCTGCAGTGGTCCGCAGCATGCACCCACAATGATTCAGGCACTCTGGGACAGGTGGGTTCTCAGCGGCAGCAGCACGCTGCTGCGGCGGCCCGGGCTGGTGGTGGCGATGACTCTCATCGTGCAGCTCCGTGGTGGGCACACAGCGGCAGCAGCTCTCTCTTAGCTGCGGCGGCCCATGATATGATAGTGACTATCTTGGACCAGGGTGAACACAATGTGGGCACACAGCGGCAGCAGCTCTCCCTTAGCTGAGACGGCGCACAGGACAAATCACGATGAGGCAAAGTTGACAAAGGTGCGGGCTCTCCGTAGCAGCAGCTCTCTCTTAGCTGCGGCGGCCCACAGGAGGAATCACGATGATGCAAAGTTGGCAAAGATGCGGGCACTCAGCGGCAGCAGCTTTCTCTTAGCTGCTGCGGCCCACAGGACAAATCACAATGATGCAAAGTTGGCAAAGGTGCGGGCACTCAGCGGCAGCAGCTCTCTTTTAGCAGCGGCGGCCCCCAGGACAAAGGATGATCTTGACCAGGCTGGCACAATGGTTGGCACTCAGTGACTACAGCTCTCTCTTAGCTGCGGCGGCCCTCACAGATTCAGCGAAGGTTCTGAAGGTTCACATTAAGGCAGGCTTTTAGCGACTGAAGCTCTCTCTTAGCTGCAGCGCCCCACACAGCTTCAGTGAAGGTTCTGAGAGTTCAAATTAAGGCGGGCTCTCAGCAGCGGCAGCTCTCTCTTAGCTACAGCGGCCCACACAGCATCAGTGAAGGTTCTGAGGGTTAAAATTAAGGCGGGCTCTAAGCGGCGGCAGCTCTCTCTTAGCTGCAGCGGCCCACACAGATTCAGCAAAAGTTCTGAGGGTTCAAATTAAGGCGGGCTCTCAGTGGGGGTAGCTCTCTCTTAGATACAGCGTCCCACACAGAGTTAGTGAGGGTTCTGAAGGTTCAAATTAAGGCGGGCTCTGAGCGGTGGCAGCTCTCTCTTAGCTGCAGCGGCCCACCACATTCATCAAAAGGTTACCAGTCCGCGTTCCTCACAGTAGAACTAGAGGCTCCGGATTACTTGACGGAGGCCTCACCTGCAAGTAGAATTCCTCGCCCAGGAACTCTTACGGCTGACGGGGCAAAGTCTAATGTCCCTGAGACTTCAGAAGGAAGCACTCTCGATTCAGACCCTCGGGTAGTTTCTTCAGCAAGCTTAGTGAAAGTTTCAAAGTCCTTTTTTCTGTTCACTCGGACAGAGTTTCGTCTTGACATCCAGAAGGAACACCCTTGGAATCGTTTTCAGCGCAGCGTTTTATACCTAAAAAGTCTTTGTTCTCTAAAGTCACAAATCACTCAGTCCAGCCAGAACCAGTTCGGTGGGGTCGGGTAGCACTTGGTTTACGAGGTGACATCCTGCCCTTTCAGAATGAGGGGGTCTGCTATCAGACGCCCAGTGGAAGGTGGAGTCATCATTCACCTTGCCAGGCACGGCCCTGCTCAGATCAAAGAGTCACCCCTCCCCATGCTCTGCATGCCGATCTCTCTCTCCAGCCAGGTCTGACCCAGCTGGCCCTGCTGCTCCAAAACCGGATGGCCAATACACATACTAGCAAAGCTTTGGCTAGAAAATACCTTGTTTCCAGAAGAGGCATTTTCGAACATGGGATATATAAATGGTCCTTACTAAAAGGTGTATCTCACTGTCCTGAGCTTAAACATATCAAACTCAAATTTCCTATCAGGTTTACTGGGTCAGATAGGATTATGGAAGGTAATCCTCAGCCTGCCCACTCCGGCCTATGAGAACGGATAGCTTCACAATCGTAAACAGTGAAATGGAGGGTAACTCGCTATTAGAACATGCTACACAGACCTAGGCATTATGGTTATCCCAATTCATACAGTCATCTTTACACAGAGAGCGTTTGTGCTGTGGCACTGATTAGCAGTGGAACAGCGCCCAGAGCATCTAAATACAGCCAACATAAAAGATAAGAAGCAAAAAGAGGAAGGGAGACCCAAGCCAATGATGCCAGGTCTAACAGTAGAGCTAACTATAATTCGCGCCCCCGCAATGCACTGCTGATGACCTCCCATATTACATCACTCATGACATGGTCAATGCCATCACTGATGACATCTCAAATGACCTCACTGATGACATCATCCGGTGAATGTGTGTTTCTGTAAAGTTAAAATATATTTTATATATGTTAATGCCAAGGTGTATTGAAGAATGGGGGAGTGGAGGATTTAATAGGTGTGTGACTGACTGTATAAGTTAGTGATTAAATGTGTCTTACCGAAGGCATGGGTTAGTGACTAAACTGTGTGAATGTCTGTATCAGTCTGTCAGTAGTTGTGTAAGCTGCTGCATGGGTTGATGATTAGGTACATGATTGTCTATATGAGTTACTTATTTGTTGCATGAGTATCTTTATGGGTGCCTCAGTGTTTGTGTATGTGGGTGGGTGGGCAATTTTTGACTTTTTGCCCACATGTATGAGTGGATAATTTACTGGGTGTATGGGTACACTAGTGCATGTGGAAATAGCTGTATAGGTGAGTGAGTGTGTGTATCAGTGTGTTAGTGAGTGAGTGTATGTCTTACTGGTATATGTGTGAGTGACTACATATGTGAATGGCAGTATATGTGAGTGTTGGAGTATATAAATGACTATATGTGAGAGTGAGTAATTGTGAGAGTGGCAGTATAAATGAGTGTGTGCTTGTGTCAGTGATTGTATAAGAGAGTAAGTATATATTATTATCTGTATGAATATGTTAGATAGTGAATGTATAACTGTATAGGTGAGTAAATGGCAGCTTTATTGATTCTTTACATGTCTAGCTAGGTGTGTCAATAACTCTATGTATGAGTGACGGTGTATGAGTGTTTGTATAGGTATATGGGTACATATAATAGTGCTGTATTGGTGAGTGACTGCATGTATGAGTAACTGTATGGGTGAATGAATGAATGTGTGTGTAGAGCTAGGAATTAGTCAGTGGGTATATAGTAACTGCTATTGATTTGTCTATGGTTTCGAAAATGGTAGTCTGTATTTTAGAGTGGGTTATATTAGGGTGTGAGGAGGTGCATCAGATTATCACGTGGATGATGTCATCAGTGATGTCATTTGAGATGTCATCAGTGATGTCACTGACCATGTCATGAGTGATGTAATATGTGACGTCATCAGCAGTGCATTGTGGGGGCGCGAGTTATAGTTAGCTCTACTAACTATAACGTTCAAATTTTTCTGGTTTTGTACGAGTGAAATGTCCAACTAACTATAACGTCCCTGAAACCTATGTTTTTTTCAGTGAATTTCTAAGGTTTTTCAAATACTTATTTCTAACTATAACGTCCCTGAAACCTATGGTTTTTTCAGTGAATTTAAAAGGTTTTTTAAAGGCTAATTTCTAATTATAATATTCATTAAACCTAAAGTTTATTAAGTGATTTTAAATTATCATTCTATTCTCAACCTGGTGAGAACAGCCGATATCGCCAATTTTCCAGCAATAGCTTCCGCAAAAAAATCGTCACAAATGAGAGGAACAACTAACGCTAAAAATATGCAGGGTAGGCGTTCC
Source organism: Lissotriton helveticus (assembly GCF_964261635.1). Lineage (NCBI taxonomy): Eukaryota > Metazoa > Chordata > Amphibia > Caudata > Salamandridae > Lissotriton > Lissotriton helveticus. The sequence continues at coordinate 1,295,553,006 of NC_136069.1, forward strand.
TGTGCAAAAATAACACAAAAACACCACTTCCCGATATTTTCAACAAGCAGCAAAATCTGCGGTGCGATCCAAAAGCAGGCGATAAGCTGCGTTGGCAGTAGGAATGTAACATCTTCCGTTTACTAGTGTAAAGTAGGATGACTACCCACAGTGTGAAAAGGAGCCCAGCCTAGAATCACATCTGAAGACCAACACATGTCATTGAGCTACTGTTCATGTACCTCCGACCCCCAAGAAGGCCACAAAACCCACTGCCACCACCCTCAGGACCTCCCTCAAGACCACCCCCTTACTACCACCAAGGCAGCGCACAACAGGACAGCGGACTTTCCAAAAACGGCATGGCCCCTCAGCTACACTATAGTTGAATGTTGGGAGATGTAGCAACCAAACATTTGTGAAGGACGCAAGTCAACCACCAATAATAATTCACACAATAACAAGTGTAGCGGTGATGTGCTGGACAGACCTCACTATGCAGAGCACAAACCTCTCCATGTGTACATATACTGCTGGTGCTTGTGGTGTTGTGGACAGTGGATGCAACCATGTTACCTCAGGCAGTGAGGAAGATCTTGGTCATGTACCTGTGTCATCATCCCCTGTAAGCGGAAGCATAGTGGGCTGGTCAAACGTACACCACTCCAGCGTAGAAGTGTGAATAAATAGGCTGAGGATCTGTGCGTGGTTTACTTGTGTGAAGGCCTTCACGTCTGCCAGAGCAGCGGCCCTCACCCTGCCACGTGGCTGCCGCCATGACCGCTGGCCTTCTCGACACAGTCCCCCTGCCAACACAGCAGCACAGTACCGCAGACATATCTGTACAGACTACTGCCTTTGATCTACACTGCGGACAGCAGGGCTCACAATTCAGATGGAGTGGCGATTGCAGATGACGCAGTCCAGTAGGCAAGACACATTGCTCCCAGTGCGGCCCACCCGGACCATGCATCATCACAGGCTGCGCACACGCTGAGCGCCAGATGTACAACTAACTCAGTGCACCACAAGTCAACGCCACGTGGCCTTATTAGGTCAGAATTAATCAGACAAAAGACATTGCTACCATTGCGGCCAACCGGACCACGCATCATCGCAGGGTGCACAGCCGAGTGTTTCAGGTGCCACTAACTCAGTGCACCACAAGTCATCGCCATGTAGCCTTATTTAGGCAGAATTCAGTAGGCAAAGGACATTAATACCAGTGCGGCCCGCCCGGACCACACATCATCGTTGGGTGCGCACAGGCTGAGTGCTTCAGGTGCCACTAACTGAGTGCACCACAAGTCATCGCCACGTAGCCTTATTAAGGCAGAATTCATTAGACAAAAGACATTGCTACCAGTGCAGCCCACCCGGACCACGCATCATCGCAGGTTCCACACATGCAGGTTGCTTCAGGTGCCACTAACTGTGCAGCTCAACTCAATGCCACATGGCTGTGGGCCCTTGCTGACCGCTGCCTCTGGCCTACACTGTGTTCAGCAGGGCTCACAATTCGAATTCAGTCTTCATTAATTAATTGCAGAGTCCTTTAGGCAACTAAGTATAACGTCCCTCAAACCTACATAATATCCTTTTAGTATCCTTGTTTCAAGAACTTGTTTTATATCAGTTATAGCTTTACTACAATGACCATATTCATCTTGCAAGTCCAAATGAACACTGAATGGCAGTCTATACTGCGGACAGCAGAGTTCACAATTTGAACTATAATGTTCTAAAACCTACATATTTCGACAATGTATTCCATACATATTTCATGTTTTCTTCCATACGCCTACACTGTGGTCAGCTGAGCTCACAATTTGACTTCAGTCTTGTTTTATTAATTGCTGAGAGATTGTGCTCTATGTCCTTGGATTTTCGTAAGAGGATGTGACAAAAAACATTCATTGATGTCTGTGCGTACTACTGCTTTCGATCTACACTGCAGCTAGCAAGGCTCACAATTCACGTTGAGTCGCAATTGCAGATGACGCAGTCCAGTAGGCAACGGACATTGCCCCCAGTACGGCTCGCCCGCAACACGCATCATCGCTAGCTGCAGACATGCTGAATGATTCTGATTTCCCTATCTCAATGCAGCACAACTCATGGACCCTTTATGATACAATTTTTTGTGTATAAGTTCACATCTGCTGCCCCAACCTCAGTGTACCACAAGTCATGGACCCTTTACAATAGAATCTTTTGTGTATTATTTCACATTTGCTGCTCCTACCTTAGAGCAGCACAAATCATTGACCCTTTATGATTGAATCTCTGTGTCTGATCCAATGATTACTGTTGTACTTGTTACCAGGACCAACCATTCCCAGAGGGCTAGCTCACACTCACCCCACACACATCCAGCACAAAAGTCACTGGACATGGGACCCTGGTAATAAAAAGTCGAGCGCACGTGTCCGTACCCAGTTCCACTATCTATTTGTGTCCGTGTGTTCATTATGTATGCAATATGCTGCCCCTGGGCCCTACCACATTACAATGTGCTGTGGACAGCGTATGCAACCATGTTACCTCTGGCAGTGGGGAAAACTTTGGTTACGTAACTTTGTCTCGGTCTTTGTACAAGTACGTACATTGAGACTGGATCATTAGAGTACTGCAAGGAGAGTGTGTTGAATTTTTAAGTGCTTGGGGATTGGCGGAGTGATTGTATAACTACATATATTGGCACAGCCTAACCCCGAACACCAGCTTGACTCTAATTGGCTGCCCTCCATGTGCCAAAAACTAAAACTTGAACTTTCAATGGCCCTGTATTGCTACAGCTGCAATACTCCACTGAATGTGCAATAAACATCATATCCACACAGATGTGTCATGTCCACCATCTTTCATGTGTGGAACTATTGATGAATGTAGGGTCAGTGATTCCCCGTACCTTCCATGATGGCCATGTTGTGGGACTTGGCTCACAGAGTGACACATTGGCGCTTGCGACCCAGGTGATGGCAGCACTACAACACGGACACCTGCATCAGTTGATTCCTCATGCAGCTCACGACGGAGACATGCCCATAGCTCCAGAGTCATTCTTCACAGCCTCATGCAGGACTGGCATACGCCAGGCCAGCCCACTCCGCTTACGCTTACAGGGAAGGACAACAACGCTACATGGCCCAGGTTTTCATTGAAGTGATCTGCTGGTCACAGGCCTAGTTGTCAGTACCCCACAGCCACTCCCTCACGTCTGGTATACACCCACACCCATCCAGCACAGACATCACAGGACACATGACCCTGCCAATAAAAAAGACCAGGCACATGTGCTCTATGCCATTTTAGAGTTGCTTGCTCCGGATGCACTGCGGCCGGCACAGGCACACCGGCACGGAACGGTGACTTTAGGTTTAATGAGGTATGGGTACCGTAACTGCTGAGCTGGCGTGCAGCCTGCGGTAATGGCCTGTCCCAGCGGTCTGGACAGCTCAGGTTTTGTGTGCCCTGCTGGACCGCAGTGTAGGCCTGAGTCATCAGACAGCGCAGGCCTACCACCATGTGGCATTGTCTTGCTGTTCATTGAGTTAGTGGCACCGCAAGGGCTGAGCGATTGTGCAACCTGCGATGAAAAAATGGGTGCACTGGATTGTCCTCTGCCATGGCGAAATCAAGACTCAGCACCAAATGTGAGACCTGGTGGCCTGCGGAGCAGGGCTGCATGAAATGGAGGGTGACCTGTCCGCGGGCCCCAGGCTTGGGGCTTGCAGAGCCACGTGGTAGGCCCTCTTTTCTACACGCAGGTTGCAAAAGGTGAGCAGAGAGGCTTGTTTGCGCAGCGGCGGGCAGTCACCTCCGGGCAGTGGTAGTGCCTGGGGTGCAGCAGCCTGGGTGCACAGCGGCAGGCAGTCACCTCCGGGCAGTGGGAGTGGATGGGGTGCAGCAGCCTGGGTGCGCAGCAGCGTGAAGACACCTCTGGCCAGTGAAAGTGGCGTTGTCTCGCTGGTCACTGAGTTAGTGGCACTGCAAGGGCTGAGCCGTTGTGCAACCTGCGAGGAAAAAACAGGTGCACTGGTATGTCCTCTGCCATGGGAAAATCAAGACTCAGCACCAAATGTGAGACCTGGTGGCCTGCTGAGCAGTGCTGCATGATAAGGAGGGTGACCTGTCCGTGGGACCCGGGCTTGGGGCTTGCAGCCCCACGTGGTAGGCCCTCTTTTCTACACGCAGGTGCGAAAGGTGAGCAGAGAGGCTTGTTTGCGCAGCGGCGGGCAGTCACCTCCGGGCACTGGTAGTGCATGGGGTGCAACAGCCTGGGTGCGCAGCAGCAGGCAGTCACCTCCGAGCAGTGGGAGTGAATGGGGTGCAGCAGGCAGGGAGCACAGCAGCGGGTAGACACCTCTGGGCAGTGGAAGTTGATGGGGTGCAGCAGCCTGGGTGCGCAGCGGGGGATAGTGATTTAGGTGTGTGCAGTTGTATGTACTCTGCCATTACTGATTCCATACTACGTTTCAGATGAGTAAGCTAGAGGGCTTCACTATGTCCCGGCACGTGGTTGGAGACACACCAGTGGCGGAAAGGTGAGCTGTGAGGGTTTTGTCCACAGTGTGGGCACTCACTGTCCCTCTACATCTCTTCCTTTCTTTCCCTCACTCACTCTCTTTCTCTCTTCCTCTCTCTCTCTCACTCTATCTTTTCCTCTCTCTCACACTGTTTCTCTCTTTCTCTCTCTCTTCCTCTCTCTCTCACTGTTTCTCTCTTTCTCTCTGTCTTCCTCTGACTCTTTCTTTCTTTCTCTCTCTCTTCCTCTCTCTGACTCTTTCTCTCCCTCTCTCTCCTTTGATGGACGCATGACGCACAATATTTTCTTGATTTTTGTTTAGCAGGCTGTGATTCACAGATTGATGACCCCCCCCGACATGGACCTCCAGCCATGAGGTGATGACTTCAGTTCTACTGAGTTACTGCCATCAGAGCTGAGTGCCTATGCAGCCTGCGATGATGTGTGGCCATCCTAGCAATCAACATCTATTTTGAATTGTGAGTTTGGCTTGACCACTTGTACACAATGGGTGAGGAGGTTGCTTCGGACCCTCTTCGAGACACGCCGGTAGCGGAATGTGAGCAGAAAGGCGTGTTTGGGCAGCGGCAGGCGGTCATCTCCGGGCAGTGGGAGTGAATGGGGTGCAGCAGCCTGGGTGCGCAGTGGCGGGCAGACACCTCTGGGCAGTAGGAGTGGATGGGGTGCCGCAGCCAGGGTGTGCAGCAGCAGGCAGACACCTCTGGGCAGTGGAAGTGGATGGGATGCAGCAGCCTGGGTGCGCAGCGGCGGGCAGACAGCTCTGGGCAGTGGAAGAGGATGCAGTAGCCTGGATACACAAAGGCGGGACAACGATTTAGGCGTGCACAGTTGTATGTTCTCTGCCATTACTGATTCTATACTATGTTTCAAATGACTAAGTTTGAGGACTGCACTATATCCCGGCATGTGGATGGAGACACAACAGTGGTAGAAAGGTGAGCTGTGAGGTTTTTCTCCACAGTGTCAACACTCACTCTCCCTCTGCATCTCTTCCTTTCTGTCACTCACACTCTTTCTCTCTCGCTCTCACTCTCTATCTCTTCCTTTCTCTCTCTCACACTCTTTCGCTCTCTTCCTCTCGCTCTCATTCTTTCTTTTCCTCTCTCTCTTCTTCTTTGTCTCACTCTTTCTCTCTCTCACTTCCTATCTCTCTCACTGGTTCTCTCTTTCTCTCTCTCTTCCTTGTATCTCACTCTTCCTCTCTCACTCATTCTTTCTTTCTCGCTCTCTTCCTCTCTCTCTCTCCTTTGATGGACGCATGATGCACAATCTTATATTGCTTTTTGTCTTGCAGGCTGTGTTTCACAAATGGTCCAGAGATGATACGCCATGGCTGTATCTAGTTTCATTTGTTGTTGTATTTTGTTTAAATAAAATGTTTTATATGTCAATCCATACATGACTGTGATTCTTATTTGTCCAACCTCACATGCATCAGTTTGTTACGTTCAAGATTTCCTAAGGTTGCTGTCACATTTGTTTGTGGGGGGGGGTAAAGGGGGATGGCAGAAAAGGGGTTGGTGGCGGGGGGTGTCAGAGCAGTGTTGGGTGTCCGAGCTGCATGATCGTTGGCTCCATTGTATCTGTTGTCGTTCAAGTGTGGCTCTGGGCTGGGCTCCCTTTCATATTTTAGCCTGTAGTCCGACTTTACACCAGCTCAGAGCACGTGTAAACTTCCTGCTACTAACGCACCATATCACCTGTTTTGTACTCTCTTCAACGATCTTGCTGGTGGTTGAGAAGTGATGTGCCTGCTGCTCTTTGCATGGGAACGCCTAATCTACATCTCATTAGCAATATTTGCCGGAGTCATCCGTGACAATGCTTTTTGAGGCTGCTATCGCTGGTAAACTGGTGATATGGGCTGTTTGCTCCAGCTTGTGAATGGTGCATTAAATGTATCACCATTTTGGTTGCGATAAAGTGCCGTTAACTCGGTGATGTGTCCTTGAGAATATACCCCTTGGAATTCGAAAGACTTAAGAAGTACTCGAGTGCCGCGCTGAGAGCCGCGCACCCATCGCTTTCACACGGGGGCCGTGCTGAGAGCCGCGCTAGAGTCGCGACCAAAAAAAGTCCACTTTTACTAATTTACATTCGCCTCGGTGACCCCACCCCGTGAAGCATGCTGACATGTTCATTATTTAAAAAAACAAAAAACGAGAAGAGGGACACGTCAGCCCCACTCCTGTGGCCAATTCCGGCCCGAGGACCCCATCCCCCAGGGCCTGGCCTCACTGTTGGGGACCGTGGGTGGAGCTCCCATACACCCACGGTCCCGCCGGCTCCCGGGTCCTGCTGGAGCCTGCATTGCTTTTCCACACGGGGAGCTGCTGACATGTACCTCCCGTGTGGAAAAGCAATCAGCTTTGGATTTTGGAAGCGAGAGGCTCTCGCTTCCAAAATCCAAAGCAGGTTTGCTATGAAAGGGCGGAAGCTGCGAGGCTCCCGCCCTGACATAGCAAACAGCAGTGTCCCGGGGGTGGGCACCCTGGGACACTGCAGGAGCCGGCCTTGGGGGGGTGGCGGTCCCCAGGGCCATCACTGGCTCCAGACATGAGTAAAGCCCTGGGGACCTGGTGGTCCCTTGCGGGCCCCTACTATTATTTTTCAGGAAATGCCCCCGGGACCTAGCCCACTTGGGGGCCTCATTAAAATAAAATGCGGGAACCCGCGCTTCATTGTTTTTTAACAATTTCAGCGAATTCACGACCCCAGCACAAAAAAAAATGTTTTTTTGGGCCTGGGGGGTCCTTCTGGGACCCCCTGAACAGGCCTAGGTGGTTAGGGGGTTTCTACCGTGCCCCCTTCTCTTGTTTTATATCTTTGTTTCTCTGTTTTCTGGTGACACACTTCTACTGAGTCACAAGATGGCTGCCAACACTTCCTGGAGTGTTGACAGCCAATTATAATGAAGCTCGTTGTTGTGGCAGCCAATTACAATGAAGCTCGTGGTCGGGAGAGGTCGCGACTCCACCGCAGCACTGGATATCGAAACTTGTATTGTTTTAATTTCTCAGCAACTACTGAGCGGATTTACATAATTTAAAAAAAGGATCGCTTTCTGAACCAAGCTCTACCTTTTTGCCAAATGTGGGGTAATTCCGTTCAGCAGTTCAGGTGTAGTGTAGTTCCTATATTCCCAATAGGCTCTGCGCATTGGAATAATATATTCAGCAGTGTAGACGTAGGACTGAGGTTATCTAGGTCTCTACTGACTATATTAGACTTAAGTTTTGCCAGCTAGCTCAGAGGTCACTAGAAACTTTCTCGAATAAACGAGGAGGAGTTGAACCTCCCTGGATAGACAAGAAGGGATTAGCTTCTGACAACCATAAAACATGACAACTTTGCTCTCCCTGAATAAGAGTATATCTCTAGAGTCGTGTGAAAACAAAAGACAGCTATTTCACTCAGTCAAATGTGCGTACTTAGTTTCACCAGATTGCAGAGAAAAGGGAGACGGGCGTTTTCAATAAAAGGTGTTATTTATTGAGCAGTCTTCTGCCTCATACAAGAGAAATGAATTGCCACGATTGTAATACTCATGGTAAAATAAAGTGTGTACAGTGAAAGGAGGATTATAAAATAATACTGTAAAAGCATTGATATGGTTTCTTAGCCATATGATACTTTAAAATAGATAAAATATATACATACATATATACATTGACTAATCGTACTCAACTGGTGCTTCTAACTACGCCTACCCCGGTGTACCTGACCTAAGCCTAATACGTGGGAAGGAGTAAGTAAGTAGCAGTTTTAAGTTAGGTTTGTTTTGCCAAGAATCTGACTCAAGAATTCTCTGTAAGGGTTTAGTCAGTTCCGTACCTGGGTAATAGAAAGCAGGAGGTCTGGTATCTCTCTCTCAGGAATCGATATCCCAGCAACCCGCAAGGGTAGGCTGGAAACGCCGGAGCTGGATTTCTCGGCAGGATAAAAGACAGCGTCTTTCTCAGCGCGTCAGGGAGGAGGGGCAGCGTCCGTGGGCTCTCGCATCAGCTGGGCTCTCAGAAGTAGATAGCTGCTCTGCTCCAGAATTACCACCGTGTGTTTGCTTAAGGCAACGTTGGTATATTTACACCTGAAAGGTGCCTGGGTTTGACGTAAGGTTGGACATAAGACGTCAATAAAGATGTCACTAAGAACTGGCCGTTCTTACAGTGCTTTACAGGAGTTCTAGGACGAAATCAAAACAAGAGCAAGGGGGATTTCCCAGGTTGCTGGAGGCTTGGTTTTGTTTAGAGAACTCGGTGTGCTTACTAGGGGGCCGGAGAAGTAGCCTTGCTTAATGTGACAGCATGTGCTACGACTGAATTATGGATATGATTATTATGCCGTTGTATGGATATTATTGATTATAGCCGGACAAGGGCATAATATAGGAATATCGATTCGGGTTCCTAGATAAAACACTACACAGGCTGTAGCCCATCTCAAAATTTCCTATGAAAATTAACATGGGGAAAACACGTTTTGGCTGGGGGAGTTGGGCTGCACGGCACCCATCCCTTTGAGAAAAACAGCCCTGGGAATGGGATTCCCAGGGTCTTTTTCAGGCATGGGGAGGAGTGCCACGTGGCCATTCTGTCCTTTAAAAAAATCTGCCCCTGTTAAATGGGGTCCCCAGGGCATTATAAGGCTCAAGAGGGGGGCCACATGGCTCGCTTCCCCTTTTCTATTGTATTGCACCAGGGGAATGAGATCCCCGGGCCTAATTAGGTCGAGGAGGGGGCCCTTGCTCCTTTTTTCTTGTATTTGATCCGCGTGGCCCGAAGGTCAACCTGAAGCTGCACACGACAAAGTTCTTGTGCAGTGTGGCATTGACTGGCAGCTAGGAATTTAGCTGCATGGTCTTTAACGCAGACAATTTACGGAAGGTGTTGGCTAGATGTATGGTAATAAAATAGTACTTTACTTAAAAAAGCCTAAGCAGTGCATGACGAGGGCACAAGTTAATAGTTTTCTCTGCTATCTATTTTTTAAATACTTTTTATTAGCATTTTCACAGTTAACAACAACATCTTGTTACATAACACTGTAGAATGAGCATATTACAGTTTGTTCATATCTTTAGAGCAGTGGACCAATTTTACCTTCACAACTTGCACCGTAGTGATTATAATTTGCACCCAGGTGGTGTTATCGCTGTTATAAATCTATATGATACCCAAATTAACGTGTCTCCCAAGGGGGTAGCTAAGCAGCCATGCCTTGATATTCTGTGGCGGGTGCCTGTACAGCATCTGCTATTTGTGAGATCAGCAGTAAGTAGGCCTTTAGGGGCTCCCGTATATCTAGGGGTCTGGAGCTAATAATTCTGAGTATGTGGTTAGTTGTTCCTGACATTATACTGTATCGTGCAGCCACTCCTTGAACTTGAGGGCTCTACCACGCCCCCATCAACATGCCACCCTGCGTTTGGCCAACAGTAGCCCAAGGCTACAAATCTTATAACAGATGCTTCTACGTTCTCAGTATATCCTAGTATCACTATGACCGGGGTGAGGCTTAGCTGCATTCTCACCATCTGAGATAAAGCCTCCCCAATCTCCTTCCAGTAGTTAATTTGCAGTTCCGGTCCAGGGAAGGCATGGCTTGGCAGTTAGGGCTGGACTGTTCCCATGAGGCACAGGGTCAGACTGATTTGCATATGGCCATGTCTGAACTGGGGTGGCAGAGTGGGCTAAAGAACGGTGATGAATTAAACCCAGATCTGTTGACTGGGTGACAGTGTTTGATTGGTTCAGATACTCCGTGCATCACCACCCCCTTTTGTACCACTTTGTTCGCCATAAGTTGGCAGGGTATGCTCAGACGTGAGTCCCTTGCTCACTTTGCCACTGGATTCAAGCAAGCCGGGCTGAAGACGGCTGAAATGCCAGAAACCGGTCCTCGGAAGCTTGTTTCCGGTCCAGGGAAGGCATGGCTTGGCAGTTCAGGCTGGACTGTTCCCATGAGGCACAGGGTCAGACTGATTTGCATATGGCCATGTCTGAACTGGGGTGGCAGAGTGGGCTAAAGAATGGTGATGGATTAAACCCAGATCTGTTGACTGGGTGTGAGTGTTTGATTGTTTCAGATGCTCCATCCATCACCACCCCCTATTGTACCACTTTGTTCGCCATAAGTTGGCAGGGTATGCTCAGACGTGAGTCCCTTGCTCACTTTGCCACTGGATTCAAGCAAGCCGGGCTGAAGACGGCTAAAATGCCAGAAACCGGTCCTCGGAAGCTTGTTTCCGGTCCAGGGAAGGCATGGCTTGGCAGTTCGGGCTGGACTGTTCCCATGAGGCACAGGGTCAGACTGATTTGCATATGGCCATGTCTGAACTGGGGTGGCAGAGTGGGCTAAAGAACGGTGATGGATTAAACCCTGATCTGTTGACTGGGTGTGAGTGTTTGATTGTTCCAGATGCTCCGTCCATCATCACCCCCTTTTGTACCACTTTGTTCGCCATAAGTTGGCAGGGTATGCTCAGACGTGATCCCTTGCTCACTTTGCCACTGGATTCAAGCAAACCGGGCTGAAGACGGCAGAAATGCCAGAAACCGGTCCTCTGAAGCTTGTTTCCGGTCCAGGGAAGGCATGGCTTGGCAGTTCGGGCTGGACTGTTCCCATGAGGCACAGGGTCAGACTGATTTGCATATGGCCATGTCTGAACTGGGGTGGCAAAGTGGGCTAAAGAACGGTAATGGATTAAACCCAGATCTGTTGACTGGGTGTGAGTGTTTCATTGGTTCAGATGCTCCGTCCATCACCACCTCCTTTTGTACCACCTTATATTTATTTTGTGCCTTTCTAAATAGGCCAGGAGATGTTGTCTCTTTCTTGGGTCCCCTAGCCCCCGGACATTCCATGTTAGGAAATTCAGACCCATTTGTTTTTTGCTACCTTCCATTTGAGTATGGGCTGAATGGGAACGACGTTGCAGTTCCCTTCCTGGGATTTCTGTTGCTTAGGTCTAGTTGTGTTTTTCGATCTGCTCTCTTGCTTGCTGTATGTCCGCAGTGCCATCCACTGATCCCCCTCCCACCCACCCACATCTGCTTCCCCAACTTGCCATGAACTTATCCACCTACTTCCCATTCCCTCTAAAGAACCAACTTGCCCTCATAACGTTCAGACTTCCCAATGTGGTAGGTAGCCTGTAGTTCCATTCTGCGTTGACAGATAACACATGAGCTAAGGGACGTACAGTTGTAATAGAATTGTGAAAAGGCTGAAGAAATGCAGCCCACTCCCTGAGCCTTATTCGGCCCCGGCGATCCCATCCCCCAGGATCAAACTAGTAAAAAAGCAGAGGTGTTCATGTGGGCCCCTCCCTGAGCCTTCATAGATCCCAAGAACAATATTCCCCAGGGCCTCTTTTCATTTGAAAAGGAGAAGGGGGCTGCACAGCCCCCATCCCAGAGCCTTATTAGCCACCTTCGACCCCATCACTCGGGGCCAAAGCCAAATAAAAAGGGGAGGGGCATGTGACACTCCTCAGCAAGCCTTTTTGGGCCCCAGGGACACCCAAGCCAGTGTGGGCATGAAAATTACTGTGTCCCGGGGGTGGGCTCCGTGGGACACAGGAAGTGAGCCGACCCTGTGGTATGGGATCTCAGAGCCCCTTAAAGGTTCAGGGATTGGGGCCGCCCGTCCCCCCCTCCTTTTTGTTTAAAATGACAGCCCTGATGGATGGGTTCCCTAGGGCCTTTTTAAGACTCAGGGAGGTGGGCTGTGCGGCCACTGCCTTAAAAAATACTTTGGACCCCAGGGCATTTATGGGACATCAACACTGACAATCAGATATGTTTAGGGTGACCAGACGTCCCCGTTTTCCCAGGACGGTCCCCGTTTTTGGAGAAGTGTCCCCTTGTCCCGACACTTTTCTCCAAGTGACTCAAATGTCCCGGTTTTCAAACAGTGTCCTGGTTGAACACAGAAATGTCCCTGTTTTTCATTGTTCCGGTTGAGCATGCGCGCGCATGCTCTCTTCGCACTGTTTACGTTGTGTGTCATCACTGAGTTGAGCACTATAGCAGAAAGTGTAAATGTAATAAAAAGTACTAATGCTGCTGCGTACTGGAGAGGGGTGCCAATAAAAGACCTCGGATTTATTGTCTGTAATGCTTCATCTCAGTCTGTGGCGGGAGTTGTCATTGTAGTCCTTCTATGTCAATGACAGCTGTCAAATAGTTCTACTTTTATGTCGATGGTTACTGCATACCATAGTCCTACTTCTATGTCTATGACCTGTCCCTGTTTTTTGTTTTGAGAATCTGGTCACCCTAGATATGTTGTGCCCAAAACTGCTTCTATGCTTGTTTAGGGCACAGTTCACCTGCTGCGTGCTAATCAGAGTGTGGTAAGTGGTATCATGTATTCTAATATGTATTATGATCTATGTAGAATTCTAGAGTCGTTCGAGTCTAGAATTCTACTCTATGCCGAACCAACAGTAGCCACGTCAAAAATGATCAAACCAACGTTGTTTACTTCATCTACTTGTGCAAACTCTGGGGCATATGTACAAGCCCCTATCGCCACCATATAGTCACTTTTACCGAGGTTGTGGTGGAGATAGGGGCTTAGCCTTATTTACAAGGCAGTGTTAAGCCAAATTTACGTGGCTTAACGCTGCCTTGTAAATAAGGTCCCCTTTCACGCATTGGTTAGCGTGAAAGGGGTGGGCAGTGGGTGTTGCTGTGGGCGTTCCACCGCAACACCCACTGATTTCGACGCAGCCCCCTATGTACAAGGGTGGTGTACATAGAAGGCAGTGCCAAAATTAAGACCAGGGAAAAGCTGGTCTTAAGTTGGTGAAATGAGGAGAAATGCATTATTTGTCCTTGTTTTTGCTTTTTCCATGGGTGCTGCCTTGTGCAGCACACATGGAAACAGCAAAATACCATGTATTGTTTATGTACAGGAAGGTGTCCCTTCTTGTACATAAACAATCCTTTGAATAAAATGCAATTTTGTGACTTTCATGAATGCTGCTTCGATGTGTGCTGCACGAAGCAGCATTCATGACAGTGACAAAATGGCATTTTAGGATTTTTTATGTGCAGGAATTGACACCTTCCTACACATAAACAATCCTCCCCTGCATGCTTGCACTCTAGTGCAAGGGTGCCTGCTTTGGCGCTAAGTTGCTAAACTCAGCGCCATCGCAGGGGGAAACGCAAGGCTGCACCACATTCTTGTAAATATGGTGCAGGCTTGCGTTTCAGAAGTGGTGGAGAGATGCGTTAAGCCAGGAAGGCTAACGCCTCTCTCCGCCACTTCCTTGTACATATCCCCCTCTCTCTCTCTTTCTATCCAACTATTTTTCCTCTGCCCTCTCATCTCTCTCTTCGCCATCTCTGATCGCGTTCGCCCTACCTCCACCCTCCGACCAGGGGCTCAGCTCACCTGTGAAATGCCCTGGTGATTACGGCCAGACAAGTGACCTAGACACGGTTTAGGCCAGGCCCGGCTCCAGGAATTTTTATTTGGGTGGGCCAAGGGTGCATTTGGGTGGGCCACTGCGGGCTCGATTTGTTGCATAGATGTCTGGGCAGGCCTGCTTCAGAGCCCGCCTTTATCACTTCTTAGTCTTACAAGGCCCAGTAAGACGCACTCTTTTCCAAATCTCTTTCTATATATGATCATTCTCAAAAAATGTTTTTTCCATGTAATGTTCCTTTGATGGGAAGTGGAGGTTTTCTGAGGTGGGAGTATCAGGCAAGTGACACTTAGCAGGCTCCCTCTGTGCGAGCCTTCACGGAGAATCCCTCTTCATTACTACCTAGACCTGACACCAGACTCTGCCACGCACTCCCTTACAGGTTTGATTATCCACTACTCCTCTCCAGTGCACCTTATCTCACAGCTAACCTTGGGCCCCAGCCCCATATCAGGCACCATTGGGCTCCACTTTCATTTTTCCGGGTAAAAACACTAGTAAAGTCACCTTCAAACTTAAAATATTGAATGTAGCAGTAAATATAATTAGTACGCACTTTAAAGTATGTTCCACAGTAGCCCTTATGACCCGGCTGCTAAATAAATAAACAACAACAGAAAGGCCATGACAGGGCTGGCTTTATAGTGCTGATACAAAAGTCTTTTTTGGTGCCACACCTTCCAACAGTGCCCCTCATCTCTCCGTAGCCCCCCTCATTGACCACCTTCTCAAACTCCCTCACTGCCACCCTCCAACAAAGCCCCTCATCTCTCCGTAGCCCCTCCCCCTCATGACCTCCTCCTCAGACTCCTTCACTACCACCCTCCTCCAGCGCCACTCATCTCTCCGTAGCCCTTCCCTCAAATGCATTTCATTTGTTGTATAGTGCTACTCATATCAGTGTAGGGTGTCACAGTACTTTACATCACGCACACATTATACTGAGACAATCAATCATGCAGGTATGTAAATCAGTCTGCAGGGAATGTCACATAAGCCATTGAGGATTGCAAGGTGCAGGAATCACGTCATCCATACTGATGGGCAGTATATTTTAAGAGGGTTTGGTCTGGGAAAAGACAACCGTAGGATTTAAAGAGTATTTCATGAGGGTCAGCTTTACTGATAAAAATGTATATCTGCCCAAAAATACTCATTTTGGCAACATTAGAATAATGAAAGACTGAGGAAGTTCTAACTATATCACAAAACAAAAAAAGCAAAGTTCTAACTCTACCGTTCATATTTATTTGCAGCTCTTTGGTGACAGTTCATTGGTCACTGTTTTATGTTAGGGTTGTAACTTCTGAACTGCAAGTAACACAAGGATCTCTGTGAAAAAGGCAGTAACCCACTGAGCTTCCACATAAAATACAGTTCATCTGTATTTAAAAACGACTAACAGACAAATGATTGTTCTCCAGCAGGATCATTATTCACCAGGGTTATCTGGGCATTTTCTATTGTCATATTGTTGAACTGCGTCAGCCATGATAATGATAAAAATTGTTCAAATTAAGCACACACTGACTTTATTTATTAACTGTACAATGAATTAAAATAATTAAAGTAAAAAACATAAAAGCAAACAGCTAAACAATAACCACTGTAAAAAATATGAAGTCATCTAATAAAGTGTAGTTTCTGTGCCAAAAAGTATGTGTCCTGCTGGGCCTGTGCAGATTTAAAAAAGAAAAACAAATAGTAACATATTCTCTTACCTACTGCATGAAATAAACTTTGTGTCACAGCCTGATCTGATATGCAGCTGCAGGGGTCAGGAAAGGTGAATAGGATTAAAGAAACTTTTCTCCTGCACCGCATAGAAAATAAAATATCTACACTGCCGAACAGTAGGCAAAGGTGACCGTTGTCGCCTTTTGCCAGTGGAGATGAATGGGTGAAAAAAATAAACAAAGCCTTGTTAACATATCAATGGTCTTTTAACGACCTGTAAAGTACACGGGTGCGGCTGCGATAATCTCAAGTACTCTGTGTGTGTGTGTGCGCGCGCCAGGGAAGCTGTCTCAGCCCGGGCGCACACACACAGACACCCTCTGAGGCCAATTCCGTTGCGCTCCTGCCTTCAAGCCCTCACTGCGAGGGCCAAGGCTCCTGTTTGGGTGGGCCAGGCTCCTGTTTGGGTGGGCCAGGCTCATGTTTGGGTGGGCCCGGCCCACCCGGCCCACCCTCTAAAACCGGGCCTGGTTTAGGCACACTTATTTACTTAATTAAATAGATTAAACTACTCCTGGTGCAATCGGTATTTTGGGTGAAGTAACTTATTCTGGGGAGACCCACACTTGGTCATGTCCACAGCGCACAGGTGACGACGAGCAGTGATGTGCTCTTTCGAGGAAACTCTCCCCTGCCAAATCATTACAGACTAATTATAGTGCGAGCGCGCGCTCATTATACATACAGCCGAGTGTTTTGGCATTTGAGCCATTGCCAGTGGGGATGCTTTCGAGGCCTAGTTTGGAATCTGATATCGTGTGAAAAATGCCCGAGTTCCCCTCCGAATGCCAGTTCCCCTTCGGCGCCGGTGCAGTGAGGTCAGCTGCGCGACGGCGGCTGCGCTGCTAGCTTGCTTTAAGTTCAAGGGTCTGAAAATAGCCGGCCCTTCTGAGGGAATGTATGCTGCTGCCCTGGTAAATGCTAGCTGAGACACCTGAGACATACCTGTCAACCCCTTGACTCCAAAATACCGGTGAAGTCAGATGTGAAGAGGGTCTGAGAAGTGGGTGACCTCATTAAGTCTATGGGGGCAATACTTTTGTCAGATGGGTAAATAGTAGTGAAAAGAGGATGACACCTGCTGTTAGGTGATTAGACGGGTAGTTATTTTATCATTCAAGTAATTATGAACGGTGAATGCATACAATACAAACAATTTGTTAAAAAAGAATATGAAATCGATACAAAGATAAAACGCTTTATTTTTTGTTTAAAAGACTAGCAGATTTGTTCATTTGCTGGTGACAGTTTACTGGACAGGTCCTCATTTGAGGAAGTTACATCACGTTTTAAAAACAGTGGAAAATATAAGTTCTGAGTTGTGTTTATAGAATCTTACACACAATTACATGAGTAAATGGCTTATTTATGAGAGACCTGCTTCACTTCTGCACCACGTAAAATGGTACATGCATGACGCAGGGTTCTCAATTTCGGTTTATGAAGTCACGCAAAGCTATCCTGCGTGGTTTTGAGTGGCCTCATAAGTCATGAGTAAGGCGACGCAGCGCAAATCCTTGCATTGCCTTACTCTGCGACCAGGAGGCCATCCATGGGCATTGCGGTGGGTTTTCCTATGCAACAACCATGGAATTTGACGCTGGCTCAGATTTACAGTGATGAAAACCTGGAGAAGCGTCAAATGCATACACCTCCCGAGGGGAAGGATAACAAGGAGAAATATGTTTATTTCTAGTCGTTGTTTCCTCTTTTCATGTGTGCTGCATTCTGCAGCAAACCTAGAAATAGGAAAATGCCTCTTAGGATTGTTTTTGTGCAGGAAGGTGCCCCGTCTTGCTCTAAAAACATTCTGCATGCAACAGAAGCACCCTTTTACCATGGTACAAGGGTGCCTACGTTTGTGCTAGGTTGCTGAAATGGCATTGGTGCAAGGAGAAAGGACAGGAATGCACTTTATTGCTTAAATACTCTGCATTCCTGCCCTTTCACTTTGGATTAGGGTAGTGCAGCCAGGTTTCTAGCTGTACTGACCTGTGCCAAAACCCCATAACTGAGGCCCGAGTTCATGACTACCATATTTAAGAGAGGACTGATTTATTCAGCCAGAGGGACGCCTGATTCCGGACTTATATTTGCAAATAACGGGAGGCCTTTAAATATCATCAGCAGGATTACTCTTCGGATCTTGTGTTCCAGTGGCAGTGATAAGTGGGGGTTTATGACATTGAATTTGGCCAGTTGAGGTCTGCTAACATAGCTGGTTAGGTTAAGCCACAGATCCCAACCTAAGCTGAAATTCACTTGTGGCACTGTAGCTTTATTGCTACATTTAATTGGCCATAGGACCAATTTGACAGCTGTCTCACAGACAGGCCGCAGAGTTGCAGGACGTGGGGAAAGTTTGCATGGAAGGAAATGCGAGTCTTCTTCCGCACATGTAAATACTGCCTTAAAAAATCTTGAAGATAATCCTTTTTGACATTGGCAAGTCAAAATACCCACCCAATCACTGTGGCTAGGGCCAGAACATAAGAGCTAGACAAATCAAACTGCAGATGGAGGGCTTGGGGTGAAATAGAAGAATTCACACCACCTACTCAAAGTAGGTTTTTCCTGTCCACCATATCTAAATACTGCCCGATGAAATAAGGTACATATTCAGTCACATACAGGAGGGTGACCTGTATCTTGCCTTTATAGGTTCCCATTTCCTGTCTTCAGTGCGTTCACATTGACTTCTCTTCATAATGTGCCATTTACTATTGAAATGTCTAAATTGAACTATGTGCTTCTAAACTGACAAATTCATTGCTAGTAAATACACTTATGATCTAAGACTATGCTAGCTCTGCTTGAGGTAGACCTGCCCATAGTTCTGCCATGTGCATATCTCTCAATCAATGGCTTAGGTTTAGCATTTAGTAGGAATGCACTTGGCATTCTTCAGGGAGGTTTTTGATACTGTTTTTACTAAATAAGACCCTAAAACTGATATTAGCTAGACAATAGGCAGATTTGTTTCACTTTCTTCTGGTTTGCTTCTTAGAAATGCTGCTAATACAATAACTACATTTGTTTCAAAACATTTATTAGTTTTTTTAACAAAGCGATGTTACAAATCCAGAATGCACTGATTGACTAACACATTTGATGTCCAAATTGACCACTGGAAAATGCCTGTGCGCGCTTTAATTTCCAACTTGTTCTTTAAAAAGGAAAGAAATAGAGATAAGATATGCACCCCTCCCCCACTCAAACAGGCCAGAGAGAAAAAGATAAAAAAAAGAGAGGGAATTATGGGGGGGGGGGGCGTGTAGCAGATAGGTATTTGTTCACATTGACACACCTGTTATATTTATTTGTTGTGTGCATTGGGGACTTTGTTGATGTAGTCTATGAGGCATTGCCAAATATAAGAGAATTTTGTGCCAGTACTGAAAAGTTTGTGCATTATTAGTGCCATGGTGAGAACATGCTACATCCTGTAAAACCATAGGGAGCTAGTACTGGAGGTCCTTTTTCTTCCAATAGAGAGAAATCAACTGTTTGGTTGATCCCATTACATTGCATGTTAGCACCCAGTCGGAGCCCGTCATGCCCTCCATGTTTCTCGGTCTCACTCCCAGGAGGAGAATAGCAGGGTTAGATGGAACAGTGATGTCTAGAGATCATTTGGTGTGGCCCAGTGTCTCTGACTAAAACAGTGGAGGAGTTTCAACTGGGGGTATGGTTATGTTGAGGATGGGAAACTTTCCTTTGCTAACTTTAAACCCAGACACTATTTTGAATTCTTCTTGGATGGCGATTAGGAATGTGAAAGACTGAGGGATTAATTAGCGTGAGTATGTCATTGGCAAAAAGGTTAATTTTGTGCCTCTGGCTCCAAATAGAATGCCCGTTATTGAGCGTGCATGTTGGATCTTTATGGCCACAGGTTCAACCTACAGAAAGAAGAGAAGAGGCGCGAGTAGGCACCCTTGTCTCGTACCCTGAGCCAAAGTTGGGGGTTCTATGCAATGTCTAATTACCCAAATAACTACAGTTGAGTCGGTGTATGCTGCCATAATTTTCCCCAATATACCAGGCCTAAGTTTGAGTTTGCTGAGTAAGGCTTTTAGGAAAGCCCCATCATGCGATCAAAAGCTTTCTCTGCATCAAGCGAAAGAATCAGAGCCAGAGTATTGAGCTTATGTTTTTTTTCGACTAAATGGGATAGATGGCAAATGTTTTCAACCCCCTGCCTATTGCGGACAAAACCCAAGTGGTCCGGGGGTGGAGATCATTCTGTAAAATTCCAGTGGAAGCTGTGTGGTCCAGGGGACTTACCGGCTGGCATTGCTTTACTCGCTTGTTGCAACCCAGTTGCATCTATTCGGACTTCAAGTAGCTTTCTGTATTTGAGTGAAATGGGTGTCCATTTTCAGCGGCTTGGATATTGCTTTACGTGCTCGAGGCCCTCTGTGCATTGTTTGTAAAGGTTTTGGTAGAATTTACAAAAGGCCTCCCATTTATCTTTCTCACCATTTGCCCATACACTTGTCTCTGTTTTGACCTGTGGGACGTATGCTTTGGTCTTTTGCCCTCTAAGCGGTGCAGTAATGTGCCTCTTTTTATAGCTTTTATCATAAGTAAGGTGTGTTCCTGTACATTTTCAGCTGACCTCTTACAGCTCTCAGTTTCCTCTGAGTAAGCCTTAAAGGGTTTTGTTTATAAAGGGTCTCTAACTCTTTAATCTCAGAAGTGAGGGATTGCTCCACTTGGCACGCTTCTCTGGCCCTGTCTATTGCAATGGTCATGATGATATCCCGTATAGTAGTTTTGAATGTACCCCAGAGCATGGGCGCAGAGATATCAGGGGTGGTATTGTGAGTACCATAGTCATTTATAGCTTTGAGGAATGCAGCTCTGTTCACAGGGACTCTCAGTGTTTGGGGGTTGAGGAGCCAGTGAGGAGGACATTGAGGAGGGTGATGACCAAGCGGGCTTTAGCAGATATAGACATATCAGAGAGAGAGATGCAGATTCCAGGGAGTCAAGGAGATAGTGTGTTATAAAAATGTAGTTGATGCAAGAATGCAAAAAGGGAACGTGTGAGTTGAAAAAGTAGTCTTTTAAGTCTGGGTGGAGGTGGTGCCATGCTTCGATCACTCCCAGTTCGTTGATCTCATTTTTAGAGAGCAGACATCGCCCCTTTCCCCTGTTAGGTATTACATTGTTCAACATTCCGTCCATCAACTTTTTGTGTTGCATTTACATTTCTGTCCCTAACCGGGTCCCAAGCTAGGTTAAAATCCCCTGTGGTGTCGCACAATTGCTGTTTCAGTGCAGAGCGTATGAATTTATCTTGAGAAGTCTTTGGTGGCATTTGTTGAGCATCATGAGAGTTGTGTTCCCCTTTTGATTGGTGAGCTTTAGAAATTTTGTCATCTGGGTTTCGAACTAAGGAAGTAGGAGAGCACCCTATATGGGACTTGCATAGGATTGCCACTTCCGCAGTTTTGTTGGCATGAGATGCCCAAATTTGGTTGAGAATGTGTTGATGGCGCATGCAATGGTGATCTCCATGTAGGTGTATCTCCTGGAGAAATATAACATCAAGGTTCTGTTGGCTCACATATCTCCATAATTGCCTACGCTTGTTAGGGGAATTTAAACGCTACACATTCAGTGAAAGTAGTTTGCATGTGTGTGGGGCATCAGTATCTGTCATGGAGTGATGGGTATTGGGCTGAAACTGTGATTGGGCTCCTGGGTTCAGATGATAGTTGGGACATTCCGAGCCAACCCTATGCATCCTGCCTCAAAAGAAAGAGAAGAACAGAAGGCAAGATACATAACTAAGGGTCCAAACAGCCCAAAGGGGCCTAACCAAGACGTTTTTTTTCATTAGAAGTGTGGGGTAGAACCTTTATCCCACTAGAGGTGTGACCCACTCTATGGGAAGAATTGGCTTGACTCGGGTGGTTCCAAGTTTGTTATAAAGATTCACAAGTCCGGTACAGAGCAGGGCAGGGGTACTCCTGAATCCTCACCCCGTTGTTACCCCTTGGCCTATCATGGAACCTCAGTCGAAGCATCTGGAGTGCACTGTAGACTTAGGCCTCACCTAGAGAGGGAGTTCCTGTTGGGGATTCCTCTCGATTCGAGGAGTCTTGTTTCATCCTCAAGAAGTGGTAAATCATGTATGCTTTAGCATCGTCATTGGAACTGACCCTGTGCCACTAGGGTTTGTGGCATTGGGATTGGGTGTGCCACCCCGGGCGTTGCTTCATTCTCTCTTGCTGTCAATTTTGAGCCAGATCCTCTGGTGTCAGATCTGGGGGAAGACCCAGCAGCAACTTTGATTCCTGCAAAAAGTGAACCACCATTTGTCTCCCACTCAGACTAAAGAGATAACCCCAGCGATATATAACTTCGCACTCCTTCAGGGCCACTGTGATATGGCAGAAGTCATTGTGTTTCCTGAGAGTTGTCAGCACCAGGTCATGGAAGACCTTGATTGTTGCTCCTTAGAAGAATAAGCCTGATTTATCATTGGCAATGGTCAGGGTGGCTTCCTTATCTTCGAAATAGTGGACATGAGTGATAATGTCTGGAGCAGAACCCATGCCTGACGCACTGGAAAATACCCTGAGTGCCTATGTGCTTGATCAAGTCTGGGTGGAGGCATGGATGCATCACGTCCAATCACCTGCAGGAGATCAGTGACGAAACCCATGGTGTCTTCTCCCTTGGCCGACAGAGGAATACTGTGTATGTATGTTATTCCCATGGTTTTGATTCTGACGTTCCTACTGTTTTAATTGTGGTTTAGCATTTTGTTCCTCCAGTGTTAGGAGTCACTTCCATAGCATCTCCTGGTCTTCTATTCCTGTATCTCAGGCACATTCCAGGTTGTCCATGTGATCCCCCAAGTTGCTAATCTATTTGCTAACTTTACCTAGGCAAGCTTTGAACTCGATCTTTTGCAAACCTATTTCAGATCGAATTTTGGATAGAAATCGATCCATGCTTTATTGAATGATTGGTGTAATAAGAGTTACGCTGCTCCCCGCAATTGGGTCAGATGGTTTGCTGGCCCCCTGGTATTGGGAGTCCACAGTTCGACTACTGAGCCCTCCTTCTGAGGCTTGCGCTTGATTATTGTGTCATCCAGCAAGTGGGTGAGAGGCACCTGGGGTGGAGAGAGACGGTCAGTGAATCCCACACAAGGTGCTGCTGTGGTGATGGAGACAGCTGATGGTGAGAGTTGTAATCACTTGGCCATGGGCAGGCTATACCGAGCACCAGCCTAGTAGTTTGAAGAATGGTGGCAGCGCAGGGTGGCCTTTCTGCCTATCGGGTTATTTTCTACTCCTGAGATGCTTGCTATGAACAGTGCGATAATTAACAGTGTGGAGTCACTCCACAAGAATCCATGGCTCATCCCCCCACTGGTGTTGGGGGAGAGAGAAGTCACAGGCTGTCTCACCGACTAGATTAGCAAATGTCCCATCTGAATAGGTGCCCCCGCAGGGCCTGCCGAGCACACTGCAGATATAGTTCACCTCAAAAGCAAGAAGTTGCATGCTGGTGGCACCTCAAGCCTTTCACTCCGCCCCAAACAGGATCAGACCAGGAGGGGCCTTCACATGCCCTACTGCTAAGGGTCATCCACTTTGCGTCAGCATCTCTGATCTGGGCCTCTCTCCTTCCATTCCGCAGCACTTCCAATGTCTCAGTAGCTCCTCACCAATGAGGCCTCACCTCCTAGCCTCTGTGCCCCTCCTAAGATGGTAGCCGAACCGTGTGTTGATCCCTTTCCAGGCTACCACCTCCAATTCTTTGCCAGAGCTTCCTCACAGCCCACTGCTCCCACTTTGCGAGTTCCTGGGCTTCCCTCAGTGTCCCGCAACCATTCGACTGGGCTCCCAACTCTGACATGGGGTGCATTTTGGAGCCGTGGCGGTGAGGAACTCAGCAAGACTTTTTCCTACTCCATGCTTGGCTTGGACAAGCTCCTAAAATTACCTTCCTTTGCAAAAGCGCTCTTCACCGCTAGTTGCACTGTAGCCACTGGCTTTTTGTAAACAGTAATTCAGAAAAGCTCCTACTTTAGTGCAGATGTGAAGTTCTAAGAGAGCAAAGATCCTTTTCCCACCTCTAGTATAATCTCAACTTGTGCTTTACCCACAAAAATCTAGCTAGCGCTACAAGTGCAGGTTGAGGAGTTTAAGATCACTTGTACTTCCAGATCTAGAGCTCTGTGTTTCACTGTCAGTCAAAGAAGAGTCTACTTTGCCGGGATGACATTGAATACAGCACACCGTACTGTAGCCTATATAAGAGTTTATTATCATGCCTTGCACTACTCTTCTGTTTTAGCTTCTGAGTTGGAAAAAACGTTTCACAGCAGCTGTAATTTGAAATTTAGTGCAAATGTTTGTAGTCCAAACCAATGCCCAAGTGCTCTGACATTACCTAAAGCCAGCAATAATTGACAAAACGTGGGAGCATGAATAATATTTCTTAACACCGATCGTCACATACAGGGGAACACAATTGCTTATTTTTTATTGTTGTTCAAGCATAGCCAGTTCTAATTCATCCATTTTGTATTGCAAGTAGACAACTTTGTAACACATTGAAAGCAGGGCAGTATCAAAGGACCCAGCTGGCACCACAGTGCGGGGAGCCCCACAATTCTCACTGCAGTGGGGGGGCCACCACAGCACTAGTTGGTCTCAAAATAATTTTTAATTCAGCCTAACAGTTACTGCTTTTTCAGAGAGACTGACTGTGTAGGTGTGGATTCACTGCACAGGCTGCTGTATTCCTAGGTCTCACATAGTCTGGGTGAAAGCCCTCAGCTGTGGGGTGAACTGGACTGGGGATTTCATTATGCAGTCAGTCCCAGGAAGGCTGCAATAGTTCTGGCTATGGGGATTCTGGACAACAGAGAAAAAACAGTCGCAGGACGAGGCCCCCCCAGCAAGGCCGAAGACACTGGGGGAGGTGCGTACAAGCACGCCTCTCAACTTTCTCTTTCTTTTTTTTTTTAAGTGTGTTTTGTTTTCCATTCACTCCTTGTCAGGTAAGCACATGCTTTGATCTATTGGACCAGACTAAGATTTAGTAATGTTGAGTGGCGTCACGAGAGGGGGCGGGAGGGGGGGGCTTCATCTTCATATCTGGCCAGTAGTGTAGCCAGTGTGTCATGGGCTCTAGTGCGAGGAAGGATATGGGCCCCTGGCTGCTGCTTGAATTATAAAATACAGAAATAATCAGGGTTCAGTGGGCCCCTCAGGCCTCTAGGCCCAGCTGCCACTGCCCAGCTGCGCCAATAGAAGTAATGCCCCTGGACCTGGGTGGAGGTTAGCACTGCCAGCAGTTTTTCATTCTTCCTAGCCCCCTTTTGTGAAAACTAACATAGTTTTCAAAATCAGGAGGATCTAATGTGGACTTGGGCACCTCTTAGTGAATGAACGAAATAAACGTTACTATGAAGCAAAACGTGCAGCTGAGCCTACTTAACACACCAGAGATCAAAGTGCCTCTTTATTCCTGGGTTTGACCTGTCTGGGAAAGTAGTGGGACTTCTCAAATTCTGCAATAAGTATGGCATTCAGAGCTCTGCAACATATAACAAGAAAGACAGAGATTAAGTTGTTTGCCCATAATTGCAGAATGCTGAGCCGATGCCGAGACTCGAACCTGGTTCCCCAGCTCCAAAGTCAGCAAATCTGGCCAATACGCCACACCCTCCCCCTACTCTGTCTCTCTGCAGCTGTCATTTGACATTCACAATGTAGGACCTCTGGAAATGTAACAGGGGCAGAGACCAAGATGGTAGACTTCTCTTTGTTTGCTTTTGTGAGTAGCATGCCTTACTCTTGGAGTCCTAGTGTGACTGCCAAAGCCAGTGTTTACAGGTCTTGCAACTCAGTGTCTTGGAGTATCTAAGGGGCATATTTACAAGCCCCTATCGCCACCGGAGCATCACGTTTCTGACAGTCTCACGTTTCTGACGCTCTGGTGGCATAGCGGCATTCCCCATATTGACACGGTGGCGCTAAGCCACTTTACGTGGCTTAACGCCACCTCGTAAAATATGCCCCTTCCACCGCAGTCCTCTGCGGCAAAGGGGTGTGCAGTGGGTGTTTCAGTGGGCATTCCACTGCAACACCCATTGCTTTTTGGCAGCGCCCCAGATTTACAAGGCTGGGGCAGCGCCAAAAAATAAGGCTAGGGACTGCCGGGTCTTAGAATTGCGATACGAGGAAAAATTATTAATTTCTCCTCATTGTGGACTCTTTCAATGTGTGCTGCAGCAGCACACATAGTAAGAGGAAATCGCATTGCTGATAGTTTATATGCAGGAAGGTGTCCCTTCCTGCACATAAACAATCGCCCCTGCAGTGCAGGCACCCTTACAACATCGCTGCAGGGTGCCTGTGCTGGTGCTAGGCAGCTTTTTTAGCGCCAGCGCTAGGGGAAACAGGGATGCGCTGTATTCTTGTGAATGTGGTGCATCCCTGTGTTTTAAAAATGTCGGAGCGCGGCGTTGCCAAATTTAGCGTAACACTACGCTCTGACTTTTTTTGTAAATATACCTCTAACTTTGGACCTCACTTTGTAAGTTGTCTTAATTAATTCAAATGACCTGCAACCAGGATGGGCTAGTGTACAGGTTCATCATTCCATCTCCTGTAATGATGTACATTTCACAGTATACTTAAAGAAAATGTAAACTTACTTTAATGTGCACCTATTGAACTGTGGCGTAACATTAGACCCAGCAGGTGCCGGGGGTGGGGGGAAGGGCGGTGGGAGGAGGAGCGAGGTCCCTTGGGCACCTCTGGCACTGTGCACAGGTGGCGGGTCACTGGCCGGAGACATCCTGACTGGGTGGTGGGGGGAACACCTCTATGCTTTTTGCAGACAGGGCCCTCAAGGTTTATTACGCTACTGTTTTAGAATCATGAACATCACAGTGGATCTTCAAGGTTAAAATTCCCAGAGTAGCAGAGTGAATAAACATCATC
Source organism: Lissotriton helveticus (assembly GCF_964261635.1). Classification (NCBI taxonomy): domain Eukaryota; kingdom Metazoa; phylum Chordata; class Amphibia; order Caudata; family Salamandridae; genus Lissotriton; species Lissotriton helveticus. The sequence continues at coordinate 1,295,579,695 of NC_136069.1, forward strand.
TTTAAGATTAAATGGAACTGCACAACAATTGTTGCCAGTCTGAAACCATATTTATTCAATGACTCTTTAAATATCGTCTTTAAGGATAGTTGCCTGATACCTTTTACAGTGTTGTTAAATACACAAGTCAATCCCAACCATTCAGCTAACACCACATTGGATTCTGGGACTGGTAGTTTCACTTTTACTGTTATAAACATTGCCATAAACTTTCAAGCCTGCAAAGTGCTGTGTATTGAGAACATGGGCTGGGAGGTTATCATTATGAACTCCATAGCTCCATGATGGCTTTACTAAAGGCTAAGAAGTTTGGTATCAAACTTTTCAGAGCAATAAACCCACACTGATGCTAGCATTGTATTTATTGTAAAATGTACTTAGAGGACATCTTACAGATTGCCCCTGAAAAATTACCAACTCCCTAGTGTACAGCTGACTGGTCTGCACAAGCCTGCCACACAGACATTTTTGTGACCTCCTGAGGTGGGAGCCCTTGTGCTCTTATGGGTCAGGAGCAAAGCCAGCTTAGAGTGGAGGAACTTCTCACCTACCACTTAAGCAGGAACAGCATTCAGGGGTGTGAGTGCTAAAGGCTTCCTGCTCTTTGTTAAGCTGGTATAAGACAACAGGAGTAAAACCCATAAACCACGTTGAGATCTGGGTAGGTACATTAAGAAAGCAACAATATTTCAACAGGTATTATTCGTCAGGACAGTTAGATACGCATGTTGAATACATTACATGAAAAGAAAAGGAGACTCTTGGTGGTTTTTAGGAATGTGCACATGGCATCATATATTCCAATACAATAAGGAGAGATACAATAAGGAGAGATACAGTTGTGACAGCACTGTAGGTAAAAAATTCTGTGAACAACCCAAATTGGACTTGGTGCTCGATTGCGCACATGACACAAAGGGAGGCGAAACAATGTGTGATCAGCAAGGAACGGCGCAAGGTGCAAACATGAAAAGATATGTACAGTTAACAGTTTCTTTTCAACCACAAGAGGGGTCCGCCATCAGTTGCGCTGACAGGTCGACAATGTTTTGATCCAATTACTTAGGATAATCTTCAGCAGTGGCGTCACTAGTGGGGTGTGGGGGTGCAGACCGCACCGGGTGACACCATCACATGGGGTGACACCGACCAGCAAAAATTAAGAAGTGGGGCTGCAGGGCCCTGGCGTGCTAATAGCTGAGGCGTTGGTGGTGCAAATAATCCCGGCAAGAGAGGCCCGCTGCATCCCAACTTGACTGAAACAAAGCGAGCCCCTGTCTGCGTTCCCGCTCAAAGCTATTTAGCGCGAAGAGAGCAGGAGGGTTTAAGGGGCTTGACAGGAGATGCCTTGTGGCTGCAGCTACCCTGTGTTTGCGGTGCCCCTTTGTAGGTCGTCCTAGAAACCATCTGAGCGGGGATGACGTTTTGCTATTTAGTTGGAAGGCTGGCAGGACAGAATCTTATGAGCAGCAAACACTGCTTGAAAAAACCATTAAAGCGAAATGTCAGCTTTTCTTATTTTATTTTACCTCATAGACCAAAAACCAATGGCGTGAGTGACTCTCCAGTCCAGGGTTTTGTTTCTTTGTTTATGGTATTTGCAATTCCGATTAAAATTGACTGAATGAGACTACAATTCCCAGAATGCAAAGCATATACCTAGGCCTGGGGAACATGCAAGTCTTGTAGCTTTAATATTGTTCCCTGTGTTGGTTTGTCCTCTAACAGTCACTGCTAGAAAGCCCCCATTTCTCTCAAGTGATGCCAAGAGTTTGGTGGGGTTTGCGCCAGGGATATAATGTTCGTTTTTTGCAGTTTTATGTAGCGTGAAGTCATCTCGAATGTATTGGAGCACTTTGCACGAGCACCAGTTACAGCACACAAGGTCACATTAATTAATTTTTTTAGCTATCCCAAGTAAAATAAAATATGCATTTCCCTACTCATATCACTCCCAGAGTCCTCAAGTTTCACATCTGCTTGCTTGAGTAGTTCATCCAATATATCTTTTCCCGATTTGCATATTAGGATTTTTACCTATTTATCCCATTTTAAAATCAGGACTACAATTCCCAGGATGCAAAGAATAAACATGGCCAATTGGAAAGGACGGTCTGACCAGCTTCCTGTCAAACTCCACACCAAGGTCACAATTCTTCACATTCTACGCCTCTTCAGGTGTAGTATGCGCTGTATAAAAACAATTAAAAAAAATGTCACCACTCTGAGCCCAGCATGGGTCCAGCCCAGAGATCTGGATCAGAGATTTATCAGGCCCGCTTGGAGTACCAAGACCAGTCCAAGTTTTGGCTTTACATTCTGAGACTTCTAGTTCCATATATTTCATAATAACATAAAGTGTCAGAATTCAAAGTAAAATCAGGACAAGGCAAAGTTCCCCGGTTGAACTTTGGAAACGAAGAATCTCACTGCCTGCTATGTTCTGGCCCTTAGTTCGCTTAACCGTCCTCACATTCTTGTGAACCTTAGCTTAAGGGATTTAAAACATAGGGTGGTCGTCAAACAAGGACAATGTTTTTTCCATTTGGTATTGACGCAGTTAAGCATCAATGCGTGTTTCCTCTTCAGCAACTGATGGATGCGGACCGCACGGGTGACACCATGAGTTACCACACCGGGTGACACCAACCCTAGTGACGCCTCTGATCTTCAGGACTGGGTTGAAAGGTTTGGACGGTGCTGGAATTAAGTTCAAATGCTGTGAGAAGGCCATGTCCCAAAGGGCATCAGCAAGGTAGATGCAGGGTAAGCCACAGCCAATTATGTGGGCTCCAGATCTGAAAAGCGTAATAATTCGCTGAAAGACAGCCGTGTCCCGGAGGACATCGGCGATGCGGTAGGAATCTTGGTTACACTAAAATTGGTGCGCGCTTTGAATCTGAAACGTTTGGAAGTATCCAGCGTGGGACGACATGGGAATGAACTGTTTACTGCCATGGTTGTGTGCTAGCCAGGGCCTCTTCAGCCAGTGGAGATGCCTGCCCCCTGAACAAGACCCATTTTTGGCAGCATGGCTATTGGGAAAAATTAGTAGTCAGGAGAGGTGTGTCCACTCTCAGCCAGGACCACACCTACACTGCCCTGAGCTGAAGTCACCCCCTCCTTTGAAAATCCTCCATGTTGGATGGAAGGATTTTAACAAATCAGGTTAGAGAATGCCCCCTCCCCAAAGGACAGCCGCGGTCGGTAGTGGGATGACCTGAAGGGCAGTGACGTGGGAGGGGGAGGGGCAGGGTGGGGGTTAGTAATGTATGGATTACGGAGCTTCGCAGGTAAGTAAACATATAAATAAATAAAACAAATTTCGTTGCGCGCACTGCATCACATTTGGTGATGCAGTGCACGCAACGAAATTCGTTTTATTTATGTATATGTTTACTTACCTGTAAAACTCCGTAATCCATACATTACTACCCCCCACCCTGCCCCTCCCCCTCCCCATGTCACCGCCCTGCAGGTCATCCCACTACCGACCGCGGCTGCCAAAGGAAGCACCATACAAAGGGTGTAGCCACCCTAAAGGTTAGTAGCCTATTGGCTACTATTTGCCAGGACCTGTAATGCCCCTACATTCTGTATTTAGGGGCACCCCTAAACCATGATCCTCAGATCTGCAATGACCTAAGAAGTGAGAAGACATCCCTGAAGCCGACCCTGCAGAGAAGCCTGAAGATGATGACTGCCTTGGCCCCAGCCCGACTGGCCTGTCTCCATCTTTGAAGAGCCTGCAACCAAAAGGTGACCTGTCTTGCAGCCAGCGACCTCTGAAAATCCTGAGAGGACTGCTGCCTTCGAAAAAGACTCCAATCTCCCATGGACATCGGACCTGTTTAAAAGAAATCAACTCCAAGGAATCCTGGGCCATCTGGAACCGCGAGTCCTGCCCACTCTGCACCCAACGCCCACGGCCCAAGTCTGTGTGGCTCACCTGTCCAGTGAAGTCTCCCCAGTGATCCTGACCTTGAATCCATCATTGGCTGACCTCTCTTTACCTCCATGACGGCGCCTTCAGTGTAAATCTAAAAGTTTCTCCCAACCGCGACCAGCCCGGTAAGAAGAAATCCCACATCTACGGGCACCCCTGCACATGCAGCCCATGGGCTTTGAGGAGCATGACCAGCGGTACCCCTGTGATCCCCCAACATACCATTTTGCCTGTGCTGTCACTAGTTTTTTGCCTTCACCCTCCAGTTAAACACCTGCAGCCTGTTTCCAAAAAGAAGAATCAAAATAGGATTGCATTGGACATCCGACATATTGTTTGCACCCTGAACTCGGCCCCGTGCCGCTGGTGGTGTAGCTTTGGTGCTGCTTTGTGCCCCCTGTGCTTGCCTAAACCTCTGGGGTACTTACCTTCAACTAGCATCTCTTGTGGGTGTCCACAGTGTCCATTGACTAACATTGGGCCCAATGACGTCTGCACCCGGCCGTCCCAGTGCCACTGGTGGTGCAGTGACTACCTCGATCTGACCCTTGCCCAGTATTAGTCTAAACCCCCAAAGACTGAATGTGTGAGTCGAGTATGTTGTACCCTGTGCATAGAGATACTGGAAGCCATGTTGTATATTTCAAGTCTTCTTTATTGGTTACACGTCAGGGTAGTATTAATCTCTGTCCAGTCAGCTCTAATCAGTTACTAGCCATGTACCAGCCCCACCAGGAGCAGTCTGCCTAGCTACTCAGTGCATCTCCAACTGTCACCCCTCATCCACACAGGCCCCCAGGCGTTCCATTCATCACAGTCACACCAACATTCCGTTACCATCTCGCTCTGGCTGAGCAGCTAGGAGGACCTAGGCTGATTACATATAACTGTAATACTTAGGATGTAACATTATCCCTTTCAAGAGAAACAAAAATTACACATCTAAAGGAGAGAACTATACACAAGAAAGCGGTAATGTTCGTAACTCAGGGATACAACTCAAAGCAAAACATCACAAGTGAGTGATCAAGAAAAGATGGGCAAAATAAGACATCAAAATATATGTGCATCAATATTCCCCATCCTCTCCCATGACAAATTATCAAAATATTATGAAGCGTAAACTTGTAGAAAATCAAGTACAAATTGCAATAGTTTGAAACAAGCTGTAAAATTATATACTGTAATGCAAAAGGTAAAACATCCCACAACACCAATCCCAACAACAAGGGAACTACCGAGATATGGGTCAACAACCCATGAAACTGTGTGAGGGGCTAGCACCCATAACACACACCCTATGTAGAGTTGTACCATAGTACTGCACAACATGTAAATGGGGGTCTAAACCCATATCCTAAACCTGTGAAAGGATTCAATGTAATGTTAGTTGGAGCAGTCCCAATAAACATACCCAGTGTAAGGGTTACCAAATGAAACAACTGTAAATAGGAACCATACCCTTGAACCCAAACCTCATGTAGAGGTCACTAACTGGAAATCAAACCTAACCCAAGCCCTGTAAATAGGGATAAAACTGTGATAGGACTATTTCCATAGCCCCAAACCCATCCCTCCTTTAAGGGATGTAATATGGCCAAAACCTATCCCTCAGGTAAGGGATCATCCGTGAGGTCCACCCACTAGGAGACTAAGATGTCCCATACATAAATAAACCAAGACTGTTGCATTCCTACAAACAAACCTGTACCATAGTTAATATAAAAACAATTTGATTAACTGTAGAACACAAATGTACTGTGCCCCACGCCAGTGAGCGACTTCTCACCCGAGTAGAACTACACTATGCAAATCTGTACATTGCACGTCACCTAAAACATGTTAAAGTGTAGTGTAGTTCCTATAGTCCCAATAGGCTCTGCGCATTGGAATAATATCTTCAGGTAGTGTAGACGTAGGACTGAGGTTATCTAGGTCTCTACTGACTATATTAGACTTAAGTTTTTTGCCAACTAACTCAGAGTTCACTAGAAACTTTCTCGAGTAAGCGAGGAGGAGTTTAACCTCCCTGGATAGACAAGAAGGGATTTAGTTTCTGACAACCATAAAACATGACAACTTTGCTCTCCCTGAATAAGAGTATATCTCTAGAGTCGTGTGAAAACAAAAGACAGCTATTTCACTCAGTCAAAGGTGCGTACTTAGTTTCACCAGATTGCAGAGAAAAAGAGAGACGGGCGTTTTCAATAAAAGGTGTTATTTATTGAGCAGTCTCTTTCCTCATACAAGAGAAATGAATTGCTACAATTGCAATACTTATAGTTAAGTAAAGTGCATACAGTAAAAGCAGGATTATGAAATAATACTGTAAAAGCATTGATATGGTTTCTTAGCCATATGATACTTTAAAATGGATAAAATAGATACATACATATATACATTGACTAATCGTATTTAACTGGTGCTTCTAACTACGCCTACCCCGGTGTAGCCAACCTAAGCCTAATACGTGGGAGGGAGTAAGTAAGTAGCAGTTTAAGTTAAGTTTGTTTTGCCAAGAATCTGACTCAAGAATTCTCTGTAAGGGTTTAGTCAGTTCTTTACCTGGGTATTAGAAGGCAGGAGGGCTGCTATCTCTCTCTCAGGACTCGGTATCCCAGTCACCCGCAAGGGTAGGCTGGAAACGCCGGAGGCTGGATTTCTCGGCAAGAGAAAAGACAGCGTCTTTCTCAGCGCGTCAAAAGGGAGGGGCAGCGTCCGTGGGCTCTCGCATCAGCTGGGCTCTTCGGAAGTAGATAGCTGCTCTGCTCCAGGATTACCACCGTTTGTTTGCTTAAGGCAACGTTGGTATATTTATACCTGAAAGGTGCCGGGTTTGACGTAAGGCTGGACATAAGGCGTCAATAAAGATGTCACTAAGAACTGGTCGTTCTTACAGTGCTTTACAGGAGTTCTTGGACGAAATCAAAACAAAGCAGTGGGGATTTCCCAGGTTGCTGGAGGCTTGGATTTGTTTAAGAACTCGGTGTGCTTTCTAGGGGGCTGGAGGAATAGGCTTGCTTAATGTGACAGCATGCGCTATGACTGAATTATGAAAAGGGTTTCTATGCCGTTGTAGGGATATTATTGATTTATAACCGGACAAGGGCAAAGAATAGGAATATCGATTCAGGTACCTAGATAAACACACTACACGCACTCCACGAATTCATGTCCATAATTACTAAACTAAGCAATAGTAAACATATCTAACGGTGCATGTGTATACCGATCCACCCCAAAATACATTTTTTGCATCTGAAATGGCATATGCGAAATACATGAAAAATGAGTGTAGGTACTGTACGCTTTCAAGCAGTGTAATCATTCATTAAAAAGGATGCATATATGTATCAGTCAATTGTCCATCCGAGCACTCGTTCAATATCACAAAGTCTTTGTGGTTTTCACCAATCCATTTAATATCCAATTCTTCAGTTGTATTCCAAATCATACATCCAAAATTTGAAACGATGCAGCCAACACGTGTTTCGTCTGGTCAGTAGGACCATTGACTTCCTCAGGGCTCCAAAACGTTAGTATCCAGCACCGAACTCCAAACTGTATGTGAGTATCTATTCACGTAGCATCCTCATAATCTTGAATTGTTTTAAATTTCTTCGTATTCAAATCCTATCTCTATCAGCCGCACGTGTACGTGTCGTTATCTTAGTCCTTTCGCGTATAAAGTGGCATTCGCCACTTTATACGCGAAAGGACTAAGATAACGACACGTACACGTGCGGCTGATAGAGATAGGATTTGAATACGAAGAAATTTAAAACAATTCAAGATTATGAGGATGCTACGTGAATAGATACTCACATACAGTTTGGAGTTCGGTGCTGGATACTAACGTTTTGGAGCCCTGAGGAAGTCAATGGTCCTACTGACCAGACGAAACACGTGTTGGCTGCATCGTTTCAAATTTTGGATGTATGATTTGGAATACAACTGAAGAATTGGATATTAAATGGATTGGTGAAAACCACAAAGACTTTGTGATATTGAACGAGTGCTCGGATGGACAATTGACAGTTTGTACCCTTGTGGTTGATCTTTGGGGCTGTGGTAACCATCCCCCTCATCCTTGGAGCACCACATTTACCTCAATTTATAATTTTCTACATGTACCTTAACTGTGCTGAGCGCTCAGATTAACTGTTACCACCAGAATTGTGCATATATGTATCAGCATGAATGATTTGCGAAAATTACACATGAAATGGCTCTTAATACAGAAAAGAAAAGTACGAGACCATTCCATCACATATAAACACAGTTTTTTGTAAATATGCTAGAGGATGAGGTAATATATTGTCTCTAGAGTTCCTAAAAATAGAAACTCTGTTCTCTAAGAATAGTTCTACTTTAAGCAGAGGATGAGTGCCAAAAAAAGTAAATATTTTGGAATCGGGAAAAAAATAATTTCGTTTTTCAAGGGAAGAAGTCAAAACAGTTCCAAATATTTTCAGTAGCTTTTGTTTTTCAAAGCTGAAGGCCAAATTCAGAGTTCAGGGAACGCTGAGTGCACGTTTGCTTAAAAGTTTATTCGTTTTGTTCAGAGGAGAACATCATTTCAGACAGACTTTCAAAAAAGCAGTTTACAGCTTCAGGTGAAAGTTCGACCAAGTTGGAAAATGCCGCAACTGTGCAGTCGTGAGAATGATTGCTATCATCGATGACAGGATCAGCAGTGCTCACAGAAGGTTGTACCTGGTTGATGCTGCTCTCATCTTGCACTTCACTACCCTTCAATCGCAGTGGTGAAGTCTCAACGAATGCCGTCATCAGGATGGGTAACCGCTGGGGACAACACGATGCATGAGCCTTTACTGGACTTAACAAAGTATCTGTATCCAATGGTACTTCTGATTGTAGTGTGAGACAGACGTCTAACACGCATTCTTCTCCGCACAGCATACATTTTAACACAGGTAAGATACAGTTCTGCCAGATGGGTCTGAATGAAAGAAACCAGGTCATATTCAGCTCTCTTAGCCGGGCTAATCCAAGGACTTTAGTTATGCGGTCCCGATAGCGTATAGCTAGGATCGTTTCTTCCATTGTTGCTGGAGTCTTGTCTGTGACATGGCTTGCCATAACGAAGCAGGAGTATCAAAAATAAAATGCCTGCTACGAGTCCCAACTGGAGTGGAAGGCCGCCAAAGATTGAATGGACAAAATTAGGAAAGATGCCCAGGACTGCTTTGAAAGGTGTCAACAGTCCCGAAAAAATTGTCTTAAATACACTCGCGATACCATTCGTATCAGAAATGTTTAAGATTTCGTTTAGCATTTCTGCGAAGTGTAAGGGGCAATTTGTTGATAAAAGGTTATGTATCTCTGCCATTGTCCTTGCAACTTGGAGATTGTACGTTTCTTTTGATGACGTCAAGGGCACAGGCGTCTGTAGAAGAACAGACTTCATTCTGCTTAAAGTATCAATTCGAATAGAAGAGATTTTCAAACTGGGCCAAATTTTTCCCTCCCTGTCTGGAGTGTCGTTCGGATACAATACTTGCAAACAGCAAGTGACCCTGGACGAAGCGCTTACCAGATAACCTTTTCCTGGCACCAAGCCACAACATCTGTGGTCCACTATTAGAATGTAGCTCCCGTTCGAAAGCCGTCTAAAGAATGGCTCTATTCGAGTTGCAGGTGTGCCAAGCTGGTGACATGAAAGGTTATTTGAAGTCCCTTCACAGGCCCCATGTAGATTTATACCCTGACACAGAAGTGTACCACTTAGTGATTTTTCACAATTATTACCACTAAGAAATACATTCTGTCCTTTTTCACTATAACATGTGTGTGTGTGTAAGGTAATTTCCATGATGACTTAATGCTTCCTTTACCCAACCTTTCATACTGGCCTGCCTGTATATACTTTTGGCAGTATCGAAATTGGAAAGTTGTTATCGGAATAGTTATTATTCCGTGTATTATCCATTCAATGACAGGTCGTTCTGACATTGTCAATGGTAATCTCTCAAGTTTTTCAATGCTCAGAATTGTATATTCTGCTCCTTTTTGTGCCAAGCTGATTTGTATATCAGTAAGGTTAAAGATAGAGAACAGTGACGTTGTGTTGATTAAACGCCAAGGCACGTAGCCTGAACGCAGATTTTGTAACGTCCAGCCAAGCTGTACAATAGAACGCAATTGGGACTGACCATGTTGTAACATTAGTAAGTCCTGCTCCATTATATCGATTGCAGATGATACAATACTGTCCAGTGAATATATTCTGGAAGACAGAGTCATTAACCCATTGTCCACAACAGAAAGTGATTTTTCCAAATTAATACGGTCAATTTCCCGTATTTTCTCTGCTGTTTCAATTTGAGTTTCTTTCCAAGCTTCGTTATAAGCTGCATATATAGAGGCCGCTATGAAACGTTTTTGACGCTGTTTGCGTGGTCCCATAATGAAATCACGCAAGTCAGCACCTTCTTTAAGTAAAGTTAAGTGTTGCTTAATTTCTGCCAGTGTGGACGTCTGTAGCCATTCAAGGCAGAGTTTTCCTACACTGTATGTTGTTACTATCCCTGGATGTTGTCTCTGGGAGTATCTAGGGTCTGGCCTGGTCAATTTGAATCCCTGTATTTTGTTCAGGAATCTATCTTGACAGTTATTTGTGTCTGTGGGCCAGATCAACCATTTTTTCCATTCAGGATGTGTTCTGTTTTGGTTTAAAATATGGGATACGTCTATCTCAACCTCTGTAGTGCTATTACTGTCAGGTGTTGGCTTTGGAATAGACGGTTTGTTTAAGTCTTTAATTTTGGCTAGGCCAAGACAGGTTGTTTGTTGAATTGTGTCATTCAAAAATATAATTTGTTCTGGGATCATGCAGGCTCTGTATAATGAATCTATACCTTGCACTTGCCAATCTTTAGTACCCCAGATGGTTTTTGTCTCAATGTTATTGTTCCAAAAATCAAAACCAAATGTATTCATTTTTTCAAAAAATGTTTCTGAATAGATTAATTTTGTATGTGTCAGCATGGTTTTCATTCCTTTCTTATTCAACAGTTTGAAATAAAACGTTTCTGCTTCACTTGTGTTAAACCCCGAGAAGTATGGAAATTTCTCATAAAATGTTTTTTGAACTACCTTTTGGTGGAGTTGCACAATGTTCCCATTGATTATAATTTAAAAATTTCTAGGTTGAGCAGATTTATGCAAATAATGGTTACCATAGTGGTTGTAGCAGTACATCTGATCATAATTTGATGAACCTTGTAAATAATCATGTCTGTAAATTTTGCTGACATAACTAAGTCTGACATCATATCATTAATACTTTCAAAATCCCAATCATCAGAGAATGTACTCGGTTTTACAAAGTCACTTAATGAAACCTTAAATTGATGAGGATACTTCAAGAGCTCGACTGGGCCATATATATCGTAATCTGTTTTGTCCCATGCTACCCCACCTGGTATCGGATTGGCTGTGAAGTTTACTGAAGAAAGTTCTCTTTTCTCGATGTGTGAAGACTTGTGTGGCTTTAGGACCAGGTTGATATTCTGGCTTACTGTGTCCATTGTAACATATTTTCCCTCAATGAAGTGTCCCAAGCATAGCACCATGATGAGCCAAAGCAGGAGGAAAAGTACACCTAGCACCACCCAAAATTCAATCCATGGGGAAATCAGATAGGTTTCTTGTAGTTGATGAAAGAGTTCTTTAGTTTTGTCTTTAAAAGTTTTTGTTGTTGTTGGCTGTTCCTCAGGTTCGCTCGGATCCTCAGAAAAGTCATCGAAATTGATGAAGTAGCCTGATGCAGTTCTGTCAATTATTGGAATTGCTTCTGGATTTTTCTTTGTTTCATTAGCATAGTCTGTGGCTACATCGTTGTAGACAGGTGTTTATTGACGAATTGTTGCAATTTGGGTTTCAAGAGGCATAAGTTCCATGGCTTTGTTGCATAGTCCTTGTTGATTCTCTGTAGGTTTATCAAATGTGATTAGTCTCTCAGTTTTAACCTCTTGATTTGTAGCACACTTTGGTGTTCTGCTATTTCTTGGGAGTCCAATTGGCCTACTACTTATTATTGGCCACATGTTTGTGGTTTAACCAGGTCGATGGATACAACTCGGTTCTCCTTTTTACCAGCAAGGGGCGGTAGTACAACTGATCTTGTTCCGTTTACAGCTAAGACAGGTACTGCTTTTCTGTAAGAAGGCCCAAATTCCTTCTTCACCGCGATTTTCTCTCTGACCAGATCCCCAATCTTTGGAATCCAGACAGGCCTTGCTGGGACAGGTGGTTTCTCTTCAATGGCTGTTGGCTGTTGTTTCAACTTTATGTTGCTCAGGTCTTTTCTTGTTTCATTTAAGTCCTGTAAAATAGCCAAATGATCTTTGATATCAAAGCATTTTCTTTCTACCACTGAAGTTTGACTATCGAGATCTTGGATATGCATTCTAGTCCCGAACAATAGTTCGTACGGACTGAAACCTTTTAGAGAATTTCTTGGCAGATTGTTAAGACTACGTTGGACACTTATTAAATGTTTGACCCACCCAACCCCCGAACCTAATACCTTTGCCGTTATAGATTGCTTTATGTCTCGGTTTTTTCTTTCCACCATCCCATTTCCCTCAGGAAGGAAGTGATAAGATTCCCGCAATGCAATGCCCACGCTGGTCATGTCCTCCTCATGAGCTCGAGAGCTAAAAGCAGGACTCTGGTCAGAGTGTAGCATGCCAATTGCGTCTATGCCGCTATAGACTCGCAAATCTTTTATAACAGTTCAGACGTCAGCCGAGAGCTGGGGCCTACATTTTAAGTGAAACTAGTCTTAAATAATATTAATGGGACGCATTTTTTCTGGGTATTTTGTATCGATATTCTTGTGATCTCTAAAAGAAGGGCAATGGTAATACTCCGGGCAGTTCGCCACTGCGATCTCTGTTGCAGTTTTGACAGTAAAATGCAAATTTGTAGTTTCGCAGGCTCATTCCTGGCCACCAGTATATTGATTGTAATTCTTTCAGAGATTCCTTAATCTTAAGGTGTCTTAGACCCTCACCCATATGTGCGTCTGCTATTAATAAGTTTCTCCTGTTCGTGTTTGGAATTACTCTATCCCCCACTCCAGGGATTTGAGCAAAAGGAACGGAGTTTGCATCGATTACGTATGTATATTTGAGTGATTAGTTGACAGGTAGTGCTGCACAGTCGCCTTTTGATGACGTTTTTACCGCCAGCATCGTTTCCCCATCTACGTATTTTCCTGAACGCTTTTTTGTAGCTACGGAAGCCTGCTTAGTTGCTTCCGCTGTGGCTGTCTCAGCCAATGAATTCCCTGAAACGTGAACGCCATCACGTTCATGACTCAATGAATGTATCACGTGAGTCTTTGGTAGTTCTTTCTGTAAAAGAACTACTTGTTCCCAAAGCGATTTTTGCTTTATTGTGGCACCTGTGTCATCTTTGTAACCATTTTGAACCCATTTCTGCAAGTCGTTATTGTATGATTTGACGCAGTAATATGAATCGCACACTATTAGTGTCGGGAATTCGCGATCGGCATTATCTAGCGCCATTTTTAACGCTATTACTTCAGTTTGTTGTTCTGAATTGTTCTCTAAAGAGTGTGATATTGTTGACAGAGGGCTCAATTTACCTCCGCGCCACACGTATTTAACAATCTCGCATGTGGCGTTATATGCTTGTTTTCCCCAAACTGAGGATTGTGCATGTCCGTCTGTATATATTACACAGGCGTACTGTTGTATGGGCCGAATGTCGATTGGCAGAGGATATTCTCTTTCATATTCTAGATTTTTTAATTTTTTCATGTTTGGGCCAAAATAGTATTTCACTTTATCTGTAGCAAGAGAATTTTCCCATTGTATCCATTTTGGATTTAATGCCACGGTAGGTAAATTACATGGGCTTGTTAATGCCTCAAAGGCTGATTCTGCTGTTACGACAGTAATCCGTCTGCCTTCGGCTTGGTCTCTTTCTTTTGCTACAGCTGTTTGAACCGCATGTACAATGTTTTCCTTAATACTGAATGTTTTTTCAGCTTCTGTGTACAAATGTGATTTGTATGCTATTGGTACAGTTTCTCCCTCATTAGAGGTTAGGTATGTGAATGCGCATCTTCCTGGGATGATCCGGATTACAAGGTTGCGTGTGTTATCGCGTGTTTGCAATTTTGTTTTAGCTAACATGACTGTTTGCAATGATCTCAAAATTTCTGTGTGTTTTTGAGTCCAATTGATTGTTTTAAAATCTGGTTTTATTAGTTCATAGAGAGGTTTAACCCTCTCTGCATAATTTAGAATGTAAGTTCTTCCGAAATTCAGGAAACCTAGAATTGATTGTAAGTTTTTCAGCGTTCTTGGTGCTTGGATTACAGCACATTTCTCTAAGAAATTGTCTGCCAGGCTTTTGCCTTCACTTGATAATTCATATCCTAAAAACAGGACAGTTAGATGGGCAATTCGTGACTTTTTAAAGTTGAATTTGTAACCCTCTGCTGCGAACCCAAGTATTATGATGTTCACTCTTTTCAAGCGAGTATCCAAGTCATCATCTGTTAGATAGATGTCATTGACATAAGATAATGCCTCATCATCATACATTTGTAGTAACTCTGTTACTCTTGCTGAGAATAATCCTGGGCTGTTCTTGAACCCCTGGGGGAGTCGACAGAATTTAACTGCGAGCCCATTATTGAGAAAGCGGTCAAATACCTGCTTTCAGGTGCTATATTTTGACAAAAGAATCCATTAGAGATGTCTAATGTTGTTTTGTATTTTTTGCGCACGATGTTATTCATTAGTGCTGCACTATGTGAGTTTTGTACTGCAAAAGTTTTGCAACATGAGTTAAGGTGTCTGTGGTCCAAAACTAGACGATATGAATCGTCTGGCTTGGAGACAGGAAACAAAGGATTGTTCATTTGTGAGGTGCATGTTTCAACCACCCCCTGGTATTCAAGTTGATCTAAGATCTCCCTAACCTGTTTTTTTAGCTTCTTGCTTAATTGGGTACTGCCTCTGTGCAGTTGGTTGACATTTTAACTGGATTTTGTGAGGAGGAGAGTCCTCATCCCATCCAACATGGTTTTTATATAATGCAGGAGCTTGGGCTACTGCCCACTTTCTTGCAAGTGTATATTTTTTATGAAATGGAATGTGATTTGAGAAGGCAGGCATAATCATTTCTTCGCCATGAGGGCACTCCCTGACAAACTCCGGTGGCCAGTCTTTTTCAGCTAAAAGGATGTCATAGCCTTTTGAGAGGTTATCCCAAAATAGACCCCTTATTTTCCTAGTCTTATCTCCCTCTATACGTAATGTTATTTCGTATATTTTATGAGGTTTGCTAACTCTGGTATCTGCAGTTTCCACCTGAATGTATTCATTTGTGTCCACTGTCTCCAGATGATTCATCAGGATCTTGCGAGCTATGCTCACTTCTGCTGCGCTGTCTAGCATTGTCTGAGTCCACTCTCAGTTTTTCAACTGTGTCCTCAGGATCCTCGGCATGTTTGATTACTTTTATACTGGCTACCTTCTTTTTTGGAAATTGTAGTTTTTTACTTTGATGAGCAGGTTCCTTGTCTTTGGACTTGACGTGCTCTTCCCTGTGTTCTGACCGTCCTCTTCTTTCCGATTTCTGCGAGGAAGTCTGAAAAGATCGAGAGGGACGTGTATCAATATCTTGATATCTATCAGGTTTCTTTAAATTATCCCTAGTTCTAAGGTTGTATCTTTTCTCAGAGGGCTCCCTCTGGGGAGACTTGTGTCCTTGGTCCGAAGATCTTTCTCTCCGCCGAGGAGACTTTCCTCTGGACTGGAATCTTTTTTCTTTGGGAGTGGATTGTTTATTTCCATCCCAGCTCTTCTTTGGAGTGTTTAGATTATTTTTAATAAATATCTTTTCAGGATTTTCAGTTAGTTGGGGTTTTACTGGTTTCCCACCCAAACTATCTCTTCCTAGCTCTTCATAGGATTTTTCTATGATTCTGGCAAGTTCAAATGGCTGTTCTGCTATATCTGTTTCTTTCAATTTCTGGCGGATCGCCACAGATGCTGCTTCTCCTTTTATGTTAGATAATAATAAAGCTGAGACCTGCTTGAAGTCTTTCAGTAATTTCATATCCAGAGTTAAAGCAGGTTCTGGACCGTATTCATTTTGAATCTGTCTTAGCACATCCGGTATTACCGCCATGGCCGGAACACCATGTGTTTTTGTGTAAATGGAAGCAAAGACTGTGCCCCAAGTGTCACAGTCCTCCACATGTGGTGCGATCCCCATTGGAAGGCACATAGTCAGAATTCTGTGTTTCTCAGTAGGGGTAGTATCCGGAAATACTGCCTCTATTTGAGTGATTTTTTGTGCTAACCAGAATGGAATTTGTTCCCGTTTTATGGGTACTTTACTCAGACATGACTGTATGTTCTGTGGTGTTATTTTATTTGTATTCCCCTAATGAGGGGTCAGCTGTGGAATGTTAATAGCTGCTTGGACTGTTGAAGTCCGCATTACATATTGGACTAATTGTCTATGAATTTTAATCAGTTGTTTTAGCTGTGCTAAAAGTTCTGGTTTTGACATTTTTTCGATGTCGGGATGTGTTGTGTAGCTGGCTAGAACCGGCCATGTTGCCCCTGGTCTACCTAGTGGACCGAGCCTGGTGATGTGATTATTATGTTTTAGGGCGCCTTTAAACCAGAGCAGGTGCTCTTGGTATTTTAATGGGATTTCCACCTCTTCGAAAGGAGTGTAGTCATCCGGTGGTTCCTCTATTTTGTAATAGTGGAATTCATGTGTGACAGCGTTTGCTGCTGGAAAGTTTATCCATGAATAGAATACCTCTGTCTGCCGATATTCATGTGCCTAAATTACGAATACGACTATACCACCTCTCGATGTCAGTCCATTTTCTATAAGTTTAAGAGTTATAGTTTTTCTTATGTTGACCCGAATGAGTATTGCATCCGGGTCAGACTGCAGGAGACTATTGTCATCCTCTAGGAGACGAGCTGCTATTCTAGCTGCCTCCCTCTCTTCTTCACTCTCTGTCATTTTTACTGGCAGAAAGGTTTTTGTTGCAGATCAGGTTTCAAGGAAACAAAGATTAGGTGCACAATATTTTGGAACATTGTATCCTTCAATGTTGAATAAACCAAAAACTATACATAGAAATCTCTTCCTACTAAGTTCCGGCGGATTTTAACCTTTGACCCACTCCAGACATCTTTGGAGTATTTACGGGAGAAAGGGTCTGTGTGAAAAAGCACGACTGAGTTACTCTAACGTCTTGCGTTAGATTTATCGCCTTACCAAACGTTGGGCGCCATGTAGTGTAGTTCCTATAGTCCCAATAAGCTCTGCGCATTGGAATAATATCTTCAGTAGTGTAGACGTAGGACTGAGGTTATCTAGGTCTCTACTGACTATATTAGACTTAAGTTTTTTGCCAGCTAGCTCAGAGTTCACTAGAAACTTTCTCGAGTAAGCGAGGAGGAGTTTAACCTCCCTGGATAGACAAGAAGGGATTTAGTTTCTGACAACCATAAAACATGACAACTTTGCTCTCCCTGAATAAGAGTATATCTCTAGAGTCGTGTGAAAACAAAAGACAGCTATTTCACTCAGTCAAAGGTGCGTACTTAGTTTCACCAGATTGCAGAGAAAAAGAGAGACAGGCGTTTTCAATAAAAGGTGTTATTTATTGAGCAGTCTCTTTCCTCATACAAGAGAAATGAATTGCTACAATTGCAATACTTATAGTTAAGTAAAGTGCATACAGTAAAAGCAGGATTATGAAATAATACTGTAAAAGCATTGATATGGTTTCTTAGCCATATGATACTTTAAAATGGATAAAATAGATACATACATATATACATTGACTAATCGTACTCAACTGGTGCTTCTAACTACGCCTACCCCGGTGTACCTGACCTAAGCCTAATACGTGGGAGGGAGTAAGTAAGTAGCAGTTTAAGTTAAGTTTGTTTTACCAAGAATCTGACTCAAGAATTCTCTGTAAGGGTTTAGTCAGTTCAGTACCTGGGTATTAGAAGGCAGGAGGGCTGGTATCTCTCTCTCAGGACTCGGTATCCCAGTCACCCGCAAGGGAAGGCTGGAAACGCCGGAGGCTGGATTTCTCGGCAAAAGAAAATACAGCGTATTTCTCAGCGCGTCAAAAGGGAGGGGCAGCGTCCGTGGGCTCTCGCATCAGCTGGGCTCTTCGGAAGTAGATAGCTGCTCTGCTCCAGGATTTCCACCGTGTGTTTGCTTAAGGCAACGTTGGTATATTTATACCTGAAAGGTGCCGGGTTTGACGTAAGGCTGGACATAAGACGTCAATAAAGATGTCACTAAGAACTGGTCGTTCTTACAGTGCTTTACAGGAGTTCTTGGACGAAATCAAAACAATGCAGCTGGGATTTCCCAGGTTGCTGGAGGCTTGGATTTGTTTAAGAACTCGGTGTGCTTTCTAGGGGGCTGGAGGAATAGGCTTGCTTAATGTGACAGCATGCGCTATGACTGAATTATGAAAAGGGTTTCTATGCCGTTGTAGGGATATTATTGATTTATAACCGGACAAGGACAAAGAATAGGAATATCGATTCAGGTACCTAGATAAACACACTACAAAAGACGCAAGTTGCAAACATAGTTCCATGGAAATTGCCTAAATAAACAGAAATGATGAAAATTAAGCACAGGTATTTGTTAACAGTACTTGCCCGATGTTTTTAGTGAGCCTCCTCAGCACTGTTCTTATGAAATACAACTCCTTGTTCTTACCGGAACCTTGCCGATGTTCTTGGTGATCATCCTCAGCACTGTTTTTAGGAAATAAATCTCCTTGATATTATCAGCCATTGCAGCTCCAAACCCTATTTGCAGCCAAGGGCAGCGTATGAGAGTCCAGTGGATCCGTCAGCTAACCCTTCTGAGGCTTGACGAGAGGCAGCTTGCGTAGAGCAAAAAAAAAACATGGTTGGCAATAAAACAAACAGGAGCTACACTCCAAGTGTGTGTAACACAGCATACAATCCCAAGATGGCAGCCCGCTATAGACGTCACACCGGATGGCTCACGGCACGTCAGCGCATTCAACGCGCAGAGGCAGCAGAGCACAGGAGGCACGGAGGAACGTCACTAAGGATCCATGGAGACATAGATTGCAGGTATGAGTGCGTACACTATGTTGAGCTCAAATAGATTTGAAATTTGAATGGAGCTCGAGCCAAGGATCAAACGGCTATTGAGCGGTACGATGAACAAGTCTTAACAAAGGTTAAAGAATCTTAAACAAAAAAGAAAATGTCTCAACAATTCCAGGACGTAGCTGTTTTGTTCACATTCTCCACCATCTCCACAACTTGCTTCTCTGACAGGCACTTCATGTGCAGGAGTGGGAGCATTTTAGCCATTTTACATGCAATCTCCTCAGTCTCCACAACTTGCTTCTCTGTCAGGCAGGTGAAATACACTCGCAGGAGGACACAGTGAATGAAATCAAAAAGTGTCCATCCTTTAGTTTGAACCAAGATGATCCAATGTACAACAAAGTACATCCTCTCCAATGTATGTCGTGTGCACTCCCTCATAACAGAGTATGGGACATCACGAAACTGTGTACAAGCCAAAAACACACAATGCTTGTAGAGAGTCCAACTGCCACAATGTAAAGTCAGTCACCAATACTTTATCCTTCTGTGCAGTTTTTCATCTCAATGCCCAAACACGTGCCAAACAACTGAATGTGCACAAATGTTGTAAGCAAGATGACTGCTTTACTAAATGCTGAGCTGTGTGTACTCCTCCAAATCCTCACACCAAAGTGGGAGCAGTGAAAAACACTTCACTAAGACTGTTTTGCCAACATGTAGAGTCACACCGTCCCTGTGTGATACCTGTGAATTACATTCACTGAGTTCGTCAATAACTCACATCTATTTAGCCACAAATCCATTACATAATAGAAGCATCCAGGCAGAAAAGACAATATGTGCTGGAAGTGGTGATACATAATCCAGACAACCATAATCAAGACATTTCATACCTGCAGACGGTGGTAGGGCCGTCCGATGACATGGACACTGGTGGGGCTGGCTTGCGTGCCGCTCCAAACAAGACACTCTTTACTTTGTCACGGTTAATTTCTTCTGTCTTGATTCTCAAGTCCCTTTTAATCTCTTGGTTTCTGTGATCTCTTTTAGTTTCTCTTGATTTCTGTACCCTCCTTAAAGATGCTTAAGTCCAGGTCAGCTCGTCGCCAAAAGAAATGTTGTACCCTGTACATAGATACACTGGTAGCCATGTTGTATATTTCAAGTCTTCTTTATTGGTTCTACGTCAGGGTAGTATCAATCTCTGTCCAGCCAACTCTAATCAGGTACTAGCCATGTACCAGCCCCACCAGGGGCAGCCTACCTAGCTGCTCAGCCCATCTCCAACTGTCACCACTCATACACACAGGCACCCAGGCATTCCATTCATCACAGTCCCACCAACATTCAGTTACCATCTCTCACTCTGGCTGAGCAGCTAGGAGGACCTAGGCTGATTACATACAAATGTAATACTTAGGATATAACAGAGTACTTACTAAGGGTGGGCGGCCAGCTACGCTCCGTGCACGGAGTGCACGTAGTGCCGTCTCCTACGCATTTTGTGTAGCGGGCGTAGCCAGGCGGCACTACGCGCGCTCCGCAGACGGTGCGTAACCGGCCGCCACCCGCCTCCCTCCCGCCCTCCCTAAATACTTAAATAAAAGGATAGTAAGCTTTTAAAAACACTTACCTTGTCTGCCGCGTCCCCGGGGCTCCCTCTCGCCGTCCCACGATTCGCGCCGGCATTTCAGATACTAATGCGCATGCGCGGGCGGCCGCGCATGCGCATTTCTCATGAGAAATGCGCATGCGCGGGCGCCCGCGCATGCGCATTAGTATCTGAATCGGTGGTGGCGCGAATCGCGGGACGGCGAGGGGGAGCCCCGGGGACGCGGCAGACAAGGTAAGTGTTTTTAAAAGCTTTCTATCCTTTTATTTAAGTATTTAGGGAGGGCGGGAGGGAGGCGGGCGGCGCGTAGTGGGGCTACGCGGAGTGCGCGGGTGGGCGTAGTTCTGTGCCCACTTCGCGTAGCTCCGCGGAGCCCCACTCCGCACACTACGCCCAGGGTTAGTACTTACCTGTAAATGTACATAACTGTTTTCCTCCCATAGAATTGCATTGTCTTTCTTAGTATTGCACTGTGTCCCTCTTTCACATGGCTAAGTCACGAGTTACTGCTACTGTTGTTTTGGCACCACAAAGTATTTTCAGCATCACATAAAAGTATTTGCATTGCTTTTGCAAACACATTTTTCTGTACCGGAAAGGTATTGCTATTTTAAAAATGGTACTTAGCTGCAACTGAGTTTCCCTTGGTCCTAAAATGAAAGTAACATAGTCATATTTTTATATAAAACAATTGATCTTGGATTCAGTCATTGAGTGTGTGTAATCATTTCTTTCCTGAGTGTGTACAACAAATGCTTAACACAGCCCTCTGATAAGCCTGACTTGCTCAACCACACTACCACAAAAGAGAGTAAGGTATTATCTGCTTTATCCTCTTTAAAGCCTCTGGGGATCCACTGGACTCTGTGCACATCATAACTTACTTTGGTATAGTATATACAGAGTCAGCTTCCTACAGTAGGCGATTGCCCTTTTGTTAAAAGAACACAGCGGCCTTCCTGTTAGTTGCCCTTCTGTCTATACGCCTCAATGTGAGCCAACTAGTTTTTCTTCAGTCACAATCTTCAGTCTTTCTAATTTGCATAAAGAGGAATCCAGCTGCCTTTCTAGAATTTCTTCTTCCCTGGCCCTTCCACTTTCAATATTAGAAAGTAATTATATTTGAGAGTAAAGAAGAGAAAAGGTGGTGAAAGGAAACTCACCAAAATTCCATTGTTACACCTGCTCTCTCCCTAGCCTGCGTATTTTGGCATGTCTGATGAGCAGATGCTTGAGCAATGCCCCTGATTTCAATTTTAAAACTAATTTAGAGCATATAGAAGGAAATCTAGATGCTGCTAGTAGAATGCCTAATTAAAATATGCAGCCCTACAAATGCTATACATTTAACAACGTGGATTCCAACGTAATTAATACATTCACAATAAACCACCTATTGTGATTTTCACTTGTTCATCAGTGATTAGAACATGGCTTGGTTGGTCCAATAGCTGTTGTTACTACAGTGATGGATCACCTATGTGATTATGTTTACTTTCACAATATGCATCATGGAGGAGAACAGTAACCAAACAAAGAGGAACTGGGTTCTGGCTTTGCTTCTGACATTCATTTCAATTGGATAAGGATTCATTTTGCTTTGAATTCCCCTGGCTGTTACATTGCTGGCTGCTTGTCACTGTCTCTTTTGTGTAGTCAGATCATTGAGTAATGATACAGATATGGAGCTGGTGTGGTGCACACCATCCACATCAGAAAAGATGGACATTGTCCAACTTCCTACAGAAATGCATTGGACACACTGGATTATTGAATAGGTTGCTCAGGTGCATTAACAAGTATTTTATTATTGCAGTGAAATGTGAAAAGGGCAGTGACTCACCGCAAACGGTATTCAGTGTGATACAGCACAAATTAATGAGGGCTACATGTGTGTTTTAAAAAGGGACTGGCCGGGCCAAAGCCCTACTGAAATATGGGCAAATAACTGTCCACCATTTCTGACCAACGACATTTTATAGATAACCATGGCTTACACAACGTGTAATAAAAAAATGTAAAAAAAGAAGGACTTATCTTTTTTGATTGCTTACTTACTCTTATCAGTAAAGCCTCTGGTTTATGAAATGCTTTTATGATGCCATAGAAAAAAGATGTGTTCATCAAGCAGAACCTTACTTACCTCCAAAAAAGTACAATATCTCCTGCCAAAAATGTTTGGTCATACAGCCCAGGTGTTACTGAAATTCTTTCCCTCTTTTTCATTTCTCTTTTTTTCTCCCAAACATATGTTATTAAGTGAAGTGGAAAGTACCTTTCAATTGCATTAATATCAGATTACCTGGTGTCAAATAAACACCAGGCAGCTTCATAAGCATAAAGGAAATTAGCCTTGGATTTGGAAAAACCCTAACTTTGAAACAGTGCATCAAAGTTAGTTGTCGGGTCGAAAGGTTACAATGTAAGACTATCGCCTCAGTGGCCTGTGGCTAATTCTAGGCCTGGGTAGGTTTGCACAAATCATTACACACAGCAGATTCACCAATAATCTTTACAAGTGGGAGGGGAGCAAGGCAAGGTGGATCCTAGGGAATGGAGATGAAAATGTGTGATAGAGGGGTGTCTGTAAAGCAAATGAGAAGTCTCTGGAGCAAAAGGTCGAGAAAAAGACTAATGTAAAATATATATTCATTTAATGTTTTATGTCAGAATTCTAGTGCTTGTGCGGGGTGCCATAGAAATCTAGTCAAATCCAGTATTTATATAAAGTCAAAATGTATTGTGCTAAATTTTGTACCAACAAAAATTGAGCGTACTTAATTTTGCTTGACTTTGCGGTTTCATATTAAAGGAATATATTAAAATGCAATTTGCTAAATTTTGCAAACATACACTTCCAGTAAATCCTGCTCATACCTCATTTCATTATGCTTCCTTCTGATGCTCTGGGCCTGGGAGGGGATGTGCTCACTAATTAAAACACTGCATTGCAGAGTTGTGATTGGTCAGGGGAGCCTTGCTGTACTTTCTGTCCATGTCTGACGAGGAGAGAAGATGCGCGACCCGGCGCTGCAGGGTAAGTGCTTTTTTTATTTTATATATATATTTTTTTATAGCCCACCGTCCCCCCCGGCACGCCCCCCCCCACCCACGAACCATGCCGGCCACCACTGTCCATTAGTAGGGTTATTGGTAAGCGGGTACAGACGGAAGAAAGCCCTCATTGGTTGATGATAGGGTTTATTCTCAGTTAGAGATTATATAGTAAACCATCTCTGGAAGACTTAAGGCCTCACATAGGTAGGAACTGAGACAATAAAGACCTAGGGCATATTATCTAGGGTTGGCGAGAATTATCGCCGAGCGCGCTTAGCGCGCTTTCTTTATCGCCGGCTATGGCGATAGCAGGCAAATGGCCAAACATCGCCTAAAAAACAGCGATGTCCCTCCCAAAAAGGCGATGATCTTGGCGATAAGGCCCTTTGGCCTTAACCCCATAATCCACTCCCATGTTAGGTATGCCTAACACAGGAATTTAGCAGACGTTAAATTCCTGTGTTAGGCCAGAGGTAGCGCGCTTATTATCATCACTACCCCTCCTTGCTAATATCGCGAAGCTGCCTGCGATTTTTTCCCATGTTATTACTGTCAGCGACGCCTACTTTGCATCTCATTATCGATGCGTAGCGAGTTAGTGACAGAAACAGTAGATAAATCAAGTATACACGCGCTAGCGTGTCCTTGTTTATAATGCAATAGAATTATCGCCGCTTTTAAGCCAAAAACGGCCGCTAAAGCGGCGCGAGTTCTCTTCATAATATACCCCTAAGACTCAGGGAAATGTACATTACTGGTAAGAATTCGGCACAATATTGTCCCACACCTTCCTTTTCCTGTTGGGCCCATTAAGCGGGAAAATCACTCTTCATTATTATTTTTAATTACTTCATTTAAAGTAAGGAGCTTATCTTTTTGATGTGTCTTTTCAAGTTGGGAGACGTTTTTATCCATTAATGTACTGCATTTTTTACTTGTCCAGCCATCTCATTCAAATGACGATTGTTAGTTTTGTGACCAGAAATAAGAAGGTATCGCTAGATTGATTTAGGCCATCATATTTTACAAATAGTACAATCAGATTTATCATAGCTTCAGCTTACAGGATAACCAAAAATGATTTTTTATATTTCTATTATACTTTTGCTACATCTACAAACACTCTCCTTGGACTAGGGTTTAATGAGGACGTGAGGTGAGCATTAAACGCAGTTATGTAGATAAAAGGCAGGCCTGCTTCACGTAGGGATTTGAAGAGCTTAATGTGAAGAGTGAAGAACCACATCCCTCTTTATCTCTGCATCTGTTTTCGTGGCAACAAATATATTTTGAGTTTTTTCACAAACCACTCCCACTTCGGCCCTTGGGAGGTTGGCGTTCCTTCCAAAGGAGAGAGGGGTGATGGATGGCACATGGCACTACTCCCAAGCTGTCATAATTTGTGTGTTGCTAGCGGTATTGCACTGAGTACCGGGTGTGCCTCGCGTCTGTTTGTGCATATTGCGTGGTGCTGCTGCTTGTTGGATTGTGAGTATGGTGTGTTTCTTCATTTCGCAGGTCTTCCTCTTTCGGTCGAGGAGTGTGTGCTGGACCTCCTCTGGCCTCGTGCGAGGAGTGTGTGCTAGGTCTCCCCTGGCCTCGTGTGAGCAATGTGTGCTGGGCCTCCCCTGGTCTCGTTCGAGGATTGTGTGTATTGGACCTCCACTGACCTCATGCGAGGAGTGTGTACTGGACCTCCTCTGGCCTTGTGCGAGGAGTGTGTTCTGGACATCCTCTAGCCATGTGCGAGGAGTGTGTGCTGGACATCCTCTGGCCTCATGCGAGGAGTGTGTGCTGGACATCCTCTGGCCTCGTGCGAGGAGTGTGCTGGACATCCTTTGGCCTCTTGCGAGCAGTGTGTGCTGGGCCTCCCCTGGCCTCGTGTGAGCAGTGTGTGCTGGGCCTCCCCTGGCCTTGTGTGAGCAGTGTGTGCTGGGCCTCCCCTGGCCTCGTGCGAGCAGTGTGTGCTGGGCCTTCTCTGGCCTAGTGCGACGATTGTGTGTGTTGGACCTCCCCTGACCTCATGCGAGGAGTGTGTGCTGGACCTCCACTGGCCTTGTGCGAGGAGTATGTGTGTTGGACCTCCCCTGACCTCATGCGAGCAGTGTGTCCTGGACATCCTATGGCCTCATGCGAGGAGTGTGTGCTGGACATCCTCTGGCCTCGTGCGAGGAGTGTGTGCTGGGCCTCCCCATGCCTCGTGTGAACAGTGTGTGCTGGGCCTCCCCTGGCCTCGTGCGAGCAGTGTGTGTTGGGCCTCCCCTGGCCTCGTGCAAGGATTGTTTGTGTTGGACCTCCCCTGACCTTATGCTCAGAGTGTTTGCTGGACCTCCTCTGGCCTTGTGCGAGGAGTGTGTGCTGGACATCCTCTGGCCTCGTGCAAGCAGTGTGTGCTGGGCCTCCCCTGGCCTCGCGCCAGGAGTGTGTGCTGGACATCCTCTGGCCTCGTGCAAGGAGTGTGTACTGGACCTCCCCTAGCCTCGTGCGAGCAGTGTGTGCTGGGCCTTCCCCGTCCTCATGCGAGCAGTGTTTGCTGGGCCTCCCCTGTCCTCATGCTAGGAGTGTGTGCTGGGCCTCTCCTGGCCTTGTGCGAGCAGTGTATGCTGGGCCTCTCCTGGCTTGTGTGATGAGTGTGGAACTCTTTTCTGTTTACAGGCATCTATGGCTGACCAGGTGAATTGCAAGGGCCAGATGGGCTTGTTTTGCTGTGCACAATCACTGGTGCTCAGCGACGTAAGAAACAAGCATTTGCAATGTAATAAGGACTCACATTTGTGAGAGTTTAAGCTATTGGCATTGTAAATGACAATACCTTTTATTTATCTGTTTGGATAAATAACACATAAATAAAAGGCATTGTCATTTAAAATGCCAATAGCTCAAACTCTTGTAAATGCGAGACCTATTTCAGTTCAAAGAAGAGACCACCATTGGAAAGTTAAAGCGGGCATGGCGAGCCGAATGTTGCAGGAAAGCATGTTGTGCCTGCAGTAGGAGAAACTCAGTAAAGAAAAAAGTGCTTACAGACTAAATAATAAGCAACAACACAGGAGCCAATACTGCAAATTCTAACTTGCACACGGATTTCCTCTACACAAAGAACTGAACTGAGTGCGAGTGTGGACAGGTTTGTCAGGAATAAATCTTATTTATTATTCAACAATTTAAACGTATTTGTTGGTTAGGGTTCACCAAACAATTGACAACAACTTATCAAAAGACAGACACTACAAAATGCAAATTGCATAAAAATGACATTTACATAAACAAGTGCACATCAGTGAACAATGAGCAAACAACCATAGTTGATCAACTTCCACATTCGAATCTCACTCTCTCTCACAAACCATACATACGTGAAGAATTATTTACAATTTCAGAAATGTCACAAAATAAGTTTTCAAAAGACACCAGAGGGATCTGTTTTGTCAGTTTAGAACATTTTATCTGATCAAAAAAAGCTATCTCATGGATAGCATCCTTATGGTGTGCATAGGTGGTCTACGCGTTTCGAACCCCAATTAGATGCGGGGGTTCTCATCAGGACCTCATAACTGTGGAGGAAGAAATGATATCGGGGTCACTATCAGTGAAACAATGCTAGGAAGAACAAGCTGCCACCTCTAGGAAAACCTCTTACCTTTGGTATGAGTGTGCACCATTGATATATCGGAAGAAAAAACCGGACGACGGCCAACTGTTGAAAGAGTTAACAAAAACGCCAGGTCAACCCTTATACCAACTACGGTTCAATAAACAACTCCCAAATGCAAAGGAAAAGTGAATAAGCACTTACATTTACTTTTGGCGTGGTCTCTGCACTATAGTTCTAAAAAGAGAAAGGAAGTCGCAGCCAGTCAGATTCTGATCGTAGTGGTGAATGTTTTTGTGTGTGTCTCAATGTAGGGCTGGACGGGGCAAGGGGAAGGACTTACTTGATGGAAGTGCAGGCAGGCAGGGTACTTTAGTTAGATGTGAGTGAATCTCGGGTCTGGAAAAGAAGAGCATGGGTTTAAGACGTTTCATTCACGGAGCGCTTAAGGAGGCTGAATTGCCAAGAACAACGCTGTATTTACCTTGGGCTTGCAGGCGTCCTGAGTCCTTCAGTGTCTGGTTTGTCTCGGCGATAAATTGCTCGAGTAGCTGACTCGCTGACATAGAGAAGGTATTTTTGAACGCCGCCTTCCTTCCTGGTCTCGACGTTTCTGGGAATTGTAGTTCCGACCCGTTATCTTCTCCGAAAGAGGTTGCCATTCCTGCCCGTCTCCGTCTGGTTCAGCTCAAGATCCTCCACCGGGTGTATGTTACTGGTCCTCGTTTGGTTGCGATGGGTTTTTCCCCGGATGGCCTATGCAAGCGTGGG
Source organism: Lissotriton helveticus (assembly GCF_964261635.1). Lineage (NCBI taxonomy): Eukaryota > Metazoa > Chordata > Amphibia > Caudata > Salamandridae > Lissotriton > Lissotriton helveticus. Next base: position 1,295,607,837 of record NC_136069.1, read on the forward strand.
TGTGGGATGAGTGCTACGTTCCTTCACATTATTTGGGAGTGTCCGAGGGTGGCTGCCTATTGGACTGCGGTGCTTGCGGTGATGGCTGACGTGACTGGAATTGCACTGGTGCCGGAGGCCCGGAGATGCTTGTTGAATGTGTGGGAACCTACCGACTGTTCGAGGGCCCAAACCAGATGGGCGACCCAGGGGTATATGGTTGCGAAGCGAGACGTAGCGCAACTTCGGGGCTCCCACAGGCCCCCCACTGTTTCTGTGTGGGAAGAAAACATGGACTGGTCTATGTTCCGCGAAAAAACAGTCTACACAGCTAGGGGCAGACCTAGGGCATGGACGAAGATCTGGTGTCAGTGGAACGCCTATCGCGGAGACATTTGTGCTCCTCCCCTGGTGGAAGCCCCTGATGTTCACTTATCACCCTAGATCGATGTTCCTGAAATTTCACGTACTGTTCTTTGGCTTGATTGACCTCCCCGCTGTCCCCCCGCCTTAACTGGTCCTACTGATTGTGCCTTCATGTTCCTGATTAGTGGGTTTCCCACCCCTCCAGGGCTGACTCTCGGTGTATTACTCCTCCGCCTTGGTGTTTATGTTTGTCGTTTTGGTGTGCTTTAAAATAAGAAAATTGTCTTATCCTGTTCCATACTGTGGGCGACATTTTGTGTTCAGTTTGTGCCTGACCGCCGGAGTGGCGACCACTGTTTTCTCTCATATTATGCTCTGATCCTAGCGGCCGGCCCGTGCGGTTGTGGGCCCATCTCTGTACACATGTTTTTGTTGCTCAATAAAAGTTTTTAACAAAAAAAAAAAAAAAAAAAAAAAGATTTATTCCTGACAAACCTGTCCACACTCGCACTCAGTTCAGTTCTTTGTGTAGAGGAAATCCGTGTGCAAGTTAGAATTTGCAGTATTGGCTCCTGTGTTGTTGCTTATTGATAAGGAGGCTTTGCCTTACTGTGGGAAGCCCACACCCAGTGTTGTTTTCTTACAGACTAAATAAGACATACCGTGTAACAACAGAAGTAAAAGGACCAGTCCTCATGGGAGGTTACAAATGAAGATAAAGCGGTACTAAGGAAGGACTAACAAGCCTATTAACGAATTAGAAGCCAGCATATACAAAGGAAAATGACACAAGCCAATGAAACATATGGGCGGAGAGTGGGTTGGAGCTTCAAGTCCACTCTTGAATACCGCATGCCTCGCAGAGCAGTGCATGTATTCCCAGGCCCGACCTAAGAATGATGGGGTCCCTCTGCTGAATGAGATGAGGGACCCCTGAGTCTCCCATGTCTCACAGCTATTCATTGTCCTTGTGCTTAATGGGAGTCGCCTGAAGGTTTGGGGGAAGGTTTTCCTTTCTGCACAAAAATAATCCTCCTTTAACGCCGGCACCCTTGCACCATTGTGCAAAGGTGCCTCCATTGTCGCAAGGCAGCCCATTGTGTGTTAGCACTGGGGAACAAGACAGGAATGCGCAGTATCTGATAGATAGATAGCGCATTCCTGCCCTTTTCTTTTGCCGTAGGGCAGCAAAGCAGGAAGGCCTGCATTGCTGCCCTACAGCAAAAACTCATAAATGAGGCCCAAAAGGTCTTGGCTAAACCAGACCTAAAAAAAAAGTAAGTCAGTCTGGCATTGGCTACAAGCCTCTTCCCTCTGCGAAAGAAAGAAAGCAAAAAAGAAGGCAAGAAAAAGTTTCAAATTGACATAATCTATTATGCTGTGAAATGGCAGCAGTCAGAAAAGCAAAACACTCCAAAAAAATGTACAATAGCACTCATGGAAGATGGGATCCGATAAAGATGGAATGCGGATCAGAAGTGTCATGCTATCACATCAGGCTTTAACCCTTTCCATGCTGTGGATGACCCCCGGCCATCCGACTTCACTTTGGGCGTGTGCAGAGGACGGCCGGAGGCTGTCTAAACCCCGCCCACTCATTATTTCGCCTGCACCGCAGGGGAATTCGCGCCATGGTCAACGGGTTAAACATAAAGGCAACACTAAAATAATTATAAAGTAAACACACTGTCACTGAAGGGAACTAGCATGCATGTGGGTATGCTCCTTGTGAGAGAGCAAAATGTACTTAAAGTAAAGTTAACCAGTGGCTTAAGTAGGGTGACTTAGTGCCCCATGCTATATGTTGTAGTGGGTGGAAGCAAAATGTGAATGACAACAACAGATCAACGGATGAAGAGAAGTGGCTGAAAGCCCCTTTAGGTAGGTATATTAATTAAGAATCTTAATAGGCAAGATGGCCGCCGGGTGGTAGAGCCTTTGAGAGGCTCCCAGGCTTGGGATCACTTTGTGTGTAAATCCCCGTACTAGCCTGCACCAGTCAGCCCCTTGATGAGCGACGGGGTGGGGGAAGATGCCAATCACCTTTACGTCGACTGGGCTCCTGGGATTCAGCCCAGGGGGAGTTGCTCCAGGACCTGACTCATCCTGTCTTTGCTCACCTTGAGATGGCACAGAGAGAGTTGGGGTCTGCGGTGGCTGTATTGGACCAGAGGAAGTCAAATTGGTGGCCCCCAGGGGAGAGAAAAAAGGCATTTTGCAGCAGCCTTGCAGTGCTCACTGAAAAGTGAACTGAGCACGGAGGCGGACGTGCTCCCATGTGGAGAGGAGTGTGGGCCCGAGTCGCGGAGCTGTGATATGACTGAGGCTCCTCAGGAGCCCTCCTGGGGGCCAAGAGGAGCACCTGCCCCCTCCTTGCCACCTGTACAGCCTCAGCTCTGGTGAGGGGTGCTTGGACCTTTGCTCCCTTGGAGGTAGCCCAAAACCCACCAAATCCTACCATGAGGCGCCCAAACAAGTGACCATAACACCCCCTCCTGCGACTGTCCCACACCTCCGTTCTTATCCCACTGGGGACATTGTGGAACATTTATGGGTAGGCCGGGAGCGGCACCTACCATCTGCTTGCTCGCTCTGTTCCAGAATGTACCGCTGCTGGAGAGGGACTTGAAGACACAAACTCCTTCTGAGGTAGCCCATAATCCACCAAAGCCTACTGAGAGGCTCCCCTCCCTCTGAGGTAGCCCAAAATCCACCAAAACCCTACAGAGAGGCGCTCAAACAAGTTACCGCAATGCTCGCTCCTGCCACTGTTCTACACCTCCAGTCTTACCCCACTGGGGACATTGTGGAACACTTATGGGGAGGCTGGGAGCAGCACCTACCCTCTGACTACCCCATTTCTGTGCCAGAGTGTGCTGCTGCTGGAGAGGGAGATGAAGTAATGTTCTCCCTCTAAGGTAACCCAAAATCCATCAAAGCCTACTGAGAGGAAGCCCAAATCAATCGACCAACATTCTTCCTCCTGCCACTGACTATACCTCCACCCTGAGTACACCAGGGCCATTGCAGAACCCTTCAGGGGAGGCCGGGAGTGGCACCATACCAAAGTAGGGACCACCTAGACTGTATCTTCAAATGACTGGTGCGGACTTTCTTCCGCAATAGGACTTCTACTGTCTACCCTGATTCTTTAGGCATGTACACACCCATACATGCACATGCCATCTCAACTGATCGCACAATGTTTTTGTCTACCTCACACTTATATTAGCTCTGTGTGCACATATTATTAATTGACGTAGGCTGTTGTCAGTGATTGTTTGCATTATGTTTTTGAATGTCTTTTGCACGTACCGTGACATCTGTTTTTAATATGACTCTGCCTGCCTCACACTAATAAGGGTAAATGCTGCTATTCTTTTCATTCTCTGCCAGCCAGCATGTTGACTGTATGTGGATATTGGGCACCTCCTGCCTACACTGTACAAAGTATTTATACAACCCAATTGTAGCAACCGTGGCCTATTTTTCTGACGTCTGGTAGCTCAGTTCACCCTGCAAAATAATTCAATCATAACTTTCTCAAAGATCACCCTGAAACACTAATAATATACATACTACAGTCCAACGCATCAAAGCCGTAAGATGGACTTCATCACACACACACAAAAAAACACCAAATGGAGAAAGAACTTCCGTCAACACCTCCACATAACCAGCACTCCAAAGTCCCCTATGGAACAAAGCTTGACTTATCCCCATCACAGTACTTCAAAGGAGAAATGTGCATAACTGTCTACAGATCTGGGAACATCCTAAACCAAACCTCTGAACAAAACCTAGCCTTCTTTGACCATCACTTCCCCACACTCTGTAACGCCTTGCGGTCTGGCTCCACTTCCACCCCCTCCCTTCTCCTAGAGAACCAACCCTCAATGGACACCTTTTCCTAATTCTACTCCCTCCCCTCCCACAGAGAACTAACCTTGCCACTGCCTTCTGGCCCGCCACCACCCGGCTTCCCTCCCCCAGTGAACCAACCCTCAAGTCGGCATATGGTTCCACACCCACCCCATCCCCTCTTCTAGTGAACAAACACCCCTCCCCTCCACCAGAGATCGGTTCCATGTACGTGCACCATCCCCTGACCAACCCTCTACTCCATCTACCAATCACACTGGCTCCCCTGACTTACACCCTTCTGCCCCCCAACTCGGGACGCCTTGTCCCTGTTACTTCACTGCCACTATTAGCCTTCTCCCACCCCATGCTGCACATGCACTGCCCATCCAGAACTACTTCCCACAACCTTCCCTGCTCAGTCCACCAATCCCAACTGGCTGGGGCTTTCCCCAGCTCCTAGCCCAGACTTCGATAAACGCCAACACCTCCCATTTACTACGGAAACTCTTGCTATAGCTCAACTGCTCCCTACATTAGCCTATCTAGAACTTAAAATCAACTTTATCCAGGAGGAAATATTGCCTCACAGTGCTAAAATGGCTAATCACTCCATGCCCCCACCCCTTGCATCTATTCTGAACATCGACCCCGCATCACATACTCATCCTGACCCTACAGCCCACACCCCTAACAAAGCAACCCACTACACATAACAACCACCCAACACTAGACGCAGCACAGTGAGATTTTCACAGTGGGTAGCAGAATTGTTGAGCAACACCTCTGACAGAGTCCCAAACCATAAGATTCTGGTCGCCCTCAACTCAAATTGGATCCTGAACGCCACTCACCCACCTGCACATCTAACTACCATCCAGCCCCGTCAACCTATGTCGAATTCCCCACCTTTGCCCCACTGCCTGCTCCTGAACTACCCATCAGCCGTCAGACATGACACTGATATAGCGGATACTATCCTACAACACAACATCGACATATGCTTCCTCACTGAAACATGGCTAACAGATCACTCATCCCCTTACATCTACCTCCTCATCCCACAGGGCTAGTCAATCATTCACATCGATCGTCAGGGTCGTGGGGGGCTGAGTAGCTGTTATACACAAAACCTATTTTTGCCTTACACACTTCCTCACTACCAGCTACCCCTCCTTTGAATATTTAGGAGTTCATCTCCCCTCAAAAGGCCCCATCCCCATCAAATTTCATCTTATCTGTCACACTCCAGGTTATAACCCAGGATTCCTCGAAGACTTAGCTGACCTAATTTCTCTAAACTCCCTAAATTACAGTACTGACATTATATTAGGAGACCTTAACCCACACCTGAACAATGCAAAGGATACCCCAGTACAAACCCTTACCATACTATTGGAAGCAAACAACCTTACCCAGCACTGCAAGGAACAAACCCATAACAAAGGCTCTACCCTTGACTCAATCATCTCCAAGCACAGCATACTATCCCTGCACCCCATGCTCCAATCTTACTGGACCAATCACCATATTATACTTTTCCAGCTCAATACCTTTCATCCAAAGCCCCGCCCCAAACCCAGCCATCCCAAGCGCTGGGTGAGGAATAGCCACCAAATCCCCCAAGCAGAGTTAGAACCACTAGTCAACTCCCAAATCCAACCTCCACCCGGACTCTCCTCCGTCAACGACCTCACCAACCATTACAACAAAAAAATGACTGAATTTGTTGAAGCCGTCACACCTTTGAAACTCAAAAAGTCAAGAAGTATCATCTCCAGATCCTGTTTCAATAACAACCTTAACAATAAAAAGTGTCAACTCCATTAGGCTGAATGTGTCTGGAGACAGAAACCATCTAAATCTAATCTCTCGAACCTCCGGCTCGAATGACAAAAATACAGAAAACATATCTTCAGAGGAAAATTCTCCTTTTTCTCGAGAACAACTGGACAGGTCCAGGAACAGACCCAAAGAGCTATTCAACATCGTCAAACAGCAAACATCCTATTTCCCTCAATATGCAATTATTTTGACCATTCTGTTAGGAATTTGCAACATTTTTCTATTGAACTCTCTGTTGAGCCTCCCGCCAGCTACCCTGCACCAAGGATGCCACCCGTGGAAAGAGCCCTCCCGAAAACTCTCCGCCAAATGAAGCCTTTCTTCCCTCCTCATCAACACAGCTCCCCCATCTTCGACACAGCTCTCTAACCTCAACTCCCTGCAACTGAAAAACAATGCAATCTGGTCAGAATTCAACCATGAAGAAGAAGTTCACAAAATAATTGCAAACATGAAGCCAACATCGCACATGTCAGATGCTCCCCAGGCGACAGTTGTGAAAGAGCTCAGTTACATCATCTCTCCTATATGGACCAAAATCATACACTGCTTTCTATCGAGCTGCTCTATTCTGACTCCTCTCAACCTTGGCCAAGTAACCCCTCTCATCAAAAGAACGGAGTCCATCCCAAATGACCTTAATAACTACAGACCCACAACTAACATCCCTCTCCTCACTAAAACCATCATAAAATGTGTGCTTGCACAACTCAACACCCACATCCTAAAATACAACTTACATGACACCTTCCAGTCGGGTTTCAGGAAAGGCTACAGTACAGAAACTGCTATTTTGAATGTTATAGACAATCTTCACAGATCTCTGGACGAAGGTCAGGCATGCCTCCTAGTCGTCCTGGATTTATCAGCCGCCTTCGACACCACCAACCATGACACTCTCTGGATTAGAGCATGAAAGAAGGAACTGTCCTTCAGTGGTTTGCTTCTTTCCTAAACAAGTGCAGACAGCTAATCAAATTCAACAATGAAATATCAAATGCAAAGCCAGTCTCACAAGGTGTCCCGTAAGCGTCAACTCTGTCCCATGCCCTATTAAACTTCTATATGCAACCTCTCACAGTGATCCTGAAACAAGCTAGAATTGCCTATCACCTCTATGCAGATGACAGCCAACTCTACATGAAAATCTCGCCAGGCAGAGACATCCAGCACCTAAATAGCACTTTGCACACAGTTCGGTCCTGGCCATCGAGCAACCACCTCAAGCTCAATCCCAACAAGACAGAACTCCTCCTCATCCAACCCAAAGAAAAGTCCTTTCCCATAGCTAACTGGCTCACCATCCCTGCATTAAACTGCAAACTGTCCATCTTCAACTCTGTTAAATTCCTAGGAATTGCACTCAACAGTCACCGAAGCATGAAGGAGCATATTTACCCCTCTGCAAAAAGTGCCTTTTACTTGCTGAAACACCTACAAAAAGGTCAAACCCTTTATACCCAGTTATGACCTAAAGACCATGGTGCAAGCCCTCATCCTCCTCAAGCTGGACTGTGGCAACACAATAATTACGGGTGCCCCAAAAACATACCTAGCCCATTTGAAAGCAACACTCCACACTGCGGCCAGGCTACTATCAGGAGAGAGGCAACATGACCACATCACTCCCACTCTCAAGTAGCTCAACTGGCTTCCAATAGAGGCAAGAGCTATATTCAAAACTGTATGCATATCTCACAAAGTTCTCCACAAGAATAAACCAACCTATCTCTTAATTAAACAATCAAAACCCAGACAAAAGAGACCTCTACTAAGTTCAAACAGCTTTCTCCTGATGTCGCCTAAATTCAAGAAAGAGAAATCTCACGCCTGCTCTTTCTCCAGGAATGCTGCCAAAATCTGGAACTGGCTATCGCAAGACTTACACGACAATCAATCTTTCCCTCACTTTAAGTTAAATTGAAACTCCTTCTCATCAACAAACAGTTGAACCCACCCTCCTAAAGCTTCCGACTGACCCGTGCTGCCACCCACAAAAATTCAAGACTAAGCCTCATCAACTCTGTCTCATGGAAAACTCGTATGCCTCCACTCCCCCAGCCACCAAGAGACCCATCCCCTGATACCCCTGAACTATTTCGCCCATCCAATCTACAGCACGCCGCAGCTCACTGTTATTATTTATTCCAGGTATGTTTACTTATTCCCCGTGTAACCCTGTGCAAATGTATCGATGCACTCTTTACACATTATTTATACATATATGCTGTTTCTACCTCAAAAACCTATTTGTCTACGGATCCTAATGGCTTCATATATTTCACATACGTACTGCCATTATGTTCTTTATGCCTGCCCCAATATGTACCGCTATTAAAACATTATCTATATTTATAAGCGGTTTCTACCTCAAAAATGAGTCAGCTACTGATCCTAATGCCTTCATATGTTTCGTATATGTACTGCTATTTTGCCTTCATGTCTATCCTAATATGTGAAATGTAAACCATAAAACTACTACTATGCTAACACTGTGAAGTGCTCTGATGCTGTCGGGTCAAGTTCGCACTATATACAAGTCTAAAATGAATATGTTAAACATATTTTAGGAAAATCAAAAGATATTGGCTAATGCTAGACCTAAAAAGTTGAAGAATCTCTAAAGGGAGCATTCGCTGCTTTTAAATTTACATTTCGCACATCAACATATGGCGCATATGCATCACAAGCACTATTGCAAGTGTTTCTAGGTAACCCATCTTGATGGGTTACCAGAAGGAGACATTTTTTCATATCTTTTAGTCACTATAGGTTTAATAGTTTGATTATTATCAGATACAACTATTGATAGGCTATTTAAAGTGTCTGGAGCGGATGTATGACATTACAACGCACACTTTTACAACGCATACCTTTACAATGCATTTTTTACAACGCAACATCCATTACAACGCATTCCATTACAACGCATGCCATTACAACGAAATTTTAAAAACTACATTTACAACACATTCCATTACAACGCATAATACCTTTACAAAGCATACCATTACAACGCATAACATTACATTGCACGTTTGGTAAGTATTGGATAGTGTAGGGGTAAAAATTACTGTTCTAACTCCAGGGGGTGCAACAGTAGGGTAAGTGTTGGATAGTGTAGGGGTTAACATTACTATTCTAACTCCAGGGGGTGCAACAGTAGGGTCAGTGTTGGATAGTGTAGGGGTAAAATTACTATTCTAACTCCAGGGGGTGCAACAGTAGGGTAAGTGTTGGATGGTAATGTTATGCGTTATAATGGTATGCGTTGTAATGACTGCGTTGTAATGACATGCGTTGTAGTGGTGTGCGTTGTAGTGTCATACGTTGTAATGGTTGCGTTGTAATTGCATGCGTTGTAATGGATGTTGCGTTGTAAACATTTCTTTGTAATGGTACTGTGTTGTAAAAGTTGCGTTGTAAAGGCTGTTTCCCATCTGGAGCCATCACTTTAAGTAAAAAGTACAAATTTCTGAGACCATGGAACATTGATGCTTGACAGAACTGTTAATTTTGCCATTGCCATATTTGGGTCCTAAACACTTTGGATCTCAGCCAGATGGGTTGATTGAGCAATCAGCAGAGGAAAAGCTATTATTACAACTCTTTTAAAGTCAGTTGCAGATATTCAGATAATTTCTGGTTCTCAGAGTGTGAGAAGCTGGCTTGGTATATGATGCACACTTATGTAAGTGAGCACCCTGTACCAATCCAGACAACCCTTATGGTGATTTTAGTGGTCATAGTCAACCTTAGAAAGCTCCCTAAGTGGTAGCTGTGGAGAGCAGCCTTCAGGCTTAGTCCAAAAGGAGTGTAAAGCAGCTTGTTGTACCAGAACATAGCCTTATAGGTATACATTAAGTTAAAAAGAATCACACAGTGTATTTATAAAAATATGTATATCTTATAAGACACTCACTAACACATTCAGATATCTGCTAATCGGAGATATACACAATGAACACAATATTTTTTAACAGAAAAAGGTAAGTAGCACGTAAAGCAAAGTGGTCACCAGGGGGAGACCAAACCATATACTAAAATAGTGGTATGCGAACCACGACTCGAGGCACAAGACTATACCCAGAAGACGTAGAAGTGCCAGGGACCCAAGGAACCACCGAGGTAAGTAACCAGGAGCCCCACGGAGGCCATGTGCAGAGTGGGAACATGTTAGACCTGTCAGCCTTAGGGTGGTCTCCCCTACATTTTTGCCCTTTTTGCCTCCCATTTTTATCCTATGTTTTGTTGGACTTAGGACTCTGGGCGCCTCACCACTGCTAAACAGTGCTGAGGTGCAGGTGCTCTCCCCTAAAACCTTGTGAGGCTGGCATCTCTGCCACAAGCCACTGCTACCGCAGTAAGGTTTAATCCTCCATAGGCTAACATTGGGAACCTCCCCTTATGGACTAACTTCTGACAGGGACCTAATAAGTCTATCATGTTTGGTCTTGTTGGACTCGGGGCGGGGAACCCTTTCCAATGATATATAGGGTTTGGGCATTACTACGCTAGGGATCCCACTTTTATAAAGGGGACCTTTTCCTGCCTACACTTAGATTAGGCTGCAGACTCTCCCCTCCCCTCTGCATACTGATAGCCTGCCTGGGTTGGGAGGTGGGAGCGGTGATTCACACCTTCTTCCCTGGGATGAGCTGTGATGGGCTGCCCACTGTAGCCTTAACAGCCTGTCTCTCGTCACTGTGACAGCTAGGTCAGGGAAGGCAGGGAATATACCAGAACTCCCTGGACTCTTCCAGAAGCCCCTGCCCCCAGACCCTTCCAGAGACTTCCACCACTTTCTAGCCCTTAGACTAAAAAGATATATAAGGGAGGGTCCTGGCCTCACATTCTTGTTACACTGCTGGACCTGGAAGAATCCCTGCTGGAGTGAGGACTGCTGCGCAAGAGGATTGCCACTGGGAAGGAGGCTGACTGCTCCAAGGAACTGCTGCCCCACAACCTGCTGAGCTGCCCTACTGTCTGCTGATCCTGCCCTGCATGGGAGACTGCAACATCACCACCAGAGTGTCTCCACAACATCCCAAAGGAACTACTTTTCTTTGAACAGCATTTTAAAGAGTCTTCAACCTTTTAAAGATTGCCTTTTTGGGACTGCACCCTTTTGAAGCTAAAGGAAACTACCTGTCCTTGGACCACAGCCTTTTAAAGACTGCCCTTTGGAACAGCAACAACACTCTCAAGATTTGCCCCGCAACGCTGTGCCTGCCCTCAGCACTGCTTGCCCCGTGATCCTCCCAGGGCTCTGTGATTGCCTCTGCTTCTGGCGCAAGCCCACTGAAACTGGCCCTGAGGTCACCGCCACTGGGACCGGAGCGCGCTGTGTAGCGCTGAGAAGCGAAGCGCTGTGTGGCAGGAGGCTCCGTCGTTGCCCAGGACTTGGAGGCACTGTTAAGCGCTGTGCTAAAGGAGCGCTGTGTGGCTGTGACCCCCACCCGTGCAGCGCCTGCTGAGCCCAAGGCCCCATGGGGAGAGGAGCCTCGCACCTGCGTCCGCAACCACCACCCCAGGTAACGCCTCAGTGCAACCAGGCTGCTGCGAAGGGGCGGGGTGCGGGTTGGCCGGGTATCTGGAGTGTGAGCTTTGTGCTTGGCTGGGAACTGTCCTTCACTGACTGGCCTACGGGGGCATAATTACTTGGTAATTGACACTGGGGCATTATTTAGCATTACCAGCAGCGCCTGGGCAGCCGCACTTCCTACGCTGGGAGCATCATTTCTATGAGAGGCACACTTATTACGCTACAAGGGAACTTTGGCCTAAGAACCTTCCCCCAGTGAATTTTGACCATAAGAACCTACCTCAAGTGTACTTTTACCATCCAAGGACACTGTGAGAAAGACATTACCAGCAAGAGCCCTTGGCACACATGAGCTTTTGGTGATTTGATCAGGCCTGGGAACTGGATTCATTCTTATTGATTATTGATCTTGCTTGGAAACTGGAATCCTTTTTTTGTTATTGATCAAGCCTGGGAACTGGATTCATTCTTATTGATTATTGATCTTGCTTGGAAACTGGAATCCTTTTTATTATTGATCTTGCCTGGAGCTGGATTTACCTGCTTTTGGTTCTCGCATAATGTTTAGATAAAGAAATTCTTATTCTTATACAAAACTGGTGTGGTGTTCCTTTTGTGAGTGTTTTTACTGCGTCATCGTCGTTGTGTGTTGCACAAATACTTTACACATTGCCTCTGAAGTTACGCCTTTGCTGCTCTGCGCCAAGCTACCAGGTCGGAAGCGGTGGTCCCTACTTGAACTAGGGTGCATACCCCTGCCAACTAGAGACCCCGGTTCTAACATTGGTGATCGAGCGGTGGGATAGGACTTGTGCTTGTGTAACACCACGCAGCGACGCAGTGTACACCACAACCCTACACCTGACTCCACTGAATTTTTGTCTACCCTCTCCAATTGGCATTTTTGAATTTTTTTTAAATTCTCCCTGACTGGCTGCTCTTTTTAAAAGTCCTTTTGCCTAAGTCCCATTTGGTTTTCTCTACAAACGTCTGAGGCCCCACCTAGCAAGATGGAATTCGAGCTGGCCAATCTGGAAGTTTACACAGTGGCGCAACTCAAAGAGTTCTGCGAGGAGAAAGGGGTGCCCTTCAAGCGAAGCGCCAAGAAGGCAGAGCTTCAGAAAGCTTTGAGAGCATGGGTAACAGCCCACTCAGAAGGAGATGGGGACGAGCAAGGACCAGAGCATGACGCCACAGGAAACCTTGACCTACTGCACTTGGCGGGAAATGGCAATTTGTTACCAGGTACAAGGGTACCTTCCAGGGCAGGCTGTAGTGTGTCAGTGAAGAGCCTGTCCGTAGAGGACCTGGAGGACAGGAGGGAGGAGAGACAGCTCAGGTTGGAGCTTGCCAAGCTGGAGAAAGAGCGGGAAAGAGAAAGGTGGGCCATGGAGCAGGATCGCGAGAACAAGCGACTGGCTATGCGGGAAAAAGAACTTGCCCATGAGCTCAGCCTGAAGGAACTGGAAATCCGGGCCCTAGAAGTAGGGGCCAACAGCAACAAGAATGGTGGCAGCGTACCTATGGAAGCTTCACGTGAGTCCAGGGTCTTTATGCCTAAAGATGTGATGGCCAGTTTTAAGGTGGGGGATAATATTGATAAGTGGTTAGCCGCCTATGAGGTATCTTTAAGAGCCCATGGGGTCCCAGAGAGTTATTGGGGGGGTGGTTTGTATAAGTACCTACCTCCAGATGTTAGGGACACCCTCCTTTACCTAGAGAAGGAAGACCAGACTAACTATTCTGTCATGAAAGCCGCATTGCTTAAGAGGTTCGGTCTTACCCCTGAGAGGTATAGGCAGAGGTTTAGGAATAGCCACAAACTTCCCACACAGAACTGGGTAGACTTCCTGGACTACGCTAGTAAAGCTTTAGATGGTTGGGTGCGGGGCAGCAATGTGCATGACTATGAAGGGTTGTATGACTTGTTTTTAAGAGAGCACCTTCTAGAGAAATGTTTTCCAGAGCTGCGCTAACACCTGGTTGACCGTAAGTTGACCAATCCTAGGAAGCTTGCGGAGGAGGCGGACACCTGGGTCAGTACCAGGGTGTCCAACAAGGGTTCTGGGGGGGACTCCCAAAGGGGTGGTCAGGGTTCCTACCAGAAGAAAGAGGGGGGAGATAAAAAGAAAGAGTTTCCCAAAGGCCCCCAAAATAATTCACAAGGGAAACGGTCTGGGTCCCAGCCCCAATCTGGCCACCAGAAGCCCACTTATCCTGACAAAGGTCAGCAGCCCAGAATTGTCCGGTGCTATGAGTGTGGTGAACTTGGACACTACAAGGGGGATCCCAAGTGTCGCAAGAGAGCACCACAGACCACTGGAGGTAAAAACCCCGGGGTGGCTAGTGTAGCGCTTGGGGAGGAGCTGTCCCTAGATGATGGGAGTGAGGGGGCAGGGCTTGTCCTAGTGTCTCTGGGAGACAGTGAGATGGTTCCCAAGGTCCATGTGCCCTCAAATACTACCAAGTATAGGCAGTGGGTCACCCTCAATGGTCGGGGGGTGGAGGCCCTGAGGGACACAGGTGCCAGCATGACTATGGTAAGGCGTCAGCTGGTGTCCCCAGAGCAAATAATTCCCGATGCAGTCCATCCAGTTGTGATGGCTGACAACAGGGGGGGTCACTGTCCCATAGCACAGGTTCCATTTGAGTGGGGAGGGGTTTCAGGCCTTTTAAGAGTTGCTGTGAGCCCTGCCATGCCAGTGGACTGTCTGTTAGGGAATGACCTAGAGCATACTGCCTGGAAGGAGGTAGAGCTCAAAGCGCATGTGGAGATGCTGGGGTTACCGGAGTGGATTTGTGCTACCACACGGTCTATGGCTGCCCGGAAAGGGAGTCAGCCAGGGCTGGAGCCTGGAAAAATGGCCCGGCCAGCTGCTAAGAAGGGAGGAGCCCGATGGCGTGGGAAGCCCGCCCCGGGGCAGTCACCCCGTGAGATGGATGGGGCACCTGAGGAGGTTGCACCGGAGTCCACGGAGGGGGACGTTGCTCCCTTGGGGGACCTACCTACCCCTGCAGGGTGGCAGGTGGAAGGAGGGCCCACCAGGGAGGAGTTTTGCCGGGCACAGAAGGAGTGTCCTACCCTTGAGGGCATGAGGCGACAGGTCGAAGCCCAAGCAGCAGGCAATGCCTCCGCGAAGTATCATATTTACTGGGAGGATGGGCTCCTTTACAGTGAACCCAAGGCTCCTGTGCATGGGTCATCAAGGGCCTTAGTGGTCCCCCAGTGCTACAGGGCCTTTCTTTTGGAACTGGCTCATGAGATCCCATTGGCAGGACACTTGGGCCAAGACAAGACCTTTGCTAGGCTTGTCCCACATTTTTATAGGCCGCAGATGAGGATCTCCTCAGATACATTCTGCAGGACCTGTCTGACCTGCCATGCTAGTGGGAAAACAGGGACTAAGCTGAAGGCTCCCCTGGAACCGCTGCCTGTCGTTAGCACCCCCTTTGAGAGGGTGGGCATCGACATTGTTGGGCCCATGGATCCACCGACTTCTTCTGGTCACAGGTTTATCCTGGTTCTGGTGGACCACGCCACCCGGTACCCAGAGGCTATTCCTCTGAGAACCATCATTGCACCTGCAGTGGCACGGGCCCTGATGGGGATTTTTACCAGAGTGGGTTTTCCCAAAGAGGTGGTGTCCGACAGGGGTACCAACTTTATGTCTGCCTACATGCAAGCCATGTGGAAGGAGTGTGGGGTTACTTATAAGTTCTCCACCCCTTACCACCCACAAACCAATGGTCTCGTGGAGAGATTTAACAAGACCCTAAAAGGCATGATCAGGAGTCTGCCTGAGGGCCTGAGGAAAAAGTGGGACATCCTCTTGCCCTGTTTGCTGTTTTCCTACAGGGAGGTACCGCAGAAGGGGGTGGGTTTCAGCCCCTTCGAGCTTTTGTATGGTCACCCTGTTAGGGGGCCTCTCAGTTTAGTGAAGGATGGGTGGGAGAAGACTCCAAGGAGGCTTCCCCAGGATGTAGTGAGCTACATGCTGGCCTTCCGTAGCCAAATGGCTAAGTTGTGGAAACAAGCTTCTGACAACTTAGAGGCCAGCCAGGCGGTAATGAAGGAATGGTACGACTAGAATTCTCACCCTGTGGAGCTAAAACCTGGACAGAAGGTGTGGGTCATGGAGCCTGGAGAGCTTAGTGCCCTCCAGGATCGCTGGACAGGCCCTTATGAGATATTGGAGAAGAAGGGCAAGGCCACTTACCTAGTGGACCTTAAGACCCCCAGGCAGCCCCACAGGGTGCTACACGCCAACCGCCTCAAACCCCACCATGAGAGGTCTGAGCTTACCTTACTGATGGTAACTGATGGGGCCGAGGAAGAGGAAAGTGAACCTCTCCCGGACCTCTTGGCTTCCAAAGAGAAGGATGGATCGGTGGAGGGAGTGGTCCTCTCCCCATCCTTGACTCCTGAGCAACAGAGGGACTGCCGCCAGGTCCTGGGGCAGTTCTCCTCAGTGTTCTCCCTTATCCCTGGGATTACCCACCTGTGTACCCATGATGTGGACACAGGAGACAGCCCCCCTGTCAAGTCCAAGTCTTACAGGTTGTCAGATAAGGTGAAGGCCAGCATCCAGAGTGAGGTCACTAAGATGCTGGAGTTGGGGGTGATAGAGCCCTCCAACAGCCCTTGGTCCAGTCCGGTGGTTCTGGTACCAAAAGCTGCCCCACCGGGCACCACACCAGAACTTAGGTTCTGCGTGGATTACAGGGGACTGAACTCTGTGACCAAGACTGACGCTCATCCTATCCCGAGGGCGGATGAGCTCATTGACAGGCTGGGGGCTGCCCGATACCTGAGTACCTTTGACCTCACGTCAGGGTACTGGCAGATCGCCCTAACAGATGGAGCTAAAGAGAGGTCCGCCTTTTCCACCCCAGAGGGCCACTACCAGTTTAGAGTGATGCCCTTTGGACTGAAAAACGCTCCTGCCACCTTCCAGCGGCTGGTGAACCGGGTCCTCTCCGGTTTAGAGGCCTTCTCTGCTGCCTACCTGGACGACATAGCTGTCTTCAGTAGCAGCTGGGAGGACCATTTGGGTCACCTCCAGGAAGTGCTTCAGGCTCTGCAGCAGGCAGGCCTGA
Source organism: Lissotriton helveticus (assembly GCF_964261635.1). NCBI lineage: Eukaryota > Metazoa > Chordata > Amphibia > Caudata > Salamandridae > Lissotriton > Lissotriton helveticus. Next base: position 1,295,624,530 of record NC_136069.1, read on the forward strand.
CTATCAAAGCTAGCAAATGCCAGATAGGGCAGGGGTCGGTAGTCTACCTAGGACACTTGGTAGGCAGGGGCAAGGTGCAGCCCCTACAGGCCAAGATAGAAACCATCCTGGCCTGGGAGCCTCCCAAAACACAGACTGAGGTCAGGGCATTCCTGGGCCTCACAGGTTACTACCGCAGATTTGTCAAGGGTTATGGAACCATTGTGGCCCCCTTGACTGAGCTAACCTCTAAGAAGTACCCTAGAAAAGTCATTTGGACAGAGGCTTGCCAAAAAGCCTTTGACTCTCTAAAGCAGGCCATGTGCACAGCTCCTGTGCTCAGGGCCCCTGACTTCTCCAAAGAGTTCATTGTCCAAACGGACGCGTCAGAGCATGGCATAGGGGCGGTACTTTCGCAACTCAATGAGGAGGGAAGGGACCAACCAGTAGCCTTCATCTCCAGGAGGCTGCTCCCCCGAGAACAGCGGTGGAGTGCGATAGAGAGAGAAGCCTTTGCGGTGGTCTGGGCTGTGAAGAAGCTGAGACCATACTTTTTTGGCTCCCACTTCCTGATTCAGACTGACCACCGGCCCCTCAGGTGGCTCATGCAAATGAGGGGCGAGAATCCCAAATTGTTGAGGTGGTCCATTTCTCTACAGGGGATGGACTTCAGGGTGGAACACAGACCCGGAGTAGACCACGCCAATGCTGACGGTCTCTCTAGGTTTTTCCGCCTTAGTGATGAGAACTCCCTAGAGGTCGGGTAGTTCTCCCCACTTTCAGCTGGGGGGGACACGTGTTAGACCTGTCAGCCTTAGGGTGGTCTCCCCTACATTTTTGCCCTTTTTGCCTCCCATTTTTATCCTATGTTTTGTTGGACTTAGGACTCTGGGCGCCTCACCACTGCTAAACAGTGCTGAGGTGCAGGTGCTCTCCCCTAAAACCTTGTGAGGCTGGCATCTCTGCCACAAGCCACTGCTACCGCAGTAAGGTTTAATCCTCCATAGGCTAACATTGGGAACCTCCCCTTATGGACTAACTTCTGACAGGGACCTAATAAGTCTATCATGTTTGGTCTTGTTGGACTCGGGCGGGGAACCCTTTCCAATGATATATAGGGTTTGGGCATTACTACGCTAGGGATCCCACTTTTATAAAGGGGACCTTTTCCTGCCTACACTTAGATTAGGCTGCAGACTCCCCCCTCCCCTCTGCATACTGATAGCCTGCCTGGGTTGGGAGGTGGGAGCGGTGATTCACACCTTCTTCCCTGGGATGAGCTGTGATGGGCTGCCCACTGTAGCCTTAACAGCCTGTCTCTCGTCACTGTGACAGCTAGGTCAGGGAAGGCAGGGAATATACCAGAACTCCCTGGACTCTTCCAGAAGCCCCTGCCCCCAGACCCTTCCAGAGACTTCTACCACTTTCTAGCCCTTAGACTAAAAAGATATATAAGGGAGGGTCCTGGCCTCACATTCTTGTTACACTGCTGGACCTGGAAGAATCCCTGCTGGAGTGAGGACTGCTGCGCAAGAGGATTGCCACTGGGAAGGAGGCTGACTGCTCCAAGGAACTGCTGCCCCACAACCTGCTGAGCTGCCCTACTGTCTGCTGATCCTGCCCTGCATGGGAGACTGCAACATCACCACCAGAGTGTCTCCACAACATCCCAAAGGAACTACTTTTCTTTGAACAGCATTTTAAAGAGTCTTCAACCTTTTAAAGATTGCCTTTTTGGGACTGCACCCTTTTGAAGCTAAAGGAAACTACCTGTCCTTGGACCACAGCCTTTTAAAGACTGCCCTTTGGAACAGCAACAACACTCTCAAGATTTGCCCTGCAACGCTGTGCCTGCCCTCAGCACTGCTTGCCCCGTGATCCTCCCAGGGCTCTGTGATTGCCTCTGCTTCTGGTGCAAGCCCACTAAAACTGGCCCTGAGGTCACCGCCACTGGGACCGGAGCGCGCTGTGTAGCGCTGAGAAGCGAAGCGCTGTGTGGCAGGAGGCTCCGTCGTTGCCCAGGACTTGGAGGCACTGTTAAGCGCTGTGCTAAAGGAGCGCTGTGTGGCTGTGACCCCCACCCGTGCAGCGCCTGCTGAGCCCAAGGCCCCAGGGGGAGAGGAGCCTCGCACCTGCGTCCGCAACCACCACCCCAGGTAACGCCTCAGTGCAACCAGGCTGCTGCGAAGGGGTGGAGTGCGGGTTGGCCGGGTACCTGGAGTGTGAGCTTTGTGTTTGGCTGGGAACCGTCCTTCACTGACTGGCCTACGGGGGCATAATTACTTGGTAATTGACACTGGGGCATTATTTAGCATTACCAGCAGCGCCTGGGCAGCCGCACTTCCTACGCTGGGAGCATCATTTCTATGAGAGGCACACTTATTACGCTACAAGTGAACTTTGGCCTAAGAACCTTCCCCCAGTGAATTTTGACCATAAGAACCTACCTCAAGTGTACTTTTACCATCCAAGGACACTGTGAGAAAGACATTACCAGCAAGAGCCCTTGGCACACATGAGCTTTTGGTGATTTGATCAGGCCTGGGAACTGGATTCATTCTTATTGATTATTGATCTTGCTTGGAAACTGGAATCCTTTTTATTATTGATCTTGCCTGGAGCTGGATTTACCTGCTTTTGGTTCTCGCATAATTTTTAGATAAAGAAATTCTTATTCTTATACAAAACTGGTGTGGTGTTCCTTTTGTGAGTGTTTTTACAGCGTCATCGTCGTTGTGTGTTGCACAAATACTTTACACATTGCCTCTGAAGTTACGCCTTTGCTGCTCTGCGCCAAGCTACCAGGTCGGAAGCGGTGGTCCCTACTTGAACTAGGGTGCATACCCCTGCCAACTAGAGACCCCGGTTCTAACAGAACACAACTGCGGGATCAATGCAAGTCAATGAGTAAGTCGTGGCTGCAATTTTAAAGCAGAAGGACCCTTCCCAGTGGACCCAAAAGAAACCCCGTGGAAGACAGAAGGTTGGAGAGCCACCCCATTTGTGGATACCTTAGGAACCAGGATACCTGCACCAGGGAAGCCGGGTGCATAGGGGTGAAGTGGCGTCAGAAACCGCTGTCAAACTCAATGGAGGACTTCAGGAAGATGCCGCTGCTGGAGAAGGTGAAAGTGTCCGGTAGAACTCAAAGGTGGATTCAAGATGTGAAGAACCTGCAAGCAGAGGGGACAGAGTCTATTCCACTCAGGAGTGACCAGAAGGCACAGAAGACGAATGCCCACCGTTGTCAAGTGTTGCAGAAGAGCTGATGTAACCTTGAAACTGCAGCTGTGTGGACCAGGTGATGCTGTGGAAGACCAGGAGCCATACACAAGCTGTCCCATGATGGATGTCGAGTATTGAGGGGTCGGTGTCCAGCGGGAGCACCAGCAGGCCTTGGCAACTGCAACCAATGGGGAAGTTGAAGAAGGTGCACTGTCGGGACCAGCAAGGTCCAGGAGACTCACCACAAGCAGGGGAGTCAGGGCAGGCCAAAGCGATCAGAGGAGCCAAAAGGATTCAAAGGTGACCCTCAAGAGGACCCACAGGCCGAAGGCACTTGAGTCGCAACAGACCTCGAGCTGATCACCAAAGATGCAAGCCCACAATCCAAGTGATGCGGTGAGGACAAAGATCCTGGTCACTTGAGATGACTGAGGTTGGGGCTATTTGGAGCCCGAGGACCTTGGTGGAATGAATCCAACAAGCTTTGCAACTGCAAGTTGATGCAGTGCACAGGGGTTTGGTTCCTGCGGCACCGACGAGGGATACTGGCCTCAAACTTGGTGAGAGGACAGGGCAGGCCTTGAGGGATGAGAAGAACCACCACCTGTGTTGCTGAGCCTTTCGGAGTCCGTGGGAGCCCAGGATCAGCAGACCAGTCAGCTTTGTTGCAGTGCCTACAGATGTAGGGGAGTGACTCCTTCACTTTAAGGGAGATTCCTTCAGGTGTCTTGGATGCCCACAGGTCTTGGAAGGCTCCTGTATGGTGCACAGGCATGAACATTACAGCAGACGAGCGGCCCACAAGATCAGGAGCAGCAGGAGTTTTCCTAGTTGTAGCCGTGATGTCCAGAGCGAAGTCCAGAGTGCCCAGACGGTTGAAGAAGAAGTGGTGTATGAAATGTATCTTATATATAAAGCGTATAGGGAAGCACACATGTTTGTGGAAATAGCGAACACTGTTACATGACACTAATAATAATGTATATGTTGTCTTCATAGATTCATACATTCCATTGATACGGAGGATTAATGTATCACGGTTGGTACAGGTTGTATCATTTCCAACCTTTATTATTATTTTTATTGTGTTTTTGATTTGGTCACAAGAGTATTTGATAGCAGTTGCAACATTTAGAGAGCAGAGGCTCTGATGAAAGCCGAGGGATTGATTGCCCGTTAGGCAGAAACCTGTTGGCCCCTTTTTGGACAGATATTTGTTGATACTGTCTTCTTTGCACTGTTCTGTTTTTTAATTAGGGGATGTGTTCGGCTAAGGAATAAAGTTTGTGTATTGAGGACACATCATCCTATTTTAAATTCACCACATTTGTTTATGTTGCACAGAGTTTTTTTCACTATCTTTACAACCATCAAAGATTAGCTATCAGAGGGCGGCTCATAGACAACTGTGGACCAAATCCAAGACTATCAACTGATTGTGTGGCATTTAGTCTCTATGATCAAGGGACGAGCCTATTCACAATTTGGATGGCCAGATGATATGACTGATCACTAAGTCTTCTTTTGATGGTAAACCACTATTTGATGGTACGAATTTTGTCAAACAGTTCTGGAATATATTTGGTGTCTGTTGAGTGTTTCGCGTTTTTTTTCAAATTGCTAGTTGTTTCCTGTTTTGAGGCTGTCCTGTGGTGACCTGGGTACCCTTTAACTTGATAGTCTTCAATGACAGTCCAGCCAGATTAGCTGGCTTCTAGACCCCCTGTGTTCTTTTGTGTTGATAATATAGCGTAGCTGGGGATTTGAACCAGGAAAGGGTCTTAAAACTTTGCATCCCTCTGACCCTCTCTCTACTGTTTGTTTGTGATATTGCTAGAGCAGCTGTCTGGCTGCGGGTCATTTTATCTTATGACTATACTTCTAGATAGTCTTGCCGAGTTACTTCTTTAAGATCTCGTGAATATCAGAAAGAGATTCAGCTGCAGAAAGCTTCCATCGGTTTCGGTGTCCCACATATCTGAGATATACATTTTAGTGATTTCCAACATGGCTGAAATAAGTGGGATAGCCTATGATGATACCATATACCAGTCCATATTAGATAGCATGCCCAGTGTACTGGATGCACTTCCAACAGCAACCGGTGGCACAGGTGACAAATGGGCTAAGGTCTTAATCTTGAACAAATCACATGCACGCACATTGGTTCATGGGATGGCAATGGCGGAATACCTAAGGGCCAGTTGTGCACCTCCTGGTTTAATTGTTTCTAACGCACCTCGCCTGTTTCTACAGGACAAGACATTCTTAAAAGATTGGTCCCTTATAGCCTGGAGGTGCACTAGAGATTGGTTGATCTTGATCATCAGCACAGCGAAGAGAATAGCTGACACTATTTTGATTGAGATACAGGTACAAGAAGCTTCCATTAGAGCCACTACAACGCCCATCCTGTTTAAGAAACAACAGGAGGAGTCTAATAAGAATACGTATGAATTCAAAGATTCAATTCTACAGACTAAACTGGACAAATTAAAAAAAGACTTGTCCAAATTTAAACACGAACGGTTGTATCCCTACACCAGTGAGACCTACACTCCACCTGAGTTCAGGAATAGTGGGAGGCGCTACGGGTCTAATTACTCAGGCTCTAGTTCTGACAGTAGCGATTCTGACAACACCAACACTAATACACCTTCCTTTCAGCCACGAGGTAGGGGCAGGGCCAATAGAGCCTATTCTTATTGCAATCAACATTCCAGCCAATATCAACAATGGTGGCCACCAACACCCTGGAGTTACCCACCGCAACAACATCATGCCTATCCACCACCACCGCCACATTTTCTAGGATTTTCCAACGCCTTTAATACTCAGCCTTTTTTAGGGTTTGGCCAACGCAGACCAAGGGGCAGGAGGCGTCCGGCACAACAAACAGGGGTCCACTGGGAAGACCAGACAGGTCCCCATGCAGGGACTCGGAGCCAGACAGCCAAAAATCTCCAGAAGGCAGGGCCGTTAGGGAATCAACCCACGTAGTGAATTTGTCCCTTAAGACATTAAGCCAGATTGAAGAACAGGTATTAAACAAAGGACTAGGGTTTGTGATGACTAATAATGGAGACCCTTTTACGTTCCAATGTGAACTAAGTCAATTTTTCAGGAAGCTTAGACTTTATTATTTTTTCAAAGACAAAACAATTGATGAATCGCCTAGTCCAGATGCAAACACTGGGCTGAAAGTTAAATCCAAATTCCAACGTCCTGCACATACAGTCCCACCGCAGGTTTTGGCGTTTGAGAAAGCTGTAGGGGATGATGTTGCCAAATTGTGGAACACTCAACAAAGATCTTTCAAGAACCTATCAGAGGCTGAACAGAAGGCATTGAAAGCGCTGTCTGATGATCAATCGTTAACGATAAAACCGGCTGATAAAGGCGGTTCCATTGTTATTTTAAGTACCACCGACTACAGGACAGAATGCCTACGGCAATTAAGCGATGGACACGCATACTTGCCTTTACAACAAGACCCCACTGATGATCTTATGAAACGGATCAGGTACATAGTAGAGGAGGCATCAGCAGAAGGATGGATCACTCGGAATGAGGCTGTGTTCTTGATAACTGAGCACCCGGTAATGCCATATTTTTACATTCTTCCAAAAGTGCATAAGCTGCAGAGGCCCTCCCCCCGGGAGACCTATTATCTCCGGTATAGGGTCGGCCTTAAAACCGCTTTCCACTTTCGTAGATTTATTCTTACGACCTATTGTACAGAAGATGCCGACCTACCTCCAGGACACAAAGAATGTCCTCCGAGTTCTCCCTGAAATTTAATTTGACCCTGAAAGAGACCTTTTGGTCTCTTTCGATGTAGAGTCCTTGTATACTTCAATCCCCCAGGATGAGACTCTTGAAGTCGTCACATCCATCCTGGGAGATAACATCTGTGATACCATAACACCGGTACCTTTCATCATGGCGCTAGCTAGGTTGGCCATGAAGGACAATTTCTTCAGTTTCGAAGATACTATTTATCTTCAGACCAGTGGTACCAGCATGGGCAACGTTTTCGCGCCGAGCCTAGCAAACCTGTACGTGCATCACTTTGAACAACAGCATGTACTTACCCCCACCAACCCATTCCACACATCGATTAGATGGTGGAAGCGTTACATCGATGATGTGTTGGTGGTGTGGAGAGGTAGTCTAGACTCTATTGGAGAATTCCATCTTTGGTTAAACAGCAGGAACCAATATCTGAAGTTCACGGTGGAGGCACATAAAGACAGACTAGCCTTCCTAGATCTTTCTATATATGTTACACCTACAGGCTTGCAGAGTGAACTATATAGAAAACCGATGGCAAAAAATTCTTTACTTCTATACGACAGCACCACCCTAAGTACCTACGTGAAAATTTACCATATGGGCAGTTCCTACGGTTGCGGAGGAACTGTTCGAATACTGAGGATTTCATAACCCATGCTAACAATTTGTCACTACAACTGAGAGAGAGACATTACCCCAAGTCACTGATAAAAAAGTCCAGCAAGAGAGCAAATAACAATAACCGTGATGCCCTCTTGGAACCACCGGTTCCTAAAATTCCTATTGGCAGACTCACATTTGTAAGTACTTTCAATACCAGGAGCAATAACATCCAGAAAATAGTCAGGAACCACTGGCGGATTCTCAACTACAGTAATGATAAGATCGCTTTACCGCTTTTTGCTTTCAAAAGGGCAAGCAGTATCCGAGACCGCCTTGTGCACACTCGTCCGAAAGAGAGTCCCAAAAGAGTGTTGGGTACCCTATGGAATCTACCACCTGCTGTGGGACACCACCCTTGTGGTGGCTGTTCAGTTTGTCCCCAGACAACACATTCCACACAGATTGATATAGGTACCGATGGACCAGGCCCGGACTGGCCGTTGCGGGCACCGGGCAATCCCCGGTGCGCCGCAAGGGTGGGGGCCGGTTTTGGGCCCTAGGACCGTTTTTGTTACAGGGCCCTTTTTGCAGCATAGCTGCAAAATCGGCCCTGTAACAAAATCGGCCGAAAACCGACCCCGGCAAAGAGCTCGGTCGCACCCCCAGGGGGACGGCTGAGCACTTTGCCAGGGCCGGTTTTGGTTCTCAGTCCGGCCCTGCGATAGACGCTGGTCACAGTCACATTTCAGCAATTGTAACAGCAACAATTTGATCTATCTGCTGACATGTTCATGCTCCATTAGGTACGTGGGCATGACTACCCGAAAGGTACGAACACCCATGTTAGAACATAAGAGCTCATTTCGCTGTAAAAAATCTGTGACGAAGCTGACTAGACATTTCTTAGAGAGGCAACATTGTGAAACAGATTTTCAGTGGACTGTTCTAGAGAAGCTGTTTATACCTGCGCATATGAGCGATGTCTCTAGATATCTGTTTCAGCGAGAACAGAAATGGATCTACAAGTTACATACGGATACAGAGGGATTAAAAGATGATATACCGTGGACTTCACTGTAAGATCCAAGGCTGATGATTCATGATAAGTGTAGGACATATATAAGGACCAATTAGTTATAGTACTATACAGTACAGAAGAACTAATCTGTCCCCTTTAGAGTTGTTTTTCAAAGTTCTTTAGATACATGTCCCTTTCCTTACAAAACATGCATATAAGACATACATTTGAATCTTGAGATTAAGTAACAACATGATACAGAAAAGGGGGTGGTGATGAACAGAGTGTCTGAATTAAGCAGACCACTCTTACCCAGTCCAAAGATCAGGGCTTGATCCATCACCGTTCTTTATCTCACTGCCCCATCCCAGCTCAGAACCTGGCTATATGCAAATTAGTCTGTCCCTGGCCCAGTGCATCATGGGAACAGGGCAGACCAAACTACCAAGCCAATTCTTCACCAGAAAGGAGACAAGCTACCGGGGACCGGTTTCTGGCATTTCAGCCTCTTCGGCCCGGCTTGCTTGAATCCTGATGGAGCAGTGAGAAAGGGACTCATGTCTGAGTATACCCTGCCACACCTATAGTGGCCAAAAACGATACAGAAAAGGGGGTGGTGATGAACAGAGTGTCTGAATTAAGCAGACCACTCTTACCCAGTCCAAAGATCAGGGCTTGATCCATCACCGTTCTTTATCTCACTGCCCCATCCCAGCTCAGAACCTGGCTATATGCAAATTAGTCTGTCCCTGGCCCAGTGCATCATGGGAACAGGGCAGACCAAACTACCAAGCCAATTCTTCACCAGAAAGGAGACAAGCTACCGGGGACCGGTTTCTGGCATTTCAGCCTCTTCGGCCCGGCTTGCTTGAATCCTGATGGAGCAGTGAGAAAGGGACTCATGTCTGAGTATACCCTGCCACACCTATAGTGGCCAAAAACGATACAGAAAAGGGGGTGGTGATGAACAGAGTGTCTGAATTAAGCAGACCACTCTTACCCAGTCCAAAGATCAGGGCTTGATCCATCACCGTTCTTTATCTCACTGCCCCATCCCAGCTCAGAACCTGGCTATATGCAAATTAGTCTGTCCCTGGCCCAGTGCATCATGGGAACAGGGCAGACCAAACTACCAAGCCAATTCTTCACCAGAAAGGAGACAAGCTACCGGGGACCGGTTTCTGGCATTTCAGCCTCTTCGGCCCGGCTTGCTTGAATCCTGATGGAGCAGTGAGAAAGGGACTCATGTCTGAGTATACCCTGCCACACCTATAGTGGCCAAAAAAACGGTACAGAAAAGGGGGTGGTGAGGAACAGAGTGTCTGAATTAAGCAGACCACTCTTACCCAGTCCAAAGATCAGGGCTTGATCCATCACCGTTCTTTATCTCACTGCCCCATCCCAGCTCAGAACCTGGCTATATGCAAATTAGTCTGTCCCTGGCCCAGTGCATCATGGGAACAGGGCAGACCAAACTACCAAGCCAATTCTTCACCAGAAAGGAGACAAGCTACCGGGGACCGGTTTCTGGCATTTCAGCCTCTTCGGCCCGGCTTGCTTGAATCCTGATGGAGCAGTGAGAAAGGGACTCATGTCTGAGTATACCCTGCCACACCTATAGTGGCCAAAAACGATACAGAAAAGGGGGTGGTGATGAACAGAGTGTCTGAATTAAGCAGACCACTCTTACCCAGTCCAAAGATCAGGGCTTGATCCATCACCGTTCTTTATCTCACTGCCCCATCCCAGCTCAGAACCTGGCTATATGCAAATTAGTCTGTCCCTGGCCCAGTGCATCATGGGAACAGGGCAGACCAAACTACCAAGCCAATTCTTCACCAGAAAGGAGACAAGCTACTTCAGAGACTCTGTCCATCACCACCCCTTGTTGTAAATAATTTTGTCCACCCTAAGCGTGGAAGGGTATACTCAGATGTGAGTCCCTTGCTCATTGCACCATCAGGATTCAAGCAAGCCGGGCCGAAGACGCCTGAAATGGCAGAAACCGGTCCCCGGAAGCTTGTTTCCTTCCCAGTGTAAGAATTGGCTTTTGTAGTCTGGTCTGCCCTGTTCCCATGATGCACTGGGCCAGGGACAGACTAATTTGCATACAGCCAGGTTCTGAAACTGGGATGGTGCAATGGGCTAAAAAACGGTGTTGGATCTAGCCCTGATCTCTTGACTGGGTGAGAGTACTCTGCTTAATTCAGAGACTCTGTCCATCACCACCCCTTGTTGTAAATAATTTTGTCCACCCTAAGCGTGGAAGGGTATACTCAGATGTGAGTCCCTTGCTCATTGCACCATCAGGATTCAAGCAAGCCGGGCCGAAGACGCCTGAAATGGCAGAAACCGGTCCCCGGAAGCTTGTTTCCTTCCCAGTGTAAGAATTGGCTTTTGTAGTCTGGTCTGCCCTGTTCCCATGATGCACTGGGCCAGGGACAGACTAATTTGCATACAGCCAGGTTCTGAAACTGGGATGGTGCAATGGGCTAAAAAACGGTGTTGGATCTAGCCCTGATCTCTTGACTGGGTGAGAGTACTCTGCTTAATTCAGAGACTCTGTCCATCACCACCCCTTGTTGTAAATAATTTTGTCCACCCTAAGCGTGGAAGGGTATACTCAGATGTGAGTCCCTTGCTCATTGCACCATCAGGATTTAAGCAAGCCGGGCCGAAGACGCCTGAAATGGCAGAAACCGGTCCCCGGAAGCTTGTTTCCTTCCCAGTGTAAGAATTGGCTTTTGTAGTCTGGTCTGCCCTGTTCCCATGATGCACTGGGCCAGGGACAGACTAATTTGCATACAGCCAGGTTCTGAAACTGGGATGGTGCAATGGGCTAAAAAACGGTGTTGGATCTAGCCCTGATCTCTTGACTGGGTGAGAGTACTCTGCTTAATTCAGAGACTCTGTCCATCACCACCCCTTGTTGTAAATAATTTTGTCCACCCTAAGCGTGGAAGGGTATACTCAGATGTGAGTCCCTTGCTCATTGCACCATCAGGATTCAAGCAAGCCGGGCCGAAGACGCCTGAAATGGCAGAAACCGGTCCCCGGAAGCTTGTTTCCTTCCCAGTGTAAGAATTGGCTTTTGTAGTCTGGTCTGCCCTGTTCCCATGATGCACTGGGCCAGGGACAGACTAATTTGCATACAGCCAGGTTCTGAAACTGGGATGGTGCAATGGGCTAAAAAACGGTGTTGGATCTAGCCCTGATCTCTTGACTGGGTGAGAGTACTCTGCTTAATTCAGAGACTCTGTCCATCACCACCCCTTGTTGTAAATAATTTTGTCCACCCTAAGCGTGGAAGGGTATACTCAGATGTGAGTCCCTTGCTCATTGCACCATCAGGATTCAAGCAAGCCGGGCCGAAGACGCCTGAAATGGCAGAAACCGGTCCCCGGAAGCTTGTTTCCTTCCCAGTGTAAGAATTGGCTTTTGTAGTCTGGTCTGCCCTGTTCCCATGATGCACTGGGCCAGGGACAGACTAATTTGCATACAGCCAGGTTCTGAAACTGGGATGGTGCAATGGGCTAAAAAACGGTGTTGGATCTAGCCCTGATCTCTTGACTGGGTGAGAGTACTCTGCTTAATTCAGAGACTCTGTCCATCACCACCCCTTGTTGTAAATAAGTAACAACATGGGCCTGACATCACCTGGATTCTTTAAAATCATAGTCGAGGATCAATTGGGTCATTATCCAGATCTGTGTGTACTGGATCTTGTGGCACATACATCGTACTAGTGATTGACATGTACCGATTATGTATCTCTTCTGCTCTTAGTAGCGTAGCTTCAACTGGGTAGAGAATAGGTAATATAAGTATCTTATTCAGAGAACATTATTCCACATAGCTTTGTCGGTATGCCACAAAATGCACAACCAAACTAATTGTTATCCCTGACTCTGTAGTGGTTTCGTTTTTCTTACATGTCCACTCAAGAAGGTATATCAATAGTTAATGATACTCGCTCAGAGTAGTCGATCTGTTACATGATAAGATATTGGTGGTAGAACTACTATGGATGACGTTGTGACATCATCCTGTAGTTCGTCAAACAAAGAATAGGGATGAAGGAATGTTCAGGAGTCCTATTTTAAGCACTATCGATTGTGGGAGCCCCTAGGTATAGTGATAGCTCTGAGGGGGCTTATGACCAGTGTTTTTTGGCACTGCTCGATAAACAAGGAAATGAGTTACGCGGAACTACAAACGGTGACGTTTTGACATTATTTTGTAGTTCTACGCGTCTGTGCAGCCCAGAGACGAGGTGGCGTCCACAGGAATGGCAGCGATTATTTCGCGAGTCAATGGCAATAAAGGGTAAGCGTCACATCGGTTGTGTTAACAGTTTTAGCAATACTTGATTGTTTGCTCGAAGCGTAGCCTTTTAGGAATTTTCCTAAACACATGCTAAGTGCGCTTCGAAAAAAGTAGTTCCCGACCTACTGTGGGGATAAATACGTCGTTCCCTTTCCGATCGGTGCCTCCCCCAAGTCTCAGGAGTGAGCTTGAGGTACTGACGGAGAGGTAAGGTCCTGGAGCTCTTGAGAATACAATGGAGCCTATAGAATTACGGTAATTGGCTGCTATACAATACATTAGTATTGCAAATGGGAAAGCACCAAATATACATGAATGTATTCTTCTTTAGAGTATGACACCAGTATATGATTGCCTAGAACACAATTGGAAGGCACGATGAGATGAGTAGAAATGTAGAGTATGTTGATGAGTGTTTATTACCATCCATGAAAAATATCTTGGTGGGATACCTAGAGACTGCAGGGGTATTATGTGAGATGATTCTCTTTCTGTTCATTAAATGGAGGAAGATGACATATAGAACAGAGGGGATTGGGGACACTATTGGAACTGCTCATGTAATAGCCTTATGGTGTCTCAGCTTTCTGTTTGCTTCTTTCCTATCCATAGAGCGGGCCTCGTAGACCTGAGCATGGTCCAGGTGAGGTGAGGTCCTTTCCCCTGTCATAACGGGTGAGCAAAAATGCACAATTTATTTATAAAGCGTATAGGGAAGCACACATGTTTGTGGAAATAGCGAACACTGTTACATGACACTAATAATAATGTATATATTGTCTCCATAGATTCATACATTCCATTGATACGGAGGATTAGTGTATCACTGTTGGTACAGGTTGTATCGTTTCCAACCTTTATTATTATTTTTATTGTGTTTTTGATTTGGTCACAAGAGTATTTGATAGCAGTTGCAACATTTAGAAAGCAGAGGCCCTGATGAAAGCCGAGGGATTGATTGGCCGTTAGGCAGAAACATGTTGGCCCCTTTTTGGACAGATATTTGTTGATACTGTCTTCTTTGCACTGTTCTGTTTTTTAATTAGGGGATGTGTTCGGCTAAGGAATAAAGTTTGTGTATTGAAGACACATCATCCTATTTTAAATTCACCACATTTGTTTATGTTGCACAGAGTTTTTTTCACTATCTTTACAACCATCAAAGATTAGCTATCAGAGGGCGGCTCATAGACAACTGTGGACCAAATCCAAGACTATCAACTGATTGTGTGGCATTTAGTCTCTACGATCAAGGGACGAGCCTATTCACAAATTGGATGGCCAGATGATATGACTGATCACTAAGTCTTCTTTTGATGGTAATCCACTATTTGATGGTACGGATTTTGTCAACCAGTTTTGGAATATATTTGGTGTCTGTTGAGTGTTTCGCGTTTTTGGTCAAAATGCTAGTTGTTTCCTGTTTTGAGGCTGTCCTGTGGTGACCTGGTTACCCTTTGACTTGATAGTCTTCAATGACAGTCCAGCCAGATTAGCAGGCTTCTAGACCCCCTGTGTTCTTTTGTGTTGATAATATAGCGTAGCTGGGGATTTGAACCAGGAAAGGGTCTTAAAGCTTTGCATCCCTCTGACCCTCTCTCCACTGTTTGTTTGTGAAATGTATCTTCCCCAACGATGAATATAGGAACCCACCCACAGGTAAGCCCTTAAATACCCCAAGGAAAGGGTTGGGACAATTCAGGGGCCCCTCCCTAAGGAGGGGCTGGACAAGGGGGAGGATACTACCCTGTCCTTTGTCTAGTTTCACGCCAGAGTGGGAGCCAACGGCTCCCTTAGCTGGTCTAAACTGGACTATGCAGATAGGGCTCCAAGTGTGCCCTGTACCAGCGCGCAACGGCCATGGGGCTCAAAGGGCTTTATCCCCCTCCTGACGTGTGTGTCAGCCCGGGCTGATACAGCTTCCAGGGCAGTGTGCGCACACAGAGACAGTTTCTGAGCTGCTGTAGGCTGACTGGTCTGGCGTCCATCTTATTGCAGCCGCACCCGAGTACTTCACAGGTCTTTAAAAGACCATTTACTTGTTAACGAGGCTCTGTTGTTTTTTCACCCCCTATTAGAGCCCCTGCATCTCTACTCTGCCTATTGCTGGAAGAATTAGCCCCCCCCCTGAAATTTTCATTAGCCCCCCGAAATTAGGCTCTAGTTGCACCTCTGCCCTGTAGACAGATTATGTGGCACTGGCAAGCGCCCCCACCCTGCCCAAATACACTAAACCCTGTCTGGGAGGTGGGCACACCTCCCTGTGACAGGATACCTATTGTTCTGCCTTCCCCTGCCCGAGCTTGGCTCAACAGCAGGAGGGCAGAAATGTGTCTCTGGCCGGCAACAGCCCTAGCTTGCTGTCCGGGTCTGGTAGACTGGTACCAGGTGCACTGAGGGCCTCCCAAAGGAGCTTTACGGTACATGGAATCAGTGATTCCAACATGTTTGATACAAAACATGATAGGATTAGTTACAGCCAGTTTCGAGATGGACATTGCATATTGATGCGATGCCCCTCTATATGTCTCACTCACAACACAGGAGAATGGACTCCATAGGCTGTCCTGCTCATGTAGGGGCACCCTCACGCTTAGAACTGAGCACCCTGTCTTCAGGATTGTAAGGTCTGCCTTAGGGGTGACTTATAGATTTTAAATGCAGTGCCCTTAGATATGGGGAAACCTATATCTTTCGTAAGTGGTGCCAGTACCAGCTTACAAAGGCTGCAATGGCAGGACTGTATTTACAGTTTGGGTGGTCTCCCCTGGGTGGCATAATGCATGCTTCAGCCCATGGGGGACCCCTGGTATACCTATGGTCTGGGTACCTTAGTACCGTATACTAGGGACTGATACGTTTACACCAGTGTCTAATCTGGGATGTACCTAAGTACTTACCATGCCAATTTAGGGGAGAAAACACAGAGACGTGGGGTCCTGATTAGCAGGATCCTAATCAGAAACCACCTATACAGAAAGTAGCGCGTATTCATAATGTTCAAAAGCAATTTGCTTCAATGTTCGTATCCTTCGAGAAAAGTCCATAGGCAGTCTTTAACCCCTTCGCTGCTAGGCCTTTTCCCCCCTGTACTAAGCCTTTTGTTAGCTATTTGGGGTAGTTTGCGCTTAGGCCCCTTTAACCTTTTGACCACATAAGATATCCACGCCAAATTTGCGTCCTTTTATTCCAACATCATGGGGATTCTGAAGGTACCCAGGGTTTGTGGATTCCCTTGGAGGAGACCCAGAAATTAGATAAAATACAGCTAGATTTTGTTTTTATGGGGAAAACTGGGAAAAAGTGCTGCAAATGAAAGCATATTTTTTCCCCTGCAAACGGTATCAACAAAGGATTTGTGGGGCTGAAATCACCATTTCCCCAGCTTTTAGGGACTGACAGACTTTTGTAAATAAACCAACTTTTTTTACACAGTTTTGGCATTTTACTGGGATATAGCTTATTTTTGCTATTTTTTAGGTCTCGCCTGCGGAGCGAGACTATAGGGGCTTAAACAGAGTTTACCTAGCTGGTGATTTGATGCTGTGCCCATGCGCTTTTCGGTCAATGCGCAAGCGCAATGACCTAAAATGCGCATGCACAGCATCAAATCGCCAGCCATCTGTTCCCCAGCAGCTCTTCCCGCTCCACCCCACAAGCTTCCCCCAGCGTGCGCTCTGCCTGAGCCGCACTCCTCCCACATCTTTGAAGTGAACCTTAGCTTCACTTCAAAGGCCCATGCTGCATAACACTATCTCCCCGCTCCGCCCCCTGCTGCGGCCGTGTCGCATTTCTCCTCCCCCTTCCCCACAGCAATGCCCTCCGTCTTTCAAACAAACGAGAGAGAGAGCAATGCGTCGAGCTTGCAAATAAATGCTCCTAGCTGCCTTATTTTGCCGACAGGCACTTCATTGCACAATGCACACACTTCTAACTGCGAAGCACACTGAGCTTGGTAGATGCTGGTCGTGTCTGTTTGTATTTCACTGCATTGCGCTTTTGCACACCAGTCTACAGGACTGTCATGTTTTTTTACATATTTAACGTGCCCTGCATTACTTGGAGTATATAAAACAAGAGCTTTTCAAAATCACTAACATGATTCATGCCGTACATACTATCACTGAAACGGCCACACGACGGAGATCTGTGTTTGATTAAGTTGGGGAGGGTATATTTACCAAGTGCAGTAATGTGGCGTCGAGCTTGCAAATAAATGCTCCTAGCTGCCTTATTTTGCCGACAGGCACTGCATTGCACAATGCACACACTTCTAATTGCGAAGCACACTGAGCTTGGTAGATGCTGGTCGTGTCTGTTTGTATTTCACTGTATTGCTTGTGATGTGCTCTCTCATCCAAGCAGCAGCACACGATGCTCCAATGCGTGTATACACATTTTAAAGTAAATATCCCCCAAGTGTTTATTTATGAATTCCCAAATATTGAATGCATGCATTTTTTTGATTTATGTGCATGGTTTTTAAAGGATTTTGAGGGTTATTTTTTGTACAGAAAATGTTTAACTTATTCAAATATCAGAAGGCCATTTCTTACAAATTGAAAGTGCGTAGTAAAATGTATGCACGGTTGCCATGATGCAAGCATTTCTCACACATAGCATTGCACTTTTGCACACCAGTCTAGAGGACTGTCATGTTTATTTTACATATTTAACGTGCCCTGTATTACTTGGAGTATATAAAACAAGAGCTTTTCAAAATCTCTAACATGATTCATGCCGTACATACTATCACTGAAACGGCCACACGACGGAGTTTTTTGTTTAATTAAGTTGGGGAGGGTACGTTTACCAAGTGCAGTAATGTGATTTAACGACCAGAGCTGCCATCTAAGTCTCGTAAATACAAAACATGTTGCATTCCAAATGCTATAGGTGTCACATTCGCTAAAGTTATAACTATTGGCATTGTAAATGACAAAGCTATCAATTTAGCTATTTTAAAAAACAAAAAATAAATAAAATATTTTTCATTTACAAGAACAATAGCTCCAAATTTTCTAATGCGAGACCTATTGGATTTCCAATGCTTGTTGTGCTTTTAACCTTCTTCCAGTTAATGGTAGAAATGGGTATGAAAGCAATAATGAATGCTATAAAGCTCTACATTTTAGAAAAGTAGACAAAATTCTGAATCCTTCAAGGTTTCTTTATAGAAACTAACAGTTGAATATAGGAAAAAGTGAAAATTAGTGGGAAAAAACAGCCATTTGTGCAAACTTTTTCACCAGTAACTTCTTATAATTGTGACAGCTGTTTGAAAGGAATATACCATTACATCCACTGAACCTTTCTGGTTGTGAGGATATACAGGACTTGTAGGTTCACCAAGAACTCGACGAACCCAGAGCCAATAACTGAGTAGCATCTTGCAATGTTTTTTTATTATGTACCGGGTATTTAGCAATTATTTTGGGAAAATATATACATGGAAAAATCGGTATGAAAGAGAGCTATGTATTTCTGAAATTGGAACAAAATCTAGAATTTAGTAACAGTAGATTTTTGCACATTTCCAAACTTGTGAGTACCCATACTAGCATGAGAATTATAGGTCATTTTTCATATTGACTTATTTTTTACATATTGTCTTCCATTTGGAAGGCAGAAATGCATTGAAAGTCAATAGGTAATAACAGTTGCTCTACAATTCTGTGTCACACCTAGACTCCTGATAAAAATGGTACCTCACTTGTGTGGTTAGGCCTAGTGTCCGTGACAGGAAACGGCTCAAAACGCAACGTCGGCACAATTTATTTTTACAATGAAAACTGACCCTTTTTTGCAAAGTGCCGAGCTGTAGATTTTGAACCCTAGCTCTGCCGGCACCTAGGGAAACATAGCAAACCTATACATTTGTGAAAACTAAACACCCAGGGGAATCCACGATGGGGTGACTTGACTGGCTCCCACCAGGTTCTATTACCCAGAATCCCTTGCAAACCTAAAAAATGTGTCCAAAAATACACATTTACTTCACATTTCTGTGGTGGAAAGTTCTGGAATCTGCGTGGATTCACAAAATTCCACCCACCCCGCGTTTCGCAAAGTCTTCTGAGAAAAACAGTACCTCACTTGTGTGGTTAGGCCTAGTGCCCCCGACAGGAAACTGCCCAAAACGCAACGTGGATACACCACATTTTCACAGTGAAAATGGACCCTTTTTTGGCAAAGTGCCTAACTGTGAATTTTGAAACTTAGCAATCATATACATTTTTGAAAACTAGACACCCAGGGGAATCCAGGATGGGGTGACTTGACTGGCTCTCGCCAGGTTCTGTTACCCAGAATCTCTTGCAAATCTAAAAATCTGTCCCAAAAAATACATTTCCTCACATTTCTGTGGTGGAAAGTTCTGGAAACTTCGTGGATCCACAAAATTCCACCCACTGCGCATTCCACAAAGTCTTCCAAAAATAATGGTACCTCACTTGTGTAGGTAGGACTAGTGTGCAAGTCAGGAAACAGCCCAAAACGCAACATGGACACACCTAATTTTCCTTGGAAAACTGGACCTTTTTTTGTAAAGTTCCTAGCTGTAGATTTTGAACCCTAGCTCTGCTAGCACCTAGGGAAACATAGCAAACCTACACATTTTTTTAACTAGACACCCACAGAAATCCAGGATGGGGTGACTTGACTGGCTCACACCAAGTTCTGTTCCCCAGAATCCCTTACAAACCTAAAAATCTGTCCAAAAAAACACATTTTCCTCACATTTCTGTGGTGGAAAGTTCTGGAATCTGTGTGGATACACAAAATTCCACCCACCCCGCAGTCTCCAAAGTCATCCAAGAAAAATTGTACCTCACATGAGTGGGTAGGCCTAGTGCCCGAGACAGGAAATGGCCCGAAAGACAACGTGGAGGCACCACATTTTATAGTGAAAACTGACACTATTTTGCAAAGTGACTAGCTGTAGATTTTGAACTCTCTAGCTCCGCTGGCACCTAGGGAAACCTAGCAAACCTATACATTTTCAACGTTTTCCTACCCACAATGCCCTGCAAACCTCAAATTTAACTGAAAAAAATCTCTTTTTTCTCTTTTTTCTGTGTGGGAAAGTTCTGGAATCTATGTGGATCCACAAATCTCCTACCACCCAGCGTTCCCCCAGGTCTCTCAATAAAAATGATACCTCACTTGCGTGGGTAGATCAAGTACCTGCAACAGGCAAGGGCCCAAAACGTATTGAGGAGACATAAAAATGACCTATCACAAAGCAACCTGGTTTTGCAAGGGGGGTCACCTGGGTTTTTGGACCCGGGCTCGGCGGCCATCTTGGAAAACTACCAATCCCACACATTTCTGAAATTAGACACCCGGGGGAGTCCAGCGAGGTATAGCTTGCGTGGATTTCCCAACGGTTTCCTACCCAGAATGCCCTGCAAACCTCAAATTTAGCTGAAAAAAATCTTTTTTTTCTCAAATTTCTGTGTGGAAAAGTTCTGGAATCTACATGGCAGATAAGGGGCTATTGCCCCAATATAGCTCCAAGGAGGGGCAGAAAGACTGTGGTAATTGTTTTTGGGGTAGGAGCATTATCATGCCCACTCTGGGCAGCCCCCACCCCTACATTATTAAAACAAAACATCCCTGATGCCTAGTGGGCTTTCTGCCCGCCTGGGGCATATCAGGGGCTATTGCCCCCATTTGCCCCTGGGGGGAGCAGTAAGACTGTTGCATTTTTTTGGGGGGGTGGTGCATTGGCCTGCCCATCTTGGGCAGCCCCCACCCCTACATCAACAAAAAAATCCCTGGTTTCTAATGGGCTTTCTGCCACCCCGGGGGGCAAATTGTGGGCTACTGTCCCATCTGCCTGAATTTCACTGGAGGTGGGGGGCCTCTTGGCAGAAAGACTGATATTTCCCTGGGGGGTGGGCTTTGCCATGCCCTTTTTGGGCAGCCCCCACCCCAACATCAATACAAAAATCCCTGGTTTCTAGTGGGCTTTCTGGGGCAGATTGGGGGCTACTGCCCCAGCTGCTACCTGGGGGGCAGAAAGACTGACATTTATCGGGGGCATTGCCATGCCTTTTTGGGCAGCCCCCAACCCAACATCAATTTAAAAAATCCCTGGTTCCTAGTGGGCTTTCTGCCCCATCTGCCCCCCGGGGGGGGCAGAAAGACTGACATTTCTGTGGGGGCTGGGGGCATTGCCATGCCCTTTTTGAAAAGCCCCCCACCCCAACATCAATAAAAATAAGATATCCCTGGTTTCTAGTGGGCTTTCAGCCACCCCTGGGGGGCAGAAAGATTGACATTTCTCGGGGGGGGGGGGCGTTGTTATGCCCTTTTTGGGCAGCCCCCACCCCAACGTCAATGAAAAAAAACCAATCCCTGGTTTCTAGTGGGCTTTCTGCCTCACCGGGGGGGGGGGGGCAGAAAGACTGTTGTGCCCAATCAAATATGGGGGGAGCAAATGCCCTTGCCCAAGGGCCCCCCCCAAGCAGGGATCCACTAGGGAATGGTACCATTCGAAAGAGGAAATTCTCCCCTTTCCAACGATACCTCTCCCAAGTGCTTTGGTGCTTGGGGCTGAGAAGTCCCCACAAGCATTGAAACACTAAAACTGAAATTAAGTTTCAGTTCATTTTCAATCTAATGACGACACTGCGCCATGCGCGCGCTCATCATTAGATTAAAAAAACTGGGAAGGGCCTTGGGAACTCGGGGAAGCTCTTCCACACCTTCCGAGGCCCCCCCAAAAAATGGAAATCCCTCTGCTGTTTGCAGCAGAGGGATTTCGTGCCCCTGTCTTCATGACGGAATGGTTCCTTCAGGAGCACAGGAGCCCTGGTGCTCATGATAGAAACATTCCTTCATGAGCACCGAAGGGGTTAATAAACAACCTATTTGTTTTTTTAAATTTCAAAATCTTCCCATTATTGCATCTAGAAGCCATTTCCATTCAAAGAGTATGGAAATTGGAGTTAGACCTTCAATAGGGGGATGAATGGATAAGGCCTTAACAGGTAAAACGGAGTCTTCAAACAGTATGGAAATTGGAGCCCTGATGATGTCCAATGTGGACGAAACGCGTTGGCTGACTCTTCATTGTAATGGCTTCCAGATGCAATAATTGGAAGATTTTGAAATAAAACTCAAATTGGTTGTTTATTAAAGACTGTCTATGGACTTTTCTTGAAGGATACGAACATTGAAGCAATTAGCTTGTGAACAATATGAATAAGTGCTCCTTTTTGTATAGGTGGGTTTAGATTATTCATGGCTCAGTGGCAGTGGGACCATTGAGAGTAGAGCGCGGTGGAACCAATTAGACTGTTAGCCAGTATTGCATACCAGTGTACACAATTCGAAGCACTCATCTCTGGTCGAGTGAAATGAAGGATCCTAGTCAGACTAGTCAGAAACCATCACAGCACCAGGCAAAAAGTGGGGGTAACAAAGACTGTCCTATTAGGGTCGCACAAAGTTGGGGGGGGGGGTTATCATGCAGAACTCAAATCTAAACTCACCATATCTACTTTGACAACCCTGTCGCCAAAATAAAGGCTATGCAGCATCAGATGTGGATGCAATTTGGGATAATTTGCTTCAATTTGCAGGCCATTGAAATAACGATATCCAGAATCAATGGGCAAAAGACGGCTGCCAACTGGAATTCAATCTCATTGCTCTATGGTCTTGGGTCTGGCAAACTCTGCTTACGAAGGTTCTCCTCAAACAGCTATGCCCTTCTAGAAGGTGTGAATTCTTTCAAAGGAAAGTATACTATAACGAGAGTGCAAAAGTCAGAAGATTGAACTGCAATAAATTATGTTTTGTATGCAATAAGGAAGCCTTCAGGAAATCTGAGGCCTATTCTAGATTTGAAAGGGATCAATCGGTACTGCTTGGAAAAGACATTTGCAAGGATATGCTTACAGACAGTCATTTCACTGTTAGCACTGGGAGACCTTTTCACTGGCCTAACAGAATGCATGTTGCAAAGGTAAATTCTTTTTGTAGAGGGAAAAGGATATTATCAGGTCATGTTCCTGTCCTCCAGCTTATCAAAGACTCGAAGAGTTTTTACAAAGGTATTAGCTCCATTGGTATCCTTTCTTCAAATTTGTCTATGAGATAGATTAAGTGTTTTCTTTATCTGGGTGATTAGCTAATTTGTGCTGCCACTTTTTTAAAGGTATAGCAACAGAGAGAGCTGGTTCATTCACATTTTTGGCTTTTTTCTGAACTTGGAATACTCACAGGTAGATGCAGCACAAGATAGTCTGTTTATCGGGGCTCATTGCTACAATGACATTGTACAAAGCTCAGACATATGATGATGGGTGGAGATTAAAAACTCTTCAGACGAACCTAACAACATTTATAAACAAGGAAAGTGACTTATTTAGAGTACAAAGGTACATATCAGCAACAAAAGCAGCCATTCAATGGTCTTGATAAATCCACACAACCTCTAATTCAACATCTGGTAAATGTATGGGTTCAATGCATTCACAATATAAAAATCGTTATCCCTCTGTCAGATGATCTCAAGCAAAAGATGCCCTGGTGCTTAGATAAATCTCACCTGATGTAGGAGCCTCCTTTGTACCACCAGGCTGTAGTGAGAGACACCCTGGGAACTGACAAAGTACATGGGAATTACGTCCAGGGAATGTGAAGCAATTATTGAATAGGAGGGTGGATTTGTCTGAAATATTCCTGGCACTAAATGCATTTGCTTCTCTCACTTAGGGGTAAGCAGCCCTAGTGCAGACTGACAACCAGTCGGCAAATCATATATAAACCATTAGGGTGTGAAGAGTTTCAGACTAGATTAGTTAACCCAAGTGACAGGTCTATGGTTAGTGTTTCATCTCTTTTATCTAACAGTGGCATATTTGCCAGGATAGGACAACTAGGTAGCATGTCAATTGTGTCACCAATTTCCCTCATTAATAGATCTATAACTACATCCTAGATGACAACACATTATCTGGGATGCCATGGTTATATACTTTTGCCTCTAAAAGAATTCCACTCTCTAACTCTTCTGCTCAGGCCGACGCTACAGATAATTTATGCATTTCTTCCCTTTCCCCCCATCCGTAAAGTGCTCAGTAGGAGACGGTAGAAGGCTCAGGTGATTGTAGTAGGATATTCTGGCCATGGAGATCATAGTTCTCACAGATTCATTAATTAGCACCACTCAACTCATCCCCGCAACCAACCTGGAACAAGCCGTCGGAACTTCACCACCTGGATCAACAACACCGCCAACCAAGTTGCCCACATCAAATATGCTAAGACCTGCAGATCCACCAAACAAGCCAGCTGGTACACACCAAAACTCAGACCAATGAAAAGTGACTGCAAACAACTGGAGAAGAAGATGGCGCACCAGCAGAGACACCACAGACCGAGCCACTTTCGGATCAATCCTCAACAAGTACCAACAATGATTCAAAGACATGAAAAAAGAAGCCCTAGCAAACTGCACCGAAGCAAGCAATAACCACACTTAGGAACTCTTCGTTGGAGAGTTCTCCTGCCCGACGGTCATCAGGAACACAATCCCTCCCTCACGGGAACTCTGCGATGGTCTAGCTCACCATTTTCACAAAAAGATATCCACCATCTACAAGAACTTTGAGCCCCCAACCCACAGACCTCACATCCTCCCATGGAAAGACTCCCAGGATCAGCTACTCACCGCATGGGAACAGCTCACCTCTCAGAAAACCACAGCCATCATGAACTCCATCCACTCAGGAGCACCCACGGACACTTTCCCCCACCACCTCTTCAACCTTGGAGGCAAAGACATCAGCCAACAACTTACCACGATCCTCAATGCATCCATTGCTACAGCCACCTCCCCGACGTTGGAAACATGCAGAAGTCAGACCTCTCCTCAAGAAACCCTCTGCCGACCCCAGCAAACTGCAGAACTACAGACAACTTTTACTACTCCCTGTCCCTGCCAAAGTCTTTGAGAAGGCCATCAACCAGCAGCTCATTGAACACCTGGAGAGAAACAACTTGCTTGACGCCTCCCAACCCAGGTTCCATGCCAACCACAATACTGAGACTGCCCTGATCGCCGCCAAGGATGATATCAGTATCCTCCTTGACAGAGGAGAATTAGTAGCCCAGATCATAATCCATGACCTCTCCACAGCGTTCAACACCCTATCCCACCTTACACTTATCAAGAGGCTGCACCACATTGGGATCCAGGGAGACGCCCTCAGTGTGGATCACATTATTCTTTGCAGGATGGACACAGAGAATCCGCCTTCCCCCATTCACCTCAGAACCCAAGAGCACCATCTGCGGCACCCCTCAAGTTCATTCCTCAGCCCCACCATCTTCAACACCTACATGACACCTCGTGTCCACATCGTCAGGACACATGACCACAACATCATATCCTATGTCAACGACACAGACCCGAACACCACAAAGACTAACTTCCACAACTGCATGAAGAACATCTCCAAATGGATGAAGATCAATTGTCTGAAGCTCACCACTGACAAGACCAAAGTGCTGATCTTTGGGAACAACACTTCTCCTTGGAATGACACCTAGCGGCCCACTGAACTCGGACCTACTCTCACACCGACAGGCAATACCCGTAACCTCGGCGGCATCCTGGACAGCAAGCTCATCATGAAGCGACAGATCAAAGCAGTGTCCTTTGCTTGCTTCCACACTCTCTGCATGGTCTGAAGAATCATCATATGGCTCCTCATCGGCACAAGGATAACCATCAAGTCCTACTCGCCAGCTAGCTGAACTATGGTAAGCAGGAACCACCACTGACTACAGGCGATACAGAACTCAGCGGCAAGACATACTCAACCTGCCTAAACGGACCTACATAACCCTACAACGTAGGTACTTCTACTAGCTCACCGTCAAGAAAAGATGCCAATTCAAGATATTGACACACGCTTTCAAAGCCCTCCACAATCTTAGACCATCATACATCAATCACCCACTGAACTTCCACCAACCATCCAGAAACCTTTGATCCACCGCCCTCACACAGACACTGCGTATCTGCCGAAGCCACAGCAGAGGCCGTTCCTTCTCCTACCTCGCTGCCAAGTCCTTTAACGGTCTTCCCCATCACCCGCACACATCACCCTCACTGGCGGATTCCAGGAAGGGACTCAAGACGTGGCTTTTCAACTGAGCCCCGGAATCCCAGCGCCTGCATGCGCTCACAGGTGATTATTAGCGCTATACAAATACTGATTGATTAGCAACGGATTCACTTCTGAAACAAAACAAAAAATTCCAGTCTCCTATTCTGGGCAAAGCTATCCATCCGGCTTAAGTTCATCTTCCACTGATGGCCAGGAAATTTCAAAGATAGCTTCACAAAAGTTGGGTTGTTGACAGAAGATGTCTTCATTTAGTTAGGAAAGTAGACATCCTGCTATTAGCATATTATACTAGGTCTTGGGCAACTTTTATAAATTAGAGTACATCTAGAGGGTTACAACTAATTTCTTATGATCATTTGAGGATATTACATTTCCTTTGCGATGGATACCGGAAGGAGTTTTCCATTTCAACATTACAATTTCAGTGGATGTCTATTTGGTGCCTTTAGAGACCAGGTAAGCTATTTATCATCTAGAGAGGCATTAGCGACTCGTCTCTTGTAAAGTTCTCTTTCCGCATCTCCCACCATCTAGTCTCAGCCACGCCCACCTTTGTTTTATATTATTATGCCCTTTGAAGCTATGCCAAAGTCTACTGCCTGTCATTTTTAGTTCGATACAAAATGGTGCTTTTTGGGAAATCCCCCCCGCCCCCTAATATTATTCACTAAGCTACACTCCTCTTGTTTTATGGGCAGTGGTATATCAGGTTACTTCATCAGTGATCTGTAGATCTGCTCCATGGCTTTCATGGACTACCTTTGTTAAACAGTGTAGGTTGGAAATAACTCTTAAGTCCTTCAAAATTCTGGCACAGAGGGGTCACGTGTTGTGTGTTTGTAGAACAGGGCTTTAAGTGGGCCGGGTCTCACCAGTGCTAAGCACTAGCAGTTCTTTAAAGGGGGCCTCGAAACGGGTCTCTATTGGGCTCTGTTTTGTGACCTGATACAAGCGGTCCTTTTTATCCCGGACTGCAGTGACAGAAGGCTCATCGATGTGCACGTGCTCACACTGCTCACTTCTCATTAGTGGAGAACTTACAGCATGACGTCAGTCCAGGTGAGCGTTGTATGGAAAGGGAAATCTTTTAAAAAGAGTAATTTTCTCTCTGGATTCCCCTTCTCCTTTTGAAACTCGGGAGCAGCAACACTGTGTGGTGTCATCAGGGCTTTAAGTGGAAGCTTTTTCGATATTTTATGCAAGCCATA
Source organism: Lissotriton helveticus (assembly GCF_964261635.1). Classification (NCBI taxonomy): domain Eukaryota; kingdom Metazoa; phylum Chordata; class Amphibia; order Caudata; family Salamandridae; genus Lissotriton; species Lissotriton helveticus. The sequence goes on from NC_136069.1 coordinate 1,295,651,835, forward strand.
GTTGGTGCTTATTTATCCTATGCAACTAACAACTATTAGCAAAGCCAATAATCCTGACTTGTAGGTATGATCTTACTTGTTGTATCATATATCTGGATGCAATGACAAAAGCAGCAAAACATAAGTTGAGCGGCACACTATGCTAAGCACAGATTTTTTGTTTATGTGTTTTAAACCACGCCCTTAATTATATTGACCACGCCCCTTTGAGAGACCCACCGCAGTTTTTACATCCCACTTAAAGCCCTGCCTGCTGTAGACAATTCGTAAACTTAATTCGCTGTATCCTCAACTGTTTAGGTCTGTGGCGAGGAAGACTGAACTGGGAGGTAATGAAGATTATTGGTACGTAATTGGGTAATTAGTTTTCAATAGTTACGAAATAACCAGGATATGAATGTAATTAAGGAAAGTCAGGTTGAACACTGGAGCCAGCTAACCACCAAGAGCATGTAGTATACATAAGGAATACAACTCCGGTAGGAGGAACCCATCACTCCGGAAGTGATACCTATGAAACCCTGAGCTCCGCCAAATGTTTACAGAAGCACTAACATGACTCGTCTCTTTTCTCTATTTCTACTTATTCATCTCTTTACTCAGACAGATTGCTATCATTTTCTTGGCCTCGGTATTATAATTCACGTCATGTGCCTTATTCTACTGACTCAGCGAAAGTTTAGAGGAAATAAACGCCACGTTCATGCTGTCGGCTAACCGTGGCAGGCAGGCACTTCAAAGAGTTTACAAGTGAAACAGCAAAAAGCACCGCTCTAATGCTACAATGTTCTAGGTGTGTTTTATGTTAAGAAACTGTTTAGCTTAACAACTGTAGAATGTTGATTTGAGTTGACTTTCAAAACTATTTGTAGCGTTTCTATGTTGTGTTATACCGTAGCCTCAATTAACAGTCTACAGTGCCATCTAGAGGTACATAATATAGCAGCAAGTCCATGGTGTTTTTTTTGTTTGGGTGTTTCAGTGACCAAGAACAAAATAGTAACTTCAAAACCTACGTGTGAGCCATTAACCCCTTCGTTGCCAGGCCCCCTGTGTCAAGCCTTTTTTTGTTATTTGGGTAGTTCGCCCTTAGGCCCCACTATTTTTTGTCCACAAAAGGTATCCATGGCAAATTTACGTGAGTATCCTAAAAGTACCCAGGGTGTGTGGACTCCCCTGGAGGGGACTGAGAAATTAGCCAAAATACAGCTAAATTTAAGTTACTGGGGGAAAAAAGTGCTGCAGGAAAAAGTGTCGGTTTTTTGCCCTGCAAATGTACCAACAAACGGTTTGCTGTGCTATAATGACCATCTTCCCAACTTTCAGGAACCAGCAGACTTTTGTTAGAAAACAAACATTTTCTACATAAGTTTTGCATTTAACTGGGGCATAGCCTATTTTTTTGCTATTTGTTGGGATTTCAATCTCCTTCCAGTAGGTGATTTAACTCCTCAGCACACGTCCATTTTCGCAAAACAGGTTTCCCTATTATGGTTGCAAGACATTCAATTAGTTATGATCATACAGGCAAATAATCAAACATTTCCATCTGGTTCATTTGTTGATTTATTTCCTTGTTCTTTTCTTTGAGTAGTCAATACAGCTGATGCCAACACATGTTTTGCCGCTATTGGGGGGTCTGTTCCCGCGACTTCCTCAAGGCCAATGCTGTAATTCTGTAGTCCTTCAAATGTGGTGATACTTCCGACCCACATTGGGGTTCAGTTCTTGCGACGCACCCACTCGATTCAACAGCATACACTTTTGCTCAACTGTATGATGCTTCGAAATGCAACAGTGGAACATGAGACCAGATACATGAACCATGAATACACAAGGGAGATATTAATCCTCACTGAATCGGCTGGGCGCGTCGCAAGAACTGAACCCCATGAACGAGTAAGTTACTCATCAAAGAGTAAGTTATTCATCAATGAGTAAGTGCCTTCTGTGAATACCAAAATGAGTAAGTGCCTTCTGTGAATACCAAAATGAGTAAGTGACGTCTGTGAATACAAAATGGTAGTAAGTTTAGGATTTTGACGTAAGTTAGTTCTGTGAATCGGGCCCTCTATTTTTCCACTGAAAACTGCCCCTTTTTAGGTCAAGCAATTTATTGGTCTGAACCTATTGGGTTGAAAACAACTCTTTGACCAAGAGGATTCCAAGCCGGATTCCTCCCAATGCATGTTGTCTACTGAAGCGTGAAGCTTCGCCAGGCGCACACTTGGCCTCACTCACACCCCATGCTGGTTCCCTTGTCATGTATTCCTATAGGTTCTGAATCGATCCCCCTATTCCTGACCCTATTCTAGTTAAACAAACCAACAAGTTAACTAGCAGTCAGCCCATGAGGCAGAAACCCCCCATGATGCAGATACCGTTATCTGACGCAGTCACACTACGGCACAGGAACGTGTTATCTGATTAGGTCATAACGCGTGCGATCTAATTAGACAAGCGATATTCCTCCAGCCCCTGATAAGGCATACGGAGTTCTCATAACAAATCAAACCTATGACAACCTGGGCAAAACCCTGCGGCCATTGTTTTGATTTCACCGAGAACTTCAGTAAAAGAATGTGCTAACGAGCAAGTCGTATGACATCCTTATTGACGTATCTATGTCCATCCTTACATCAATCTCGGCACCTTAAAGGTATAAATATTACCGATCTTGCCCTATGCAAACACACGCGTGGTGACGAGACGGAGCAGCCATACTTGCCGAAGCCAAGAGCAGAGCAGACCCCGCTGGCAGCAGCCCCGCCTTCCTGACGCGCTGAGAGACGCGCTGCTTTCTCCTGCCGAGAAATCCAGCACCGGCGTTTCTGGGCCGCCCTCGCAGGCAGCCTGGAATATCGAGACCAGAGAGAGAGATACCATCCCTCATTCATCCTAACTTCCAGGTACAGAACTGAATAACCCCTCACAGAGAATTCTTTAGTTATTCACTTGGCAAAAACAAACTTAACTTAAACTGTAACTTTCTATTCCCGCCCACGCATTAGACTTAGGTCAGGTACACGGGGTAGGCGTATCTAGAAACACCAGTTGAGTACGTTTAGTCAAATGTATATGTGTATGTAATATATTTTATTCATTTTAAAACATCTTATGGCTTAGAAACCATATCAATGTTTTTACAGTATTATTTTATACTATTGCTTTTAATGTATGCACTTTACTTAGCTATAAGTATTGCAATAATATCGATCCATTTCTCTTGTATGAGAAAAGAGACTGATCAATAAATAACACCTTTTTATTGAACACGCCCGTCTCTTCCTTTTCTCTACATTCTGATGAGACTAAGAATGCACGTACTGACTGAGTAAAATAAATTGCCTTTTGTTCACACGACTCTCGAGATATACTCTTGATTAGGGGAGAGCAAAGTTGTCATGTTCTATGGTTGTCAGAAACTAAATCCCTTCTTGTCTAATCAGGGGAGTTAATTCTTTCCTGAACATTCGAGAAAGTTTCTAGTGAACTCTGAGCTAAGCTGGCAAACCCAAAACTTTAAGTCTAGTATCGACAGTAGTAGACCTAGTTAACGTCTGGCCTAGGCCTTTACTGCTGTAGGTATTATTCCAATGCGCAGAGCCTATTGGGATGATAGGAACTACACTACATGGCGCCCAACGCGTTTGGAAAGGGCGATAAAACTAACGTAAGACATTTAGAGTAACTCAGTCGTGCTTTCTCACTCAGACCCCTTTTCCCAAATACTCCAAAGACGTCTGGAGTGGGTGAAAGGTTATATCCGCCAGACCTCGCAGGAGGGAACTCCTATGTATGGTTCTTGGTATAGTCAACGTTGAAGGATACACTGTTCCAAAATATTGTGCATCTAATCTTTCGTTTCCATAAGAAACCTGATCTGCAAACAAAAGAAATAACCTTCAGGACAGTAAAATGTCAGACAATGAAGAAGAAAGAGAGGCAGTTAGATTAGCAGCTGAACTCGCAGCGGCTGATGCTGCAGCACTAGATGCGGACGGGGATATAATACTCATCCCGGTCATCAAAAGGAGATCTATAACCCTGAAACTTATAGAAAATGGACTGACACCTAGAGGTGGCACAGTCATATTCGTAATTGAGGCACACGAATATCGGCAGACAGAGGTATACTATTCATGGATACATTTTCCAGCAGCAAATGCTGTAACAAAGTACTTCCACTATTACAAAATAGAGGAACCTCCTAATGAGTACACTCCTTTCGAGGAGGTGGAAGTACCACTCAAATTTCAAGAGCATTTGCTCTTATTTGATGGCGCCCTAAAACATAACAATCACATCACCAGGCTCGGTCCTTTAGGTAGACCAGGAGCAACGTGGCCGGTCCTAGCCGGATACACACCACATCCAGACATCGATGGGATGTCTGCACCAAACCTTTTAACACAGCTAAAACAATTAATAAAAATTCATAGACAATTAGTTCAGTATGTGATGCGGACATCAACAATTCAGCCAGCGATTAAACTTCCACAGCTGACCCCTCACCAGGGGAACACAAATAAAATTACACCACAGAACATCCAATCCTGCCTAGGTAAAGTACCGGCTAAACGGGAACAAATACCATTCTGGTTGGCACAGAAAATTACCCAAATAGAGGCGGTGTTTCCTGACACCACCCCGCTGGAAAAGCACAGGATTCTGACTATCTGTCTTCCAATGGGAATCGCACCACACATAGAGGACTGTGACACTTGGGGTACAGTCTTTGCTTCCATCTACACAAAAACGCACGGTGTTCCATCCATTTCGGTAATTCCAGATGTGCTAAAACAAATTCAAGATGAATATGGCCCTGAACCCGCTTTAACTCTTGGTATGAAATTACTAAAAGACTTCAAGCAGGTCTCGGCTATATTATTAGCCAACATAAAGGGAGAAGCAGCAAACGTGGCGATCCGCCAGAGGTTAAAAGAGACAGATATAGCAGACCAACCAGCTGAAATTGCCAGAATCATAGAAAAATCCTATGAGGAACTAGGTAGAGATAGTTTAGGTGGAATACCAGTAAAACCACAACTGACTGAAAGTCCAGAAAAAATATTTTTTAATAATAATTCACCAAAAAAGAACTGGGATGGAAACAAACAATCCAATCCTAAAGAAAAGAAATTCCAGTCCAGAGGAAGGTCTCCTAGGCGAAGAGAGAAATCTCCGAACCAAAGACACAGGTCACCCCAGAGTGACCCCTCTGGGAAAAGATATAACCTTAGAAATAGGGATAATATAAAAAAGCCTGATAGATATCAAGACTTTGATACCCGTCCCTCTCAATCTTTTCAGACTTCCTCGCAGAAATCGGAAAGAAGAGGACGATCAGAACAAAGAGAAGAGCACGCCAAGTCCAAAGACAAGGAACCTGCTCAGCTAAAAAAGAAATTACAATTTCCAAAAAAGAAGGTAGCCAGTATCAAGGTAGTTAACAATGCCGAGAATACTGAGGACACAACTGAAAAACGGAGAGTGGGCTCAGACAATGCTAGACAGTGCAGCAGAAGTGAGCATAGCTCGCAAAGTCCTTATGAATCATCTGGAGACAGTGGACACGAATGAATATCTTCAAGTGGAAACTGCGGACACCAGAGTTAGCAAACCTCACAAGATATACGAGATAACATTACGTATAGAGGGAGATAAGACTAGGAAAATAAGGGGACTATTTTGGGATAACCTATCCGAGGGCTATGACATCCTTCTAGCTGAAAAAGACTGGCCACCAGAGTTTGTTAGGGAGTGCCCTCATGGCGAAGAAATAATTATGCCTGCCTTCTCGAATCATATCCCGATTCATAAAAAATACACACTTGCCAGAAAATGGGCAGTGGCTTTAGCTCCTGCCTTATATAAAAATCATGTAGGATGGGATGAGGACTCTCCTCCCCACAAAATCCAGTTAAAATCACAACCAACTGCACAAAGGCAGTACCCAATTAAGCAAGAAGCTAAAAAACAGGTAAATGAAATACTAGATCAGCTAGAATACCAGGGGGTGATTGAAACTTGCACCTCACAAATGAACAACCCTTTGTTTCCGGTCTCCAAACCAGACAATTCATATTGTCTAGTTTTGGATTACCGACACCTTAACACATGTTGCAAAACTTTTGCAGTGCAAAACTCACACAGTGCTGCACTAATGAATAACATAGTGCGCAAAAAATACAAAACAACCTTGGACATCTCTAATGGATTCTTTTGTCAAAACATAGCACCAGAGAGCAGATATTTAACTGCATTCTCAATAAATGGCACTCAAAAACAATTCTGTCGGTTAGCCCAGGGGTACAAGAACAGCCCGGGGGTATTCTCAGCGAGAGTAACAGAATTACTACAACTATATGATGTTGAAGCATTATCTTATGTCGATGACATCTACTTAACAGATGACGACTTGGAGACTCACTTGAAAAGAGTGAACACCATAATACTTGGGTTCGCAGCAGAGGGTTACAAATTCAACTTTAAAAAATCCAGAATTGCCCATCTGACAGTCCTATTCTTAGGATATGAGTTATCAAGTGAAGGCAAAAGCCTGGCTGACAATTTCCTAGAGAAATGTGCCGTACTCCAAGCACCTAGAACACTAAAAAACTTACAGTCGATTCTAGGCTTCCTAAATTTCGGAAGAACATACATTGCAAATTACGCAGAAAGGGTCAAACCCCTTTATGATCTGATAAAACCTGATTTCAAAAGATCCAATTGGACTCATATACACACAGAAATTTTGAGATCCCTACAAACAGACATGCTAATTAAAACAAAATTAGAAACACGTGATAACACACGCAATCTTGTGATTCGAGTCATCCCAGGGAGATGCGGATTCACATACCTGACCTCTAATGAGGGAGAAAAGGTACCAATTGCATTCAAATCACACTTGTACACAGAAGCTGAAAAGTTCAGCAGTACAGAAAGAATTGTTCATGCAGTTCAAACCGCAATAGCTAGAGAAAAAGATCAAGCTGACGGTAGACATATCACAGTCAGAACAGCAGAATCAGCCTTTGAGGCACTAACAACACCGTGTAATTTACCAACAACAACATTAAATCCAAAGTGGATACAATGGGTGAATTCAATCACAACGGACAAAGTATACTATTACCTTGATCCAGAACTAGAAGAGTTGAAAAATCTAGAATATGAAAAAACATACCCTCTGCCAATCGACATTCTGCCTTTACGACATTACGCCTGTGTAATCTATACAGACGGACATGCTCAACCTCCCGTTTGGGGAGAACAAGCATACAACCCCACATGTGGGATTACAAAAGAAGTGTGGCGCGGAGGTAAACTAAAACCTCTATTAACAAAAACACACTCAGTAGAAACTAATTCAGAACAACAAACTGAGATAGTAGCTTTGAAAATGGCGCTAGATAATGCGGATCGCGAATTCCCGACACTTATAGTGTCAGATTCATATTACTGCGTCAAATCATATAACAAGGATTTGCAGACATGGATTCAAAACGGTTACAAAGATGACACAGATGCACCAATAAAGCAGAAACTGCTCTGGGAACAAATAGCTCTTTTACAGAAAGAACTACCAAAGACTCACGTGACACACTCACTGAGTCATCAGCGTGATGGCGTTCACGTTGCAGGGAATTCATTGGCTGAGACAGCCACAGCGGCAGCCACTAAATCGGCTCCCGTAGCTCGAAAAAAGCGTACATTAAAATACATTGACGGTGAAACAGTGCTGGCAGTGAAAACGTCATCAAAAGGCGACTGCTCAGCGTTACCGATCAACTATCCACTCAATTATACATACATAATCGATGCAAACTCCGTCCCTTTTGCTCGAATCCCTGGAGTGGGGGATAGAGTGATTCCAAACATGGACAGGAGAAACTTGTTAATCGCAGACGCGCATATGGGCGAGGGTCTCAGACACCTCAAACTAAAAGATTCTCTGGAAGAATTACAATCACGGTACTGGTGGCCAGGCATGAGTCTGCGTCACACCATGTTTGTAAAAAACTGCCCAAACTGCAACAGAGATCGCAGTGGGGAGAGAAACAGTTTAATACCTCGTCGGTTTACTCCAGGAAAAATCAGGAGTAAAAAGGAAGGGTTGCGATTAACATATACAGGCTAGTTCCACTTATAATGTAGATCACCAGCACTCGGCTGACGTCTGGACTGTTATACAAAGATTTGCGAGTCTAAATGGCATATACGCTAAGAGCATGCTATGTTTGACCATTGTCTCCACTCTAGCCCTCAAGCATGGGGGGAAACATGGCCAAATGAGCATAGCCCAGCGGGAATCTTCTCACTTCCTTCCTGAGGGTACGGGATGGTGTAAAGAAAAAACCAAGGCATAAAGCAATCTATAGCGGAAAGGATATTAGGTACGGGAGCTGGGTGGGTCAAACATCTAATAAGTGTCCAACGTAGTCTCAATAACTTGCCAAGAAATTCTCTGAAGGGATTCAGTGCGTACGAATTATTATTTGGAACTAGGATGTTGATCTCTGACATTGATAGTCAGACTTCAGTGGTAGAAGAAAAAAGCTTTGATATCAAAGACCGTTTGGCTATTTTGCAGGACTTAAACAAAACAAGAAAAGACCTGAGCAACATAAAGTTGAAACAACAGCCAACAACCACTGAAGAACCACCACCTGTCCCAGCAAGACCTGTCTGGATTCCTAAAGTCGGGGATCTAGTCAGGGAGAAGATCGCGGTAAAGAAGGAATTTGGGCCTTCTTACAGAAAAGCAGTTCCTGTCTTGTCTGTCAACGGGACAAGATCAGTTGTACTACCGCCACTTGCTGGTAAAAAGGAGAACCGAGTTGTATCCATCGACCTGGTAAAACCACAACATGTGGCCGATAACAAACAGTAGGCCAAGTGGACTCCCAATAAGTAGCAGAACACCAAGGTTTGCTACCAGTACAGAGGTCCTAACGAAGAGGCTCATCACATTCGAAACGCCTACAGAAGAACAACAAGGACTATGCAACAATGCAATAGAACTCAGACCTCTGAAAACCCAAATAAAAACATTTAGCAGAGACACACCAATCTATAATGAAGTACCAAGTGAAAATGCAAGAAACAGAAATCCTGAACCAATTGGAACAATTGACAGAACTGCATCCGGCTACTTCATAAACTTCGATGATTCCTCTGAAGGCTTCAGTGAATCAAAGACACAGCCATCATCAAAAACCTTTAAAGATAAAGCTAAAGAACTTTTGAAACAACTGAAAGAAACATATCTGATTTCCCCATGGATTGAATTTTGGGTGGGTTTTGGTGCATTTATCCTCATACTTTGGCTCATCATGGTACTTACTTTGGGACGCTTCATTGAGGAAAATATGCTAAAATGGACACAGCAAGTCAGAAAATCAACTTGATCCTCAAACCACACACATCTTCACACGTCGAGAAAAGAGAACTTTCTTCAGCCAACTTCACAGCCAATCCGATACCTGGTGGGGTAGCCTGGGACAACACTGACTATGAAATTTATGGTCCGGTCGAGATCCTGAAATATCCACACCAAATTAAGATCTCCTTGAGTGACTTTGTAAAACCAAACTCATTTGCTGATGATTGGGACTTCGAAAGCATTAATAATATGATGTCTGATTTAGTAATGTCTGCTAAATTTACCAAACATGATTATTTGCAGGGTTCTACCAATTATGATAGTATGTACTGTTATAACCACTATAGTAACCATTTTTTACATAGATCTGCACAACCTAGAAATGTTTTAAATTATAATCAATGGGAACATTGTGCAACACCTCCAAAAGGGAGCTCAAGAACCGTTTACGACAAATATTCATATTTTTCAGGTTTTAACACAAGTAATGCTGAAGCATTTTATTTTAAATTGTCAAACAAGACAGGGACCAAGACCATGATAACCAACACAAAATTGTTATATTCAGACTCATTCTTTGAAAAAATGAATACCTTTGGATTTGATTATTGGGACAAAAATGTTGAATTGAAAAGTGTTTGGGGTACAAAAGAATGGCAAGTACAGGGTATAGAAGCTTTGTTTAGAGCCTGCATGATCCCAGAACAAATGATATTTTTAAATGACACTGTTCAACAGACCACCTGTCTTGGCTTAGCCAAAATCAAAGATTTAAATAAACCGTCTATTCCAAAGCCAACAATGTTTAGCAATAACTCTGATACAGATGAAGAGATAGACGTAAACCATATATTAAACCAAAACAGAACACATCCTGATTGGAAACAGTGGTTGATCTGGCCCACAGATACTAACAACTGTCAAGACAGATTCCTGAATAAAACACAGGGGTTCAAAATGACCAGGCCAGACCCTAGATATCCCCAAAGACATCACCCAGGGATAATAACCACCTACAGTGTGGGCAAATTATGCCTTCAATGGCTACAAACTTCCACACTGGCAGAAATTAAGCAACACCTAACTTTACTTACTGATGGTGCTGACTTGCGTGATTTCACTATGGGACCACGCAAACAGCGTCAAAAGCGTTTCATAGCAGCCTCTGTATATGCAGCATACAATGAGGCCTGGAAGGTTACTCAAATTGAAACAGCAGAGAGAATACGGGAAATTGACCGTATTAATTTGGAAAAATCACTTTCTGTAGTGGACAATGGGTTAATGACTCTGTCCTCCAGAATTTTTTCTTTGGACAGCATTGTGTCTTCAGCAATCGATATATTGTCGCAAGACTTACTGTTATTACAACACGGTCAGTCACAATTGCGTTCTATCGTACAGCTTGGCTGGACGTTACAAAATCTGCGTTCAGGCTATGTGCCTTGGCGTTTAATCCATACAACGTCACTATTCCAAATCTTTAACCTTACTGATAGACAAATCAGTATGGCGCAAAGGGGTGCTGATTATACAATCCTGAGCATTGAGAAACTTGAGAGATTACCAGTGACAATGTCAGAACGACCTGTCAGTGAATGGATAATACATGGGATAATAAATATTCCAATCTCAACCTTCAGGTTTCAATACTGCCAAAAATATATACAGGCTGGCATGTACGAGAAATTGGGAAAGGGGTACCTTAAAACAACATGGAACCTGCCCTATTCACATGCATGTGTCAGTAATAAAGGACAGAAAGTGTTTCTTAGTGGCAACAATTGTGCGATGTCACTAAGTGGCACACTTCTGTGTAACGGAATTAGTTTGCATGGAGCCTGTGAAGAGAATTCATACAACCTTTCATGTAACCAGCAAGGCGCACCTGCAACGGAAATAGAACCATTCTTTCAAAGACTCTATAATGGGAGTTACATTCTTATTGTAGACCGCAGATGTTGTAGTCTTATGCCCGGGACTCCTTATCTAGTAACTACTACTGCGAAGGTCAAGTGCTGTGGACGCTCGTTGTTCCCCAGCTCCTTCCCAGACACGGAGGCAAGGGCATGGCCCGATTTGAAAATTACTTCTATTCGAATAGATACTTTAAGCAGAATGAAAACAGTGCTTCTTCAGACGCCTACCAGGCTCACGTCATCAAAAGAAACGTATGATCTACAAGTCGCAAGGACGACTGCAGAGATACATACATTATTATCAACTAATTCCCCCGTACATTTCGCGGAAATCCTGAATGAAATCTTAAATATTTCTGATACCAATGGGGTCTCAAAGGTATTTAAGACAGTATTTTCGATGGCATTAACACCATTCAAAGCCATACTGGGTATTTTTCCAGATTTCGTCCATTCGATTTTTGGCGGACTTCCCCTGATCTTGGGACTAATTGCAGGAATCCTATTCTTAGTCCTTATTTTTCGTTATGGCAACCCATGTCACAGACAAAACTCTTGCGACAAGGGAAGAAACAATCCTAGCCATTGGATACCGGGACCGGATATCAAAAATCCTGGGACTCTCCCGGCTTAGAGACCTGAACATGACTTGGTTTCTATCATTTCGACCAATGTGGCAAAGATGTGTTTTACCTGTATTAAGGTGTCTGCTATGCGGAGAAGAATGCGTGTTAGACATCTGTCTGACGCTACAATCGGATGCGCCGATGGATGCAGAAACATTGTTGAGCCCGATCAAGGTTCATGCTTTGTGCTGCCCTCAAAGGCTACCAATCCTGATGACGGCATTCGTGGAAGCTTCACCACTACGATTGATGGGTAGTGAAGTTCAAGATGAAAGCAGCTTCGAACAGGTACGACCTTCTGTCAGCAATGCGAATCAGAATGTCAATGGAGACAATCATGCACAAGAATGCATGATTACACCTATTTCCGAGTTAGTGGAACTTTCCCAGGAAGCTGTTGACAGTTTTTTCGAAAGCCTAAATGATATGATGTTCTCACCCGAACAGAAATAGAGACTTTTGAGCAAGCTCGCACACGGCGTTCCCTGAATTCGGCCTTCAACTTTAAATAATAAAGTCACATGAACTATTTTTCACTCCAGTTCATGGACAGCAACTCTTTCAGAAGCCCCAATTCATTTTTCGGTTTTTCGGGACACTTATCTTCTGCTTAAAGTAAGAAACTATTCCTAAAGAACTAAGATTTCAATTTTTAGATACTTTATAGACTTTAGCTGCCCGCTGGTATGTTCACAAATATTTTATTCTGTGATGGAATGGTCTCGAAACTTTTTTCTGTATTTAAGAAACCATTTCATGTGTAATTCTCATATACCTAATAAGCAATAATGTATACAAATGCGTGATTACTTTAGCATTATTCCATAGCTTGAGTGCATACGATATATATGTCTGCAAATTTTCCGTATATTTGAAGAATTTCAAAATGCATTTATGTATTTTGGGGTGGTAAGGTATACACACTACTCTATAGTATGTTGTACTATGTTATACTATGCCTAGATTAGTAAATATGTCCATAGTTAGCGTGGAGTGGGTGTCATGTATTCCTATAGGTTCTGAATCGATCCCCCTATTCCTGACCCTATTCTAGTTAAACAAACCAACAAGTTAACTAGCAGTCAGCCCATGAGGCAGAAAACCCCCATGATGCAGATACCGTTATCTGACGCAGTCACACTACGGCACAGGAACATGTTATCTGATTAGGTCATAACGCTTGCGATCTAATTAGACAAGCGATATTCCTCCAGCCCCTGATAAGGCATACGGAGTTCTCATAACAAATCAAACCTATGACAACCTGGGCAAAACCCTGCGGCCATTGTTTTGATTTCACCGAGAACTTCAGTAAAAGAATGTGCTAACGAGCAAGTCGTATGACATCCTTATTGACGTATCTATGTCCATCCTTACGTCAATCTCGGCACCTTGAAGGTATAAATATTACCGATCTTGCCCTATGCAAACACACGCGTGGTGACGAGACGGAGCAGCCATACTTGCCGAAGCCAAGAGCAGAGCAGACCCCGCTGGCAGCAGCCCCGCCTTCCTGACGCGCTGAGAGACGCACTGCTTTCTCCTGCCGAGAAATCCAGCACCGGCGTTTCTGTGCCGCCCTCGCAGGCAGCCTGGAATATCGAGACCAGAGAGAGAGATACCATCCCTCATTCATCCTAACTTCCAGGTACAGAACTGAATAACCCCTCACAGAGAATTCTTTAGTTATTCACTTGGCAAAAACAAACTTAACTTAAACTGTAACTTTCTATTCCCGCCCACACATTAGACTTAGGTCAGGTACACGGGGTAGGCGTATCTAGAAACACCAGTTGAGTACGTTTAGTCAAATGTATATGTGTATGTAATATATTTTATTCATTTTAAAACATCTTATGGCTTAGAAACCATATCAATGTTTTTACAGTATTATTTTATACTATTGCTTTTAATGTATGCACTTTACTTAGCTATAAGTATTGCAATAATATCGATCCATTTCTCTTGTATGAGAAAAGAGACTGATCAATAAATAACACCTTTTTATTGAACACGCCCGTCTCTTCCTTTTCTCTACATTCTGATGAGACTAAGAATGCACGTACTGACTGAGTAAAATAAATTGCCTTTTGTTCACACGACTCTCGAGATATACTCTTGATTAGGGGAGAGCAAAGTTGTCATGTTCTATGGTTGTCAGAAACTAAATCCCTTCTTGTCTAATCAGGGGAGTTAATTCTTTCCTGAACATTCGAGAAAGTTTCTAGTGAACTCTGAGCTAAGCTGGCAAACCCAAAACTTTAAGTCTAGTATCGACAGTAGTAGACCTAGTTAACGTCTGGCCTAGGCCTTTACTGCTGTAGGTATTATTCCAATGCGCAGAGCCTATTGGGATGATAGGAACTACACTACACCCTCCCATTCGCTTGCTCCCCTGCTCCCCCGCCCCCCACCCCTTCTCTCTTTCCTTTCTAGTTTACCCTCGCATCTTCCACCCTCTAATTGTTCTCGTATGTGCTTTCTTTACTACTGAGATTACTTGTAGTCGATTTTTTTGTGATAATTCTTGTGGGCATATATCTCGTTATGGATTTTGGTTTCCCTTTTCCCTTTCACCTGCTTTAACTTGTATTTCTCTGGTTACTTCATGTTTACATTTCCAGCTGTTCTATTTCACTTTACCACTTTATAAAGAAATGTTTTCATGTATTTTTTCATGAACCTTTATTTGCGCCTTGTTCCACGCACAATACTACCGACAGTCCTCTTTCTATTGCCTCTCATAATGCTTATTACGCATGCTCACGGCTCACCGGATGATTCACACCACTAGATAATAACACCACGGCGTTTGATCATGTTTTCTAACATTTTGTTCACGGTAAGCCTTTTTGCTCCCCACTTCACCCCCAACATCGCACCAAACGGGCACACTCCTTTATGATAATTTGAACGCATGCGAAGCACGTTTTTAATTGACAACGAACATGGTTCATTATTGTTCCTCTATCACCTACGAGTGGTTTTCAGCACCTCCCACCTCGCACACTTTTCACTCCTTTTTTCTTATCAACACTTCCGACCACGTGGGTCAATTGCCACATCCGTGGTTCATTGACTCGGAGGTTTCTTTTATTTTCCTGCACGTTTTGTGGCTTCTGCTGACTTGCTGGAACACCTGTTCTTCGGTGTTAGACCATGTGCCTCCAAAGACATTTTGGGCTAACTCGCGCACCACCTCGTAGACGCTCTTTATTGCGTCCCACTCTCCCACTCTCCCCGTCTCCCACTCGCTTGCAGCTCCCCCTCCCCCGCCCCCCCATCCCCCACGCCTCGCACCAGAGTTCATTGGAATGCGCGCTCACAAGCTGCTGCTCTGCCGCTCGCCATATGCTCGTTAGCTGCCCTGCTCCCCCTCCCCCTCCCCCGCACCCCACACAGCAATGCCAAGAGCTTGTTTTTCCACCTTCTGTACTTCGCTGCATTGGAGGGGGTGACGCAGTCAGCACCAGTAGTAGGTCTTCCCAATCCCTTTCCTTCTCTTTCGGAACCTCATTTGGCCGAAAGTCATTTTATGGTCCTGGCGGCTGCACTTCGTTGAGAAACCGATGCCGGTCAGCCTTGCCAGCACTAAAGTAACAGCCTGCCGAACTCTCCTCAATCGGGCTTCTGTGTCTTTAAAAGGAATGTCAAACTAGTTTGAGTCCTTCCTTTATGTCTATGACTTCAGCCGCATCCCTTTCCTGTAAATAAATACCTAGTGAGATAAGGGCTTTAGTAGTACCCTGCATGGTGCCAGTGCAGCGATTCCAGAATCCCCGCCCAACTGGGGGCAATAGTGGGAAGAGCCATTGCAGCAGACCTTCCAAGGGTCCCGGGTATAAAGTTGGCACAGTCTTTATTATAAAATCATAAAACGAACAACCTCATTTAAAGCACACAGAGTTACCAACATAACAGACAATATTGCAAAAATGTTACCGCTTTTTACAAAAAACGTTCAGTGACACTGGGCAGCTGAATGCTTCCCCCACCACCATATTACTTTTACAGCACTCTGGCCCACCATGTTGCTCACCTCCACGACCCTGCAATTATTTTATTTTTTTGGCTTAGCTAGTGCCGCTTTTACAGTGCGGGTTACAGCTGCTTTTATAGAGCTTAATTTGTGACGGGATAGGTGCCGGGGCTCTGATTATGTGGCAATTTTTGTTGAAATATGTTTCCGTTAGCCTGCCTAAGAAACAGCACAGAAATCATAATATTCAGGAGGATATGTTGTTTAGAGGGAAAAAGTTGAGACTTTTAGCACTCGTGTTTATTTTACTTTGAAAGGATCTACAGACGCTTTCACCATTTCTGGCCTAAAAGAGTTTCTTAGGCGGACTTTGGAATCTGTGCGTGTCCTTTCCAGGCCATACCAGCCTTTTTTACCCGCATATAAGCATTCTCATATGTACCCAGCCAGCTGCAGTTCCTTGCGTTTTTTTGTATGTGTGTTAATGTACAAAAAAACGTTAGACAATAAACACTTGCATGTATATTATTTTTAAAAGCAACTTATCACCCAATGCACGTGCACACAGCCAGCTGCCGTTCCTTGTTGTTTGTGGCTTAGCTACAGCTGCTTCGCGCAGTGCTGGTTACTTACAGGCACTTTTCCAGTGCTTAATTTGTGACAAAAGAGGTGCCGGGGATATTATTAATTTACAACAAGGGGTGGTGATGGACAGAGTCTCTGAATTAAGCAGAATACTCTCACCCAGTCAAGAGATCAGGGCTAGATCCAACACCGTTTTTTAGCTCATTGCACCATCCCAGTTTCAGAACCTGGCTGTATGCAAATTAGTCTGTCCCTGGCCCAGTGCATCATGGGAACAGAGCAGACCAGACTACAAAAGCCAATTCTTACACTGGGAAGGAAACAAGCTTCCGGGGACCGGTTTCTGGCATTTCAGCCGTTTTCGGCCCGGCTTGCTTGAATCCTGATGGTGCAATGAGCAAGGGACTCACATCT
Organism: Lissotriton helveticus; assembly: GCF_964261635.1. NCBI lineage: Eukaryota > Metazoa > Chordata > Amphibia > Caudata > Salamandridae > Lissotriton > Lissotriton helveticus. The sequence goes on from NC_136069.1 coordinate 1,295,668,749, forward strand.
GAGTATACCCTTCCACGCTTAGGGTGGACAAAATAATTTACAACAAGGGGTGGTGATGGACAGAGTCTCTGAATTAAGCAGAATACTCTCACCCAGTCAAGAGATCAGGGCTAGATCCAACACCGTTTTTTAGCTCATTGCACCATCCCAGTTTTAGAACCTGGCTGTATGCAAATTAGTCTGTCCCTGGCCCAGTGCATCATGGGAACAGGGCAGACCAGACTACAAAAGCCAATTCTTACACTGGGAAGGAAACAAGCTTCCGGGGACCGGTTTCTGGCATTTCAGCCGTCTTCGGCCCGGCTTGCTTGAATCCTGATGGTGCAATGAGCAAGGGACTCACATCTGAGTATACCCTTCCACACTTAGGGTGGACAAAATAATTTACAACAAGGGGTGGTGATGGACAGAGTCTCTGAATTAAGCAGAATACTCTCACCCAGTCAAGAGATCAGGGCTAGATCCAACACCGTTTTTTAGCTCATTGCACCATCCCAGTTTCAGAACCTGGCTGTATGCAAATTAGTCTGTCCCTGGCCCAGTGCATCATGGGAACAGGGCAGACCAGACTACAAAAGCCAATTCTTACACTGGGAAGGAAACAAGCTTCCGGGGACCGGTTTCTGGCATTTCAGCCATCTTCGGCCCGGCTTGCTTGAATCCTGATAGTGCAATGAGCAAGGGACTCACATCTGAGTATACCCTTCCACGCTTAGGGTGGACAAAATAATTTACAACAAGGGGTGGTGATGGACAGAGTCTCTGAATTAAGCAGAATACTCTCACCCAGTCAAGAGATCAGGGCTAGATCCAACACCGTTTTTTAGCTCATTGCACCATCCCAGTTTCAGAACCTGGCTGTATGCAAATTAGTCTGTCCCTGGCCCAGTGCATCATGGGAACAGGGCAGACCAAACTACAAAAGCCAATTCTTACACTGGGAAGGAAACAAGCTTCCGGGGACCGGTTTCTGGCATTTCAGCCGTCTTCGGCCCGGCTTGCTTCAATCCTGATGGTGCAATGAGCAAGGGACTCACATCTGAGTATACCCTTCCACGCTTAGGGTGGACAAAATAATTTACAACAAGGGGTGGTGATGGACAGAGTCTCTGAATTAAGCAGAATACTCTCACCCAGTCAAGAGATCAGGGCTAGATCCAACACCGTTTTTTCGCTCATTGCACCATCCCAGTTTCAGAACCTGGCTGTATGCAAATTAGTTTGTCCCTGGCCCAGTGCATCATGGGAACAGGGCAGACCAGACTACAAAAGCCAATTCTTACACTGGGAAGGAAACAAGCTTCCGGGGACCGGTTTCTGGCATTTCAGCCGTCTTCGGCCCGGCTTGCTTGAATCCTGATGGTGCAATGAGCAAGGGACTCACATCTGAGTATACCCTTCCACGCTTAGGGTGGACAAAACAATTTACAACAAGGGGTGGTGATGGACAGAGTCTCTGAATTAAGCAGAATACTCTCACCCAGTCAAGAGATCAGGGCTAGATCCAACACCGTTTTTTAGCTCATTGCACCATCCCAGTTTCAGAACCTGGCTGTATGCAAATTAGTCTGTCCCTGGCCCAGTGCATCATGGGAACAGGGCAGACCAGACTACAAAAGCCAATTCTTACACTGGGAAGGAAACAAGCTTCCGGGGACCGGTTTCTGGCATTTCAGCCGTCTTCAGCCCGGCTTGCTTGAATCCTGATGGTGCAATGAGCAAGGGACTCACATCTGAGTATACCCTTCCACGCTTAGGGTGGACAAAATAATTTACAACAAGGGGTGGTGATGGACAGAGTCTCTGAATTAAGCAGAATACTCTCACCCAGTCAAGAGATCAGGGCTAGATCCAACACCGTTTTTTAGCTCATTGCACCATCCCAGTTTCAGAACCTGGCAGTATGCAAATTAGTCTGTCCCTGGCCCAGTGCATCATGGGAACAGGGCAGACCAGACTACAAAAGCCAATTCTTACACTGGGAAGGAAACAAGCTTCCGGGGACCGGTTTCTGGCATTTCAGCCGTCTTCAGCCCGGCTTGCTTGAATCCTGATGGTGCAATGAGCAAGGGACTCACATCTGAGTATACCCTTCCACGCTTAGGGTGGACAAAATAATTTACAACAAGGGGTGGTGATGGACAGAGTCTCTGAATTAAGCAGAATGGTGCAATGAGCTAAAAAACGGTGTTGGATCTAGCCCTGATCTTTTGACTGGGTGAGAGTATTCTGCTTAATTCAGAGACTCTGTCCCTCACCACCCCTTGTTGTAAATATAGGGGATATTATTAGGCGGCAGCTTTTAAAAAATATTTCTTTGTGTCAGCTGCCTAAGAAAGCTCACAAAAATCATACAATTGGGGATTGCATGTTATCTAAGGACAAACCGTTAGAAAATCTGCACTTGCATTTATAATATTTTTAAAGCAATCTTATCACAAAATGTAAATGTGCCCAGACAGCGTGTGATTTTTTTTTAAACAAAATCCAGAGATAATTTTGGAGCGCGTATCTGTAGGCAACTTTGTAACACTGCACATATTTGGTTTTTACACTGCGCTCAACGCAACATACACTCCAAATACCACTCAGTGCCACATAATTACACGCCATATAATTACACTGCACTCAATGCAACATACACTCCAAATATCACTCAGTGCCACATAGTTTTATGCAACATAATTACACCGCACTCAGTGCAACATACACTCCAAATACCACTCAGTGCCACATAATTACACACCACATAATTACACTCTACTGAATGCAACACACACTCCACACAATACCGCTCAGTGCCACATAATTAAATACTACATTACACTGCACTCAATGCAACATACACTCCAAACAATACCACTCAGTGCCACATAATTACACGCCACACAATTACACTCTACTGAATGCAACATACACTCCATACAATACCACTCAGCACCACTTAATTATCTGCTACATAATTACACTGCGCTCAACGCAACATACACTCCAAATACCACTTAGTGCCACATAATTACACTCCACATAATTACACTGCACTCAATGCAACATACACTCCAAACACCATTTCTGGCCTAAAAGAGTTTCTTAGGCGGACTTTGGAATCCGTGCGTGTCCTTTCCAGGCCATACCAGCCTTTTTTACCTGCATATAAGCATTCTCATATGTACCCAGCCAGCTGCAGTTCCTTGCGTTTTTTTGTATGTGTGTTAATGTACAAAAAACGTTAGACAATAAACACTTGCATGTATATTATGTTTAAAAGCAACTTATCACCCAATGCACGTGCACACAGCCAGCTGCCGTTCCTTGTTGTTTGTGGCTTAGCTACAGCTGCTTCGCGCAGTGCTGGTTACTTACAGCCACTTTTCCAGTGCTTAATTTGTGACAAAAGAGGTGCCGGGGATATTATTAGGCGGCAGCTTTTAAAAAATATTTCTTTGTGTCAGCTGCCTAAGAAAGCTCACAAAAATCATACAATTGGGGATTGCATGTTATTTAAGGACAAACCGTTAGAAAATCTGCACTTGCATTTATAATATTTTTAAAGGAATCTTAACACAAAATTTAAATGTGCCCAGACAGCGTGTGATTTTTTTTAAACAAAATCCAGAGATAATTTTGGAACGCGTATCTGTAGACAACTTTGTAACACTGCACATATTTGGTTTTTACACTGCGCTCAACGCAACATACACTCCAAATACCACTCAGTGCCACATAATTACATGCCATATAATTACACTGCACTCAATGCAACATACACTCCAAATATCACTCAGTGCCACATAGTTATATGCAACATAATTACACCGCAAGCCGGGCCGAAGACGGCTGTAATGCCAGAAACCGGTCCCCGGAAGCTTGTTTCCTTCCCAGTGTAAGAATTGGCTTTTGTAGTTTGGTTTGCCCTGTTCCCATCATGCACTGGGACAGGAACAGACTAATTTGCATACAGCCAGGTTCTGAAACTGGGATGGTGCAATGAGCTAAAAAACGGTGTTGGATCTTGCCCTGATCTTTTGACTGGGTGAGAGTATTCTGCTTAATTCAGAGACTCTGTCCCTCACCACCCCTTGTTGTAAATATTTTTGTCCACCCTAAGCGTGGTAGGGTATACTCAGACATGAGTCCCTTGCTCATTGCACCATCAGGATTCAAGCAAGCCGGGCCGAAGACGGCTGTAATGCCAGAAACCGGTCCCCGGAAGCTTGTTTCCTTCCCAGTGTAAGAATTGGCTTTTGTAGTTTGGTTTGCCCTGTTCCCATCATGCACTGGGACAGGAACAGACTAATTTGCATACAGCCAGGTTCTGAAACTGGGATGGTGCAATGAGCTAAAAAACGGTGTTGGATCTAGCCCTGATCTTTTGACTGGGTGAGAGTATTCTGCTTAATTCAGAGACTCTGTCCCTCACCACCCCTTGTTGTAAATATAGGGGATATTATTAGGCGGCAGCTTTTAAAAAATATTTCTTTGTGTCAGCTGCCTAAGAAAGCTCACAAAAATCATACAATTGGGGATTGCATGTTATTTAAGGACAAACCGTTAGAAAATCTGCACTTGCATTTATAATATTTTTAAAGCAATCTTATCACAAAATGTAAATGTGCCCAGACAGCGTGTGATTTTTTTTTAAACAAAATCCAGAGATAATTTTGGAACGCGTATCTGTAGGCAACTTTGTAACACTGCACATATTTGGTTTTTACACTGCGCTCAACGCAACATACACTCCAAATACCACTCAGTGCCACATAATTACACGCCATATAATTACACTGCACTCAATGCAACATACACTCCAAATATCACTCAGTGCCACATAGTTATATGCAACATAATTACACTGCACTCAGTGCAACATACACTCCAAATACCACTCAGTGCCACATAATTACACACCACATAATTACACTCTACTGAATGCAACACACACTCCACACAATACCGCTCAGTGCCACATAATTAAATACTACATTACACTGCACTCAATGCAACATACACTCCAAACAATACCACTCAGTGCCACATAATTACACGCCACACAATTACACTCTACTGAATGCAACATACACTCCATACAATACCACTCAGCACCACTTAATTATCTGCTACATAATTACACTGCGCTCAACGCAACATACACTCCAAATACCACTTAGTGCCACATAATTACACTCCACATAATTACACTGCACTCAATGCAACATACACTCCAAACACCATTTCTGGCCTAAAAGAGTTTCTTAGGCGGACTTTGGAATCCGTGCGTGTCCTTTCCAGGCCATACCAGCCTTTTTTACCTGCATATAAGCATTCTCATATGTACCCAGCCAGCTGCAGTTCCTTGCGTTTTTTTTGTATGTGTGTTAATGTACAAAAAACGTTAGACAATAAACACTTGCATGTATATTATGTTTAAAAGCAACTTATCACCCAATGCACGTGCACACAGCCAGCTGCCGTTCCTTGTTGTTTGTGGCTTAGCTACAGCTGCTTCGCGCAGTGCTGGTTACTTACAGCCACTTTTCCAGTGCTTAATTTGTGACAAAAGAGGTGCCGGGGATATTATTAGGCGGCAGCTTTTAAAAAATATTTCTTTGTATCAGCTGCCTAAGAAAGCTCACAAAAATCATACAATTGGGGATTGCATGTTATTTAAGGACAAACCGTTAGAAAATCTGCACTTGCATTTATAATATTTTTAAAGGAATCTTAACACAAAATTTAAATGTGCCCAGACAGCGTGTGATTTTTTTTAAACAAAATCCAGAGATAATTTTGGAACGCGTATCTGTAGACAACTTTGTAACACTGCACATATTTGGTTTTTACACTGCGCTCAACGCAACATACACTCCAAATACCACTCAGTGCCACATAATTACATGCCATATAATTACACTGCACTCAATGCAACATACACTCCAAATATCACTCAGTGCCACATAGTTATATGCAACATAATTACACCGCACTCAGTGCAACATACACTCCAAATACCACTCAGTGCCACATAATTACACACCACATAATTACACTCTACTGAATGCAACACACACTCCACACAATATCGCTCAGTGCCACATAATTAAATACTACATTACACTGCACTCAATGCAACATACACTCCAAACAATACCACTCAGTGCCACATAATTACACGCCACACAATTACACTCTACTGAATGCACCATACACTCCATACAATACCACTCAGCACCACTTAATTATCTGCTACATAATTACACTGCGCTCAACGCAACATACACTCCAAATACCACTTAGTGCCACATAATTACACTCCACATAATTACACTGCACTCATGCAACATACACTCCAAACAATATCACTCAGTGCCATATAATTACATGCTACATAATTACACACCTCATACTTACACTCTTCTCAATGCAACATAAATACACTCTATCTGTCTAGCTATCTATCGCCCTCACTCTATATGTCTCTCTATCGCACTCACTCTATCTATCACTATCTCTATCACTATCTATCTATCTATCTATCTATCTATCTATCTATCTATCTATCTATCTATCTATCTATCTATCTATATATCTATATATCTATCTATCTCCCTCACTCTATCTATCGCCCTCACTCTATCTGTCTGTCTGTCTGTCTCCCTCACTCTATCCATCGCCCTCACTCTATCTATCGCCCTCACTCTATCTCCCTCACTCTTTCTATCTATCTGTCTATCTCCCTCACTCTATCTATCGCACTCACTCTATCGCCCTCACTCTATCTATCTATCTATCTATCTATCTATCTATCTATCTATCTATCTATCTATCTATCTATCTATCTATCTATCTATCTATCTATCTATCGCCCTCACTCACTCTATCTATCTATCTATCTATCTATCTATCTATCTATCTATCTATCTATCTATCTATCTATCTATCTATCTATCTATCTATCTATCTATCTATCTATCTATCTATCTATCTATCTATCGCACTCACTCTATCTATCTATCGCATCACCACAGCATCACTCAGGGGCACCACAACATCACTCAGGGGCACCACAACATCACTATGCGCTACCACAGCATCACTGAATGCCACAGCATCACTCGTCGCCACCGCAACATCACTCAGAGCCACCACAGCATCAATCTGTGCAACCATTCAACAACAACCGGTTCAAATGTGTTCTCTCAGTGTTTCAAGCTTTATTACAAATGTCACAAAAAGATGTTAATATTTCACTTCTTTTCTTGGATTTTTGTCACAATAAAATACAATGAACATAATCTTCACAAAAGTTATTTACAAAAGTTTAAGCTATTGCCATTATAAATTACAATTACTTTTATTTAAGTATTATTTATTAAACAAAGCCATTGTTACTTGTAATATCAATACATCTAAGTCACGTAAATACAACACATCTTGCATTACAAATGCTATAGGTGTCACATTTGCGAAAGTTGAAACTATTGGCATTGCAAATGACAAAACTATTAATTTAGCTATTTTCAAAACCAACACATAAATACAAAATTTGTCATTTACAATACCAATAGCTCAAAGTTTCCTAATGCGAGACCTATTGCATTGCAAATGCTTGGTTCCTATGTGTCTAGCTGGGACTTTGGGTCCTAGCTCATCCGGCACCTAGAGATACTTAGCAAACCTGTATGCATTTTTTTAAAAATAAACACCAAGGGAATCCAGGATGGGGTGACTTCTGTGTCTCTCACCAGTGTCTGTTACCCAAACGCTCTTGCAAACTTCACAATTTGCCTAAAAAAACACAATTTCCTCAAAAGTCTGTGATGAAAAGTTCTGGAATCTGTGGGGATCCACCAACTTCCTTCCACCCAGCATTTCTCCAAGTTTCCCAATAAAAATGGTACCTCACTTGTGGGGGAGCTGGCCTAGTGCTTGTGATAGAAAATGGCCCAAAACGCAACGTGGACACATCACCATTTTTTCACTGAAAACGAACCCTTGTTTTGCAATTTGCCTAGCTGTGGATTTTGGGCCCTAGCTTAGCCGACATCTAGGGAAACCTAGCAAGCCTGTGCATTTTTTAAAACTAGACACCAAGGGAATTTCGGGATGGGGTGACTTGTGTGGCTCACAATAGGTGTTGTTACCCAGAACCCCTTGCAAACCCTTAAAATGTGTCTAAAAACACATTTTCCTGACATTTCTTTGATAGAAAGTTCTGGAATCTGTGGGGATCCACCAACTTCCTTACAACCAGCATTTCCCTAAGTCTCCGAATAAAAATGGTACCTCACTTGTGGGGGAGCTGGGATAGTGCCCGCAGCACAAAACGGTCCTAAACGCAACATGTCCACATCACATTTTGTCACTGAATATTGACCCTTTTTTGCAGTTAGCCTAGGTGTGACTTTTGTGCCCCAGCTTATCCGGCACCTAGGGAAACCTAGCAAACCAGTACATTTTTAAAAACTAGACACCCAGGGCAATCCAGTATGGGGTTGACTTGTATGGCTCTCACTAGGTTCTGTTACCCAGAACACCATGCACACCTTAAACTTTGTTTAAAGAAAATAATTTTCCTCATATTTCTGTGATGGAACGTTCTGGATTTTGTGGGGAGCCACCATCTTCCTTCCACCCAGCATTCCTCCAAGTCTCCCTTGAAAAATGGTACCTCACTTGTGTGGGCAGGCACACAAAATGGCCCAAAATGCAACGTGGCCCCATCACATTTTTCCACTAAAAATTTACCCTTTTTTGAAGTGTGCCTAACTATGGATGTTGGGCCCTAGCTCAGTCAGCACTTAGGGAAACATAGTAAACCTGTACATTTTCTAAACCTAGACATCCAGGGGAATCCAGAATGGGGCGCCTTTTGTGGCTCTCACTATGTTCTGTTACCCAGAATCCCTTGCAAACCTCAAACTTTGTAAAACAAAAAAACAGCACATTTTCCTCACATATCTCTGATGGAAAGTTCTGGAATTTGCAGGATGCCACAAACTAGCACCCATCCAGCATTCCCCTAAGTCTCCCAATAAAAATAGTTCCTCATTTGTTTGGGTAGGTGTAGAAAACAGGCTCTTTATATACTATACCACAGTAAGGTCTAGTGTGAACAGAATTCGGGGAGTCCCCAGAGGTATAACAAAGGCTAAATTAGGTCAAGATCAAGATCAAAGATAGCTTTATTCGATTTTTGACACAGGAAAATCATAAAAGCACAATTTAATACAATATAAAAAGTTAATTAGGAACACAAATATAAAGAGTAAAAAAGATGTTTTACAAAAGTGTGTAAGATAATCGAGAAGTGGCTATCATAAATAAATCAATTCATAGACGCTCTACACCTTACTGCATATTTCAGAAACCTGGCAGCTGCACTAATCGTAAGTTCATCCTCAAGCATATATAGTTTTAATAAAGCTGGCCTACATTGCCTTAGACCCCATAACTTCAGCAGTGGGAGTAGATGTTTCTTTCTTCCCCAGTCATAGAATTTACAAAACAAGACAACGTGAATGTTGGATTGTTTGGAAACATTGTCACAAGGGCAAGCCGCCAGGTCGGCAGACCAGTCATTTATAGTGGGGAATGTTAACAATCGATATAAACAATCCGTCCTCATCCTAGTTAGCAGCAATCTCGTATAGACCGGAAGGGTCGGGGAGAGATAAAGGGGAATGCCTGCATCATGCAGCAAGAGGTAGTGATGAACAATCGTTGGTTTATTTCCTTCAAGGTAGGAGCGCCTATCCTCAAGCAGGCCTAGACAACGAGCCTTAAGATACTTTTTCGAGGTTAATAAACATGAGGTAGGATTGTCATACAGTTCAGCTAGTCCCAGTGAAGTTAAGAATTTCTTGACATAAAGAAGCCAGGGTATTTTCCTTGAGTCTGTTAAAGCCATACAGTCCTTAATCACATCTCGGTTGAGGGCTGTTTTTTCCGAGGACCATATTTTATGCCATAGCAGAATTGGAGTGGTCTTGATTATGTCTGAAATATGGACCCGAGCAAGCTCATTATGGCAGACTGTGGTAGAGATGGAACGTGGAACAGCCAACAGATATCTCAAAAATGCGTTCTCACTGGTTTGTATCTCGCGGCAGTCCGCCATGCCCCAGATACCAGTACCATAAATTGCTGTAGAGACGCATTTGGCTGCATAGATGTTCAGCAGGATCCCAACCGGTTTCCCACCTAGTTTTGTTGCAAACTTCTTTAGGGCTCCAATTTGTCTGATGAAAGCCAAATTGCGTGTATGAATGGCTGCATTCCATGTCCCTTTATTGTTAAAGTGTACACCCAGGTAACTAAAGGTTTTCGTTAGGGTTATCTTTGTTGAATTTAAGAAAGTGTTACATGAAATGTTCTTTTTGTTACTGCAGCACATGGTAAAAGTTTTACTCACGTTGATCTTAAGGCCTCTCGAGCCCATGAATATGGAAAAGGCTGACAGCGCTTTTTGTAAGCCTAGCTGTGTTCTGGACATAATGACAGCGTCGTCCGCATATAAAAGGATTGGGACTGCATGGCCATTTATTTTAGGGTAGTCAACGTCCAATTTGGCCAGACAGTCTGCAACACTGTTTATATAAAGATTAAAAAGAAAAGGGGCAAGGATGCAGCCCTGCCTGACCCCTTTTCTTATAGGAAATTTATGTGTACAGGTTCCATCCTTTCCATAACGGACCTTAGCCCCAGCTCCTCGATATAGTTCCTTTATAAAAGCAAGAATATTTACATCGACTCCCAGGTCTGTGAGGGTAGACCAAAGTATGCTATGATTAAGACAGTCAAAAGCAGAGCTTAAGGCTACAAAAGTCATATATAAATTACTCTTCTTAGCCATTAGATATTTGTCTGTAATCAGGGCTAGGTTGAGACATTGCTCCACTGTCCCAAGGCCGGAAACAAAGCCATATTGAAATTTGGAGAGAACGTCATTGTCCAAAGCCCACGCTTGTAGTTGATTTAACAAGACTCTCCCGGCCACTTTCATCATAGAGTCCAGTAGGGAAATCGGTCTATAGCATTTTGGGTCCATTCTTTCTCCCTTTTTAAAAATAGGTATTATTATTGCTTCTTGCCATGTTGCAGGAAAACCTTCGAGAGCATAAGAATTGAGAACATGTGTAATGATTGGCGCCCAGAGATGAATATTGTCTTTGAATACATCAATGGGAATTCCATCAGGACCTGGTGATTTAGCATTAGAGCTTTCAAGTATAGCCAATTCCACCTCTGGGTAATTAAAATGGGTGAGAAGCGGAAATGACTCTGTCTGGCTTCTGTGCGAGTCATTTCCATCCGCTAACAGTACTTCGAGGTTGGGTGGTTCAATCTGCTCATCTAATTTATACAGCTCTGTGAAATAGTTTATCCAGACTTCCTCGGTGATGGCAATTTCTATAAGGTCAGACGTCCTGTCCTTAAAAAAGGGGGCGTTGACCTCCCTCCAAAAGGCCGTGTTGTCCCTTAGGGTACTTGCTTTTATTAATGCCTCCCAGGCGGCATCTTTCAGTTCCCTTTTCCTATTTTTAATTGCCTGTCTATAAGCAGCACGTGCAGATCTTATCTCAAATGAGTTTTTAGGAGATTTTTTAAGTATGTCCTTGAGAATGTTATGTGTTTTTGAACATTCAGAATTAAACCAGCCTGGACTCTTGGCCACAATACTTTTTTTGTGTTTTCTAGTTAGATTTTTCCTGATTTGTATTGCGATTTTTTCAAAGGCAGATTTGATTGCTCGAGGATTAGGGGGGTGTTCAAGGCATGTCTGAAAGAGGTCAGGGTCAGACGTTATCAGTTTTTCCAGGAACTTGATCGTATCAACTTTAGACCATTTTATGGTGTAACCATTTATAGATGACAGAAATATGGAATGCGAGTAAAGATTTTCTGTTATACCCCCGGATTGGATCCTACTAGAGGGAGTGTATATTTTGGCGCTGATCGGATAGTGATCACTCATAACTATATCTTCTCTCCTCGCTTCTAGGGCATCGCCATGGTAACTATTGGACATCAAAATGAAGTCTATTGTCGTGAGTGACCCCCTTCCATGAAATGTAGGTAGAAAATCAGTCATGGGCACAGTTAGATCGTTGAAGAAGCCCAAATCCCATTCATGTAGTAAGTTGTTCAGTCGGTTCCCAACAGTTGTATGCTCGAAGTGGGTAATATAGTCGCCATTTAGGGCTCTTACATCACAGACCCTTGTTCCGCTATATGGACATAAATGACAATTAAAGTCTCCTAGAATTAAAATGCGACTATCGGATCTATCCCCTCCCGCTCCCTTCTTCAAAAGTTTAGACAGATGCTCTGTAAACTCAAGTTGGTCATCCCTCGGTACGTTGTTATATAGGTTGATTATAAGGGAACTGACAACCTCTTTCCCAGTCAGTCGAAAAGCCTGTAGAGAGAGACCAATTTTATTGTTAATGGGGTTGGGTGAAGATAAATCTACTCTCTCTAGTAAGATATTGACCCTGTTTGAGACATATAGACAGAGTCCTCCCGAACATCTACCTTTATTAGACTGAATAGCTGAGGTAAAGTTTGTACTGAAACCATCTAAATTGGTGGGTACCAGATCCCAGCATTCCTGCAATGCTATTATGTCAAAAGTATTTATAAAATCCAGGAAGATTGGGTCATTTACTTTTTTTGAGAGTCCAGCAATGTTCCAAGTTAGGAAAGACATATTTTGATTTGAGTCATTACTGTTAGGTGGGAAATTGAGCTGTGTTGGACCAAAGACTGGATTCAGAGGAAATGCTGAAGTTCCTTCAGATAGTACATTTGTGCACCGTGGTATAAACAAATTAGGAAGGCCCACAGAAATAGACTCCACATATGGTTCATTACCTTGACTTTGGGATACCCCTAGGATTACAGATGGCAGAGGATTTGTTGGCTCGTGCTTAGGAGATGTTTGGTTACGTGATGGTCAATCCACCATTTCTAAAGCTAAAAAGCGGTTGCTGATCGGTACCCCTCTCCATCCATCTGTGTATGGTTGCTCTCTCCTGGTGTTCCAGGAGTAGGGTTCCCATTCCCGTCTCCTGCTGCGTGTGTCTGTTTGGGACCAACTCCACCCAGGAGATTGATTCCAGCTAAAGGGGTGATCTAGTTCTGGAACCCCCGTAAGGATCACAGTAAAGGGGCTTGCCTCTGGGGGAAGGTGAATGGGCCTCTTAGGTCTTACTGGTTTTTTGGTGGTATCACCTCCCTGTTATATATCAGGGGTCTTGGGAGGGAAAGACTTAGGTTTAGTTTTATTTAAGTCAACGGGTACTCCAGTCTTCCCCTGTACTTGCTGTGTGATACCCTTAGCCTCTTTTAGATTAACTTGCAAGTTAGTAGGGATCGTAGGGGTTTTAGGTGTTGATAATGAAACTAAAGGTTTCTGTACGGTAGTTGCCTTGTTGGTGTTCACATTAGTAGGAGCTAGAATATTATGTGCAGTGATACTATTAGCATGGTTTAGGTGGCTTGAATGATTGGTAAGCCTGGCAATTTGTTTCTCGATGTTCATTAAGGATCGTTCAATTGGAAGTAATTGGGTCTTTATTAGATCCTTGATGGTAGCTAGCAATTGCGCATTTAAGTCAGAGTTGTTTTTATTGCTAGCAACATGCCCCCTCTCATCAGCATCCGTAAGTGCAGCTGCTGCAGGGAGATCATCTGTATCTACAAGTGAGGAGTTTAAGGAATTATTTCTTGGAGATACAAGGGGAGATTTTCTGGGTCTTTTCTGCTTTGGAGGGCAGTGTTGTTTATATTTATCTATTGGCCTAGCGCCGTTTTGTTTAGGGATTGCTCCCTCCCTTATCCCCTTATCCGGTATAATCGGAAGATCTGCTAAGGTTTGCGGGACCGATTGGGTGGGGCTTATCACCATAATCGGTGATTTCTCCAGGTCTTCCATGGTATCTACGCCCAATGAGAGACGTGTGGCAGATAGGTCAACGCTCCTTGGGATGGTGTGTATGTCAGCACGGGCTTCATGCAGTAATGGGGCACTTACACCCGTCTGAATAGGTGTTGTGGCTAGGGCCAAAAGGCCCATTGAGGACCTTCGTGCAGCAGCAAGGTCCTGCGAGACACGTCTTTCTAGCAGTACAATCCCCTGGTTGATTGCTTCATTAGCTTTGGTAATGAATTGATCAATTGGACCAGTAATCTGGCCCAGTCCCTGAGCCGTCTTGCTCCTGCTTCCCCTAGTAGACATGATTTAGCTATAAAATCACGTTAAAAAGCGCAAATAAAACTTATCTGGTAAAAAGCTACTTAAATACAAAGGGATGCCAGGATGTAAATGTAAGGGAATAGGCCCAGTCCAGTCTCGCTCAGTCTTGAACGGGCTTAAACGGGCCCGCCCATGGCCCGGGCTTCGCCCCGGGCAACGTCCCGCGATGCGCGTTGAAGGTCTTGTTTAAATTCAATTTAGGAGAGTAGAGGCGGGCACTGGGAGGGGGCGCGGCTCACGCGAGAAGAGGACCCAGCTGCTGGTGGTGAATGCTGGTCCTCGCAGTCCCGGGGCCGCGCCTCTCACCTCCTCTGCGGCCACGCAGGTGGTCTTCTCCTCGGGGATAATTCACGGGCAGAAAAGAACAGCAAGGCTACTCCTGTAGCAGCGGACAAGATTGCAGGACAAAAACCTCTAGGCGAGCGGCACCCGCGTAGCGGGGGCCCCGAGAGGTGAAATAGAGTCAGCTGGAGGCGGGCACTGGGAGGGGGCGCGGCTCACGCGGGAAGAGGACCCAGCTGCTGGTGGTGAATGCTGGACCTCGCAGTCCCGGGGCCGCGCCTCTCACCTCCTCTGCGGCCACGCAGGTGGTCTTCTCCTCGGGGATAATTCACGGGCAGAAAAGAACAGCAAGGCTACTCCTGTAGCAGCGGACAAGATTGCAGGACAAAAACCTCTAGGCGAGCGGCTCCCGCGTAGCGGGGGCCGCGAGAGGTGAAATAGAGTCAGCTGGAGGCGGGCACTGGGAGGGGGCGCGGCTCACGCGGGAAGAGGACCCAGCTGCTGGTGGTGAATGCTGGACCTCGCAGTCCCGGGGCCGCGCCTCTCACCTCCTCTGCGGCCACGCAGGTGGTCTTCTCCTCGGGGATAATTCACGGGCAGAAAAGAACAGCAAGGCTACTCCTGTAGCAGCGGACAAGATTGCAGGACAAAAACCTCTAGGCGAGCGGCACTGCTGTCAGTCACACTAAATTAGGTAAGAACTAACAGCTCTCTTTAAGGTAGAGTGGGCGAGCAGTTAGGCTTACTCAGAGGGTGTGTTAGATTTATTGTATTCACACAATCAAGACTGATGCAGTCACACAGAGACTGAATCCAAACCAATTGGGTAAGTATAAAAAAGGTATAATTGTATTTTATTTTCTAGAACCAAGCAGGACTTGGTACAGGTAGGTAAAATATACTTTTAATTGTAAACCTTTTAACCAGAAATGCAATTAAGGATGGATTTGCAGTTGTTGCAGGCATGTATCATTTAAAATGCAGTTTGAATTGCACAGTAATTACTTTCAGATTACTTTTTAGTTACTTTCAGATTACTTTGAGTACTGGAGGTGGTATGCCTAGATACCACACCTTAGGATCTCCCAATACATGGTAAGTAAGACTTGTTATACTTTGCATTTTAGTTCTCTTTTCTTCAAACAAACATCTGTTCAACACAAAACATTTTAGGCCCAAAATCTCTTAACATGGGTTCCTAAGGTGTTAGCAGTTTCTCAGGTAAATACATGCCTTACGAGTGGGAGTTTTGGGGGTTGCACCTCAAGCGGCACTGGGTGCCGGGTGTAGAGTCCAGTGGCCCAATGTTAGCCAATGGGGCTAAGGGGGCCTTTTGTTAGGTAGTGCTTCCGATCTGGCCAATCTGGTGTGAAGCAAAGCTCCTGGGGTTAAGGTCAGCACTGCAGGGGCCAACAGGCAGCACAGGAGCTGCACCACGAGTGGCACTGGGGAGGCCAGGTGCAGGGTGCAAAAAGGACATTGGGACCCTGTGCTTTTCAATGGAGACCTTCAGTTCTGTGAAGTTGTTGCAGGCTTGGGCAGGGAGACTTCCTGAATACGACTACTGGCTGGAGAGGTATGTTGGTTTCTGGCGGGGTTGCCTGGACACCATTGGTTGGGACAACTAAGGCCGTGTGGTGTCGGGCACTGGGATGTCTTCAGGCATTGGGTTTTCTTACCAGCTCTGGTTGCGGTGGGTGGGACGATTCAGGTTGAGGCTGCAGGTGTTGTCTCAAAGCTTGAGGGAGGTCGGGGATCACCAGATCCCAGGTCAGCATTTCTGGGAAGACCTCCTTGTGCTTTTGGGCCACTCAAACTCGGGCCGTAGGAGTCGGGTGCAGAGTGGCGCAGAATCGTGGAGTTGCCGGAATCTGGATTCTGTGGGTGAGTCTTTTCTTCAGCAAGTCCACTGTTCAAGGGAGACAGAGTTTGTAAGATGGTTGCAGAGCAGGTCCTCTGGGCTCTGGGGTTGCTGGCCGCTGGACTTACCAGGGTTTTTGCTGTAGGCCAGTCATAGACAGGACAGGCCAGTAGAGTTGTGGCCAAAGCAGTTGGTGTCCTCTTCTTCTTCCTGGGTCAGCACAGCTCTTTGGTCCTTCTCTTTCTTCCTCGAATCTGAGGTGGAAAGGTTCAGGGTTGCCCTTAAATACTTAATTTTGGGGCACTAAAGGGGTGCGCAGGTATGGACCAATGGGTCGCTTCCTTGGGGTGGGTACACCCTGTATTACGCTACCCTCCAGTGGTAGGGAGCATGAGCCTCTCCCTAATTGGCTGAGTCACCTCACCTTCAAGATGGAGGGAACTTAGATGTGTGCTTCTCCTCGCCTCCCCCACCTGAGGGGTGGGTTTGGCAAAGGCGGGCACACCTCTCTTCCTAGCGTGGTTTTCCTGCCGATTCTCCCACTCAAAGCGGGGGCCAGAATCGGTGGGAGCCAGTTGCTGGGGGCAGCAAAAGGCAGGGACAGCTTCCAAAGGCCTTTGAAGCAGCTTCCCCTTTCATGGACCCAGCCCATCCTGGGGAAGGAGGCATGACACCTCTGCCCAGGATGAGCATTGTTTCTGGACCCAGAGACCAGAGGCTCTCTACCCAGGGGTCCAGAAACCTGTCTGGTGGTGGCAAATGGCAGCCATCCATTCAGGAACCACACCAGGGCTGGTCGATTTTCAGAGGGCATCTCTAAGATGGCCTCTGAGTCAGTGGCGGCTAGCACAGGTAACGCTGTTGGGCGGTGAGGCGGTGAGGCGGGGTGGGGGCGGGGCTTGGTGGGGGTTAGTGGAGTGCGACACACAACAGGAAAGTGGAGAGTAAGTAAATAAATTAAAAAACGCACTTACTTGGCTCTCGCAGCATTGCCGACTCGGCTTGGCGGTCATCTAGGGAAACCTACCAAACCCAGACATTTTTGAAGACTAGACACCCGAGGGCGGGGTCCATAGATGTGTGACTTGTGTGGATCCCCCAACGTTTTCTTACCCAGAATTCAGTGGGAGCCGGCATCTATGGGGAGAGGGGGCACGTAAAAGCAAAAAGAATATAAAAAGAACCTGAAGACGAACACAACGTCCTCTGCACCCGACGTCTTCTCTCTCCGACTGCAGTCCGACCAACAGGAAACTACCTTGACCAATTCTGACGCTGCTCATTGGCGGGAGAGGCCTCATTCGGTGCTCCACAGCACTCTGGAGACCTGCACTTGCTCTAACACAGCGGTCTTAAAACAGCTGGGTCAGAGATGTTTAAAGTGCGCATCTGCGACGGCAAGCCAAAAAGTCCCCCTCCTGACGCTCTCTTTGGGACAGGGATTAAAAATAAAATGGCAATGAATTACCATTTTATTTTTCATCTCTGGTTGTAATTTAAGCGGGGCAACACTCCTCTGCTCCAATGGAGGAGCCGCCCCTGCCACAATCTCCTGCAAACCTCAAATTTAGCTAAAAAAATCTAATTTTCCTCACATTTCTGTGTGGGGTCACCGTGTAGGCACAAATTTCTTACCACACAGCATTCCCCTCGGTCTCCCGAGTAAAATGATACCTCACTTGGATAGGTGTACAAAGCAGAGTCAGCCTATTAACTTGCTGTGATATCCCCTCAATCTCTACACATTATTGGCCCTTCCCTGTCACAGACACTTGGCTTCCACCCCCCTGGTGATATGCCATCTAGGATGGTGGAATAACACAAAAACAAATGTTATTCATGGGGTAGCTCCCCAAAAAAGAAAACAAACCCTGGTGTTTTAGTGGGCTTCCAACCCCGAGTGGGCAGATCAGCCTAAAAACAGCCAATCTGCTCTCCAGGGGGTTGTAAATTCACCCCCAAGGGGAGCAATTCTTGCCCAAGGGATTGCTCCCCAAACTAAAAAACGCTCCCTGTAATCATCATTATAAATGATTCCCTGGCTTCTAGTGGGTTTCGAACACCCCTGGAGCTCATCGTGCTAAAAAGCAGTCGAATCAGCCCCCAGAGGGGGGGAGGCGCAACACAGATAAAATATGCTCCCATGAGAACAACCCTTGCTTAAGGGGTCACTCCCCAACTATCACAAATAACATCCCTGGTGTCCTTCTGGACCTATCAGCCGCCTTCGACACAGTCTGCCACCGCACCCTAACAGAACGCCTCCACGATGCCGGAATCCAAGAGAGGGCCCTGGCCTGGACCACATCATACCTCTCCGGCAGATCCCAGAGCGTCCGCCTCCCCCCCTTCCGCTCCAAGACCACCGAGATCATCTGTGGCGTTCCACAGGGATCATCCCTCAGCCCAACACTGTTCAATATCTACATGGCACCACTCACCCACGTCGCCCGACAGCACAGCCTCAACATCATCTCCTATGCCGACGACACACTGATCATCTCCCTCACCCAAGACCCCCGCACTGCCAAGACCAACCTCCACAGAGGAATGAAGGCCGTCACTGAATGGATGAAGGAAAGCAGACTGAAGCTGAATTCAGACAAGACGGAGGTCCTCATCCTCGGCTCCACCCCCTCAGCCTGGGACGACTCCTGGTGGCCAACATCGCTAGGAACACCCCCAGACTCCACCGACCACGCACGCAATCTGGGGGTCATCCTCAACTCTGCCCTTTCCATGACCAAGCAGGTCAACGCTGTCTCCGCTTTCTGCTTCAAAACCCTCCGAATGCTCCGCAGGATCTTCAAGTGGATCCTCTCCGACACGAGGAAAACCGTCACCCAGGCCCTCGTCACTAGCATACTGGACTACGGGAACGCCCTCTACGCAGGAACAACAACCAAGCTCCTGAGATGGCTCCAACGCATACAGAACGCCTCGGCACGACTAGTCCTCGACGTCCCCCGACGCAACCACATCACACCCCACCTGAGAGACCTGCATTGGCTCCCCGTCAACAAGAGGATCACCTTCAAACTCCTCATCCACGCACAGAAAGCCCTACACAACGCCGGACCAGCTTACCTTAATGGTCGACTCAGCTTCTACACCCCCACCCGCAGCCTCCGCTCAGCCAACCTCGCCCTCGCCACAGTTCAACGCATCCGGAAACCCCCCGCCGGCAGCAGATCCTTCTCCTACCTCACCGCCAAGACCTGGAACACTCTCCCTACCGGCCTACGTCAGACCCAGGACCTGATGGCCTTCAGACGACTTCTCAAGACCTGGCTCTTCGAGTAGCTGCAGAACCCCCAGCGCCTTGAGACCCTCACGGGTATGTAGCGCGCTCTACAAATGATTGATTGATTGATAGAGGTGTGAATTCCTGCTCCACGATAGTGGCCCGACCCGCAATCGTAGAGCAGAAGTCCACTCTGTACAGAAGCAGGGAAAAAGTCCTTTACCCCTAAGTCTGTATTCCTGCAAACCTCCCTCTCCCCTGGAGAAGGACTCACCAAATACATATCCTCTCCCTGGACACGCTGTAATGAAATGGCTTCCGGTACGTCTCCGGCTGTACTTGATGACATCAGCGTGCCATGAGCGCCCCGATGTCTTCAGATCGCCGAGGGGTGCGGTCGGGTGGCAGAGGAAGTGCTTCATCTGCCATCACAGGTGGGGGCCAGTTAACTAGCAGCCCCTGGGGAGCACCAATGCTTCCTCTGTGAGTAGGTACCAGGATGGTGTGGCTACATCATCGGCACAGCAGGGCTGCAGCCGAGGGCGTAACCATTACGTCTGTGGTACCCAAGCGTTCAAATGAATTTATACACCATAATTTCCACAATATGCTGCTTCTGACTTAAGGGTTGACAGATCAATAGCATCACAAATTACAGCATTGCTGACATTACTAAAGAAATGCTAGAAAGGTACATTTCAGTTTTCTTTTTGTAAAATGTTGTAGTAAATTGACCAGAGTTCGTAACATGCCCTTATTTATTGCACAACTCAAAACTGTATACTGTGAGAAGAAAGAGGCATGATTAAGGTCATCTCCACCAGGATGCGAACTACCTTCGTTATGTGACCCCACCACCTCAATTGATGCTTGAACTGTGTAGGACCTTATAAATAATTAAAATAAATAAATAAGAGAATGTCCATAATACCTATTGAAAAAATGGTAAGTACATTTATATAATTTACTTAATAAAATGTCTTAATGAAATAGATGGGCTGGTGTCTAAGTGCAAAATGTGTCAACAGCACATACACACCCGGATCCTGATTCACAGTCATGGAGCTAGGGATTTGCATTTGCAAATGTCAACTACTAAGGTGGAATATCTGTGAGAGGTACACATGTGTATCACTATGCAGTTGTAAGTTAAATCTTGACTAGGTAAGGGGCAGCACCAAGGGGAGCAGGAGATGCAAATGTTGTGAACGCCCATACATCGATAAAACTCTGTATAATCCCAAACTTTTACAGGTCTACTCTTTCAGTTATCAGCACTTCTATACTTATTCTTCATGCAAAGAAAAACAGAAATATGTATTGAAAATTTGGAAACAAGCCTAATCGTGATCTTCCAAATGTTCCAAACCACACAAGGTGAGTTAGATGAAAGGGATATAGGCTAGGAAGTTCCTTCAGTCAAGCATGAGGTTTAAAGATGGCAAACGTCTGATTTTCTTATAATCTGTTTTCATCTCTAATGAGTTTTAAAAAGTTTCTGTTAAACACTAACAAATGGCAGATGAGGTTATCTTCTTCTAAACAGCTCCCAAGGGCATTCTGTTAATTTTAAATGTATTAGTCAAACACTGGGATAATATTGGCACGTTTTCAGTTTGCTATAAGAAATATTCTTTCAGATATTGCCACCATCTCAATGTCTCAAAATACATGATTATGCTTGTTCAAATTTTGCTCTATTGCAATGAATTTTGGGAAGAACCCTAGGTAATGTCACATCCACTGGTGGAAAGTACCAGGAACACCCCCACCCACCTTATCTTACCACAGATCTGAATATACAACACATATTTACCGGATATTTGTTAATAATTTATAAAACAAAGCGCCAGCAGCAGCTATGGATTTGCTTATACAAGAAGACAGGACCCGCAGAGCTGTCAAGATTCCTAGTTGAATGCCGGTCTATGTTTATTCTTTGCATCATGTGATTGGTAGTGGTGATTTTATAATTGAACAACCAGATCCAAGAATATAAAGAATAATACAGTCTCATTCACCGTCTCTTACTCGCACTCACTGTTTCACCCACTGTCGAAGTCACAAGCTCACAAGATCTCACTCACTGTTTCACTCACTGCCTCACTCACTGTCTAACTCATTCTCACAGTTATAAATTTGCTGTTTCTGCAGACCACCCCAATTGTTTATGACTTTCTGCTGAAACTTATTTTTACAGGCTATAGACATCTGTACACTTTACCCCTGTTAACCAGGACTACATTTTTTGTGCCCCTCCTTTTAACATGGCAATAGAGATATCCAGCCGATTGGTTTATTTAAGTTGCCTATAAGCCCCTTGTATATGGTACCAAGTGTACCCAGGGCCTGTAAATTAAATGTTACAAGTGGACTACAGCACTCAAAGTGCCAACCACTGCAGTGGCACTGTAAGCATTTATCCAAACCTACTTTTGTAGCCTGGGTGCGCAGTTTTACAACTGCAAATTCGACCTGCCAAAATAATCTCTTTTGACAGACCCAAACTTTCCTTTTAAATATGAGCAAGTCACCCTGTAATAGGCCCTTATGCCCATAAGGCAGGATGCATGTTATTTAAAAGAAGGACATGTAAAAGTTTATTATTGAAATTGTTCTTACAGTGATAAGGCCCTAAAAATATTGTCACTGTAGCAGGGTTGGCTGTTCCAAAGAAAAGCATTGTGATACAATATTACATTTAGTAAACGTTATCTCTGTCTAGGAAAAAAAAAAAAATTTGGGAATTTTTTGAAATATTTGTTACAGGCCCAATTCATTGATGAAGTCAATATCATAATAAATATTTTGGAAAGTTGACTTTTAGAAAGTTACTTTTGCCTGCCTGATGTCCCTGTTAATAGAAATATCCTTAGTTGTCACATTTTCTAAAGGACGAAATAGGCCTGTGTAGGGGTGGGTATGAAAAAGGTCTATGAATCTTGTGTTTAATTCATTTAGCAGTGGTGATTTATTTGATAGTCCCAAAAACAGGAATAAATGTAGGACAATTTTGTCCACAAAGAGGTGCAGGCTATAAGGAACATTAGCTTCCTTTTCAGAGATTGGTTAATCATGCCTTCTACTTCCTCCCTTCCACACTGATGACCAGGTTGCCCAGCCAGTGGTTTACTCAGGTGAAGAAATAAGAGTTATGGAAAAGAAAATATAGTAAAAGAATCCCTAACCTGCCTTACAATTGGTAGTGTGTCCTTCCATTACAATCAAGGATTGTAAGACCTTGAGGTAAGTATGGTAGACTTACTGCCCCTAGGTGACTGGTTTAAGTTGAGAAAAGAGCAATGGTAGAAATTGTTACTGATGTTCTACCTTACCTGCCTCAGGTTGGGTGACTCACAGGCTGTGAAAATTCCCTCTCTCCTCCCCATCTGTGGGACAGTTGTTGAATGAGGTGTGTTTTATTCCAGTGTTAAGCCCTGGTTTTCTCCACTAATCTTTCCTGTCACGGTAGTAGAGGATGTCGCATTTGTATGGGGTCAAAGTTCCAGCAGCTAAAAGTGATGGGGGGGCACACTGGCCCCGTTGCTGGAACAACAACAGCTAACACCAAACAAAACAGTTTCCTGTCCTCTACAAGGCTAAAGATAAACAAAGGAGGGAGATTAAAGTGCTACTCATTGGGATACCTTACTCTCTGCCTCAATAGAGTTGATATGTTTCAGCCTTTCCTGTAGTTTAATGACAGATCCGTGGGATTTCTTCAGGACCAGAAGGCCCTTCCTCTATTGCTATTTGGACCAGGTCCTATTCACATGGTGGAGAATACAAAATAGAATCATCTTTCTTTTATCATTGTTCGTTTGTTCCACTCCGGTCTCCTACCTTCCTCGATTGATCACCATACATACCCCATGCTATGAATTGTGGGTACTTAAATTGGTGTTTTTGTGCCAGAAATTGTAGGTGCTTATATTAGATGTTATACCAGAAACTTAATCATGTCGCTTCCGCGTCTGCTGCATGCAATATGTATATGCAGAGCAGACCTATGTCTGACATGTTCAGGCAGACCAATCGTACTTGGAACAGGTCCGTTTTCTAAATGAAGCAACTGTAGTATTACAGACTCCAAACAAACTTAGTATATCTTTCAAGCCCCTTCAAATCTACAAAAGGCTGCAATCCACAGAAGAACCAAAATTCAAAGAGTTCTGGATGAACCCTCCCTGCCCTATTAAGGTGCTGATGAAGGTGAGTCCATATGATACTGATGGTGAGAGGATGCATCATTTGAAAAAAAAGAAAATCTGAATAAATGTGACGCAGCAGAGTGGGACCAATGACCATTGTGTCAATCCTTTAAAAAAGACATACAATTATATAGAGGAGCTCAAGGACATACACTGTTTATATTCTATCAGTCTCTTTATGTCTGGTTTGATGATATTTAGTAGGCCTGTGTTTCATGGTCTGAACAATGCACAATTCAAACTTGCTTTCTTACTTACAGTGCAAAATGTTGTTTAAAAAAAAACATATATATCTTGCTATTAACTGGATTTGTTCTGAAAATAAGTGAACATGTTTTTGTAACTTCTTCCAGTTGGTGGCTATAATTTGTTTGTTATCAACTTTCTATAAGAGGTTGATTAATAAGAGGCACCGCACAGTGCGCATTAATAAAACAAAATCGCAGGACATCCACTCCCTGCGTCAAGAGGATGAGAAACAGTTATATAAACACTGCAGTCAATTAGCATGGAGAGCGTGTGCTTGAACTAATTAGATCAAATGGAATTCATTAAAATGATAGACCGTATGAACGTATTAAAACCTATCTAACTTAGTTAATTGCTGTACCTGGGGCACAGTACAGAGGACAAAAGTGATACAAGATGTTCTGATATAATACTGATGGGCTGTGAAAAGTGTGTTTTTATTGCGTTTTTTCAATAAGTTTTGGGTAAAGTTGTGGAAAGGTGCACAATTTAGAATAAAGTCCAATTTCTTTTATTAATCATATCACAACATTATTTTTTGATAGCTTTTCACTTTCTCTTCTTTATACACTAGATGGGAACATTGAAGATGCAGGAACGAGTGGACACTGTAATATCAAATTTATTTTAACTGGTTCCTGAACTGGAACATGGCTTGTCATAGGCATGACTTTGAGCACATTCGTTCTTAGGTAACTTTATGCAGAGCTGAAAATAAGTAAAACCTTTATGAATTCACCCTACCAATCCGACACAACGTAACACATAAACTGATCATTTTACGTTTTCAGATTTTTATGTAATCGGACTAATCCGATTTTTTTTAAAGTCTGCTGCACTGCTCAACATCCCTGAGGACAGCCATCATTTTTCCATGAAATGTTTGTGACAATAAGAGAGTTTACAGCAAACACAACTGAAGTAGCTCAACCTGACCCATCTTCAAGAGTAGACATTATTGCCCGCATGTTCTATGGAAAAGGAAGAGGAGACAAGTTCAATACAAAAGACACATGCATCAACCAAGCAAAGCCTAGCATCATGCCCAAGCGTTCTGCAGGGAAGAGCCGTTCCGCACAAATCTTGCACCATTAACCTGCAAAGAAAAAGCAATCTGATCCAAAGCTTCTTACCCACTTTTAACCAATCTGAAACCATCTGTTCTCCAGCAAAACGCTACAAATGTACGTGGCTACACAATTTCATGAGAAGGGGGAGCGTTACATTCTCCATCATGGTCATACATGGAACAGTGATGCTTTTCAGCTTCTCACCATCATACATTACTGAAACCATAAGATTCTCTTTTATATACTAAAAGTGCAGATGTAACAGAATCGTTAGCAGCAAGGTCACCAATCAAAAACTTGCTATATCATATCTGCCAGATGAATAGCACCATGTGCTAATTCTCAGACCTCCTCCCTCTTAGAAATTACTGTTTAACATATGTACACCCTCATTGGCTCGAGTAATCAAAATGAATTTCAGATATATAATCTTAGCCCTACCCATTCCACATACAGTTATTTTTATTATAACCCAAAACACAGCTTCCTGTTTTAGACGTGTTGCAGTGTTACCAGGCCCATATCATATATTGTTTTCTTATATACATATATACAAATAACTTTAGTCTCTATTTCCTTGTCAATGATTAGTTCTCTCCCTCTTGGTCCTCTGAGTGATCTTGTTCTGTGCTGAGAGGGGTTGGATATAAGGGTTCCAACAGTGACTGAACTACAAATTAGAAATTAGACTCATGTAGATTACCCTCAAGACAGTACTATAAGGGTAAAACATTATCACAGCAAGCCCAAATCTGCTGAAGAAATGGAGGCGAGCCAAAATCATACACACTAAAATCTCTGTTAAAGCAATGCAGAATACCAGCATTAGTATTTGATGTTCTGAGATCTCTCTAATATGTTCTCCTCTGGTCATTTGTCACAAATGAATAATGCATATTCAATTGAAGAGGAAACAATCATGATAACTGAGTCGATAGGGTAATTTAGTTTAGTTTATCGAATTTAAGGTAAACAAGTGCATCAATAAATCAGGTTATAAACAAGTTTATTTAAAATCTAGTAGGAACATTGAAACAAGATACCAAAACTCAAGAGTTCAGGAAGGGACATAAAATATGAAAGTTCAAGCAGTCTCCCAAGAAGGAAGAGACCAATAAGGGCGCACAACATATGTGTCAGTTCAAAAAGGATGCCAGGTAAGTCTGCACTGAGCAAGCAAGCTTTGCTAAGGAAAGTTCTGCAAAGAAGTCCGTAAGTAACGAAATAGTGAGAAGCCAATCCGTCACCATCCAGCTCCAACAACTGCTCTGCTCCGCCAAAACTCACCCTTCAATTAAATCGAGTAATATTATATTCTTAAAGTTCTAGGGGTGTCACCTCCTGGGATCAACTCATCTGATCACACCACTCTCTACATTGGTCAGTTCGTATAGGATGAGTGTCAGGCGACATAAAGAAGACACAAAATGCGGAGAAATATGTGGGACTATTACGCAGTCCTTAAGCAATACAGTGTGTGAAATCTTAGAACAATGCTCCTTTAGCAAAAAGCACATAGGCTTTTTCAAGAGGACAGGTTCCTAGGCAGCTGGCTAGGAAGGCAACACATAATGCAGCAAAATATCTTGTACAGTATATGAGAACTTGGGAAAGAAAACACTGTTTCATTCTATTTGTTATACAGAGGAATTGTCTCATGAGCAGTAGATTCAGCAAGTCAAGAAACGTTACACGTTCAGTTTGGCCTACATGCTAATATAATGTGAAAATATAGAATTATGAAGCATACATTCATAAGAAATATAAAGATTTCATGATTCTAGTATGACTTTGATGCACTTGAAATCATTTAGCATGGTTCACAAATAATACATGTCAGTATAACAGACTTTTACTTTTCAAAAACACTAACAAGTATATACATTTAAAAGGTTAATGTATAAGCCTCCTTCAATGTGTATGCAATTAGTACAGGTAAGAAATGCCATCTGTGAAAGTTTCGTGAAGGCATCATTAATTTGAAATGTGTGAGACCTGCGTTTCTTTTGTCATTTCTTGCACAAGTTTACACAAAAATGATATATTTAATTGAATTTGTCATCATGTTCAGGTTAAATCGTGATGATTAACTAGTTTTCATTAGTTGAACACGCATATAAATGCTAATAAAGTATGATAAGAGATAAACTCCAGAACGTGAGAGTTCACTATTTACACGTTTTCTAGCACACGTTAATAGTATATAGCTCTTTTCTTTTAGTAAATCACAATCTATATTATTTATACGAGTAATATCATCTAAGCTCTCTTTTTCTGCATGCTTTTAAAATGCAGTAACTAAAATTCTCTTGTTTTTGTCATAATTTCTATAACGTGAACTTGGTGCACATTTATTAATTTCTCTCAGAAGGTTTCCTAATTGGTTTTCTCAGGCCTTTAAAGTTTAAATGACATTTCCTCTCCAACAGGTGCTTAACTAGGCCTGCCAGAAGCTATCACTGAACAGTACAACCTCAAATTTGCAGTTAACTGACAGAGCCACCAACCACAGGTTGTCTCTGTGCTTCCGATCTCATTAGCACACCCCCACCCACTCTCATAGAGAAGGCATCTGTCACCCAATTTGCCTTTAACTCCATACTCAAGCACTCACTCTGTCTTCAGGAATATGGCACTTTCCCAGAGCATAGGCCACATGACTCCAGCTACTGGTCTCCTCATTGTACTATAAAAATGGCAGCCTTTATCTTCCCCATATGCAGGATCAGTCAACTATCCATCTATCATCTGCCACAACTAGAACTCTACTCCAATGCAGACAGCCTACATCCCACAATTCCCTTCACCAAACCCTAATTCCCTTAATGGCTATGTGGTTCAGTTTAATCTTGTTTTCCACAACAATCTCATAACAATTCCATAGCACCGTCTGTACCATTGCCTGTACCTCACAACAACCCACCCTTTATTACAAAAATCCTTGGCCTGTTTAAGACCCCAGCATAACCACATCCTCTGAAGTTGCCCATTCGCCAAGAAGGCTCACCCGAGGCCCTACTGTCTCTTTACCACAGAGGCCACCAGAGTCCTCCTTGAAAACCTACAGTGCTTACACCCTGTCATTCTCCCCAATATTCACCTAGATCCCTCCCAGGAGTGTGCGAAATTCTCCTTATTTGCTTTTGCTTAATTACGTGACATTTCAAGAAAATTACATGAAATTACATATAAATATGTCAAATGCAAATCCATCATTTAACGCTATATTTTAGCTCAAAATGCAAAATAGCACGAGTAACACAACTGCCGCGAACAACAGCCACTCACGTTGTTGACATGCTCCAGCTCCAAAGTTTTACAACAGAGGCAGAATAAGGCAACATTGTGCAGTGGCATAATTTCTGGAATTTCTTGTAACAGGCATAACACAAAATTCCCCAAATGTCCCAGAGTATGCCAGCTTAATTTAAATTTCACCTGGGCCTCGTCTCACCCTTCTTCATGTCCCATCACTGGGACATGCAGTCACTGAACCATTAATAAGCACTAACAGAGCCCCGCCATTGACACCTGTAGCACCCACAGGAAGCTGGAGTGTATTCTGCCTGAGTCTTCCCTTTGAATGCTTATCTGTCTGTCTGACTCCGAGCGCACCTGCATGCCTATTCTGGCTGCCAACAGTGTAAGTGCCAGCCTGTCTGCCCAGATTATGTCTGTCTGTCTGTCTGTCATCTGTGTGATGTTTGGGCATCTGATGTGTATATGTGGTACATTTATAGAATAAAGCTAATGCCTGTGTGGTACCTGTTCTTTGTGTTGTGTATTACTGCAGCTTGAGGAAACATTTCTACTACACAACAGAAAACATGTCTGTCTTAATTTATTATCTCTGTCTCTTTGGGTGTTTGCAGTGCTGTTTGATCATGTGCGCATGGACCATTTTTCAATGTTTGCTTTACGTAGCCAGCCATCTCATGGCCCAACCATAAAAAAAAAAAAAATGAAGAGGAGAGTGGGGGGCAGGAGTGAATTTAAGGGAATGTGGGTTTCCCTCCTGAGTATGAAATATTATATTGGTATCACAATATGTTCTAATTGAGTACTTTTGCATATATTCTAAAATTATTGGCACAAAAAATAATATGATTTTTTGGTCCACTCATTCCTATTAAATCTCCTCCAAGCAAAGAAATACGCATTTTTATGGTTTGCTGTAACATTTAGATCTACATTAAGTTAAATATGATATTAGGTGTATAATTCAAAAATATCTTTTCTATTAATTCTTTTTGCACAATTATTGAAAAACATTGCAAAAAATATAAAATTAATAAAATAACCACAGCTGAGTCGAGCCCTAAATGCATTGGCACGTTACCGGCTTCAATACAATTATTAAAAACAATGTTAATCGGACCATTATATATAAAGCCCCAAGACAATTTATTTGACTAACTGATCATAGTAATCACCACTTTTATTCTCCTATCTTTTATTAACCTAGATCAACTGGCGACATTTAACAATGCCAAAGAAAACAGCACATCATCACAGTTAAAACAGGTCTTTACTGCCTCAGTGCAACCTTGGACTCAAATTCTGCAAAAAAGGGTTTCAAATAAACCCTATGTTGATGCAGAAATGTTGGCCAGAAACACAGAACATGAGTTACTGAGTCATACCTAAAGCCAGTGGCCACTGAGGATGTTTTTCACTTGAAGCAATCGTCCCCATACGTTTGTAGACCAACCCTTGCCCTCACCTTGGTTATAAACAAAACGGGGACAATGACATAAGGTCGAATGCCCCCCATTTTGCAATTTCCTATTGGGAAAGCAAGTTTCTCATTCACACAATTAAAGTTTGCCTCAGAAGATTTTAGTTTATCACTTTTTTGAGCGGATTGTAAGAACATATATGGAAGTGGCATATCCAAATAAGCATTACAAATCAAACAAGGGGGAAGAAAGAAACAGAGGTCCACCCAGCTTCCAAATGTTATCTACTTTCAACCAGAGGGGGGTGAACCATACCAATCCATATGCTGAAGTGTCCAAAGAGATTGTCTCGAAGACCCTCATCCACGTTCTCATAACCCTGTGGTGTATATTATCTCCACTGGTGTGGGAAAGTCTGTTGTATCATCACTGGGTTTTTCACTTGAGTGTCCCGCTCTCCAAGTAATAGCATCCTCCATCAGGAGGGAGACTATCTGGGTGACAACAGAATCTGAATGCGGAAAGTGTTACTTAAAATTACTTCATATCTAGCAAGTGAAATCTATTCAAAGGATAGATCAGGATAATATGAAAAAACAGCAGGTGTGCCACAGGCTAACTATTGGTCTGTAACACCTTGGGGCATATTACCAAGTGCCTTATCGCCGCTTTAGCGGGAATTTTTCCCGCTAAAGCGGCAATAATTTTATCGCCCTATTACCTAGCTGTCGCTAACACCAGTTAGCGACAGCTAGTAGGAGATAGTGGGCATTTAGGTGCCCACTTTGCATGTCAGCGATAATTATCGCTAATGACATGCAAAGTGGGCGTGCCAAGATGTTAGCGACTGGAAACAGTCGCTAACATCTCTATCTCCTATTACCAACTTTTGGAAATAATCGCGCTAAGCGCGATTATCTCCAAAAGCTAACGCCTGCCCAGAGCTGTTCTTAGCCATGTTATCCAATGGTAGGTGGATAACATGGCTAAGAGCATATGCTCGGTAATGCATGAATATCGCAGACTTTTCAGCGATGTTCATGCATTTCGGCCGATTTTTATCGCTTAGGAGATAAACCTTGATAATAGCAAGGCTCCTAAGCGATGAAAATAGGCGCAACACGGCGATACAATTATAGCCGCTAAGCCAACATAGCGATAATTATCGCTAGTTGTTGGTAATATGCCCCCTAGTGTTTTGGTCGACATGTTTCAAACATAGTTTGTACCTACAGATCTGTGGGCTTCATTAGTCCCATGTAAGAAAGTGTGAAAAAGAGGAACATAAAGGAAATTAGGTAGTTCCTCAATGTCTGTCCCCACTTCTTTGACAAGTTGCCGCCCACAGCTCTTCTCCTATGTGTCTCGCCCATCCTGAATAATAACTTCTGGTGGGAAGAATATTGTTTTATAGTGAGCAAATTGTCCTTAATTGGGACAAAAACGGTCAATACCCCACAGGTGAAGCGCTGAGATGACATGCACCGGAGGGCAGCATCTTCAG
Source organism: Lissotriton helveticus (assembly GCF_964261635.1). Classification (NCBI taxonomy): domain Eukaryota; kingdom Metazoa; phylum Chordata; class Amphibia; order Caudata; family Salamandridae; genus Lissotriton; species Lissotriton helveticus. Next base: position 1,295,700,106 of record NC_136069.1, read on the forward strand.
AAATGTTTGCCTGTATTTGTGAAAAATGGCCTAAAAGTTCCCTTCGAAGAGTACATTGAAGGTAAAATGTTAAAAAGGGCCTTCGTGTGTTGAGTGAATATTTTCATAGAGGCAGTAGACAGACTTAGACAGAATAATAGCCTGTGGCCCTAGCTACAATAAAATCAGTCTGGGGTGAGTGTTTACTAAAGAGACTGCAATCAGTGATGTAATGTTAGTTACAGTAAAAGATAGTGATATGGAGTCATAGTGTGTCAGATAAAAATGGAAACTGTGAACAGACTGTGACTGTTTTGGAGTTTGTACAAAAAGTTTCTGTTGAGAACGAGAAATTCATGGGCATAATATGATGTGTTAATTTTAGGGGGTAGATGGCTATAATGTGCTTCTAACAATGATGGGCACTATGAACAGAATGGCTAATCGTCTGGGTTGAGAGCCTGTGATGAAGTGAACTATTTCTAATACATGATCAGTACACTAGAAGGTCGTATTTAACACAATGTATAATTCCATCTCTCACTGTAGACTGACTCATTGGGTATTAATAAAGTTGTTTTGCTCTTACTGGCTGAATGCTAACCAAGGAATACTGTCATTCAAGCTCTTGTCAAAGGTTTAACGGCAATAGACCCAGCGTTGCTCTTTATCAAAGAGGATTCATTCTACATTGGTGCTGGTGTGGTCTACCGTCCCTAAGATCACCCGTTCTGGTTGTTCAATTTATGCTTTAATCTAAGGTAATGATTACTCATTCATGTATTGATTTTCTCACATCTAATATTGCTATGATATTCTCTAGAATGTCTTTACTTTTCTACAGGTTATTCGGATGTACCTGGCTTTGCAGGGGCATGTGACCATATATATTGCATGTGTTGTATTGCAATTCGTATGCCATCTCAAAGTCAATGGAAAATCTTCCTGAGATACAGAACTTTTGTGGCCTTAATTAGGTGAGGGATATGGGGCAGTATGATGCACACAACATAGGCTGTTTGCCCTTTTTTTCTATCAGAAAGATTTTTGCCTCTGCCATTTTGAGGGTGAATCCCTTGCTGCCGCTGAATGTATTAAAAGTCTTCGACAAGATCATTACCAATTGGGGGGTGGAGGTGAGGCATTTTATAAAAAGTGGACACAAAGCCACCTGCCCTCAGCACTTTGGCTGATTTCAGATTCTTGATAGTTCCAAACACTTTCTCTTTTGTTATCTGATCATTACTTCATGATCAATTCAGATAGTCTACAAACGGGGGTGGAGGGGGTTATTCTAAAACTACAGATTTCTACACAGGGTCAGACATTTCAGCTGTGTACACATTTTGGGGAAATGCAGGGAATGATGTTAGTTTCCTTTCCTCTGACATTTGTGTCTCCCAGTTTTTGAGCTCATCTAAGGGCCCAATGAGAATGATGTTTGTTCACCGTGAGTGTGACAGCTTTCTTCCCATTCTCAGGATAGTGGTTCCTATCCTTGCTAATACTTAGTTTGCAGTATCCTTCATGTGTGTTCACAATTGCCCTTTCAGTGCTATCCGTTTTTTCCAGATCTTCTTGGAGGTATCTATTTTGTGCTGGCTCTAGTAACTCTTCAGTTAACTTTTCAAGGGATATTACTCTTATGCTTTTAAGTCTTGGAGCCTCCTTTCTAAGTGTGCAACTAATCATTTTCAGTGTGTCCCATACCATTCACAACACATACAGTTAAGGGGGGACCCTAGGGCAATTTAATGACCTGCTCTGAATACATGCCCTATAAACACTTATCACAAAGAAGTATCAGAGGGTCAGGATTTATACAGGTAGTTACTGAGGACAGTAGTAGTGAGTTGTTACCACTAACCATATAACTCAAAATTACAGGAGCCAGGTCAGGTTAGTGTCTGGTCTCTGGCACCCATCAGTCACCACTCGGAACCGCCCTTCATCATTTGGGGCTCCGAGGACCACCACCGCACCTGATCTTTTCTCTAACAGGAAAGGCTTGACCTCCCTGTTGGTCAGGGAATGATTGTTTGAAGTTGGAAATATATATACTGGTGATGTAACTGACGGGGTAAAAAAATAAGTGCAGTGCAAAGAACAGAGTGATACCAAAAATTATGGAAAAAGTGAATAAAATTGGTTTAAGGAGCAACAAAAATTTGAATAGGGTATAGCTCCCAGCACCAATGTTAAAAATAGTCAAGACAGGGAAAATTTATAAACTGTCTAGTGGTGGAACGTGGTCAACATGTTTCAGCAATTATTGGCCATTGGCCTTGCTTTCTTCAGGACCTAAATAAATCGCTACTGCAAACAGAAAAAAAACCCTTATAATGTGAAGAAGTGTTTTCTTAAGAAGGAGAAGATTACTGGGGCAACTTAGATATATAAGTGTCACCTGGACATCTTGGGTGTGATTGTTCCGAGTCTTCTCACATATTCAGTTGTAGACTGAAAAAGAAATACATGGCATGAGCACATCACCCACCACCTGTCCACAATAAACCTTACTTTCCACCATGTGTAGTTATCAACATTGGTGAGGTCTATATCCAAAGGATAGGACCAACTGCACTGTTTAAACTAGTGCCTACCGATTTTCATGGAATTTGAAGCTTAACAAATTTCACAGGCTACTTCTTACCTGATTTGTGAGAAGTAGAGACCTCACCCCGCCTGGCTGCGGCTCAGGACATAGGTGAAGCACCGCTCTGTAAAGGTGAATAAATCCAAACCATAGGATCACTCACCCCGTCAGTTACATCACCAGTATATATATTTCCAACTTCAAACAATCATGCCCTGACCAACAGGGAGGTCAAGCCTTTCCTGTTAGAGAAAAGATCAGGTGCGGTGGTGGTCCTCGGAGCCCCAAATGATGAAGGGCGGTTCCGAGTGGTGACTGATGGGTGCCAGAGACCAGACACTAACCTGACCTGGCTCCTGTAATTTTGAGTTATATGGTTAGTGGTAACAACTCACTACTACTGTCCTCAGTAACTACCTGTATAAATCCTGACCCTCTGATACTTCTTTGTGATAAGTGTCCCATACCATTACCTTCCCCAACTCCCCTGTTTCATTAAGGCTTTAAATAATCCTTAATGTTATCCTTGATTTCACTAACTACCATTGTATAGATCAATAGGACATTGTTTGATTACTACTTCCCCTAAGGTGTTCCCTGTAACTTGCTTGCAATTTAAAAGTAAACATCAGTGGACCATGGTCAGAAAGTGTCAGAGGATCTTGATCTACAGCCTTCTCACTATGCCATAAATGCTTTTGTTGTAATATAGAGTCTATGTAGGCATATGTTTTATGTGCAGCATAGTAGTGGGAGTAGTCTGTTGTTAGGGGATGGCAATACCGCGACTTGTATATAAAGCCTGGATATTCTAACTAGGGTTTCCCTGCTGTCAATATATCTGCAGTGCCCCCTGCTGCAATCTCTCCTGGTTCGGGTTTGTTAACAGGTTGAGGTTGCCTCAAACCATTGACTAAAACTAAACTAATAATTATATAGTTTGTCCAAGACATTTCACCGGTCCCATTTTCAGAGCATACACACTCACTAGTGTGATGGGTTGTCCTTCCCAGACAGTGTGACAATGCCCAGTCTCTTCTGACTGTACCAGACCCTTGTCAGTTATCGGACTGTGTCTAGCTAGAATGTCTTTGCCTTCTATAACAATTTGGTTTTGGCAGTACACTTTCTCATGAGGTTGCATGCCTCTGGCTGCAGAGTAGCACAGAGGAAGTAGCCAAAATACTATTACTTAGAATACCTGACATCCTAAAGACCAGTGGTTATCTACTAGGCAGAACAAAAAACACTGGCAATACCGCCCAATTGTATGTGTGCTATTCTGAAGGGATGGACTAATATGTGAATGATGCTCTGTCCGAAAAATAACTGAAGTGGACTTATCTAAAGTCCAGGTTTTGTAAGCAAAATCGTGTATTGTTTTTGAGAAAACATAAGGCTGGTAAGGCAGCTAAAACTGTCTTTTGGTCAGGCCTAAAACACATAGAAGAAGAGATAGGACAGGGAGAAGGAACACAGCGGGTCCTTGGCTCACAAGCATAAGAAATATGGCACTAGTCAAGAGCATTACAATATTCCTTGAAAGACATGGAGCAAGTGTAATGCAGCAGGATCAGTGCAAGTTTCCTTTAAAGACTTGGAACTATCTTGGTACTGCAGTGCCAGCCACTGCATGCTTTCTTCAAAGACATTAAACAAGTGTGTTACTGCAGGGCCAGTCAGCGCAACCTTCCTTCAAAGACACAGAACAAATGTGTTGCAGCAGGGCAAGTGCAAGCTTCATTCAAAGACATGGGCCAAGTGCAGCACTGCAGGGCCAGCGCAAGCTTCCTTCAAAGACCTGGAGCAAGTGCTGTACTCAAGCAGTGAAAGCTTTCTTTAAAGACATGGATCATGTGTGGTACTTTCGGGCCAGCCAGTGCAAACTTCATTCAAAGACATGGTTCAAGCGTGGTAGTGCAGGGCCACTGCAAGCTTCCTTTAATCCTTTAAATACATGGAACAAGTGTGGCACAAGGGAACACCATTTAATGCTTCTCTTCGATATAACTAACAAACAGCATTTCAAATTTGGTACAAGCATAATGAACAGCACTGGGGTGTACAAGTGCAAGCTTGATTCACATGCATAGCAAGATTCCACACAAAACAGATACTGCACCAAGCAGGACAACATGTTTCCCTCACACGCATAGAACACATACTGATCTGGTCAGAACAACACAAGCTTCCCTCACATGCACAGAAACTAGACAGCATCTGCAGCAACAGTCCAACGTACTGTATTTGACATCAGTGTGAGTTCCCATAACACGCATCACAGGTACAAGATGGCCATACCTAAGATATCCTTACATACAGACCAGGTATGACACTGGCAGCAGCATTTATGCGTATTTCAGGCACAAAATACCCAGAGTAAAGTATAGAGGTGGATGAGTCACTGAAGGCTCGAGCCAGACACTGTGCTCTGATTCAGCTTGAGGTCCTCGTGAGCCTTCGAACTCCAAATGAGGTGAGTTTTCTTGTGGCTTTTGCCTGCTACCCAAACTCAAATCTCATGCTCCAAGAATAAAATGACAAAGCTTTAAACTTTGACATCAAACAGGAGCAAGACAGAGATACCAATCTAGGGGCTGAATTGCACAATGTGAGACCAGAAAACCTGGGATCAATCCTGGTCTGGCCACTTGATCAAATTGTGTGATCTTAGGCAATAATTTTATTTTATAGTTTCTCCTATTTTTTCATTACTGCATTTGAGAAAACATTCAAAAACGTGAGGATGTTTGCTGGACAAACATATCTCTTGAGTTTGACTTAATGGGCTATATATAATGTTGTTCCTTGTAAAATAAGAATGTAGTTCACGTGTAGGGTGTACACACTTGGAGAACATCAAGCTCCTCGACCCACACCAATCGGGATTCAGAAAGGGATGCAGCACTGAAACTGCAATCCTAAACGTCATAGACGATCTACACAAATCACTTGACTCAGACCAATGCTGCCTTCTCATTCTTCTTGACTTATCGGCCGCGTTCGATACAGTTGATCACACATTGCTCCTCAAAGTCCTTCAAGAAAGGGCAGGCATAGAATTGACGGTACTAAACTGGTCCTCCTCCTTTCTACACAATCGCTCGCAAAGAGTAAAATTAAACACTTTGAATTTGACCCTCTACTCGTCATCAGAGGAGTCCCACAAGGGTCAGTACTCTCTCCCCAACTCTTCAATATCTACATGAAACCCCTCACCACACTACTCAGGAATTCTAACATCCCCTTCCACCTCTACGCTGATGACACTCAGCTTTATCTGGAAACCACCTCCATGGACAACATGCTCAAACTTAATGACATGCTCAAAGAGGTTCAACAATGGCTCTCACAGAACCACCTGAAGCTTAATCAAGAGAAAACTGAAGTGCTACTCATCTCCAACAGAGACGAAAACCCCCAAATCGAAGAATGGCTCAAAGCCATCGATGCCCTCAAGGGCACCCTCAAGCCGAAGGACTCGGTAAAGTCCCTAGGTATCACCCTAGACCCCAAACTAGACACGAAAAAACACATCGCTGGTTCCGCCAAAAGCGCGTTTCTCAATCTGAAACTTCTCTACAAAATAAAACCCTTCCTTCCTCCGAAAGACCTTCAACAGGCCACTCAAGCACTAGTCCTCTCCAGAAATGACTATGGAATCGCAGCCCTGACCGGATCAGCTAAATCGCACCTAGGCCCCTTGAAAACCACCCTCAATGCCGCAGCTAGAATGGTCACAGGAACCAAAAAATTCGATCACATTTCTCCCACTGTCAAGGAACTGAAATGGCTCCCAATTGAACAACGAGCCAACTTCCGAACAGCATGTCTTACGCACAAAGCCCTTCACACAGGCAAACCAGAATACCTGGCCGCGAAACTCAAAAGGGCCGGCCAGTCCAGGAATCTCAGAAGCTCCGACATGTTCCTTCTCATTCCATTGAAATCTCGGAAACGCAAAACTACAAGTAAATCCTTTGCGGGAAATGCACCCAAGATCTGGAACTCCATCCCCCCCACATTAGAATGACCTCCTATTTCCCGAAATTCAAGACTTTACTCAAAGCCCTCTTCCTTGAGTGCACCTGAACTTAACGGGAAGAACATAGCACCCCCCTGTGGATCTATACGGGAAGAACATAGCACCCCCCTGTGAATCTAATGACCTGTATGGTAATGTTATTTACAATGCTCATAAGTTGACCAGATGTGGATTCTGCCTTCGCCGTTGAGGCACATTGTTGTACCTGATGTGAAGCGCTCTGATACCCTTGGGTCCAGCTAGCGCTATACAAAACTTATAATAATAAATAAATAAATAAATAAATGACAACTAATTTGCCTTTTAGTTCACTAATGGGATTGGCTCTCCCTGTCAATTTGTTGCTTTACCCGTCTTCTGCAGTACTGTGTATAACAGTTACTCGATGTCCATCTCTCTCAGTATCTCACTTTGGGGAACAACATCTCGTTAACTGAGATTTTGTCCATTTTCCATGGGTCTCAAAATGCTAACTATTCCTACTTCTGGTTTCAGGAAGAAGTGTGCATTAGCGGCCAAAGAAGTTCTTTAAAGTTACCTATGCATATTTAGCATAAAATGAAACAACCCTCAAGTCATTAGTTTTCACAGTTCCAGCACTCGTTCCTAAGTAAGTAATATTCTTTTACTAAATGTCATTGTCTACTCTTCACCCATATGGCTGGGTGCAATGATTACTGTGACTGTCAGGTCTTCAGAAGCTATCTAGCAGCATGGGCATAACTTCTTTGACCTCTAATGGTGTAGGACAGCCAGGGCCGAATGGCACGCCCTGCATTTACAAATGTGAGCATGCACACTGCTTGGACATTCTGTGTGCATGCAATGAGGCCTTTGCAGTGCCATAGCATGTGCATTAGATTCGGCTGCTAGGATTCTAACTCCTGCAGTTGAGGGAATCAGATGGAGCTAACACCAACCTGCCAATGCTGTAAGAGCTCCTGTGGCTCTAGGAGGCAGCAGTGCTGGAACAATTTTCAGACTAGTAGGGCTGCCATCAATTTTATATCACTGAACTCCGAGGGATTCTAAAAACTCCAAGCATCACACAAAGAACGAGTGTTGTAAGTGAGCCACACCCATTCAGCAGGAGATTAGTAAAGGTGTGGTGTGTAGCAGGTGTTGCATTTAGGAGCATACTATCGCAAATATATTACTAAAACATAGTGTGGTAGGCACAGTCATTTAGAGACAGCAAATTTTCCGTGAAATGATGTCTAAATTTACACGGGTATACAATGTTACTGATAAAACTATACAGCGCACAAACGATAATGTGTGGATTTTGGGTTTCAGTGAATATTTGTCATTGACCAAAGTAAGGTGTCCTGATTTGTTCTGACCCTATTAAAGTCTTTGCTTCCATAACTCATTAGAAATAGAAAAAAGCTTTATTTTTGCTTTCCTGTTTATTCTGTAAATATTTTTTCAGTTCATTTATATGTTTTTAAATGTTCTTTTGTGTAGAAGAAAACAATAACCTACAGCCTTTCTTTTCACACCACTAAGCAGCAATTTGTTAGAAGCCTTGACTGACATTTGACCTCTGTCTTTGAATGCACAGCAAAATAGACACAAAAGAAAATTAGTCCTCTTTAATTCTCGTTCACATTCGGAAATACAGCAAGGTTACTTTGATGCACTCTCAGGGCTCTAAGCAGTGGCTAGACCTTTGGCTGCCCGTTGCGGTCTCTGCATTTGCACCCCTGTGGCGACTGCATTGAACAGCGGGGGTGGCAATTCTCTATATTGCTGCCCCATGACATCCGCATTGAAAAACCCTCGCACTCTGCCCCACTCTACATGCATGCATCCTCTTTACCCCTTTGGTTGTTTCCCCTCCCGCCAGGAAAAGCCACTACACTTCCTGTCTTGTGATGGTCATTTGTTGGCCGCAATTTATTAGGGTTACAAGGAAACAGTTATTTTTGTACTTTGCATGTTATATCATTCTATATTTCCTTGTGATCATCTCTTGGCCCCTTTGGGCCGGTTCTTTGGTAGGTTGGATTTTTCTTTGCGCCTCCTTTGCGCGGGGAAGGGGGTAGCCTTTGTCCCCAGAGTTAGGCCGCCTCGCTACCTTGTCCGACTTTGTTGTGCCCTGCCATCCGGCGGGGGCTGGGCTGCGAGCGCCGTCTCTGCTTGCTACCCCTTCCCTTTTGTAGCAACGAATCCCAGCCGTGAGGCATCCCAAGGTCGCTTTCCTTAGTCCACCTCACCCAGCCGTGCGGCATCTGAAGGTGAGTGGACCTAGTCTGGCGCAACGCCCTCCGGTGTGCCTCCGTACCAACCGTTCTCAGAGTAGCCCTTCGCCACGTAGTTTGCCCTTTACAGCCCTGTGACATCGCTGTTCCTTTGGTGTGGGTGGGTGGGACAAGCTCTTCGGTCTTCCGTCGCGCTGCTCCCTCACTCCTGGATGCTAGGAGCTTACCTGGGGGAGTCGCGCTTTTAAGCCCCCCCAACTGTACTCCGGGGTTCGCGCCACCTTGATGATTGGGGGGTTTGAACCCTGCGCGCCCTCCCGATTGGTCATTGCCCTGCCAGGGGGGTGGGGGGGGGGGCTGAGAGGGGGACACCTTGCCCGGCACCGGCCTTTTCGCGCCAATCCGTGTCCCCCTCCCCTTTTCTTCCCGGGGGCGCCGCCAGGTTATGGCGCCGGCTTCTGAGCCCCTTCAGGGGTTTGCCTATGCGATAACCCTCACACTCTGCCCCACTCTACATGCATGCATCATCTTTACCCCTTTGGTTGTTTCCCCTCCCGCCAAGAAAAGCCACTACACTTCTTGTCTTGTGTGTATCAACCCGTGCCTGATTGATCCCAGGCCGTTTAACCTGCAAAACTTGCTCACTGCTAGGTTCAGCTTTTTTCTTGAGTTTTCCACCCCTTTGTAGGATTCCGCTCCTCTCCAATGCCTTCTACTGATTAGCTCGGACCATACTATTGTTGTGTGCCCAAAAACCCTGGACGTCTCGATTAGATCTTTCTGTATCCCGAGGAGCAGCGCTCTCCGCCCCATCCCGGCTCGGTTGTTCCCACCCAGGTGTATGATTAAGACATCCGGGTGCCGGCCTGCGTCCTTGCGTAAGTCTTTGAGGGCTGCCGCCAATTGTTCCCAACGCATGCCCGACCGACTGAACCACCGGATGCATGTGTATGTCGGTCTGTCCCCTAGTGAACGCTCTGCTGTTTTCCACCACGCCTCCATTCGTCTGACAAATGAGTGGCCCACCACCCAGACTAGGTGCGGTCTGCTGCCTGTTGGAGCAATGAAAACACGGCCAGTCACTAACAAGGCTGCCTCGCTTGTCCTTTGGTCATAGCAGCTGGGGGCGTACAAATGTTTTGTATGCTTGCTTGCGCCATCTTCCTACCGCTTGTATCCCAGACTCAGACATCCCATGTTGTGCTGCGGTCGTGGCTGCCCCTATCCGGAAGGAGTGGGACCCAAAGCCCCTTGGCGGCAGGCCCGCCTTGCTGATCGCTAAGCGCGTTACTGCTGTGAACTGGAATTTGCTGAGGTGCGTGCCATCCCTGTGCTTGAACAGAGGCCCTTCCCCCGCTGGGCGCACTGCCATGAATGCCCGCAGGCAGCACACGGCGCACTGATCCTGAATACACTGTAATCTGATTAAGGCCCCTTTACCTGCCTGGTCTGTTTTAGACCGCCTTAGGGCCAATTCTACTCCCTTTGCCCTGGGTGTCACGTCGCTGGCCTGAATGCAGTGCTCGGCCAACCCCTCTCTGGCTGGTGCTACTAACTCACTGATGCAAAATGCCCCGAAGAAGGCCGTGGAGAACGCGGCCCGGAAGAGCAGCCGCTCGTACCCGTCTGTTGTTACGCCCTGCAGAGCCTCTAGTAGCACTCCCAGCCTGTCAAAGTCTATTGGGCGTCTCGTGTCCACCGCCTTTCCTTCTTTCCTTCTCCACCCCTTCATTGCTGCCTTGATGTGATGGGATGCACAAGGGTTGTGCCCTGTTACTAGTTTTGCGTGGTGTGACACGGCTTCTAGGTGGGCCTGTGCCCACGACCTCGATTTCCCTTCCCTGTAGGCCCATCCAATGAACTGTTCCACTGCCCTGTTGGTGTCATCGTTGTCCGCCAGGGATTGGATGCTCCCCACTCTCATCACTGTCTCTATGTATTTGCTGTAGCGCTTGGCTGCCGCGGGGGAAAGGGCATGTGTAATCAGTTCCGACAGGTCTGTCTTGCCAGCTCCCACAGCTGGACAGGGAAGGGGGTCATGTTCCTCTCTGCTTTGGGTGCCAGCTCCCTGAATTTGCCCATCATGTTTCTTGAGAGTGCATCTGCTACGTCGTTCTCCAACCCTGGGACGTGCCTTGCTCGCAGTTCTATGTTGCCCTCCAGCTGCAATGTAACCAGATGCCGCATTAGTCTCAGTGTGTCTGGACACCTAGCTGACCCTCTGTTAATAGCCTGCAGTACGCCTTTATTATCTGACCACAGTGTCAGTTTCTTGTCCTGTAGTTCCCTTTTCCAAATCACTAGCACCACTACGATAGGGAAGAGCTCTAAAAATGTTATGTTGCCTGTTATGCCTTGCCTGTGCCAGTCGCTGGGCCACTGGCCTGCGCACCATTGTTTCCTCAGAATAGCCCCAAACCCCGTGCTTCCTGATGCATCGGTGTATAGCTCGATTTGTTTGCTGGTCAACCAGCCCTCCCTCCAAATCAGCACCCCGTTGAAATCCGCCAAGAAGGTGACTCACATCTACAGGTCCCTCCTCACTTGGGGCCCGAGTCGCACGTGGTGATGCCTGTGCTTAAGGCCCTGTGTCAGCTGTGTCAGACGCCTTGCGAACACCTTGCCTGCCGGTATGACCCTTGTTGCGAAATTCAGTTTCCCTATGAGCTGCTGTATAACCTCAGTGTGGCCTTGTCTCGCCCGCATAGCTTCCTTATGTCCTGTCTGAATTCCTCTACCTTCTCGGGGGGTAGCCTAGATGTCCCTGTGACTGAGTCAAGCTGGATCCCTAGGAACACGATCTTCATGGTTGGCCCCTCGGTTTTGTCTTTGGACAGAGGTATCCCTAGCTCGCCAGCTAGCTGAGTGAAAGCCTCCAGTGTTTCTTTGCACACGGAGGACCCCGCTGGGCCGGTAAACAAAAAGTCGTCTAGGTAATGTAGTTTCCCGCCTGCCGGGTGCCTGTCGTGCAGTGCCCACTCTATAAATGTGCTGAACAGCTCAAAGTAAGCGCATGACACTGAGCATCACATGGGCATTGCCTTGTCATGATAGTATTGTCCCTCCCACTGGAAACCTAGCAAGTGGAAACTATCTGGGTGGACTGGGAGCAGGCGGAACGCTGACTCGATGTCTGCCTTTGCCATGAGGGTACCGCTGCCTGTGGTCTTTATAAGGTCTATTGCGTCGTCGATTGTGGAATACGTTACTGAGCACACCTCAGCTTCAATTCCATCGTTCACTGACCTGCCTTCTGGGAACGAGAGGTGGTGGATCAACCGGAATTGCCCTTTCTCCTTTTTTGGTACCACCCCCAGCGGTGATATGATCAGTCCCCTCCGCCTTTTGGCCAGGAGGGGCCTCTCAATCCTGCCTAATTGTCTCTCCTTCTCTATTTTCTTGCCCACTACCCCTGGGTGTTGCATTGCTGACTTCAGGTTTTTCTCGCAAGTGGGGGGCAGGGGGCCGCTGAAGGGGATGGGAAATCATTTCTCAAAGCCGTGTACTAGTGTCTCCGCGTCTGCTTTGTTGTGGTATCTATTGGCTAGCGTCCTTAATCTCTGTGTGTTAATGGGGGACCACGCTAGCGAGGGGCTGTCCTGTTCCTCCGCCCCCTCTCCGCCCCCTCCTCTTGCCTCATTGTGTCTTTTTCCACGTTTAGGGTCGTCCTTGCGCCTACAGCTCGCTGCGGAGTGCCCTCCCCCGCACGTGGAACATGTGTGTTGGAATTTACATGCTGTCCCATATGTAACATTCCCCCGCCTCAAATTTCCAGCATATCGCCAGTGGCCCATTGGCTTGTGCCCCTCTACCTGCGCTGACGTGCTTATGCTTCTGAAAAGGCTGAAAAGGCCTCCCTTTCCCCTTCTGAAAGGGGGGTCGAAAGGAGTGATCGCTCCTCCCCCCCATGTCCTGACCTCTTTTGCTGCCATCATCTTATGGATGAAACCGGACACGTCTACCTCGTTCCATTCCATCTCTGGGTGTGTCTGCATTTTTAGCCTGAAGCCCTTGTCATATTCTAGCCATGTGTCGCCCTGGAACTGTCGCTGTGCGTTGTGTATGTTGGCTTTGTACAGCCATAGATCGGCCGCGCAGTGCGGGAACTTTCCGACTATAATGCACGCCATGATCCTGAATGCGTCTAACCAATTATCAAATGTCCGCTCCTTGCGCTCCTTCCTTCTCTCCCTCCGATCTTCCTCCTTCTTATCACATGTTGTTAAATCCAGCCGCTCTAACTGAATCTCCAGCAATGAGAATATATCTATAAACTCTTTCCTCCAGATCCTTTCTTTTACCGCTATGGGTATTAGGCTAGCTAACCCCATGGCTCTGGTGGTCAAGGATGCCGGACCTGGCGAGGGCCGTGCGTATGTTTCTGGTGATGGACCTGTTCCCGGGGGTAGGACTGTGGGTGGGGCGATACCCCAGGCTGCCGTGGGTGACCCTGTCCCCCCCTCCGCGGGTGCTAGCCCTAAGTGGTGTTGCAGCGCCGCCCCAGGGTTGACCAGGTGCCAGGGTAACCCTGTGGCCTCCCCCACCTGTGGGATTGTGGCCCCTCCCGTCAGCCCCGTCCCCTGCCCTGCGTTTGTTTGCGCCCCTTGTGTCACTGTGCCTTGCACCCCCAATTCTTTCAGTAACATTGGCGCCATGGCCCTACAACATTCCTGAATTATTGCGCTGATTTGCTCACCATCAGTAGCTGTGTCCTTGGGCCCCTGGACCCGTCCCTCCGCCGCCGTGGTGGCTGCAGGTGGCTGGATCCGTCTGCCAGGTGCTTTCGTGACCTTTGCCGCGTCTGCAAATTTGGCTGGCATCTTCCTTCTCCTCTTTTCTGCCGGTGGTGTGCTCACGCTGCGTTGCTGTCTGCTGGTCCCCTCCCCTGGGTCGCGGTTGAGCTGTTGTTGCAACTATTCCTCCCCATGCACTGCCGCGGCTGCTCGCATCCTCCCTAGTAGGTCCTGCAGGTCATCCTGCTCTTGTTGTTTGCCCCCTTTTCTTGCCATGTGTTCTGCGCGGGGTGCTGCCGCGGTATTATGCACCAAATAACTTGTGTTGGGGGGGGGGGGCGGTGTGCTGCCGCCAATATCCCTGCACCAAGCTTGCCTGTTGCTCCTTGGCCTTAGCTCTGACGTTCTGCCCCAGGCAACTTGTTTACAGCAGCCCGTGCTTGTTGCCCTTTGTAGCTAGCCTCGGTGCTGGTATGCACCCTCCCGCCGCTAGGGGGCGCCTGGAGCTGTTCCCGCCTCACTTGCCGAGGGCGCTCCTCTCTCTCGCCTTTGCTTCGCGAGCGCTCGTTGCCGCCTCCCCTTCGTTGCCTGCGGGGACCTTTATGGAGCCGGCTGCGTGCACACGCCGGTAAGCCAGCTGCAGGGGTGATCTTTGACCAGCAAGGCCTGCTATGGTACTCACGCTGACCGGGTGTGCTCCGGTCGCGACAGGCTGCGCCGCACCAGTCGTCCGCTTGCCGGGTGGGCTCCGGTCGAGTCGTGCTTTTCTTCCTGGCCGCCCAGTCGAGTCGGGCTTCTCCCGTGCTTACCGGGTGGGCTCCGGTCACGTCAGGCCGTGCCGCAGCGGTCGTCCTCTCACCCCGCTCGCCGGGTGGGCTCCGGTTGAGTTGGGTTTACCTTTTGTTTGTCCCGCGCTGACCCGGGTGGGCTCCGGTCGCGTCGGCTTTTCCTGCAGACAGTCCTGCGCTGCCCCGAGGCTCGGGACACGTTGTGAGTCGAAAGCGGGCCGGGCGTTTCACTTCCGAACCCCGCGCCGGTCAGGTGGGCTCCGGTTCCGCCGGGCCCTCGCCGCAGGTTGGCACGTTTCCCCTGGTGGGCACCGGGCCGGTCAGCAAGGTTCTGGTACTGTGATCCGGTCGATGCAGTGTTGTCCCGGGGGTAGAGTTGTCCACAGATAGGCTCCCACCAGGTGCTCCGTCGAGGCCCACGTCGTCCACAAGCTCTTCTGTCTTCCGTTGCGCTGCTCCCCCGCTCCTGGGTGCTAGGAGCTTACCTGGGGGAGTCGCGCTTTTAAGCCCCCCCAACTGTACTTCGGGGTTCGCACCACCTTGATGATTGGGGGGGTTTGAACCCCGCGAGCCCTCCCGATTGGTCATTGCCCCACCAGGGGGGCAGGGGGGGCTGAGAGGGGGACACCTTGCCCGGCGCTGGCCTTTTCGCACCAATCCGTGTCCCCCTCCCCTTTTCTTCCTGGGGGCGCCGCCGGGTTATGGCGCCGGCTTTTGAGCCCCTTCAGGGGTTTGCCTCTGCGACAACAGGTGGAGAGGGTGGGCTGGCGATTGCCGTCCTGAGAGTACAGATAAGAGCGGGGGAGGCCACCGCTTCCAAAACTTGTGCCGCTTGAGGCGGTCCACCCCCCACCCCTCTTGCTACACCGCTGGCTCTAAGGACTGTTGTTTGGCCCCCTCCTACATCAGGGCCACAACCCACTGGCAGCTCCACTGATAGCTACGCCGAGGACACCAATAGCTGTGTGGTCACTGTGGATGGTTCGATCGCCTTGAAAGCAGGTTGGTCCGGTTCTTCCGGCTCTCCTGTGCTCCAGCGTGGTTTTCTGGGTCCTAGCAGGACCTCTGGTCGATGGACTCCAGGAAATTAACAGCACTAGGAACAGAGCCCTAGATTCACAAATGCACCATCTTGCAATGCTTGGCCATGCCCCCTCTTCATTTGTTATAAACCAGGTTCTAGCCCTTAGCAGTATATTTTTTTCATAAAAGCTGGTATTGATCTGCTGAAAAATTGTGAAAAATAATCTATCTCTGTTCATAAACCAATAGAGAATTCTAACATATGTTGAAATAATTCTACTGATGTGCATTTTTTATCCAATTTAGCTTTCTTGTTTTTACATATTATAGATATAAGTAAATCTCATGAAGGAATCTGTTGGGATTTGGGGGCAGATGTATCAAAATACCTATTTGCGATTCTCAAATAGCGATTTTTTGAGAATCGCTATTTGAAATTGTAAAATGGTATGTATCTAAAAAAATCGCAATTTTTTAGCGATTTCTTAATATTCCTTATTTGCGAATAGCAAATTGCGCATTCGCAATGAAGGAATCATTTCCCATTCATTTCTATGGGCCAGGAGGCCCATAGGAATGAATGGGAAGTTATTCTCAATTTGCGATTCACAATTTGAGAATCGCAAATTGAGAATAATGTCAAGGGTGGAAGGGTGTCATAAGGACACCCTGATGAACCCCTGAAATTTATATGTGTGCACATATGGCGCACATACATGCCCTAAGTGCTTTGTCCATGTGGTGTTGTTCACTTTCATTTAGATTTAGAGCTGGAAGGATCACTCTTTGTGTATCTCTGCTGCATCATAGAATTTAATTGGATTTATTGAAGAATTTTGGATTTGAACTTTTCTTTTACAAGTAAGTTTAAGAATTGAGAATTGGTGTACTGTAAATGTTTGTTTGGTTTGGTTTTTTTTTAACTACAGTTTTCTGTGCCTCTCAATCTTTCTTAAAAATTATTATTGAGGGAGGCCTGTACTTTCATGAGGGGCCAAGTTGTATGTGTTTGAAATTTCATCCAGTACGCCTAGAGGTACCCAAGGTCCACCCATGTTTCTGTTGTGTCTATGGCATTGGATTTAATTGCATACTCTGTTGTAGTGGAATTTAATTTTTTTCTAAAATTAGGTAACCCTAGTAGTTCATGTAGTTAGTGTAGGCCTGCTTGAGTTCATTTACTTTTTCTGGGTGGCTTGGCCAGGTGGTGGTGGCCATTTTGTGTTTGGAGCCACTGTGTTTTTTTTGCCATAGGCCTCCAAGCTTGTGGCCTACTCTGCCAGTAGGCCCAAGGGTACTACTAGAGTCCTCATCATGTGGGTGCATGAAAGTTGTTCAACTGATTTTGGGTGTTTAAGTTGTAAGTGTTACATCATAGGTCATGGATGGCTTTGGATTGATTAGCAAAATGTTTTTTTGGTGTTGAATTGCAGGTTTTGGGTGTGTGTTGGATAATATGCGCACTAGGTAACCCTAGAATTCAGCTCGCGTAGTTTTGGTAACTTTGCACAGTGCTACAACGCGACCATACAGTTTTTGTCTTCTTCGCGCGCTCAATGTGCGTGCTCGGTCACGCGATAAAGACGTTTTGTACAGTTCGCGTTGCCGAACATGCCGAATTTGCATTCTCGGGAGCTATATCTCCCGAGTTGCCTAAAACGTTCCCGAAAACTTAGATGCTGTTCATTTTGCTAAAAGAAACTCTCCAGGTTGTCATTTGCTTGCAGTTTTTGGAGCATGGACCACTTACTGTTTCTGTCCTCTATGTACTTTGTTATTATTTGAGGGTGGCCTGACCATGTGGGCGGCTTGGCGGCCATTTTATCAAGCAGCCAACCATTGTCCTTTTGCCATAGGAATGTATTGTCTGTCTTCTCTTTCTTTTCATGTTTTTGTGGGTGGCCAGGCCATGTGAGGGTGGCCATTTTGTGTGACCTTCCATAGTGGTTTAGATTTTTTGCCGCAGGCCTACAAACCTGTGTGATTTTTTTCTGCCAGTAGGCCTAGAGTCCCAGAGATAGTCAGCAGGATGATTGATGTAGCGTTGTCCATTTTGTCTGTTGAATTTAACATAATTTAGGGCATGGGTGGCAATGCATTGAATTTTCAAATGTGGTGTTTGGGGTGTTATTTGTTTGGGTGAAAAAAACTCTAAATGCCTTTGTTGTTTGTGTTGTTGTGTAACTTTCAAACCTTGTAGCCATGGGTATTTTCTTTTTTGCATTAAGCTGTGATGCAGGCATCCTCCTTTTTCTGGCCATATAGGGAGGGATATAGGCCTGCTTGACTTTATTGTTTTCTGGCCTTTGCCCTTTACCCATGTACCTGTGATGAGAGTGCCCATGTGGAGCTGGGGTGGTAGTAGTAGTGTGCTGTTTTGTTTTTGACAAATTGGCCTGTGTCTTGCCATTGTTCCTGTTGGCTTACTACTGTTCACATCCCCATTGCTATCTGCTGCAGGTCACTGATGCTGCATCCATCCGAAATGATGCACAAATTAAGGATAAACAAGTTCCACTTCCACTACATTAGCTTTTTAGTTCTTTGCTATTCTTACTCTTACTGGTTGTACTAATACTTCTAGTAGTAATTAAAATTAAAGCTAAAAAAAATCCACATTCGACTGATGTTGTTAACTAACTTCTGTCTTCTTTGCTTGTAGGTGCTGAAGAGGAGGTGTCATCATTCATCACCTGTTCTACTGCCAGACGGACGTCCTTCTGTACTACGTCACGTGTGGTGTGACTAACCTGACCAGACATCATTCTCAGCAACTTGTGCAACTGAGTGCTGCTGCTGAAATCTGAAGAAGATGGGCCCAAAGAAAGCAGGTACCAGGTCCCCCAAGACCAAGAAAGTAGCTGAGAAGAAGGAAGAACAGAAGAAGGAAGTGACACTTAAGTCTGGTGTTGACCCGAAAACCTTTTTTGGGCAAAAAAAAGTACGCCTGCAGCAGCAATGACGAGGGTCCAAGCTGGGGCCTGCACCTCCGCATCAGTGGGCCCAAGCCACCAACCCAGGCCCAAGCAGATGAGTGGGGAAGAGGTAGCCAGCCTAATGGTGGAAAGCAGTGATACTGAGCCTGAGCTGAACTTATCGCTATCTCAAAGTAGTACACATTCCACGCAAGAGGGAACACAGCAGAAAAGTGGTGAACAACAACCAGCGCCCGCAATAGTACATGTTCAACCTGAGCCACCACCCGCAATAGTAGTTGTTCAACAACAACCACCTCCCGCAATAGTAGATGCTCAACGAAAAGAACAACCACAACCACCGCCCGCAATAGTAGTTGTTCAACAACCACCTCCCGCAATAGTAGATGCTCAACGAAAAGAACAACCACAACCACCGCCTGCAATAGTAGGTGTTCCACAACCACCGCCCGCAATAGTAGATGTTCAACGAAAACAACAACCACAACCACCGCCTGCAATAGTTGTTGTTCAAGAACCACCACCGGCAATAGTAGTTGTTGTTCCTCCCGAAGTCGGGGCAGTTCAGGAAATTGAGCCTGATGCTGAGTAAGAAGACGAGGCTGCACCTCATGCAGGAGATCTATTGTTTTCCAAATCCCCACCAAGGAAAAGGAGGGTTAGTCCATTGAGTTCTTCGCCAAGCATCCCTTCTGATGATCTTGATATCAATTGGGAGCCACAACAATCTCAGCATGAGAGGGAGAGACATCCCAAGAAGACCAGGCTAGGGAAAAGGAAGGTTCCAGGAAGCCTACCACTTATGGAGTGCGATGTTGAGCAGCTGGATAATGATGGTGATGATGAGTCAGACCCAGTCATCACAAGCATTACTCCCGGCCCTGAGGACATGGAGACCAACATTTTAACCCTATCAAGAATGGCTGTGACTAGGGATGTAGCACGCATACCACCAACACAGGCCACACCAAAACTACCTCCAGCTTCCATTTTTACATTTGCACACAGCCGGCAGCGCCCTACATCCAGCACAAGTTCCACCTCAGCAGAAGTAGGTAGTGGTACTACTGCGCAGCCACATAGTGAAATTCACCACACAACAACCTCCAGTTCATCCGGCATTGGAAGTGGCACCTGTAGCAGGAGACAAAAGTTAAGCTCCCCAGTGTGGGACTTCTTTACAGTTAGCGCAAATGAGGAGAACATTGCTATATGCTCCATTTGTCATTCCTCTGTTAGTCGTGGTAAGCTTGGTACAAACTATGGTACCGGAGTCCAAATGACCCATATGAAAAAACACCACGCAATCAAGTGGGAGGACCACCTACGTCTCATAAAAGCAGGAACCATTATTGTTGGTGGGGAAGTAGTAGAAGGTCCACACGTCGAACCGGAAGAAGAGGGAGACATTCTATCTGGTAGTGGTACACTAAGTACCCCTGTCCGACTCCCCAGCACTGCAGTGGTAGATCCCACATCCTCCGCATCAGCAACATCTCTGTGGCACCAGAGTAAGAGTAACCCGGAGACACCAAGGAGTACGGGTGCAAAGTCTGCAACGCAAA
Source organism: Lissotriton helveticus (assembly GCF_964261635.1). Classification (NCBI taxonomy): domain Eukaryota; kingdom Metazoa; phylum Chordata; class Amphibia; order Caudata; family Salamandridae; genus Lissotriton; species Lissotriton helveticus. The sequence continues at coordinate 1,295,719,975 of NC_136069.1, forward strand.
TGACAGCATCGGGCACAACAGAAAGAAATACCAAGCAGCCTACCATTGTTAGCATGTTTAGGCAGGAGGGAAAGTATGAGCGCAACCACCCAATAGCATGTTTGTACAATGCTAAGCTTGCTAAAATGTTAGCTCTGGACCTTCTCCCTTTTTCTTTTGTTGAAGGGGTGGGTTTCCTGGAATTTGTGTCAACCCTCTGCCCAAAATGGAATGTTCCCAGCCGCTACTATTTTGCTAGAGTTGCTGTTCCAGCACTACACCACGACGTGCTGGAATTGCTTGGAAAAGCCTTGCAGCAGAGTTCTGTGCATAGTATCCACCTGACAACAGACATGTGGACCAGTAGCCAAGCCACTGATTATATGTGCATCACTGCACACTGGATCTCTTTTACAGGTGTTAGAGACAAGATATCTACAGGCATTGACACTACTGAGATTTTTAATGATACTCGCAAACATGCTACTGTAGCCATGTTTGCTATGGAGACATCGCATACTGCTGCAAACATTTTGGATGAGTTCAACAGCAAGGTCTTTGAATGGCTGCGACCAAGAGGCCTCAATATTGGTTTTGTTGCCACCGACAATGGCAGTAATGTAGTTAAGGCCATGGAAGATGGTGGCTATTTTAGGGTCCCGTGTTTGGCACACTGCATTAACATTGTGGTTCATGACTTTCTGAAAAGTGAAAGCAAAGTCAGCAGCTTACTGACATTTGCAGAAGAATCTGCACGCATTTCAATCATTCTTTTAAAGCCCGGAAGCAGCTACGGGTCATTCAACGTGAGCATAGAATGCCAGTGAAAGCACTCATCCAGGAGGTACCAACACGTTGGAACTCTACTTATGACATGCTTGATCGGCTGTTTGAGCAGTACATACCACTTAATGCTTATGTCATGACAAGAAGATCAGGGGATACAACTGGTGTTATTAAAGCCATGACAGTTGAGATGTCGCAATGGGACCTCATTAAATGCCTGACAGAGATGCTACTTCCTTTTGAGGTATTCACACGTGCAGTTAGCAGGGAGGACTGTACTATGAGCCAAGCTATCCCATTGTTGTACATGCTGGAGCAAGAGCTGAAGGAGGTGTCTGAAACATACGAAGGTGTTGAAGGAAAACTTGAAGCATGTAATTTGGCGAAGTCCTTAGCCGGCCGCTTATCTCAGAATACAAGGATTCAAAATAAGATTGTGTCGCATCAACATTACTGCCACAATTTTGGATCCACGGTACAAATTATTTGTGAACAGTAATGCAGTAATTCCTTTTTCAGAAGGGGATGTTGCCAAGTACAAAACTGTAATAGCCGAGGAAGCCACTGATTTAGAAAATGAACGGCTCTCAATTAGAGGCCTGCCAGTGCCAGCCCAGGACAGTGCAAGTACTACTGAGCATCCTACAGAGTCAAGTTCTTCTTCACAGCATGCGAGCAGTGTGTTTGCTTCCCAGCAGTCACCAACACAAATAATAACAACAACCGCACCAACAGGATCTGATTCATCAGACACAAGCAAAAAAATAGCTGCTTGGTTTCTAAATAAAGGGATGGGTAAGTCCGTTGCTGTCGCAAAGCAAAAAGAGGACGAGCAAACCCGAGCACCAATGAACATTGAGCAGTTGGTCCAGTCCTATCTGGATGACACAACAGAGGTGTTCATGGAGCAAAGCCCATTGGTGTATTGGTATAGGACAAGAAGCCAATGGCCACTGCTCAGCAGGCTGGCGATAAAGTATCTAGCTTGCCCTGTTGCAAGTGTCTCTTCTGAGCGTGTTTTCAGTGCTGCTGGTGCCATTGTGACTGTGAAAAGGACCAGTCTCTCGCCCAAAAGCGTGAAGAGGTTAACCATGATAAAAATGAATCAGCACTTGATACCACCAGACTACAAAGTACGTGAATCTGCTGGAAGAGGAGAGCGAGTCGGAAGAAATAATTAGTGGGTTACAGGACCTACTTCTGTTGGAAGAACCACCAGGGTTTGAGGATGAGCTCCTCTTTACAGACCACTAGGCTTTGCTTGCAGTGCCAAACTTAATCATCATCAATCACAGGTAAGAAGAGAAGTTTGCTAGGAGGTATAATGGAGGAGAGACTCGTAGTACAAATTGGACAAATATAACTCAGTGAGGGGTACCGCATCTATCTGTTGGCATGATGTTGTTACATGTGGTCAATTAATAATTATTTTAATCAAACACTGGCCGCTGCCCTGCATGTAGAGTAAACCTTGTGACGTACAACAGTAACCCCACCACAAAACAACAACATATGTGTACGTTGAAAATAAATAACATTTATTGATGTACATAAAAAAATATCCTCCTGGTCCTCTCCTATCCCACCCCTATCCCCACCCTAACCCCAACCAATGTCCAAGTCCAAAGAATGCCCCACAAAAATAAGTCAACCCCAACACCCAATTCCCACCCACCAACAAAAGTATTAAAAAAGGGGCAAATTAACAGGGTCCATCACAATCGGCGGGCTTTAAGGTGTTTGTCCACCAATATCTTCACACGCTCCTCTAATTGATCCTCCAACTTTGACACCCGGAGGAGAATCTTTTGCCGAAATGCACGGCACCTACATTTGCATCCATGTGGGGGGGCGGCAGATGTTGTTACATGCCGGCGGTGAGCGGATGCCTGACCACGGCGCCGTACTCCTGCAGGTGGGGCCTGGCTGGGGCCTGGGGCATTGGTAGAAGCAGCAGCTGCTGCCTCTTACTCCTCCTCGGCCTCAGCCACCAGCCGGCGGTACTCCTCAACAATGGCCTGCAGTTTCCTTTGCCGGGCCCTGGCTGCCAACTCCTTCCTTGATGGTTTGTGGGAAGGAGTATGAGTATCTATAAAAAAAAGAACAGAATTGTAACTGAAACTCTTCCAAATTAATTCAACACATAGTGGCATAGTAGCACTACCAAGCGCAGTACATACAAATGGTGGCAACTTTTAGTATCTATCTAATCTATGCTCCTGCTTCCCCTGCCTGTAACTTTTGTTGACGTTTTTTCTGGCATTAAACTGGCCCTAGTACTATGGGTGGACTTGAGTACACAGAAGAACACCAGTCTTTTTTGTATCTCCTTTTATATTTTCAAAGTAAAACTCTGCTTCCAGTGACAGTCTCCACCTATGATGAATACAATACATTTAGGGGGAAAACAACCAATAAAAATAAATGTCTATCATTCTTTATTATTGCCTTAGCTGGTTTCACTTTCACCAACAACCACCCATGCGTCCACTCCTTCCTTGCCTTGGGTTTCATTGTCACAAACTCCGCTCATGATTCTTGCTATCCACTATATCCATGCACCCATATTGTTTTGCCCAACCAGGCATGCATCTTCTCTTTCATCTTCCAGTTCTCCCCATCCTTCAACAACCCATGCATCGGATTCATATCAGCCACGTGCATTAACCTTCCAAAGTATCCTTCTATGGTCTTTCGTCCTTCCTCCTTCCTCCCTAGTTCACTTCTTTCCCTTTTTGTTCAACACATCCCTCAAGGTCATCTGATCTGATTTTTAGTCTTCTACTTAGCTTTCACAGCTGAGTTGGAGTCTGATAGAAGAGGCCTTGTTTACTCAACTCACGCTGGTAATGCTGCAAAGGGTGTCTTCTTCAACCATTGTATATTCTCCAGTACAATTTCAAATTCATACTTTCTTAATAAGTCTCATAGCACAGTGAGGGAAATGTTCCCCTTCCACCTAGTAATGCAAATAAGTAATGAATATAACTTACCACCGCTGAAGTTTCCTCCCCCACTGTTGCTACTGCAGGTGCCGCAGCCACTGTCCCCTCCTGAGTGGCATTAGTATCGCCGCTGGCCCCGTCGGCAGTGGCACTGGTCGTTGGTAGTGACTGTGCACCTATAAAAGCAAGTACACCTTTTGAGATGCCTGCACAACTTCCCCTATTTTACTAGTTGTACTTCACCAGGAAGGAAGATTGAAAATACAGTTACGTACAACATAAAGCATTGTAAGTGTGACTAGTCCAAATTGCATACTACTGTACAGCAGTCATTAGACAGAGTTTAGTTTTACTTTATTAGATGGTCCCTAGGGTCATCTAATCTCTACTCCTACTCTAGTCTTTGGAACGTTAGCCTGAGCCATGTAACCATTTTAGAATGATCCGGGTCTACTGTTTTGCCCATGTTGTTACCGTGCAGCTTGTTGCAGTAAGAAAGACACCTTTGAGGCCACATGAGTGTTGCAATGCATACAACTAAAGAGGTTGATTTACTTACTTACAGTATTATTAATCCCTTTTGCTTATCCATAATGTTACACTTTTTTGGCATGACTGCTATAAACTGGCATAGTTATTCACTGTCTAACGTGCAACATTTTTCTCCTAGGCAGATGAGAAGATTCCCTTCTACGAACCAGAGATTAGCAGAGCTTTCGAAAGATGCATGTGTAACCAGTATACGTTCAACGGTGAGGGGTCTCCCACAATTCCCACAGTTCTCTATCGTGCACTAGTTGTACAAAAATGTATAGTATTTAATCTTCTTTATTGTGCATGGTGGAGCTGGATGTTTTTCATGGAACAACTTACAAGTTACAACAATACAAAGCTTGTTGTTAAAAAAATAAAGTTTTTGAACTTGCACATAGACTCTGTGGTATATTTTGAGTGTCTGGGGTGTTGTGGAATTAAACGAGTGAGTGAGCGAAAGGGTGTTCTTCTGTTCTGGGTTGTGTAAGAAAATCATTGGGTATATCTAACTATCTTCTTGTGGGGGTCGGGACGGAGTGGGACAAATGACTATGACTGAGACACTTAGGTAGGTAGACTGTCGTTGAATTGTGGGTTCTTCTGACTGAGTTCTGTGACTAGGGTGTAAGTAAGGTCCAACCTCCCTATCCCCAACATCCTATTTTCTTGTGCATAGTTCTGTATGTGCCTGTGCAGAGAATAACCGCAACAGTAGTAGTAGTATAATAACCTAACAAAAATTAGTAGGCAAACATCTGGTTGCGCATTTTTGGGGTGGGAATTGACAAAGACTAGAGATTACAGATGACAACGCAAAAGACAGGAGTGGACCCAGTGGCTACAGTTATTCTATCACAGCTTTATTCCAAAGAAAAGAATACCTTAACTAAAAAGTGGCCAACAGGGCAAGCTTAGCTAAAGACAGTCTAATAGTAGTAGCACAAAGAGTCATCGGGCAGAGGCAGTTTGAAGGAATTTTAAACTAGTCAGGGATGGCATTAGATACCCAAAATTTGGAAAACAAATTGAAGACCAAAGAAGGTTTAGCTAACATTTAATTAGGAAGGAGGCTTAATAGGTTTGAAACAATAAGGTGCGTTAAAAAGTTAGGGAAATATAATTCATAATAATATAAGCACTGGAGGACTTACTGGGGCCAGCAGCAGGATCCTCGGTAGAGGAGCGCTCCTCTGGTGGTTGTCCCGCCGACTCGGACCCCGTCTTCGTGCCCTTGGGTGGTGCTGATCATGTAAGAAATAATAAAGAAAGAGAAACATTGAGTGCTGTGAAACAAATACAGCATTATTTATTTTATTTATTTATTTATTTATTTAGACACTTATAAAGCGCGAACGAAGGCCCTAGGGCATCTCGGCGCTGAGTTACTGCAGTGTTCAACCAATGGGGGAGCTGGAGGTTCATTGATTAAAAAGCCAGAAGGGAAGTACTTGTTTTAATAGAATGTGGCAGGGTATTCCAAAGTTTTGGTGCAGCTACAAGGAATCTTCTATCTCCCCATGAAACCAATTTGGTACGTGGTACCACCAGATCATGTGAGCTAGCTGATCGTAGCATTCTGGAAGGATGGTAGGGGATGAGGTTTTTAGTGAGAAATGCAGGTCCGACATTATGTAAAGCCTTGTATACCAGGCACAGAGACTTGTCATTCAAAAATCCTCTCAAACATTTTAGGAAACAACAATTGCAATAAAATTTAATTCGAAGTCTAAGTGACTACTGGCTTGCAGGATTCACAGACCGTCTACTTATAGAACACTAATCAAATGTTCCATAAACATTGTGATTGCAGAATATACTAACAAAGCCAGTACCTCCTGACCTACACCACCTATTCCAGAATCCAGCCGGGCCAATTGTTCAGTAAGTCAGCATTTCCATTTTATTTTTGCCCGCAAACATGCATAGATGAGATGGAGGAGTAGGACAAATGCATAAATTTGTGCATACACGAAATTGTTTGTTGCTTGCGTCATATGAAGTGCTACTGACTGACGTGACAATGCTATTGCTGCTAAGCCTACCACTCAGTAAACAAACTGCAAACCGGTTCTATGGAGGGGTGGGATAAATAAGAACAAACTAAGCATTCAGTGACAGAGGAGGCGCCGCGTCATGCAGACCGTTAAGAAAATATGAACTAATGCTATCCATCCACCACTATTTCACTAAAGGACAATGTAAGGACTAGACTCTAGCAATAGCATTAACTAACTTCAGTTCTCTAAAGTTAACTCTAACATCAATAATCACCAGCCCAAGCTAGCACACAGTTACAAACCAGTAAGAGAAGTGACGAGCGAGCAGCACCTGTGTCATACGGTAACAGAAGATTTTGAGACGGAATTGATCTGCAATGTAACTAAGCGCACAAGTAATCGTGTTACTTATTCGTCCAAGAATTATACACAATACTTATACTAATATATATGCATATATTAATATTACTAGCTACTCACCAAGCCCCACGACCTCAACACCTAGCAGGTCCAACAGGTCCTGCTCCCTGTCCAGAATGTCTGCCCACCGGTGGGCCAGCTGCTGGTGGGTGCGCCGGATATCCGTGCGGCGGAAGACTGCCCGGCGCACCTTCGCCCACCGGCAGTGACGCTCCTCTGGGAGGTAACCAGAGCCTGGCCTGCCGCCTGCTGCCAAGGTAAAGGGGAAGTGGCGCTGGATAAAAAAAACAAGGGCGGCCACCTCCACCTCCCCGAAAAGATTCCGGGCCTTCACCCCTGAAGGTCGCATTCTGCCGCAAGGCAGCCGGCTCTTGGGCGCAGGCGCCTTGCCCTTCGAGCCGGTTCTGCTGCTCCCCTTTGCCATGGTCCTGGGGTGGAGGTGGAAAAGAAAGAACAAAAGGAAAATAAGTTAGGGGGAAGAAGTAGGAGTAAAATAAAAAAGTAGAAAAGTTTAAAAAAAGGTGAAAAAGTAGAAATAAAATGCAAAATATAAACTTAGGGACAGAGAGAGATAGATGATAAGTAAAAAAATTAAGAAAAACTGTGAAAATAGGTAAAGAATGCACAGATATAAGGTGGATAGAAAACTAGGCCCAGAACCATAGCATAGAGTGTGAAAAACAAGATGGCCGCGCCCATCGCGACCACGTGGGTAAGTTTGCGCGCAATTTCACGCGAACACGCACTTTGTCAGCGTGAACAAGTAGTTGTGTTCCCGAACAAGACGTGCACCGCGCGAACACGTTATACGCGACCCGGAAGAGGAAATAGGGGACGCGAGCGGGCGGGACAATTGAAAAAACAAGATGGCCGCGCCTATCGCGACCACGTGGGTAAGTTCGCGTGCAATTTCACGCGAACACGCACTTTGTCAGCGTGAACAAGTAGTTGTGTTCCCGAAGAAGACGTGCACCGCGCAAACACGCTATACGCGACCCGGAAGAGGAAATAGGAGACGCGAGCGGGCGGGACAATTGAAAAAACAAGATGGCCGCGCCCATAGCCCACCACATGGGTAAGGTCGCACGCTACAATCCCCCGAACATGCAGACAGCGCCCCGAACACGCATAACGCGCTCCCGAGCAAGAAAAATGGCTCGCAAACGGGACCAGCAAGCTACTACGCATGCTCGCGAAGCTCGCGTAGTGCGAGAACGTCTTCGCGTAGCTTCGCGTAGCGCTACTACACCCAGGGTTAGGATAAACCAGGAGAAATGTTTTTATTTCTCCTAGTTTTTCTCTTTCTACGTGTGCGACATTATCCTGCACACATAGAAAGAGGAAAATGCCTCTAAGGATTGTTTTTGTGCAGAAAGGTGTCCCTTCCTGCACAAAAACAATCCTATCTAAAATGCAGGCACCCTTGCACCATGATGCAGGGGTGCCTGCGTTGGCACTAGGCTTGTAATTATGAGCCAGCGCAGCAGATAGATATGGCGCATTCCTGCCCATCTGCTTTCACATAGTGCATTATGTCTTGCCTCGTTGCACTGCGGGAAAGTTTGATAAATATGGCCCTACTTTTGCATAATGACTTGAGAGCCTCATATTAAAAATATAACTGAGCAAAAATACGAAACTGGAATGCTCACATGCAAGGTCAAATAGAAAGCCAACCACATTCATCAAGACTGCTTTGGTTGCGAAATTTGGAATTATAAAAAAATGTATAAACATGAAAGAACAGAAATCGAACTAATTTATTTTATTGAAATCTCTTTTCAGCTGACAAAAATTAGCATTTCAAGTTTCACCCGGTGGCTAAGAATGCAATTTGTGTAGACACATACATCGCCAATGCTCTGGCAACTCTTCTTGTCTTTGAAACCTTTATGGCAGGCTCTTCAAAGGATCTGTAGCCTGGGGTGTATTCTTGGCTCCAAATTTCTTGAATACATATAAAATTGTGCTTACAATAAAATTCATAACACATTGATCCTCCTGCATTCTACCTCATTCTGCCACGTTAAAGCAACAAAAAGTTATGATGTTATGATTACTTTTTCTAGGCTCTCTAGGGTAATGAAAACAACTCTTTATAAGAGGCTATCTAGCACAAGAGCTCTAGTCCGCCAATGATAGCCTTTGTTTGCGCTTTGTTGGTGGAAGGTAGATTCTTTGCAATAGCGATGCCTGACCAAGATATCATTACTTAAATTACCTCCTTTAGAGGTTTACTAGATGCGCCAACAGCAGACTTGACTGTTGGAAAAACAGGGACCTGAGTGAGTGTTAGTATCATAAACTCTCAGAATATTGCTCTAGGTTATAGGCCGTTTAATGCCTATTGAGAGCTAAAAATCTATGTATTTTCACTTTCTCCATTTGCACTTACAAATGTAACGGTGACAGGCTCAGCATAGTAGCAACTATTGCTTCATAAAGACTTGCTTGCTGGCTTTCGAGACCTAATAAACAGTTTGGGCACATTTCTGAGAACTTTTTGCTGGCGTTGCACGACGTATTTTGATGCAACGGTGCAAGCATTACTCCATATTTATAAGATGGCACATATGCCAAATTTGGTCGTTTTTTAAGGCTAGCATTGGGCAAACATTGGGCCCGATTCACAGAACTAACAAGACAAAATCCTAAACTTACTACCATTTTGGTATTCACAGAAGGCACTTACTCATTTTGGTATTCACAGAAGGCACTTACTCATTGTGGTATTCACAGAAGGCACTTACTCATTGATGAGTGAGTGACTTCTGTGAATACCAAAATGAGTAACTTACTCATTTTAAGTAACTTACTCCTTTTGAGTAACTTACTCATTTTGGGATTCACAGAAGGCACTTACTCATTGATGAGTAAGTGCCTTCTGTGAATTCCAAAATGAGTAAGTTCCTTCTGTGAATACCAAAATTAGTAAGTGCCTTCTGTGAATACCAAAATGGTAGTAAGTTTAGGATTGTGTCTAAAGTTAGTTCTGGGAATCGGGCCCACTGTGTCTAAACCGGCTGGGCCACACTCAAATTAAAATATGCAAGGTAGCCATTCCTGTGCAAAATGTAATGCAAATCTAACACAGTGATATTTATGGATTTGCCAATGTGTGACTCATTCCTGGCAAGGGGCGCACAAAGCCTGAAATGCGTCAGTACTTCTGTGCATCAGCAACCCAGGGATAAGAAATGACACAGTGGTTGTGGTACAAAAAGATCAACCATACAAAACAATTTTTGGAAGCTCAACTATGCCATGGAGGTCATCATTCTGCGGCTAGGAGTTGTGAGGAGACCACCACCATGAAGGTAGCAAAGGCGGAGGGAGCCTGTGTTTCAGTAGTTGGTATCCCTCATTGACCTCAGGGAGGATGAGGTCGTCACATTTTGCAGACTCAGGACAGAATTTAACATTGAATTGCTCCAAAGGTTTGGGCCAAGTCTCCAGCCACCAACTGCCAGGCCCAACAACATTTCCCCACAGGTCAAACTGATGTCTGTGCTCCACATACTGGCATCCGGTTCCTTCCAGATCATAACAGCCAGCGTGGCAGGAATCTCATAGACATCACCTTCTGCCTTCCTACCCTATATCCTGGATGCCATAATCAGCTTACACCCCAGTTTCTTCTCTTACCCAAGACCCAACAACAACAATTGGACACCAAGCAAGGCTTCATTGCCATTGTGTGATTCACCTATGCTCTAGGTCCTATTGACTGCACACATGTACAGTTGGTTCCCCCTGCTGAAATATTCCACCTGTACAGATACCGGAAGCAAACAAATTCTATCAACGTGCAGGCCACATTGGAATACCTGGGGATGGTCATCAATGTGCTGGCCAAATACCCAGGAAGTGCAGATGATGCCTACATCTTCTTTCTTGGTATTATCAATTAGCACTTCCAGAATGGCCAATATGGGAATAGCCCACCTGTTGGTAAGGAAATCTGAAGTACACAACATACCAACTAACATTTTTATATCTATGACATAATAGCCATCTCTGTGTTTGTCTTTGGAGCTAGGGGGCATATGTACGATAGGTGTGCCTCATGCTTGGACCATTTAATGTGGTACATGTGTGATGCAAACCTCTATGTCAGAATGTTTTAAGGCACGCATAGCCACTTTGCATGAGTTTGAATGGCATTAAAAATGTAGAGTAATGCAATGCAACCCAACTCAAATTGCTGTGTTGCATTACAGTGTGCAAAGGAGGTGTACCATGGTTGTCGTGTGGGTGTCTCCATGCATCTCCCATGGTAACTGTTGCATGTCATGTATACCAAACCAGGTAAATAAATATGCCTTCCCAGTGATGCGTAATGAGGATAAATTACTTAATTCATCCATGTTACTTCCTCTTCCTATGTGTGCCGCATTCTGTGACACACATAGATAGAGGAATATGCCTCGGTGCAAGGGTGCCTGTGTTTGCGCTAGGCAGACGCTTGTGTGGCAGCGTAGGGTAAAAGGACAAGAATGTGCTGTATGGCTTAAATACTTTGCATCCCTGCCCTTTCCCAGTGGCACATCGCAGTGCAGCAGGTGACTTGCTGTGCTGCACTGTGTCATATGGCAAAATATTTGGCCCCTAGTGTCATGTGCACATAGTGGGAACAACTTACTGCAACATGTAGACAATGATGTACCATTGTGTCATTCCCCCACTAATTCTGCAATGGCAGTAGCAACATGACATCTGTGTATAGTATTATGTAATCTCACACTGTGTGAATGGACGGAAACACATAATCTGCACTGGTTAACATATGAAGACTAAAATCAAGTGATACATAAGACAGGTCAATCTGAGTACAAATGGTACAAAACAGCTAAGTGTGAAAGAGTGTTTCCATAATGGTGTACTGAGTCTCCATATCACTTAAAGTTTCAATAAATGAATGGTGTGTTCATAAGTAAGTGTGTCACACATGGCTGTATACTTGTAAGTTGACTAGTAGTTTCTGGAGCATCATTGGAAGAAGTAGTTGTAAATTCCATGTATGTCATGCAATGTAAGTGTAGGCCTCATTCATGTATAAAGGTCAATTTTGGGTACCAATGTCATGCCAACAGTACAAAACACACATATGTATCAGCCATACTGACAGTCTAGGTAGACATATACACAGAGGTTGCAGGCCACATTGACATATGTAACCAATGTGATAGATCACTTGTTTTCTGGCACAAGGTGGACAAATTTCCTGATTATGAGTCCATCAATGTTAAACTCACAAAGTCAAACACAATGCTGTAAAACATGTCATACATCAGGAAGTAACATAGATTGGGCAAGGTATCACAGTCTACTCAGGATCCCAATCTCAACCTTCTCTTGTAAACTCAATGATGACAGAATAAAGGCATAGAGGTTTAGAATCCCCTACAAGTTAGAATTATATACATACATGTGAAAGCCTACAATACTGTGTCCAGGTCTGTAATACAAGCAACTTGTATTCTACTTAAAAATGCATTGCCATACCTTTGTGCTGATCAAAAGTTGTCTGACAATAAGCATCAGCTAACTATCCATGTTAAATGTTGGAAATTCACTTCATATACGAAGCAAATTCCCATGCTAAAGTAGAGGATGTAGTCTAATGGCTAGGGCAGTCAATCTCAAATCTGGGGAACCAGGTCTGAGTCTCGGCAATGATGCTCAACATTCTGTGATTCTGGGCAAATCACGTAATCTCCATGTGCCTCACAAAAATGAATATGTCCTTGTGTAACACAACTGGTGCTCATGTAAAGCGCTCTGATACCTAATACCTTCGGCTCAAGTTTGCCCTATATAAAACTCCTAAAAAAAGAAAAAAGTAAGTGAACAAAACAAAGAATGTGTCAATCTAATGGAGGGAAGCAACAACATCAGAGGTCTGAAAAGGACATATGTGTGTGTGAGTGTCAAACATTTTGCCACTATCTGAACCAACCTAGGGCTGAATATATGGCAGAAAATCAGTTCACTACTTTGTCACTTTGCACATGTAGTGAGTTTACATACCATAGAGAAGTCAAGAACATTTTCAAAATAGCTATCACATGAATCTATTGGCTGAACATGAAAGTCAGTGTGTAGAAGTTTCCGAAGTATCAGTACATGGTCAACATTAGCAATGACAAATAGAACTGGAAGATAACTGTATAACCCAATGCTCAACTGTACATATAACACATATAGTACAATACTCTAAGAACTTTGTATGAGTTAGTCAGTATATACAACACATATGGACAGGTATGTTTCTGTAACACTGTGCATAATCAGTAACAGTTGCATTTGTTCTACTTCCATCTGACAAAGGATATGGGGCCCGATGTAGGTCACCAAATACCGGTCGGTAACGGCCGAATTCGGCCGTTACCGACCGGTATTTGGTGATTGAGATGTAGGGGCCAATATTTTACACAATCGGTAAATTTACCGACTCAGTAAATTTACCGATTCTGTAAAATACCGAATCGGTAATTTTACCGATTCGGTAAATTCCAGATGTAGGTAGCACTGTTTACAGTGCTACAGGCCTTCATAATTCGGTATTTTACCACCCAATCCTATTGGGTGGTAAAATACCGAATACAGGTGTGCATGCACATCTGTGCATGGACACCTGTGCCATGTGACACACAGACATGCCCTCAGGGCATGTATGTGTGCCACATGGCACACATGCCTGTACTTGGGGTGCTAGAGGGTGTCAAAGTGACACCCCCTGCACCCTTGCAGGATTCGGTATTTACCGAATCGGTAAATACCGATTCGGTATTTCCCATTGATTCCTATGGGCCTCAAGGCCCATAGGAATCAATGGGAAATAGCGATTCGGTATTTACCGATTCGGTAAATACCGACTCGTACAGATTGGGTAATTTTTTACCTACATCTGCCATCTTCAGATTTACCGACTCTTAAATACCGAATCGGTATGATTCGGTATTTAGGAGTCGGTAAATCTGAATTACCTACATCGGGCCCATGGTTGGCAGCCATGGGTCATGACACCAATTGTGCATACCCAGAGAAAGCCAGATAAGTGGTACAATCACACACTGATCAAGACAAGGAATGTGGTTGGACGTACATTTGAAGGACTGAAGTCCAGGTTCCGATGCCTGGACATGCCAGGGGGAAGGTTGTTATACTCCTCCCTATGGTGCAAAATCATACTTGTCTGTGCGGTCCTCAATATAATATTTGTAAGAACAAGTGTCCTGTGGGACTCGGAGCCTGAAGAGACTGAGCAAATGGAGGATGATGATGATAATGGAGGAGAGCTCCACCAGACAATGGCTGTTCGGCAGCGATGCAACCACATTGTGGCCAATTATATTTCTTAAAATATTTGACTTGGGGGTCAAACTGTCTGCAATTGTCCGAAATGTTCAGCATGAGAATAAATTGTGTTGTCTTAAGGAAACAGTTAATGTTAACATCAAGTCCATCCTCATTTCTTCTCAAATAGAAGTAGGCCTGAACATGTAACAATCATGTTGTCAGAACAGCTGAGCAACATGGAGCCATGGATCTAAATACCTAATCAACCAATGCAGCACTGCAATGTGATACAGTGTACTGCATGAAAGGGACAGGCCAGGTTTGCCACATATCTACATCTAAATTGCCCATTCCTGTCCTCCTGCACTTGAGCAGTGCAGCGATGCACAGCTAGCATCTTGCAGTGTTCTGCAGCAAAGTGTGTTTCACATGGTACTCAGTGAGTGTTAGAACACAGTTCACCCAACATACTCATACCTGAGACAAACCTCTCATTGTAGTGTGTCACACCAATATGGTTGCAAGCAAAATAGCAGCATTATGCAGAAGCAAATGTTGTTGCAGATTAACCCTGGGCGGAGCAGGCATGGTGCCTCTACGCAAAGTTCCACGGAGTTGGAAAGCAACTCCGTGGAACTTCGCTCCGCGCCCTACCCAAATAATTAAAACTTAGTAAAAAAACACTTACCTGCCCCGTGGCTGCCTTGTCCTGGAGATCACAGCTCTCCTGCCTTCTCCTTGCCATCCTGCTTCACTAATAACCCCTACGTTGTATGTCTTGCGCGTGTGCACTCGCAAGACGTACAATGTAGGGGTTATCATTGATGCACACACACATGTATTTGTACATACACTATCTCATTGAACATGGTGCAATGGATGATTTTGGATATGAACTTGCCTCTGCATGGTAAGGGTAATTTACCCCTGCCCTGAGTGTACAAGTGCATGGTTGAGGTGATCACAAATCTTGATTCATCCCAAAGAAAAATGGCATCTGAGTGTGTGCCATTACATAGGCCTGTGTTATGAAGTGCAGTCTTCTTGGACCAGCAGGGCCACACAAAGACCTGCCCTCAGAATAGATGTATTGCTACTGCCTTTGACCGGAGTAAGACAGAGCTAAAGTGGGTTTGGGTGTATGCTGTTTAGTGATTAGTAGCAGTGGACACTACCATGTGACCCTGGTTCATTGCAGTGAGGCCTACTGGCTCACACACCTCTTCTAAAGGTCTGTTGATATGTGTTACACTCACTCCTCCCCAACATCATGTTGGTCAAAATATGTGTATGATAAAACCATGTGAAAAATGCATGTGCCTGTGCAAGACATACACAACACGTAGGTTCTAAAGTTACACAGTGTGCACATGGTTAATGTATGTGTGCTGGTAGAGTGTGTCTACCTTCACACATGGAAGTATAGTCCAAAGGGATTGTCGAACCAAACAATCAGTGTGAGTGACTTAGTGTGTGTGTGCTGCATGTCATAAAGCTGGTGGTAGCCAAACACTTGTGAACCACAGTATTGCTCCATGAACGTCTTGTGACAGCAAACAAAGGGGCATCAAATGACCATGGGCACACTGTGCAGGGCCGGAAATCACCCTACTGCACTGCTATGTGTGAAACCAAAAGGGAAGGAATGAGCTGTATCTAATAGTATACAATGCATTACTGCCTTTTCCCCTTCATCAGTGCTGTTTTGGCTTGCTAGGGACAACACAGGCACCCTTGCACCATGGTGCAAGGGTGCTTCTCTTGCATGCAGGTATGTATTTGTCCATGAAGGTGTACCCTACTGCTAAGAAAATTATCCTGTGAAGCATATTCCGCCATGTACATGTGCTACAGAATGCAGCATACATTAAAGATGAAGTAACAAGGAGAAACAAAGGTTGCACATCCTGGTGCATTCCCAGGTTTCCGTTGCTTAGTACGCCTGGGAATGTGTCTCAAACCATGCAAGTTGCACGGGTACACCCATGCAACGGTCATGGAACCTCTCTCTGGTGCTGAGTAATGCAATGCAACTAAGGCCAACAGTGGCACCCAACTATAGACTTATACAATGTCAAAGTTGTGGGTCAGGGATGGAAAACATGCTACAAAATAAAGTGAGCGTTATCTCATGTTCATCACAGGGGACCATTGTTGGCAAAAAAAGAAGAGCGTGCCATTGAGGGCTATCAACAGGTGAACATGGATTGGTTAAGGGATCATGGTAAGACAACCCATGAAGCTGAGGAATATAATGGATTGTAGGGACCCCTTACTACTGCCGGGTAAGCATATAAGAATGGCAGGAAATATGGAGATCTCAACCCTTTTATGATGAAGCATATGTGAAGAGAAACACTTGGTATTGTATATCAAAACTTGTGAAAGATTGGTACAATACATTTAAAACAGTGAACAATCAGTGGATTCAAACCAGCATTAACAAAACCTGTAGTGCATTGTTAAATTCTGCATAGGACTCCGACCATGCACACTACATAGGAACTTATGTCATTTCAGCAAGAAGAACAAATGTTCCTAACAGCTAAGCGGACATGTAGCATAAGATGTGGGCGTGAATTAATGGTAGTTGCAGAGTCTCATGACTTCAACTTGGTGGAAGATGTTTGATGGGTATCCATTAAAACACCATCCATTTCATTTAGAAAACTTTTTTCGAGCTCTTAAGTCTGGGTCTAAGGGCAAAGAAACCCTTTCTGGCTTCCACTGTGGGCTTGGAGTAATGTTGCAAGAGAAATATTTTATGGATGTTCCACATTATATGGTTATTTTTATGCATACAAATGAGTATTAGCTCTGTGTGTTGGTCTATTAGAGGACCGCAGGCAATCTGGCGTGTGATGTTCCAGTTGTCAGGTTTGAACAATGGGATGAAATGAGCCCTTTCCAGTTTGAAGTCTTTCTTGAAGGGTAAGCCTGTCATTTGGGGTATCCTTCTTTCCAAAAAGGCAATGCAAGAATCTGATGAGTTCTCCGATCCTTTGGGGAACTCTAAAAATCTGCAAGTTTCCCCTGCGGTTTTTATCTCCCAGCTCAGCTCTAACCCTCGTAGGGTCTTGGTTGGGATCTGTAATTTCTGGACGTCCTTGCTTGAGAGAGCAGTTTTATCTTACAGAGAGCTGATTCAATTTTGAAGTTAATAGTGTTAATGTCAGATCTGATTGTGCACAGTTCCTGTTGCATCATATCCGTATTGGCCTTGGTGGGCTTTGTCAAGTCATATAATTCAGCAAGCTATTTAAGGGTCATGTCCAAAGTGTTGTTTATGTCTGTTTTCCCTTTGATAGGTGAGTCAGGAAGCAGAGGTTATGCCTTAGAGCGTTTGTTGCTTGTTTTGATTTCTTTTTCTGCCATGGTTTTTCAGAATAAAGAAGTTTTAGATTATATGTTAGGTTGCTTCTGAATGAAGATTGGGGTCACATGCACCAAACCTCAGCTCTGTTATAGATGAAAAGAGTTGTGGCAGTGGACAAATAGAAAGAGCGCATAGAATGTGTAAGCCGTACTTGTCTGCAGGCGGATTGAGAAATCAATGCCAGCTGTATGGAGCCCCTAAAAGCAGAGTCCAACACAACGAGGTAACTTGTTACAAATTATTTGGGGGCATATTATCAAGAAACGGAGTAAAATTATCGCCGCTTTAGCGGCAGAAAACTGCTGCTAAAGCGGCGATAATGGGCTTGATAATATGCCCTTGAGGGTTCCAATAGAAGCCCATGTTTTGGTGTCAACATGGGCTTCTATTGGCATACTCAAGGTCATATTATCAAGCCCATCATCGCCGCTTTAGCAGCAGTTTTCTGACGCTAAAGCGGCGATAATTTGAACTCCGTTCTTGATAATATGCCCCTTGGTGTCTAAATCAGGGGTGGAAAGCTGAGATTGGGTACTGGTGGAAGCAGCCACATGAATTGGGGTGAGTGACGCTTGAACTTAGTCAGACTAGAGAACAGTATAGACTATATGGGCCAGCTGAACTCGGGGGGGGGGGGCAAACATGCACAAGTGGTGATAGTGGTTTTGGATCACAGCCATTCATAAAGAGTCAGGTACCAGCATAGGTTTGACCAAGAAAGATCAGAATGTTTATACTACAGCAATAACAGTATGTAGGCACCCAGGAGAACATAAGATCGATTGCTCCAGATATTTTTAGAGTGCCTCGTGGTGGGCTGCCATCTTAGGGTCACTCAAGGTGATATGAGACTCTTAGGGAATCCAGAGAGGCAATTAGACTCCAATGTGGCGTAGTATGAGCCACTAGTTGGTAGATTTTAGGTGGCCTTCAGTGGGAACAGTAATGCCATAGAAAGGTGCTTACTTGCATTTTAGAGCAAAACATTACAGAAATTCAAAGAGCTATGGGGAACTGGTGCACAGCGTCCGTGTGACAGGACGACCCATATCAGATGTCACTCTGACTAGTGTGATGACCCATGGCAGCCGCAAAGACATAACAGGGTGGGCACTATAAAACTGCTTACACATCTGGAACAACACTGATATTATTAGGATTGCGATTTGGGCGCTAGATCGGGCAGCACTGATCACACCGCTTACACGCGACATCAGTAGGGGACACCCAAAAGGGGAGATCCCAGTTGGCTATTGCCTACAACGTTAATCATGTTTAGAATACACAATTGCCTATTTGCCTGATATTACTGCTATTATCCTTATTGGTGTAAAAGGGGGGTCGCACATTTTGATCCCATAATTTCCTTTTTCTTTTCTAGCTTTTTCTTATGGAATGTTGTCTTGGGATAATGTACACTGTCGTTCCTGTGCCTGTTGAGCAGCACACGCCTTGATTTGTGTGAAAACCAATAAAGAATTGAAATATAAAAGTTTATTTGCAATGAAAACTAGAATAAAGGTGTAGTATTCTCATGTGTTATTATATACTATGTTATCTTGTTCCTAGCTGTTAGGCCCTTCCACCAACCGTCACCACTCATACCCAGTCACTCAAGCATTCCACTCATGGCCCACACACCAACATTTCAAACCGGAACATTCACACTGGCTGAGCAGCTAGGAACAAGATAGCACAGTACATAATAACACAACATGAGAATACTACAAAAAGTTTGAATGTATCTATTGAGTGCCCAGGGGCTGCAGCCTTTGTCTGCTCTCCTGTTTGTACAAGTGCCTTTGCATATGCTTGATTTGATTCAGTCTTACAGTTGTTACTAAGCATACTGTATTGAAGCCTGACTTTGCAGTATCAATACTTCCTCAGCTCCTCTTTGCAGTGATAAAGCTTCGCTCCGCTTGATTACTTCTGTTTCATTTGTTTTAGTATCCTTGGTGATAGTATTTTTTTTGTAAACGCTTATGTCCATAGGAATCCTACCGGGGTATTATTATCCTTTTCAAATGTGGCGAAAATGTTTGAAGGTCAAGCTGGAACCTTAATGTTACAATGAAGAATCCATGCCAGGAAGCTTCAAAAGTATATTCTCAGCAGCACAACAAAGCGTCCTGCTAAAAGGAAAACTTCCAGATCATCTGCAGTGCCTCCCGCATTCCACGATCAACATTCTCATGGAATGAAGAACGCAGTGCAAATCATAACATCAGAAAGTGCATAGAATTGTATTAATAAGAACACAACACTTAGGGCCAGATGTATCAGGCGTTTTACTGTTCGCAAGAAGTTTGCAAACTGTAAAAAGCATTTTGGGATGTATCATCTCAAAAGGCATTCACAAAATAGGGAATCGGAATTTTTGCGATTACATATCTCGTGAATGCATGTATGGAATCACAATTTGCGATTCTTTAAATGAAATTCAGGAAGAAAATAAAAGTTGCGCCCTGGCTTTAAGGAATCGCAAATTACCACCAACTTCTAGTTGGTGGTAATTTGAAAATTCCTAGAAAAATGCACTTTTTTGCATTCTTCTAGGTGCCATGTGGCATACATACATGGCCATATGACCACACATGCATATTTTAAGGGTGCAACAGGGTGTCCTTTTGGCACCCTCGCATCCTTGAAATAGCATGCGCAATTTGGGAGTACCTATCGGGTACTCGCAAATTGCGCATGAAATTCCAATGAATGGGAAGCCATTGCTTATTTGCGACTCACAATGTGCGAGTCGCAATTAAGGAATGCATAGGAATCGCAATTTTATTTGGGAACTCTACATACATTGCATTTTGTGAGTCCATAATAGAGAATCAGTAAAATACGCTACCAAGGACTCGCAAAATACAATGTTGATACATCTGGCCCTTAGTTCCCTGTTCTAAAAACCCAGTCTGCTTCATCTTCTTATTCAATTTCTTTTTTCCTGTTTTTTGATATGTACTGAATTAACTCATACTCACTTTTACAGTTAAAACCAGATTGCTTGCTCACTTCTAATAAGTATTTTATTCTAGCTGTGGCTCGATTAATTATCTTGGTGTGAGACACATGGGCTCTTAGTTGTGCAAACCAGTGGGTTTGAACATGGTCAACCTACTGTTATTTTAAAATTCCTTAATTTCCACTATACCGCTTGGAACACACCATAATAATGCTTATATTTTTTATTTATAGGTGCACGGACACATCCAGTCACTGCCTTCTCAACCTCACCCTTTGCCCCGTCTATTACATTCTTCAACTAAGCCATTTTGTGGTGGAAATGGAAGGGTTTGTTTCATAACGGAGGTCATCGGGCTTAATAAAACCTTGTTGTTTATCTCATTTAGGTGCATTTGCTGCAAATCTAAAACTGATGAATTCTGGGTATATTTCGCTATGGCTCCTTCCGTCCATACATTTCTGTTTGACGCAGTCATATACGCGGATGCCAACTCAGGTAGTGTTTGCTCAAAGTTGAAATCACTGCCTTTTGTATTTTTACCTTAGTTACCAAAAAATGTATTTTTTTCTTTGACTTACTTAAGAAAATGTGCCTTCACTATTAGCAGCTATACAAGAGCACTGAACGGTTCGTCTTAATTTAACCCCATTTTAGCACCTATTGAATGGGTTACAAAATTAATACTTTGATTGCAGAAACGTTGTGGCCCTATAATACATCTAAACAAGCAGTCTGACCCGCCCACTCCTGATCTCCAGCCAGGTGGCACAATGGTGACGCACTTGCTGCCCTTCCCATGTTACTCAGGCACCGCCTTTGTGGAGCTCTGGACATATGGATGTAACATATACGCTTAGCCAATGACAGTTCAGTGTCGTCTGAGCATTTTCACTTCAATATCACTGTACAGTGAAAATTGTTGTCAGCGGGTGCTACAGTAGCTTCAACATCAAACAAAGTGGCGAATGGAATGTCCTTAGCTGCAACAAAGCATGTAAATCAGTAAGTATCAAATTGTAGAAAACAAAAATATGAAAATAACACGACTACATGTTACTTTTTTCAAAAAGAAATGTCCTTTACTGCTAATAACCTACAGAAAACCATTGAAAGAACTGCAGGCGTTTTCTCTGGGGCAGTATTTGGGACCACCAACTACTCAGAAATTAAGAATTCACTTAGTAGTATAAAACAAGCAGTGAGCTTGCACACTCTAGGTAGATTTGGATGAGCATTTAAATCACAACATTGTTGAGGTGTAGAGCAAGCCTAGGTACAGTATTACTTTATTAGGTAGGTGTACTATCTGTGTACATACTGGACTTTGTGGAGAGCAATAGTGTACTGAACAAGAATTTGAGCTCAGGGATGCAATTCAGAATCATTTTCAAGAGGCAGTTATGAGAGTTGCCACAAAAAGGTAAATGCCTCATCAGAACTGTGAAAACAAAAAATGGTAGAAGGTACATAACACTGTGCATAATACACAATAGAGCAGTGGAATTAGGGCCCTTGGCTATATGCTCCATTTACAGGTCAGAATCACAAGATGATCAAAAACATCAGCTTAATCCTGTAAGGAAAACCCCAAATAACACTACACGGTGTAGCTAATGGCACGCAATTTTTACAAAAACAATACAATGTGGTAAAATACACAACAAATAGAGGTTTTGCAACACTGCTAGTGCCGAAATGGAGTTACTTTTCTACCTACCGTCTGTAAATACCTATCACAGTATAAAGCAAATAAAAGCAATGGCAAAAGAAAGATAGCGTGCTTGGTAACCTGGAATGCAACTCAGAATCCCCTCGCCCCCAAGACCTGGAACACCCTCCCTACCCACCTACGGCAGACCCCAGACCTACTCCCCTTCAGAAGACTCCTCAAGACCTGGCTCTTCGAGCAGCAGCAGCACCCCTCCCCCCCTCCCCTCAGCGCCTTGAGACCCTTACGGGTAAGAAGCGCGCTTTACAAGTACTCTGATTGATTGATTTGAAAATAAATTTAGTCACTTCCAAAATGTACATTTTGTTCCTGGGTTTAGGGTTGGTGGTGTCAGTGCCCCAAAATAGGGATATCACACTACTTAAATTTCCTGAGTCTTGGGGGTCAGTTGCCCAGATTTAAATTGAAGTCATGCAAATCAAGACAGCACGTAATGTTACTGTGCTGCACTGCGTGAACTGGAGAGAGCAGAACAGCATCATATCGAATAAGATGTTGCCCTGTTCTTCTCTCCCCCTGAACTGGCACACTTTTGGCTGCCATGCTCCAAAGCACACACCATTGTGTTATAATGCAAGGGTGTCTGTTTTGTGGGAGCATAGGTTTTCTGCTTGATGGGCATCACTTCCAGACCACAAACTATGCTTTAAAGCGTTTCCCATTTTGAATGGTTGCTGTACAAAGCAACACACATTGTAAGTGGGAAAAACAGGACAAATTAAAATAATTCTCCTCCTTATGCCTGCCTCAAGGAGGCACAAAGTTGTAATGCACATCCCTGTCTACAAATATTTTGATGTGGATTTATATCAAAACCTTTGGGTGGTTGTATGAGAACACCCACGCACCACCCATTGAATGCCCCCTTGATGCAGAGTAATGGCAATCAAAGTCATAAACGCCAGTGCATTGCACACCTTTGTGTTACCTTGGGTCATGCAAATCTCAATTTGTGTTGGATTGCAAATTCCTTCCCAACACTTTGTGTTGGGTTTGCATTACACAAGCAAAACAAACCAGATGCAAAACATTAATAAGTATCTTAACTAGGATAAAAAACATACTAAGAAATGGGAAAAGGATTTCTACCTGACACATGGAATAGATTTAAGCCTGGAAGCACATAGGCCTTTCTCAGTGCTACTAGCTGGCAACCCACCTGGGTGCTGGACCACCATAACAACTTTATAATAATGTATTTATTATTTTGATTTTCATTTACTTATTTATAATTCATGAAAACTCTGAAAGTTTCGTGTCCGTATAAAGAGTCCATGAACGTTTCACAATGGCTTAGGACAATGATACATCATAAATTAGTTGCAGGCTTCACGACAAGTCTTTATAAAAAAATGCAAAACTTTCACAGCTAACACGTTTTCACCACAGCTTCTGCAGCTTCCTCGTGGCTGATAGATTCCTGGCCATTTACACCCACCAATTCAGTGTGAACTTCACTTCTTAATCTTGTTTCCCTTTTATGCTTTGGTTTCTCGGATCCTTGTAGATTATTTCACTGTGTATATTCGTATCAACCCAAGTTGTCAGTTCTACCTTTCTCTGCGTTACCTCAAATTTCATGCTTCCATGCGTTACCTCAAATTTCATGCTTCCAACATATATCTCTCTCGTCAGTCCCTCAAACCCCATGATACAGGCTTTAGCAGATCCTACTGTTCCTCTTATTTTCCCAGAAAGATCTGGAGCTCACCTGGAGCTCGCCTGAACTCATCAGACAGAACTCCTTGGAATTGTTAAAAGTGAGGTTTTGGGACAGGCACAATGACAAACATTGTTTCTGGAGCTGCAGGTGTGATAGCCCTATCCTTTCTAGTGTTTAAAGCTTCTTCTTTTTATGAATTCTTTTTTAGATACAATGTGCCCTGCTTCTGCGAGTTTCCTTAATTGTAAATTCTGTTACTACATCCTTCAACTTGCTACCTTCTCAAGCACTTGACCAGTCAATGCCGAGAGTTCAACGGTGATTGCTCTTACTTTAATCAGAATGAGGAAAAAATGTTCTTCTGTCCAGTATACTCAGCTAGTCGTTCAAAATGGATAGTCCCGGCATGTAATCAGTTTGTTCTATTAGACTGGACATCTAAATTACTACGCTTTAAGAAAGGTCAAGACCCCATTGCTGTACACACTGTTGCACAGTTATCTGGCCAACGTGATAATCAAACATCGTGCCTCTTCCTCATAACACATTTTATGATGTTTTAGTTTTGTAAATAATTTTTAGCATGTTCTTTAATTAGTCCCTTAAATTGAGAAGGATTCGTTCGCACTGGAAGCCATCCTGGTGGCCCAGAAAGGGCTTGAGCTGATCTCCACACGTAATTGGACTATATTGTGCCCTCCTTTCCTACATGATTTGTCTATTTAGGTAAGAGGTGTGGCGCCGTGGCCAGGGTGACTGACGCTTGAATCTGGGGCTCACTGTTTAATCCCTGGCTCTGGCGGCAAGTCAGCCAAGCACCATGTGACTCTGGGCAATAGCTTGCTTAATCTCCCCAACGGCCCCCCGCGCCGGGATGCCTTCGGGTAGCTGTTCGCGCTTTACAAATACAGGATTTATTATTTCCTGCTCTTTTCCTGATGAATTGTACTTTTTTTTATCATACTGTTTTAAAAAATGCTCTGTGTACTTTAATGGTTTGTATTAACTGAATACATTTATGATGATGTTTTAGATATCCCTGTCATTATTTATTTTCTGTGTCTAGATAATTAATTTTTCTAGCAAGCCATTTATCATCTCTCTTGTGCTTAGAATTTTAACAGCCCAGTATTCTGCCACAAATACAAGTTCACATGAGACTGTGGTTTCTGTACTCTAGTTACAGCAAACCAACATGCACTGCAATATACTGCAACAGAACACTGGGTACCTACAAATGAAAGCATACACAGCCACAGTGTTCTCTTATGGTGCAAATGCTACATCTTGCTGTGATGCACCCGAAGTACCCATAATGGATTTATTTTTCCACTGTAGACATTGAGCTTAGCCATTTTTTAACTGATCCCCTGTGGTTGAGTAAAGTCGCTGACAGGTCTAGGTGTAGCATAAAACATCATCATCCTTACCTGCAGGGCTTCATTTCACATCTGTTGTATGTGAGTATGTTCCCCACATTTTTTAGTTCTGGCTTTCAAGACAGCTCTAGTTGTTTCTTCAGAGGATTGTTTTTCCAAAACAGTAATACAGGATATTGACATACAGAGGGGCTTTTGGTCAATGGCTTTATCCATTGGTCTGTTTAATTGTTTCTTCCGCCCACCACACCATGTGGAAGAGGGTGTAGCCCACTTTACGAATTGGCTCCATTCATTTTTAATGTTTGAGTGGCTATACAAAGCTTGTGCATATTGTTCACTTCAGTTCTAAAAATATCTCCTTTCTCTTTGGAAACCAGAGTGGTTCAAAGAAGGGTTGGGTGAGATTCTGTGTCGTTCCGCGAGAGGTGGAATTTTGGCACGCAGAGTTGCTCGCTCTCATTTTTAGTGCCGGGAGCTGTAACTGCACCACATGCCTTCCCAGAGGGCGCTGCTCCTTTTTGTTGCTCAAGCAGGTTTTCTTCTCAAGTGCAAGCTTTCTCAAAGCGACCTGCAGAGACCGCCTGCATTGAGAAATGACACCGGGGCTCATCGTAGCACTCAATTTTTCTTGCTTGCGCTCTCTAACTTAATGTTGTACAACAGAGAATGGTCACAGCGGAAATCAATTAAGCTAAATACAGAATTGGGTCATTCAAATATTCACCATGATAAATTCAAATAAAATGTGATTTTATTTTTATCACGATTATCAAAGACAGCATAATTGTCTGTACATTTAATTAAAATGGTGCTCAGAGAAGGGAATAGAGTGCTCAGGAGGGAATATGTGCTACTGAGGGTTGTAGGAAAGGAAAGGCAATGTGCAATATATGCATCATATAGCTGAAACCTATCCAGTCTAATGATGGCAAATCAATACAAAACAAACATAGCCAATTATAGGCTCAGATAATTAATTTCAGTCATCTATGCTTGAAAAGTAGCAAAAGTCCGTCGGGTCCACTGCTTCCCTGTCTGCGGCCTGATTTTTCGTGCTGCTACTGATCGGTGCTCTTTCTTCCCCTCCCTCCAATCATTGGTCCTCATGAAGACCCCATTATAAGGATCAAAGTTACCTTTTTTGTATATAAGGGTCGAAACGTCGAAGGTCTTTTGCTACATTTCAAGCATAGACGACAGAGATTAATTATCTGAGCATATAATTTGCTATGTTTGCTTTGCAGTGTTGTTATTTTTTTGCTTTTTGTATTGTAGCGTGTAGCTTTATAGGCTACAAGCACTACCCTAAGCAGGCTGACACACTTCCACACTGGGCGCTGAGCAAGCCCGACATAGATTCATACTTCAACAAAGGAATATGGATGAATGATTTGATAATTCCCAACTACATCACAACTATTGCCAAAACCTATCACATGAATTTACATTATGCTCCAAAAAGGTAAAAAATTTGTGAGCAATCACAAAAATGAACTTAAAATGTATAAGAATTTAAATCAGCTAGAAACCCAGATCAAGGGAATCCTTTACATCATAGTTGTGCTTTCTCAAACCAATATTAACTATCTCGTTGGAGTGTCTATGGCTTTTGAGAAGATGATAAGCCTCTAGGGATTCACGCTCAAGGATGATTCCTGGTCTCTTTCTCAAAAGCAAAAGAGAGATTCAAATGCGCCACATCAACCTTATGGATCTTTCAGCACTCAGCTGTGAGTACAAGTGCATGTCCTGTATGTACATATGTTCGGATAGACGTTTGCTCCACCATGAAGGCACTAATGTCTCAGCAGTTGAGTGGTTTAAAGTACAGTTGCAGAGGTGGAGGTTTCCCATAGTGGGCTGATAGGCTATCTACCTGTAATAGACAACCGACTCTCATTACATCATTACAAGACATCTGGAACCTGTGGCAAACAGCAAATTGGTGTTGCAGACTGTTCCATGATTCTTTCAAAGTGGTGAGTTGGGATGTTATGTTATATTGATATGTATAGCACAGTAATCACCCGAGAGGGTATCCAGGCACTTGAGCAGATGTGTAGCTTTATGGTCCCCATGCAGCGTCTAAAAAAATGTCAGCTCTTCAGCTTGTTACGGAACTCAAGAAGTGAGGAGGAGGCTCTGATGTGAAAAGGAATGTTGTTCCATGTCTTGGATGAAATGTAGGAGACTGAGTGATTTCCAGTTTTGCATTTACAGATGCAGGGAATATGTGTGAATGAGAGTGAGGCACGGCGTAGGTGTCTGGTGGATTGGTGAAAGTGTATGCTGTTGCTCAGGTATTCTGGTCTTGTGTTGTGTCCAGGGCTTTGTATGTGTGCATGAGAAGTTTATACTGACTGCGCTTGTTAATGGTGAGTCAGTGACGCCTCCTGAGGTGTTGTGTTGATGCAGCAGAAATGAGGGGTAAACATAAATTCACCACGGGTAACCAATTTGATAACCACTAATCTTTTCTATATATATGAAACTAAATTCGGCCCATACCTATAACCGATATTCCGATGAACCTTTTGAGAGTTGACATGAATTGACAAATGTTAAGTCGGGTAATAGCCCCGTTATGAGGACCTACAACGAAGGGAATATTCTACAAACCAAACTATACATAATAATGTACAATTCTCATTAATCACAATCATCAATAATGACAGACTCCGTTTTACTATTCACTTAATTGTATCCAATTCTTTGTAAGCATATGAATGGTCAAACAAAAATACAGCATCGAATTTCATTGTAACAAGATCAATGCAATTACAGAGTATCATACGAACCTAAGAAAACTATAGCATAGCATGCTAATAGTCTGAAGAACTAACCCTCTGGCCGGAAGGGAAACGTGGGGCAACCTCACAAAGGTATGAGGAGCAAAGTTAAAGAGTCAGGATCAGACAGCAGCAGCCATAGAGGAACTCAAGAGAAACAGCGCACACAAAGATGCTCTCCCTCATCACACCTGTCTAGCTAACCCCTAAGCATAGATTCCAACACTGATTGTTATACCCTAAATGTTAAAGTCTATCCCTAATTTAGTAACAAAGTACGGGCAATTCACAGTTTCCATTGGTTCAGGAGCATAGTGTGTTCAGTCACACCACTTCCGTCGCACCTCACTCTCAAGAGTTCTTGTTTTGGAGCCATGCAGTCATCTTTGTCCTTCAGCAGAGGAAAACACGATATTCTCCTTCCTAGGCTCGCACACATCTTTGAAACAATTGCAACATTTTACTGGAGCAATTATCCATAAAACTAAACATTTACCCGAAAAGTAGGAAATTCCATTGCAGTTCTGTTGATATGCCAACCACACAACCATCGACAAGGAAAGAACACAACAATCATAATGAAAGACAATATACATTTTTCTGCAGTCTATGTTTAAAAAGCAAATTAACCCTAACGGTGGTTTGAGGCCTTCTCGCTGTAAACGTGCAGTTTTGTCTAGAAGAACTAAACATACTCAATTATTTGTTCCCATAAAAAGGAAAATTACATTTCTTTATTCATTTCAGTCTTCTATTAATCTAATATAAACGCAAACATTTTCAACGATTATTCTATGTGATTAATATTGCTCATGTAGAACTATTTTGTTAACATGTTTCATTCATGTTGCACGTGAAAACTCAAACCCCTTAACATTATTTCTCTGCCATCTTTCGTGCTGAAATCATTTGCGGCCCACAAGAACCATTTGTCATTTTCCAGCACATTTCTCAATTCTCTTTCCAGATACCCCATGTAAATTTTTCTCTATTCATTTCTCAACTCTACTTAATAATTTTCACACAATAGGAAGTTTAATCCAAGCAGGTTTATTTACGAAAATCCTGCTCCATCAGTGTGATGTGGGTGCGGCGTGGGAGGTCGAATTGGAGTCTTTCAGTGCAGTCACCAGCCACTGCTTCACTTTGTTCTCCATTATATCCCTGATTCTGCCTGTAACAGAGATAGATTTTGGATTTAAGGCTTTTCCTCTGCTAATCCCGATGATAATACATGTCTGGCCTATCTCCATTCTTGACTTCTAAGGAAAATTTGGTGTATATTAACCTCTTCTTATTCCAAGAGAAATTAAAATAGAACAGTCTCTGATGATCCAGGGGATCCTACCAGCTTGAACCAGAAACCTTGCCTCCTTCTCAACCATAGCTGGTCCTTTACAGAATTGGGAATTTTAAAGTAGAAGGAAACAGGGAGAGGGCATGCTGAGGATGGATGTTCCAGAAGCAACAATAGACATCTTGGCTTTAAGACTCTTTTTTTTCATTAACAAGCTTGATTACCACAGCAGACTTTCCGTGGCCTCCCACAGCACTCCTTCAGCCTCTGGGATAAAGAGGGAAACGGCCATTACAATAAAGCCTTTACAACAAAATCGTTAACCACGCATGCAGTACAACGCATGCGTGGTTAACACGAAAGCCTTTACCACGCATGCCTTTACCACGCATACCTTTACTACGAGGTTTGTAGTAAAGGTATATGTGGTAAAGGTAAAAAGAAAAAAAAGGGGGGCTTGGGGGGGTCTCCCCCCCAAAAAGAAACTCACCTGAAGTCACGTCGGGTATCAGCGTCTTTTAAGAGAAAACGGAAAATAAACTTCCGCTTTCTCTTAACGACGTATGACGTCACCACGCTAGTAATTGTGGTAAATGTAATGCGTGGTAAACAAATTCCGTTGTAACGCATGCGTGGTAAAGGCATGCGTTGCAACGGAATTCGTTGTAACGTCATATATTCGGATAAAGAATTAACTTCTCCACCCACATGGTGTTCAACCTTGAAAAGACAAACCCGTCTCACTGTACTGGCACAGTGCAAAACACTATGCTAGCTCCTCGCCAGTGAATACAAGATGCTTCAAAGCCTTTCACCTTCCCTCCATGCTAAAAGCTTCAGCCTGTGCTCTCTGATGAATTGAATTTGCTAATCGTTTCACTAGTCTACACACCGACTAACATTTAATGAACAATAGCAAGCAAACATAGCAAAATATCTGCCCAGTACTTTCGCTAGAAAACAGTCAACTGGTGCGTAGCGCTAAAACTGTATAGAAAATTAGACCTGTACATACAAGCTTTTTTCCAACACAAGTCAATGAGCTTAATTACGTGAAAGCATCGTGTTACTCTACGCGAAAACATATTTAATGAGCAGGTGCAGGATCTTCTCCCAGAGGTAGTGCTGGACATCCTTGAGGAGGAGATATAATTCATACAACCACAAGTAGGCTCATTATTCTCTAAATATCCCGCTTCACCTTTCTAGGTATGAAAACAAGGTTGCATTACTAGGAAATGTACAAAGCTTTATCCTGAGCCTTATGGGCCTACTGGAGCTATGACAATTAGTAATCGGGCTCAGTGCCACAGGAAGCTGTAAACAAATATGAAATGAAATCAATATTTGATTCAAATAGTTGATTCACTTACACTGAGATATGCAAGTATTAACAGTGTGTTACACAGGGTATATTAAGATAATAGAGGTAAGGTTTAAGTTTTCAGACATGTCAACAATTCCTGAAAATGCATGCACACTGCTGCTTTTGTGCATTCAATTTCCTGGTACTAGATTACTTTCTGCTTAGAGCTAGGCCAACCGCCTTCCATTAGCTATTAAAGTAGACACTCAAGTCCCACTTTTTTGTTAAAGAAGCCTCACTCAGGGCCCTATTCACAAAGGGCCTCCGCAGTCGTGGTGTAGGCCTAGCAGTCTTGGTTGGGGGCCAGCACTTATGGGGTGTGTCCCGCACTCGTGGTGGGTCCTACACATTGCAGTTACTCATTGTGGAGCCTCCACCATGACTGCGGGCCCCCAGTCATGACTACAGGCCTTCTGCGACGAGTGCGGAGGTCCTTTGCGAATCAGGCCCTCAGTATTCCTGTACAATACATTATGCAAACCCTCATGACCCTGATTTACTTTACATGTGCTAGCACTGAACATACCATCAACCAGTCCACCACTGTTGCTGTCTACTTTCTACAATTAGTTTTTGTAACCACTAACCAATTAGTTGTACATGACACCGCCACCATGTTACCTTTTTAAACCATTTCCAGTTTAAATGCTTTTACTACAAATAAATACACAAGTAAATATGTTTTTTTCGTTTTTCTTTACGCTGTTGATGCTTAGAATAGCATCAAATCTCTCATTTCAGCTACCAGTGCCCCAGTGCAAGCAAAAAAAAAACATGTATCGTCTCATAAGCACATGCATCAACAAATTCCAGGAGGTTCTTTACACGACCATGTTTAACATCATATACACACAGCCAGTCTCAATTGAAATAATACAACTTCCCATGCCCAAAAACAAAGATGGATACACACACATGCTCATGCGTATGCACACACACACACACACACACACGCACAAACACACACCACCTAGTCTCATATCCCCTTTGTTTTTACTGACTGAATGGCTAAAATGTTTGCCTAATATTGATTCAGGCAACCAGTTTGCCGAACTGGCCCAAGTGATCAACCCTGTTGCTTTCTTGTCTGCTATTTAGTTGTGTTAGTTTTCGTTTTCACTCTGCATAATTTACACATGGTGAATCAAATCATCTCTGCTGGTGCCCATAAATGTCACCCTTTATTGAAAAGTTGCTTAACAAGTAGATTTAATCTATGTGGTAACCATCAAACACATTCTCCCTTTCTCTTTTTAAAGTTTAACCTATTGGTACTTGAAGAAATTGGGTTACTGTTGAGGGGGATAAAACCTACTCAAGTAGCAACCACAGCTTCTGTCAGGGTGAAATCACAATTAAATACCTAGGTAACCTGTGCTTAACCATCCGGTAGCTTGGCACAAGCAGTCAGGCTTAAATTTGAGTCAATGTGTAAAGTATGTATGCATCTTATCAAACTGTAATATAGTGAAAACAAAACCCTAGAAAAAAATCCCACACCAATTTAGATAAATAGAGTAACATTTTATAAATAATCTGATACCAAAACACAGGGCCGGACTGGGAACCACAACTGGCCCTGGCCAAGATTTCGGCAGGCCTCCCCCTCCCCACTCGGGGAGAGAGGGATGGGGGGGGGGTATTGGAGGTGCCGCCGAACTCTTTGCCGGGGCCGGTTTTCAGCCGATTTTGGTACAGGGCCGAATTTGCAGATATGCTGCAAAAACGGCTCTGTAACAAATATGGCCCCCAGGGGTCCAAAACCGGCCCCCCACCAGTGCGGCGCACCGGGGGATTGCCCAGTGCCCGCTATGGCCGGTCTGGCCCTGCCAAAACAGCAAAAATCCAATCAGTAGAACCAAAAGTATTCAGTTGTAAAGATTTAAGTGGATGCAATGCTTAGAAACACAAAGTGCCAACTGTGGATATCTGGTCGTGCCAGACCAAGACGAAGTCACAAGTTTAGCACGACCACGATTGAGCACATGCCTGCTACAGGGACCAAGTTTGGCCCGATGATCAAGGTAGCTTTAATTCTGGTTTGCGCAGCACTGCAGGATCCCACGCCAAGAATGCGTCACGCAGCAGTGGTTCTGAGAAAGCTGCAGGACAGTGATGTGGAGTCCTGCATCAAGGAGGCCATTGATGAGAGGTGTGCGATGTGAAGTGCTGAGTTGAAGATGTGTCACGCAACAGCTGTTTCAAAGACATTATGGGGCTGTAATGCAAAGCCTTGCATCTACATTGAGGATGTCATCAATGAGGGCCTCGCAATGTGAAGGCCTACATCGAGGATGCTCTATGCAGCTGTGGTTCCAAGGAGACTGCCGGCTACCATGCGTGGTCCGCCACTGGGGATGCATTGCGTTGCAGCGTTTCCGAAGCAGTACTGCGTTGAGATGTGTTGTACTGGTTCTGCCCAAAGGAACTAGGCTGCTGGTTTGGAAGAGCACCTTGAGACCCACCTCCAAGGGTCCAGGACTGGGGTGGCACCACTGGGGGTAGGAGACAGAGTCCAGGTGCTGGGTTCAAGGTGGCTGGAGCCTTTTATGTCCCTGAGGCTGTGATCAAGAGGCTAGGTAACTAGCCCTTGGAGTCACTCTTGTGGCCCGGGGTTCAAGATGCAGTTCCAGTCCTTCTCACTCAGGACAGCAGGGCAAGAAGAAAACAGAGTAACAGTCCTTCTTGCTGAGGAGCATAGCGTCCTTCCATGTCTTTCACGGGCCCAGAAGTGTGCTGAAGAGTTGGGTCTGAGGGCCCATTATTTATACCTGGTGTCAATTTGAAAATAGGATAAGGTTCTGGGGATATCGACCTGCGGAGGAGCTTGAAATTCCCTTCCTCCCTGCCCTGGCCCCAGCTTGTCTGGGGAGACAAAATATTGGTGTCAACCCTTTGTGAGTGCGCTCAGGCAGAGCCTTTGTGATTTGCAAATGTAGGTAGGGGACAGTTCCTCCCCCTCATCAAGTCAGAGATAGCCCATCCTTTCAACACATATTCCCCCTTTGCCTCACTGTCTGAGAGCAATACACAAAGACCAACTGTCAGCCACGCCTAGTCATGTGATCCAGGATACAGGCTGCAGTCACTAAAGGGTTAGGACAAGAAAATGCATCTTTCCAAATGTGGCAATTCAGAATTGTGACTTAAAATCGGACTTTACCATTAAATAGGGTTTTACATTTCAAGTCTGTAGACACCAGACTTCATATTCCTACTTGCTCCCAATTGAAAGGTATAACGTATTACATTTAGTAACGTAGCCCAGTGATAACCTATAGGAGAGGTAGGGTTTGCAGTAGTGAAAAACGAATTTAAGAGTTTTTCACTACAAGGACATGTAAAAGTAAACAGTATATGTCCTAATTCTTAAATAGACTATACTCTGCCATATGGGCTGTTAAAAGCGTACCCTAGGGGTGACTCATATGCATTAAAAAGCAAGGTTTAGGCCTGGCAAATGTTTATTTTTGCCAGGACGTGTTTGGCAGTTTAAAACTGAACACACAGGCCATAATAGCAGGATTGATACATGCTTAAAATACTGCTTTAGTGGGTTGCACAATAACTGCTGCATGTCCACTAGTAGCATTTCATTTACAGGCCTTGGATACATTGAGTGTCACTTTACTAGGGACTTACATGTAAATTAAATGTGCCAATTGGGTATAAAGGTGAAAGCCAGTGTTACCATATTTAAGAGAGAGAGCAAAGAATTTTAGCACTGGTTAGCAGTGGTAGAGTGTGCAGACTCCAAAGCCAGCTAAAACAAAGTCAGCAAAAATAGAAGGATGGAAGCCAAAAAGTAGGGGTAAAACCACACCAATTATGCTATGTTCAACAGTACTTGCTCCATCCATATCAGTATACTGTGTATATTCTACAAGAAGGGACTTTGGGGGCAGTATTTTATATTGGTTTGTAATTGGTTGCAAGCATCAGGTACCAGGAATGGAGTTGAGTTCTATTTTCTCACATGCAGATACTATTTTAGCTCTTTTCACTAGTAGCCTAACGCTGCTAGGAACAATGTCCAATTTGTAAAGAGAAAAATTTGAGCATCGCACTTGTTGTGATAGCTATGTGATCCACTGCTGATTAGGCCAAAACTGGTCTTAAGTTGCTTGTGTTCCAGTTCGGAGAGTGGACCTGGCTTTGGAGTTCCTACTAGACTGTACCCAATGGAGAAGGACCAAGGCTGATTCTAATCTAAAAGAATAATAAACTGGAAGGCGGCTTTAGGAATTACCAGTGGCTCAGATTAATTCAAGCATACCATCCATCATTTTTTCCCAAAAAGTTTGTATTGTATTGTTTTGTATTCTTCATTGTGACGCCTGCTAATAGTAACATCCTTGTTTTGAAAACAAGGCTCTACATGTTACACAAATTTTGTTAAGATTTCCTGAGCAAAGTATATATCTCTATTTTATACAATAAAGTTTCCAATCACTGTTCAGAAGAAAGTTCAATAACATTCAATATGAGTCCGTGTTTTTTTATTTTCGTATTCCTTTGATTTCTCACGAAGACTTGTTATACATATATTATCCACTTCCGGATAATGCAATCAATAAAGCCAACACGCGTGTTGCGTCTATGGAAAATTGTGCAAAAGACTTCATCAGGGCTATAGCAACTAGTATCTTTTAATCCTTCTTATTATTATTCAAAGTTGTCAGAGAAACCAATCGAATTCAATTATATCGCCAATAATTCTCGCAATCCAAATTCAATCCATAGCCCATTGGCCAAACATCCACATCCTGTATTGTTTCTTCCAGACTGTTAGTCCCTATATCGCGGTACAAAGGCTACCAGCGTGTGTGAACCGGAGCAGTCGTGGTGTGTTACATGTTACACACCTTTTCCGATTACAGTGATTCTCAGTAAGACAAAAAACAGAGAAAGATAGTTAACAAGTAAAAAGTATTTCAGTTTGCTGCTATTGTTTTCCTCTTGATCCAAGCAGGCAATGTCAAAAACAAAAATAAGACATCATAAACATACATATCACAATTAGGATTTTGGTGGCAAACAACACCCCCCTGCAGTTTTCCTGAAAACATCAGCAGGTCAAATCAGTAAATGATTACTGTGGGATAAAGTTGTGGAAAATACCAGGACATGCAGATTTTGGTGAAGTTTGACCCATTTTAATCGGTGAAATTCTTAATTGGAGTGTAAGTAAGCATGTTGCCACCTTTATCCAAGTATATAGGCTCCAGGTTTTGAGTCCTGGCATTGTAGTCTTTGCTTCAATAGACCAATACATCTCTGAACAGTAATTTGTTAAGGAAAGTCACAGGCTGGATATGCAAGGTCGGCTGTGAATGGAGGGATAAGGAAAGTTCAAGTGTGCCTTACGTTAGCATTAAAGAAACTAAGCAGCATATTTGTGACTCAGTTCAGTTTAAATCTTTATTCGACTATCAAAAAAAAATAGCCATAAAATACAATCACAATACATTTAAACAAATTTTTGACATGTAGGTACAATCACAAGTATTATTAAAATCAATTCATTTTTTTACACTATAGCTGAATGCTTTTCCTCACATTGATCGATTTCAAGATAAACAGGGCAACATTATAGCATATTAGATGATCACCTAGTGTCACCAGGTATTTCATTGCTACTTTATATGACGTAATATTATTAGCGACAAACAATGGTTTAAGATAAAAGCACCTAAAATTATGATAAAAGTTAGAAAACAATATAAAGTGCAATGTGCTTTGTTTACGTTTGTTATCGTAGTGACACAGTTCCATGTCGGATGGATGAGACCACATTTTGGGGAATTCAACAAGATAATGAATGATGCCGCATCTCAATCATAGTAGCACAAAATGGTGCTATACATAAGTCACATATGACAGGTAATTATTACCACCCTCCTCTAGGCTATAAGATTTGTACAGGACGACAGTATGTTTGTTCTGCTCAGCCTTTGATCTAGAATTCAGCCTATACTGCAAAAAGGATTCTCTAATCTCCTTCTTTGTATGGGACACTATTTTTGATGTCTCTGACCATACTGATATGTTAAACAGGTTTTCTAAAGAGGAATTAATATATAATAACCAAGGAATTCTTAGTGCATCATGCAAATTAAGGCAATCTAAAATAATTGATTTGGTAAAGGCAGTTTCTTCCCTTTTCCATATTGAGGCCTACAGTATCAGTGGTCTGACCAATAAAAGATCTTCTAAAAACTAGAGACCCACCTCATGATGTACAATAGTGTTTGATACAGAAGGCGGTAAATATAGGAAGTGTTTCAAGAAACAATTTTCTTGCGTTTGCAGGACTGTGCTCTTTACATAACCCCAAAGACCTACCCGGTAAAGGGCTGTGTGTACTCCTTTTGCTTTTTATATGGCTATATTTCATTAATAGGTAGATTCCCTAATTTTGAGTAATATGTAAAAATCCCTTGGATTGCCCTGCTCATTTTGGCTTTAGTATTTATAATATGTTGAGACCAGGAGCCATTACCCGAAAATAAAATGCCAAGATAGCAAAAGGAGTTAACAGTATTAATTGGGGTACTGTTGATAAAAAAAGTTTTGCGGGATTTCGGATTAAGCCCAAAGACCATCGTAAATGTTTTCGATTTGTTAATTACCATTTTTCTTTGTGTCATAAAAGCTGAGAATGCTTCCATCAATCTCTGAAGGCCTACA
The DNA here is from genome assembly GCF_964261635.1 of Lissotriton helveticus. Lineage (NCBI taxonomy): Eukaryota > Metazoa > Chordata > Amphibia > Caudata > Salamandridae > Lissotriton > Lissotriton helveticus. Next base: position 1,295,757,201 of record NC_136069.1, read on the forward strand.
GGGGTTTTTGCTAAAAGTACAGCGTCTTCTGCATATAATAGAATTTGTATAGGACGACCTGCAGCCCTTGGGGCATCACCCGGATTGTCTGTAGATGATTATCTACCCAATCAGTAAAAAGGGAAAAATAAATTGATGCTAACATGTATCCTTGCTGTATACCCCGCCCCACTTTGAATTTGGATGAGCATTCCCCCTGAGGGCCAAAACGGACTTTGCTGGTTAGGTTCTCGTATTTATGACTCTTGTGCCGCAGAATTCAGCACACATTAAAAGAGGAAAAAACAAGGAGGTGTATCTTTTTGGTGTATTCCCAGGTTTCCTGTTCTTGTAAATCTGGGATTGCGTCAAAATCCATGAATCTGGCGTGAACACCCACTCAACACCAATATAAATGCCTCCCTGGGGCATAGTAACATAATACAGCAATGTGTGCTGCGTTGCATTACTTGAGGTTTATGAAGTCAAGCAGGGACAAAAAAAATGGCCTTGTGTGGCTTCATAAATCTTATTTTGCGTTTGTGTCACTCTTGCACCACATTGCGTGGTGCAGGAGCAACTGAATGGAGCTCATAAGTATGCCACACAGGTACTGAATTGCGCTTTTATTCATGAGTATTTCAAGGTAATCAAGTATGAAAAAAACATATGCAGAGAGAGTTGAAATGTTACTAAGAGGTGATAATTCCAAGAAGGGACTGACTGAAAGAGCCTGAAAGCTGATGTGTTCTTCAAGATTTGTTCAAATATTCTTCAATTCCAAGATCTGAATAGGCATTGGCACCAGTACTTAATTTGTAAAAAAAAAAAAACAAGTGCCAGGGCTCTCATCAGGGATCATTGCAGCTTGCACCATGCATTGCCCCTAAAATGTGTTGCTAATGACAGCAAAAACATAATTACTAACCATCACACACCTACAAGTGTGACACTTCAGACAATTTCAGGCCCCTAAAGCTATAAGAATGGCCTGGGCAGCAGGTAATAGTCATTTTTAATGTATAATGAATTAATAAGTAACTTTTGTTGTGGTCATCTCAGAAGTCCGCTACCTTGTGGCACACTGTCACAAGCGCTGGTGTTGACAATTGAGGACCGGGGCCAGTGCTCAAATTAAGCAGTGATTGGCACCAACCTTTCCACTGCTTTAAATCTGATTTCATCAGCAAATGGTAAGAAGATTAAGTGAACATGAACCCTGCATCCTTCATCTATCCATTCCTGATCCTGACAGTTCATTCCACAGTTGCTCTGTGCTTGTGTGCTGCCTGGCTGTATCTTTGCTGTGTTGATCTCTAGGTGTATCTGGATGTGAGCCAGCATCCAAAGTTAGTTTGTGTACATGCTCACATTGGATTAGTCTAGCATCAGTCTACCGTGCCTGCTAACAGTCCTTTAAATTGCAATTCTTTGCACTGTCTGTGCCTTTGATTTATATCTCCTGCCATCTCCTTCTCCCGCAGCCTATTTGCCTTTCCTGCGTGCTCCTTCCCAATCGCAATCATAAGATCATCTTCTCACACTTACCTTTTTGGAGAATCATCAAATCTGCAAGCCTTCTTCCTTATTCTCTTTCCTGTATTTCTTCCTTTAAGTTCTCCAGTCAAATCTAGCACTTCGAAGTGACCTTTGAGTAACAGAAGCAGTACACATGCAGCCATCAAAAAATTGGCATGTGTATATTGGTTTCTACATGTCATGTGGTCTATGCAAATGGGTGCATTTTGGTGTGTGCTTGGGTGCTGGTGCGTGCTTGCCGCTGTTCTGTTTGTCGGTGACTAGGTTTGTGGATCCGTGTTTTCCCACAGTTGTCTGAAGTTATGTTGCTTTGTCTGCGTACTTGCATGTGGTTATAATCCTGTCACAGAGGCTCAGTGAGTTAAACACTAACTTCAGTCATTTTCAGTGATATGTACATAACATATTTAAATCCTCTGAAGGCTGAGCCAACAGCTTACTGAAATAGGGTAGAACAATGGCATAGATGCATCAAGCTAAACACCGCTCGCAAAGGGGCAGATTCTCAGAATCTGCCCCTTTGCGACCGGTATTTTTGCATTTGGGATGCATCATCCCAATGCAAAAATCGCAATTAAAGAAATCGCAAACTTGCGATTTTTTAAATTGCTATTGCATTTAAGGAATCTCAAATTGAGATTCCTTAAATGCAATGCATTAAAGTTGAAAAATACGCGATTTCGCTAATAGGGGGAGCAAATTACCAAGAAGTTGAACTTCATGGTAATTTGCAAAAACTTTGAAAAATGCATCCATTTTACACACAAACATGCCCTTAGGGCATGTGTGTGTGCAAGATGTACCCATATGCAGATTTCAGGGGTGCAACAGGGTGTCCTTTGGACACCCCTGCACCCTTGAAATCGCAATCTTAAATTGCGAATCGCTAAATTGAGATTAAGGAATTTTAAGAAATCGCTAGTTTTTTAAGCGAGTTCTTCATGCATTGCATTTTGCTATTCCTTATTAGCGAATCCTTGTTTTTCGCTAATAAGGAATCGAAAAAAGGATGCTTGATAAATCTATGGGTAGGTTAGGTAATTATAACACGTATAGTTAGAATGACTAGAATTGGCAAATGTGTGTTAAGAGGTGCAAAATAAATATAATATTACGTATGTGAATGAGTGCTGTATGTATATCTGTGAGTAATCACTAAGCAAAAAGTAAAAAATTGACCAATGCTTGTTTAAAACTGTTCCCATCTGCCCATGCCACACTGAGATCGAAAATGTGTGGGGAGAGTGTTGAACATTTCTAAAATTCTTTGGCCTTCTTACAAATAGTCATCCCGCAATATCACAATATTTACTTGGAACAAACATTATTACTTGGTTATTAAACATCCCCCACCAGGGCATATGCTCCCAAAAGCCCCAATTCCACGGTGGTTAACCATGGGTGAGCGGCTGTGACACCCTATGCTCTTTAGCTGGCAACAGGCGCCCAATACTACCAACTTCCTAGTTCCCATGAGCCCTTTCGGGAGCCATCAGACGGCTTCCGGGCACGTGGCTGACTGTCTACAGCCTTTTTGTCTCTCAATGACTGGAGGGTTAATTTGGGACAATACATGCAGATCTGTGGGCAGCCAGGATCCGCGTCTAGTGCCCTGTGACAGTAGGGGGTGGAGTGAACACAGAGACATGTTGTTGTTTTCACTTTTTTTTGTCTAATTCTGATAACTGCGAACAAAAGTTACCTAACAGTGAACAGAGACTTCTATTGTGCCCCTCACTTTCATCAAAAACACAGTTTTTTCAGACCAGTGACAGCAACAGCTCCAAACAATGGGCTGACTGCTCATGAGTCATGAGCGGTTCGGCAAAAAGCTGCTAATCTCTCTTTAATCTGAATAAAAAAACATCCTGTGGCGCTACCATATTCGAAGAATTGTTGTAACAGAAGCAGCGGATTAATTGTATAATCCTGTCCCACAGGCTCAGGTTTACCATGGCCGAGAAGCTCCATTGTAGGCATGAAAACATGAGCGTTGTGTTCTTACAGAAACCGTCTTTCATCCATTGCACACTTCCTGGTGACAAATGCATAGTTTTTTCCCTTGTTTTTGTTATTTCGCTCACTGAGCAGTACTCACATGGCCTATGTTCTCACAGTGAATTATGTCGCGCTCATCAAAAAGACAATGACCCTTGTTATGAACGACCTGGTCTTCTCAATTCAGGTGCACATGGAAGTTTGTGTCCAAACTGCAGGGGCGAAGTTACCATTGGTGCAGAAGGTGCAGTGGCACCAAGCCCCAAAAGCCCTGAGGGGCCCATTGAACCTTGATAATTGCTGTATTTTGCTACCCCTATTGATGTGAGGTAAATTGGTCCCATGCACAAACGCTTCCATTTTTACATGTTCACGTTTAAAATTGACATCTTTTTGAACGATTACTAGTAGCACATTTTGCTTGCATGCAATAAAGTGCTCAGAAAGTGCTCTGCTTACAAATACATTCTTTGTGGGCACATTATTATACTATCATACAATTCAATTCAATTCATAAAGCTTTATTCGGAGCATAAGAAACATGTCCATAAAAGCACACAAAATTACAATTACAAAACATTTCATCATTTAAAAAAAAAAAGAAAAAGAACACACATGATACATAATATAATAATCCAGAAGGGGATGGAATAAATAATTTAAAAATGATTAAAACACATACTTTTCCTAGCACCGATTGCTTTAAGCAGGAAGGTGGCTGTAAAGAAGCAAATGTCCAGATGATGCAAATTAAAAAGCAGTTTCATGGAATCAGTGATTGTTCTTACTCCAAATCTTCTCAACATTGGTTTTAAGAAAACTTTCCGTAACTCACTGTACAATTGGCATGACAAAAGAAAGTGCCTAGTGCTCTGTTCTGTATTATTATCACAGGCACAGGGTCCAGTAGGGCGCATTTTTATATTGGGACATGCGACCAGATGATGTACTGTTCCCATCCTCATCCTTGTCCGCACAAACTGGTGCGAACTCTGGTCACCTGTGTCAAATATGGATGGAATCCAATAAAATCATTCAAGCTATTATACAGCACACAAGTAGAAAGTTTTAATTCTTCCAGAGCACGCCTCTCTGCACAATAGTTCAGAAAAATAATTTTCATATTAGACTTGGAGATGTCAGAGGCACAATATCGATCAATGGTCATATTAAACCCAAAAACCTTTTGTAAACAGTCAATAGTATATTTGATCCAAGGGATCTTTAGGTGCTGGTCCATAGTGAGGCAATCCTCGATAATGGCTCTATTCAGAGAGGTACCATCATTCAGCCATACCGAGCGCCACAATAGTAAGGGTCTTAGCATAATCATATCATTCAGAAATTGAATCCCTGTTTCCTTGTGAACCAAGTTGTTGGAGGTAATTTTGGGTAAGCACAGGAGCCTTTTCAGAAAGTTATTCTCTTCTACCTGTAGACTCCCGGCTGATGCCACACCCCAAACTCCAGCCCCGTAAAGGGCCGCAGAAAGACATCTAGATTGAAAGATTTTTAACATGTCCTTAATGCTTCTATTCCCCAACTTCTTGGCAAATACAAAAACCCCATTAGCACTCCTAATCATCTTTGTTTTAACAGCTTTATGTTCGGTTTCCCAGCTGCCGTTTTTAGAGAATGTGATCCCCAGATAACAAAAATTATCAACTTTGGAATAATGGGAATTAACTTTCGTTTTAGCTCGTCCAGGCCCACACTCCATCACATAAGTTTTCGACCTATTAATCACCAGTTTCCTACTTTTGATGAACTTTAAAAATCTGTCTATCAAACGTTGGAGGCCCTGAGGGGTCCTTGACAGCAGCACAGCATCGTCCGCGTAGAGCAACACAGGGATGTTAAGGTTGTTAACTCTTGGGACGTCTGCCGAAACTGTCTGCAGAACAGAATCCACCTCATTAATGAAGAGTGTAAAGAGCAGGGGTGCTAGAACACACCCCTGCCTAATTCCCCTTCTGATCCTGAACTTATTAGTACACTCCCCGTTAGGTCCATACCGGACACTGGTGCAAAGTTTTTCATATAGGCGTGCCAAAAAGTAAACTATACCTTTGGGAGCTCCCATTTCGATCAGTTTAGTCCATAGTATTGCGTGGTCTACCATATCGAAAGCGCTGCTTAGGTCAGCAAAGCATAGATAAATTGACCCTTTTTTGGCCTGGGTATATTTCCCTACCAAAAGATCTAGGTTCAAGCACTGTTCAATGGTGCCCCGACCTTTTCTGAACCCAAACTGACTGTTGGTTAAAATCTCATTAGTCTCAGCCCATTCCTCTAGTCTAACTAAAAGGACCCGACTCATAACTTTTACAGATGAGTCCAGTAAGGATATTGGCCGGTAATTTTTTGCATTGCCCCGGTCACCTTTTTTAAAGATCGGGACAATTATTGAATCTGCCCATGTTGACGGTATCTTGCAACTAACTGCTGCATTAAAGATCTTAACCAACAATGGGCCCCAGATCTCCGGGGCAGTCTTGTACACATCTATGGGTACCCCATCAGGTCCCTGGGCCTTCCCTCCCTTACTGGCTTTTATACTATACATGACCTCAGCTGTAGTAATATTTAAAGCAGCAATAGGCCAGCCATCTTCAGAGAGGGACGGTCTATTACCAGAATCAAAAATACTGGAAAAATGTTGAACCCATGATTCCATGCTTACATTAGATGTAAGCTCAGGGACCTTTTCATCCTTAAGGAATGGACTGTTCACGGTAGTCCAAAACAGTGTACAGTTCTTCAGTTCCGCTGCTTGGCTAAGATTGTCCCACGCTTCCTGCTGGAGTTCAGCCTTTCTCCGTTTAAGGGTCAAATTATACTCCTGCCTAAGTTGAATTATCAGACTCTTATCTCTAGGTTTAACTGCTAAGGCCTCTTTAAGGTCTCTCCGGGCAATAAAACAAGCATGGTCAAACCATCCCCTTTTTTGTCTACTCTTGTACCCAGCTGCTCTAGAGAACTTCCTATTGATGATTGCGTTAATTCTATCAAAGTGATCAATACTGGCAGCCACGGTTTCATCCTGTTCGAGGATCGCCGTAATTTCCGTCAAACAGTTATTAATGATGGAATCAGATGTTAATTCGGCTTTATCTCCTTTCCACCTCAACCTAAACCCATTCGGTCTATAAGGTTCGATATTAACTATAGTACCCATATCGAGAGTGGAAACTGGTTTCCAAATCATGGCTTCAATAGTTAGGCAGTTATGGTCACTTAGCATAACATCAACCACCTTGGGCTCTGAGCACAAAGGGATTAGGTTGGAAGACATGCACATAAAATCAATGATAGTATTAGCCCCCCTCCCTTTAAACGTCGGTAAACTTTCTCCCTGGTCATTCTTTTCATTTTCCATGATTTCCATATCATAATCTATTAGGAAATTATTCAGAGTTTCGCCATACAAATTATGAGGAAAATGAACATCAGCATCCCCTGAACGGTTATAAACACCACATAACTTTTGAAATGATAAGGGGCAAGCTGAAATACTAAAATCCCCAACAAAAATAAATTCAAAAACACCATTAAAATTATTCACAATCTTACTTAGTACATTATCTAAGTCATTGATAACTGTGTGCCTAGTGCCATCAAATATATTATTATAAAAATTGATCAAAAGTATATTTCTACCCGCTTCTTGTGCTAGCCATAAAATCTGGGAGTGAGCCCCCACTATTATATACTTTTTCACAGAAATTGGCAACTTGACTGAAATCAGGACCAACAGCCCTCCTTTTGCTCTGCCGAAGGGCGATGCCAAGGCGGGAAGTTCATAGGATGCAAAGCCATCACTGCCCTTAAAGTTTTTGCACCAGGTTTCCTGTAGGCAGATGATGTCAAATAAACTAATAAAGTCTTTCCATCCTAACATACCCTCCTTGGCCGTCAGGCCTGCAATATTCCAGCTGGCTATATAACAAGTTTCCTCTTTCCTAGGATGGCTAACAACAGGCGGTCCATCACTAAATACGGACACATTCTCATCCGAATTTAAAAGCTCTGTATTATACATACAATTCTCATCTTCTCCTCCAACAAATATACAATCTACTTTCACATTATTGACCGGTTCAATTTCGGGCGTAATAAACTCTCCAATATTATTTATGTTTACATCCTTCCCGTTTCCCGAGACCATCTGATGTCAATCATTTTGGTCCAGAAAACTCAATGTTTGGTACCTATTCTGGATTGGGACTTGGTAAACCATCCCATTAGCAGGTGAGAAAAAACTATCGCAAGTTGGTGCTAGATTGGGAGTGTGTGGTGTAAATGTATTCCCGCCAGGGGCAAGGTTCAGCATGTGCATCGGAAGAATAGATCTGCCGTCCTTAAAACCAGAGCAAAAGGTGGATAACACAGGTCTATTTCCAGTAGATGGAAAATTGGAATTGTTTTTTGCCCCCTCCCTACAATTAGCAGAAGGCAACCTGTTAAGATGGTTATAAAAAAAGCCCAATGGTCTTGCGACGACATCTGTCTCAGACTGCGTAATTGCAGCTGCTCTGAGCAAGACCGTCGCCACATGTTGCGGATGTTTAAAATTTATGATAAACACAATCACCCCCACAGGTCTTTCTGGTATTACCAATCCAATTGACTCTTCTGATAGAGATAATTTGATCAGAGAAGCCAACTGGGTAACCACAGTGGCGGTTTAACCAGGAAATAGTTTTATTTTTTAGGGAATCCGCCGACTCCTGGATATAAGGGGCCTGAGTTAGAGTCGGAAAATTAGTTAGGACCACAACATAGGGTACACATTCAGGGGGAAGATCTACTGGGCGCCTACATGTTCTTACAGGTACCCCATCAATTCCCCTTATGGCATCAGACGTTGTTGACGCAGCTGGTACCAAAACGGTGTTATCTCTGTATGGTGCAGCTAGTGTTCTTACATCAGAAAGTGGAGCACACGTCGCTGCACTTATCGACCCAGCTGCCGGTACCTGCAAAGGTCGGCCCGTATCCTGTGCTACAGGGCGTGCCGATACAGGTAACTTTTTAGGTAGTTGATTCCCTACGACAGCAGTGGGAGTGGCACTATTTGTATGACATAGTTGTACCCTATCCTGTTTAGGTGCTGCATGTGGGCACGCAGTATCTTTAATATTTGATATGGATTTATCCAAGTTAACTGCATGCTGATCCACCACCGCCCTCAGTCTCAATACTTCTGCCGACAGATCATCAATTTTAACTAGCAAAGGCTCTACAACCCTTTTTAATTTATCATCGCTAGTACTCAATAACAAGTCAAATTGAGTGGTATTAAAGTAAACACAACTGTCTTTAGATGGTGCCCCTTTTTCCTCTATGTTCTCTTTGGGTATGGTGTCTTTTTTATGTGATCTTGCAGAATGGTTTCCCCGTTTAAGAGCTGTTTTCCTGCATGCTCTCATACATTTTGTAGCCCTAGTGGACTGCTGAGGGGTACCTTCAATGATCTCTGAAGTGTTTGATGTATCTTCCACCACAGTCAAGACATCAGGGGCCTCAGTGGATTCAACATTAATACCAATGTTATCAGTCTCGACTGCAATACCAGTCTCATTAGTGGTATTTATATCAACATTAATAGGGTCCGAGGATGAAGACAGAGGGAGGTCTGGTAAATTACACTTGCCTAGCGATTTCCTTCTATCGCAATTGATTCTATTAACTACTTTCAATAGATAATTGTCTGGTAGGGTAGATTGGATAGACATTTTGGGGGTAGTTCAAAAGTCACAACCAAGGTTTAGAATACAGTTTTCCACTGACACAGCCAAACTGTATACGTACTCACAAATGAGGCCAAGGGGGGTGGCCCGTCCCGTCCCTGATCGTCCCCGGACGGCCACAGACGGCCCGCCCTCTGCCCGGGCTCAGCCCGGCATTGCCCGCGCACGTCCCGCGACGCGGAGGGAGCGTCCTGATTTTATAGCGCCTCCGGGCGCGCAGCGACAGAAAGTGGCCAGAAGTGGACGCTAGGCTCTCTGGGAGCTGTAGTCTCCAGCCGCCGCCAGCCGCGAGGTGGAGTAGAGCGGCAGCGGCGAGACCACAGCGTCAGGGCCCCAGGAGCTGTGCGGTGCCCAACAGGTAAGTCTCCCAGTCTGGCGTGGCTTCAATGTGGCTGTAAATCGCCCCCCGCTCCACCGAGGGAGCGTCCTGATTTTATAGCGCCTCCGGGCGCGCAGCGGCAGGAAGTGGCCAGAAGTAGACGCTAGGCTCTCTGGGAGCTGTAGTCTCCAGCCGCCGCCAGCCGCGCGGTGGAGTAGAGCGGCAGCGGCGAGACCACAGCGTCAGGGCCCCAGGAGCTGTGCGGCGCCCAACAGGTAAGTCTCCCTGTCCGGCGTGGCTTCAATGTGGCTGTAAATCGCCCCCCGCTCCACCGAGGGAGCGTACTGATTTTATAGCGCCTCCGGGCGCGCAGCGGCAGGAAGTGGCCAGAAGTGGACGCTAGGCTCTCTGGGAGCTGTAGTCTCCAGCCGCCGCCAGCTGCGAGGTGGAGTAGAGCGGCAGCTGCGAGACCACAGCGTCAGGGCCCCAGGAGCTGTGCGGCGCCCAACAGGTAAGTCTCCCAGTCCGGCGTGGCTTCAATGTGGCTGTAAATTGCCCCCCGCTCCACCGAGGGAGCGTCCTGATTTTATAGCGCCTCCGGGCGCGCAGCGGCAGGAAGTGGCCAGAAGTGGACGCTAGGCTCTCTGGGAGCTGTAGTCTCCAGCCGCCGCCAGCCGCGTGGTGGAGTAGAGCGGCAGCGGCGAGACCACAGCGTCAGGGCCCCAGGAGCTTTGCGGCGCCCAACAGGTAAGTCTCCCAGTCCGGCGTGGCTTCAATGTGGCTGTAAATCGCCCCCCGCTCCACCGAGGGAGCGTCCTGATTTTATAGCGCCTCCGGGCGCGCAGCGGCAGGAAGTGGCCAGAAGCAGACGCTAGGCTCTCTGGGAGCTGTAGTCTCCAGCCGCCGCCAGCCGCGAGGTGGAGTAGAGCGGCAGCGGCGAGACCACAGCGTCAGGGCCCCAGGAGCTGTGCGGCGCCCAACAGGTAAGTCTCCCAGTCCGGCGTGGCTTCAATGTGGCTGTAAATCGCCCCCCGCTCCACCCGGAACAATTACTAGTAGCACATTTTGCTTGCATGCAATAAAGTACTCAGAAAGTGCTCTGCTTACAAATACATTCTTTGTGGGCACATTATTATACTATCATACATTTTGTCCCAGGACCAAGTAGACTGCGCAAACTGCCCTCATTTGCCTTTGTTTGTTGTTGTCTGTTCCGCGACAGCACTGGGTGGATAGAGTTAACAATGACAGCTGGACCAGAGCTCAGGCAAGGAACCACTAGGTACAGTTTTATTATATAACTGCACCAAGCCTTTGTTCAGCAGAGGATAATTCTATGGATTGCCGTAGTCTTTCCGTGCCTGAATTTCAGCCAAGCTGAATCTCATTTCTATCCTGAGAGGAACGGCTGCCTGTTCTACACCAGACTGGCTACTACATGATACGCGCATGCAGGTAAATGGGGAGTTAGACCACTGTAAGGCATCTGGCAGAACTGAATCCACTTTATGCTCCCTAGGATAAGCAGTACTAGGTAGGAGTACAAATATATTGTTGGGAAGTGGATAATTAGTAGTGGCAGTTATGCATTTACCAGCACTCTAATACACTAACAAAATATAGGGTTCAGAATAGGTTTTAGAAAATTATTACCATGCTCAGTCCTTGGTAACTTGACTGTGAGCAGGCAGGCTTAACTTCAAAGACAGGTATGTAAAGCATTTAAAAACACTAATTCAGTAAATAATTAAGATACAACACACAAAAAAAATTGAACACCAATTTATAAAAATATGAAATATTCATTCATTCTATCATCTTTATTCGATCATATAAAAAGATCATAAAAGCACAATATAAATAGTTCATATTAAAATGATTTCGTAATTCCGTCTTTTAAACGTACAAAAAAATTCATCACTTTAAAAAAAAAAAAAGATGAAGATACGTTAAAAACGCTTAAAAAGAAAGAACCATTTCATATACTCTGTCTAGATGCTTGTAGTATTGTTTTGCAGACTCGGAAATCTACGCTCTATCCCTTTCCTCTTCCTCATACAAGCCCTTAGGAATGACGCAACTATGTAGCAGACCAAAGGGTCAGGGAGTGTTTGTAGGAAATATAATGCTACCTGACACTGCTTGAAGTACATTTTCTTTAAAATTGGTTTAAGGTAGATATTTCTTTCCTTCTCATATAGGCTGCAAAATAGAAATAAATGTAAATCTGTTTGGGATGATAGGTTATCGCATGGACAAGCACTTAGGTTGGCATGATTATATGTTTTGGCAGGATATCCTAGCATTTGAGGGATCAGGTTAGTACGGAACCTCAGTAATATAAATCTGTGTTGCATCCAGTTTACATTTGATAGGTAGGAAAAACCTCCTTCAGTTATGGGTGGATTAAAGCCATATGCCCTGGCTGCATGTTTCTCTTTAAGGAGTTCCTTGCGCTTGTACTCAGCCATCAGCATAAACATATTGTTGACCTTCCGTTTAGAGATCTTTCTACAGGTTAATGGATCTTTAAAAAGCTCTTGGAGACCAATCTCGGCTAAAGATGACTCCACATAGGTAAGCCATCTAGACCTTTTCCACTTGACCAATTCTAAGCAGCTCTTTAGTATTAGATGATTCAGTGGGACGGTATCTCTCCTTCAGATTGAATGCCATAGGAGTAGAGGGGCTAGGTGTATATGATCTGAGATGTAGGGAAGGTCCAATTCCGAATATAAAATGCCGTTTATAAAGGAGGAAGGTAGTCCCACTACAGATTTGCAAAATACTCAGCCTTTTGGAGTGGTGTCGATGAAACCATACCCCAGACCCCTGCACCATAAGTCGCTGCTGCTTTAACTCTAGCCTGATGGATGTTTTTTATCGGTAACAAGGGTTTCGCACCCAGCTTTCTAGCAAATAATTTTATAGCAACAGTGCCCCTCTCCATCACCATTTTTCTACCCTCAACCAGTTTTGTCCATGGCAAATCTTTATCAAAGAGAATGCCCAGGTAGGGGAAGGAGTCCACAATCTCTATTTTTTTCATTTCCACACTGAAGTGCGGCACCTTTTCTTTTTTTGTAGCCCCTGCTATTAATACAAAGAACTTAGTTTGGTTCACTTTCAACTGAAGTGAATCCATAAAGGAGACATGTGCAGATATCAGCCTTTGTAGCGCTTTCCCTATTCTGGCCATTAATACCGCATCATCTTTGTAGGCCAGTAGTGGTAACATTTGATTTTCAAAAAGGGGGACATCCCTTGTCACCACTGTAAGTGCCTTTTCCACTCCATTTGTGTACAGAGAGATGAGGAAAGGAGCCAACACGCAGCCCTGCCTTACTCCTCTCGAGATTTTGAAAGATCATGTACAATCTCCCGTTTTGGTGTAACACACTGATGCCGTCACATTTGCGTATGACTGCCTAACAAAATTTAGGATGGCTAGTTCAACCCCCATCATCTCCATTATAGACCATAGCTTATCATGGACCACACAGTCAAACGCTGCGCTTAGGTCCATGAAAGCCATGTATAATTTCCGCTCCTTTATTCTTGTGTATTTGTCTATGATCAGTGCTAAATTCAAGCACTGATCAACTGTGCCCCTTCCCTGCTGGACACCATACTGGGCCTGAATCAAGATCTTATTTTCTCTAGCCCACACCTCTAATCTAGAGAGGAGAAGGCGGCCCATAAGCTTAGATGTAGTATCCAGCACGGAAATTGGCCTATTATTTTTTGGGTTGGCCCTATCCCCTTTCTTAAGGATAAGTACTATGACCCCAGAGGACCACAAGGGGGGTGGGGGGCTACCAGTACTATATTATTCAGTACTTTAGTTAATAGTGGGATCCATAGGTCTGGATTTTCTTGGAAAATGTCTATTGGGACCCCATCTGGTCCTGGGGCCTCTCCCAAGCTACATGAACCTAGCCCCACTATTACTTCAGTCAGTGAAAATGATAGGGGCACATGGTGTGTGTCCTGTGCTGCTACATAGTCTAATTGTATACCAGGATTTAAAGAGAAAATATTCTCAATGTGAGATACCCATGCCTCTTCATTAACGTTTGTGTCCAATGATGGATCGTTTGAGTTCTTGAAATAAGGCGTATTTACCAGCTTCCAGAAATCAGAACTATTGCCGGAGCTTGCAGCCCTATTCAGGTTGTCCCAAAGGTCCTCCCTAATTTCATCTTCTCTGGTTTTCCTAGCAGCTTTATATAAGGCCCGCAAGTTTCTTATTTGATCATAGTTTCTAGGCTTGACATTTAGGGCATCTAAGAGAGCCTTCCTAGCTTTTGTGCAACCAGGATCAAACCAGCCCCTATCTTTGTGTCTTTTTGATTCTTTTATTTTGGTTAGGGCTATTTTTATGTTTTTCAAAATGTTACAAAAGGCTGGAACTATTTCCCCTGCTTTAGCTTCTGAGTCTAAGCATAGTTGTATATCATCTTGTGTATTAGCTACGATTTTTAGAACCAGTTTGATTTTATCAATGCGTGCCCATTTTAGCTGTATCCCATTTTTCCTAGCCACAGTTGGTGTTTCAAGAGGACTGCGCTGTTGTCTCTCATTTGCTAATTTCTTCATTTCCATTGAGACTATGGCATGATCACTAAAATTTGTAAAGGAAGTGCCTACCTTGATAACCCTTTCAATAAGGGGGACAGTCAGAAGTATATAATCAATCGTTGACCCAGCCCCATTACGTTGAAGTCTCTGGCAAGATATCTCTTTTGGGATCTGGGTCAGAAGTTATCTCCATATTTAGAGTGGCTTATAGCTTATTTAAGGCATTACCATAGTCACTGTGTAAAAAATGATGTATGGGATTTTCCCCCAAGTCCTCTACTCCACAGACAGGCGATATGTTATGGCAACAGGGGTGTATATTGAAATCACTTAACCAGATGATGTTTATATTTGGGGACTCATTACTGCTTACAATGTCAGAGATTGCTTTATCAACTTCCCCCACAATCGCATGTATTTGTGGGCCAAATCTGTTGTTGTAAAGATTTATTAAAACCCAAGTCCCTTCCTGTTGAATCTCCATTTCCAGAATAAGAAAATGTATGTTTGGTTGTGATTTCGTTTTTACTATCACTGCCAAATCATTCCTAGTTAGGGTCAGAATTCCCCCCTTCGCCCTCCCCGAGATAGATGGTGTTGCTTGGATCTGAAATGATCTAAACCTGTTAATAAATACTGGGTCCAGAGCCCATGTTTCTTGGAAACATACAATTTCCTGATCCTGCCATATCTGTACCCAGTTAATATCGGTCCGTGTTTGAGCAATCCCAGCCACATTCCAGGAAGCTATATTCCATACATTTCCCTGTATCTCCTTATGTGGGCTCTCAAGGACAACCCCAGTTTCTGAAAGTTGGCTATTATTGCTCCTTTGTGTGCTTGTGTGTACTGGCCTTAGTCAATCACAAGCATCAAGGCCGGACAGGGGCGCATATCTGTTCTCAAGCCTCCCTTCCATGAACCCACTGTTTCCCCAAGAAGGACCCTCTATCGGTCTCTCCTTGGACTGTAGGTGAGTCACCGATCTTAATAATAATGTGGGGTGTCTGTAGAAGAAGCCCAAAGGTAAGGCAGTGATAAGCGTGTTTCTGATGTAATCATTACCAAGTTGCTCCAGGAGACAGCCAACTACAAATGCACTTTTAAAATTTAAAACCACACAATCTCCCGGGAATTGTTTCCTTGCTGGACCCACCCATGATACCCTTCGGTTGTACGGCATTACAACGCGGGCTTTTACCCCGCGTGCCATTACAACGCAGTTTTTACAACGCAAGCGGTTACAACGACTTGCGTTGGGGGCGCTGGATAGTGGAATAGTTTAATTTTCTATTCCAACTCCAGCCCACGTTGACAGTAGGGAAAGTGTTGGATAGAAAATTAAACTATTCCCTATCCTACAGCGCCCTCCAGCGCAAGTCGTTGTAACGACTTGCGTTGTAAGAGCAGCGTTGTAATAGCAGTGCGGGGTAATGCTTGCGTTGTTATGGATGTTTCCCTACCCTTCTTGCCATAATTAGCTGGGTAGAAATATTTCTGCCTGTTGTACCAACCATGTCCACATTTTGATTTAACCAATAGAGAGATTTGGACATTAATTGGGAAGTTGTTGCGGCTTGATCCTACCACAGTGGAGGCACATTCCCCAGCACTAGTACCAGGGGAGCAGCTGCTGGGGGTAAATGTAAATTATTACCCTCAATTGTTTGATTTATCGGGGCAGCGCTTCCTTCTTTCAGAAGGCTAACCTGTTTGCGCCGCCCTATAGATGTATTGTTTTTACCAGTGGGAGTTGTGTTAGAAATCCCTACTTCCTGACTTGTGTTATCACCTGTTTCTTGCAAGTTGTTTGCAGTCCGAGTCCTAATATTGCTAGAGGCCAGGTGACTAACTGTAATTGGGGCTCCCTTAGCGGTAATTCCGTTTCGATGTACCAGGGGGTATGTCAACTCCAGACTTTTCCTGAGATGTTGGGGACTGTCTTACTGTCCTTGTAGTATACTTTGTTAAAACTGCCTCTAATTCTTGAGAATTATCTTTAGAATAGGCTTCTAAGTTATTTAATTTCTCCTCTATCTGGCTTAATTTTAATGAGATGGGGGTTATCATAATATAAACTAATGTTTCTAATCTCTGCCACATAGTCTCAGTCATCAAGGGACATGGGGCAATGGTTCCTGTTTCCGTATCAATTGTTTCCTGCCGAGCTATTCGAGCTGTTTGGTCACCCTAGTGGTTATTAAGTCTCGGGCTTTTACTGATTTAGGTCTTTGAGGCCACCCAGCCTTCTTTCTCTTCACGGCTATGTCCGTACTGCTGCTCTTAGGGAGTCTTTTCATTGCTGCCACCCTTGCGGACACTCTTTGTGCATTGCCAGTCAGTTCCAGATCCTGGGTGTGGGTGCTATAACAGTAACTTCTTCTGTGGCCAAGTCTATTGTGGAGGCTCGTTTTGGGTGTAAATAGATGATGCCCTCACCAGAGAAAGTCTTTTAATATTAGGGGACTCCAAGCGATAGTCGTCGTGCCGTTAGTTCGATTTCGCGTTCCAGGACTGATGTTGCCCTTGTTAGGAACGAATCGAGTGTCCCGACTATGCTTGCACCCGCACGAGAATTATGGACCCTCTCTTTTGCTCATCTTGGTTTTTTGAGTTTTAATACAGTCAGTGCTGCCAATGTTTATTCTCAGTGTCAGTGTCAGTGACGTCACCACTGTGAAACACGGAGAGAGGCTATCAATGTTTAAATAACCATGCAGTCAAGCTTTGATAAAATAAGAAGACACTATACCTTTGACCTTCTGTGGATGTCAGAGGTGGAGCCCAGCCCAACCTCTACTGGGCTCTGATGGGCGTGGACGGTCCTGTCAATGGAGAGAGAAATTGGAACTGCGTCACTGCACAGGTCTCACAAGGGAAACACACCCGTTACCTGGACGTAAGGTAAAAAAAACACCCCTAACACACCTCATTGAGTTCTCAAAGTATCTGGGGTGCGCAGTCCAGCGAATATATCTGAGTGCAAGAATGCCCCCCCTGCGCCGATTCAGTAACTTGGAGGAAACACTACCAATATATCTAGTAGTCTGATGGGGGAGGGGAACCACTACCGCTCGAAATATGGAGCAAAATCAATCTCAGTTCAAATGCCCCAAGGATCTGTCCAAGGATCTGCCCTTGATGTCAACCATAACATGTAGATCGGGGCACCCCCCACACCGATCTCCGCTCCCGGGCCGAGGAAAAGACAGGATATGCCAATTGTCGGGCGTGCACCGGAGTCCACCCGGTACAACGCGCGCCCCAATCGAGGTTCCTGGGGTCTAGAGAGAAACAAAACAATGGCGTGCAAGCAGTACATCTCAATAGGTGCGCACCAGAGCCCACCAGATACAGCGCTGCAACCAGCCTTCAGCGCGGTCCCCCAAACGTTCCAAGGGGCACCACCAACAACTCCACAGCCAACCGCAATGGAGCCCTGGTCGGATACACTTAGCGGGAGGCCCTGGTCAAGATTTTATCTTCACACTAAGGAACCTTTCTGGAGCCTCCTCCAGCAGGTCGGATTCCATGAGGGCTCAAAGGATTGCCTTTCTGTGGTAGTCCGGTAGACTTCTAGAACTTCTTCTCGAAGTACCTCTTGAGGGTCCAAAGTGTCCAAAACACAATCTCATGGTCTGGAATATCCAAGATGGTCCTTGTAAGGTTGGGACCACATATCCCACAATGCACCAGGACAACACTCTTAAACGTCCGCTGGATATACTCCAGGCAGGGGCCTCTTGGTGGAGTTGATGCAGGTGAGATCTGTTAACCTGTAGCTTGCAGGGAGTTCACTCTTTAGTCCTTTTGAAGCAGATTTGATCCACAGGGCTGTAGTTCCAGATTGTGCAGCAGGCACTGTCAGTCAGAATGGCCTGGTTGTTGCAAACCAAATTTCCAGCATGGATCCATCTTCTTCCTTAAGTTTCAAGCAGCAGATGTGAGAGGCACTGCCCCTCTCAGATACTTATTCAAGAATGAGGGCACTCCTGTCCAATAAGGTACAGGGCTGCTCCCAGAGCATGACCACTTCCTCCATAGTGTGGCACTATGTTCTCCCAGAAAGCACTATTTCTACAAAATTCAATATATCTAAATTTTCAAAAGAGAGAGAATAGCTAACTAAACCAGCCTACAGCATGGCTTCATCTACATATGTTTCCTCCCCTTACATTAAGTATGGGCGAAATCAGCTAAATCGTGGTCCGCGAAATCGTGCGAATACGAATTCGCGATCTGCATAATTCGCGAATTTGTTTTTTGCGTGTTCGCGGGGCTTTTTGCGTGTTCGCGGGGCTTTTTTCGTGTTCGCGAGCCGCTTGCATTGCGAAGTTACCCATGCGGTCGTGTATGGGCACAGCACCCTCTGGTTCACCACTGCCACCTTCTGGTTCATCACTGCCACCCTCTGGTTCATTACTGCCACCCTCTGGTTCGCCACTGCCACCCTCAGGATCATCACTGCCATCCTCTGGTTCATTACTGCCACCCTCTGGTTCATCATAGCACCCTCTGGTTCACCAGTGCCACCCTCTGGTTCATCACTGCCACCCTCTGGTTCACCACTGCCACCCTCTGATTCATCACTGTCACCCTCTGGTTCACCCCTGCCACCCTCAGGTTCAGCACTCACCACTGCCACCCTCTGGTTCGTCACAGCGCCCTCTGGTTCACCCCGGCTGCCACCCTCTGGTTCAGCAATCACCACTGCCACCCTCTGGTTCATCACAGCGCCCTCTGGTTCACCCCTGCTGCCACCCTTTGGTTCAGCACTCACCACTGCCACCCTCTGGTTCATCACAGCGCCCTCTGGTTCAACCCTGCCTCCACCCTCTGGTTCAGCACTCACCACTGCCACCCTCTGGTTCATCACAGCGCCCTCTGGTTCACCCCTGCTGCCACCCTCTGGTTCAGCACTCACCACTGCCACCCTCTGGTTCATCACAGTACCCTCTGGTTCACCACTGACACCCTCTTGTTCACCCCTGCCACCCTCAGGTTCAGCACTCACCACTGCCACCCTCTGGTTCATCACAGCACCCTCTGGTTCACCCCCGCTGCCACCCTCTGGTTCAGCACTCACCACTGCCACCCTCTGGTTCATCACAGCGCCCTCTGGTTCACCCCTGCTGCCACCCTCTGGTTCAGCACTCACCACTGCCACCCTCTGGTTCATCACAGCACCCTCTGGTTCACCACTGACACCCTCTGGTTCACCCCTGCCACCCTCAGGTTCAGCACTCACCACTGCCACCCTCTGGTTCATCACAGCACCCTCTGGTTCACCCCTGCTGCCACCCTCTGGTTCAGCACTCACCACTGCCACCCTCTGGTTCATCACAGCGCCCTCTGGTTCACCCCTGCTGCCACCCTCTGGTTCAGCACTCACCACTGCCACCCTCTGGTTCATCTCAGCACCCTCTGGTTCACCACTGACACCCTCTGGTTCACCCCTGCCACCCTCAGGTTCAGCACTCACCACTGCCACCCTCTGGATCATCAAAGCACCCTCTGGTTCACCCCTGCTGCCACCCTCTGGTTCAGCACTCACCACTGCCACCCTCTGGTTCATCACAGCACCCTCTGGTTCACCACTGTCACCCTCTGGTTCATCACTTCCACCCTCTGGTTTGCCACTGCCACCCTCTGGTTCATCACAGCACCCTCTGGTTCACCAGTGCCACCCTCTGGTTCATCACTGTCACCCTCTGGTTGATCACTGCCACCCTCTGGCTTAAGACTGCCACCCTCTGGTTCGCCACTGCCCCCCTCTGGATCATCACTGCCACCTTCCGGTTCATTACTGCCACCCTCTGGTTCATCACAGCACCCTCTGGTTCGCCAGTGCCACCCTCTGGTTCTTCACTGCCACCCTCTGGTTCATCACAGCACCCTCTGGTTCACCAGTGCCACCCTCTGGTTCTTCACTGCCACCCTCTGGTTCATCCCAGCACCCTCTGGTTCACCAGTGCCACCCTCTGGTTCATCCCTGACACCCTCTGGTTAATCCCTGCCACCCTCTGGTTCATCACTGCGACCCTCTGGTTCAGCACTGCCACCCTCTGGTTCATCACAGCGCCCTCTGGTTCACCACTGTAGATTATGGGGGGGAAGCACACCTGCCCAACTGAGATGAATTAATTTGGGTCTGGTTAATGTGTCACTGAATTTGAGCTTCAAGTCTGGCACCTGCTTCCTTAGCTGTAAGTGCTTCCTGTTGCAGTTTAATTTTTTTTACTGGAGCATTATGCCATACTTGTAATTATTCTCTGACCCTGCTTTGAGGGTCAGAGCAGGGTCAGAGAATAGTTGCAAGTAGGCAACTGAACTCTGATGGGGCCCCTCAGGAAGCACTACAGGAAATGGTTACAAATTAGCGTGAACTTTTGCACCTGCTAAGTGCTTTCAGTTTTCCAAAATTCGTTTTTCTGCCATTTCGCGAGATTCGCGGGGCACGAATTCGTGCGAAATCGAACTTGCAATCTGCAAATTCGTGCAAATTTGCTGATTTCTTTTTTTTTGCATATTCGCGCGGTTTTCTGCTTATTCGCGAACCGCTTGCAGCGCACCGACCCCGAGGTTGCCCATGCAGTCGTGTATGGGCGCGGCCATCTTGTTTGCGTGACGTGTTTCTGTTTCTGGGCGCTCGTTGCATGCACGCGTCGTATGCGGCGCGCGAATACGTGTTCGTGGGCGTTTTTGCATGCTCGCGGGGAAAATATCGCGCAAACTTACCCACGCGGTCCTCTATGGGCGCGGCCATCTTGTTTTTCATTCACTGCTATGGTTTTGGGCATGCTACCTTTCTATCCATCTCACATCTTCGTAATCCTATGTTTTTTTGAACTTTTTTTTGTCTTTTTTTGCTTATTATCTCTCTCTTCAATTTCCTACATCTATATTTTGTGTTTTTTTTTACTTTTTGTTACTTTATTACCTACTTTATTTCTTTCGCTCTCTCGCTTATTTTTTTTCACACCTAGTCTTCTTTCCTTCTTCTTGTGCCCAGGACCATGGCTGAGGGAGGCGACAAGGGCAAGGGGAAGGGCCCAGCACCCCGTACCCGGCTCCCTTGCGGGCGTTTGAGGGGGGAGGAAGTCCAGGCCAGGGAGATCTTCTCCGTGGTGGAGGTGGCCGCCTTGATGGTTTTTGTCCAAGTCCACCTCCCTAAGACCGTGGCAGCAGGTGGGCGGATTGCTTCCGGTTACGGCCTCCGGGAGCATGGCCAGCTGTGGGAGAAGGTGTGCCGGCGCATGTATAAGGAGTCTGGGGTCCGGCGCACCTACCAGCAAGTGACGCACCGGTGGAGTGACATCTTGGACCGGGAGCATGACATGCTCGACCTGCTCGGTGTGGAGATCCCTGGCCTTGGTAAGTAGCTATTTAATAACTACTTTTTTTCCTTCTGCCTATGTTATATTGCTAATCTATTTTTTTCCTGAAGTGTACGAATGCTGCTGATTCGATTACATTGCAGGTAAATTAATGTTTAAATACCTTCTGTCATTGCAGGTGCTCACCTGGTTACTGGCGTTGCTACTATGCTTACTTGTTTGCAACTTTTTTGTCATTTGAGAGCATTACTGCGTAATGCTAGAGACAGTAGACTCAAGTCTAGTCCTTCTTTGTACTCCTGCTGCTGCCACTTTGAAGAGATAGAGGTGTATTGATACGTTGAGTATATTATTTATTACTTGTTATAGGACATTTGTTAGTGGTCTGCAATCATAATGACGGACTGTGTCTGTCACGCGACGTCTCGTGCTGCTGAGTGATGGCAGTCGTAGTAGAACCTTTTTGTTGTTGATGTAGTTAGTGAATTACATAACTTTCCTATTAGAATCCTGCAATACTGTACTACTATCCTCCTAGTTGACCAGATCAGATGCAATTGATGTTAATTTGTTTTCCCGACATAATTTTAGATTGAGTACAAAGAAATCAAATATTTCCCAAAAAACAATCATCCATGTTGTTTTTCTTTATTTTATGATCACCAGGACCTCCCAGGGGCAAGGCGCCGGCGGCGACAGAGACTCCGGTGGCAGAAGGTGGAGAGGCTCAGTCCCTTGCAGGCTCTTCTGCTGGCCCCAGTAAGTTGTTCTATTGTTATATTAATACTTATACTTCCCTAACTTTTACAGCTCCTATTCATTACAAATTGGTTCCTAATAATTCTATGTTTTACAAAATAGTCTTTGATCTTCTTCTAATGTAGACTACTTTCTACATTCTTATCCTGCCTCTACCATCACTCTCTGTGCTACTACTATTTACAATTACGAGTCGGTCTGTGTAGGTAGCTAAGCTTGCCCATTCGGCAAACGGTGTGAAACAAAACTCTGATACAGCAATAGGTCTAGGCACTGAGTGCAGTCCTCTGGGTTGCCCTTGCTGTCTATTCCAGTCTTCTTAATGTAAGTGCTTTGACAATTTCCAACAACAAAATGTCATTGTTTACACCAAGTAAAAGGTAGCAGTTGCCTTTTTGATTTGAGAGGAGCACATCCCATACCGCTAGTGTTTCGGGGACTATTCTGCACACAAAGAAGTATGGACAAGATAAATAGGACATTGTTGATGATAGGTGCAGTTCGACTTTCGACATACCTCAGTCCGAACAGAAGTTGAATCCCCAATCCCCTGACCGACTATCTAGAATGTCTGACCAATGATTTTACGACCCAGAAGAACAGAAGAAGACTGCCTCCGAGTCCCGGCCTATCTGAGTCACTGAAACATGACTGCCAAGTGCAGTAGTTCAAACCTTTCCGCTCACTCACTCGTAAACAAAAACCACACAGTGTTTGTTAGTTTTAAAGTTCTATTTTCAATTAAGAAATGAAAACATTATTTCTTTATTTTTAATAGCGTAGTATGCTGATGGATGAAGATGACGTCAAAGTTTAAACAACATTCCCATGAATGAAATTAGTATGACTCAAACTTAATAATAGTTAACAGACACATGAAATTATTAGAATAACTGTGCGGGAGCCCCCACCTTCTTTAAAGTACTTAAAGTACTGCTGGTGATGACTCAGTAGTAGTTGGTTGAATCGTCTGGCAGAAGGGCAATGGAATCTTCTTTCTGTAATGAGAAAAATGGTGCACGTTAAGCAAGCATTCATCAGTTGTCATAAGAAGAAGTGTAGCATTTAATGGAATAAGCATATAGAAGGTTAACACCCTCCCCAAAACCGTTACTTTTTTTAAATCCCAGTAATAAAAAATGTGTTTTGTAACATTTTCTTCCATTACGAGACAAAATAGGGGGTTGTGTATGGCATCTGAAAATATGACATGTTTTTCCTAGACGTCACAACATCTGATGCGGCACAGATGACCACCAGTGCCGGGGCCAGCAGTGCGGAGGGGTCCACTCTGGAGGCGGCGGCGCCAACAGAAGCAGCTGGGGAGAAGACTCAGCGGCGGCGGACGGTGGTAAGTTATTATACTCCTTACTTATTGAAATTTTTTTGAGTAGGCTCGCAAAGGAGTGCATGATGTACTGTACAGTAGTACACAGTACACTAGTATAAGTACACTGTACTGTCAAGAACATTTACTAATTTAGAACTACTTTTTGGGCTATCACGGAGAAGACAGTCAACCTTGACTTTTAATAGCATTAGCGGCGGTACTTCTCTGGTTACCAATGGCCCCCTCTATTTCACTTCAACTCAGCTGGCAAATTTTTATTGTGAAGCCAAGTCATATCAGATGTAGTTTAGGGATGTGAAGAACGAAAAGTTAAAGAAGGGTGAAACGAAGGACGAGCGAGTCTTAATATTTATTTATGACTGTAAAGAATGGTTTTGTTGAATGCAATTCAACATAAGAAAGAAGACGGCGGTTTCCAAAATATAATGAAAAGGGTGTTAGTTGGTTGTTGACAAAAAGAAATTTTGGTACATTTGAGACATTAAGAAGAATCATAGACGTACTTTGGAAGCCTGGATGTTATCTCCTTTATCCTCCTCGTCGATAGCAGAGGTGTATGATGTAGTGGAGCAGACGCTGAGTGGATGAAGTATGGCCAGTGGCAGTGCCACCCTTATAGAAAAGTAAGACATTCCTATCCCCACCTGCATGTACTGCTTAAAGTACTGCGAGTCTGCATCATCATGGCCTGTGTCTGTATTTCTTGGGTAAATGCTGAGTGAGCTGCCATTATGGCGGCTACCACAAGTTCACGTACCAGTAATTTATTTTGCAAAACAAGAGAAAAAAAGGAAAAAAGGCCTTTTTTTAGTACTCTCTGACTATGTATGTAGTAGTGAGTCCACCTATAGTGCTGCTAGTGGAATTCCTGAAACTCACAGTGTCACAGGCTTACAAAGACGGCGGAAAGATACATGCCAACATTTTATACTGTGTTTGCTACTTGCTGGTGTTACTGAGTGTCAACCTTCCGTTGAATTATTTTGACTTTATGTTAAAGACTATTGGCTACAGTATTTTTCTTTCTTTCTACATAGATGCTACTCCCAAAAAGCTCACCCGTAAGGAGATGGCTGTTTGTGCCGAGTATCGGCGGTTGTGGGCTCGGGAGCATGAGGAGACATCAACATCTACATCCTCCTCCACTGCCCCCGGGTCCACCAGCCAGAAGCCTCCAGTCATACGAAGCCGTGGCCCGACAGCCTTCCACCGCCGCCGCACAGCAGCAACAACATCAGCACCCCCCCCCCCCACAGATCCTGGATCGTTCGTGTGCGCCGACTACGCAAAAGAGACTACCTGGAGCGGTTGGCCGAAAAACATCAGCGCCAGCTCCGGGACCTCCGCAAAGAGCAGCGGGACATGAAGCAACAGCTTGCCAAACTACGCCACCGGAGGAAGTGACTGTCCCTTGCCCCATTTTTAAAGACTGTTGGGGGGGTGGGAATTGGCTGTTTGGGAAAGGGGACTTTTGGACTTTTGGACATTGGTTGGGGTTGGGTAGGGTGGTGAGTTGGGTTAATTTATTTCATTTTTTGACTACCTCAATATATTTCTTAATAATTGTTTTTCATACCAAAACATAGTATACGCATTCATATTATTTTGTGTGGGGGTGGGCGGTGGTTACTGGACGTTTGGTTTCTTCCAACTTACCAGCATGAATGAAACATCTAGTCCTGAAATGTACCAAAGTGCCAGTAACCGAGTTAGTGAATTCAGTAGCCCTACTACTAGTACTTTACTAGTAGTACTGGCAATCTCTGCTCTCCTCCCAGTCCTAGCCCATTATTCTACCTCTCCAAAATGCTTATCTTACCTGTGATTCGTGTTTGAGAATCGGGGTAGCCCCAGGGCTGGCTGCATTGCAAATGGTGATTAAGGTTGGTTGTTGACTTGAATCCTCGACGGATGCAATATCATTGTTGTGCTGGTAGCAGTAGTGCTACACACTTGCAGTATCACCATATGGAAAAAAGAGGAAATTAAACATTGAGTGGCCTGAGCGTAGCATTAGAAATAGTACAATAGATAGTACGGTACAGAACAGTGCCCTAAATTGTAGCCTAAGCAGTGCCAACGTAAGGTAAGCATTAAGCATTAGATTGTTCACGTCGTGTAGGAGGAGGATGTTCTTATCAATCCACGATGGCGCACATGAACTTCTGGTTGCTTTGACCTTATCCTCCCCAGCAAGTGTGTGGAATTTATTGTTGTTGTCAGTCACACCTCAATGAAATACCACACAGCCCGGGGGAAGAGGGTTAGGGTTTGAAAATTGGATGGGAATGGGGGTTTTTGGGAATGTTTGGTAGAGAGGAAAAAAACACAGCATGGACAGTCAAACAACAAATGAAGAGAAACAAATCTTTGGATTTGAAGATATTGATAAATCTTTAAAGGGACATAAAGGAAGTGCACTACTGCATGCCAGAAGTTGTTTACTAAATGGATTGTTAGCTTACTAAAAAGTAGTACTACTACTTACTGCAACTTACTAGTAACTACGAAGGAACAAGTTGACAGTACAGGGCTGCAGTCATTACGAATTTCACTTGCCTCTCTGCCCTCAGAGAATAAACACATTAAATTAGTGTTAAACATAGCAAAGATGTATCAAATAGCTGGAGGGATGAATTTTAAGCAGAGATCAAACAAACGCACAGAGTCACACTCGTAGAAGTAAGTTCAAGTTCACAAGAATATCATTTAAAAGATAAGGAGAATTTTGGATACTGTTACTGTTTTTTGTAGTTGTCCCGTTGAATTTGTGAAGTTGATGCATCCAGCCATTCCTCTTATTCGCGGTACTCCTTCATTCCATCGGATGCTCCGTTGATCAATCTTGGTGACCAGACACACTGACTGTCCACTGCCTGCCTGATGCGGATTTGCGGATCGCTAATTGTAAGCCTGAGTAGTACATCGATGGCACAGGGTAAAAGCCTGCCTGTAATTGATGATGGAAAAACACAACAGTAAGTGTTAAAGACACCTCGGAGAAAAAAATATATAAGGCACGCTGTGTAGTGCAAAAATTATACTGTCACTTTCAGAGATGACAATCCCCAAAATCTAGAACACCCCACATTACCCTCCCAAAATCGTGCAGAATACTGCTGCTACCTCGCAGTGGCCTAATTTTAAATCGTGCCAAAACGCACTCAGAAAGTATGCCCAAAACCCCCCTTTCCCACAATGGATTTTCTTCAAACCACTTGCAATCAAAATTAGACATTCCAACAAGTGTTCCAAGACCTCACCCAGTCGTAAAAATCTAGAACCCCGCCCAAACACATGCAATACAATACTGCTAACCCTAACGAGCCCTAAGATAAGAATAGTGGCAAACGCTTTCTTTAACTAGGCCAAATCCCCCCTTTCCGACCATGGATTTTCTTCAAACCACTTGCAACCAAAATTACACATTCCCACGAGTGCTCTAAGACCCCAGAACCCAGTTGCAAAAATCTAGAACACCCTCAAACACATGCAATACTGCTACTAACCCTAACGAGCCCTAAGTTAAAAAAAGTGCCAAAACGCTTTTCATCATGGATTTTCTCCAAACCACTTGTATCCGGTATTAGACCTTCCCAGCAATGCCCCAAGACCCGTCAACCCACCCGCAAAAAATCAGAACACCCCCAAACAGGCAAAAAGCAAAAATGGAAAATCTCATACTTAGAATATTTTCGGCCTTCTTTCAATTCTGTCCAAACGCGCTGTGCAGCTAGGCCATAACTCCCGTTTTCCACCATGGATTTCCTAAAAAACAAATGCAATCAAAATTAGACTGTGCCAACAGTGCTCCCAGACCCCAAAACCCACCCCAAACACCAGGAACCCCCCCAAACAGCACCCCAAAGACAAGCAAGTGAGCAAAAACGCAAAAACTTTTTCATCTCCGATTTCCTCCAAAACACTTTTATCCGGTATTAGACATTCCCAGCAATGCCCCCAGACCCGTTAACCCAGGCGGAAACAAGTAGAAGTCCCTCAAACAGGTAAAAAGCAAAACCGGAAAAGCTCACACAGAAATATTTAGGCCTCATTCCAAAATCACTTCAAGCGCGCTGTGCAGCTAGGCCATAACTCCCGTTTTCCACCATGGATTTCCTGAAAAACAAATGCAATCAAAATTAGACTGTGCCAGCAGTGCTCCCAGACCCCAAAACCCACCAAAAAAAACACCAGGAACCCCCACAAACAGCACCCCAAAGACAAGCAAGTGAGCAAAAACGCAAAAACTTTTTCACCTCCGATTTCCTCCAAAACACTTTTATCCGGTATTAGACATTCCCAGCAATGCCCCCAGACCCGTTAACCCAGGCGGAAACAAGTAGAAGTCCCTCAAACAGGTAAAAAGCTAAACCGGAAAAGCTCACACAGAAATATTTAGGCCTCATTCCAAAATCACTCCAAGCGCGCTGTGCAGCTAGGCCATAACTCCCGTTTTCCACCATGGATTTCCTGAAAAACAAATGCAATCAACATTAGACTGTGCCAGCAGTGCTCCCAGACCCCAAAACCCACCTCCAAACACCAGGAACCCCCCCAAACAGCACCCCAAAGACAAGCAAGTGAGCAAAAACGCAAAAACTTTTTCACCTCCGATTTTCTCCAAAATAATTTTATCCGGTATTAGACATTCCCAGCAATGCCCCCAGACCCGTCAACCCAGGCGGAAACAAGTAGAAGACCCCCAAACAGCCAAAAAAGCAAAAATGGGGACTTCAAAATTTTCAGGCAAATTTCCAAAATCACTCTGCGCGCGCTCTGCAGCTAGGCCCTAACTCCCCTTTGCCACCATGGATTTGCTTCAAACCTCTTGCAATCAAAAGTATCCATACCCAGCGTTCCTCCAAGACCCCAAAACCCACCCACAAACACCAGGAACCCCCCCAAACAG
Source organism: Lissotriton helveticus (assembly GCF_964261635.1). Lineage (NCBI taxonomy): Eukaryota > Metazoa > Chordata > Amphibia > Caudata > Salamandridae > Lissotriton > Lissotriton helveticus. The sequence goes on from NC_136069.1 coordinate 1,295,785,729, forward strand.
GCCCGCAAAAACACTAAAGTGAGCAAAATGCCTGAAAATGTAGAAGAAATTCACCTCCGACTTTCTCCAAAACACTTTTATCCGCTATTAGACCTTCCCAGCAATGCCCCCAGACCCGTTAACCCAGGCGGAAACAAGTAGAAGACCCCCAAACAGCCAAAAAGCAAAACCTTAAAAAGTGAGACTTAGCAAACTTCGGGCCAACCTGGAATTCAGTCCAAATGCGCTGTGCAGCTAGGCCCTAACTCCCCTTTTCCACCATTGATTTCCTGAAAAAACAAATGCAATCAACATTAGACTGTGCCAGCAGTGCTCCCAGACCCCCCGACCCAGCACCGCAAATCTAGAACACCCCCAAATAAACCCCCAAAAACCTGCAATACTGGTATATTGAAAACATGGCAAATTGCGCTGTTCACAAAAAACAAACAGCAATTGGTTTCAACAGAGGCAGACAGCCATTGCTGTCCACTGCATGCCATCTTCTCATTATTCATTACCTGTTCTATTTTTTGTCCACATCTTCTTCGGAAAGTGAGGGCCCACAGGGCAGCCTCTCCTGTAAATTTCAGAAGTAGGTCTGTCAACAATCAGCAAGCATGTAGTCAGTCAGTTATTTCAGTCCCACTTGAGGGGACTCGTCTACGAAGACAAAGTTTGTTTTTTCTCCATAATCCATCCATCTGCTTGAGGGAAATGGATAGGGGGAGTCTGGAGGAGGAGGATAGAGGAGCATGATTGAGTTGTGAACTTGTGAACCTCAGGAATTCAGACTGAGGCACTTTCAAATCAATAAGGAATATAAGATGAAGACAGTGCTGCTGATGGACTTGTTGTGATTAGGTGATTAGAGTTTTGTTGTGGTAAAAGTTGCAAAACAAAGAAAGACACACAGGAATAAAAGTGAATAAGGACGAAAAAAAGGAAGTCATTTTCAGGGCTCGGTGTCAGGGAAGTAGAGCTCGTCCTCAAACTCCATGAATTGAGACAGGAGTAGGTCAGGCAACAGAGAAGAACTTCCGTCACCTAAGTCGGAGTCCTCTTGTTCCTGCGTGCATTCACGTACTTTGTAATCTGGTGGTATCAAGTGCTGATTCATCTTGATCAGTGTTAACCTCTCCATATTTTTGGCCTAGTGGCGGGTCCTTTTTGAAGTTACAATGGCACCAGCAGAACTGAAAACACGTTCAGAAGACACGCTTGCGAGTGGGCAAGACAAATAATTTATAGCCAGGTTGGCGATCAGTGGCCATAGATCCATTTTCCTGTACCAATACAGCAATGGGTTCGTATTAGCAAAGACCTGTGTTGGCTCATCCAGATAGGCCTGCACCATCAACTCAAGGTTCTCCACGGTTGCTCCACTTTGCGTACCATCTGTGGCCTTCTCAGCACTGGAACAAAGAAACCCTTTACGAGTTAGCCAATCCGCTTCGGACAATATTATGGCTGGGCCTGGTACAGGTGAGGATGATGATACGGTTGCTGCTGGTGTCGGTAACGGCTGTGAGGGAAAGTGACTCCCTTCGCCCACAAATTCAGAAGTGGAACTTGACGCTGGATGGCCTGCTGATTCAGTTGGACTTCTGACGGCTCCTTGAATTTTCTGGCGATCTTTTTCGAACCGACTGGCTGACACAGCTAGCCAATGTTTGGACTTTGAAACATCTGCTTCATCAAAAGGAATGAATGCTTTGCTGGCCACTGCCTTTTTGTACAATGGATCCAGAATAGTGGCACAAATGTAATGTTGTTCTGTATGTATGTTTTGAAGCCTTTCATTTGCAACTAGGCAGCTTAATAAGTTCTCCGCCAACCGATATGCAACTTGCTTTCCAACATCATCTCTGAACGTTGAAGACACGTCCTTCAGTTGGTGCTCTAGCATGACCAACAATGGGATAGCTTTGCTCAAAGAACAGTCCTCCCTGCTGACTTCACGCGTGAAGACCTCAAAAGGACGAAGCATGTCTGTCAGGCTTTTAACTAGCTTCCATTCCTCCATCTCTAGCCTTTTGTCGTTATGATCAGAACCTAGTTTAAAGAAATAGTCATTGATTACCATGCACTGCTCAGACAGACGCTCAAGCACGTAAAAGGTTGAGTTCCAACGTGTTGCCACCTCCTGGATGAGTCCTTTGACTGGCACTTTACGTTCATGTTGAATGCTCCTCAGCTCCTTCCGGGCCTTAAAAGAATGGCTGAAATGTGTGCAGATTTTTCGGCAGGTGGTCAGTAACTTTTTGACTGTGTTTTCAGTTTTCAAGAAATCTTGCACAACCAGGTTTATACAGTTTGCCAAACATGGCACTCTGAAATATTCACCTTGACGCATGGCCTTAACTATATTACTGCCATTATCCGTGGAAACATAACCAACTATGCGATTTCTTGGTTGCAGCCATTCAGAGACCTTACTGTTAAAGTCCTCCAAAATGTTTTTTGCAGTATGACTTTTCTCCATGGCAAACATGGATAATGTTGCATGTTTCCGAGTAGCTTGAAAAACTGTGTCCAGGTCAACAACTGCACTTGACTTGACTCTAACCCCTGCCAAACACCCTGCAAAAGAGACCCAGTGTGCAGTGATGCACATGTAATCAAGGGCTTGGCAACTGGTCCACATGTCTGTTGTCAAGTAGATAGTGTGAACAGCACTCTTCTGCAAAGCTGCCCCAATCACCTCCATCACATCTTGATGTAGTGCTGGAACCGCAACTCTGGCAAAATAGGACCAGCTAGGAACCTTCCATTTAGGGCAGATTGTTGCCACTAATTCTAGAAACTCCACCCCTTCCACGAAAGAAAAAGAGAGAAGGTCCAGCGCTAGCATTTTAGCCAGCTTTGCGTTATACAGACGTACCGTTGGGTGGTTGCGTTCAAATGGCGCCTCCGACCAGAACATTCCGCGAATGTTGGGCTGGATCATTTTACGTGATGATGATGATGACGACGTCTTCAAACCAGTTAGGCCCAGTGAAGTAGTTTTTCGCATTGGTGTCTCTGCAACACTCTTAGTGTGCCTCATAGATGTTGCAGGGGTAGAGGGTGTGCGATACCACTGCAGTGCTGCTGCCAGGGGTACTGGGTGTACCAGAAAAAATGTCTGTCGCTTCTTCACTTCCCCCCTGAACGATCAGCCTCTCGTCATCATCATCAGATGCAATATCAATGGATACATTTGGATTTGTTTTTCTTTTGCCTTCCTCGATCTTCCTCATGTGTGCTTCCCAAATGATAGTGTGGTGTTGCTTGAGATGACCTCTCTGGCCTCCGGTACCATAGTTGGTACCAAGCTTACCCCGACTAACGCATGCTTTACAAATCGAACAAACGACCATGTTTTCCGCCTTTGCGCTAACAGTAAAGAAGTCCCAAACTGGGGACTGGAAATGTCTGCTGGTGGTGGAGGTGCTACTTTGACTTTCAATGCCAGATGAAGTGGAGGATGGGCGTGGCTGAATTAGTTTCTGTTGTTCACTTACAGCATCACTACTTGAGGTAATGGAGGTCGAGCTGGATGGAGGTCCCTGCCGGCCCTTCTGACGAGAAAATATGGAAGCTAGAGGTCGTGTTGGTGTTGTAGTTAACTGCGTTGGTGGGGGTACCAGTGCCACCCGCCAACATCCCGCTCAGCAGCCATTCGGGCTAGGGTTAAAATGTTTGTCTGCTGCATGCCCGCTGTGGCTGGAGTGACGTCTGTGATGACTGGGTCATCGTCAGACTCTTCATCAGCAGTAGAAGGCACCACTTCTTGTTCATCGTCACCAACCATAAGTCGAAGCCTTGCGGGAACCTTCCTTTTAGGCTTAACTACCTTTGTCGGCTCATGGCGTGCCTCACTGTCAGACTGCATTGGTGGGTTCCAATCAAGATCAAGGTCATCAGAATGAAGGGGGCTTGAAGAAGAACTTGTAGTAGTGGCAGCCCTCCTTAACCTTTTTCTTGCTGGGGATCTGGAAGACAATGTATCATCCTCAGGAGGAGTGGCTTCCTCGGATGATTCTTCCACTTGAATATCAATTTCCTGATGTGCCCCTACTTCTGGAGGAACAAGCGTTGTAGGCAGTTGTGCCGCTCCATGAACCTCTAGTGGCACCTCTCCATGCACCTCTACTTGCGCCTCTCCTTGTGCATGTACTTTCGCCTCTCCTTGCCCATGTACTTGTGCCTCTCCTTGCCCATGTACTTGCGCCTCTCCTTGCCCATGTACTTGCGCCTCTCCTTGCCCTTGTACTTGCGCCTCTCCTTGCCCATGTACTTGCGCTTGTACTAGTTGCACTTGTGGTTGTCGTTGCGGCTGTGGTTGTTGAACACTCGTCAGCTGAGTTACACCCGGTGTTGATTGGATGGTACTTTCTTGTGATGAGCCAACATCACTGGTCGATGGTGATTGAACAACCAAAGTGGCTGCCGCAGCAGCACTTACGGTCTTGGACCTAACTTGGCGTGGTGGCACTGAGCCCAATGAAGCGGAGGTGCTGCTTCCAGCTTGGTCCCCGGCGGACACCGCTGCTGCTGCAGGCGTAGTTTTTTTTCCCCAAAAAAGGTGTCGGTGGGCACACCAGTCTCCTTGGTAGGTGGTGCCACTTGCTTCTTCTGCTCCTTCTTACTGGCAGTGGCACTGGCAACTTTCTTCGCTGAGGCGCTACGGTCACCTTTCTTTGGGCCCATCTTCTTCAGATGTCAGAACAGCAGGCCGCAGTTGCACGAGTTGCAGAGTTGCAGAGTTGTCTTGTCTGTGGCCACACGTGACGTCGCGTGACGTTGTGCTGCACACACCGCTGCATGACTTCTTCCTGGCACTGGTGGTTCTCTTCTGCACCTAAAAGCAATGGAAGACAGAGGAACATCAGTTATACACCCCAACAAATCGAAAAACACACAAAAATCACCACAATCCAATGCCATCCATGCCCTCAATGCTGTTTAAATTCAAGACACCCCACAGAAGACTAGGCCCATGCACCACGGAGTACCCCTGGGCATAATGGATGAAAGCTAGGCAAAATGGGTGCAGGTCTGAGAACACTGCCTGCCTTCAAAATGGCCCCTTGCCCCCCCAGCACATGGCCAGGCCCTGCCTGTACCAGCACTCAAAATGGCCCCCACCCACATGGCCAGTCCCCAACAACACCCCAAAAAGTCGAAAACACATATAAATCACCACAATCCCATGCCATCCATGCCCTCAATGATGTTTAAATTCAAGACACCCCACAAAAAGACTAGGCCCATGCACCACTGAGTATCCCTGGGCATAATGGATGAAAGCTAGGCAAAATGGGTGCAGGCCTGAGAACACTGCCTGCCTTCAAAATGGCCCTTTGCCCCCCAGCAAATGGCCAGGCCCTGCCTGTACCAGCACTCAAAATGGCCCCCACCCACATGGCCAGTCCCCAACAACATCCCAAAAAGTCAAAAAACACATACAAATCACCACAATCCCATGCCATCCATGCCCTCAATGATGTTTAAATCCAAGACACCCCACAGAAAGACTAGGCCCACGCCCCACTGAGTACCCCTGGGCATAATGGATGAAAGCTGGGCAAAATGGGTGCAGGCCTGAGAACACTGCCTGCCTTCAAAATGGCCCCTTGCCCCCCAGCACATGGCCAGGCCCTGCCTGTACCAGCACTCAAAATGGCCCCCACCCACATGGCCAGTCCCCAACAACACCCCAAAAAGTCGAAAAACACATAACAATCACCACAATCCCATGCCATCCATGCCCTCAATGATGTTTAAATTCAGGACACCCCACAGAAAGACTAGGCCCATGCACCACTGAGTACCCCTGGACATAATGGATGAAAGCTAGGCAAAATGGGTGCAGGCCTGAGAACACTGCCTGCCTTCAAAATGGCCCCTTGCCCCCCAGCACATGGCCAGGCCCTGCCTGTACCAGCACACAAAATGGCCCCCACCCACATGGCCAGTCCCCAACAACACCCCAAAAAATAAAAAAACACATAAAAATCACCACCGTCCCATGCCATCCATGCCCTCAATGATGTTTAAATTCAAGACACCCCACAGAAAGACTAGGCCCATGCACCACTGAGTACCCCTGGGCATAATCGATGAAAGCTAGGCAAAATGGGTGCAGGCCTGAGAACACTGCCTGCCTTCAAAATGGCCTCTTGCCCCCCAGCACATGGCCAGGCCCTGCCTGTACCAGCACTCAAAATGGCCCCTACCGACATGGCCAGTCCCTAACAACACCCCCAAAAAATCGAAAAATACATAAAAATCACCACAATCCCATGCCATCCATGCCCTCAATGATGTTTAAATTCAAGACACCCCACAGAAAGACTTGGTCCAGGCACCACTCACTACCCCTGGGCCTACTGGCTAGTGAGGCTTTACAGGCACCCCAAAATAAAAAATAAAAAAACATATAACAGTGAGCTAAAATTCCATTACATAAATGAGAATTAAGTTAAAAAAAAATCAGACAAACAGTTGTATCATGCACCTAACTAACCCTGGGCCTACTGGATACTGTGGCTAGCTACCCACCACAATATATATTTTGTTAAAGTCGTGAAAAAAGTTTTAGAACTGGAGTTGCCTCAACTGCAATGCCCCAAAAAACAACACCAACTTACTTGTAAAATCTCAAGTCCAAAAGTGATCCAAACTCCAAAGTCCAAAAAATCCTCAAATACAAAAATCCACCAGCAGCAAGAAAAAGTAATCCTTCCAGCTCCACAGCCAAATGAAAACTGGCCAGTACATGGACAAAGCACTGGGAGGAGCCTGCTGGACAGGAACAGGAAGTTGGAGACTCTGGGGCACTTCCTTCCTCCCACCCCACCCCAAAAAATGGACTCCTGCACCAAAAAGTGCAGCCAAATGTCAATCTGAGGAGTTATTCTGATAAAAATCATAATTTTCACAAGGTTTATGCTTCCTACGGTGGATTTCTTGTGCAGAATTTCAATTTTTGCAATTTCGGGATTGCGAGCTGTTCAAACCTCCCGCCGGAAGTCAGCTGCGTGCCGTCGCGGGCATTTATGACGTACTCGCGTTGTCAAACTCTCGCCGTGCAAGATGGCAAGCCGCGATGACGTAATTGCGTTCGAAAAACTCTCGCGCCATCACGCAGCAAGATCGAAAATGGCGCAGCACACGCAAAACCGGGAGAAAAACAACTCGGCGGGCTCAGAGTCAACGCCGCGCACGCGATATTGTATTTTTCAAGCGCGACCAAGCAAAATAATTCGCTGCTTGCGAATTTGCGAATTATTGGGTAAATTCGCGAGATTCACGGATCGCAAAATCGTCAAAAATTCGCAAATTCACCCGCGAAACTGATTTTACGCCCACGCTTACCTTACATCTGGGAAATCCTGCCTTTATCCTGAAATCTGGCTGGGCTCAGAGGTTAGGGCTGTAACTGGACCTGACTTACACTGTCTGTCCCCATCTCTCATTGAGGAGGATGGTTTATGACCCCTCCCCCTGCCATAGAAATCCTATGTAGCAGAGCCCAGTATCTCTCTCTGACCCCCTGTCTACTTGTCACCTCATCAAATCAGCCTGGCTAATCCACTTAACTCTGGCCAATCAGGTCAGAGCACTAGAGGGCTGAATTTTAGCTGGCAGACAAAAAAGTCTTCTAACTTCTTGTCTGTACATTTTAGGATAAATTCAACAATAGAATATTGTTGGATTTATCAATACCATTCTAGGCAGTCCTTGAATGGTATTATCAATCAATCAAAGACATTTATAGAGCGCACTACTCACCCGTAGGGTCTCAAGGCGCTAGGGGGGGGGGGGGTGCCGTTACTGCTCGAACAGCCAGGTCTTGAGCTTCTTCCTGAAGGAGAGGTGGTCTTGGGTCAGTCGCAGGTCGGGAGGGAGGGAGTTCCAGGTCTTGGCGGCCAGGTAGGAGAAGGACCTTCCTCCTGTTGTCGCTCTTCGGATGCGGGGGACGGCGGCGAGGGCGTGGCTGGTTGATCGGAGGTGGCGCTTGGGAGCGTAGAAGTTGATTCGGTTGTTGAGGTAGCTCGGGCCTTGATCGTGTAGGGCTTTGTGTGCGTGGGTGAGGAGACGGAAGGTGATTCTTTTGTTGACGGGGAGCCAGTGCAGGTCTCTCAGATGTCCGGAGATGTGGCTGTTTCGTGGGATGTCGAGAATGAGTCTGGCTGAGGCGTTCTGGATCCGCTGGAGTCTCTTCTGGAGCTTGGCGGTGGTTCCGGCGTAGAGGGCGTTGCCGTAGTCCAGTCCGCTGGTGACGAGGGCCTGGGTGACAGTCTTCCTAGTCTCGGTGGGGATCCACCAGAAGATCTTCCGTAGCATGCGCAGGATGTTGAAGCATGACGAGGAGACGGCGTTGACTTGTCTGGTCATGGAGAGGGAGGAGTCCAGGATGAAGCCCAGGTTGCGTGCGTGGTCCGTCGGTTTGGGTGCGGTGCCCAGGGCGGGGGGCCACCAGGAGTCGTCCCAGGCGGAGGGCGAGGAGCCCAGGAAGAGGCCTCCGTCTTGTCTGAGTTCAGTTTCAGGCGGCTGGTCGTCATCCACTCGGCTACATCTTTCATCCCTTCGTGCAGGTTGGCTCTGGCGGCGGCGGGGTCGTTGGTCAGGGAGAGGATCAGCTGGGTGTCGTCGGCGTAGGAGATTATGTTGAGGTTGTGTTGGCATGCGATGGCCGCGAGGGGGCTCATGTAGACGTTGAAGAGGGTGGGACTCAGCGAGGATCCTTGAGGGACGCCGCAGATGACTTCGGTGGCCTCTGACTTGTACGGTGGTAGGCGGACTCTCTGTGTTCTTCCGTCGAGGAAGGAGGTGATCCATTCCAGTGCCTTCTCCTGGATTCCGACGTTGCGTATTATTATGAGCTCCTGAATGTTAGTTATCTTTTAATAACTTCTTGCCATGTTAACCTAGGTGGCTGGGGATTTGCAATGGCTTGGACAATTTTTTCAACACCAGGGTAACCACCATGGCTACATCTACAGGACTCCACACCCATGGGATACCTAGCGGATACTTTAGGGGTTCTGAATATGTAAAGATATATTGCAGATCCTGCCTCCAAAGTGTCGATTTTGGGAAGCACTTTACTATAATGTGGGAAGGGAAATGTGCAATGTCTCTAAATCCAAGGCATATAAAACTCATTTTATAAGGGTCCTCCTTATAACTACCTGACCCCCCCCCACCCTTGGGACCCCTAAAGTACCCCAAACAGCAAAGTTGAGTTTTGGCACAATTTGTATTTTAAAAGCAGTCATGCAACACAGGGCTGCTTTAAAACTGACCCCAGGCTTCAGCAGTGCACACATGCAAGTGCAGAAAGGGTTGCTGGCCTCTAAACTGCCATGCCCTAATATATATTAGGGACTTAAAGGTAGTTTCAAATCCCCCTGCCCTATTAGGTATGAAGGTCTTATATGGGAGAACATGCCAATCCTAAGGACAACCTAACCCTTAGTGTACCCTACTGTATGCAGGTGTTTTCACTGTATTCTAAATGTGTCTTCAGCATAGCACTGGCTCTGGGCCCGGTTAGGCAGAGCCCAGGGTCAGTCAGAGTCAGTTACCACCAGTATCAGCCAGCAAAAAAGTTGGGGGTGCCCAAGACAAAGGATGACTTTGCAACATATATATATTCATATAATCCAAGCAATACCTATAATGACTAAATTATTTATCTTTTTCACCATTCTCGTAATGTAGGTTACTATGCTTTGTTTTATTCCAATAATCATTGCAGTACACATATGTTACACAAGAATCCAAATGCTTCAATAAATGTTTGAAATGACAATTTGTGTATTTCTTATGTCTCCCTTTGGGCATGCCTGAGATAACAGCGCAATGGTAGATCTGTTTACATGATTTCCTTGAGGAAATCAGGGTCGCTATGTTCTGAGATTGCTGACACCATCAGGTCCCTTGTAAGGTTTAGAGGTCCAGATTGCACACTGTAAGCTAGCCAGGAACTAGGCCAACATATTCTGATGGTATCAGTGGGCACAGTCCCTAATAGTTTTAACCCCTTTACTGGGGCGATAATTTCACCGCAGTGCAGGGATGTATTGAGGGGGCATAACCCCTTGCGTGCTCAGGACGGCCGGGGGCCATCCTACGTCACGCTGGGCATGTGCGCAGGATGGCCGGGGGCCGTCCTAACATCCGCCCACTAATTAATTCCCCAGCGCAGGTGCAGAATTCGCGCCACGCTGGGGAATCGGCGGCGTTCGGAAGGCCCACGACCGTTCTGAACACATGCCCAGCGTGACGTAGGACAGCCAGGGGCCGTCCTGAGCACGCAAGGAGTTAAAGGTCATGTTGCCCAAATGTACAGTCTGAAGTAGTAGGAGATGTACGACATTATAACAGTCAAAGTACACACTTTCCTTGCTTGCACCAGGGCACAAGCAATCCTTGTTACACTACTGCTAAACTGGGATTATACAGTAATACTAGACGTTATACACAATCTGCTAGGCAGTGCTTAATTTGAACCAATGATTGCAGGTGAGGCCCATTGGCACTCATTTTTGGGGTGCAGCCGGTATTTTAATGGAAATATAGAGGTGCAAGTACTCACTATTTAGACCTGTTTGCTGCTGAGAAGTGCCTGCTACTCTCTCATTAAATGTACTGCAGCAGTGCTGAGAAGTGCAGGTACTCTCCTTTTCAAATTAAAGAAGTGCAGGTACCCAGAACCGGACAGTACCTGCCGATTTAAAGCACTGGCCAACCAGCATTTATTTTTCCTCATCAGACTTTGTCCCAGAGCAAGAAAGAAAGAAGCATTTGCAATGCAATAGGTCTCGCATTTGCAAGAATTTGAGTTATTGGCATTGTAAATTACACTGCCTTTTATTTATGTGTTTTGAACATCTGTAAATGGTGCGTAAACACGCACTTTGTACTTAGTAAAAAAGTCACATTTGCTGGCAGCCTTGCTTTTTATAAACAAGTACATAAGTACAAAGAACGTGTTTACGCATCATTTGCAGGTTTTTAAAAACATAAATAAAAGGCATTGTTATTTACAATGGCAATAGGTCAAACACTCACAAATGCGAGACCCATTGCATTGCAAATACTTGTTGTTGGAATTACTGAAGGAATTTTGGGTGTAACTAAAACGCTGTAATCTGCTTTGGCCTGAGCTTCTACCCTGCTACCTTCAGATCAGATTAGTAGTATTAACAATGACTGCAAACTAAATAGAGGTACGTACATAAAAGACGCAAAACAAACTCAATGTGCAGGTTTGAGTACAGCCAAATTACATGGGGAATTTAGCACATGGGGAAGTGCCAACAAAAGAGGTGTAAAGAGGGAAAAAGACAATTAAAGGGAAAGAAACACAATGGCAGATTAAAGTAAAAAAAGGAACCCTCATTTCTGTGCACCGTCTCACTTAATAGAGGGAAGGACATGCAGCACGTGTTTTTACTAATTTCTTAAATACACCGTCAATGTGCGTAGGTGACAAGATTGCTGTACTATAAGCAAAAGGTATTGCATTAAAGCTACAGCAAAGCCCGAGCAAATTTTTATGATTTCATAGCCTAGGCTCTTTGTAGTCTCAGGGGGGTTTAAGGAGGTGTGGTGTCTGCCTTAACAGTAGTTGTTTGGGGCACTGTGCTATATTTGGATGAGTAAAACAGATGGTTTAACAATGCAGGCATTGCAGTGTGAATATAATACATTACAACATAAAAGCATAACACACGTTTCACCAGAGTTCCAAGTAACTGCAGCACTAAAAAACATAAACTGGGCCTTACCTCGTGTTGTGCCCCATACCAGCAGGCAGCAACCAGGGGGCATTCCTCCCCCCACTGGCGTCCCTGCGTGACACTGTTCATGTGGTTCAAAAGCAGCTGACATGAGCAAAGTTCTGCGTTTAGATTCCACCCTGACAAGCACATTTATCAAGTTAATGCAACTTGATATAGTGCCACGCCAGTTTTTAAGTGCGGCTGCGAGTGAAGCAGGCTTTATGTTAATAAATAACAGTATTTGCGGCCGTGCACATTCTAGGTATTACAAGGCTGTGAATATTATAGGTATTGCAAGGCTCTTAATGAAGCGGGCGCCATGTTAATAAATAAAACTTTTCGGCAGCCATGCATATTATAGGTATTGCAGGGCTGTGAATAAAGTGGGCTTCATGTTAATAAAATAAAAGTATTCGGCGACCATGCACATTGTAGGTATTGCGTGGCTGAGAACAATATAGGTATTCACTCACAGCATGGTACCCATGTTCACATTGCCCTGAAACTGCGCTTTAGATCTTGTTTAATTTTACATACACAGGCTGATCAAAAATATTTGAATCAACAACTTACCGTTGGTTAACTATGCAGTTGTGCATTTATTTCATGAAACACAGTTTTAACCAGTCTTTTATCAAATCAAATAAACGATTGAAACAGGGCTGTCTACGGGATAACATGATTAGTCTACGTCATAGTGTGTTTGAAATATGCGTTCCAGCAGTTTATCTAAGTACTGCCTTGTGAAAAACTATCTACAGAACCACTGAGAGCTTTATATTGTCCAGCATTTAAATCCGTTCGTCATCCACAATGCTTGGTAGCAGGCTCTGCACTCTGATTACAGAACGCTGGTGTCATTAAGTGAGCAAATTGAAGATGTGAATAATTCACTGGTGCGGCTGATTGTTGTGATGTTTGCACGCAAGATATAAAAGAAGAGAGGGAAGTTGAGCGCGCCAGAGCTGGATGGGGCTAAGAAATTTCAACACTGTTTTAGCGGAGGATAGTAGCATACATTCACGAACAAACATTTTAATGTTGATTTTAATGAAAAGGAGAAATATTCAGTCGATTCTTACCTCTGGTTTCCCTTCATTAAATACATTTCTCCAAGAATCCATGTTCACTTCACAGGCGAGCATGTACGGCGGGCACGAACTGTGCAACTTCTATTGCCATGCGGGCGTCTGTATGTTCTAGGCTTACTGTTACTTTTATTGCATAGTGGAGCAGTGATGCGCCCGCGAGCGGAGGGAAGAAGCTGGGCAGAGCAGCAAATGCTTCAGAGGGGAGTGTGTATTAAAGAAGCGTTGCAACCTTAAGGGAAAGATTGCATGTGTGCCAAGCGTGGGGAAAGAGAGGGGATTCAATGCAAAGGGCAGGGGAGCTTGAAGGAGCACGCCGTGGCGTACAAAAGAAAGGAGGCGCCTGCTTCAAGCCGGGTGAAACTGCCACGCATTAATTCACACTGCCCGGGTGAAACTGCCGCGCAATAATGCACACTGCCTGAGTGATACTGCCACACATTAATGCACACTGTGAGAGCCATCTCCCTCCCTGGCTTCATTCCCATATGAAGAGAAGCACAGGGCAAGAGCAAATTAAGTTGTGCCAGCCGGCCTAAAAGAAAAACAAGTGGCGCGCACGTCACGCCTGTGTGGGCACAATCATAGCTCCTCCCACGGCCTATTGGTGTCGATTACACGCTTGGTGCGTGTAATCGACACCAATAGACCATGGGAGGAGCTATGCGCGTGCTTTGGGCCAATTGCGTGCAGTCTTTAACAATAAGACGCACGCAAAGGCCAATGGGGGAGCTGAAAAGGAAACGCACACGCACGAGCATGTGCGATTCCTAGGTGACTGCTGAAACCCCGTTTTTGATTACTAAATGCCTTGCGCTGCGTGAAGCACTGCTGCGTAGTGCAACGCTAGGTGCGAGACCTAAAAAAACACAGGAGGAGGAAAAGAACACTGGAAAAAAGTGACAAAGAGAGAAAACAGGGATAAATAAGAGCCTGCAGAATTAAGTTAACGGGGGAGGGAGTTCTAGTGCTAGAAGAAAGAGGCAAGAGGTGGAATCAAGACTATGTAGCCCTTATATTAGACAACTCGGGCATTCGTTAACTCCAGCAGCAGTCATCTGAGAAAAACTTTGGGCCTCAGCACTTGTTTCTTTGTGAATTAAGCACTGCTACTAGGTAGACCCTGGTTGAATTTCTGCCGAGAAAAAGCTGCATATTCTGTGATTTACACCTCAAAATGGGGAAAAACATGGACTAGTATTATGTTAACACCAATTCCTGGGTGAGGAACTTGGAATGGATATGTAATACTGCATCCAGTTAATACAGCACCCGCTGTTACCATCCCAAACACCGCAAGCTACTGAATGTGGCTAAAAGAGTAGATTGAAAACAACTGCTTAGAAGTGAAGATGAGCTAAAAAGACTTACAACTGGAGTCAGCGTCAGCAGTTCAGTCTTGTAATGCATGGAGGCTTGGGCATGTTGCCTATTGAGCTAAGGACTGCATACAACATTGAGACATCTGCACTGGGCACTGCATCTTTGGTAATTTGACATCATCTGGTAAACATACACCTGAATCTTGGTTATAAGATTCTCTGCAAAACCCAGAAGATTAACCATGTACGATCATTGACACATTGGCACCCTGATCCATGGAGATCAAAATGGTTTCCTCCCAAATCGTAATACTTTCTTTAATGTACACTAATTGTTTCGGGAGCTGGGGGAAACCTCTTCTGAGGGTTAGCCAAATGTTGTGGTCATCTCTATCGACCTACACAAGGCATTTGACTCGGTACACTGGCCTTATCTTAAAGCAACTGAAGAACAAGTTCCTGATCAACTTGTATCCCTGGGCACAAGCTTATGCTGAAACACAGCTCCAAATTATTTCCAAAACGTTGCTTCACTCAGTTTCATTCAAAAAAGTTTTTCTTTTATTTAATTATCCTTGCTGGATAACGACATTCAAATGTTGCATCACATATGGTATCCAACCAAACGAATTGCTTGTTGCAAAATTCACAAATTTTTGTAAACATGGCCTCCCATGGCCTCCCGATGCATTTCGGCGCTACTATGCGCCTTTGTCAAGGGATCTGTAATTTAAATATCCATAATTAATACTACATCCTAAGCCAACCACATAACCTACTGCTCGCTACATAGCGAGTTAACTAAAGTTACTGCTCGTACTTATTACAAAGAACAAATGTATTTAACAACCAGTTAATCTAATCGTAGCACATACAAGTATCAACTGTGTCCCAGAAAGCTAATATGCCACTTTATGAATAAACTCCACCCACACGGGGATAACTTTACCAAAACGATATTACACTTACGTAGGCTAACCGCTGTGAAACGCTATGGAAGGCGCCCCAAGTATCTAAAACTATGCCGTGTACGGCGCTCCCTACTGTTATGCGGGAGGCATTGGGGGATGTCGTCGCTTGTTCTCAACTAACCGCCCATGTATATGAGCAATTCATTACGCGCACATTGCTTTTACTAACAATACGTACTCATGACAGGCAGGCTTACCGAAGTGGGTGACTAATCGCTCACAGGAGACTGCTGCGCACCGGCATAACCATCACGGCGCGGCAAATGACCTCTGGCGGAAGTAGCTAGACTAAGTTATACTCGCTGCTCTAGCGCTATGCATCCTGGAACATGTATGCTAATAATGGTGTAATACCTTACATTTACAATGGAAAACAACAAAACACAGCACTTCATACTTTGCAGTTATAAGAAACACAGATACAGTTATAAATAGCAAAGAAATTCCACCCTTTCGTTGAGCCCAAACGGCTTAAGGGTTTTCAAACGGTAAATCCAATGATTCTCTCTCCTCAAGAGTTGGGTTTTGTTATTAACCCCTTCACGTTTGTCAACAATTTCCAAAATGCAAGCTTTCAATTCTGTAATTTCATGTTGAGCTTCCACAAAGTGAGTAGCCACCGTTGATGTGAGCATTTTTGTACGAATGTTACTTTTGTGCTCGTTAAGGCGGATTTTAAACTTACGCTCTGTGTGTCCAACATAATGCAATTTACAAGGGCAACTCAATAAATAAATCACATTCATTGAATCACATGTCCCATTTACTCGCAAACTGACATGCTCTTTAACCTCAGGTGGTGACAGGTTATTACCCTTCATAATGTTGCCACAATTGCTACAGTTCATGCATGGCAATGTCCCTTTCCATATGGTATATGGATTGATTTTCGGTCTAGGCTTCAACAGTTGACCCAAATTTTTTGGCCGAGTGTGTGCAAATAGAGGCTCATGTTCAAATGCTCCTTTGAAGTCCGGCTCTACTTTCAATATAGGCCAATGTTTCCTGATGGTGTTTTTAAAAGCTGTACTTGCCGTAGAATATTGACTTACACATGTAATACGTTGCTCTTTACCAGCCGTGCTCGCTGTAAATAACGATTCTCTTGTGATATCCTTGATTCTTTTACTCGCTTCATTCAGCACTGTGAGGGGATATCCTCTTTTCTGGAATCTTGTAGCCATTTCCTGCATTTGTGCCTCCGCCGTTTCTGGTTCTGAGACGACCCTTTTTACCCTCATAAATTGTGAGAATGGCAAATGTTTTTTCAAAGCTGGGGGGTGAAAGCTGTGGTAACTCAACAAGTTATTGCGATCCGTGCTCTTCCTGTATAGTGTTGTTTCAAAACTAGATTCGCTTCGAATGACATTAACATCAAGAAAATTGATCTGCTGTTCCTGGATATCCCAGGTAAATTTGATACGTTCATCAATACAGTTCAGTTTGGCAATTTCTACTGATAAAGTTTCTTTGGCCCCTTCCCAAACAATAAAAATGTCATCAATAAAACGCACAAAAAGTTTTGTGTGTTTTTTCCATACTGTTTGACTCAAAATATGCGTTTCCTCAAAACATCTCATGAAAATGTTAGCGTACGTCGGCGCTGTAGAATTTCCCATGGCTGTGCCACTCTTTTGAACATACCAATAATCTCCATGTTTGAAATAGCTGTGCATAAGAGTAAACTCAAGGAGTTCCATCAGAAATAGTTTCATCGGGTCCTCGTAGTTACTATGGAGTAACTCTTTTTCAACTGCTTCTATGCCCGCTAAATGCGGTATCGACGTATATAACGCCTGAACATCTATAGTTGCCATGTAGATGGAGTTCTCTTTGGTTATTATACACGATGCCAATTTCTTCAAAAAGTCTGTTGTGTCCTTGATATATGACTGGGCTTCTACTGCAAACGGTTGGAGGTACTTATCAAGGAATTTCCCCACTGGTTCATGAACACTTTTAACTGTAGACACTATGGGTCTGCATGGTGGCTGAAATAAGTTCTTGTGTATTTTAGGTGTCATATAAAATGTGGGACTCCGGGGATCCTTTTGCATGAGATATTGTTTAGTTTTTTCTGTGATACTGCCATTCTGTAGTCCTTTATCAAGTATTTGGGATAGAATATCCTGAATTTCTTTGGTAGGGTCATACGTCATTCTCATATATAAGTCAGTGTCATCCAGATGTTCCCTAATTTGCGCATCATAGTATGATCGGTCCATAATAACAAGGGCGCCCCCTTTGTCAGCTTTTTGACATAGGATGGTATCATCCTCACTGATATTCTTAATAATCCTCAATTCACTCAATGATATGTTTGAATATTTCTTCTGCTGTACTTTAATTGACTGCAAATCTTGTTTGCAAAGAGTTTCAAATAGATCGATAGTTTTGTGGCTTACAGGTGCCATATAGGTACTTTGCACTTTAAGACCTTTCAGCTCATCTAAAGGTGTTCTTGCGGTGTCTGCAACAACATTATCAAAAAAGTTCCTTAGTCGCAGTTTGCGGGTGAGCTTGAATAGACTTACTTCCAATTCTAAAACATCAGTTCCTGTTGTAGGTATAAAAGACATCCCTTTCTGTAGAGTGTTAATTTCTTTGGGAGATAAGCATTTCCGTGATATGTTAATTACTAAATTATCTACATCCATTCTTGCTGTTTCTATTTCCCCCTTCTTCTCGGTTTGTCTTTCGTGGTTAGTGTCTCTTTCTCCTTTTCTGTGCCTTTTTCCCCTCCTGGTTCTGCCCTTTTGTCTGGGCCTGACTCTAAAAAAGGCGCCTCTGTAGATGTTGACGGGTCTCTTTAGATACCTGTGTTTGTACCCTCTGGAATCTGGTCTGAGCTGACGAGTCGCTCCCTGTGGATGAAGTGTCCGTTTGTGAGTTTTGACCCCTGTTTTGCCTTCTTCTAGCATAGACTTCCGCCCATGTATAAACTTCCTCTAGTTTATAGTCAAGCGTATCTCGACGATACTTCCTGATTTTCCGTTCGTTAACTTCTTGGGTGTGCTTTGCAAGCTGCTGGGTGATGTCTTCTAATGTTTTAGACAGTTCTTCCGCGCTCATGAATTTATTCAGCTCCTCTTTCACACCTGTAATCTCCACATTTAGTTCCTCAAGTATTTTTGATAACTCCTCTATGATCAACAAGATCAGATCAAGACTACACTTGTTTAGAATAGCATACCATTTATCGACAAATTGTTTACTATTTTTACAAAGAGATGGTTTTAGAGGGATTCTGAGTCCTCTCGGGATCCTTTGAGATTTATGGTACCTGATTAAGGTACTGGCATGAAGTCTCTGGTTAATTGTTTTCCTAGTCAAATATAGCAGTTGCTTAATGTGTTGCTCTTTAGTTTTGCTGGTGGCGAACTCCGTAGTATCTTCTTGTATAAGGGAATAGATTCGCGTACTTGCATCTTCATCAAATGCGAACGTATCCGCCCTGCTTTCCGTCATATGTGTGATTTCCTCATATTGCATGATTATTCAAATGCGTGCTTCGAACCCGTTTGCCATTCTCACAATTTATGAGGGTAAAAAGGGTCGTCTCAGAACCAGAAACGGCGGAGGCACAAATGCAGGAAATGGCTACAAGATTCCAGAAAAGAGGATATCCCCTCACAGTGCTGAATGAAGCGAGTAAAAGAATCAAGGATATCACAAGAGAATCGTTATTTACAGCGAGCACGGCTGGTAAAGAGCAACGTATTACATGTGTAAGTCAATATTCTACGGCAAGTACAGCTTTTAAAAACACCATCAGGAAACATTGGCCTATATTGAAAGTAGAGCCGGACTTCAAAGGAGCATTTGAACATGAGCCTCTATTTGCACACACTCGGCCAAAAAATTTGGGTCAACTGTTGAAGCCTAGACCGAAAATCAATCCATATACCATATGGAAAGGGACATTGCCATGCATGAACTGTAGCAATTGTGGCAACATTATGAAGGGTAATAACCTGTCACCACCTGAGGTTAAAGAGCATGTCAGTTTGCGAGTAAATGGGACATGTGATTCAATGAATGTGATTTATTTATTGAGTTGCCCTTGTAAATTGCATTATGTTGGACACACAGAGCGTAAGTTTAAAATCCGCCTTAACGAGCACAAAAGTAACATTCGTACAAAAATGCTCAAATCAACGGTGGCTACTCACTTTGTGGAAGCTCAACATGAAATTACAGAATTGAAAGCTTGCATTTTGGAAATTGTTGACAAACGTGAAGGGGTTAATAACAAAACCCAACTCTTCAGGAGAGAGAATCATTGGATTTACCGTTTGAAAACCCTTAAGCCGTTTGGGCTCAACGAAAGGGTGGAATTTCTTTGCTATTTATAACTGTATCTGTGTTTCTTATAACTGCAAAGTATGAAGTGCTGTGTTTTGTTGTTTTCCATTGTAAATTTAAGGTATTACACCATTATTAGCATACATGTTCCAGGATGCATAGCGCTAGAGCAGCGAGTATAACTTAGTCTAGCTACTTCCGCCAGAGGTCATTTGCCGCGCCGTGATGGTTATGCCGGTGCGCAGCAGTCTCCTGTGAGCGATTAGTCACCCACTTCGGTAAGCCTGCCTGTCATGAGTACGTATTGTTAGTAAAAGCAATGTGCGCGTAATGAATTGCTCATATACATGGGCGGTTAGTTGAGAACAAGCGACGACATCCCCCAATGCCTCCCGCATAACAGTAGGGAGCGCCGTACACGGCATAGTTTTAGATACTTGGGGCGCCTTCCATAGCGTTTCACAGCGGTTAGCCTACGTAAGTGTAATATCGTTTTGGTAAAGTTATCCCCGTGTGGGTGGAGTTTATTCATAAAGTGGCATATTAGCTTTCTGGGACACAGTTGATACGTGTATGTGCTACGATTAGATTAACTGGTTGTTAAATACATTTGTTCTTTGTAATAAGTACGAGCAGTAACTTTAGTTAACTCGCTATGTAGCGAGCAGTAGGTTATGTTGTTGGCTTAGGATGTAGTATTAATTATGGATATTTAAATTACAGATCCCTTGACAAAGGCGCATAGTAGCGCCGAAATGCATCGGGAGGCCATGGGAGGCCATGTTTACAAAAATTTGTGAATTTTGCAACAAGCAATTCGTTTGGTTGGATACCATATGTGATGCAACATTTGAATGTCGTTATCCAGCAAGGATAATTAAATAAAAGAAAAACTTTTTTGAATGAAACTGAGTGAAGCAACGTTTTGGAAATAATTTGGAGCTGTGTTTCAGCATAAGCTTGTGCCCAGGGATACAAGTTGATCAGGAACTTGTTCTTCAGTTGGATTTCGATTATTTACACCCTGGAGTAGAGGGTGTTCCTGGAGCACAGCAATCACTTATATACTTCCTGTAAAGCACGCAGTGCTCGAATCCTTGTAAAACTTTAGTGACTTATCTTAAAGCAGTTATGCATCGGATGGGGCTGGGCAAGAAAATGGAAAGGTGGATGACAGTCTTATACACAGGGGTGGTGGCATGGGTACGTACGTGCCAACTAATATCTGACCCCATGGAAATAGGCAGGGGTATCTGTCAGGGGTGTTCTCCGTCTCCCCTGCTATTCGTTATAACCATCGAACCCTATACGGCACTAATACAAACATAGGCACAGAGCCGGGAAATACGGCGGAGGGATGAGGAACACTCCATCTCACTATACACAGGCGATATGTTGCTATTTATTGAGGATGCAGAGGTGGAGATTGAATGGGGTGCTTAAGTGCTAGAGAGCTTTGGAAAAATATGGGGCTTGAAAGCTAACTGGGATAAACCGTGTATGTTCCCAGTGTCCCCACCCTCTTAGATGCCCCAGAGAGGATTTCCAACCTGAACATGAACTGGGAGCTCATGACATTTAAATACTTAGGGGCGTAGCTCTACCACACTGACAGAAACACTAGCATTGGCAGTCTGGGGCCTGTCACCTGATCGCTGCAGTGACCTTTTGTCACACTCTGTACTTACACATCATGGCTAGAGTAGCGCTGACCAAAATGGAGATACTCCCTAGGGTCCACTAACTGTTTGCGGCACTACCGATATGGATCCGGTAAACTTGGCTCAGAATTATGAACATTTTCTTGAGGAAATTGATATGGGACAGTGGGCGACAGTGGATATCACTCCAACTCCTACAACAGCAGTCTGGGGAAAGAGGACTGGCTATACCTGATTCAGAAATATACTATGTTGCAGCACAACTGCAATGGCTGGCCTGGTAACTGGGAGGTGAGAGAAAGAAGAAACTGGACTACCTGACACATCCTCAGAACAAAGGGTCCCTAATGGCCCTAGTAATCGGTGGGCACACTAACATATCATATCACACAAAGGTGCTTGTGATTGCTATGAGGGGCTGGAGTAGGACAGTGCGAAAAAACAGGTGAAGACCCCTATACACACAAGTCTTTCTGTTGGTAGGACTTCCCATGGCCAGGGGGGATACTACACTGCAAAACAACTGGTCGAGTGGACAGGTCCTGGGATACTTGCCATTGGGGACTGTTACATGAACAAAGCACTGCACAGCTTCGCAGACCTGATGAGCGAGGAATACCTCCCAGAATCTAACTTCGAGCCATATGGGACTCTCGTGTGCACGATACGGGCCATGACGCACTCCAGACACTGCTCACATTTGGGAATCCCAGGAAACTAGATTCCTGGCTTTATAAGACTAATCTCTCAATGGCAATGGCATGCATTAATAGGGTCAGAATGTACAGAGAGAGCACACTGGGACAACAACTGATGGCCAGGGAATGGAAAATGGCCCTACAGCATGTGCACCAAGTTTCTAGAAATTAGGGGGCATATTTATGAGTTCTGGCGCATCTCTGCAAATCAGCAGGATGCGCCAGAACAAATGCGTCACGCAAAACTACCCTTGCGTCACGGCGGATGCGCCACATTTACAATGCGGCACGCCGTGGCGCAAGGGTAGGCAGATGCGTGATGCATCTCGTGACGTAAGGATGGCGCATCGCTGGAGTCGCGTCGCAAGCAAGACGTGTCTCCAGCAATGCTGGGGTGTGCCCTATACTTAAGGTGCTGCATCAGTCCTTACGCCTGCTTCAAGCAGGCGTAAGGAATTGACGTAGCAGCGTCGCACAAATGCCTGCGTGATATCTTGTAGATTTCACGCAGGCACTTTTGCGAGGCGCTCCTGCCCCGGAACACCCACCCTGCGCCGAAACGCCCACATGTGGCGCAGGGCTTTACAACGAGACACATCTGCCTAGATGCGTCACGTTGTAAATGGGTCGCAGGGATGCGCCACGTTTACGCCGCCGTTGCATCACGCAACGGCGGCATAAATGTGGCGCAAGTGCCTCGTAAATCTGCCTCATGATATTTAAATATTCCCAGCTTAACTACCTCCACTATATATACCTTACACCACACAGATTAAATGTCATAACGGGCACCACCGACAAGTCATGGCCCCAGGCTACTGGCGCCAAGCAATACAAGAACTGGCAGAGTTCACACACCATCACAACTCGAAATATTAAAGAGCTGTTTGCTGGTACTTCACCCCAGAACCCTGACTAATAGGTTGGGCTCTAAATGTATTGACCTGGGGCTGTTGCTGGCAAGACGAGCGATCGCCATGGGCTGGTGCTCACCAGATGCCCGCCATACAACAGATGGAAGGAGGAATTTATAAAGTGGACAACAGCTGAAGAGTAGCCTAGGACATAAACCTATGGCAGCTGACTGGGCGACCCTCATTGCTAACCTTCCTAGACGGGAGGCAGATATACCCAAATCGCAGTCCTCCACGTTGAGCGCCACACGGGCCAACACAACACTACACACTCACCACGGGAAGTAGATCATTGGACAAGGACTGACAGATGGGTCAGACTAGTGCGAGGGTAGGACACCGACTGGGAGGGACTAGTTGATAGGTTTCTCTTGTTTCAAAGTTACAGTCGTCAACCTTCAACATGGAATATTGACATGTTACATTTAGTCAAAAGAGATGCTTTTAATGTAGGCAACATGCACTGAATGTAAGGCAACGACAATTGTAAATGTCAGGAATGTCTAACCCTGAAAGCCCTGATAGCTGCATTACTGCATGTACCACGAACTTACAGGAAGGAAGTAACTGATTACTTAAATCAATAAAAGGATATACATTTTTTTAATAGGTAACATTACACAATATAGATTTTCGATTTAAATTGTGGCTTTCTGTGTGATTTCAAACCTGAACATGAAATGGGAGCCGATGACATTTAAAAACTTGGGGTAGCACCGAGTAGTTTCTTTGCAGAAAAGGCTGAGATTGAACAAGAAGAAGAAGTGAGTCATTATTCTAAAAAAAAGCCACGTTAATGTGGTGCTGCTTCACTGCTCTTAAGAGCTCCAAATATATCAAAGTACATTTTAGGCGTTGCATTGCGGAAATTTGTGGAAATCTTATTCACGAAAATATAGAGTTACACTCAGGGGTGGGATAATATATCATTACATGATCGACTACCCTGACCTTAATGCAGGAAGGAAAATATAAAGGCCCATAAATATGAGGCTTTATGGTGAAGTAAATCTATGATGTCTTTTTATGCTTTCTTCTCAGTGTTTGGTATTGTGTATTGTGCCATGCTTATGGTTTTAATTGACTAATAAACACTATATACTGCATTGGGAATTGAGCCCATGGGCAAATTAAAAGAGGCTTTTGTGATATAAAAGCAAATGAATTGCATAACGTTTAACAACCATATGCACTCCACACTGAGAAACCAGCCCGTTTCTGATAGCACACCAAGCTTTCACCCATTTTGGTAAACTTGAACTGATTTCTCTCTTTGGTGTTTTTTCACCTAATTTTCTCGTTTACGCTTGTTTAATACTTCTTTAACTAAATCTCCACCTTTATTGTTTCCCTCTCGCCCACTCTTGATTACAACTCGGGCTTCTACATTCTTGTAGTATCCTCATGTTATGTTATTATGTTCCCTTTCACCTTGTTCCTAGCTGCTCAGCCAGTGTGAGTGTTCTGCGTGGAATGTTGGTATGATTGACATGAGTGGAATGCTTGGGTGCCTGGTGTGAGTGTTGTCAGTGGAAGATGGGCTGAACAGCTAGCAGGCTACTCCTGGTGGGGCTGTTACCATACATCTTATGGACTTAAATAATCTTGAAAGACTACCTGGCTGTGTCCACTATGTCACCTCTACGCATGGGACAAGACCACTACAATTCTGTGACCCCAATCACAGTTGCTACCTTTTGCTTATGTGTCTACCTGACCTTTTCAGTGTTCTTGTACTTTTACACTTGGATAATCAGTGACCTATTTCTGCTGGTGGTACATTCTCTAAAAAGCTCTACTTATCCACTCAGCCTGCAAACACTATGAGGATGTTATTGATGTTATTCAGGCCACTATCTTTCTAAGGGTAGAGTAGATGCAGGCTATGTGCAAGCTATGTAACAAAGCCCATTGCAGTGTTTTCTTTTCCAGATGCATGACCTTTCACCAATGGAGGTGATGAATGTGGATTATGTGGATGATAACCTCTCATCTCCGAGCCTGCTTATGCTTATTAATATTATTTAATGCCTATATGATACTGTATTGTTTTGTACTGTATCAATTTATAGGTATGCAGCTAGAAAAAAACGAGGACCATTGGTATGAAACTAGGGCCCTAGAGGTGATGGCTGAGCTATGCTTGTCTTTGAAGATGCCTCTTTTACTCCATCTTATTGCCAGCACCCATTCCAGAGTATGTTGTGGGATGGGTTTATCTCAGCAAGGGTGTCAGTTGAAGTTTCCATCAATTATGCAAGAGTCTAGACACCTGGGAGCCCATTAGGATGTCAGGCGGATCGCCACCGCCATGCGGGCAGTGGCGATCCGCCCGACATCCTTGTCCACCTGCCACCCATTTCCCCCCCGCCATATTACTATGGTGGGAGGGACCGCGGCGGACGGAAACACCGTCCACCGCTTTTCCGCCCCAGTCACCTTGCGACCGGGGCGGACAAGGGTTCATATGGTGGCTGTGTCTATCAGACACCGCCAGCCATATTATGATGGGCTTATTCAGATGCCTTTCCGTGGCAGCAATGCCGCCACGGAAAGGCATGCGGTCTTTACTTTGGGGGCTCCCTGTGGGCCCCCATGGTGAAGGCGAGGTGGGGGTGCACCTGTGGTACCCCACTGCATTTGCATACACAATGCGGCAGGCACCGCGCAGTGCCTGCCGCTTTGTGTGTGCAAATGCATACCATGCATTCATAATATTGCGGCAGGTGCTGGTGTGAACACCGCCCGCCGCAATGTTATGAATCCATGATGCACCCGCCAGTGTGGCGGGCGCATCATAATGGGCATGGCGGGACCGCCGCTCAGATTGCGGGTGGCCCCGTTTTCCACGAGGATGGCGGGCGGCAAAGTCTGCCCGCCATCCTAATGGGGGCCCAATTTATTGGATTTTAACTGTAAACCAGCCAATCATTTTGAGGCAGACTTTCTTTAATAGGTCCATATTGTAAGTATAGGTGGTATTTATTGCACATGATAAATATTGATGCCACGGATTACGTTATTTATATAGTCTAATAAATACCACCTATTACGAGTTGTTGGGGAGTAACATGCAGATGTTTGTGTTTAAATCACCAAAATCTACATGGTATTGTATATTCCATATGGTTTTCCATCGTTAAATTTTGGCAGGCTTGGCCAGCCGAAATGTAACAAAGTTTGAACTATTTAACGCTCCCAATAATAGTCAGATGTGTTAAATACCTAACAACTTGTAACTCCAACCTATGTGTAAACAGAGGTTTACGCAGGGTTTGAATTAGCCGCCCAACTCATAACCAGTCCCATAGAGTGGCAAAATGGAAGCTCTTCTTACCACATTACATTGCAGTGGCCACTTTCAATGTGCAGATGGTGTAGCTGGCAAGGCACATCTTGCAGGAGTCTATTGAGGTGGGAAATATTGTGCATTCCCCAGACAGCCCTAGAAACAGACTCAAAAGAAAAACTAGAGGGAATGGGGTTGTCGTTTGTGGGAAGCATCCATCCTCCATCTTGCATTCAACATTTTTACAGATAAATAAATGTGTGTAAATAGATGCGGCTAATTCTTATGTCAATCCCGATCAATATTGCAAAGCTTGTTTTCCTTACGTTGCTAGTAGGTGAAACACATAACAAATAAAAACAAAGGTGCCCCTATTTCTGGGGCAGCTCCTCCATTTGAGCTGAAAAATAAAACAGAATAAAGTTACTTTATTACTGTTTTATTTTTAAGCAAGCCGCCCTGAGCTAAGTGTCAGGGTGGGGGCGTGGATAGCGCTGCTGAGTGTCAGCAGCAGAGAGCTATGCACTGTAAAATGCGCATGTCTCTTTGGCTGGCCGTCTTGGGCCGGCGAGCCAGACATGCGTATTTTAAACTTCTCTAACCTAGCTGTTTTAGACAGCTCAGTTAGAGAACGCGCAGGCCTCCAGTGCTGGGTGAGCCCGCTCTATCCAATCCTGGTGCTGCTTTCATGCTGTGAAAGCAGCGCCAGGATTGGGTAGTGCCATTCCAGGAAATGTTTGTTAACACTCCTTTAACTTCTTTAACCCCTTGGATGCGTCGGACCTTTTATTTCACCCGCACCGCGGCGGAATTTCCGCCGCGGTTAAAGGGTTAAACAATTCTGTTTACTTAATAATAACATTGGAGTACTGTGATTAAACTTTAGCCCTTGGGCTCTCAGTTTTGGGTTCTAGCTCTCGTCAACCTTGGGGTTTCCCAGATTGTGCCAATTTTTTCACATTCACAGACAGGTTCCTTTCCAGAACGGCACACAAGTGTCAAATTTTATTGAAAGAGTGCATGGTAATTCATTCTTTCAAAAGGTTTATTTTGGCACATTGGAATGGCAGTTTAAACACTGCACTGCAAGCTGCCATTGCACGACTGAGACATGTTTTAAAAGCCTACTTTAGCAGGTGGTACAATGATTCTATAGGCCAAATTCTAGCATTTCATTTTCATTCACTGGTTTATGTAGTACCAATTACTAAGTACTTACACATTAGGTGTAGTCCAATTTATCATGTTAGAAGGGGAGAGATCATGCACTTTGACACTGGTTGGCAGTGTGCAAAGAGTCTTAAGACCAACAAGAACTAATTCATCAAAATAGGAGGGATGAAAGCAAAACGTTTTGGGGAATACCATGCCAAAGATGCCAGGTCTTGCACTTGGGATTAAGTCCACACTATTTGACATATGTTAAACAAGGAGAAATATGTTTATTTCTCCTCGTTTCTTCCTCTTTCAGGTGTGCTGTACTCTGCTGCACACATAGAAAGAGGAAAATGCCTCACAGGATTGTTTTTGTGCAGAAAGATGCCCCTTCCTTCAAAAACAATCCTGACTGCAATGGAGGCACTCTTGCACTATGTGGTGCAAGGGTGCCAACGTTGGTGCTAGACTGCCAAAAAAGAGCCATGGGAGGCAGAAAGGACAGGAATGCACCATACTGCTTAAATACAGTGCATTCCAGCCATTTCACTTTTGCGTAGTGCAGAGCAGCAAGGTGCCTTGCTTTACTGCCCTGGGCCAAAATGACAGAAATATCGTTAAAAATATCGTTTGTTATTTAAGTTTTAAAAATAATGTAAAATAAAGTAAGTAATACATATAATTAAAAAAATAGTTAAAAAAAGTTTAAAATGTTTACAATTTATAAATAATATATATATATATATATATATATATATATAATGTAAAAATAAATTAAACATATACATATAATATATGTACTTACTAATAATTTATATTTATAATAATTATTTTAATAACTTATAAAACATGTTTTAATATCTTATATATTATAAATACATATATACATATTAAACAATAATATAAATACAAATTAACCCCTTCGATGGTGATGACGGAATGGTTCCGTCATGAGCGTCGGTTGAGCTGTGCTGATGACGGAACCGTTCCGTCATGACTCCGCCCGCGCAAGGCGGAGTCAGCATGGGCGGGGAATTCGCGCCGCACGCATGCGGTTACATAAATATATAAAATTAAAAACTATGTTTTAATCTTTTTAATATTAATTATATACTACATTTACAAAAATAATATAAAAATATGAATTAGCAGAGGTAATAAAATTAATATTCCAACTCAAAACAGTGCAACACTAAGGAAAATTTGGGATGGCTTAAGGATAAAAAATACTATTCCCACCCTAGTCATTGCAACAATAGGGAAAATGTTGGATAGCGTAGGGGTAAAAATTACTATTCCCACTCCAGTTAGTGCAACTGTAGGGAAAGTGTTGGATAGCGTAGGGGTAAAAATAACTATTCCACCCTAGTGAGTGTAACAGTAGGGAAAGTGTTGGATAGCATAAGGGTTAAAATTACTATTTCCACTCCAGAGAGTGCAACAGTAGGGAAAGTGTTGGATAGCATAGTGGTAAAATGTACTATTCCCACTCCAGAGAGTGCAACAGTAGGGAAAGTGTTGGATAGTGTAGGGGTAAAAATTATTATTCCCACCCCAGTGAGTGCAACAGTAGGGAAAGTGTAGGATAGCATAAGGGTTAAAATTACTATTCCCACTCCAGAGAGTGCAACAGTAGGGAAAGTGTTGGATAGCGGAGGGGTAAAAATTACTTTTCCCACTCCAGTGAGTGCAACCGTAATGGAAGTGCTGGATAGTGGGTGGGTGAAAATTACTATTCCCCCTCCAGGGAGTGCAACAGAAGGGAAAGTGTTGGATAGCGTAGGGGTTAATGTTACTATTCCCACCCCAGTCAGAGGTCTAGATCTCAATGCCTATCCCTTCCAAAGTGTGGCTTAGGCTAACACTTTTCCTTGACCCATAGAAGACTCTTGACCGAGCATCTAAAATGCTGACACCTTCTAAACTTAATTTCCTTTGCATGATTCTGATTTCCCTGAATTTCTTAGACTCTTTTGAGACTCTTTAGAGAATTAGAACCATTCCCTTTTCCTGGACCTAAATTGCTGTGCTTTTAGATTTACTTATGCCTAGACAACCAAATTTTAGACTTTTCTCTAAGCATCAAGTACTTTTATTAATTTTCAGCATTGCAATGACAGAATTTCTTGTATGTTTAATTCTGTGGCATCTGAACTTCTTCAGGAGGTTGGGTTTTCCAGTTGTTATTCTGTATCTTAATAGCATGGTACTGTGAGTAGTGTATTTGAACTTAATTTTACATTTGTAATAAATCTTCTTAACCCAAGCTACCGAGTCCTGGTCCTCCTTGTGTAGCCAGATAGGTTGCACAGCTAATAGAATTTTGATTGATGTTGATGCTAACTCCCATCACCTCTCAGTCAGAAAGAAAGATCTGCCAGAGGACAACGATGGAAAGCAAGTGGACCCAGAAAATGCTGTATCAAAGGTATAATCCTTCTAAGGGCCCACATTCTGCCCAAGTCAAATGAACATCTGTGATATATGGAAGGCTCAGGGGTCCCTCTTCACATTATGCAGGAGATCACATAATTTTGATACAAAACTGTATTTACTAATAAAATAAGACAGGGTTTTGCTTAAAAAAATGATGGCACTTGAAAGCAGGCGTAGTTTCTTGCATACTTTTATTCCTCCTTTCTTTTCTGTATTTGCATGTGTGCTGCACTGTACAACACACAAACAAGATGGCAAAAGTTGTACATTTTGTGAAAATGCAGTGGAAAGGCACCGTTCTATTTCAAAATCTATGCTACACTGATACAAACACCCTTGTAACAAGGTACAAAGATGTGTCCGTGGTGCCCGGTTACCTCATTATGGAAAGCGCTAGGAAGAGAGAAGAAGAGTGCCATATCTCTGTAGATATGGCACTCTCCTGCTCTCTACTTGTCACGCAATGCAGCGCAGCAACTCTGGGTGCTGCGCTGCATTGTATGACTGGGTCATACATCTGGCTCTGAATGTGAAATAGATTTAGCTTGACTTGAAATCATACAAATGTTCTTTCATCGAAGCTTCACCTAAATATAATTCTGCCAGCTGTTTTGAGCATGAACACTAGATGTCTCTGTTGACCAAAATAATAGCCCTCCCAACAAATTCAAGTGTTTCTCTGTCTTGCCATGAATAATTGTGAATGGCTAATATTCATAGTAATAGCGAAATTAAGTTTATTTAAAGAAACATCTAAACACATAATAGCTAGAACGTTACTGTCAGTAAAACTCTGAAATAGAGTTTGACAATTGATTATATATGGGATAAAATACGCTCGGACACAAATTATAAGGATACCGTAAGAGGAGTTTATTAACAAGGTCATCAAACTCTGATGTGTTTTCTATTATACTGTATGCATTATATAAGTTATGACAGCGGATAATCTAATCCTTTTAATAGCTGTTTCCACGATTACCCTCACCACAAATGCTGAAATCCTTGGCCTCTTGCATATTTCTTTGACCAACTATATTTGAAAATATGTAGGATGAGTGTAGTGAAGAATTAAATACCCCAATTTAAAACGCTAGTTGTAAAAGCATATTATAGGCATCTTAATGTAAATCACTTAATACACAACTATAGCTCCTAATGCGTGGTATCATGCGTATAGATTCCCGCTTTCTGTAATGAACTATAGTTGTGGAAAAGATAAACACACTGTTTTAAATACTCTAGTCTGCCCATGACTCAATTTCTGGAAAGCTGTCCAGAAAAGCTATAAAGCTTGTTTATTGTTTCACTGTTTGAATAGCAGTTTTAATTGTGTTTTATGCCCTACCCTTCACAATGCCTGCTTCTCTCGCAAAAACCAGTATTGTTGAAAAGCTGTGTCATTTTCTTGTTTCAGGCGACTAATAATGTCAAAACTATTCTGTAAGAAGAGAAATAGACAGGTGTTTATGTAGGTATCGAAAATTACCATTCATTACAGGCATATTCAGGTTCATGCCGGTTAAAAAAATGTGGCTGAATGACACATGGGGCCGCAAGCCAATTTGCTATGCCAGGCTGCGTCATTTTAAAAGCACAGAAATGTGTCATATTAACAACAATACGACGCATCTGTGTGCTTTCCCCTACGCATGTGCACAATTTGCTGCCATGTGCCAGCGAAGGCACCCTTGCGTCATTTTGCATGATAGTTTTTTTGCAGGAAGGCACACCTTCCTGCACAAAAACAAACATTAATTGCATTTTCTTCGTTCAAAGCATGCTGCAGAATGCAGCACGCATAGAAAGAGGAAAAAATAAGGAGAAATCAAAGTATTTTCCTAGTTGCACCATTCCTATGCCTCCTGTGGGGAGGCGTAGGATTCTGATGTATTCCCAGTTTTACAAAATGTTGTAAATCTGGAATTGGGTCAAGTTCTATGGATGTTGCATGGGAACACCCACAGCAACACCCATGGAATGCCTCATATTTTCAAGTCCATGAAAAGTCACGCAGGGTGACTTTACGTAGCCTTGTAAATATGGGCAAGCCCATTGGGTTACCGGTGCATCAAAAAAAGTGATGCACCGGCGGCGCGATGAGTTTGTAAATAAGCACCCAGGAACTTCAACACGAACAGACTACCAAGGACCCACTTCATAGCTCCACAAGGCCACTGTCAATTATCTTAAAAGAGATCAGCAGCCTGCCTCCTGGCCAAGGAAAAACGTAACCAGACCCTGCGTCTGGCGCAAAGAGGAAATAGTAAAACTGAAAGCCCGACGGACATTTAAAGGGCCGCAAAGAAGGAATATGCGAAGTCAGTTTGGCTCGACAACAGAAAAACCACAGACGATTTCTGGGCCAAACTGTTCTATAAATAACACGTGTCTCTAATGGGGCATTAGAAGCATCCCTGTGGGCACTCTATTTCTCCTCGATGCAAGAATGAGGATTCTAAACACCATTTATTTTGCGAACTATTTCATTCTTTATTTCACACACTTTCAGTTACTTCTTAATTCTCACATATTCCCATTCCATGGTAATTCATATGTTTATAAATGCGACATAGTTACTTTTGAATCCAATGCATTTCGGGCGTAACTAAACAGCCCTTCATCAGGGAACAACACTGAAAAAAATGAGCAAGTAAAAAAACATAGTGAGCAAGTGTCATGTAGGTATATGCTAATGCTTATATCAAACTCGAGTGAGGTTGTGACCCTTCGACCCCAGCTGCATGTAATAAACTAAACCGATGTGCCTAATGTGGTCTGGTGCAGATTTATTGTGTCACCTACTTCACCTTTAAAAACCCGTGAATTGCATGTTGCGTCCAACAAAAACAAAAACACTTACATGTCGCGTTTTGTCAAGATCAATGCTCGACTCAGTGTAAAGGCTGTTAGAAAACATAAAGCGAGCGCATTCTAATTAAAACCAATTCTTGGTATCAACATCTACCAGTGAGGTGCTACAAAAACGTAAGATGAATTCAACAAACTAACCTGCTCGTGTTTTAACAGGGACGAATTTCCTCTCTTACTGAGGCATTCCGCCATATGAAGACGCCAAATACGCTATCATCCTCCATTTTAAATTGAAAAACCCGCCGGTAACTTTCAACATCCCGATCACGTGGTACATGAAACCAGAAGAGTTACTCCGTGCCCGAACGTTCTCTGCAGAACCAGATACCGCATGGTATGATCTGTGCTATCTCAATCTATTATGCCAACAATAATCCTACTTTAAAAAGGAAGAGAATTACGAGTGGGAAAAAACAAAAGTGAAAAAAGATGATTAGAAATTAACACTAGGGCTCGAACTCCTGAAACAAAATATGCCCTAACCCGCGAGAGTCACGGAGTGCTATGTATGTGGTGTGATGCGATGTGTAATGATACAAGCAAGACATTTACTCCATTAACATGACAATAAACAAAAATGATTAAATTGCAAGATCCACTCCCCGGCCAAGGAAAAAAGAAAACATTCATAAGTAACATGATAATTCCATGCGTTCATTGAGACCATTGGGATTCTGGGTTGACAGTTTTTGTATCCAAAAGTTCTCTTGTTGCAACAGGTACTTAGTATTGTCTCTACCTTCTTTTTTCTCCACCGTTTCAAGAATCATGTATTTCAATTGGGAGATGTTATGCTGTTCCTCCATAAAATGTGTTGCCACCGTAGATTTGGTGTTTTTCATGCGTATGTTAGATTTATGTTCTGTAAGCCTCTTTTTTATGCGACTTTCAGTTTTTCCAATGTAACGTTTCCCACAGGGACATTTCAGGGCATATATCAAATTAGCCGTGTCACATGTTGCGTTGACCTTAACTTTGATCTCATATCCTTTCATGGGGTGGTTTATTTTGTTTCCCCTGATGATACTGTTACAATTGCCACAGTTCAAGCATGCTCTTGTGTCTTTATATGTTTGGATGTCAGATGGTTTGTTCTTCAGTATTTCTCCTAGATTGCGAGCTCGTGTGTAAGCAAACAAGGGTGTACTCTCCAAAGATTTTTGAAAATCTGGTTCCAACTTGAGTATGGTCAAGTTTTTGATGATAATTTTCCTAAACTTTTAACTTAGTGTGGAAAATTTAGATACAGCTACAATCCTTGTCTCCTCCTTTTTGATTGTTGCTTTTAATAATTCCCTTCTTTCAATTGCATCAACCTTCTTTCGTGAATCCTCTATGATATTTTTGGGATACCCTCTGTTTGAAAATCTCGTTGCCATTTCCTCCATTCTAGATTGCACTTTAGTCTTGTCAAACGTTATTCTTTTAACTCTCGCCATTTGAGAGAAAGGGAGATGTTTCTTAAGACTTGGCTGATGAAAGCTCGAAAAATGTAGCACATTGTTCCTATCAGTGCTTTTCCTGAATATATCTGTTTCAAACCCTTTATCTGTGATTGATATCTTCACATCCAAGAAGGTGACGGTTGTTTCTGAGATGTCCCAAGTGAGTTGTATCCGGTCATCTACGTCATTGAATTCGCAGAGGGCAGATTGTAAGTGCTCTTTAGATGATTTCCAGATAATGAATATATCGTCTATGTATCGCACTAAAAGTTTTACATTGTCACACCATTCGGTTTTTGAAAAGATGTTAGTTTCTTCGTAATCCTGCATGAATATATTAGCGTATACCGGCGCCGCAGAATTTCCCATTGCTGTTCCTGTTAGTTGCTGGTACCATGTTTCTTTATATCGGAAATAGCTCTGGTAAAGTGTAAACATAATTAATTCCATTAGGAATGTCTACAAAGAACGGTCTAAATCCGTGTTGATTAATGCTTTTTCCACTGATTCCATTCCTAGAGAGTGTGGTATGGATGTGTACAGAGAAGGTACGTCTGCTGTGCACAAAATGAGGCTTTCTTCGGGTTCAATTGTGATTGTTTCAAGTTTCAGTAAGAAGTCGGTGTTCTCTTTGACATATGTTCTCATGGCCTCAACTGTGGGCTGAAGATATTTGTCGAGTAGTTGACCAATGGGTTCGCGAAGGCTTCCACAGGTAGACGATTGGTCGTAATGGTGGATCCATCAGATTTTTGTGAATTTTGGGTATCATATATAATACTGGACTTTTCGGGTTGAGTTTAGTTAAAAAGTTCTTCGTTTTTGCATTGATAGTTCCCATTTCATAGACTTTTTCGATGATAGTTCCTAGACGTTTCATGTATTCAATCGTGGGATTCCCATCCAATCTCATGTATGTATTGGTGTCTTTGCAGACATTCCTAATGGAATTAATGATGTTTACACTTTACCAGAGCTATTTCCGATATAAAGAAACATGGTGCCAGCAACTAACAGGAACAGCAATGGGAAATTCTGCGGCGCCGGTATACGCTAATATATTCATGCAGGATTACGAAGAAACTAACATCTTTTCAAAAACCGAATGGTGTGACAATGTAAAACTTTTAGTGCGATACATAGACGATATATTCATTATCTGGAAATCATCTAAAGAGCACTTACAATCTGCCCTCTGCGAATTCAATGACGTAGATGACCGGATACAACTCACTTGGGACATCTCAGAAACAACCGTCACCTTCTTTGATGTGAAGGTATCAATCACAGATAAAGGGTTTGAAACAGATATATTCAGGAAAAGCAGTGATAGGAACAATATGCTACATTTTTCGAGCTTTCATCAGCCAAGTCTTAAGAAACATCTCCCTTTCTCTCAAATGGCGAGAGTTAAAAGAATTACGTCGGACAAGACTAAAGTGGAATCTAGAATGGAGGAAATGGCAACGAGACTTTCAAACAGAGGGTATCCCAAAAATATCATAGAGGATTCATGAAAGAAGGTTGATGCAATTGAAAGAAGGGAATTATTAAAAGCAACAATCAAAAAGGAGGAGACAAGGATTGTAGCTGTATCTAAATTTTGCACACTAAGTCAAAAGTTTAGGAAAATTATCATCAAAAACTGGACCATACTCAAGTTGGAACCAGATTTTCAAAAATCTTTTCAGAGTACACCCCTGTTTGCTTACACACGAGCTCGCAATCTAGGAGAAATACTGAAGAACAAACCATCTGACATCCAAACATATAAAGGCACAAGAGCATGCTTGAACTGTGGCAATTGTAACAGTATCATCAGGGGAAACAAAATAAACCACCCCATGAAAGGATATGAGATCAAAGCTAAGGTAAACGCAACATGTGACATGGCTAATGTGATATATGCCCTGAAATGTCCTTGTGGGAAACGTTACATTGGAAAAACTGAAAGACGCATAAAAATAAGGCTTACGGGGGGGCGTGGCCTAGCGGGCGAAGATAGTGGACGTAGCTTGTTAGAGCTCCCACCGGCCCAGCATTAATCTGCAGCATTTATCCTGGCTCCCGGACCCACGAGGTGATACACCGACCCTGACAGGTGGCGGAAGGTGTGGTGAACCCATCGGTGTGCCAGACCAGGCTCCAGCGCCGCCTGTAGCAGCACGCATAGCCGCAGCCCTCTGGGGCCTAGTCCAGACGTGCAGAGCCGGGGCCTCGATTTTGGCGGAGACCGGGACGGTCGTCCCTGGAGAGGTCCGCTATCTGCGATCCCTGGTATCGCCTGGCTTGGCCAAATTGGTGCCGGAGGGGAGGTCGGTGATTCCGCTACATTTCCCCTGCCTCCTGCGCGGCCTGGTGCACGGTGGAGTGTGAGAAGGCGGTGGGGACCTGCGCGTAGGCCTCGAGACCGGGGCCTGGATTTTCGTGCCCTCTGACCGCGAGTGGTGGGACTCGGAGCCAGCCTGCACAGCGACCTGGGCGGCCCGCTGGTCAGCCCGGGGTGACGCCGACACTCTAGCTGTGCCTCCTGCCCAGCAGCCAACTGTGGACCCTGCCGGTGTGCTGTTTGGACCCCCTGGAGGTGCGGCGAGACCGTTGCAGCTGCGACGAGGGGTGCGCAGTGAGTACACGCAGCCCGGCTGGGTTGGTCGCTGGACCTGGCGGACGGAGAGGGGTAGGAGTTGGGGTGTGCTGAGACGACCCCACCCCCGCCCGCAGAGGAGCCTCCGGTCGGGACTTGCCCCGGAGCTGGGGGAGCCTGGTGCCTGAGTCCCGAGCTCCATTGCTTCCTGATAGTGGGTGTCGGGGCTGCCCGGCCGCTCCTGGGTGCAGATCGATGTGGTAGTGGACCCCTGGCGCCTGACATGGACATCTTGGAGGGACCTGCCAAGCACTAGAACACTGTTGGCTGCATAGTGGCATTGGATGAGACTGTGGCGGCCCCCTAGCCGCGCCATTGGATCTGAACCTGGGCCCGGTGTGGACCGTTTCTTGGTGGAGGAATCCCCCGGTGGATTGACATACTCTGGGGCTGTGGCACTATCTGATTTGTCCTGTTGCTGCCCGAGGGGAGGCCTGCTGGTTGCTGAAGCTGGACTGCCCTCCTTGAATAACCCAGCCATGACCAGGGGCGGTGGTGGGAACGGGCCCGCTAAACAGGGACCCATAGACAAGTTTACCGGGCCTAGTGGAGGGTCTGGTGCCTCCGGGAGCGGCCAAGGTGCGGGGCCCGACAACGCGGCATTGATGGCGGTGATTACACAGTCTCGGGACATGCTGGACGCTAAAATAGGAGCGGTGGGGGCTGACGTCACGCTATTGCGGCAGGACCTTCGCAATGCGGTGGCCCGCATCACAGAGGCCGAAACTAGGATCACTGGAGTGGAGGGCGATGTGGTGACACTGAAACAAAAGGTGGCGGCCATGGAAAAACTCCAAAAGGGCTTGGCGCTCCGAGTGGAGGACGCAGAAGGGCGGGCGCGCAGAAACAACCTGCGCTTCGTGGGCTTTCCGGAGGATTGCAAGAAGGGCCACATGGATAGCTTCTTGACACAATGGCTGGAGAGCTGGCTCCCCCCGGACGCCATGTCGCGATGCTTCGTGATTGAACGCGCCCACAGACCTCTGATGCCAAAACCACCGGTTGGAGAGCGTCCTCGTCCAGTCATAGCCCGATTGCTGAACTTCCACGACAGGGACGTCATCTTAAGGGAAGCTAGAGCCAAGGAGACGCTTCTGTTCGAAAGCCACAAAATTATGATCTTCCCTGACTATACTAGACTCGTACAGCAGCAGCGCCACTCCTTCATGGATGCGAAGGCTAAGCTGCGCGGCTTGAAGATACAGTACTCCTTGCTCTATCCGGCCCGACTCCGGGTCATCTTCCAGTCGAAAACTCACTTCTTTGATTCCCCGGAGGAGGTGTTCAGGTGGACGGATGAGACAGTCAGGATCCGGCCACACGCCCAGCCGGGCTTGGGATCTAGCCCGTCGCGCGGATCCTCACAGGAGAGGGGCGACCCTGCTCCCAAGAATAGGCGTCCTAGGAAGTCCAGGTCTCGGAAGAGGTCCCTCACTCGCGATGGCCAGCCGAATGAGACACAACCTGACACTGATCAGTCTGGAAGAGAGAATTGAACTCTTGTGCGTGAGTGCTTCTCCGGCTTTTGAGGACTATGAGGGGACGACTCGAGGATGGGTTGTGAATGCCTGGTCATCTGTTCATTGAGCGCATAGTGCTGTGGCACACCACGGATTTTGGCCGGGCCTGCCCTGGCCTGTAACACTGCCGCCGAACTGCTATGGTGTCATAGGCTGATGTTGATGGGGGGTGGTGTGGTGGGTTCGGGGTGCTGATCTTACCGGGCTGCCTAATCCCCACGGGTGGGGGGTGGCCCTGAGGGGGTATTTTGTTGTTAGAGGGAATTGTTGGGATCCATTGGTATGGTTGGCCTTGGGCGCTCTGTTTTGGCCCTGAGGCTCCCCATGCCGTGACAGATGCTTCAGAGTTCCGTGGAGCGTAGGGGTGGGGGGTTGGTTCTGGGGGTTGGAGTGTTGGGACGGGGGTGTCGGGGGGGCTTGGGGGGGAGGTTTGGGGGGGCCTGGGGGGTTTGCACGTGATTACTGCTGCTGTACTGTTACTTGAGAGGAGGGTCTGGACTGGGCGCTGGGGCCCTTGGGACCGTGTCCACCTTGACTATGGTTGACTTACCGTCTTCGGGACTCCCTAGGGAGTCAATGAGAATATTAAGCTGGAATGTCAGGGGGATGCTGGACAAAATTAAGAGGGGAGCGGTTTTGCGATGGGGTAAGCGGGAGGCTGCTGATGTCTTGTTGTTGCAAGAGACGCACATGATGGGTACGAAGGTGCTGAGCCTACAGAGATTTGGTT
This sequence comes from Lissotriton helveticus, assembly GCF_964261635.1. Classification (NCBI taxonomy): domain Eukaryota; kingdom Metazoa; phylum Chordata; class Amphibia; order Caudata; family Salamandridae; genus Lissotriton; species Lissotriton helveticus. The sequence continues at coordinate 1,295,824,543 of NC_136069.1, forward strand.
ACTAACAGGTGTTTCATGCCGGGTTCTCCAGGGGCTCGAGGGGGGTTGCCATTCTAGTTCACCGCAGACTGGCCTACACTCATGAGCGACAATGGCTGGATCCACAGGGCCGATTCGTCTTTATTAAGGGTATGATTGGTGCTGAACCAGTAGTGTTTGGGAGTGTGTATGCCCCCCCCCCCCGCTGCAGTGGGCCCTGGCTGAACGGCTGTTTGAGGCGTGGGCGTACATCCCGGATTCCCTGGCTGTGCTGGGTGGCGACTGAAATGATGTTATGGATGTCGGCTTGGATCGTAAGCGGTGGCGGCAGCTGTCCCTACCAGACTGAGTGCGGCGGTTGAGGGCCTGGGCTGGGTGGATGTCTGGAGACATATGCATGCCACGGTGAGAGAATTTACGTATGTGTCCGCCATACACGGTTCCTTTTCTCGACTAGATTACGTCTTCATGCCGGGGGCTTCCCTTGACAGGGTGAAAGAAGCCAAAATTCTGCCTCGGGTACTGTCTGACCACTCTCCTGTCGCGGTACAGGTGGAATTACATAGGAAGCGTCAGCCGTTCCGGTGGAGAATTTCCTCGTGGCATCTTCAACAGACAGACTATGTTCAACACATGCACTGCGCGATCGCCCATTACTGGCAGGAGAACTTGGTCGAGGACGTCGATGCAGCGTCGGTCTGGGAGGCCATGAAGCCTACACTGCGGGGTGTTGATATGGCATGGTGCGCGGCCGCCCGTCGGCGTCGTCGGGAGGCTATCGCTGCGGCGGCGGCGCAGGTTGAACTCCTGGAGCAGCAATGTCGGAGGGAGGGGGACGGGATTGCGGTTCGGTTGCTCCTGCAGGCACAGCAATCCTACGCATCTATCTTGATGGACGAGGCGCGGCAGGCATGGTTGGCCACGCGGAGCAGGGTATATCAGTGGGGTGATAAGTCCTGTACCATGCTACATAGGCTATGTCAACACGTCATGCAACCTGTTACACTACCGGGACTCACGGACGGAGAGGGAGTCTCTATCACAGACCCCGCCGGCGAGTTTTGCCCGCTACTACGCGGACCTATATGCACAACGGGATTGCCTCCCGGCTGCTGCGATTGACAAGTTTATAGCGGATCTGCCCCCCCGGGCTGTTTCTGATGACACCAGGACATCCCTGGACCTTCCCCTCACGGCGGAGGAGCTGAGAGAGGCTTTGGGGCAGCTTAACCCTGGGAAGGCGCCCGGCCCAAGTGGCTTTCCGTGTGAATTTTATAAAAAGTTCCATCTCCAGTTAGGATCCCATTATAGGGTGGCGCTGGAGTTGGCGAGGGAGCGGGGTTGCATGCCAGCGGACTGGCGTCACGCCGAGATTGTGGTCTTTCAGAAGCCCGGTAGGCCCCCGGACAGACACGACTCGTATCGCCCCATATCTTTACTCAACTTTGAGGCTAAACTGCTGGCAAAGGCCCTGGCTAACCGCCTTCTCCCGTACGTGGCCGACCTGGTCCACCCGGACCAGGCGGGCTTCATGCCGCACAGGGCGACACGGCACAACATCAGGCGAGCACAGACGGCCATCGACGCCATGAGGTCCTCTGGGGCGCGGGCTGCCTTACTGCTCGCGGACATTGATAGAGCGTTTGACTCGGTCGGCTGGACCTACTTGTTCGCCCTCCTACTGCGCCTTAACCTGGGCCCGGTGTTCACCTCCTATTATAAACTGTTGTACACTGATTTAACTGCTTCCGTGCAGGTGTCCGGGGCGATCTCGGAGAACTTCTCGATTGGTCGGGGGACCCGGCAAGGGTGCCCACTATCCCCCTATCTCTTTGCGTTGGCCATGGAGCCCCTGGCTTCTTGGGTGCGCATCGATGCACAACTTCGCGGCTTTGTGTGGGGTGGGGGACTCTCCGATAGAATAGCTCTCTATGCGGATGATGTCCTCTTCTTTCTTACGGATCTCGACCGGTCCGGCCCCCGTATACTGGAGATTATGAGCATATTCGGCGAGGTGTCGGGGCTCTTCCTCAATCCACGTAAGTCCACCATTTGGGTGCTGGGCGGGGGCTCCGGTGTCTGCCCCTGGGCGTCGGCCTTACGGGTCGCGGCTGGAGGTCTGCAGTACCTGGGCGTCTTCCTGTCCGAGTCCTCTGACATAGCGTGGGAGCGCAATGTACTGCCGGTATGGGAGAAGGTTCAGGCAGACATCAAGACATGGTCCCGGATGCCTCTCACAATCTTTGGAAGATCTGCAATCTTCAAAATGGTTGCACTCCCGCGCATGCTGTACCAGCTACAGAACCACCCATACCAGATAGATCCACGGTGGTTCCGTCGGGTCAAGTCAGTGCTGGGCCGCTTTCTGTGGGCCGGGGGCGCCGCCAGGGTGGCGCTGCGGACATGCTTCCTGTCCACTTACTGTGGTGGGCTGGCCACATCGGACCTCCTATCGTACTATCAAGCCTCCCACCTTTTAGTTCTTAATGAGTGGTGGTACGGCGATAGGGGGGACCCTGCATATGCCCTCGAGCGCTCGCTGATGGGCGACAACACACTTCACACACTGCTATACTCGGCCAGGCTGCGGAAAGAGTTGCCCCGGGTCACACAGGTGGTCTTTGTGATATGGCGCCAGGCGCTGCGCCGTATGGGATGGTGGGGTAAATTGACGGCGGAGACCACATTGTGGAAGAACGGACTACTTCCCGCCTTGTCCTCGTTGCCGGGATTTGGGGGCTGGGACTCCATTGGAATCTCTTCCCTTGGACATGTGCTAACTGGGACTACGCTTAAATCCTTTCAGGACCTTAGCTTGGAATTCCACATGCCTAAATCACAATTCTTTAAATACCTACAATTCCGCCATGCGCTTGCTCCGAGCCTGGTCAGCCTCGAACGACTGCCGGAATTCAGTCCAGTGGAAGCTAAAATCTTTATGGGAGACCTGGGTGACAAGAAGGTGTCCCGAATTTATCAAACCCTGGTCACTCACTGCGCCGCCTCTTTGCTCCCGCTCAAGGACTCCTGGGAAAAGGATGTTGGTCCCCTAGATGAGGACGATTGGAGGGAGGCCTTGGAGTCACCTCGTGGGGCGGCAATTGCGGTTCGTCTCCGACTGATCCAGTTTAAATACCTACATAGGGCGTACTATACCCGGGAGAGACTGTATAGGGCGGGCCTGATTGCATCCCCAGAGTGCCTGCGTTGTGGGACTGAGAGAGGTACGCTGTTGCACACAGTGTGGTCCTGTGTTGGTCTGACCCGGTTCTGGCACGGGGTTTGGAGCTGTCTGTCGGAGGTGCTGGGGTGGGACCTCCCCCGGTCTCCCCGGTTGGGTCTTCTACATGTATTGGAGAACGTGGGCTGTAACATTTACAAACGTCACCTTCTACTGTTGGGTCTAGTGGTGGCCAAGCGGGACCTGGCGAGGGCATGGAAGAGTGACAGGGCTCCGCCACTCGGGGCCTGGAAGGCAGGGCTTGATTACTATATGGGATTGGAACAACCTGTGTTCGAGGCCAGGGGGTGCCCAAGGAAACACTTTAAAATCTGGAAACGATGGGCAGACTACAAGGACTTGACTCTGGAGAAGTGTGGCTCACTGGTTAGAGGAGGCAGACCTGTAAGCAGAGGTGAGCCCGGGACCAGGGTTCAATTCCCGGCTCGGCGGGGTCTTGAGTCCTAAAATGTCCATGGACTCGACAATTCTCGCTCCGGTGCCTACTCGATTCACGGGTTCACACTCTGCGACTCTGGGCAATAGCTTGCTTAATCTCCACAACGGCCCCTCGCGGCGGGATGCCTGGCTTTCACCTTGCGGATACCCTGCCGGGGTTATCTCACAGGGGAATACCAGGACGGGTTCCCTAAGCAAGCGCTTAGAGACCGCTTGGTGATTTGCGCTATATAAATTCCTGTACATTTACATTTACATTTACATTTACATCTGGAGCCTCCGGCTGCCCCGGACGATGATTTGCCTACAGTGGAGGACCTCCAGGCCTAGAGTGACTCTCGATGATTGCTGTAATGTGATCAATTGTTGGAGCTGTTGTGATCACGTGCATTGGGTTAGGGTGGGATAAAGGGTGGGTAGATGGGACACGGGGTAGTTGGGGGGGCTGGGGGGGGTGGGGGGGGGGGGCTTTCCTTCCATTTTCTTTTTCCTTTTCTCTCTCGCTTGATTGGACTGTACGTATATTGAACTGTGCGTTGCCACTTGACAGTGCCTTCCTGATTGTGGAAAACTGTGATTATCCCTTTGTCCATTCAATCAATAAAACCTGTTGTGAAAAAAAATAAGGCTTACAGAACATAAATCTAACATACGCATGAAAAACACCAAATCTACGGTGGCAACACATTTTATGGAGGAACAGCATAACATCTACCAATTGAAATACATGATTCTTGAAACGGTGGAGAAAAAAGAAGGTAGAGACAATACTAAGTACCTGTTGCAACAAGAGAACTTTTGGATACAAAAACTGTCAACCCAGAATCCCAATGGTCTCAATGAACGCATGGAATTATCATGTTACTTATGAATGTTTTCTTTTTTCCTTGGCCGGGGAGTGGATCTTGCAATTTAATCGTTTTTGTTTATTGTCATGTTAATGGAGTAAATGTCTTGCTTGTATCATTACACATCGCATCACACCACATACATAGCACTCCATGACTCTCGCGGGTTAGGGCATATTTTGTTTCAGGAGTTCGAGCCCTAGTGTTAATTTCTAATCGTCTTTTTTCACTTTTGTTTTTTCCCACTTGTAATTCTCTTCCTTTTTAAAGTAGGATTATTGTTGGCATAATAGATTGAGATAGCACAGATCATACCATGCGGTATCTGGTTCTGCAGAGAACGTCCGGACACGGAGAAACTCTACTGGTTTCATGTACCACGTGATCGGGATGTTGAAAGTTACCGGCGGGTTTTTCAATTTAAAATGGAGGATAATAGCGTACTCGGCGTCTTCATATGGCGGAATGCCTCAGTAAGAGAGGAAATTCGTCCCTGTTAAAACACGAGCAGGTTAGTTTGTTGAATTCATCTTATGTTTTTGTAGCACTTCACTGGTAGAAGTTGATACCAAGAATTGGTTTTAATTAGAATGCGCTCGCTTTATGTTTTCTAACAGCCTTTACACTGAGTCGAGCATTGATCTTGACAAAACGCGACATGTAAGGGTTTTTGTTTTTGTTGGACGCAACATGCAATTCACGGGTTTTTAAAGGTGAAGTAGGTGACACAATAAATCTGCACCAGACCACATTTGGCACATCCGTTTAGTTTATTACATGCAGCTGGGGTCGAAGGAACACAACCTCACTCGAGTTTGATATAAGCATTAGCATATACCTACATGACACTTGCTCATTATGTTTTTTACTTGCTCATTTTTTTCAGTGTTGTTCCCTGATGAAGGGCTGTTTAGTTACACCCGAAATGCATTGGATTCAAAAGTAACTATGTCGCATTTATAAACATATGAAATACCATGAAATGGGAATATGTGAGAATTAAGAAGTAACTGAAAGTGTGTGAAATAAAGAATGAAATAGTTCGCAAAATAAATGGTGTTTAGAATCCTCATTCTTGCATCGAGGAGAAATAGAGTGCCCACAGGGATTCTTCTAATGACCCATTAGAGACACGTGGTATTTATGTATTTGGCGTCCAGGGACGTCGGACGTCTCCTGTGGAGCACCTCCAATGGATTAAAAATTGCTCTAAGAAAACACAGCTGTGCATCTGCCTCAAATTTTCAGTTTCCAAACTGTTCTATGACAGCAAGCTACCTAATTCAAGAAGCCTTTGGTCTACAGTAAACAGCCTAAATCAGCAGCAGCAGCCTCTGGGGAATGCTGCTATCAGGAAAGAGTGTTGGGTTGCCTTTCTCAAGAAGAATTTCTCTGTAGCAAATGACTCCACGCCCCATTTCCTCTAGAGGCTCATCCTACATTGCTGCTGTCAGACAACTCAACCTCACTCCACAGAGATGGCCTACCAGCACCAAATCCCTGCATGGGGCTAGTTTGGTAACAGACCTTCTATTTCTCCTCTACTCAAAAGGGGCCTAACTGTCCGAAAAGGACACAGTGAACGGCATCACTAAAGGCAGTATGTACAGTGCTCCATGGCCAAATGGTATAACCCAAGCCATCTATAAACAAGGCCCTCAGTACTGGGCAGGAAAGTGACTCCCTTTTTATCCAACACAGTCCTCATGGGTGCCGTACCTGACTCAAGGCGAGGAGCTATATCACTCCCCTCCACAAAGGCGGAGATAAACCTCACCAGAAAACTACCATCATATCACACTTATCTCTTGTCATCAACGATCTGACTGCCTGGGCGGACATACACCTACTAACGCCAACAACACAATCTGAATTCAGGAAGGGCTCTGGTACAATCACTAACATCTTGGCCCTCATCCTGGACCAACTGGAGAAGCAGAACCACTTGGTCCTTCTCTGCCTTGGGGGTTACAAGTCAGCATTTGACTGTATAAACTGAGCAAAGCTGTGGAGGAATCTCAGGGCCTGGAACATCCCTTCACAACTTTTTAGAGCCATCGAGTCACTTCACACCCAAACATGGGTACGGATTGAAATTGGAGATGCACCCCACTGTGAAGGAAAATCTATTCTCAGCAAGGCCTCAAGCATGGGTGCGTGCTGGCACCATGCCTCTTTAATCTCTTCATGGCCAACCTCTCACCGGCCCTTGGCGAAACCACAAGCCATGCTCCACATCTCAGCACAAAAGCACTAAACCATTTACTATACTCTGGTGATGTGGTCTTGTGCAGTTGAACCAGAGTAAGCCTGATAACCACACCTCACAAAACGACCTGGTTATCAACCCTAACAAAACCAAGGTGATGCTGGTCAGCAGAGCGCACAAGAAAAGTGGCACCTAGACTCTTGGGTCACATCTCCTAAAGACAGAAAAATAATACAAGTATCTAGGGGTGCTAGTAGATGACAAGGGTCTGACCAAACAACAGCTCGGAGCCATCACAAAAAAAGCACTGCCCTAATCACTGCTTTCAGCACCCTGCACAAGAAATTGAAAGGCCCAACTCTCGATAGTCACCTTAAAATCATGGCAGTAAAACTCTTGCCAACTTTAACCTACGGCAGCGAGGCCATTTACGGCTATGACTCGGCCCTCTTGGGCAAACTCCAAACAAAGGTTCACCACTACGTGCTAAACCTAGCTTCAACTTCCTCTCCAGTCAAATCCGACTGGAACCCGACCTAAAGAGATTATCAATAGGGTAAAATGGGGCAATTGTCAAATGTTGCTTTAAACTAAACCATGCAGAGCCTAGTTAATTAAATAACATCTGTGGTCTGCAATTGACAACTCGAGCTGCAGCAAGCACAGCAACAGCCTCAAAGAATACATGGACCAATCCTTACCCAACTTTCACCTAGGGAACCTCTGGGCCGCACCACTATCTTACAGTGCTTTTAAAAAACTAGTTAACTGCAATGGCTTCAATTTCTCTACTACAAAATAAAGATGAGCTTGCAAAGAGAAGTCACGAGTAGATGGCCGAAATTCCTACTCAAAACTAAAGCAAGCATCGTGTCAATCCTGAACATTTCCACTCCATCTGAAGCTTAAGCTGCTGCGGTGTCACCTGGGCGGTCCACCCACTCTAGCAGAAAAATCTGCATAGCTGTCCCCCGGCGACAGAGCCTGCTGCCTATGTGGTTTAAATAAAGAGAACCTTCTGCACATAACCTGGACCAGCACCAAAATGGCGGAGGATTGGAGGCACCTCCTCAAACCTTCCTAAACAAGCATTTGCAATGCAACAGGTCTAACATTTACGCGCGTTTCCGCTATTGGCATTGTAAATAACAATTCATTTTATTTATCTTTTCATTTTTGAAACATAAATAAAACGCATTGTCATGTTCAATACCAATAGCTTAAACTTGGGTAAATGCGAGACCTGTTGCAATGCAAATGCTTGTTTAAGTTGTTTTAATGTCTTTAAGTGACAGTGTAGTATTACAGCTCCATGGGATTTAAACTCCTAGGTCACGTGGTGATTCAATACACAGAGAAACTTAAAGGATTTGTTTTTAAAATGATCACTAGTAGAACAGCTGCATGAGTTATTTCTTTTTCAAATGGAACTTTTAAGTATATGGAAGTCACACTTAGGAGGTGCATGTATTCTTTTTATTTTGTGGCGTATGCTAGCTATACAAATAAATACTTAAGTGTTATCCCAGTTTGACAAGGCCAGACTTATTGTCTTTGGTAAAGCTTGCATATGGTTTGCGATTGCTGCCCATCAAGGCCACGGCATTTAGTGTAAGGTTACATTGTCCCATTTGTCTTCTCATTTACTGCAGGTGAAACAAGACGTGCACCAGCGATTGCAGGCTAGTGTGTGTTCTTTGATTTATTTGCATAGTTGATCCAATAATATTTTAATTGCAGATGGATTTATTTTTGTTTAGCAAGAGAATGTTTTTTGAATCCTCTAGTCTGTCTTAAAGATACACTGCGTGTTAAATTTTTTTTTACTTTGCTGTCATGATACCATGCTTAATGCTTTATTTGTTCACACGATGTGCATGCACATTGGGTTTATTAAGGATGCAACAGAAAAACTGGTCTTTTCTCAAAGTTTCAACTATGCAATATTTTGATGTAAGTAGGACTTAAATTACACTCACACGTGCACATCCACACACACACACACGCAAGCGCACACACACACACACACGTTCCATGGCAAAAAGCCAAGACTTCTGGCTTTGCCGATGCTTGTTTCAAATGTGGCTCATACACAGTTTGGCGATTTACAAACACAGAAGAATTCAATCAATTGGGTTCTACTATGTAGATTGTGGTTTGCATTATTAAATGCCATGTTACTATATTGTGCTTAGCCATGACTTCACAAGAATTAACTTAACAGGTTATACAACACAACTTCAGAAATAGATGTGGCACGGAAAATGCTCTTCTGGTAAGCAGACTTTACGCTGTGTCATTCATGCCCACGGAAATTTTGCCCCCTGCATTGCTGTGCCGAATTAACCGGCACTGCAGTTGTAGGTGGCGAAATTCCTGTGGGCAAGGTGGGAAGGGGAGCATGGTATAGGGGTAGGGTGTCACCTCCCGTTAAAAAACCAAGGATATTTTTCTGCATAACTAAATACTTATAAGGTCCCAAAACCGAGACCTATTGGCTATGCCAATGCTTGTTTAAATCGCTGTGCAAGTCTGCTGGCTGCGCCCCTAAATTCCTTAAAGTACACAGCTATGTATAACACAGCCCAACAGAAAGCGTTTCACTGCTCTTGAAATAACGGCAGTGTCAGTCAAGGAAGAGCTCAAACTACATTAACTCTAAATGTACACTCCAGAAAGGGGTCACGTCTTCAGGAAAACCCATAGAACAGCCTCACACTTAGTTACTTTCATAGTAGAAATCCAGGGATAGTGGTGGTAACCATTTCTACAGCTGTATAGAGCGGCCAAAGACTCACCGTCCATCAGTTGCAGTCACCACAGCCGTAGAGAGTACTGTGCACAGCGTGTCTTCTCACTGATGTTATGCGCGTTGCTAGGCATGATTGGTACGAAGGTATATGTAATCAGGCTCAAGATACATGGCAGCGGGGGCGACCACCAGGGAGGACATGTGGCCTGAAACTGCCTACATTCAATTTTACACAATTTAGACACAATACTCCACTTTCCAGGTTCTGGAATATGACCACAATGCTCTTCACAACAATTGTTTGCATGAACGATTTCCCATGAGTAAAAATTATACAAAAATACATAGTGCACTAACGATAGAAAGGTGCATTTTATTTATTGCCTTTTCAGACTTACACATTTCTGGTTGTTAGCTTTTATAACGCACTTAAGAATGATTCTGGAGTCGGAACGCGCCGCATTATTTGTTATAGTAGATCTACTCGCGCCACCGGCAGAGATAAACCTCTGCTTGGCTCTGACTTATGAAAGCTCCAGTTGAATGGCCTTCGTGTGGAGGCTGGAGATGGAGTTTGCCGATAAATCGACTTGAGCAGACACCATCGGCGGGACACCTGGTGTGGGCCCGCAGCAGTGCATTAGATGGGAAAGGCGGGAAACGGAGAGAGCACTAACGAGTCCCAGGTGAAGAGGATGCTGTTTTCTAAATGACTAATGTTTTCATTGATGAGCAAATTGTTTAGAATTCCTCGCTGCCCGTTACATTCAAACACTGCCCTTGTTTATCTATTGGGGCTGCTTCCTATCAGGTCTGTATATAATGAGCTGTAACAAATGGCTTCCTATCTGACTGCGCAAGACTGAGCTCTGAAGTGAAGTTCTGTACATGACGTGACCATGCAGCGCCATGGAGGGGGGGGGGGGGGGGGGATTCCCTTGCGGGAGCGTGCAGCAAGTTGCGATGTTTGCTACGGGCTCCCGCAAGTAATGCAATGCGTGCACGTTTTTGCCCCCAAAGCTGTGTCGATGGCATTAGGTCTCTCTCCTAGGCAGCGCATGTGTGCTGCGTAGGCGAGACCTAAAAAGCAACGGGATCTGCACTTTTAGGCACACTGATATGTCCTGCTTAGAGTTTGATGACCCCATCCTGAACTGTCACTTCATGAAATTTTTAAATAAATTTGGAAAAGAAAACATCCTTAATCAATTCAATTGTGTGCAATGAGGCATAGCTTGTCTTCAGCTTCTAACATTACTATCATCAGATTTGTCAGAAACCTGGGTCAGGCTGCTAGCCGGAGTGGAAACATTAACATCATAATCATGGGCTATCCTGTGATTCTGGGGCTCTCTGACAACTCCCCAACAACACACAAGCACATTTTAAAGCAGCTAGATATGCACACTGATCTGTTGCTCATGAACGATTGCTATCAAATTTAAATATAACCTACTCTTCAAGCAGCCCAGTGCGCTGAGGCACAGTCAGATTTCAGTCCTAAATATATCCCCTCGCAGATCATTAAGAAACCAGGGCCAAGCAGCTAGCCGGAGTGGAAACACCAGTACCAAAACTAAGAGCTCTCCTGTTACCCTGAGGTTCTCTGTTAATTTCAGATAGCGCACAAGCACTTTAAAACTGCTATATTGCACTTTTGAAACGCTGCTCTACGAAATTTCTTATCAACACCTCCTTTTATTATTTTTACCTTCTGTTTCTCTTTTGTATGATTTAAATTAATCAAAACAACGTTTACTTACTTACTTACTTACCTACCTCAGCAGAAAAAACGTTTTAACCCAGGGTGGATGATGTACCTTCCTCATGAAAGCAGAAATGTGGTTGATAATGTAATAAATATGTGATGGCCCATCTGATCACATCACAGGCATAGAGCTTAGGAGAGTGTCACTGATTGCATCAATGTCAGTCTAAGGGGAAGTGATTTGTATATTGCATTACTTCTAGTCTTATCATTGTCAGCACTTTGCACAAATAAATTATCAAAGGGCCAATAGGACGAACCAGATCCGGGTGAGCCCCAAAGATGCGGTCCCAAGACAAATAAAAAAAACCTGCACAAGTCAAGATTCAGAGTCCAAACCATGAAGGTTTATTTAAAATTAAGTATCATTAGAGAATGCATATCACATAACTTCTATTCTGATCACTGTCAGTGTTTTTCGCACCACTAAACTATAAAAGGATTGGTTGGACAGATCAGGGCCGGGTGAGACCCAGTGGACGAGGACCCAAGGCACATAAAATATATCAATCCAAACCATGAGGGATCATTTAAAATGAAATATCACTACAGAAAGCCAAAAAGGCAATTGGTTAGTCAACATCAATAGCTATCATAAGTCAAAAGGAAAAAAATACTTAAAGAATAAACAAGAGGAACATTTGAAGTCTGCCTCTGAAGAATCAGAAAAAAAACCCTGGAACACATCCCATAAAAGACTCTTTTTATAGATGTTTAGACATTAAAAGTTACACATGTGACATGGTGTGAAATGATGTAATAGTGGAAACAACCCATAGAGTTTCATAAACACAAGTCACATTAAGTGCAAAATAGCTAGAGATACCTTCTGAATGCATGATTAATGCTACTAACCTAAAAACAAGAACATTATATAATGTCTTTGCACCTATTAAATACAATGCCCCCCCCCCCCCCTCCCCACCTGAATCATGCACAGGAACAAGAAATGTCCTGGACTTCTTGGAAAAGTGAATACAGTTAGGACACAGCTTCAGAGGATGCCTCACTTTTAAAAGCCATGTTGTTTTCAGCTGTAAATGCAAAATGAGAAAATGTTAAGTTGTGTTAGCAGATTTATATAACGCACAGCTGCCCCGGCAAAGGGGCATCCCAGCGCTGAAATTACAGACTGCTAAGAAAACCACGGAGCCAGCGCCAGAGGCCCCTCAGGCGGAGAAAAGATATGTTTTAATGACTTCGTGAAATTTAGCTTGATTGCTGATGCTCCTAATGCTCACAGGGAGAGAATTCCAGAGTTTAGCAGCAAGAACGCGGTAGGAGCATCCTCCTGCTCGGATCTTTCTCACCCTTGGGACAAAAGCCTGGTGTTGGCCCATTTAGCGTAGGCGGCGAGTGGGCACATAGGGTGAGAGGAGATTCGCTAGGATATCCGGAGCTTGCAGATTCACAATTCTGTGTGCGATGCAGAGGGTGTTAAACTCAATGCGTTTTGCCACTGGCAGCCAGTGCAGTCTATGGATGGCCCTGGTTGTAGGACATGCTCTTGGCAGACCAAGTTACGTCTGGGCAGCTGCATTTTGCACCCTTTGTAGGCAGAGAATCTCAGCTTTGTTCGTCCCCAGGAAGAGTGAACTGGCATAATCCAACCTAGAAAGAATACTGGCATGGACCTGCCGGATGGTGGGATCGTGAAAACCTAACAGTGGCTTGAGCCCATGTAAAAGTCTAAAGCAAGTCCCTGCTACCACTTTGGTTTGGGCCTGATTTTTTACTGCCTGCTTAGGAACAGGCGTGTGGCCCAAGGTAGATGGCCACCAATGCTCACGCCATAGTGCAATGCCTCTCCCTACCAGCAGGATCTCTGATTTGCTCACGTTCACTTGGAGGGAGTTGGTAGTCATCCAGTCTGCTATGGCTGTTAAATCCTCCCTGAATTTGAGCGCATCCTGTGAGAAGTCATTTGATAGTGCCATGGCTAACTGTTTGTCGTCAGCATATGGGACCACAGTTAGTCCTCTGCTCCTCGCCACTGCAGCCAAAGGTTGGATGTAAATGTTAAATAGGGTAGGGCTGAGAGCCGATCCCTAGGGGACCCTTGATGGATGGCATGTATGTTGGAGCTGAAAGGGGGCACTGATACTTGAAAAGTTCTCTTGAAAACAAAGGAAACAAACCACCCAAGGCCAGGTCCCCAATACTAGCCTCCTTCAGGTGCTGCAGCAGGATCTTGTGGGACACTGTATCGAATACAGTGCCTAGGTCTAGCAATATCAGAGCTGATGTTCGCCCTGCATCCAGTGGGCCCCCTAGATGTTCAGTCACAGCCAGGAGAGCCGTCTCCATGCTGTGACGAGGGCGGGACCCACTCTGAGAAGGTTCAAGCAGGTTATTGCTTTCAATGAACCGTGTGAGAATAGAATTAATATAAGCTTCAGCAATTTTGGATGAATATGGTAGAAGATAGATGGGGCGGTAATTCTCTGGTTTAGAGTAATCTAATGAGGCTTTTTAGTAGAGGAACCACCTTGGACAGTGCCCAAGCCCCAGGGACAACCGCCGTGGAAATGGACATATTATTCAACTTGCAAAATGGAGAGGGGAGCAAAGGCAGGGATTTTATGAAATTGGTCAGGTTTAAGGGGTCTGCAGGGGAACCTGATTTAATTTTCCTGCATATCGTGAGCATTTCCTCCTCTGACAGTGCCGGAAAGGCTGAAAGAGTCTGGACAGCAGGAGGCCCATAAGCAGGTCCTTCCCTAACCTCACAATGAGAGTTGGAAATGGCCCTTTTTGCAGGGTTAGCCCCAAACATTTTGCTTCTTCCTCCTTTGTTTTTCCTGACCTGTGGTTGTTGGCTATAGTACTCTGGGGACTTTACCACTGCTGATCAGTGCTAAAGTGCATATGCTCTCTGTGTAAATTGTTATTGTGATTTGTTATCCATGATTGGTATCTTTGTCTTACCAGTAGGCCCCTAGTAAAGTGCACTGAGTGTGACAGGGCTGGTAACTCAAATGCTAGTAGTGTGTTTGAAGCACTGATTGTGCCACCCACATAAGTAGCCCTGAAAAGATGTCCCAGGCCTGCCACTGCAGTGCCTGTGCGCAGTTTGTTAACTGCCATGTTGACCTGGCCAGTGAACCCACTTGCCAGGCCTACCCTTCTCTTTTCTTACACGTAGGACGCACCTTTGGTAGGCCCAACGTACCACCTTAGGCAGGGTGCAGTGCATGAATGAATGAATATAGGCTTTATAAAGCATGAACTTAGCCCAGGGGCATCAAGGTGCTACGGATAGGGATCAAGATCAGAGATGTCCATAGATAGAGGGCTTACAGATTCATATTGGTAAAGAGCCAGGTCTTCAAGGCCTTACGGAACGAGGAAGGAGTTTCCAGAATCGAAATTGAAAGAGGAGGGGAGTTTCACAAATTGGCTGCAACCAGCAAGAAGGCCCTCCCCCCATCTGGTTTTCCTGAACCTAGATACATTCACCAAATTCTTGCTGGCAGATCTTAACTACTTACCAGGGACATATCTCCGAAACAGTTTTTTAATGCCTTCTGACCCCATATTGTAGAAGGCCTTGTGCACCAAGCACAGGACTTTAAACACAATTCTCCGACCCAAAGGAAGCCAATGCAGACTCCAGATGGTAGCCGATACAGCGGGGAATTTAGGAAGGCCCATCCCCAACCTGGCAGCAGCATTCTGCACAAGTTGGATTTGGTGTAGGAGACCCTCATTTATCCCTACATAAAGGATATGTGAAAGGTAGGACATGTACTAGTGTGTGTAACATGTCCTGATAGGGAAATACTGCCAATTTCGTTTTTAACTATTGAAAGGCTATCTTGCCCATAGACCAGAACGGAGAATGCTGTGTAACATGATTACCTGCAAATCTTCCCATAGGAGTGAGATAGAAAATTGGAGTCTGGTATCCCTGAACTCAGAATTTAACAACACATCTTTTAGTAAAGATGGTTTCTAAATTCTGTGTTTAAAAATAGCACTTTTAGAAAGTGGCTATTTTCTTGTTCAACCTTTCTGTGTGCCTCTGCCTGTTTGTGGATTGACTGTCTGGTTTGAGAGGGACAGGGGTTGGCTCCAGGAGTCTCAGTGAGTTAGCACTATGCTGAATAGACAGATCTGCAGTTGGAGTGCTTGAAGGAGTAGCACCTGGAACTGAATAGGGCTGTACCTGCCTTCCACAATGCTGGCCCCACCTCCTGCGGTGGGTCTGAAGACACTGGCCCACATTCACAAAGGAAGAAGTTGTGCACTGGCAGAGTGCACTCAGAACTGATTTGGACTGGGTCCAGGACCCCTTACACCTAGAGAACAAAGACTTTTGGGGTATAAATATGAGAGCTGAAACCCCTGAACTGTAGATCATCCTGGAACCTTAGCCGAAGAGAAGAGCAGGAGAAACTGACGAGAAGGAATGCCCTAGCTGTGTGTTCTGGGGCTAACCTGCAGTTGCTATTCTGGAAAAGAGAAGGTCTTTTGCTGCGTGCTGTGTCCCCTGCTTGAAGAAGATCTCCAAGGGCCTGAGGAGAGATGGCCTCCTGTTTTGAAGTCCCCAGAACGAAAGGACTTTATCTCTAGCTCGCCCTGAATTCTGCTGTGTGAGTTCTGACCTTCCTAGAGTGCTTGATCCAGTTGTGGGGCCTCTAGAGGTTGTTGCTGCTGTTTGGGAGCTGGAAGCAGAAGAAGCTTGAAAAGAATTGCAAAACCTGTTGCCTCGCTCTTCTTGCAGCACGTTTCGCAAGCGCATCTCGACGGCGCTAGAAGATTTCCATCGCATCGCTGTGCCGCTGTGAAGATCGTCGCAGGACCTCTCGCCGCTGCAAGAACCGACGCATCGAGGGATCGCAGCTGAAGAGGACCGATGCCACGCTACGCCGCAGCATCGATCGCTGATCGATGTCGCATCCCGAAGATCTACGCATCCTTCCTGTGCGAGACGCTTTCCCAATGCATCACCTGCGAACTGGAACCGGCACAAAGACTCGACTCATTGCTCCCCCTACAGACCAGACTCGACGCAACCCGTCCGCTGCGTGAAGCAGGGCTGCCGCATCTACCTCCTCAGGGTCTCAGGAGTGTTGCATCTCTTTGTTTTTCGAGTCTGCAGCTGTTTGGCTTGGAAACTTTTGTCGCATCTCCAGGTACTTTGGTGCAAAGTCACGCATGCATAGATTTCTACGGTACAAGTTCTTGAAACCTTTTTTGAAGTCATATTTTTAAACTGTGTATGTTGGATTTTTGTTGTTTTGGTCTTGTGTAGGTTAGATAAAGATACTTTATTTTTCTAAACTGGTGTGGTGTCCATTTGTGGTGTTTTCACTGTATTACTGTGAGCGTTGGTACAAATACTTTACACATTCCCTTTGGGATAAGCCTGTCTGTTCTTTCCAAGCTACCAAGAGGATGAGCAGGGGTTATCTAAAGAGTGTATGCCCTTACCCTGACTAGAAGCAAGGGTCCCTATTTGGTCAAAGTTACCTAACTCTGCCAACAAGAGACCCACATTTCTAACAATGGTGGTCGGCTGTGAAGATTGACCCACAGTGATTGGTGTACGTCACTAGTTTAGTGCAGACCACTACGCAACCACATACTGTTTGTTCTGTTTCCTGGTGTCCTCCAGGAAGTATGTTTGATACTGAGACTCTGGTTAGTGTTGCACTCTTGGCAAAATGAAAGTACATTTTTTCTACCTATGTATCTACACAATGGAGGAGATAAAAGCTTTTTGCAAAGAAAAGGGGCTGCCTGTGGAGAGAGGGTCGACAAGGAGGGATCTTGAGTCAGCCTGTATTCTATGAGGTCTGAATTTGGGAAGCAACACTAACAGAGGATTCCGAGGAGGAGGACTTCTCTGACAGTGAGATGGAGAAAAGTGAGTGGCTTCTTGCTGTTCGTCGGAGGCTGAGAGAATTAGACCAGGAACTCAAGAGGGCTGAGATCAAGAGGGCCTTAGCCAAGAAAGAAGAAAAGTGTGTAGCTCAAGAAGTGAGCTTTGCTGAGTTGAAGGTGGAGCCCAGTTCAGATGGTGGCAACAAGTTTGTGTTATCTAGTGCTGAGGGAGAAGTACACATACCCAAAGATATGGCCCCTGACTTGGGGGAGGGGGTTAACATACACCAGGGGGTTCAGGTTTATGAGATAGCTCTAGTGGTGTGCAGTGTCCCTGAAGATGGCTGGGGAACTGACACAGGGGATCATATTCCTAGTGGTGGGAGGGACACTCTACTGACTCTAGATGAGAGGTGCAGGGAGAGTTGTTCCCCCATGGTAGAAGTCCTGGTGTGTGAGTGTGAAGACCATCCAGAAGAGTGTGGGTTGAGTGACTGTGGGGGCTCTGTGATTCATTTGTTGGAGAGCATATTTTAAGTCCCTGTTTTCCAGAGCTATGCCAACTCCCAGTGGAGGGTGAGTTCTCTGATTCCAGGGAGCTTACGTTGGAGGCAGACCTCTTGGTGGATTCCAGAGGGTCTGAAGAGGCATTTGGGAGTGATCCTAAAGCGGCTCAGGTATCTTCCGGTCCTGTGTGGTGGAAGAGGTTCAGAGTAACCCTGCTAGGTCCCGGTGTAGTGGGAGGGGTGTAGGGGCTCACGCCCCCTCTCAGTGGAGAAGGAGTGAGTGTGGGCTGTGTCCCAAGATGCCCGAGACCTAGTCTCAGGGTCTGGAGAGTTCCCTAAGGAAACGCTAGGTTGGGGACCTAGGATGTCCTAGTAGGCCATTTGAGGGAGATCTCCTAGTGTCAGGAGAAACTGGAGCATCTATAAACAGAGCTCTAGTGGTTCTTGTGTCTGGCGATGCCGCTCTTAAGTGGAGGGTGCAAAAGTCCAGATTGTGGGGTGAGAGGGAGAACCAGTGGGTCAGGGGCCAGCCAGAAGGAGTGACCATGGTGATACTACTTCTGTCTTTGGGGATCTACGCGCACTGTCAGATGGACAGGGGTCAGGAGATCTGTGCCAGGCAGACTGTCACACAACCCATGAGTCATGTGTTACCCTCGGGGGAATGCTGTGTGAGCGCCAAGAAGTCCTGGCTTGCCAGGCAAGTTCTCAGCCCCTGGGTTTAACCCCTCGGTTCAGAGGCCAGGTTCAGGTTCTGCCTGACCTGGAGGGAAGGATAACTGTAAGCAATGTCCTGACCAATTTGTCTTCCAGGGGTACCACTCCAGGTGGGAGGGTGCAGCACTCTGGAAGAGGGTATAGAGGGAGGGATTCCTTGCCTCTGACCCCGGTGCATTCTGAGGGTTTAGAACTTAGGTTGGGAGACCAGTTGCTGGAGAGAGGTCCTGAACTGGTAGGAGAGTTGTGTTCTGAGGGTGCCTCTCCTGGGAGGAGAGCGCTGTTGTAAATTGGCAGCAATGGTTTAGCATTAGCAGAAGCCATCCTGTATTTAGAAGTTATCTTAAACGCTTTGTGAAAGCCATTTTGTATTTCTGGCAGCCATTTTGTTTTCCATGTGCTTGCCATGTGCTCTGTCCTACCTTTCTGTTAACTGCTCTTGTAGTCTGCCTAGAGACAAACTATGTTTAGCATCGTCTACCTTCCCACATGCCCAGAAGGGCCTCGCTTGTAGAATGCACCTGCTTCTCTAGTATAACTGTCAGGCTATTTTTGCTGCTGCATGGAGAAGTAACTCTCCTCCCACTTTGTTGAGCAAGCAGATCTTGTATGCCCATCTTAGTCATTTTTGCATGCTTACATGAGCCAGGACTGCCCGTGGGTCTTATGCTGAGTATGTAACCCTAAGCATATATAAGGCCTCTGTTTTCTGCACTCCTCAGACTGCCTTATTCAGTTGCTAAGGCTTCTGTGTGACGTAGTCTCACTCATTTGAGGATAATAAAGAGTCTCTTTTATATTCCAGCTTCTGTGCCAATTTCTTCTTTGTGAGTTTAAAAGGACTAAGTATCACTGGGAACCCTGAGAAGTTTTCTTTGTTCAACATCGCTGGACCCCAGAAGGAGAGGTAGAGGGAGGAGAGCCTCGCCTGTAACCTCTGATCAGCCTGAAGGTACAGACCCTGGGCTGGCAGGCCATTGTCAGAATGCTTTACCTGACTTGGCAGGAGAGGGAGTGGAGAACAGGTGCCAGGCACCTGGGGCTACTGCCCCCCACTTTCTGAAGCCACAGAGTTTAGAGAGGCCTGACAGGCATGAGGCCTGGCTCTCTTCGCTGGCTGTTGTGAGTGCCCACTGTGGCTGGTTGTCCCGGTGGACAAAGTTGCCCCTAGGAGTGAGGCTGGAGTCACACCGTGGGGGTGGACTGGGCAACACCACTGTGTTGGCCAGGTGGGTAATGTCTACCAGTGCAGACACATCTGTGAGCAAAGTAAATTTAGGCTCTGTACAGATGGGGTCCCAGGTTAGGAGATGGGTCCCCTAAGGGTTAGACTAGTGGGTCCTGAGAGTCTAGATGGAGGGATCCAAATGGGTTCAGGAAGGTAAAGAACAGGAATAGTCCCCTGCTGTTTGGACCAGGTTCCATGTTCTGTCGCCCTAGGCAGGGAAGCCCATCAAGGCATTGATTGGTCTACACTGGCTTTAGGCTGGAAGGGGGTTGTGTTGGAAATGGCCCTTTTTGCGCTGGGTTATCCCCAAACGTTTTGCTTCTTCCTCCCTTCTTTTTCCTGACCTGAGGTTGTTGGCAATGAATCTATGTGAAATTATGGACATAGCAAGATATGGCATGGCTGTGCACCTCTGACAAAAACAATATGAGTACTAATATACATTTACTTACCAGTTTGCCCACCAACATCCAGGCCAAGATATTCCAGCAAGTCAGCCTCCCAGTTGATGATGTCCTGCAAGCGGTGCTTAATTTGGGGGGGTGTGCGGTGGGCATCAAAAATCCTACCAAGATGTTGCTGGAACTGGCCCTACCTTCACTTGCGCTCACCTGCGGTGTAGCCTTGGCTCACCCAGCCCCCCGTGCTGATCATCCGTGGCAGTTAATGAAAGATCAGCCATATGAGGCAAACCAAACTCCCTGTTCTTGGTTCTTGCACCTGCCAGACATGCTCAGGTCATAGAGGCATTTTCCTCTTTCAATGCGGGCTGTAGAATGCAGGACGCATTAAAAGAGGAAAAAGACGAGGAGAAATTAAAACATTTCTCCTAGTTGTGCCTTGCTACGCCACCTCTAGGGTGGTATAGCATTCAGACGCATCTCCAGATTTACGATTTCTCGTAAATCTAGAGATGTGTCTTGTTCCATGGGTGTTGCATGGAAACACCCACACCAACACCCATGGAACGCACCCTTCAACTCAAAGTGCTGAATGTGAGGGGGCCGTATTTACAATGAGAGGAAAAGTCATGCAGGGTGGCTTTTCCTCTCCTTGTAAATATGGAGGAGCCCCCTGCGCCAACATTACGTCACAAAAAGTGATGTACTGGTGGCGCAGGGGGCTTGAAATTCTGCCCTCAGTTGTTGTGCAAGGGATGTGTCACATATAGTACATGTGTATTCCTTCTCAACATGTTGCATGATTGAATGTTGAGTTGTGTTTTTTTCTGTCACCAACATTTCCGTATGTAATGGGATATGTGTACATATTCTTATGGAATTTAGATTGGTTTGTTAGTGGTACTTTTAAGTTGCACTTGCAGAGTAGGTGGCTAACATTGCATCACGCATCGTTGCCACTACCTGCAGTACATTTGTTCCCATGTCACAGCGAAGAACCGTGTGGTTTCTTTTTAGGCCCATGGCGGGACTGGTGCACCACTTTTCGCATGTCCAAATGTGATACATCAGTGGCACAAAGTGCTTTTTATTTTGCCCCTGTGTTTTAATGAGTGATGTGCAGTGCAACTTTCGGCGGCTATGCATGTCAAGCACACCACACAGACATCATTAGATCATGGTGCAAGTGTGCATGAACCTCTGCATGTCATCTGTTTGTGCAAAATTGCAGGGTAGTACACAACAATGTAACATATCATGTGATAAAGAAGCATTCCTGTGCTCCTAGAGTGCCACTGCTTGTCACAGCCAAAGTGCTTGCACTGGCATGCAGCGGCAGTTTCATGTTGATCTGCAAATATATATTTATATCATATGACCTTTTGAGGAGGAGCAGGACGTACAGTCTGGAACGCCAGCAGTGGAACGTTTTCCCCATTACCTTTCCCCGTCTTCTCTCATGTTTTTTCAGAGCTTGACCGGGGAGCGCTGGCCCTTTAAGGCGTCATGCTTCCCGGAGGAATCCCCTGTTTGGTAATAAAACCCACTGAACCAGATACCATTGACTCCTGGTCTGCTTCTCCACCACCCGACAGACCTGTAAATCAAATGGATACAAAGTTGATGCTCCTACTTACATTTTTTATTGTGAATATAGTGCATATTGTTACACACTTAAATTTGCTACATCATGAGTAGAATTGTGAGACAATGTGTGTGTGACGTCTTATCCCTGCTACAGTGTGGCGTATGTCTCGTCTTTCTGTTTCACCTTCATCACCATCATCCATTTGTTCAGGGGGCTGTTCCTCTTCATCCCAGAAAACATTTGTTTTGACACATATGTTGTGGAGTATTGCACATGTCATTATCATCTTGAACACAGTTTATGAAGACTAGAGTAGCCTTCCACCTGATAAATCTAGGCAATGGAACGTGGACTTGATCATTCCAAAGCTTCTTTTGATGATGTTTCGAGTTCTGCAATGGGCATGGTTGTATGCCTTTTGTGGTGCAGTCTGTGGATTTTCAAATGGTGTCATCAACCACACCTGTAGACCATATCCTTGATCAGCTGTAATTGGGAAAGTAAGTAGAAATGTCTTACTTTAGGGTGACATCAGTATACACGGCATGTGTTATACGTCAAGTTTGTGGAGATTGTCATGGTGACTTACATTTTTGTCAATTACATGTTGTGTTTGAGGTTGCTGCTCAGCTTTCCATGGCCCTGACATTGACATTACATAACTTTTTGTGACACACTGGCAGCGCATTGCACTGCTCCATATTTACAGGGACAGAAAAAGCCACCCTGTGTGGTTTTTACTGTCCTTGTTAATTCGGCACCTTCACACGCAGCACTTTCCATGATGGTGCTTACATGGGTGTTGCTGTGGGTGTTCTCACACAACACACATGGCACAAGACACATTTCCTGATTTAGTAGGAGTCGTTAATCTGGAAATGCGTCTGAATGCTACACCACCGTAGAGGTGGCGTAGC
Source organism: Lissotriton helveticus (assembly GCF_964261635.1). Taxonomy (NCBI): domain Eukaryota; kingdom Metazoa; phylum Chordata; class Amphibia; order Caudata; family Salamandridae; genus Lissotriton; species Lissotriton helveticus. The sequence continues at coordinate 1,295,846,964 of NC_136069.1, forward strand.
GTGGCACAACGAGGAAAATGTTTTCATTTCTCCTTGTTCTTTCTCTTTTAATGTGTGCTGTATTCTACAGCATACATTGGAAGAGGGAAATGCCTGTAGTGATTATTTTTGGGTAGAAAGGTGCCCCTTTGTGCACAAAAACAATCTCCCCATGACACAGGAATCCTTGCACTATGGTACAAGTGTGCCTGCGCCGGCTCATGGCATCTGTTTTTGCACAAGTGCAGGGGAGAGCACAGGCATGCAACACATCATTGTAAATATGTTGCACTCATGTGCTTTGGAAGTGCCACAGCGTGGCACTGCCTAAGGGCCTTCATTGGTGTGCTGCAGCACTTCCTGGTGAGTCTTCCCCATAATGTTTTGGTTGGTTGCACACTTTCAAACATGGCACTGAAAAAGGAAGCTGCCACCCATATGCTCTATATATGTTTTATAACTTAGGTATGAGAGTTGTCGACTCTGCATTTAAGCTTGCTCCAGCAAGGTTTATATAGCAGAGAAATAAGCAAGAAAACACAATGCACAAGACCCTACATGCCCACAAACAGACAAAACAAATCATCCCACACTCTGTCCTGTCACACATAGCCTTTGGGGATGGACATAATCGGCAGTGGGTGAGGCAAGAAAATAAGATAGCTGCCTTCTACCACTTCATTCACGTAATAGGTGTTTTTGATAGAGCGCGCGAGGCCACCCGACCAATAATTTTCGCCGTTTCCGGCTTCAGGGCCCATATACTTTCAAATCACCATATACATTGACCAGGTGACTTCACGAGCTCTACCAATTTGTGTGTGTGTCCCCTACTATTATTTCTCAGTGCACCCGACTTACCATCCACCGATGCGGGTACCTAATGACCACAATGAATCAGGGAGCTAGCTGTAAAAGGAAAGGCAGCAAAATACAAACCCAACCAATAACATTCAAAATACTGTTTGAAATGACCACGGACAACGGGAAGTTTTAAAATGTTTATCTAAAGTTCATTTGCTTCATGTATAAGGTACATCAATATAAGGCAATCAATAACCAAGATAACGTAAATGTAACGAGAAGATACTATGCTATTCAATAATATTTAAGCATGGGCGGATTATGTAGGTATAACTACAGGAGGGCCTATAAAGAGTAACACGCTTCACTTAAGGTGAACGGGCCTTTAAACAATCTAGGCAATGAGGTTCTAGACCATATCAGAAAATGACAAACTGCAATGCAAAATATAATTTCTAACAAGTGAGAAGACATAGGAACAAACTTATGGAAAAATGCAAATGACTTTCAATAGTTGCGGAAAGACATGGAAAAATAACATGTGCAGTGGTAAACTTTATTGAAGCAAAAGTTAGAAATTCAGAAGGTGCAAGATTTAAGAGGTTCAGAGCAATATTTACCTAGAAAGGTGTGGAAACCAAACCCTGGCCACGGGTCAGTTAAGGACAGGAAACCCTCAAGGAAGGATACCCCTCAAAGGACAGCAGGTGCAGAATAGACACCCCGGATAGGACAGAATACCCTCGGATTAGGAATCAGGACAGGACCTCAGGACAGGACAGCAAACCCTCAGGACAGGACCGCTCAGGACAGGACCGGAACCCACAGTTCGGAAGCAACGCCTGCGCTCCACCCGCTCTGCAGTTATCGATCAAGACCCCGATTGGGTCAGCGAACTTCCAGCAAAGTGCTTCGCCAGCACTTTAAGGTCCAGTAGAACCTTAGTCTATGGTCAAATTCGGACAGAGTGCTCTGCAGCGCTCTGTATCTTCAGTCACCTATTGAGTACGATGGGTCAGTGACAGGTCAGCTAAACCAGACAAGTCGGACGGTTCCCTAGGTGAACCCAGGGTAGATATACAGTTTGGGGACAGTGTACCACCCCCCAATGTTGCAAAGTGTCAGAATCCCTCAATTTCGATTGGTCCTAAGGTAGGATTTGGGTAACACACCAATCACAATTCAACATTTCAAGCCTGTATTTGCATGTTTGGGCACCGCCTAGTAAGATTGGGGTTCCCATGAGAAGCTACACGGCAAACAGTAGCGTAATATTACAATGTAACATATAAGGAGCCACATTCGCTGTTCTCGCAGGGCAGAGGTGACTTTCTCAGGAGCATCTCGCCCATCGCTGCCAACTGGCTATGTTCCATCAGTCAAGGTCTACTGTGCTGCCAAAGTTGCGCAGGCGCAGAAGGGACCTCCAATATGGCTCTCCTTTTACTCAGACCCCCATTCCCCGCGGTACATGAAAAGTAAGCGAAAACAAATTAATACATAATAATGTCATCATGAAAACACATCACAGGGTTTGTATTTTCTACTTATCATTATAAAATATACTTATGCAGGTTAAATGTTAGCTATATTGATACAGACACAAGAGCAGTGGCACGAGCAGTACCACATGATGAGCACAGCTATGGATTACGCATGCGCATAAATTTCCCTCCACTTCTGCAGACGCGTCAGGACACGTGAGTGTGGCTGACGCATGCGCAGTAACTAAAATACAAGCGGCGGCCATTTTAAAGTACACGGGTTAAATGTATTAGAAATACACGTAGGCAAGCTTCGCAAACTTTGCCTAAACAAAAATAAACGTTAGTAAAAACACACGTTTTTGTTACCTTATTACACATAAACGAGGTTCTTGACTTCGGCAAGCCGCAAAATATGCGAAGCTTTGCTTCATCAATCCCCTCTTTGATGATATTTACTATCATCACAAAAATTGAACCAGATGCCAACTTTCTTTCACACTTTATATAGCTCTATCTCTTCCAGCAATCGTTCTAACTTTTCTCTCTCAGTTTTAGTAGGGTGAGAAGTCTTCACCTTCTTGTATATCTGATCATTCACTTCCTCCAACTCAATCTCATCCACACTCCGTTTCAACCCTCTTGCATTTACCTCGTGCTTCTTGGTGCGCTTACGGCATTTACAACAGATAAAAATGAGAAATATAATAAGACCTATAATACCAATTGGCATCAGTATCTTGAACAATAAGCTTTTATCTACGCTAGCAAGCCAATGACCTACATTTGAGAGACCATCTACCAGTCTCTTCCAGGCACTATCAACCTCGAGTGGTTTGAGTTCCTTTGTCAAATTAGTAATGTTTTTCACATATCTTTTGATCTGTACACTTTTATCCGGAATATAAGTGCAACAATGTTGCGCCTTCAACATCCGGCAGACTCCGCCCTCTTTCGCTAATAAGGTGTCAAGAGCAAGTCGATTCTGCAAAACCATTGATCTGATCGCAACCATTTCGGTATTGACCAGCAGAAATCCATGAGCTGTTTCAGTAGACAGCACATCCACTATAGTAGACAATTTGCAAATTCTGTGAGTGTTCAGAACCACTCCCACTCCAGGTATCAGTGCACTGAAAATACTACCCATAATTTCACCTATACTTTCTCTTTTACTACGCACTAAGCCATTAGTATCTTCATTGCTTCCAGCTTTTCCATTCACATGGTATATTTTCGGGAAGACAATGCCAAAATAGCAGCTTCCATACCAGTGATCCGGCAATTTGAAATAAGCCTTGTCCCCACAAATATAATAAATTCCAGGAAACACAGGCTCTGACCCATTTTTGAAACCCCAACCTCCAATTACCTTGTAATTATGTTCGCATTCACTGGAACCAATGAAAACATTATTATAATAGCTAGTCTTCTCGCGGTGAAGACATAGCTTGCCTTTCTTTTCAAAATCCAGCAACAGAGCAGGTCCCGCCCCACCATTTGAGGTGCCTTCCATGTTCTCTGCCCACTTTGGCTTTTTCTGACTTTCGTCATTAGCCTTCTTTTGTATTTTAATTCTTCTTTTCTCTGCCATGTTCAGGAACATCTTTTCCTGTTCACGCAAAGAACAAGTCAAGTTATCTCTGTGTGCATCAGCTATGTCAATGTTACCTATAGTCAAGAAGTAGTCTCCCATATATCTTATGGTGTCGCTTTTGGTATGTACAGGATTCAAGTTCCCACGTATAGGAAGTTCAGAAAAGATTACGTCATTATTAGAGTAATAGTACTGTAACGGTCCTCTTTTGTAAAATAAACTAGCTAAAATGCTACAGGAGATTCCATATGTCAATGGCAAGTGATGGTATGTCACGCCTTCAGCCACAGAAGTAGGTAGCTTCATGCAGACATAGCAATCTTCAATTTCCATAGTCTCTACATAGTGTATTAACAAGTTTGCAAAAACATTTAAGTGTGTCCTGTTCTTAATTCCATGATAATGTAGTCCTCCCTCATCTGATGCTTCTAAGTCTCGTTTTGTTTGTCTCAGTGCTCTCTCATGTCTTGCTACACTCTGTGTTGTCAACTCCTCACTGTCTGTATTTACAATTTCAGTAGGGACAATGTTAGTATCTTTACTTACAGTGAAGGGTATAAAGATTGTTAGTCCTATCCAAATTACTATCAGTACTACTATACTACATATACACACCTTGCAGCACGTCTTGAAACGACTGCAACTAGGTCTACCATTCACAGTTGAATCAGACATTTTGGCTCAGAAGAAGTTTCTCGACCCCTCTTTGTGTCTTTACACAGCTAGCTTACTTTGTGCAAATTCACGGTGGTTCGTCTTCTTCTTCAGCAGAGTACTCAGGGACGGGCTCTCCGTCGCTTACGTCAGTTATATCAAGATCTTCAAGTTCTTCCAAAACGAGTGTCCATTCAGGAGACTTGTACTTCTTGTTTTGTCTTTTTATTCGCTCACTCCTTCTTTTGGAAGAGTTTTCTTCTTGCTCTGCTATCCGTGCACTTCTCCTTGCTTCTGCACGTTTTTCTTCCACCGTCTTTATCCTTAGCCTTAGTCTCTTTACGAACCGAGGCTCAAGGTTGTTTCTTTTCTTTAGTCTCTTAGTTGGTACTTGGACTTCGCTTTCTTCTCTTATCCTCTTATTCTCTTTAGCTTGTGGCAATTCTGCTTCACTTTCTTCTTCTTCTTCCCTTATCTCGCTAGTTCCAGGGCTAGCATCAAATTCTTCTGCCTGGTTACTAATCTGGCCTTGTTCAGGAATATGTTGTTTTTGGCTTTCGATTGTCTCTGTTTCTGATTCTGTTTCTGTTTCCTGAACCCGTTCTTCTAACCCTATCTGATCCTGTTCAAGCACTTCGATCTCTTGATTTTCTTCTGCTCGAACTATCACTCTATGTCTAAGCTGTCCCTTATCCACATCAGGAGTTAGTGGAGGTGTATCGAACACCTGTTCTGTCCCTGTCTGACCTTCTCCTTCCTCAGTTTTGATGTGAATCTCAGGCGGCTGAGGTTCTTCGCCTGTGCCTTGCTTTTCCTGACTAGTCCACTCTCTACCTTCACAAAGTCGCTCTCTTGTTCTGATAGGATCTTCGGTCAGATCAATCATCGGTATCCATTCTTCTGGCCATATGCTTGGCAGTTCGTCATCAGCTACTCCTGGCTCAGCTTCCTGGACCTCTTCAGCAGGCTGGATTCTTGGCAGTTCGTAGTCAACTACTCACGGGCCAACGTCTGCTGTTCCTGCAGCCTGACTGGTGCTGGGCTGTTCGTTGTCAGCTGCTTCTGGTCTGGCTCCTGCAGAGTCCTCTGCTGGATGCCCTTCTTCTTCAAGTTCTTTGTCTGGTAATACCTTCTGGGTGTGGCCAGCGTGGATCCACTGGGGAATACCTGCGACCTTCACTGCAGTGGTTGTTACCAGGATTACTTGGCGTTTCTTTCCCCACCTTGGTGCCAGACAGCTTGATCGAGTGTGTTTCTTTATTTTGACCCAGTCTCCTGGAACCAAGCTGTGGAGAGGAGTCGTTGGATTGAGGATGCCGTCGTCTCCAATCTGGCGAGAGATAGAACGCACTTGGTCACCCAATCTTCTGCAGTATTCAAGCACCAAATCATCAGTAATACTCAACAGTTTGCTTCCTGGCACCCATGCTTGTCTCATCACTCTTCCCATAATGATTTCATGGGGACTTAGGCCTGTCTTGCGGTCAGGAACACTTCTCAGTCCCATCAGGACCAGGGGCAGAGCCTTCACCCAGGTCATGCCAGTTGCATCAGTCAGCTTTGCTAGTCTGTTTTTGATAGTTCCATTTACTTGTTCCACTATTCCAGAAGCCTCTGGATGATATGCACAGTGAAGTTTCTGCCTTATTCCAAAGGCCTTACAGAGTTCAGCCAGTATTTCATTCTGAAAATGTCCACCCTTATCTGATTCAATAATGAATGGCACCCCGAATCTAGGTATCAGTTCTTTTAGTAAACACTTCGCTACTGTCAGTGCGTCACTTTGGGGAGTAGGGTAAGCTTCTACCCATTTTGAAAATACGCAAACAATGACAAGGACATATCGCTTCCCTTCACAACGGGGCATGGTGATGAAATCAATCTGTATCCTTACAAAGGGACCCCCTGATCTCCCAATTTTGCTCAGCTCAACCATTGTCCTCTTGCCTGGGTTCATCTGTTGACATGACAGGCACCTCTGGCAGAGGGACTCTGCTACTTTCCTGAACTTCTTACTGTACCAAGTCTGTTGAAATACCAGAATCATGGCATCCCTACCAATGTGTGATCCTTCATGTATTAATCTTGCCATTGTGCCAAGCAAGTGTCGGGGTAACACAGGCATACCAGTTGGGCCCAAAATGACACCATCCACACGTCTCGGTCTACACCCATCCTCCTTCCATTTCTCTCTTTCTTGCCAAGGAGCCGACTCCTGCCACTCTCTCACTTCATCCCAAGTAGGCACTTCCTCAAACACTTGAAGTTGGCAGCTGGTTCCTGGCCCCCCTCGTTTTGGATTTACGATATACCGATCTCTGGCGCACCATTGGGCCACTCGATCAGCATAATCGTTTCCCATTGATACTTTGTCCATGCTCTTCTTATGAGCAGCACATTTTACCACTGCCAGTTCCTTTGGCAATTGGATGGCCTCTAAAAGGTCATGAACAACTTTTGCATTCCGAATGGGAGTACCTGAGGAAGTCAGGAATTCCCTCTGTAGCCACAATTGGCCAAAGTCATGCACAACTCCATAACAGTACTGACTGTCAGTATACACTGTTATGCGTATGTTCTTCCCAATTTTGCAAGCTTTTATCATAGCAATCAATTCGGCTACTTGTGCAGACTTGATGTTATATAGGTAACCTGCTTCTTCAATTTTTGTTAAAGAGACTACTGCATAAGCCGCACTCAGGCCTCCTAGTTCATGTCTTAGACAGGAACCATCTACAAACAGCTCTTTATCATGCTCAGGCAATGGCGTTTCTTTTATGTCTGGGCGTGGTTTGGTGCTGAACTCTGTCAGATCAATGCAATCATGTTCATCATCATCCCCACCTTCCATGTCCATGGGGTCGGGGAGTAAAGTGGCAGGGTTCAGAATACCGCACCTAACAATGCTTACATTTGCTGCACCCACAAGAATCCTCTCGTATTTAGTCAGCCGACTAGGGGTGAGATACTGCGTTTTAGTTCTGGTCAATAGAATTACCACTCCATGTGAAACATACACAGTCACAGGATGTCCCATGACTATGGACTCACTCTGTTCCAAACTTGCACAGGTAGCAGCTACTGCTTTCAGACAGCCTGGTAACCCAGCAGCTACTGGGTCCAGGGTGGCAGAGAAATAGGCCACAGGCCTTCTGGTCGTGCCATGTTCTTGAGTCAGGACTGACAATGCGCAATTATCGCGAGTGTCACAGAATAGGGCAAACTCTTTGGAATAATCTGGCATTCCCAACGCAGGGGCTGTACACAGACAGTTTTTCAGTCTTGTGAAAGCCATTAGGCTTTCATCGTCCCATTCTACAATGTCTGGCATTCCTCTCGTGGTCATTTTTATCAAGGGCCTGGCTAAGACTGCAAATCCCAGAATCCACTGCCTGCAGTATCCTAGTACACCCAGGAACATTCTGACGTCTTTTTGAGTACGGGGCAACTGCATCTTTTGAATTATTCTCACTCTTTCTGATGTGACTTTTCTGACACCCTTTTCTATCTGGTGTCCTAGATATTTCACTGATTTTGCACAGAACTGTAGTTTGTCAGGGGCCACTTTATGCCCTTTCTCACACAGATGATTTAGGAGGGCAATGGTGTCAACTACACAGTCCCTATGACTTTTAGACGCCAGTAGAAGGTCGTCTATGTATTGCACTAAGACAGAGTTCCCAGGTAAGATCAAAGTCTCTAGACATTTTTTCAAGATCTGATTAAAGATAGAAGGGCTCTCTGTATACCCCTGAGGGACCCGGTTCCAGCAATACACGTGACCTTCGAAGGCAAACGAGAAAAGAAATTTGCTGTCGGGGTGCAGGGGTATCGAAAAGAATGCATGACACAAATCAATCACAGTGAACCACTCAGCATCCCAAGGAATCTGGTACAATATCACTGCTGGGTTCGGGACAATAGGGCAGCAAGGAACTACAATTTTGTTTACCTTTCTCAGGTCTTGTACTACCCTATACTTGCCACTAGGCTTCTTGATGCCCATAATCGGTGAGTTGCATGGGCTGCTCATCACTTCCTGTATGATGTTTCCTTCTAATAATTTTTGTATTTCCAGAGTGACACCTGCTTTTACTTCAGCATTCATTCGGTAGGGCTTAGTGTTAGGATATACTGCATTGTCCTTGATGGCTATCTGTATGGGGTCCACATCTTTCATTAATCCCACATCTTTTCCAGTGAAATCCCACACCTCTGGCTTTACCGCTTCCTGGAGTTCTTGGGGCAAATCCTGCAGGGTCAATCTTTTAATTTCTGAGTCAGGTCTAAGTAACAATAGTTTATAAATGCCATCTTCATCCGGGGTCTGTATTTCAACACCTTTTGGTGTGCAAAAGATGGTACAGTTCATTTTGCACAGCAAATCACGACCCAGTAGATTCACTGGACTGGTGTCACAGACGACAAACCTATGCATTTGTTTAAAATTTCCAATTGAAATCTCCATTGGTTCGGTAACAGGAGTACTAATCAATTGATTAGATACACCCACTACTTGGATATTTTCTCCCGAGAGGGGTAGGTTTGGAACGTCCACTGTTCTTACAGTAGAACGGGTAGCGCCAGTGTCCAATAGAAAGGTGACATCATTTCCGTCGACCTTTCCTTCAATGTATGGTCCAGACTGGTCTACCGGCAAGGAAGCGCCAAGTACGCACTCCTCGTCCTCCCCTCTCAGGCCCCGTCAGTACTGATCATTACAAAGGAAGGTATCATTTAGCAGATACTGCGAAGTTGCTGTATTTCTGTTCTCACCGCTTTCCCAAACTTCTATCTCCTCACCCTCTCCCTGTTTTCCCCTGTATACTTGCTTTGGCGCACGAGGCACCTGAACTGTCTTTACCTGCGGTTGCGTTTTTCTTGGTCTTTCTTTCTGCGTCTGTGGAGTTAAATCAGGTGTTTTGGGGTTATCATCTGTCAGTTGGGGACACTCGTTTCGCCAGTGTCCAATTTCGCCGCACTGATGGCAGGGAAATTTCTTCATAGCCTCTTCCCTGCTAAATTTGGGCCGGGGCTTTTCTCCACCCCCTCCCCCAGGACTTTTGTTCTCAGCATTTTTAACCATGTTACTCAATTGTTTTTCCTTCTGTTCTGCTAGCTTTACTTGAGCCCACATCACTTTTTCCTTAAGGGCCTTTTTCTTTTCTGCCATCTCGTCCTCGCAGTACTTAGCGTACCGCAGGACCTCATCCATTTTCTTTGTATGCCAACAGATTTTATTATCTTTTATCCACTGACAAATTTCAGGTCTTAAACCATTTACAAACCTGTAAATATAGTGCGTCATGTCCTTCAAATCGATGTTATCAATACCACTGTATGTTTTAAATACCTGCAATAAACTCTCATAGAAGGAGTGCACTGTCTCGTCCCTTTCCTGTGTTGTTCTATCTATTTTTGTCCAATCAGTTTCTTTTGCGGGCACCTTTTCTTTCAAATGCTGAATTACCTGCTCATATTTTCGCATGACATCCTTTGATGGCTCCCCTGTTTCCTTATTTCTTGGGTACTCTTCAGTAGGCCAGTCTATGGCTATTTTACACTGGGTCCATAAATCTACCGGAACCACAATGTCGAAAAACCCATCCAGGTCTTTCCACAGACATTTCTGTACCTTCACGAACCTTTCCACCTGCCTGTACCAATCTACTGGTTTCTCTCTTAATTTTGGAAAATCATTCGTAAAGGACACAATATCCTGTCTAGACCAGGGGACATGTACATATTTCCCTCCAGGTACTTCGCGCATGGGGCATAACTGCTCAGGTTTCTCTACCTCCCTTAAAGCAAATTCAGGAGTCACTTGTCGGGAGCGAGCCTCTTCCCTCTTTTTCGCCCACCTGCTTCTCCATCTTTCCACATCTCCCCATTTCTGCAGTACCCCCAATAATTCTTTAATCTGCAACTTTTTTCCCGCCACATTCAGGTGCTCTATATCTTTGTCTGAGAAGTCTGCTCTGTACGGTTTCTGTAAGGGCTTGGATTTCGAGATATCTACCCCCATACTAGCTGCGGTTTCGGTCAGTTTTTCGTGGAGCACTCTGGTGTTCCTTGTAAAGCTTTTACATATGAACGACAATTCTTCTTCAGAGTAGGTATTCAATCGATCTAACCCCACATTTCCTGCCATTAATTCTTCTATTTCTACCCTCAGCTTGTAGAGATCTAAAGGTTTCGTTTGCGGAGTCTGTTTCTCTAATTCACGACTCCAACTCTCAATTTCATCCGGAGTTACCAGAGAGACATTCCTAGTGCCTGTTGCTGACTCTAATTTAATTTCTTTCGCATTAAAAGGGTTATGCCTCTGCTGCATTCCCTTTCCGGTCGGTTTGTTTGGCAAGTCCAAGAACGCAACTTCAGACTCGCACTCACTGGACTGATCATCTATGATTATCGGTTCCTGTCTCGGGGGTGCCATGACTGGGGTCATAACTGGAGTAATCGGATTTCCCTGACCATTTCCGTATAACGGGACCACTGGTCCAATAGTTACTGGAATAGTCAATGCCTCAGGACTGGTATTTAACTGGGAGATTTTCTGAATTATTTCTGTCCTTTGTCTAGCTAGGGCCTCTTGCTCCTTTTCCACTAGTTTCCTTCTTAAAGTCGTGTCATGTAATATCTGTGGGGTCAATGGAGGAGTAAAACTCGGGGCAGTAGGATGCGTTTCACTTGGTCCTCCACCATAATTTGGTTTCGGGAATAAAGTTCCAGTGTTAAAGGACCTGCGTTCTTCCTCATATGGAGGTTGAACAAAAGGCAGTCCTGAATTCGATGGTTTCTCTTCGTTTTCATACAGGGGTCTGGGAAAGAAAACTTTCATGCGTGAATATTTTTCTTCCTGGCTTGCGGGCACTTTGGGATATATATCCCTTGTTTCCGCCGGTTCGGGTTTCTCAAAATAGGGCAATACTTGACCACCCCCTCCCGGTCCTAGGGATCTGTCTTCTTCCTTGAGGAAGTGGCGTCGGGGAGCATCTCCTACACTGGAAGGTCGGGTTCCCTCGTTATAAGGTGGCGGACTTCTGGTACAGATGTCATCTATCAGTTCATCATCTGACTCCCCAGGGGCCCCCCAATGCTTACACTTTTTGGTACTTTTCTCACCCGCTGCAGGGTTATGACATGCCGGCATCATGGGAAACAGACCCTCAACAATCATGCTCTGCCTCCACTGTTTCATCCTTTTATCCCTGGACTCCTGTTTCAGCCTGGGGTACCACTTGGTCAAACCCTTGTCCATTCGGGGTCTTTCTCTTTCAAAAGCCTCAATCTCCCATTCCTCTAATGCCTCATACTGCGTTAGTCTCGGTCTGGGATGCAGTTCATTCATCCGAGTTCTTAAATTAAATAGGATCCTACCATTGAAAGTCCCATCTAACGGAAAAGCCAATACTCCGTCATCTTTTGTGTACTTCACCCAATTCTCCAACCACACACAGGTATTGTATCCTCGGTCAAACATCATGAATGAGGCGGGAGTATTGGGTGGTGGGACAAGAACACCTTCTCTAGATTTAATTGGTTTGTCCGTTTTAAAATAATTTTTCACCTTACTTACAAGGGACAATTTTCTCTTTGTTCCGTACATAATATCGTATCTATTAGTTTTCCACTGATCCCTTTCAAACCCTAGGTGCCTTGGATCAGGTCGAGTTCCTGTAGTCTGCGAGTGCCACATACGACTTCTACGCTAAACTTTGTTTACAAACTACCTCCAATCAGAACGCGCTTCAGAAATCTGTGCAACCAATGGGTGCGCGACTCTAAATAATCTCCGCCAATGGGTGCGCGGCCCCTTCGTGAGACAGTTCCCACGCTCTGGCGCTCACCCCTCCTTTACAATCTCAGCTCCGCTACCCGCCCGCTGCTTCTACCAATCCCAGCGCGGCACAGAGTGACGTCAGAGGCGCTTCGCGACTGACTCCCTCCCTTCACAAGGTAACGGAAACTTTTTTTTTCTTTTAAAGTGCTCAGTGCTTGGTTATTTTACAACAAATACACATTCGCCACAGTGCTCAAGTGTCTAGACAGAGAAAGAATTATTTTACTGCAAGTAAACTACTTCCATTTACTTTTCACTCGCTGCGGGTAGATCTCTTCCGCCTACCCTTCACTTTAGCATTGGTGAACCTGTTATTCCCCTAAACTCATCCACTTCTTTCCGGGATATATTCCGAGTTTAAGGTTTCCCAGCGGACCCCTCTGCTTTCACGCTAGCTCCGAGGAACCTGCTACTCTTCCGATGTGACCCTTACCAGGTTACGCCACTATGGGAATTTTGCCAATGAACCCCGTTACTGACATTTATTCACACATGTATTCAGAAAACCCTAGTTAGTGCTTCCCGGTTATCTTAACCTGCACCTAACTTTCCTCGAGCCTGTGACCTCAGGACAATGGATTCTATTCACCACTTGCCCTTTCAATTCCCCGGGGAGTTCGGACAACAAGAAACTAAACGGTTGACAAACGCATGGATTAATACATATAACAATATAAGAACAAGAATAATAATGAAAAAACAATTCATTGATTTCAGCAGCGTATTCACAAGAGAGTGATCAGTCCCCTCGGAACAGCCGCTCTTATAGCAGCATTAATGTACTAGCAGCTTCCGACTCAACTGGTCTAACTAATCCTGCCTAACCTTTAGCTAGTCCCTAACCATACCTCTGCTTACCAGTAAAACTGATAGAGCGCGCGAGGCCACCCGACCAATAATTTTCGCCGTTTCCGGCTTCAGGGCCCATATACTTTCAAATCACCATATACATTGACCAGGTGACTTCACGAGCTCTACCAATTTGTGTGTGTGTCCCCTACTATTATTTCTCAGTGCACCCGACTTACCATCCACCGATGCGGGTACCTAATGACCACAATGAATCAGGGAGCTAGCTGTAAAAGGAAAGGCAGCAAAATACAAACCCAACCAATAACATTCAAAATACTGTTTGAAATGACCACGGACAACGGGAAGTTTTAAAATGTTTATCTAAAGTTCATTTGCTTCATGTATAAGGTACATCAATATAAGGCAATCAATAACCAAGATAACGTAAATGATATAACTGTAAAGAAATAATGACAGAGTAATCATTGAAATACTGATATAAATGTAACGAGAAGATACTATGCTATTCAATAATATTTAAGCATGGGCGGATTATGTAGGTATAACTACAGGAGGGCCTATAAAGAGTAACACGCTTCACTTAAGGTGAACGGGCCTTTAAACAATCTAGGCAATGAGGTTCTAGACCATATCAGAAAATGACAAACTGCAATGCAAAATATAATTTCTAACAAGTGAGAAGACATAGGAACAAACTTATGGAAAAATGCAAATGACTTTCACTAGTTGCGGAAAGACATGGAAAAATAACATGTGCAATGGTAAACTTTATTGAAGCAAAAGTTAGAAATTCAGAAGGTGCAAGATTTAAGAGGTTTAGAGCAATATTTACCTAGAAAGGTGTGGAAACCAAACCCTGGCCACGGGTCAGTTAAGGACAGGAAACCCTCAAGGAAGGATACCCCTCAAAGGACAGCAGGTGCAGAATAGACACCCCGGATAGGACAGAATACCCTCGGATTAGGAATCAGGACAGGACCTCAGGACAGGACAGCAAACCCTCAGGACAGGACCGCTCAGGACAGGACCGGAACCCACAGTTCGGAAGCAACGCCTGCGCTCCACCCGCTCTGCAGTTATCGATCAAGACCCCGATTGGGTCAGCGAACTTCCAGCAAAGTGCTTCGCCAGCACTTTAAGGTCCAGTAGAACCTTAGTCTATGGTCAAATTCGGACAGAGTGCTCTGCAGCGCTCTGTATCTTCAGTCACCTATTGAGTACGATGGGTCAGTGACAGGTCAGCTAAACCAGACAAGTCGGACGGTTCCCTAGGTGAACCCAGGGTAGATATACAGTTTGGGGACAGTGTACCACCCCCCAATGTTGCAAAGTGTCAGAATCCCTCAATTTCGATTGGTCCTAAGGTAGGATTTGGGTAACACACCAATCACAATTCAACATTTCAAGCCTGTATTTGCATGTTTGGGCACCGCCTAGTAAGATTGGGGTTCCCATGAGAAGCTACACGGCAAACAGTAGCGTAATATTACAATGTAACATATAAGGAGCCACATTCGCTGTTCTCGCAGGGCAGAGGTGACTTTCTCAGGAGCATCTCGCCCATCGCTGCCAACTGGCTATGTTCCATCAGTCAAGGTCTACTGTGCTGCCAAAGTTGCGCAGGCGCAGAAGGGACCTCCAATATGGCTCTCCTTTTACTCAGACCCCCATTCCCCGCGGTACATGAAAAGTAAGCGAAAACAAATTAATACATAATAATGTCATCATGAAAACACATCACAGGGTTTGTATTTTCTACTTATCATTATAAAATATACTTATGCAGGTTAAATGTTAGCTATATTGATACAGACACAAGAGCAGTGGCACGAGCAGTACCACATGATGAGCACAGCTATGGATTACGCATGCGCATAAATTTCCCTCCACTTCTGCAGACGCGTCAGGACACGTGAGTGTGGCTGACGCATGCGCAGTAACTAAAATACAAGCGGCGGCCATTTTAAAGTACACGGGTTAAATGTATTAGAAATACACGTAGGCAAGCTTCGCAAACTTTGCCTAAACAAAAATAAACGTTAGTAAAAACACACGTTTTTGTTACCTTATTACACATAAACGAGGTTCTTGACTTCGGCAAGCCGCAAAATATGCGAAGCTTTGCTTCATCATTTTCACTTTTTAGTAATCACGCCATGCATTTGAGCTTGCCTCATGCTTTGCTCTAAGATCGGGGAAATCATAATTAAAACTCGTAACAAAAGACCCGTTTGGCCTACATACTGCCAAAATGAACCAGCCCACACACCGACCTCTACAGCTACCCTTCAG
This sequence comes from Lissotriton helveticus, assembly GCF_964261635.1. Classification (NCBI taxonomy): domain Eukaryota; kingdom Metazoa; phylum Chordata; class Amphibia; order Caudata; family Salamandridae; genus Lissotriton; species Lissotriton helveticus. The sequence continues at coordinate 1,295,862,433 of NC_136069.1, forward strand.
GACTATAATGCACAGGCAGTGGGTGCGGCAATGAAAAGGGAAGCTGCTGTCCACTGGCTCAACATAAGGGGCCAGACAACACACTGCATAGATGCAGCTATGTTTTTTACCACACAAAGTGCGGATAGGTCAGGTGGTATGCTTGAGGGAGAAGCTGGGCACGGCTTGTTTAAATCCAAGTGTCAGGGTCAGCTATCTCTGCCAGTAACTATAAAGTCAGTGCATTGGCCGGTCAGATGTAAGTAAAGGCCAATGTATCTTTGAGACAGCAGACTAGCAGGCCACAAAGAGTGAACTCATTAGCAACATCACGTCCTTGCCGCCTCGGAAGCAGAGGGCTGTAAGTCATCAAGAGAAGATGGGAAAGGAGAAGGAATAATGAAAACAATTGTCTGTTCAAGTCTGAGGATCTTTTTAAATTATGTGGTGTTGTATGGTGAAGAGCTGCACAATTTCAAAGCCTGTTTAATCTGTTTCTCTAAAGAAAATATATTGTTTTAATTGTGCGCAAGTGATGGGTAGTCAGTATTTGTGAATCATGATGGCTCATAATTTATAAGGAATAACATAAGATCATAGTAAATCCTGGAGGCAGCAATCATTCAGTGTTGTTGGAGATTTTTTCACACACAATAATGTTGTATACATGTGCGCAATGATTGCACAAGGCACAGCTATGATGAAAGCGGATTTATGGTAATGTCATGAGACCTTTGGTAAAGGCTCCTATTCCTCCTGTGGAGTTCCCCACATTGGAGAAGTATGCATGGCTGAAATGGAGCCTCCTTGAACATGTACACGTTTCTTTTTTTAGGCTGTGGAGGAAAACGTTGTCATGTGGAGAAACTCCTAACCCTACACCCCCTTGAAGTTTGGTGTTCATCGCTTCCTCCTCCAATCTTGGATGGAGAGATATAGCAGTCCTTGGCTGGGGTAAATCTGTGACTGTTGGAATTGAAAATGATCTGAGAAGAGTTTAGAAATGCTACAAGTATAGATGTTGATGGGTGGTCCCAGGAAATCTGCAGTACTAAATATATATTTACACCCTCCAGGAATCGTTTCCCGGATATCTGGCAACAGTAGTAAAATGACATGTTGTATAAGGCAGCGCAGCACTGCCAGAGTCTGAGTTCACCCTTTAATGCCTCTCACACCCCGGCATCTTCAGACTTCTTGCCACAGAGGAAGTTTGAATTAATTCATATCTGCTGCGTCAACATGCGCACTTCCGCCTCCGCAGGAGGTGTGCAAGGAGGAATATAATGCATGCTTCATTTCAGAGTTCTATCTCATACATACATTATGAACTGCAAGTAACCAAAGGAGCTCTGTGACAAAATGCAGCAACTAACTGAGATAGCCTCATAAAATGCAGTTTAGTGAACTGCATGGTACACGTTCTTTGCAGCAGGCACATTAACCCTCTGCACTACTTCATGATCAGTGAGACCTTCCACTAGACAAAACGCTGATCTCCCTCCAGAAGGAAGATTATTTGCTTGTGTTATATTAACATTTTAACTGAAAACATCTGGGCACACAAGGAAAAATTAACATCAGCGCTACTTATGCTGGTGATTCAAAACTGCCAGTAGAGAAGAAAACTATGCCCTGTCAGCAGGAATATTATATGTGGCGCGTTATTTAACTTACCTGTGTGGCTCAGAATCTTACAACTCTGTACTGCTGCAGCCTGCTACCTTAAGTGTCCATGAGTCACATAGACTGCAGACAGTTATCACTGTCTCCCAGTGCTGTGTTGAATTCAACGGGGTGTACTTACTGAAGGTACTGTGTTCTTGTGCATGTGTATTCAGAGGAGTAGAAGAAACCAGGTTCCTGTGCTGATTCTGAGGTGAATGGACTGTGAACCCCCTTGTTTGAAAGGATTGTACAAGAACCACTGCTCCCACCTCTATGGCGAGGAAGCAAGATGTGCCTCTGGAGAGAATCTCGCAGGTGTGACCAGCCGCATCCCCGAGGGAAGGGACTTTAGAAGAAAAAAGCTGGGGAAGGACTTTACCTCACGCAGTGACTGCTTTGGTTTTCTGGAGTAAGGTGTACATAAGTATCCTTCTACTGTTCTGTGTGTGAAGAGAGGAGGGTGCAAGAAGTACCACTCCTCTTTACTTTCTAGAGTCAAAAAGAGTTCCAGTGCCCTGGTACTGGTCTGCCTGAAGAGGAAAGGTGCACCAGCAGATTACTGTTGGAAGACCGCCTTGCACAAGACAACAAGCGCTGTCCCAGTGCTGGGTTTACAGTACTACTGTTGGACAGAATCAACAGTCCCAGACTGTACTGAATTGTAGATAAAGGTGTGTGCCAGACACACAATCCTAGTACTGTGCCGCAGCTGAGTACAAAGCGCCACACAGATCTAGGGCCCCACCGGTGAACTGAATTGCATCTGGAGGGAAAGGACAACCCATGGGATACTACCCTACTTTTGCAGGCGGAGCTCTGTTCCTTCAAAGGGGAAAAACACACTCTGTGACCCTGTGCTGCTTGCTGGGGGACTTGGACTGCACTTTCACGCTGCTCACATGCCGGAGTCACGTCGCTGGCTGCTGCAGTGGCTGTCCACTTGGGCCCTGGTGGCAGTGGTCAGCCTGCTGGACCCGGTGGCTCCCCGCCTTCGCTCTGCCCTCAGCCCTGCCACTGTGATGGGGACGGCAGGGTGGACTGTTCCGGCAGGGGCCTGATGGCAGTTCATGTGTGGCTCGGCATGTTCTCAAAGGCTCTGTAAGTATTGTTCTCGTGTGAGAAGTGGATATAAAACTATTGACCAATAACTAGTCTCACCGAATGATTCGGGCAGTATATATTTAAAACGGGGTTGTGGAACACTTATGAAACGCTGTCTATTGAAAACTCTGCTATAATATAATAAAGCAGCACATATGTACTGATTTCAATATGACTGTCCCCTTAATGTAGTTGCAGGTCATTGTAAAGTGATTCTATCAAACTTAACACTAACAGATGTCATTGTGTGTGGTTATCACACACACATGGAGTGAGTAGGTTGGAAACTCTTTAATTTTAGATCAATTGCGAAGCCTCGCTTGAGTAGTTTAAAGTGATATTTTTATACTTTATCTGCATTCTCCCCTGGTTCTTTTTTCTATCATCGTCCAATCGCAAGGAAGCGCTTATAGAATGGCATAAAGCGCTACACAGATGACATACATGACATATCCTGTATGAATGCGCGAGGGGGGTAGCAACTTTTAAACACCCACTAAAAACGAGAAGCGGGCGCTCTTTTTCTATTTTTATCAAACGTGTTCCTCAGATGATAAGCTGGTGCTGCAAGGCATATATTAATGGCAATATAGCACTTTGTGAATCTCCGTAATATTATAGTTGTATTCTGTGGCTGCTAAACCCGTGGTTGCAGTAGTTTATGCGACATGAAATTGATGACACTTTATGCCAGATGTCATCATATTGATGATAATGTGTACCTGCTTTCGGATGGATGGTGGGGTTTTGTGCCTTGAATCGGAGCCAAGAACATTTTTGGTAGAACCTGCATTCTATGGTTCTTGTTCATGCTTCCTTTGTCAGTGAGTACCTCATGGTCCTTACGCTGTTTTCCTATTAGGTATCATCAAAAACTTCATATTTGGGATACATCATGTCGAGTGTCGTGATATTGGCAGTGGTCGAAGTGGGGAAAAAAAAGTAGCGGATCTGTGGGCGGAGACTCCGAGGGCTTGGATTACCCTAGGATTGGATCAGTGGGCGGAGTCAGAGGTGTGGCCAGAATGTGCCAAACATCCCAATTTTTAGTATTTGGCATTTCATCGTCCAGTTACAGCTTATTGTGTTATTTAAATCAACCAATGGATACCCTTGATTATTTAAGGTTTAATAGGAGTTATTGCCATTTAAATACATTCACAAAGTGGGATATATTTCCAATCACACAAGGTCCCAAATATGCGTAAAAGTGGAATCACAAGCCATTTGTCTCCAAGCCATGCAGTTTCTCTCATTAGCACTTCTCCTCCCTTCTTTCACAAGAGCAGTTCACACATGTATGGCAAAATATCCTAGTTTGCAAATGTTTTCTATATAATTATGGCTCTGCCATATTTGCCACATAATACATCATCCACTGGATAATCTTACAATTTTAATAATCATTTTTGTAGCTCAAATGGATAAAAAGTTACAAAAAAACGTGACTTGAGTCGTTGCAAAGTGGATGGCGCTTTGACTGATCACCTTTCTCACTGCTGCATTTGTATGTTATGCTGATACTAATGAGGCAGAATCTTTGCAAAGACTTAATATGTGTAAAACTGTCTAAATAATAAAGTATAAGAAAATATATTGCATTACGCTGCGGCCTTTTTTTTGTTGCATAATTTAGTCAACACTGCGGCATCATTTTGTCCCCCATTGCTGCATAATTCCAGTGGCTCCAGAGAAGGTAGCACATGTTAAAAGTGCTTGTGCTTGAAGCAGAGAGACTGTGAAGTTTGCAAACTTAGTGTGGTGTGCGTGCAAATCCTGCATTGCCGATCCTTGGTGAGTTGCAGCTACTACTGCTGAAACAAGGCCAGTGGAGGTACCAATGGGTAAGGTCTCGACCTCGATGGCAGGGCCGGCTTTAGTGCTGGTAGCACCCTGTGCAACAATGTTTGCTGGTGCCCCCAATGATCACTTACGCCTCAGACTCCCTCACAACCACCCTTTAACAGTCCCCCTCAAGTCTCCATAACCACACTCTTTCTCAGATGCATTTAATTTGATTTACAGCGCCACTCATACCAGTATACGTTGTCAGAGCACTTTACACAGAGACAATAATTTATATGTGTGTAAATCACTGTATATGAAATGTTACATAAGACAAAGGACTATACGGTGTAGAAGCCACATAACAACCATACTAGTAGGCAGTATAGTTTAATAGCTCACTGTTCTATGTTAAGATTTTAACTTATAAACTGCAAGTAACAAAAGGATCTCTCTGACAAAAGCAGTAACCTACTAACCTAGTTAACATTATGTGCACTTTGTGATCTGCATGGTACATGTTATTTGCAGCAGGCACATTAACCCTCTGTGCTACCTTTCCAAGAGTCAACCCTTCCACTAGACAAAACACTGATCTCTCTCTATGAAGAACATTAATCATCAAAGTTATCATGACATTTCTATTGTTGCTAAAAATTGCTGGAGGCAGCAAGTTTAAAAAAAAACATAATATACTTGCAAACACTACGCACCCACCCGAAATAGGTAACCAGTGCGGTCACACCGTTCGCACCGCCCTAACCTGCTCAAGGTTCATGTGACCTCAGTGACAGAGTCACAGGACTGTCCCAATATTTAAAAAGGGCTCAAGAGAGGATCCGGCATGTTATCGGCCAATCTCTCTTTTGGACTCAGCTGCCAAAATAATGGGGAAAGTAGTCTTGGAACGGCTGACAGACTGGTTGGAAGTGAATGCAGTCATTTCAGACCTACAGTACGGGTTTAGAAAGGGAAGAGGTACTGCTGGGCAGTGTCTCAACTTACATCTTCTCATAGGGAAGTACACGGTCGCAAAGCAGGGGGATATACATCTAGCTTTTATGGATTTGTCCACTGCTTTCGACCTTGTAAATCGCCAGAAACTCTGGAGTGCCCTGTCTGACATAGGACTAGACTCTGTGCTGATATCCTTCCTGGCCGATATGCATAAAGACACAAGCGCAGCAGTTCCCTACAATGAGGACGGGAGCCTGACAGACGCATGGCCGGTAAAGCGAGGGGTAAAGCAAGGCTGTATCCTTGCTCCTCTGTTATTTACACTCTATATAAATAAGTTGGGTGAAGCCTTGATTTTATCATGTAAGGACATCCCCAGAGTTGGTCAAAAAAAGATATCCTGCATTACTATATGCAGATGATACTGTACTAGTAGCTAGGACTGCACGAGGTTTACAATCCCTGTTAGACTGCTTTATTAATTTTATGGACTCTTTGGATTTAAAAACTAATTTTAAAAAATCACACGCTATGTCGCTAGGCAGCAGACGGGCGAAAGGGGCATCATTTGTCTGCAAGGGGCAGGAGCTCAGTAAAGTACCCACCTTCCCATACTTGGGTATAGTTTTTGATGACAGAAGATCATAGGCCACGCAGCGTACGCTGAAAAAAAACACATTAGCGAGGGCGACAGGGGCCCTGTTGGGCTTTGTTAAACATTTAGGCTGTAAGCCATTACCGGCCATTATGAAAATTTATAACGCTAAGTGTTTGCCCATGGTGTTGTATGGGAGCGAGGTGTGGGGCTATACTAACTCAAGTGAGATCCAAATGGCAGAAAACGTCTTCTGTAGGAAAGTTCTATCGCTCCCTCAATCCATAGCATCTTTTAATGTGCATGAAGATTTGGGAGCTGGCTATATCTCTGACCAGATTGCGGTAGCGCCGTTACTAGGGTGGCTAAGAATCTGGGCACAGCAAGCGCCGAACCTAAACCAACTAATTATACAGGATTGCCTGTCCCTAGATAAAGCCTCGGCGATACCATGGATCCGATATATTAAAATGCAAGCAGACTTAATGGGTAGCCCGGACTTGTTTACAAACCCTAGGGCCCTAAGTAAAATGATTAAGGCAGTAAAATCCCAGTATTTAAACAGGTTGAAGGTACAGAGGGAAGAGGAGGAATTGGCTAAACCTTCGGTGAGAAAATGTGTTATGTTAAGCACGGGGAGATAGACCCAGCCGTACTTGACATACATAAATAAGCCATTCCACCTGTTTGTTCTGCTAAGGTTTAAACATGGAATGCTGCCTTGGCTGTTATCTTTCCCCAGGGGATTTGCTAAAAGTGGGATGCTGGGGCAGTGTCCGTGTGACAATAAATCGGAACAAAATGCCCTTTATATGATCTTTTTCTGTGAATTTTATGCACTGCAGCGAAATAAATTTATTCTCCCATTATTAAGAGGGTGTAAATTTGAACAGGCCCAACCAGCCCTGGTTTATTTGCAAATGTTAGAATCTGTTGTGATATGTTTTGGAGTGGCGAGCTACATCACAGGGGGGGTGAGATGTCGCAAGAAAATGCTGCTACCATAATTACCCCCCTTTGTATTCCTTGCACTTAGTTTATTAGATAGTTTTTATATAATTGTATGTGAAAAATTTGGGATTCTTGAATTTTAAAAATTATTAACTTTTTTATTGTATATATGTATTCACCAATTTATATTGTAATATACTTTGTCGTGTAATTAGGACCCAGAGACGTGATTAACTGTGAAAAGGAATTTATTGTGTATGCTTTGGTTTTAACATTTTTAACCGAACAAAGCGAAATCTTGAACTTGAACTTGAACTTGACTGGATCACTGCTGCTCTAGGGTGTGCTGTCTCGTAGACCTACCAGCAAGACTGGAGATGAACTTCAGTATGGATTGTTGTGGACAAGCCTTCACGGTTAACCCACAATTGACACCACTAGGGTACACCTGCTTGTGCTAAGACATCAGGCCTTCTAAGGTCTAGTGGGGCCTTCAAGGTCTAGCATGGGAATATGCTCCCTCAGTAGAGTGGTCTGGTGGACTGGTTATAAAGGCTGAACCCGGTTCTCTAGTACCAAATTCAACAGCTCTGGCCATAGTGCCACATTCTCTCCCCCACTGAACACCATACTGACCCACTGAGAGAAACTTTCACTGCCTTCAGCTACAACCTAACTGTGCCCGCTATAAACACTTGAATGTGGCTCAATTCAAATTATGCACTTGATAAGAGTAATATGCTGCTGAAAAAAAAAGTAATAGTAAACACTCAGGGATTGCAAGATTAAGTAAAGCATGTGAAATGTAAGCAGAAACAACATGGTTACCCTAACGATCTCTCACTCACTATTCAGAAATCAGCGAGTGGTTTTACCTGAAAAGTTAAGGACATGACTACAGGGCACTGAAGGGAACTGTTTCAATGTCAATTGCTTATATCCTTACAAAACATAAGCAGTATGGTTTAAAAAGACCACATCCATAAATATAGAGCCATGGTACACATTTTGTTTTCCAATCCACCCATCAACCGGGTTTTGCAATACATCCAGGAATGGTGCACTTCCCCACCTGGGGACAACAATGCTGTTCAAAGAAAGACGAGAAAACAAAAGTAGCGCTTCACTGCAAAGTCTGTAAAGTGAGGCTGATGTGTTTGGATGTGACTAAAACCAATCTGGCCACTTTGCAACTACTCTGTCGTGTTTTATTTAGTTTTTAATTGATTTTTCAAATGTAAAACCTTTTATTTCTCTCCATCCCGAGGCTGCACTTTGGAACAGAGAAAAGTTTCAGAAAAAGAGCATCTCCTGCTAAGAGTATTTTTCTTTTTTGGATCCATTTCACAGGGAAGCAACTGAATGAAACACGGAAAGAGTGGTTGTGAACGTTTCTTCAAGTCACAGTTTTCAGTATGTGAGGAGCAAGACAGAAAGAGAGGGAATAATAGGAAGGGGGCCAGCCGTGCGCACCACAATTTAATTCATGATTGAACTTCAATCATGAATTAAAAGGTGCTTACTTGATGTCTCCGTGGCTGAGACTGAGTGAAGGGGGCCCCTGCAGTGCGGGGGCCCCACGCACCGCGAGGGCTGTGGGGGCCTGAGTTACGCCCCTGAGTTGTGGTACAGGTGTGAAGTTACTGCATGTGGTACAAGCTGAACCTGCGTGCAGTCCATTGTTCCAAGAACACGTGAGAAGCCAGCAATGGCATAGAAGCCTGGTTTAATGTCCATCTGCTGCTGTTGTGTGTTTGGGAAATGGATGTGCTGTGGTGTGAGCTGAATGATGGCATCCAAGACCGAAGGGAGGAAGGCGGAGAAAGATGCCTGTGAGACCCCTGCCACTGCTGCTGTTGTTTAAAATGATCCGGAGGCCAACATGTGTAAAACTCCCAGTAGCTTTGTTAGCAGTGGGATGTTGGTGCCCCTTTTATTTAGAGTCTGTAACTGTGGTGTGATCTGCTGCAGCAGGGTCCAATAGACACTTTTCTAAGGCGATACATTTTCATGACTTGTTTGTCCCGGAGTCCAATGAGGGTAGTCCTTTGACGGTAGATGCTCTCCCTTCTCCTGCGCTGCCTTTGTGGTAATGGTGGAGGGTGAGATTGTGGGATTTGTGGTGGGGGTGGTTGTCGTCTTCTTGGTGCAACTCCCAGCTGCAGGATTAGAAGGTCCATGTTGCTTTCTCTGCTTCAAAACTGCTCTGCTGCACTTTTTTCAATTTATGTGGTACTTGCGTTATTTCCTGTGCATGAGTGTATGAGGCGTAGGCTTGCGAGCGCATTTTCCCATTTGCATGTCCCATTTTATAGATGCGTCAATGCGGGGGAATGATGTAAATATGCCTGCGTCAGAAATGCATTGGTTTTTGAGTGGAACGCCTACCCTGAATATCTACTTACGCGACGCAGATTAACCTCGCGCAGCTCCATTCCGTCGCATCTCGGTTTACGTGGTGCATGTCCGTAGATGCGTCACCTTGTACATTTTGAGTTAAAAAAAACACTGATGCATCTTGATAAGGGGTGCATCGGCGGCGCAAGGGGCTTAGTTTCTATTAAAAAAATTGAAGGATCAACACAAATGACCCCTTGCTGAATTCTGAATATTGTCTACTTTTTTAAAATATATATCTTTTCAGGATCCATTACTGCTTTCATACCCATTTCTACCTTTAACTGGAAGGAGGTTGAAAGCCCAAAAAATAGCAAATATAGGCAAAATCCCAGTAAAATGGCAAAACTGTGTAAAAATGTTTGGTTTTCTGACAAACGTCTGTCAGTCCCTGAAAGCTGGAAAGATGGTGATTTCAGCACCATAAACCCTTTGTTGATAACATTTGCAGGGAAAAAAACAGACACTTTCATCAGCAGCACTTTTTTCCCATTAAAAAACAAGCATTTGCAATTCAATAGGTCTCGCATTAGGAAAGTTTGAGCTATTGTTATTGTAAATGACAATTTTTTTATTTATGTGTTGGTTTTGAAAATAGCTAAATTAATAGCGTTGTCATTTACAATGCCAATAGTTTTAACTTTCGAAAATGTGACACCTATAGCATTTGTAACGCAATATGTGTTGTATTTACGTGACTTAGATGTATTGATATTACAAATAACAATGGCTTTTAATATTTTTTTTATTAATACTTAAATAAAAGTTATTGTAATTTATAATGGCAATAGCTTAAACTTTTGTAATTAACTTTTGTGAAGATTATGTTCAGTGTATTTTATTGTGACGAAAATCCAAGAACAGAAGTGAAATATTAACATCTTTTTGTGACATTTGTAATAAAGCTTGAAACATTGAAATAACATATTTGAACCAGTTGTTGTTGAATGGTTGCACAGATTGATGCTGTGGTGGCGCTGAGTGATGTTGTGGTGGCGACGAGTGATGCTGTGGCGTTCAGTGATGTTGTGGTAGCGCATAGTGATGTTGTGGTGGTGCTGAGTGATGCTGTGGTGATGCGATATATAGAGGGAGGGCGATAGATAGATAGATAGGCAGATAGAGGGAAGGTGATAGATAGATAGGCAGGTAGATAGAGTGAGGGTGATCGATAGATAGAGTGAGGGCGATCGAAAAAAGTGAGGGCGATAGATAGATAGAGGGCGATAGATAGAGTGAGGGTGATACATAGATAGGGTGAGGGCAATAGATAGATAGAGTGAGGGCGATAGATAGATAGAGTGAGGGCGAGAGATAGATAGAGTGAGGGCGATAGATAGAGGGCGTTAGATAGAGGACGATAGATAGAGGGCGATAGATAGAGTGAGTGCGATAGAAAGAGTGAGGGTGATAGAAAGAGTGAGGGCGATAGAAAGAGTGAGGGCGATAGAAAGAGTGAGGGCGATAGAAAGAGTGAGGGTGATAGATAGAGTGAGGGCGATAGATAGATAGAGTGAGGGAGATAGATAGATAGAGTGAGGGGGATAGATAGAGTGAGGGCGATAGATAGATAGAGTGAGGGAGATAGATAGATAGAGTGAGGGGGATAGATAGAGTGAGGGCGATAGAGTGAGAATGATAGATAGATAGAGGGCGATAGATAGATAGATAGATAGATAGATAGATAGATAGATAGATAGATAGATAGACAGATAGATAGACAGATAGATAGAGGGAGGGCGATAGAGAGGGGTGTAGAGAGAGTGGTGTAGAGAGAGAGGGGGGTGTAGAGAGAGAGGGAGCATAGAGAGAGGGGGCGTAGAGAGAGAGGGGGCGTAGAGAGAGAGGGGGCGTAGAGAGAGAGGGGGCGTAGCGAGAGACAGGAGGCATAGAGAGAGAGGGGTGTAGAGAGAGAGGGGTGTAGAGAGAGAGGGGTGTAGAGAGAGAGAGGCCTAGAGAGAGAGTGGCGTAGAGAGATAGGGGGTGTAGAGAGAGAGGGGTGTAGAGAGAGAGGGGGCCTAGAGAGAGAGGGGGCATAGAGAGAGAGGGGTATAGAGAGAGAGGGGTGTAGAGGGAGAGGGGTGTAGAGAGAGGGGTGTAGAGAGAGAGGGGTGTAGAGAGAGAGGGGTGTAGAGGGAGAGGGGTGTAGAGAGAGGGGTTTAGAGAGAGAGGGGTGTAGAGAGAGGGGGTGTAGAGAGAGAGATGGGTGGAGAGAGGGGTGGAGAGAGAGAGGGGTGTAGAGAGAGGGGAGTAGAGAGAGGGTGGAGAGACAGAGGGGTGGAGACAGAGGGGTGGAGAGAGAGGGGTGGAGAGAGAGGGGTGTAGAGAGAGAGGGGTGTAGATGGAGAGGGGTGTAAAGAGGGGTGTAGAGAGAGAGAGGGGGTGTAGAGAGAGAGAGGGGTGGAGAGAAGGTTTTAGAGAGAGGGGAGTAGAGAGGGGGGAGAGAGAGAGAGGGGTGTAGAGAGGGGTATAGGGAGAGAGGGGTGTAGAGAGAGATAGAGGGGTGTAGAGAGAGGGGTGTAGAGAGAGGGGTATGGAGAGAGGGGTGTAGAGAGAGAGGGGTGTAGAGAGAGAGGGGTGTAGATAGAGGGGTGTAGAGAGAGAGGTGTAGAGAGAGGGGTGTAGAGAGAGGGGTGGAGAGACAGAGAGGTGGAGAGAGGGGGTTGGAGAGAGAGGGGAGTAGAGAGAGGGGTGTAGAGAGAAGGGTGTAGATAGAGGGGTGTAGAGAGAGAGGGGTGTAGAGAGAGAGGGGTGTAGAGAGAGGTGTGTAGAGAGAGAGGGCTTAGAGAGGGAGGGGTGTAGAGAGAGAGGGGTGTAGAGAGGGGGGTGTAGAGAGAGAGGGGTGTAGAGAGAGGGGTGGAGAGAGAGGGGTGGAGAGACAGAGGGTTGGAGAGAGAGAGGGTTGGAGAGAGAGAGGGTTGGAGAGAGAGGGGTGTAGAGAGAGGGGTGTAGAGAGAGGGGCGTAGAGAGAGGGGTGTAGAGAGAGAGAGGGGTGTAGAAAGAGACGGGTGTCGAGAGAGAGGGGTGTAGAGAGGGGGATGTAGAGAGGGGGTGTAGAGAGGGGGGTGTAGAGAGGGGGGTGCATAGGGGGGTGTAGAGAGAGGTATAGAGAGAGAGAGGGTATAGAGAGAGGGTGTAGAGAGAGGGGTGTAGAGAGAGAAGGGTGTAGAGAGAGAAGGGTGTAGAGAGAGAAGGGTGTAGAGAGAGGTGTAGAGAAGGGGTTGTAGAGACGGGGGTGTAGAGAGAGAGGGGTGTAGAGAGGGGTGTAGAGAGGGGGGAGTAGAGAGGGGGGTGTAGAGAGAGGGGGGGTGTAGAGCAGGGGGTGTAGAGAGAGGGGGGTGTGGAGAGGGGGTGTAGGGAGAGGGGTATAGAGAGAGGGGTGTAGAGAGAGGGGGGTGTAGAGAGAGGGGGGTGTACAGCGACGGGGGTATAGAGAGAGGGGGGTGTAGAGAGAGAGGGGTGTAGAGAGAGAGGGGTGTAGAGAGGCTTGCGGGTTTTGTTTTGGGTGGATGGGATATACGTTGTTGTGTAGGTTGAACTCTGATTTGTGAGCAGGAGGTGTGATTTGCTATGTTGGTGGTTTGTGTCTTCAAAGCAGTGTGTTGGTGGTGATGTGGTGGAGATGGACAAGAATTTTTTTTATGAGAATCTTTTTTTTGTATGTAGAGTGTGGATGGTAAGTCGTATTGTTTTATTTATGTATGTGGAATGAAGGAAAAGATAAACGTATTTTCTTAAGAGTTGCCTATGTTGGTGTTATTGTAGTTTGTGGTCTACACGCCAAAATTATCAGTACGGAAATTGCTGTCTAATGTCAACTTAGAACACGGGGCGACAGCCAGACTGGGTGGCTGGGATAAAGGAGGATGGGGGAGGGCTGAGAGGAGAAGGGAAGTGGATATGGGGGCGACAGCTAGACTGGGTGGCTGGGATAAAGGAGGATGGGGGAGGGCTGAGAGGAGAAGGGGAGTGGAGATGGGGTTTGAGAGCAGTGCCCGAGAACTAAAGCGTTCAGTCTCAGGAAGAGATCGAGGCGCTCTGTGGACAAGTTGGAGGGTGCTCGAAGGGGGCTGAGATTGCAGATAGAGAGCCTGCTGTGGCACGGGTGTCCCTGACATTAAGGGTGGGGGGTACGCATCAAAGGAAGGAGAGGGTAATCCCACATGGGGCTAGAGTGTGCCCTAAGGAGGGAAGGAATGAACTCTCGGTGAGTGAGTACACAGGGAAATAAATAATGGACACACAGTGATTGAGTACACAGGGAAGGGATGGGACTCTGGGAGTGAGTGCTCGGGATGCTTTGGTGAAGGAATCCGGCGGTAATCCCCGAGGGTGCCCTAAGCCAGAGGAGCGATGGGTGTTCTATGAACGAGATAGGGAGCTAGTGAGTACCTTTTCGGAGAGAAGGGTTAGGCGCTCTGTAGGTTGGTACAAAGGATGGTGTTTTGGTAAGGCACGAAAAGGGTGATCCATATGGGAGAGAGATGTTGCCTGTGGGGGGTGGGTGAGGGATCAGCATGAGGAAGTGCTTGACCACTGAAGTAGACGCCTCTTGTCGAGGGAGGTGTAACTTAAGCCGTCGGGAGACTTAACGAGCTTAGTCATTTGACCAACTGCACTGAATGCTGTGATTTTTTTTTATTTAACCTATTGCGGAAACTGGTGATAGAATACGAGTCCCAGCATGCAAAGTGCTGTCCAAAACAGCTAGAACAAGCTGTAGGTGTTCCACGTGGCAGATGCAGTGACTAATGAAAATAATGCCCCTACCCCGCAGAATGCTAAGAGGACCCCCATACCTCACAGATACTCACTGTCCTTTGGCTTATGATGGGTTGGTGGGCCCTTGAAGGGTAGCGCCTGCCACTCTGCAGGTGACCCATGTTACTCCGCTGGGGTGATGTACACTTCAGTTCTGTATACAAAGTTTAAGGCGGCATCAGGACAGACTCTTTCGAGGAGCCTCAAATGTTATAAGAGGGGATTAGGGTACAGAGTGATAAAGTGTTTTGCTGAGGATCAGAAGGAGACAGGGCAAATTTAAAGCGGCAGTAGGCCACGTAGCACTGCACATTGTTGAAAGGATCGGCAGAGGGGGAAAGGGTTAATGATCTGAAAATGCCGCCGGCGCCGCCAAAGTAAACAGAGGCAGGCAATGTGTGAGTGCTGTAGGGGGAGTGGATTTGCAGTGCGAGGTCTCAGCGTTGGCTCTCCTCTGTGAGAAATCCACAGCTGCGTTTGTGCTTCCAGGGTGGAGAGGGCTCCGAACACGAGGAGGGAGGAGGAAAGCAAAAAAAAAAACAAGCTCGGGCGGGAGCGCATTGCAATGAAGTCTGATGGCGTGCGCGATATCGTAGGACGGAGGGAGCGACCTGAGCCGCATTTGACAAACTGAAAGTCACCCGGCAGCTGCGCCCTAAAAAAAAAGCTCTTGGCATTGCTGTGGGGGGCGGGGCAGGAGCGCATTGCAATGAAGTCTGATGGCGGAGGGGTTGGGGAGCAGCTTGGGAGGTAGCATTCCATTGTGGTGCGAGGCTGATGGGTTTGTGCACGTGCGTCTCACACGAGTGCATGACATGAACTGCACGTAATCCGTGCTTGTTCAAGAGTTTGTTTCGCCTTCTATACACTCAGCTATTAATCCCCGCGGGATATAATAGCCGAAACCTAAAAAATTTAGCTGTATTTTGGCTAATTTCTGGGTCCCCCCCAGGGGAATCAACAAACCCTGGATGCCTTTAAAATCCCCATGATGTTGGAAGAAAAGTACACAAATTTGGCATGGATACCTTATGTGGTCAAAAAGTACAGGGGACTAAGCGAGAACTACCCTAAATAGCTAAAAAAAAAAAAGGCGTAGCACAAGGGGGAAAAGGCCTGGCAGCGAACGGGGTTAAACATGTCTCAGGCCTAACATTGCAGAGACTGTGTGTGCAGTTTTAACCAGAGTTTTACCTGCCATGCCTACCTGACAGAATAAATATTTTGCCAGGCCCAAACCTTCCGTTTTAATACATATAAGGCACCCGAAAGGTAGGCCATAGACATTCCCAAGGGCAGGGTGCAGTGTATTAAAAAAGTTGGACATGTACTTTTAAGCTTTACATATCCTAATAGAGAAGAACTCGTACATTCATTTTTTCACAACTGCAAGGCCTGTCTCTCCCATAGGATAACATTGGAGTTGCCTTATTACATTTTATAAGTGTTCCAAATGAGAATAGATAACTATTAACTAGTTCGTGTTTTGTGTCTCTGGAATCCTAATTTAAAATCCTAACTTAAGGTAAAGTCAGATTTTAAATTACAATTCTGAAAATGCCACTTTTAGAAAGATGGCACTTTCTTGCCTTAGTCATTTGGTGCCTGCAGCCTGTCTCTGGGTCACATGACTTGATGTGGGTGACAGGTGGGCTTTGTGTATTCCTCCTAGACAGCCACACACAATGGGAACTTAGGTGTGACTGGATAAGCCATCGCTGGCAGGTTTGGAGGGAGGAGCTCGGCCCAGCCTGACTTACACGTAAACAGTCTATGTCCTGTCTCCTCACAAAGGGCCGCATACACACCTGTATTGAGTCTGGAGCCCGAGCCAGGAAGTGAGGGCACTTCAAAGCACAACTCTGTATGAAAAGGAAGACCTCAGATACCACCACATCAGTACACTTATGGAGTTATAGATACTCTGCTTTGAAGAAGGGCTGCTGTGCTGCTACAAGGACTGCCACTCTAAAGTAGCGCTTGTCCTGCTGTGCTGACCTGCTGCCCTCTAGCCTGTTGAAGAAGAACTGGACCTGCATCTTCATCCTGAACACTAGACCCCAGAGTGACTCAAAGGTCTAGTCTGCTGACCTCCTAATCTTAGCATCACAGACATAAAAGGATCCCCAACAGCTTCTGGACACATCTTCAGTGAATTCCTGACCACCAAATGATGCCTCTCAGGTTCTGGACCCATGTTGTGGCTCTTGAAATCAAGCTTTTGGGGCTTTTCACAACTGCCAACGGGCAATTCTCACCGGAACCTGTTTGCTCACTCCAACAATCATTATGAGCTTCCGTCAGCCTGTTTCTTCACACAGCAGCATTGGCAGCCCATGGAGAACGGCCGACACGAACTCCCAGCCCGCCCATCTGCGATGCCCTGACCTGCTCTTCACAACAAAGCTGATCACTGCCTGCAATGCTCTCCTTGGTCCTGCAATGCTCTCCAACCCGAACTGGCTTCTTGGCACAGAACTTGAGTAAGTAAAATGTATACGGCCTGAGATCCATTCTGGTCGGCCTGAAGTTTTGACTTTGATCCGGTCTAATGCAACAAGGTAGCTGTGGTTGGCACGTTACGCTTTTAGGCCTTATACTGCAGTTTATTCTTTAAAATGCATAGCTCCAGTTCTATTGATTGGATGGTTGGCATTTTGGTCTTGTTTTATTTATTACATATTACTCTATTTTTCTAACCTGGTGTGGGACCTTTTTTGAGTGGCATTTTGACACTTTTTCTATTTTAAGTGCTGCACAAATACTTTACACATTGCCTCGAAGTTAAGCGTAACTGCTCTATGCCAGGCTACCAGGGGGTTGAGCACAGGTTAATTTGGGGTTGCTTGTGCCTTACCCTGAGTAGGTTTGTGGTTGCTGCTTGACCAGGGTTAAAACCCCAGTCAACCGGTTAGCCCATTTCTAACACCTGCTTAGCATTAAGAAGTTAGTCTGTGCTGCTAGCTAGTTACCAGAACCTCACATAATTTGGAAGTTAATATCTTTCCCACTAGGATTGAGTCTGAGGCCCTCATAGCCGTGCAAAGGGGTGGAAGAAAACAAAATGCCTTACTAAACCAAAATATTGGCATATTCAATTTAAAAATATTTAAGATAAGTGTTGCAAAGCTTGTTATAAGTGCCATTTTTAAAGAAGGGAGCAAGACCAGTTTTCTTCAGGAGTGATGGTAAACAATATCTGAGTTAAACGCTAGCGTTTTAGCAATTGAATAGTTCTAGTGAAGGGATGCTTTCAATTACCAAGATGCAACACTTGTGAAGTTCTATGGCTGAGATAAAGGCTGAGATTGGTGAAATCAATAGCCAACCTGTCACGACGAATGAGGTGCATTCATTAAGGACCCATCTGTTCTCGTTCATACTTTATATGGATTGTGGTATGGTTGTAGTTCTGGTTGATGTATCCTTGTTGTACTGTTTCTGCAGGTCACGCATTTTCTGCAGGATTTGTTTGCGCGTAATTTGCTGCATTGTCCATGTTTTTGTTGCTTTGTTTGATGAGTGTGTCCTTTATGTCTGTACAATGACAAGGTTGCTTTAATGATGCATTATTCTGTAGACAAGGTATTACCAATTGTCTCATCAGAAATTAAATTCACTCAGATTTTCAGGTGATTCAGGTTCATCTGAATTTTCTGATATTTTAAACAAATTGATTATAGTCCTGATAGGTAGGGCAACAGATAATCCTCTTCATCTTATTGACCTTTTTTAATACATTTTTCAAGTGCACGAAAGGAGAGGTTCATTTGGGCTCTTCAATTTCCTATTTCACATTTCCATTTGCTATTTGTAGGTGATTTAGGAATAAAAATTGACCAGCAAATATTTAGTAACCAATTGAGATAAAGATCACCTAGGACTGACATTAACTTATGTGCATTCTTCACATTTTCACAGACATTGTGGTACCAGAATATCTGAATGCTGCCTGACCTAAATAGCCTCTCGTAAATATCTCCCCATTGGAGTTAATAATCAAGAATCTGTGACTAATGGGACATTTTTCAAACCTTTAGGACATGATAATGATTTCAGATGATATTTGTGTCTAAGCTACTCTAAGATACACCTTCACTAACTATACTTGAAAAGCTAACTTTCTCATTGTAATCACTTCAAAGTTAGAACTTGCTGTTTTTCTACGTTGTCATTTCCTTGTAATTTTAAGTTTACAATTTCAAACTGTTTGCAATCTTCTTGTGAAGGTTAAGCAAACTTCCTCTTCCTCAATGGTGCACATTGTGCTCCATTGAGGAAGTAAGGTCTTCTGGTAAAGCAGAATTTATTTGGCAACTAGGAGCCTCATTTAGAGATGGAGGGAACGGAATATCCTCCAGTTTCTAGGGGTAACTGTAAATAAAGAGTACGATCTTGAATAATATTGTGGTGGAAGTTAAGTTGGTTAGAATTTTCTCCAGAAATTAGAGGACACTCAGGGGCATATTACCAAGGGCCTTATCGCCGCTTTAGCGGGAATTTTTCCAGCTAAAGCGGCAATAATTTAATCGCCCTATTACCTAGCTGTCGCTAACACCAGTTAGCGACAGCTAGTAGGAGATAGCGAGCTTCTGGGGGCCCACTTTGCATGTCAGCGATATATATCGCGAATGACATGCAAAGTGGGCGTGCCAAGATGTTAGCGACTGGAAACAGTCGCTAACATCGCAAACTCCTATTACCAACTTTTGGAAATAATTGCGCTAAGCGCGATTATTTCCAAAAGCTAACGCCTGCCCAGAGCAGTTCTTAGCCATGTTATCCAATGGTAGGTGGATAACATTGCTAAGAGCATTTGCTCGGTAATGCATGAATATCGCTGACTTTTCAGCGATATTCGTGCATTTCGGCCGATTTTTATCGCTTAGGAGATAACCCTTGATAATAGCAAGGCTCCTAAGCGATAAAAATAGGCGCAGCACGGCGATATAAATGTAGCCGCTAACCAAGCTTAGCGATATTTTTCGCTTAAGCTTGGTAATATGCCCCTCAGTTCCCTCCAAATTCTAAATGAGGTCCTAAATGTTTCAATTAATTAGTGGCAATAAAACTTATGAAAACAGATGAAATTATTATCTGGGTCATTTTAAAATCGTATAACTTTAATGCATACAACATCTGACATCATTCTTTGTTTTTTGGTACACTGTTATTCTTGGCAAAAATACCTTCATAACTATTGACTTACCGGAAAGCTTGTGAGTATTGTGCTTATCAACAACCAATCACAAATTCTGGCAAAATATTGATTATGGCAGGCATTTCTCAATCTTAAATGCAGTATCATACTATGAAACTGAATGTTGGAACTCCAATTTGAAAACCCATTTCTTTCCAAACTATAACAAGTAGAGTTTAGTTTGGTAGAGTTGCATTACATTTGCAACCAATGCAAATGCTGTTTTTTTCGCAACTATAGCTGATCAGTTCTTGCACACCACTTGGGAGCTTATTTACAAGTCCATTGTGCCGCCGGTGCGTCACTTTTTTTGACGCACCCACGGTGCAGTGTGCCTGCTTATATTGAAGTACCGAAATAATAATTACAATCATATAGAGCTATACTTACTAATAGCCCTAATACCAATTACCATTAATCAGTCAGTTGGCAGTGTAGAAGGTTCAATCGTTTATTAATTAAACAACTCTGCCAGAGGAGCTTCTCGCGACCTCGAGGTCCGCCGAGAAGACTGCTGGCACATTATCAACAGATCACATATATACTGTTACATTACATTTCGAAACTGTTACCTAAGAAGGAAAAATACAAGTTGGTACAGGTTGGTGCGAAGGAAAGACCATATATGGGACACAAAGCATCCTTAGTTTAGCTCAGCTCGTTATAGCAAGGTCGAGAAGGGTGACTCCCTTCTGCCAGCTTTCGGAGAGTCCGCACAGCACGTCCTGGAATGTGCTTATCCAACCTACCCCCACCTACAACCTTGACAGGCCTAACGGGCAGAAGCAGCAGTTGGCTACATTTGTCAGACTATTTCTCGAGAGAACGACTCTTGCTAAGTGTAACAGTAGGTTTCCACTAATGCTGCAAGCAGACTAGGCCACAAAATGGCGCTGGTCGGGTTAATCTATATTGCTCGTGAAAAGGCAAATAACTAAAATAGGGCATACGATCATCCCTCAACTATTACATGTGTGAGGTTATTAACACTCGAACACCTTCACTAGACTAATAGATGCATCACGCTAATTTCTAACCGTTACTATGTGTTTTACTAGGCCTGATTCAGATTTCAATTCTTCAATATTTACAAGGTCAGGCAAAGCCACCCAACGTGGCTTTTCATGATCTCGTTTTGTAAACCATGGAATGCGTCAGATTCCTACACTTCCCCAGGGGAGGTGTAAGAGAGGCGCAAAAAGGAGAAATGCCTTATTTCTCCTCGTTTTTCACATAGAAAGAGCAAAACACCTCATTGTGCAGGAAGGTGTCCCTTCCTGCATAAAATAAATCACCCCTACAACACAGACGCCCTTGTACCATGGCAAAGGGGGTCTGTGTTGGTGCACAGCAGCCCATTGTGCGCTAGCGTAGGGTAAAAGGACAGACATGTGCCGTATCTTGTAGATACGGCGGATTCCAGCCCTTTTCTTTTTATGAACGGCAGCGCAGCAGAAAGGCATGCTGCACTGTTGTGCATTAAAAAAAAGTATTGTAAATGAAGCTCTAGATGTCTCTTATGATTGACATGAAGATTAACAATGGGATACCACATGCCTTCCTGAAACTAAATGGTACAAAAGGGGGTGCCACTGGATTCAAGATAGCCTGGCTGATGAGAGTTATGAACCCGAAACCGGTCCCAAGATGCTTGTTTCCGGTCCAGGGAAGACATCGCTTGGCAGTTCGGGCTGCACTGTTCCCATGAAGCACAGGGTAAGACTGATTTGCATATGGCCATGTCTGAACTGGGGTGGCGGAGTGAGCTAAAGAATGGTGATGGATTAAACCCAGATCAGTTGACTGGGGGTGAATGTTTGATTTGCTCAAACACTCCGTCCATCATCCCCTTTTGTATTGCTTTCCTGAAACTAAAGCCTCACCAAATAAACTTTCAACCAATTAGATCGTATCTTTTTTAAGTGCATATGTCACCTATATACAGAAAGGCACCACACATAGGAACTGATTACAAATCAGATGGATGAAAAATAGTTCATACTTTTATTCTTTCATTTCAGCCCGTCTGATTACTACTGATTACATTTTTCCTCACCTAGTTTTATTGGGTGTGGAAGAACCTGACCTGAATTTTTCTGCAAATTACTTGAGACTTTGTCAGGAGCCACAGCCTACTCTCATTTTACTTTTTTAGAATGCTTCCCTCTGCTAAAAAACAATTTTCCTTTTTCATCCCAAATCACAGCCCACTATACCCAACCCAACTCAATGGCCCCTTCTTACATTTAGCACCTACTCAAAGAAGGTGGTAAAGGTATGTGCAAAATTCCCGCAAAGTGGCAAATTCTGTGTGGTTTTATGACCAAACATTTGGTCTCGCACAGTAATTACCTATTCCACAATACTGAACTTGTGATGAGAAATTAGATGTTTGTTGATGCTGTGTAACTGCACTATAACTGCAAAGACTGCAGAATTTCTCACCTCTGCCCTACCTCGGTTTGTACATTACTATGCAATTCTGTGCTCTGATAGGGACTGGGGTGGTATCATGATGGGCTTTGCTGGTGCAGCGGATTGCGGTACCAAAGGCCTGTAACTTCTTTTAGCCCAATACTTTTCTGAGTTACTCTTTTAATTTAAAATAGTATAGCTCAGAAACAGTGAGCAAAGTTTGCCTCTTTCTCTTTCTGAGATGCACTAGCCAAGCCCATCATGGTACTACAACAGGGGAAATTCTGCTGGTGTTAAGTATACATTAGAGAAGGACAAAGTCCAGGGCTGCACTTGGATTGATCTCTTTATCAGTTTGTCTGAGATCTGATTGTCTGTAAAATGCATTCAATAAACATGGCTGGTTGTTTTCTTTGACGTCATCCTTCCAGAAAGGAAGATCCAAATACATTTCTAAGTTTGAAAATCATGCAAGTGGGTCTACCTTGTTTCATTGATTACGAACTTTCTTCACCTTTTGACAACATTTGTATATATCTACCTTAACGTGTGCACAGGACTTTTGTTGTTTCTACCGGTGGGCCCTTTGCCACCACTTGCAGAGGTTTTTGGGTCTCCTCTGACCGTGTAGCACCATTCATTACTGTTGCCTTTGCTTATATTTCATACCGCTACCAGCTGGGCGCCAATCTTCCTGTGTACGTGAAAACCCTACACAGAACCCTCAATAGAAATGTATGAATAGTAAAATGTGGCCATCGTCAAAGCTTGAGGAGGTCCACTGCATGGCATGCCCATGGGGCGACCCACACCATATCTCCCTAACTTAAAAAAATGCAGTAGTTACACATCTGATATACAGCAATTAGAAAAGGAAAAAGTAATTAAAAGATATAGTAAAAAAAACTTTAATGTTGTTGGACTGATTAGCAAAGTAGGAGTTGGGCGGTCCACCCAGTTGCGGCCGGCATGACTAGCGGGTGGGAAGGTCATGCGCGAGGGGTCATGCGGGTAGGGGGATGTTAATAATTCTTTTGTTTTAAAGAAATAAACTTACCATCTCCTCAGGTCCCGTGGTGCATCACGTCGTGTCTCCTCTCTCCTCTCCATTCAGGAAGCAGGCAGCCTCCCTCCCCTAAGCCAATCACAATGCTGCAGTGGCAGCGTTGTGATTGTCTGGGACCCCGACCCCACATGTGTCTATGGGGAGGCCATTTTTTCTATGAAATGCAGAGAGTGCTTGACTGGTTTGGTTGGCCCTGGGGCCGACCAAACAGTCAACTCCCACAACAGTCACTCCTCCCCTGCCTGGAGCAGGACCGCCCACCCGCCTGCCTTCAACCAAACCCTGCCTTCTGCTTTCTCGCAGTGCGAGAAGCAGAAACATAAAATGGTATTTAAAATACCATTTTATGTTTCTGATTCTCGCACTGCGAGAAAGCAGTGGGGCGACGGTCCTCCACCGACGTGGAGGAACGCCTCTGGGTCCACCCAACATCCCTCCCCTACCTGAAAAGCTACCCTTTACATTTTTGAAGTAGAAACTATATTTTTGATCACTGAATATCATTTGATATAAAAACAGCAGAACACAGGGAACGTGCTTGTGAAAATTCTTGGAGGAGCAAAGATCTTTCACAACAAGTTCCCTGTGTTCTGCAGGTTTTGGTATTAAAACTTGCATTTTAAAGTTAATGATCATTTGCAGTTTTGATGATGGGAGAAAGAGAGCCATATGGAAAATATGGGAGCTCCCCTCGCAAGTCATTGATTTATGAGAAAAACGTACATTTGAACTTACTTTTACGAAACAACCAGATCTTCGTCTGAGGCTCCATTGTGGAAGGGCAGCAATTCAGGTTCCTTATCCTACATTGTGCCACCATGCGTCAGTACCTGTAACACAGACACTTCTCTCTTCCAGACAGACTTCCAGATATGAAGAGGCCTACATTTTGAGTCTTCAAGCCGGAGTACACTTGGAATGTACAGCAGGAATGAAAGTGAAGTAAATCTGTATTTTATGCACCATTTGGATAGGACAGCGCAGGTCATTGTATCACATGGCCACCAACAAGTCTCCCCTCATCCCCCAACACCCACCACTGTTTCCACACTGCAAGGGCCATACCATTCAAGACCCGATTTCTCCCGGATCTAAAAGCAGCACAGTCACTTTAGCTGTGCTTGTTTCTTTAGCCTAGTTTATTTTTCCCAGGGAAGAGGAGCCCAATTGGACAGGCCCCCACGCCACTATGGAAAGCCCCCCCCCAGCTCCACAGAGGCTTTGGGGGTGTTTATTAGAGAGTCTAGAAGTGCAGTAGCTGCATGTCAATTAAATATTTATTGCCCACCTGAAATTAAGAATTAATCCTGTTTGATTATTACCCGCTTTTCTGCTCAATTTGAAATTCTCCTTGAAATTTATAGAATTACATTAATTCTAAAAAAAAATTACAAATGCCCCAAACCAACATGTGATGCTCATGAAAACATATTGACGTAGTCGCGAAAAAATTAAGTAAAAGTGATGCTTTCTGGGTAGGATGGATTGTAAAAACGAAATTAATAACTTCTTAATAATCATCTGCATTGATGTATTTAAACATCACACTCCCTGTGATTGTAGAAGAATTCCACAGACTACAGCCCAGCCAAGTTTCCCAGATCCAGGCTTGATGTGCTGCTCCAGTTCAGGTGTTTTCTATGAATTCTGAGGCTTGTATTCTGGTTTAATCCATTACACAACAGGACAAGAAGCCCCAGAATTCGAAGGCAAAAAACCTTGATGGTCATGGACTTGGAAAACGTGGCAGCTATGAGATTATCATGCTTATTTCCAACCACTTTACTGATCCGCTGACCTGGGGAGGGTACAGCATTGCATACCTCAAGATCTGCTGAGGTATTTGTCAGATTCACCATGCCATAGCCCTGCGCCCCACACCATACCTCAATGTCCTGGACCCTTAAATTTACAAGTACATATCCTAGTCTGATTGGCTGAAATAGGATTGCTTATAAACCCATACAACTATTTCTTTCAAGGCCCTCGTTTCAACCAGTCCCGGTTATCGTGTCCAACTAAATGAGCCACGCTGAGACCAGTAAGTAATTCTTATGTTCTTTATTGTTTCGATCCTCGTGCCCACATGCACGTCCGTTCCTTCTGCCCATCTCCAGTCAAGTGCCCGTCCCACTCCCTGACTGGAAGTGGTGTCCAGTTTCTGTCCCCTCCCCTGGGTCCGAGTGTAGGGACCTACCGCCCCTTACCCTAGGTCACTACACCGGTGCTTGGGATTTACTTTCTGTTCTATTATCTATCAAATCTGTTTACTGGCCAGCTACATTTCCTTTTCCTAAAACTTGAAAATTCATTTAGCCTAAGGAGTTTCCCACATATTATCTATGTAAGATTGTGTGCATGTCTTCCATTCTAAATCATGTGCTGTACATTTTGGCCTGTTTAACGTTTCTATAACTCCTTTGTAAATGGTGCACTAAGTGCACCTATGGCATGGTAATGCCCTATATGAGGGGCAGTTTGTGTTTACCCCCACCCACATATATGAGAAAACTATATTTTGCCAGGAGCATCACTGTGCAGTTCGAATGCACTGCAGTGACACATGGCAAGGAAAAATGACTTCCCCATGTAGGAAAAGCCTTTTTTCCCACGAATTCATATGTTGCCCCTAAAGATTCCTGGGAAGCCCACAACGCAGGGTACTAATATATAAAGACAGGGCACACTACATATATGAATTAGTGTGCCCTCACAGTGAAATAAATCCGACATTCAATTTTACTTTAAAGGCCTGAACTTTTCCGTAATAGGCCTTAGTGGGAATTAAATCTTTAGCTTCTACCTCCGCTTAAGTAGGGTCTATAAAAACATTGGGGTATATTATCAAGGGGTTTTATCTCCGCTTTTTTGGCTTTAAAAGGCAAGAAAGCGGAGATAAAATTATCTCCCTATTACCAAGCTGTCGCTAACACCAGTTAGCGACAGCTAATAGGAGATAGCGACCATCATGGGCCCCACTTTGCATGTCAGTGATATTTATCACTAATGATATGCAAAGTGGGCGTGCCAAGATGTTAACGACTGGAAACAGTCGCTAACATCGCTATCTCCTATTACCAACTTTTGGAGATATTTGCGCTAAGCGCGAATATCTCCAAAAGCTAACACCTGCCCTGAGCAGTTCTTAGCCATGTTATCCAATGGGAGGTGGATAACATGGCTAAGAGCATTTGCTCGATAATGCATGAATATCGCTGACTTTTCAGCGATATTCATGCATTGCGGGCGTTTTTTATCGCATTTGCGATAAACCTTGCTAATAGCAAGGTTTATCTGCGATAAAAATCGCCGATGTGCGGCGATAATTTTTGTCTCTAAACAAGTTAGAGACAAAAATTATCGCTAGTTGTTGGTAATATGCCCCATTATTCCCTGTTTAGATCGCCAAATCTGACTTAATTGTAACATCACATTTTTGAAAATGTAAGTAGAAATATAACTTTGCAAAACTTGACTTTAGGCTGCATGAGCTAGAACTGGCTTAAAACCACTTCAGTAAATCATCAAACCACCAGAGGTGGAATACACAACCTTGACTGGGAGCACTAACGTGCCTGGCACAGATGAGCCTCTGAGCCCAGGAAAGGGCAGTGAGTGTTAACAGATGACGGCTAAGCAGAGTTTGGCTAGCTGACAAAGGGCCACATTTGCTCTATATCTTTTGACTTGGAGATGCAAAGGAAGAGTTTCTCCAATTAATTCATAGGACCCTCTTAGAAATCCCGCCCCAGTCACATTAGGAGGAAGAATCAGTTCTGCCAACTTTCACACCCTCGGAGCTGGTATATACATCTTTGTCTGGGAGAGTTAACAACTCTGGTTGAGAGAACATTGGCTTGCCTCTTTCCCCTTTTAAGGCCAATGGGCGTTGATTGATGCCCACCTAGCAAGGACTGGCTATCTTGAGTGGACAGAACAGTTGATAGAAAAAGGGCAGCTGTAGTATGAAATCTGTTGACATGGAGATAATGATGTGAGCTTCTTCAGCTGCCATAGGATGCTGATAGACAACAAGACTGCAGCCAAAACAGGAGGGAAAACCAGCTTTGACCCTGTCAGGTAGGGGAGTGGCCAAGAAGTTGAAGAAAGACCTACCTGAAGGCAGCTGGGTTCTGTCATCTTAAAGCAGGGGCTCTTGATAAAGCAAAGAAACGTGTCCTATGAAGGTGGGTGTAACAGGAAGACAATTGTTAGATTTGGGTGGTAGATTTCCTACAAACATTGGCTATTACATGGTAAATCTGTCAGCTCTACTACTACCTTCTCAGATGATTTGGGAAGACTTCCTCTGAAGATGGGGGACCTGCTAAAAAAATAATCCAGACTTTTGACCCCTGACTTGTGGCTCCTACTGGAAGAAGGGGAATACATAAGGACCCAAGGCCTCAAGCATGCCTAAATGTTGCTGGTACCCAAGGACTGGAACTACTCTCTAAGCTTTAAGTGGTTGGCTTCCTCTTCATCTGCTTCAGAGAAACAAAAATCAGAAGGACTCCTGACTCCAAGCGAGACCAGCTATCAAAGGTGAATTAGACCCTGAAGGAGACTTGGCTGAATTGAGAACTTTCGCCCAGAAACCTGCTCTGAGAACTAAGAGTTGTATGACTGACAGAAAAAGCTTTCGAAATGGGTTGTAGACTAAGGGCCAGATTTACTAACATTTTGCGTCAAGTTTGTGCCACTTTTGTGGCACAGCTGCATCGTAAGATGCTAGATATTTACAAACTCACACAAGAGGCAATTTGCGCCACCTTGCAGGGGGATGTACCATGTTACTCCGCATACTTTTACTCCGCATACCGTTACAACGCGACTTTTACAACGCATACCATTACAACGCATAGCGCTTTGGGGTGCTGGATAGTGGTAAGTATAATTTACTATTCTAACTCCAGTCCCCGTGGACCCTAGGGAAGGTGTTGGATAGTAAATTATACTTATTCCCTATCCTAGAGCGCCCCCCAGCGCAATGCGTTGTAATGGTATGCGGAGTAAAAGTCGCGTTGTAATGGTAGTGCGGAGTAAAAGATGCGTTGTAACGGGTGTATACCCTTGCAGGGCTATGTATAGAAATGTAACACAACGCAGAGGCTTGTGCTACATTTTATCACATTTAGTTCTGGGAGGTGTTCCAATGGTGGAGCATGGATGTTCCTGAGCCTCCACCCATAGATTTCACGCAATCCCAGATTTACAAAGGCTTGTAACCTGGGATTCAGTGAAATCGCTATGCCACCGAGTGGACGGCATAAAGAGGAGACACATAATTTTTTATCCTCGTAATTTCCTCTTTCTACGTGTGCTGCATTCTGCTCTGCTCCTTGGAGAAGGGCCTGAAACAGCACTTAGGTCTTGGTCGCTACAAAGTGTTGTTTACTGATAGTGGCTGTACTCTTATGCACACTTTGTCCCTTGAAACTTTAAAAAATCTATATCTATGGTTCCCCATAACCTTTTTTGATGACTTTGGAGACTTTTTGCTCATTAATATAATCTCTATGTTTCTAAAGTTGTTTGGAAATGTTGTTCTGTTATATTCTAGTCTGTTATGTTCTCTGCAGATTGCCTGCTGCTTGTGCCATATCTACCAGGGTTTAACAAGAGACGCTTCCACAACTGTGTTTTGATCTAACTAAAGTTGACAAGTATGCTCCCCACTCATTTCTGCAAATTCTACTCAAGAGATTGATCTCCTGCATTGTTTCCTTTCTGTTCCTACTCCTGAAAATGTGTTCGCCTGGTCTGTAACGCTTGCAGGATCAATCTCGATCAGAAAAAACTTTTTATAACTCTGCTAGTCTTTTGTTAGTTTTGGTTCAATGTGAAGGTTATAATGCCCTTTCCTTGACCACAGAGATGTGGTTCACATTTTCTAACTTAGGGTCTTGTCTATAAAAATGTTTTGAGATCACAGAAAGTGTGTAAACTTAAAAGAGAAAGCTTTATGACAGCAAAAGCTAATTTTGCTATGTCTAACGCCCTTTTTACAAGTCAAAAACGTTTTTTGGACTGTAAAAGGGGTTTTGTGCACCATTACGAACCCCACATTAGAGGGGACATGAAATGGGAGCCCTGAATTTGTACGTCTTTGAGGCCACAATTGCAATTTCCACTGTAAAGATATCAACACTACAAAATTATTGAGAATCATGTTGGGAAGCCTTATAGGGTGCCAGCACGAGTCCTACAATTATTGTCCTTTGTTTCTTGGCTGTTTTTGAGTTCAAAGCTGTATGATGGTGGTTGGTACTGGTGGTGGGGAGAGCCCAGTCTGCCTGGTCGTCGGCATGGTGGCCACCCTGTCTAGGACCAACTCCAACCCCTTGCCTAGAAGCACGTAATCTGGGGGTTTGGTTTGACGCGGGCCTGACTTTTGGCCCACAGATCAACCGGGTGGTGGGAGTTTGTTTCGGGATTCTGAAGAAACTTAGAAAGGTCCTGGACCTACTCCCGATCGGTGCCCGTCAAACCCTGGTTCATGCTTTGGTGACAGCCAGGTCGGACTATGGAAACCTGCTGTACCTAGGGGCTCCAGAAAAAAGTATGGCTCGCCTGCAAGTGCTGCAGAATGCAGCAGCACGCTTGATTCTCAGGCTGCCCAGAAGGGCGCCCTCGATGGCGGCCCTCCAGAAGTTACACTGGCTCCCTGTGAGGAGAAGAGTGGAATACAAAGCCCTCTGCACCTGTCACCGAATCCTGAATGGTAGGGCTCCCGACCCACTGAACAAACTGATTGAAGTGTACCAACCTGCACGAGCACTCAGATCTGCAGGGGGTGGTCTTTTGAGGATCCCCAGAGTTAAGAGAGCCCGCATGGGAGGCAGGTCCTTTAGATGCCTAGCGGCAAATAAGTGGAACAAACTACCAGCGGACCTGCGCCTCGAACCGGAGGAAACGAGGTTCCGAGCGAAATTAAAAACATTCCTCTATACCAAATAACTGTCTGCCCAGTCTTTTGTGCTCCTTGCACGTTGCCTCTCTCACTGTCTTTAGCGCGTGGACACGCCGGTGTGCGTAACGCAGCGCTTTTACAAATGTCCCTATTATTATTATTATTATTATTATCAGAAAATAAGGACCATGATGAGTGAGAGGGACAACATAGTGAAGACCTAATTTCTTGACATTAATGTTCATTAAATTGAATCCATTTTTTATGCCACTGTATCCCAGAGTTTGTGGATTCCATGCTCCTTGCATCACAGCGGTAAATAGTTACTGTGACACAGTAGAGAATGTTTTACAGGCATTAATAACAGAAATTCTTTATTAAGTTAAGAGCACGAGAGGCCCTTTAATCCTCATCGGGTCAGCAACTGGAGTTACCTATCCCATAGGTATGGCCGTAGCCACGGAGGGCCTGAGAGGGCTGGGAAACCTTATAAAAATGCCCCCCCCTCCCCTTGCAACTGCTAGCATGTCAGAGATGGCTTTTAAAATGAAAGCTTACTCTGTAGTGCTTACAGGACTGGTGAGGTCCTCTCAGAGGCAGCAGTTCTAATAAAGAAAATCACGAAAAAGGCCTCACGTTTTGCACAGATGACTTTTGCTTCTGCTGAGGATTTAGGAGAGAGAAACTACCTGCAGGGAAAGGTGCTGCTAGAGTAACAGTCAGAGGCTTTTGGATGCGGAAAGCAGCAACATTGTAACGTTTTTGCACTGGTCGGTAGGAGGAGGCAGATTTCTCCCAGGCCCTATCCGCCAAGCCCCCAAGCCTAAAAGGAACAGCATTTCTCTTGAGTCTGCCGCATCTATTGAGACTACAGCAGGTAAGACACACTGGTCATGAATCAAGTTGAAGGTCATGTCAGGTTTTGATTCTGTTTATAGTTTAACAAAGCATTTGATCAATTATCTGTGTTTAAAGCAGCTTTAATTTAATGAATTAACACTCAGGCCAGATTCCGGTTGCTGGTATATGGGGAGGTGAGGGGGGGGGGGGGTATTTGGGTAGGTCAAAAAGTCAAAAAAAGTTTATTGTGTGATTAATTAAAATCTTTACAATCTTCCCATAAAATAAAAATGACTGTTCAAAGACAATTAATATCAGGCAACATTAAAATTACCCATTAGTTTTATACCTTAGGTCCATGTGAATGTCTAACATATAAAATGTTATAAATAAAACAGTTAAAATATGGATCTTGGCCAGCTTCTGTGATCCTGCCGTCTAAGTGAGCGCTTGATCAGTTTTACATTCCGTCCGTGTGTGGCATAGTTGGACCGGTGAGACCAGGCCTGGGGGAATATTCTCCTCAGTTTTCCTCCTGCTCGGCTTGCCATAAGCGTTTTCTTACCTCTTCAAGGAATTTTACTCCCCGGCATGCCAGAATTACAGAGGAGCCTCCCAGCCAACTTATCACTGCCTGTCTGCATGTGCGGATGTTCTGTTCATTGAAGATGGGTTTTAAAAACCGTCTCCTCAGGGCCATGACTGCTGGGCATGCGCATAATAGGTGGGGTAAAGATTCCGTTTTGTATCTACATAGTTGGCACTGCTCTGTTCGATGCTTGTGTTTCCAGAGTGGCAGTAGATCTTTTGAGATGTGCTGTCCCATCCGGTAGTCAGTATAGCTCTTTTTTAAATACCCGCTAAAATGTGATAATAAATATGCTTGCGGTTTAAGTGATTTATAGGAGGTAATAATGGTCCACCCATGTCGACGTTTGGAGATTGTATTTTTGTCCTCCAGAAAGGATTTCCTTTTTGCTGCCTCATTGACTGCTCTATTAATACTTGCTTTGTCTGCCCTGGTTTCCCATACTGTTTCCAAATCAAGCTCTGCCAAAGAGGTTTTCAAGTACTTTCCCTAGGTGCTCAGTGTTTCTTTGTCCACCTGATACATGATTTCTTCCCAGCATAGACTGTCCATGGTGTCTGGATCCACGGAACCACATTTTTGGCAAACCTTCACGAAGCCGCTCATGCTCCAGAATTTCTGATGTTGAAGGCCAAATTCGAGCCGCACTTGCGATGGGGAGGCAGATTTTGGCAGATTGAAAACGGCCTTGTAGATCTTTGTCTGGAGGTCATTTAGTAAGTCAGTCTCCTTACCGCACCAGGTAACTAAGCCATAAGACTGGGTGGGCAAAAATTGAGTAGCCATCACCTTTAGTAGGTGGTTGTAATTCGGGCAATCCAGTTTGGTTTTTAATAATCGATATGCAATGTTAACGATTGCGCTTTGGCTTTTATTGCCGATTTGTGCTCCTTACGTGTTAGGCCTTGCCCTATTGTTATACCGAGGTATTTATAGGACCCTTGCTCTTCCACCAATGCCCCATTCGCCGTCCATTTAAACTTGATTTTTTTTGGATCCACTAAGCGAACGACTTTTGTTTTTGCTTTATTTAATTCCAGTTTTTCCCGGTTCAGATAGGATGATAATTAATGTATTACTCTTTGTAGGCCTATTGGTGTTTGACTTAGCACTACTATGTCATCCGCGTATTGTAATATGTTGACTGGCTTGTTGGCCATAATCGGTGGATGACATTCGGCAGCTTCCATAACTTTGCCGATATCTGAGAGGAACAGGTTAAAGAGACACACATCCTTGTTTTAAGCCTTGTTGCGTGGGAATACTCGAAGTTGTACTACGTCCATCGCCTAATTTCACTCTTGCCCATGTGTCGTTATGAAGGGCAACTATTGCCTTTAGTAGTTGACTGGGCAGTCCCCATGTGTTTAACTTTGCCCACAAGTGCTCTCTGCTCACTCGGTCAAAAGCTGCTTTTATGTCAATTAAAAATGTGTACAACCGTGTTCCCTTATTTACAGCTTTTTTCGTTAAGAGAGACAAAATAGCCATGTTTGTTATAGTTCCCATCATTTGCCTGAATCCTGTTTGGAACTTAGGAATTATATTTGTGTCATCCATCCAGTCTCGTAGCTGTACTAGAAGACAAGAAGAATAAAGTTTGGCCTCAACATCAATTAAGGATATCAACCTATAATTTGCTAGGTTGCGATGGTCTCCCTGTTTAAATATCGGGTGTATTATATTCCCTTTCCAAGAGACAGGGACATCTGTATGTACGTAAATGTAATTGTAAAGAGGCGGTAAGATCTCTGACCAGAGGGCTGGTTCGTTCTTAAAAAGCACGTTCGGCAACCCATTTGGACCTGCTGTTCCTTCTGTCTTTAATTTTAATATTATGCCCGCAGTTGTTTTTTAGTGATTAATGGATTTAGTTCGTTGCCCCCTATCTCTTGTTCACACTCTTCGTTTTCTCTGTTAACCAAAATCAGATTTCTTTTTCTTTTTCCCACTTCTGACTCCGTCCCCCGGGGACCCTCAATGGTGCTTAAGTCTGTGTGCAGTACAAGTTTCGCACATGTTGAACCCACGTTTCTTCTCCAATTCCTGCCTCTTGTTGGAGACTTGCTCCTTTATTCAGATCGTTTATAATGCCCCAGAAGTCCCTACTATTTGGCAATTTACCTGCGCACAATAATTTATTCCAGATGGTTTCCTTGTGTGCGGTCTTGGCAATTCTCAACATCTTCCTGTATACATTCCTTTCTTCAGTTAGTTTGCTATTATTTGGGCTTTTTCCCGTTCTCTTTGCCCGCGCCTGTAATCTAACCTCTCTTGTGACCCTTCTCTTTTGATTTCGTAGGTCCCAGTTGAACCATGGTTCCTTCCTGGTGTTAAATCTTCTTTGATTACCCGACACTGCTGGAAATTTATGGATAAGGACCTGGGCCAACTGTTCCCAGTTGGTTACGCAATCTTTCTCTAACTTGCTGTGTCCTTTATACTTTTCAACCCACCTCCTCACCATTTTAGTTTTTTTAGGTTGAACTTATCGGCGTGTTGTATAAGAGAGTTCATTCTTTGAGCCGAGGTGAGAGAAATGTTCACTCTCGTTATTTGGGGGAAGTGATCGCTTTCTGTGCGATCGATTTGAAATGTTTCAATACTGGGAAGCAACTCATTACTAGTAATTGTGAAGTCTATTGTCGAGTGAGCCTTGCCACTCAAATATGTGACGGCTGCTGCTATGTCGCCCTTTGTTTCGCCATTCAAAATTGTCAGTCCCAAGTCTCCTAATATGTTTGTTATTTTTCGTCCACTGCAGGTCGCTTGTGTCTTCCCTTCAACCTGGTTTCTAATTTTGAGGTTGCAATTGAAGTCTCCGGAGATGAACATTGGGCATTGCGCATATGATCTTTGCATTGCTTTTATCAGGGACAATAAAGTTGAATATTTTTCTTTCTGGGTCTTCCTCTCTGGGTGGATGTAGACATTAATCACTAGAAGTTGACACTTTTGAATCTTTGATGGAGACCTATCGCTAATTTTAATCACTTGAGCCCAATTAACCCCCGCGTCCTGTTCTTCTGTTAGCCAATCGAACTTTTGGGCTACGTATATGGATAATCCGCCTCGTGGATGCCCAAATGGTGAAAATCTTTCTGTGAAAATGTGATGTTCTTTAAATCCTGGGATAGAAATGGGCATCAATTTCCATGTTTCCTGGAGCAAGATTATATCTTGTTGCTGAAAAAAGGCTAGGGTTTCATGGTCCTGGGCCATTTCTTGAAAACCATGGACAAAACGAGACACTATGCGGCCTTATTTCCTTCTGAATTTGGTACCGCTTCTCCGCTACCATAGGAATATTTGGATCTTCATTAGGTATCTTTTTTGCTTAGTGCTGTTGGTACCCATGACCAATCCATCTTGTCTGTTGTTCGATGTCCCGTGTATTGCGTACTTGCTAATGTGTTAACCCTATTCCCACTGTTTGAAGATGCTGGCGTGGAGGCGCGAGCGCCTTGAACACATGTGCTCTGGCTTTTCCCGTCTTTATCTTCCTTTTTTGGATTTCTTAGGCTGTCTAGTAGGGGATTGAGATACCTTGGACGTTTATGTAGCATCAAAGTAATTCCCCATGCTCCAAATCTTGGTCTTGCAGAATATATCTTGTCCACCAGGTCCTTTGTAGCCCAGGTTGTCACGGATTCCACAGTTTCCGGATTTTGTCTTTTTTGTTGGAATTCAACGGCTATTAAATCCTGAGAAGTTATCCCTTTTAGTTCTGGAATTTCCTTGAACAATTTTGACAGGTTTCCTCGGTTAAGGATATCCTGCTTTCCTTTTGTGGGATATTCGGGCACAAATGTCAATTTTGATTCGAATGCCTCTGTATGAAAAGAATGGCCTTCAGGCGATTGTGAAGTATTGTCTTTAACGGCTGCAGAATTGTAAATTGTGAATAAGTTGCGCCTGTCATGTGCTTCTAGTTGCTCTCATTCTTCGTTCGCCTCCTCGCTTTTTTCCTCTGTTCTTCCCTGAGTGCTGGTTTCCTTATCCTTGTTGGTTCGAGGACTGCTTCCCTGAGGGGTAGCGTGCATCTGCAGTCCTTGCCAATTATTGTAACTTTCAAAGGACTTAGCTCGGTTGGGTTGTTGGATGTTATTTTTTCCAGGTGCATTTTATTTTTTAAATCTTCCTGTGTTCTGGTTGCATACTGTGTTTTGCTTCCCTTTGTCCCGTGTGGGGAATCCTCTCCCGTTCTGCTTTTTTGACGCATGTTGTCCCCGGGGGCAAGTGACTGTATCATTTGACATGATCCTGTATGGCCTACACCTTTAGTTGGTTCAGATTTTTCAGATTTATCAGGTCGCGTTTCCTGTCTACTTTTAGATTCTGTTTCTTTTGTACCTCTACGACATTGATCTACGGGGGAGGGTTGGGTTGTCTTGCTTTTTTGCAGGGGAGGGATGATGGGTACACCAGAGACGGGACTTCCTTCCGTTGTAATGGTGTCTGAAGTATACTTCCGTTCTAATGCCTTGATTTCTATCTCTCCATGTAGAGACGTATTCAGTACTTTGCTTTTGTCCCCAATGGGAGTTTTCATTTTGAATATTGAAAAGTTTTTTCCTGAGTGTAAGCTTTGTTGCTTTTTGTATTTGAGCCTAGCCTTCCTTGCCCGTTTTCTTTGCCTTTTTGTTGGTTTTACGTCGGTCGTGGACTTGCTGGAGGACTGTGTTACTTCGATTGGATTATCTATTATTTCCATTTGCTCATCAGGTACGCTTGCTCTAAGTCGTCTAAGTCGTCTTTTGCTTTGCTTCTTAAATTTGTTATTAAGTTATTGCATTTTGAATTTGCCGGCGAATTGTGTTGCGTTTCCTTATTCTGCTTGCTGTTACGGGTTAGTTTTACCACCCCTAGGATGTCATTTAAAATGTCCGGAAGACTTGTCAATTTCTCGATTATGCTCCCGCAGCCGCAGTTAGACTGTTGTTTGTCTTTATAACTATGAAGCTCCAGTTTCCCCCTGTTGGTTAAAAGTGACGCAAGTAAGTCCATCTTGGCGTTGATGCCTGAGATATGGCCGGCGATTAGGTTTGTGAGGTCTATATGGACCTCAATTTTGTTGGATTGATAATTCAGCACCCTTATCGTTTGATCGAGGGTGCCTAGCAAGGACTGGCTCCATTGAGTGCTTGGCTGTTGTTCTTGGGTCTTTCGCGAAACCTCTGATTCATGGTCAATCGTACTAACGGAGGAAATTGTTATAGGTGCTGAGAGATTCGAGTGATTCAATTTGGTTGGAGTACCTCCGCTATCGTCTAGTACAAGCAGCTGTTGGTCTTTATTGTACAAGGGGCTTCATGGAGTAGAAGCCACCATTCCCAGGCTACTCTGTTGATCTTTATTACCAGACGCTGCTAGTAAGGCGTTCCCTTGGTGTTCTTTATTCTGGGTTAGTGTTTCTATGATTTCTAAAAAACTTGGGATCATTAGATTAAGAAAATGATTTTAGCCAGGGTTCCTCCTCTTGTCGTAATGAAACCTGTAAATGAGTGACCATGCACTCACCCAATAATGGAAGGGGGTAGCTACTGTTACTTTCGAGATCACCAGGGGGAGATTGGTGTAAAATCCTGCAGCTCGCGGCCCCTGGCTTGTATCTCCCGTGCCTTGTGCCTTGTGACTCCCGCGGCTCGCAGCTCACGGCTCTTCACTGCCGCTGCCTCTGCCGCCGCTGCTGCCGTTACCGCCCGCCGCTGTGCGGCAGGTTTGATTCTCCCGCGGCTCGCGTCTTTCGCATCCTCCATCTCCTCAGAAGTGGGCAGGCAGGATCACGGGCAGACAGACAGGATCACCGGCAGGCGGGGTCACGGGCAGGCAGGATCACCGCCGGCTCACCGCACACTCCCCCCTGGCTAATTTCTAATTTAATTTCTAATTTAAAACATTTGTAGAGCGCAGCGTATACCGTACGGTTTCTTGGCGCTAGTAGTTCGTTTGACTCCGGAAGAAAATAAGACCGGTCTTGGGTAGGGAGGGGCATTATACAGGGAAGGCTTGTTTGAAGAGAAATGTTTTTAAATCCTTGCGGAACGAAAGATAATGGGTGGAATAACGGAGGTGATCAGGGAGGGAATTCCAAAAAGTGGGGGCAAGAGTGGCAAAGTTGGTTCCGCCCCATTTTTTACGTTTAAAACGTGGGGTTAGGAGGAGGGATTTGGAGGAAGAACGAAGCTCTCTAGAGGGAACGTATTCCTTTAGTAATGAGGCAATAAAGGCAGGGGCAGTGCCTTGTCGGGCCTGAAAGACCATACACCCGGTCTTAAACAGGGAACGTTCTTTGACCGGGAGCCAGTGAAGCTCTTTGAGGAGGGGTGTGGAGTGGTGGTACCGTGGGAGACCATAGACCAGACGAGCCGCCTGGTTCTGGACCAACTGGAGTCTCCGCAGGCTGTATAATGGGATGCCGTTGTAGATGGCATTAGCGTAATCTAGCCTCGAGATAACCAGTGCAGCCATGATCACCTTAAGTGCCTGTGGGGAAAAAAACGGGAAACAGAGCGGATAGTGCGAAGGGTGAGAAAGCAGGAAGATACAACGGTGCTAATTTGTGAGTGGAGGGTGAGCTGGTTGTTGATTTTAACCCCCAATGTTTTAACTGTGAGTGACGGAGAGGGGGGGGGACCTAGAGAGAGTGGCCAGAAATGAGAGTTCCACGGACTGGACGAACCACCGGTGAGAACCAGCTCGGTTTTGTCCGGGTTCAATTTCAGCTGGTTGTGGTTCATCCAGTCCCTGATGAAGGTCATAGTCGACTGAAAATTAGAGACAGAAGAAGGGGAAGTAGACAGATCGAAGATGAGCTGGAGGTCGTCCGCATAGTTGTACACGGTGACCTCCAGCTGCTGAAGAGCAAAGATAAGAGGAGAAATGTAAAGGTTAAACAACAAGGGGGAAAGAGAAGATCCCTGGGGGACACCACAAGTGACAGGGATGGGAGTGGACGTGAAGTCACCCGACCGAACCGCCTGGGTGCGGTCCCTCAGGAATGAGGACAGCCAGAGCAGGGCTGAGCCCTCGATTCCCGCCGCCCTGACACGGGACAATAAGATGGTTTGGTCAACCGTGTCAAAGGCGGCGGAGAGATCGAGAAGCACCAGCGCCTGGTGTTTATTGCTGTCCATGCCCGTCCTGAGGGTGTCCAGTACTGATACCACGACTGATTCGGTCGAGTGTCTGGGGCGGAAGCCGGCCTGGCGGGAAGCCAACCCACCGTTGGCCTCTACGTGGGCGCTGAGGACCGCGGTGGCATGGCGTTCCAGCACCTTGCCCAGGTAGGGCAGCAGGGAGATAGGGCGGTAGTTGGCTGAGATGGTAGGGTCAGAGCCGGGCTTTTTCAAAATGGGCACTATGAAAGCTGTTTTGAGTGCCGGGGTCACTACTCCCTGAGCGAGTGAGTTATTGAGAAAAGTGATGGGGGCTTCAGGGCAAGAGGAGTAAATGTGTTGCAAGATACGAGCTGGACAAGTGTCTGCCGGGGAACCCGACTTGACTTTGGGAAGTATCTCGCGGAATGAGGCCTCAGTGAGGGGAAGAATAGAGGTGAGGCGATTGAGAACAGTGGGGGAAGAGGGGTCCACAAAAGTAGGTGAAGGGGGGGGGATGTTAGCCTTGATGGTAATGATTTTGTCTGTGAAATAGGTATTGAGCTGATCGCAAAATGATTGAGATGGAAGGATTTGCGAAGAAGCTCTGTCAGAGTAAGCCAAGTTGTTAACTATGCTGAATATTTCTCTGGATTTATTTTCCGCTGCCTCTATTTTTAAGGAAAAATAGGTGGTTTTAGCAGAGAGAATAGCAATTTTGTAAGTAGCAAGTGATTTGAGATAGAGGGTTTTTGCTGCAGAGGAATAGTTTCTTCTCCACTGTCTCTCCGCCTGTCGGGCCGATAGTTTTAACTCTTTTAGGTGGTCGTTAAACCATCTGTTGGAGTCCTTTTGTCGTCGGATGGAAATACGACGCAAGGGGGCCACAGTGTTACAGCCTGTTGTCAGCCAGGTGTTCATGGCAGTGGCCTGAGAATGGGAGGAGAGACCGGAGAGAGACGGGGTGGAATTACGGAGCAGGGAGGACAAAGAGGAAAGATCAACTCTGTTCCAGTTCCGCGCCCAGGTGTTTCTGGCATGTGGAACTTTAGGTACAGAGTGGTGAGAGATAGAAAAAGAAATAAGAGCGTGGTCAGACCAACAGCAGGGGGATACCATAACCGGGGATAATTGAAGGTTGAGGGACCAAACCTGGTCCAACAAGTGGCCGTGGGAATGGGTGGGGACCGTTATGTGCGGGACAAAGTTCAATGAAGAGAGAGATTCGGTGAACTCTTTGGAAGCGGTGCACTCAAAGGGGTCCGAAGGCCAATAATTGAAGTCGCCTAGCACCAAGACCGAGGCGTAGTTGACCACCAAATTGGCCAACAGGTCTTGAAATGCCGGCAGGAATGAAGAAGAAGACTGGGGGGGACGGTACATAAGGAGACAAGTGATGGGGGGAAAGAAGGATAGGGAACGGGCCACAAGGAATTCAGTAGGAGCAATGGGAGAATAGGAGAGAAGTTGAAACTGTAATTCTGAACGGGCGATAAGCGCCACGCCGCCGCCGGCCCTGCCCGCCGGGCGATCGGCGCGCAGGGCAACGTAGGAAGGGGGGAGAGTAGCCAGGAGAACAGGAAGGGAGGAGTCACAGAACCAGGTTTCGGTTAATAGCAACAGATCCGGCTTCTCAGTGTCAAGCAGGGTAAACAACTCATGATGGTGCTTGACCGCTGACCTTGTGTTGAGTAAAAGAAAAGATAGCGGTGGAGGCGAGGAGGGAGGGACAGGCAGGGGCGGGTTCCGCGGTGGAGGGATCGAGGGGACGGACCGTGGCCTAGAGGTGGGGGAATGGGCAAGGCCTAAGGACGCAATGTGCCTTAGTATAGTTTCTGGGAGAGGCCAGTCTCCTTGAAGGGTGGTAAGCTGCTTGGATGAATACAGGGTATGTTGGGCAAGGGGTCGTGCCCCAGGCCCCGTCCGGCCGCGGACGGGCGCAGACGGGCTTGCCTTAGGCGCGCCCGCTGCGCACGTCCGCTGCGCTCCCTAGGATAGCACATTTGATAAAGGGGATTTGAGGGCGGGAAGGGGGCGTGGCCTCAAAGTGGGCGTGGCCGAGCTTGGAACAGGCCGAGGGGAGGGGGTCACGTGAGCGTTTGATCCGCTGCACGGCGCCCTCCAAAATGAGATTTAGCAGTGGGAGTCCAGGTAAGTTAAAAGCACAAGTATTTGTTCACAAATTACACAAAATTGATTAAAAACGAGCACTCCCGGCTATTTTGCCTCAGGAGACAACAAACACCCCAGCGCTAGCGTCTCAGCGCTTATAAAGGGCGGGAAGGGGGCGTGGCCTCAAAGTGGGCGTGGCCGAGCGTGGAACAGGCCGAGGGGAGGGGGTCACGTGAGCGTTTGATCCGCTGCACGGCGCCCTCCAAAATGAGATTTAGCAGTGGGAGTCCAGGTAAGTTAAAAGCACAAGTATTTGTTCACAAATTACACAAAATTGATTAAAAACGAGCACTCCCGGCTATTTTGCCTCAGGAGACAACAAACACCCCAGCGCTAGCGTCTCAGCGCTTATAAAGGGCGGGAAGGGGCGTGGCCTCAAAGTGGGCGTGGCCGAGCGTGGAACAGGCCAAGGGGAGGGGGTCACGTGAGCGTTTGATCCGCTGCACGGCGCCCTCCAAAATGAGATATAGCAGTGGGAGTCCAGGTAAGTTAAAAGCACAAGTATTTGTTCACAAATTACACAAAATTGATTAAAAACGAGCACTCCCGGCTATTTTGCCTCAGGAGACAACAAACACCCCAGCGCTAGCGTCTCAGCGCTTATAAAGGGCGGGAAGGTCGTTTCCCCCCAGGTCTCCTCCTGCTCGCAGTACACGGTACCTCAGGTACCTCAGGCAGCTCGGCAGCTCAGCGCACTTCTCTACAGAGCACTCTTTCAAAATCCAAACATTCTTTCTCCTAACAATTTGGGTAGGTCTGGCCTGTGGGGCAATCCACCAGTAGCAGAAGGACTGGTCTGACAGGTCAGTGTGTTGGCTGTTTGCGGTCTGTTTTATAATCTGGAGAGCTGTTTTTTCACAGTTAATTTCCGTGATATTACCACAACCATTGCCTGCAGCAAGCACAAAAGCATAGAGTCTCCCATACCTTGCATAGCAGCCATACAGCATGTCTATGTAAGCTCACAGCTGCTCTGACTTGCAAATGAGGGATTTTCTAGCTATCTTATTCCCTAATAGGGCCAAATTTATTTTGATGCTCGACCCTGTGTTTTGTCACAGTCCAACCCTGGGGCTGAGAAGGGAGACATAGGTTCTGTCTTCTGTGACCCCATGACCGTGACTTCAGAGCTATTAAAAGAGGAAAGCCGGTCTTGGGATGTGAGTGGGTGAAAGAGGAAACAAACTTATTTTGCATTATCATAAAACAAAATCAGTGGGTGGGATATTTTTCTTGTAGCGCTGCAGTGAATATGTTTCCAACCCCCTCCTCATTGGAGCCCCTCTTTGTTTGTTCCTGAAGAGATTAAACTACCTGACATGACTTCTTCTCTTTGAAGAAGAAATCCCCCAACCTCAGTCTTAAAAAAAAATGTTTGTTGATTCCAACAGCTTATTGTAGTAGAGAAATACATGCAATTACATCTTTACAAGTGTTTTAAAACTACAGGGTTTACGGGTATTAGTGAACTCAATGAAAATACAACTTTCAGTATTTTACAGAGGGCAGCATTAAGATTTTGTGGATAGACATGCATGGCTAGTGCTTGCATTGGACGGGGGATGGACAGCAATGTCAACTGCAGAAAATACAAATTATGATTCATAAAGGGGGTGGTGATGGACAGAGCATCTGAATTAAGCAGAACACTCCCACCCAGTCAAAAGATCAGGGCTTGATCCATCACCGTTTTTTAGCTCACTGCACCATCCCAGTTCTGAAC
Source organism: Lissotriton helveticus (assembly GCF_964261635.1). Lineage (NCBI taxonomy): Eukaryota > Metazoa > Chordata > Amphibia > Caudata > Salamandridae > Lissotriton > Lissotriton helveticus. The sequence goes on from NC_136069.1 coordinate 1,295,904,642, forward strand.
CTGGCTACATGCAAATTAGTCTGTCCCTGGCCCAGTGCATCATGGGAACAGGGCAGACCAAACTACCAAGCCAATTCTTTACTGGAAAGGAAACAAGCTTCCGGGGACCGGTTTCTGGCATTACAGCCGTCTTCGGCCCGGCTTGCTTGAATCCTGATGGTGCAGTGAGCAAGGGACTCATGTCTGAGCATACCCTTCCACTCCTATAGTGGCCAAAACGATTCATAAAGGGGGTGGTGATGGACAGAGCATCTGAATTAAGCAGAACACTCCTACCCAGTCAAAAGATCAGGACTTGATCCATCACCGTTTTTTAGCTCACTGCACCATCCCAGTTCAGAACCTGGCTACATGCAAATTAGTCTGTCCCTGGCCCAGTGCATCATGGGAACAGGGCAGACCAAACTACCAAGCCAATTCTTTACTGGAAAGGAAACAAGCTTCCGGGGACCGGTTTCTGGCATTACAGCCGTCTTCGGCCCGGCTTGCTTGAATCCTGATGGTGCAGTGAGCAAGGGACTCATGTCTGAGCATACCCTTCCACTCCTATAGTGGCCAAAACGATTCATAAAGGGGGTGGTGATGGACAGAGCATCTGAATTAGGCAGAACACTCCTACCCAGTCAAAAGATCAGGGCTTGATCCATCACCGTTTTTTAGCTCACTGCACCATCCCAGTTCAGAACCTGGCTACATGCAAATTAGTCTGTCCCTGGCCCAGTGCATCATGGGAACAGGGCAGACCAAACTACCAAGCCAATTCTTTACTGGAAAGGAAACAAGCTTCCGGGGACCGGTTTCTGGCATTACAGCCGTCTTCGGCCCGGCTTGCTTGAATCCTGATGGTGCAGTGAGCAAGGGACTCATGTCTGAGCATACCCTTCCACTCCTATAGTGGCCAAAACGATTCATAAAGGGGGTGTTGATGGACAGAGCATCTGAATTAAGCAGAACACTCCTACCCAGTCAAAAGATCAGGGCTTGATCCATCACCGTTTTTTAGCTCACTGCACCATCCCAGTTCAGAACCTGGCTACATGCAAATTAGTCTGTCCCTGGCCCAGTGCATCATGGGAACAGGGCAGACCAAACTACCAAGCCAATTCTTTACTGGAAAGGAAACAAGCTTCCGGGGACCGGTTTCTGGCATTACAGCTGTCTTCGGCCCGGCTTGCTTGAATCCTGATGGTGCAGTGAGCAAGGGACTCATGTCTGAGCATACCCTTCTACTCCTATAGTGGCCAAAACGATTCATAAAGGGGGTGGTGATGGACAGAGCATCTGAATTAAGCAGAACACTCCTACCCAGTCAAAAGATCAGGGCTTGATCCATCACCGTTTTTTAGCTCACTGCACCATCCCAGTTCAGAACCTGGCTACATGCAAATTAGTCTGTCCCTGGCCCAGTGCATCATGGGAACAGGGCAGACCAAACTACCAAGCCAATTCTTTACTGGAAAGGAAACAAGCTTCCGGGGACCGGTTTCTGGCATTACAGCTGTCTTCGGCCCGGCTTGCTTGAATCCTGATGGTGCAGTGAGCAAGGGACTCATGTCTGAGCATACCCTTCCACTCCTATAGTGGCCAAAACGATTCATAAAGGGGTGGTGATGGACAGAGCATCTGAAAATACAAATTATGGCCTGAACTAAGACTGGTGTGTAATGCCGACAGGGGTGAGTGCCGAACGAGCAGGAGATTCACCCCCATCGCTCACACCATTTATGCCATACGTAGCAAGTCCATAACACCCTCAATGTCTAATGAGTAAGAGATTAACCCTTTCACCCCTGTCGGCATTACACACCAGTCTTAGTTGAATATGTATTACTGTGCATTCACGAACCACCCATCTTGGGGGTCTCGTTTTCACCAGATTATAGCGCAAGTGTTTCTAGTACACTCGATTCATTCTCGCCTACTTGAGAGTTGAGTGAGTTTTGTTTTCCCCTCATTGCATGCATGTAGTCCTAAACACCAAATGCATGTCTCCTATGTCTGCAGTTATAAGGCTAGGCTCTGATCCAGTTACTCCTTTCTCCCAGATACTCTGGCCATTGTGCCCCGCTGACTCAGGCTGAGGTTTCCAGCCATCAATTTAGGGTGAGTACATTTGCCACCCTTTATTCAAGGTGCATCTCCAGCGCCCCTCACTCTCTGACATGCAGCTTAGTATCCAATTTCAGACTGTCTCCCAATACAATCAACATACCCGCACTCCTGTCTTTAGGAAGACCCGCCGTGACCACCTACTGGGGCACCTTAGGGTCGAACGTCGACGCTTGTTTTAGGTCCAGTACCACAGGGATTCCAATAGGAAGAATAGGAATCTTTGGATTTGAATTAGTATCTGGCCTTTCAAAGACACCTGTATATATGTGTATATATTGAATTGTGTTCACTGTATATATATTTCCCACCACCTGAGCACCGTGCACAAATGTCACTTAATTGCACTATAATATTGATTCCGACAGTCAACCCATGTAATGTATGTATCATTGAATGAAGTAATTCTGATATAAACATATAGTATAATCATTTGATCTCACGACCTATTCATTAAGTGCTAGGTTTCAACGCTGCGTTTGTTGGAGAGTGTATTTCTCTGTTTGCATGAATATCATTGTCAAATCATTTTTGCTTCACCCGACAGAACCATTCTTTATTTTACACAGACACAGAGGCATAGACACAGGCACTAAATATTACACAAGATCATTGATGCTGAAGCACTAATGCCTGGATACAAGTATAGGGAAACACACCATAGGCCACAAACACTCGGACTATAAACATAAGAATTGTGGTACTGAAAATTTTGGACCTGTGTCATAAACATCGTCTAATCATGACGATTTTGATATCAGCAGACCGAGAATGGCTAGTACACTATGCACAAGCATTTTCGTCATATTCAAATGACAGAATCACCCTGAAATCAGAGTTTTCGTCCTGAACCCTCGGGTTCCATTTTGTGAACGGCAGCCATTTTGTGATTGCCCTCACATAGGCAGATGACCTAGGCCAAGCGATTGTGAAGGACACGTACACCTTTGCTGACTTCTCTGCGACCTGGGCAAGCTGACTCCACTGCCCAAGGCCAAACCTGTTCGGTCAGTTCCTCTCCCAGTGGCTGAATGAGATAGTATCAAGGCACAACATGTCATAAACCTTTATTTGCACACAACTATGTCTTATCTTACTCACACCTGTCTCTGCTCCATTCTTTATGGCCTGTTTACAATGGGGATGTACCGGGTTTTTATTATGGGTTTCTGCAGCTTGTGTAAGAAGGAATGCTGGGTTTTTGCATGTTTGCAAAAGCTAGAACTGCCCCTTTCTTTTTTGTACTGAGTCATGTACGCTAAAAACATATAAAAGGCCTCTGTCCTCTGTGTTCCTCAGACTACCTCATTCACTTGCTACGGCTTCTGAGTGACGTGGCCTCACTATGTTAAGTTTAATAAAGATGTCTTTTCAAATTTTCAGAGTCTGTGCCAAGTTCTTGTTATATTAGTAAGTATTCCCTGAGAACGAATTTTTCGAGTTCTTCAGTTGGCGCCCTAACGCGGGATCATCAGAGAAGTGACTTTCTGTGGGAGTGATCGTGCCAGGAGACTGAAATAAACTGAGGAGGACAGAGCAAGATTCTACTAAGAAGGTACTCTGTGCACGGGGTTTCTGGAGATTCTTTGATTCTGCGGCCCAGTATATTTCGGATCTTCCTGATTTTTGATCCTCCACATGATGTCACTCCTGACTGATAACCTTTTTGCGTGAGTATTCTTAAAAAGACCATTAGGTCATGTAGAACTTGACAGTTAGAATCTGGATAACATTTTGATTAGTAAAAGTAAGAGTTAAGTATAAGTGGGTCGCTCCCAGTCCTTTGTTCTTTGGTTCTTTGATTTTGATTGGTTCTTAGTTTGTTTGGTCCTTAGTTTTATTTGAATATTGAAATTTTCAATAACCGAGGGTCTTGTATATTTACGAGTGTATCGATAGCGATAGCCCCTTGAAGTTTGAAGCTAGATTAGTGAGCTATAAGAATCCTGATCTTAGCAAATTTGGAGCTTTGTGTTGGCCAACTTTGTATACGTTTGGATTAGCCGGTTTTCCCCTAAAGGGGATATCTAAATAGGTTTAGATTTAAAAACATATTTCTTCCTTGGTGATTTTGTATCCCCAGGGAATTAAAATATGATATAATACAAAACGAGGATCCTTTGTTCTGCGCAGTTTTATGAATAGAGATATGCAGACCGATTTTTTGTGTTCTGCCAGATTTGTGGGTTCAATGTGTGTTTAAATATCTATGTGGCTTTTCTCATTAGTGTAACTTCGGTATGTGAATAGCGTTCGCGCAATTTATGAAACAAATACGTATAGCGCTGTATTGTGTGTCCTGAATGTTTGAACACTTTCAGTTTTTGTCTGAAATGAGCTCAAGATGTGGTTGTGGGTTTCTTGATGTTTTCAATCTGTTAAGTAAAATATTAGATTAATTAATATTAGGTGGAAATTAAATGAGATGCAGCGATTTGCCATGCGACATGCTAAAATCGCTATATGTTGCTATTTAATTTATAGACTAAGCAAAACGCATATGTGCAAAATGTTACATGCTTAAAATAGATAAAGTTAAAATTCGCATTCACTAGGAATATAAAAGGCCTCAAAAATAAATTGTGTTTTTTTTTTTTTTAGAAAAACGAATTTATAGCATTTTTGTACCTATATGCATTTTAGTACATGTAAAAAGCAAACACTTCAGCTAAAGTGAATTTTTGCTAGATTTAAATGCATCTTATTGCACATGCATTTTAAAACTTGAAATGTCTGTTTTCAGCACTGTGCAGGGCCTTTTTTGCCGTTAAGGCAGCAGATGTTGTTTTTCAAAGGCCATAAATAGTATTGAAATGTTTATTTAGCCCAGGACTTAGCCGTTAGTTAATCACAGTTGGACTTTTTCATTTCAGAATAGTGTTTTAGAGGGTTACAAAAATAAGGGTCATCATTTTGTATCACTGGAAGACATTTCAATTGCGGTTTTTCCTCTCTTTAAGCATTTTTTTTAAAGTATATTTTTGGTTCTGATTGTCCTTTTAGAAGATGGCGCGAAAAATGTCAGGTTTTAAGTTAGGTTTTTGTGCTTAGGCGCATAAATGAATGCATCTAAAAATGATAGGCAAGGGATGCAGCTTACCTTTATATGTGGAATTATCATAAAAACAGATAATTGGTTTCATTGAACGAAAAATTATTAATTATGAAAAAATTATTTGAGAAAAAAATAAGTGCTTTTTAAAATCGTTTTTTGATATTTATAAAGCTTAATACTCATACTATGACCTCCTAGCAGTAGAATTTGATTTAAGTTATGTGTTACTGTATAATTAGGTAATTTGCATGTTGGTTTTCACTTGGCGCAGGCGTAAAGACTCATTTTTCAAGGGAATTAGATGTGATATGCTTAATGTCCAATCTTTGCAGTCTGTAAAGCACATTCTGAGGGTGATTAATAAGTAACATAATTGTAGGATTTTTTTTTTTAAGTGCCCCAAAGATAAAAGTCAAAATTGAGTTAAATACATTTTTAACACAGCATTCTTGTCATTTACCATGGCTTAAAAGTGTCTCTGGCTTCAGAAAATGCATACATTTGTGTATAATAGAAATTTGCAGGTTGCCCCCATTTGGGTTTACTTTTAAATGGCCCAGTGAGATCCAATTAAAGTTGCTGAAATGAGTACCATTCCAACAAACATTTGCTCTAAAAACTGGTCTGACTTTGTCACCCTCAGAGAGCAGAAACTGTGGGCTAGAAAACAGGCTGTTCCAGTTGCGCTAAGATGTTATCTTTTAGTTTCCCTGTAAACAGTGGAGAAGGCTATCATGTTGACATTTGTGACCTTTTAATTAGGACTTTGCCTCCGAGGAATGCAGAATGACCTTGCTGAACGAGCCTCTAAAGGTGGGGTTTCTGGTTTCTCCGTGAGAACATCAATAAAATGAAAGAACTTAATTTAATAGGGAAAATAAAAAGGGGTTTCTTTGAAAGTCCCAAACATCGTGTTAAATGCTCTGCAGAACTGATACATTTGTGTCTCCACGCTAAGAAAAATAATGTTTGCTAGTTGCGTTTATTTGACAGAAAACGAAGTGTTGCATTAAGTCCTAGATAGAAAATAAGATACAGCCCTTTTCTAAAATTTTGAAGGCTACAGGCTACAGGCCTTAGTGAAAATGATTTGCTAATTAGGAATTATTTTTCACAGTGGAAATTATAGGTGCCAAATTAATATGGAGTGTCAGTGTAACCATTTATTTTAGAACAGTAAAAATAAGGTGGCTTGATGTTGCGAGGTGAACTGACAAGAGAGTAACAGTTAAGTAATGAAAATTTATTTTTGTGTATGTTAAAATGTGTTGTTTTTTTTGTGTTGTGTATTTTTCTGATTCTGCCTACAGATCATTCATGGATTGCTCTGGGGGATTTTAAGACTAACAAGACACGTGAGTTTGGTTGGTTGAAATGAGATGGGTTTTTTTTTTGCGCAACTGCTTTGAAAAGAATTGTCCATGCGTTTTGCATGTTTGTGTATTTTGTTCTATCATGAATTTTTCTTGCTGGTTCTGTGTGTCCGAAAGTTGTATTTGACAGCAGATACCCACTATTGGTGATCTACTGTCAAACAGGAGGGTATCCTTACACGGTATTATGCGTCACCACTCATTTATATATGCTATCGTTTTACAGCGAGTATATCTGATGGCTTGACGTCCGTTTTGTGCGTTTTTGCATGTTTTATGTTTTATGTTGCTGCTTAAGAAATTATTACAAATTCACCCGTGTTGTTGTGAGGGGACATGTATGACGATACGTGTCGCTGTCAACAGTTGGGTAAAATTTTCGCTGATACTAAAATTCACAGATATGATTTTTCTTTTTTCATATTGTGAACCAGACAGACAGCACTTCACCAGTGTATGTCAAATTTGGCTATAAGTATTGAAGAAAAATAAACAGCAAATTGTGTCATTTGTAGTCACGATACTGCCCTTTCCTGTAAGAAACAGGCAGCCCTAAAATTATATATCCTGATTGGACATAAGGATAAATGATAGATTTGTGACTCTTGTACATGGTGACCTAATTTCTATATCACATTAGTCAGTTTTATTCTGCTTCCTAAGTGGCCTTCCTATGGCTCTGGACCGTAAAAGAAACCAGGTTTTATTTTTTCCTGAAGGAGGAACTGGAACATTAGCGGAGATTACCGTATCTGGTGCAGAGGGCCAGCGGTAGAGTTAAATTTGTAAACTATTGTGATTTTTTTTGGTGTATCACCCATACTCTTGGTATTGTGTCACATGCCTGACTATCACCCAAGCACATCAGGCCTAGTTATTGGGGATTTTAGCTGTGTCCTATTCTCTTTTCCGTATTCCTTTCACCAGTCAGCTTTTATTATTATTAGTGTATTGTTCAGGTTCGCACTTTCAGATTGCAGTAATGTACCATGGACACCCATTTTATGTATAATTCCCTGTTGCATAGCTAGACTGGTTTCTAAGAATTTTCTTTAGGCCTATTCTGATGTTTTTCCAGTCTGACTGTTAGGACTGTTAGGACTGATTAACTGACTCAATACTATAGTAAGATAAGCTTTCCACCTCAATAGGAGACACATTACGTTTTTGAATATGACAAATTCAATGCCTATTCTAAATTGGTTTTTAGTTCCTTTTTCTGCTGCTTTAATTTTAATGGACCAGATGTATTTTAAATAATGAAAATACCAGGACTCTCTAGTTCTTGTCTTTTGTTCCCACATCTTGATCATTAGCTTTTGCATTGCATAGTCCCACCTGATGCACAATTATTATGATAACATGTATGTGATCCCGCTTTTGAGATGTGCTAGATGAGGAATTTAGGAACACCTATATGAAATAATTGAGATAAAATGTGTTTACCCAATTAGACGATGCCACTATGTGTGAGGACATCCATTCAGATAGAATTCCCATGTCGCTATGATGATGAAAGATATGCTCTCACACGGAAACCCAATTGAAGAGCCCTGTTTTACCTATTGCCTTTGTTTTTGTATTGCCTTTGAGAATGACAGTGTATTTCAACGCAGAATTGTCCCATGGCGTGTGGCCACTCCTTTGAAGATCGCAGGCCACCTGTTTGCAGTCCCCTTGTTGTACAATGAACTGTTTAAAGCATCGCACTTGCTTCATCAGAAGGCGTTCAACATCAGAAAAGAAGAAGGAGCTGGTTTTGCCACAGTCCCTTGAGATTTCAGTGCAAAAGAGCGCCTGTTATGTGCTGGTTAACCTCTGACAGTGTGCAGTCCCTTGAGCCCCTTGGCCTGAGTTTTGGCCACGCACCCCTTTTTCCCTTGCTTCAACGGAAGTGCAGTGCACCGGAGGATCCAAGAGTGGCAAAAGGCACTCCATTCTGGTGCCCATGAAAGAGCGGCCTGAGCGTCCTCTGACACTGAATGATGAGTGTTGGAGTCTGAGAATGGTCCCGGGTCTGCACGAGATGATCTGTGCCCATTGACCAATGAAGAGCACAATATCTGTAGTGTCTGCCGCAGAGGAGAGATACGGTGCACTGCCTTGAGACATTGAGACTTTGTGAATGAGCTATGAGTGTTTGCCAGGAGGGCACTCCAACAGATACTGAGCATCAGAGCATGGGAGGCCTGAATCCAAAGGCCCAGGCAACAACGGGAGCAGACTTGATTGGACAATAGAAGCCTGCCAGGGAGGCTTTTTGAACAGACTCTGGGCATAGTTGGTTTCACAAGAGGTTTCCGTGTGATTGTATAGACTGAGTGTTAGGAGAATGATTTTATTGTTCAACTGGCATTATTTTTGTAAGTAGTATTCTGTTTAGTAAAAGCAGAATAAAGTCCATTTCCTGTGGAAGAGTATCCCCTTTTCACCTCAGAGCATTAATGAAGTTCACCACTGTTTTGATTGAACATTTAATGAATTACAGAAATGCATAGGAAGACCTAAAATGTTACTAGATCATTTTAGGATTTACTTTTTGCTTAGGGTTATGAAAAATTATGATTTCATTTGTAATAGCGGTCACTACTTCGTCTATATGTTCTTAACAACGTGTTTTCTAGTGTTTTTAAACATGACATTGTCTTTTATGGGTGGGATTGTTTTTGCTGCCCAATTCACATCTGTACCCACCTCCCAACCTATGTCTCTTCCTACTTCTACTTCTTTGCATTCTTTCCAGATTTTACCTGAACATGGACTAGTTAGGAGGTCAGAGTTTACTGATAATTCGTTTTGTACAGTTTCTGCATCGACACCAGTTAGTAGTGAACATCACTAATTGTTGGGTGTGTGGTCTTATACCACATACTACAGATAGAGGCATTCCCTATTTGGTCCTGCCATATATGGCCTTTGTGCTACTGCGTGTGTAAGGAGACCTGTCCCGAGAGAGTCGCTAAGTAATAGGATTATGCTTCAGCAACATCTTGATGATTTGATAAATATAGACCTGGACTCAGACTAGCGTGAGTATAGGTTATTGCCTATGTAAGGGCAAAAGGAGCGTCTGTGGTACTGAAAATTTTGGACCTGTGTCATAAACATCGTCGTATCATGACGATTTTGATATCAGCAGACCGAGAATGGCTAGTACACTATGCACAAGCATTTTCGTCATATTCAAATGACAGAATCACCCTGAAATCAGAGTTTTCGTCCTGAACCCTCGGGTTCCATTTTGTGAACGGCAGCCATTTTGTGATTGCCCTCACATAGGCAGATGACCTAGGCCAAGCGATTCTGAAGGACACATACACCTTTGCTGACTTCTCTGCGACCTGGGCAAGCTGACTCCACTGCCCAAGGCCAAACCTGTTCGGTCAGTTCCTCTCCCAGTGGCCGAACGAGATAGTATCAAGGCACAACATGTCATAAACCTTTATTTGCACACAACTATGTCGTATCTTACTCACACCTGTCTCTGCTCCCTTCTTTATGGCCTGTTTACGATGGGGATGTGCCGGGTTTTTATTATGGGTTTCTGCAGCTTGTGTAAGAAGGAATGTTGGGTTTTTGCATGTTTGCAAAAGCTAGAACTGCCCCTTTCTTTTTTGTACTGAGTCATGTACGCTAAAAACATATAAAAGGCCTCTGTCCTCTGTGTTCCTCAGACTACCTCATTCACTTGCTACGGCTTCTGGGTGACGTGGCCTCACTATGTTAAGTTTAATAAAGATGTCTTTTCATATTTTCAGAGTCTGTGCCAAGTTCTTGTTATATTAGTAAGTATTCCCTGAGAACGAATTTTTCGAGTTCTTCAGTATAAGCAAGTCTATGGTCCCTTCTAAACAACATTTTTTAACAGCATCCTAAAGGCATATAGTTAGCAAGTGCTGAATATCAGCAATACAACCTAACATTCTTATTTTAGATAATAAAAGCCTGTTATCAATATCCTTTCAGTCCTGCCTAAAATAACCCAAATCTCTGCCTATTACAGTCTGTGTTGACCGAATACAACTTTGGTTTCTAGAAATAGTGAAGGCGCATGCTTTTTACTGCCACAGGCCAGTAGGGCAATAAGGAGGAAAGACCTGCTGCATGGGGAGGTTGCTGAATACTAAGGCTATCAAGTCTTGATTCCACTGCATGCCTCTTTCATCCATCACCCTACACTTTCTAGCTCTTTTTCCTACTTTTGCAAGGTATTTTTTGTCCGTGTGTTCTGTCTTTATTATCATTTTCTGATATTTCTATTCCTATTTCTTTCTTTCTTTTCTGCCCATCTTGCTTTTGATCGGGTGAAAATGTAATGATGAAAAATAAGTATGGGTCCCTGTGAGAAGCCGGCCTGGTATATGATGTACACTTATGTAAGTGGACACCCTGCACCAGTCCAGACAACCCTTATGGTTATTTAAGAGGTTTTGGACAAATTTAGAAAGCACTCTAAGTAATACCTGTGGAGATCAGCCTTCAGGCTTAGTCCAGAAGGAGTGTAAAGCAGTTTGTTTTTCCAGAATGCAATCTTATGGTGTAGATTAAGTGAAAAGAACCACACCAACAATGTATAAAAATATGTATTCATTATATATTACTCTCTAGTACGTTCAAGTATCTCCAACACAGAGAAAAACACAATGCACACAATACTATAGCAAGAAATACGGTAAATAGCACAAAATACACAGTGGGCCCCAAAGGGGGACCAAACCATATATTAAGAAAGTGGTGTAATAATCACAACTTGGATCAAGTCTATGTTAAGAAACATACAATTGCTGGAGTCCCACAGAACCACCCAAGATAGGTAAATAGGGACCCCACGGAGAACGTGTGCAGTGTGGGTACACAACAGCGTGCTCCGTACAAGTCTATGAGCAATTCGTCGTTGGATTTCTTAAGATTAGGGACCCTTCCTAGTGGACCCTGCAGAAAGCCCATGAAAGACAAAAGGTTGAAGAGCCACCCCTCCCGTGGATACCCTAGGTACCTGCAAGCATAGGGGACAGAGTCTATGTCACTCAGGGGTGACCAGGAGGCTTGGAGACAAATGCCCTCTGATTTTGGGTGTTGCAGGATGGATGACGATTTTCTTTTTTTTTATTTACGTCATTTATAAAGCGCCTGAATCACCCCGAATGGGGTATCTCCACGCTAAAGACAGCTGATAGGATGGGTAACAAAATTAAATAAGTAGCGTTTTGAAGCCTAAGTAATTAGTGGTGAGACGAATCTCAAGAGGCAATTGATTCCACAGTTTGGGGGTGAGGTAGGAGAAAGATTTTCCTCCCAACCTGGTTTGCCTTATGCGCGGGACAGTGAGTAGACCCTTCCCTTCAGAGCGGAGGGAGGGAGGCTGTGTGTATTTCACTAGCTTATCTGCGAGATAGGCAGGGCCCATCTGGGTTATGCCTTTAAAAACAATACAACAGATTTTGAAATGTATTCTTTTGCAGACAGGCAGCCAGTGAAGCTTATGCAACAGGGGGAGTGAGGGGGCACGGTAAGGAGCGCTAGTTACCAGGCAAGCAGCGGTATTCTGACGCACCTGGAGACCTTGCAATGCTGATTCCTTAGCGGCGATCAGCAGAGCATTGCTAAAGTCCAGCCTGCTGAGCACCATAGCGTGAACAAGGGTTTTATGTGTGGATATGGGTAAGAAATGAAAAACCTTACGGAGGAGGCTAAGTGCATAGAAGCAAGCTCTTTTCATTGCAGCTATATTTTCATCCATGTTATGATGACCTTGATTTTGCAGCTGTGAGGATCAGGTGACACTGAGGAGGGCCAAGAGTTGTGCACGAGCTGTCCCATGAAGGATGTTGAGTGCTAAGGGGTCGGTATCCGGCGGGAGAACCAACAAGTTTTGGCAAAGACAAGCAATGCAGGAATCAAAGAAGGAGCAAAGTCAGGACCAGCAAGTTCCAGGGGACTCACCAAGAGCAGGGGAGTCAGGGCAAGCCCAGAGCAATTAGGGGAGCCCAAAAGAAACCATTGTGACCCTCAGGTGGACCCACAGGCTGGAGGCACTGGAGCTGTGAGAGGACGTGAAGCATCTCTCCAAAAGATGCAGGCTATGTTGCACACGATGTGGTGTGGCTGAAGATTCTGGTCACAGGAGGTGCTCGAGGTTGGAGTTACTTAGAGCCCGAAGATCTTCTTGGAAGGAAGCCAACAAGCCATTGCAACGGCAAGTTGGATGCGATGCACAGGGGTTTGGTTATTGCAACCCCCACGAGGGCTACTGGCCTCCAACTTGGTGAGAGGACAAGGCAGGTCTAGTGAGCTGTGGAAAACCACCACCTATGTTACAGAGCCCACGGAGTCCGTAGCTCAGAATTTTTAAACCGGTTGACTTAGTTGCAGTGCCTGCGAATGCAGGGGAGTGACTCATTCACTCCAAGGGAGATTTCTTCAGGTGTCTTTGATGCTACACAGGCCTTGGAAGGATCCTGTACGATGCACAGGCACAGACAATGCAGCAGACGCGAAGGGAGATAAGGTCAGGCACAAACGAAGTCCAGCAAAGTAGAGAGTGCCCAGATGGTAGCAGTAGAAGTGGTGTCTGATCTGAATATTATCACATGACGAATCTAGGAACTTACACCCAGGCAAGTCCGTACCCATGGGACCCTCCCAGGGGAGGTTCTGGACAGGGAGGAGGTTACTCCCATGTCATTTGTCCAGTTTCCTGCCAGAGCCAATGGCTCCCAGGACTGGTTTGAACTGGACTATGCACAGGGACACCAAATGTACCCCTCATGCAGAGTTTGTGGCTCTGGCAAGTGCACCCAACCGGTCCCAATACACTAAATAACATAACATGTGTATTTGTGAAGCGCACGTTCACCCAAAGGTATCTTGGCACTGAATAGCAGATGTTCATTGTTACCCAACTCAATGGTACTCATTTTATTGACCTCAGGTGGATGAAAGGCTGAGTGGACCTGCCAGGATTCGAACCTGTGACCATGAGGTCAAACACAGGCTACCGCAGTGGACGCATTAGTCCACTTAGCCACCAGACCCGACATGTCTGGTAGGTGGTCACACCTCCCTGTGACAGTATGCCTATTGTTCTGCCTTTCCCTGCTCAAGCTTGACTCAGCAGCTTTAGGGCAGAAATGTGTCTCTGATTGGCAGCAACCATTTTGTGCTCTCCGGGTCTTGAAGACTGGTATCAGGGACATGGAGAACCTAACAGAGGGCTCTTCCAGTGCTTGGAATCATACCCCCACACCGTTTTCGGTGTGGAGGTATGATTCCAACATGTTTGATACCAAACATAATAGCATTCGTTGCAACCAATTTCAAGATGGTCATCGCTTAACTACGCGATGCCCCTCTATATGGTATGTGGCTGCTTCACTGACAACCCGGGAGAATGGACTCCGTAGGCTGCAGGGGTGTCCTGTACATGCAGGAGCACCCTCTCACATAGAACCAAGCACCCTGTCTTTAGGATTGCAAAGGTCTGATATAGGGGTGACTTATAGATTTGCAGTGACTCTAGATTTAGCAAACCTATATCTTTAGTAAGTGGTGCTAGCACCAGCTTACACAGGCCAAAATGACAGGCCTGTAGTTCCATTTTGAATGGTCTCTAATGGGTGGCATAATACATGTTTCAGCCCGTGGGAGACCTCGGGGGTGCCTATGCCCTGGGCACCTTAGTACCATATACTAGGGACTTATAAGGGTACCCCAGTATCCAATCTGGGATGTACCTAAGTAATAAACACAACAATTTAGGGAGAAAGCTGATAGACTCTGGACCTGGTTAGCAGGATCCCAGTCAGACTAGTCAAAATACAGCTTTGCACCATGCAAAAAGTGGGGGTAACCATGCAGAAGGATCATACCATCCTACAGTCTATTAGTGATAAGTGCCCGCTACCTGAAACCAACTGCACAAATTAGGTACTCGTCACAAGGCTCTGAAACAATGACAGGGCTGCGGCCTGGCGCGTTCCTGCTTCTTTAAGTAGTAGAAGGGAGCCTATCACCACACTCACTCCCTCAACTATGCCCATGCTCTCCCAACATCCCGTGCTTATCCTGTATATCCCTCCTACCAACTGTTGCATTGAGGTCTATCTTGCTTAAGATGATTTAGAACTCCCTTAAAAACCCATTCAGATATTGTCAATTGTTCTTTAGTAAATGTACCTAGAAACGCTGGATTTGCAATACTTTTCCCCAAAGGCATCTTGAGGGAGGGTACACAGACCCACACATAATTGCATTTACACATTATTTTGTTTTCTTCAATTTTACTAGATTTAAGTGCGTGAAAAATACCCTTTAACACAGTTTTAATTCATGTTTCCATATGTTCTTGCTCACTGTAATTTACAAGTTACCATTTCCTATTTTTATTATAACTAATAGTGGTAAATGTAGAATAATGGCAACACTTTAGAAAAACAGCAAAATATGCTGCATTCTTTACAATCTCACCATATTGTGCCTTTAATTTAAAAATAATACAGTAGGGAGAAGGGAACCAAACCACTGGCAAATATTGAGAACCAAAACCCTCCTGAAGTTATTCCTTGGGGCCATGCCCCCTTAACATCTACCCCTGGCTAAGGGGCTGCCCATAGGGATTACAAATTCCACAGGAGCACAACACCAGGAGTATTTCACCAGGTCGCTTCACTTGAAGAAATCAGGCAAAATGTCGGTGTGAAAATCTGGTCGAAAATAAGTAATAAAATATGGGCTTGGTGCACTGACACAGATTGCCGTAAATCACGTCCCATTATATATTCTAATTTCATAATGACACAGTGCAGGTGCAGAAATACTGGATGATATCGGTAACTTGATAACTTTAATTGTTTTGTTGGTGCCTTTAATGGTTGGCACTTAATTGGTGTTGTTGGCACCATAAAATGCAAACGTTGCACTAGTGTTAACAACTGGGCATATCCATATCACACACAAAGTCTGCATAAATTAAGCCAAAACTTTTAACTCACTTTTAATCTTTTGCAAGACTTAACATTTTTGCTGTATGCCTTACTGCACTTGCTGAAAAATGGCACAAATATGTTTTTTCCAGATGATATTTTTTGGCCCCAGGGCAACTGTTTTTGCTCAACTTTCGTAAAGTTTACATGTTAACACGGTTTTCTCCACTTTTAAAACGTGAATGATGCAACACATTTTATGGCAAAAAAAGTTTGCTCGATTTTAAGTAGCAAATACATCATGCAATGAGCAAAATCATGTTTTTTGTATATGTTAATAAAGGATATTAATTCGTCATGTAGTTACCACAGTTTGAGGCAAAGCAGAAACCTTCCCCAGATCCTTAGCCTTACGTCGCTGGCGTAAACGCACACCCAGACAGTCTGGAAGGTTTATTTTATTGCAAATTTTGTTCCGGGAAAGATACCATGGAGGTTACTTCTATGCGTTTCGGCAGAAACATTCTGCCTTGCTCACAGTGATGTCAATTTACACACAGGCTCCTTTTTTAAAAACATTTTTTTAGAATATGGACTGGAGTGTGATGTGTTTGCTTCATTCATTTCCCTTTAAATGTGCACAAAGATATTTAAAAAGAGCATTTGATTAATTTTCGCACGAGTGAAAATTCATGGAACTGAGCGCCTTATTTAAGTAATGAATAGATACCAAAATATTCTCGGAGTGACTCACACGGCCAGAATTAGTTAGCTAAGCTGCTTCAATTATTTTTAGCATCCCAGATATAGAAATCTATTCAAATTGTCTTTTTACTCGCAGCGTTCTCACCTATCTATTTGAGGCAGAAGTGAGCATTGCCCAACAGCTACATTCTCATCCTTGAGCCACTGAAACTTGTGGGTGGTTACATGTTGGATAGAAATAGGGATCTGCAGAGAAAGCGAGGACGTGATTGGAGGGGGAGAAAGAAGGGCTAACTAGTTCTGGGAAACCACATTATGGCTATTGTGGAGCTAACATGTGTTAAATATGGAGTTGTGGCATGTGGTGACACTGCCTTACTATTAGTCAGATGTAAATTGAGCAGAATCATTTATTGGACTGTAAGAAGAAATCCAGCCATAATTAGTCTTTTAGAGACATCCATTAACTTAGTCCTCAAAACTCAGCCTTTCATTTTCTGAGCAAGAAAAATGTCTTTCTCCAGAAATCAAGTGGGCGGGTTTTAAATCTCGAAAGAACAAATGAATATAATAATGTAGAAGTAACCACTGATCCGTTGGAAAGAATGGAAACTATCTATGAGGCTAAGAAACAAAAGGCAATTATACAAACCTGTTTTTCCATACCATTGGGCCTACTCCCTTGTGAGAATCCCTGGGTTCCGCATAAAATGAAACCCATCAGTTATTAAACAAAGATAGAGCGCAAGCTTGGCCATAGTTCACTGGAGGTGGATATCAGGAACACCCAGCAAAGCAGTGTTTCTTTAAATTTTAAAAATGCATGTTTGTAAGTTTACATATGACCTTCTTCCAGCTGTGGAATGACAGCGGTGGTCTGGTTTGACTTGTGCCCATTTTTCCATTCAGTAGCATCTGTTCTTCAGTTCAAGAATGGTTTCACAAAAAAGCACTAAGGGGTATATTTACAAGAAATGGTGCTCCGCTGTTTTGCAGCGGAGCATCAACATTGTTACCACCACGGCACGACAGTATCTAACGCCATGTTAGTGTCGAATTTACAATACAGCTCTACATGACGTTAGGAATAGGCCAGCGTCTGAAAACCTGATGCTGATCTCTACGCTGAGTCGCCAAAAAAATACACGCCAACGTAGAAAAGGTGATTTTCGGCCTATTAGCGTGCAGAAAAACAGACGCTATCCATCCCAGCATCACTTTTGTGCAACTAGCGGGAATAATAAAAATGAAAACGCAGCTAAGTGCATTTTTTTTTTTTACTTTTACACTTACCTGAAGGCAGCAATGGAGCCACCAGGAGTAAGCATAGCACAGGACAACAACCCCACCAACCCCGCTATCAGCCAGGATGACCAGACAGGGTGACCCCTGGGACCAGGGTACCTGGGGAAGAGGAGGTGCCAGTTCAATCAGGAGGAGAATGAGATCTGGATCAGGGAGGTGACGAAGCACCAACACCATCTCTTTGTCAGCTTCAAAGTGTCATTGGGGAGGAAAAGGTGAACAGCGTTGCAAAAGTCAAGAGGACTTTTGTGCTGTACTGACTTTAAAGGGTTCTACAAGGGCTAGTAAGCTTGCCCTCTGTTCAGGAAATCTCAGGGCTATCAAAGATTTCCCCTTCTTACCCCTACCATGGGACTCTGCTACTTGAGAGTCCGGTAGGTGGCTATTGTCAAAGATCAGAATACATCTGATTGCTAAAATCCGCTTTTGAGTAAAGCAAACACTCCTATTTGGCTGCAGTTCTCTAATTGTGTGTGCCCAAGATCAGCACTTCCTGTAGGACTTGCGCTGTACCCCTATGAGACGGTGTTCCTGTGATTTCAACCCAGTCCCTCAGCAGTGCTTTCCCGTGACGCGTCTCCTTGTTGACCCAGGCCACTCCCAAGACACACAGCTCTTGGGACATCTACGACCTCTAGAGGAGGTCGATCACTAGCCTTTACTTCCAGGAGGAAGCCAACCTCAACGACTCTGGCCCCACTCACGAGGCCCGCCAGCATTACCACCCCTTGTTTTTGTGCCACAACATCAACACCGGGTTCTCCCCCAGCATCGGTACCTCATCAACAAGGTACAGTGGAGTGCAGGGACAGGGGTAACAAATGTATGCCTGGCACCAACTTGTTGGTGGGGGGAGACTCCATGAACAAGTTCCCTGAAGCAATCTTGACCTGTTTGACATAATTTCCTGAGGGTGTTTCTATAAGCAATCCCACAGTGCACTGTTCTGCCAAACTTCAACATGGTAAAATCTTTTTTACTCCTAGGCAGAATTCGGAGCATACCCCTGAGGTGCATAGGGGAATAAGAAACTCCCTTTGCAAACCAGTTCTCAAAAATGTTTTACCCTCACTGTGATTGATGCCATCTACAATACTGAACAATGGAAGAGGCAGGCCAATGGGCAAATTAATTCTGCCTGTGACAGGAAGCTTGGAAGTATTCGGGCACATCCCCGGGCCATTATATCAAGAGGAGGCCACACCATCTTTCTCCCAAGGGCCTTTTTGCTCCTTTTACAGGGAGCCATTTACTTGCAGGTGGCTGCAGGCTGCCAGATGGCAGTTGGGGATTAACTCTGAAAACGCTTCTAGATGCTTTAAGGAAGAGAAATAGTGCCTTTGTAAAGTCACTTGTTCTGAAATATTTGGACAAAATGTGATTTTAGAATTAAGTTGTATCACCCATGGTATCGGCAGAATTGGATGCCCCTTCATTAGCTAACATTAAAATCCCAATACTAATGTTCGCTGACGATACGCTTATCTTATCGAAAACTCCAAGCGGTCTCCAGCGAGCATTAGTCATTTTTGATTTATTTTGCAGCGAACATGGTCTGGAGGTTAATGTCTCAAAAACGAAACTAATGATTTTTAACCCCCATCCGAGTTTTAAATCCAAAATTATTATGAATGGCTGCCTTACAAATTTCGGAAAACGAGTTCTTCCGTTCGATAACTGGTGTTCCGAAAAGTACTCCTTTATTGCCCCTCAGGTATGACTTGGGTAGAAAATCGGTAACTGACTTGGTCAGACTTCGACCAATCTTGTATTGGAGGAGGCTCTGGACCACGCCGAGCTTTTACATTATGCTGAGGGGTTCTTAGACATCATTAGAGCAGATATATTTCACAAAAATAGGTGGCTTAACTCCCTGAAGTAACTCTGAATGACCTCGGAATGGGTTTGCTTTGGTCAGATCCAGCTGGATCTGTCTTTCCCACTAAAAGTCTCTTAAAGGAAATCTACTGGGAAAAGGTAGCTTCCCGGGGCTGGTCCAGCACTAGTTTAGATTCTATGACTGAAGGATTTTTAGAGGCTAAATTGTATCCTTCCTTGGAACCTTATTGGGACTGTATAACAAGGCCTTGTGACCGTAAACTCCTATTTCAATTGAGAGCAGGCTCATTGCCCCTTCGATTTTTGACTGCTAAATGGGAAGGTGGTGTAAATGCTAGTTGTCCTGCCTGTGGCTTTGCTAATGAAACTAAGGGTCATTTTCTGTTTGTAAGCGCTGCTTATCAGGATCCCAGACGCGTATGGATAAAACGGATGTGTAAGAATCTAGGGACTACCAGTAGTTTAACTGCCTTGCGTATCCTATGTACTACTAGTGAGATGTGGGTATTGATAGCAACTGCTAAATACCTTGGATGGGCATGGTCGATTAGACAGAGACTGCTAGTCTCTTGACTATTCTCTGTCTGATATACTTGTGGTTAAACTGGATAGAGACTGCTAGTCATTTGACTATTCTCTGTCTAGTTGAACCACTTGTTTACACCCATCCATGATATTTTCTTTTTAGGAAATTGTAAAACCCAATTCTTTTTAAAAATCTCTAACAGTTCAAATTTTAATATGATATTTTTAAGTCCTGAATTGAAATTGAGTCATGAATTGTAAATAATATGCTTTTTTTAACTGTTTTCTATTGTAATTGATTGTTAACCAAATTTGTATTTTTTAAATTGTCTCTGCTTTTATGAGGGAAATCTCGAATAAAGCATATTTGACTTGAGAATTAAGTTGGGTTTTGTTTAACTAGGAAAAGAGTGTTTGAAAATGTTTTTTTGTTTTTCTAGCTAGTGTCAATCTGAAATTTACTTCAAGTGAATAAAGTAACCCATTTTTAGGTCTCTTGTGAGACTTGTAGTAAGGGCTTCAGAAAATGCTACCACTGTGGCCTAGAGCTGGCTTTCCTCTCTCGTCATGGGTCATAAGCTTTCAAGATACGACAGCTTTCTTTGACATTCCTGAAGCCGATAGCTTCCTTGTTTTTTATGTGCTCAAGAAGCTTTCAGTGAGACAGAAAATATTGCAATAGATTATTGTGATCGTGGTAAGTCGGAATTCTTTTTTTATCAGCCTTATTAGTTAACCCATACATGCCGATGAATTCAGTAGTCACGTTTCATGCATGCTGAATGTATTGTATGGTCCACGGTCCAACATTTATTTAGTTCACAGCGTCTCTTGCACACATTGTGCACTGATTGGAGGAATGTTTTTTTCATACGTGGTGATATCCTTGATTACCTTCTTACTTTGCATTTGGGGTTGACTCGAGGACGTTAAGGAATAAACTATTCTTGAGATCTCTTTATTACTATACAATCATACCTACTACAAAAAATATCGAGAGAGAGGAACAGCATAGCTTTTAACTGCAGTCCCTGCTCCGCTTTTCTTCTCTAATCTTGGTAATATCTGTGGAGTGATTTTATTTCTTAAGGGCACACTACAAGTCGAGCAGTGTCTAGGCGCTTGTTTTTTGTGTGAATTTAGGTCTTGGGATATTAACGGAATTGTGTGCATAGAGGAACCTGAAACCATTGTTGCCCGCTGGTGCATCTTATTATTCCCGTGCTTAATCGTTTTGGCCGTTAAGAACGGTAAATAAATTAAAAGTTTAAAAAAAGCGTTCTTGCTAGTGCTAAAAGAGAGCAGATGCATTTAACTTTACCACACAAACACTATTAGGACAATTTACACCTTGGTGTAAAAAACATGTATACAACCTCCCCAGTGCAAATAACGTTCGTGTTGGGCCCAGAGTTCATTTTTGCACTCAGTTAACACTTGGTGTGCTAACTTGGGGAGTAAAGTATGAAAATGATTTGGTCTTACTTGGGTACTTTCTTACCCATTTTTCATAGGGTTGTACTCCCAGTTAACACCATCTGAAGGTTGTTGGTAATGGAGAATGCAAAATAAGAGGAAGCACAATTTGAGTTTAGCTAATGTACCAAAATGCTTTCATGGACGCAAATCCCACTTGTGCCAGTTTTAACACTGGTGCTCAGGCCTGAATAGCACCGTATATTTATGGGAAAGGCAATCGTCAACTTCACTTTAGAAACACCCTGCAGGATGGATATTTACTACACACAGAGCAAGTGCAGAATGGATATTTACTAAACACAGAGCTAAGTATAAGCTTTTTACTACAATATATCTTCAGTGGTCTCTCTTGCGCGGACACCACAGCTACTCCCGCCAGCAGACATGTTTCACCTTCTAACCATACCCAGACCCCAGTGTGCCCACTAAAGTTTCAGAATCTCTGAGTAGCTCCAACTTCTTTTATAAATCGTCATACCACATTACCATTGAGGCATCTTCTTTCATCTGGAAAATAAGCTCACAAAACCCACTATACACACTTGAAACGCCATGCTAAGGACCAGCTATTCCTTAGCCATGCCTTACACCTTGCCACAACTACCACTGTATTGTAAATAAATGTAAACAAGCATTGGCATAGCCCATAGGTCTTGCCTTTGGGACCATATAAGTGTTTAGCCATGCAACACTTGATGTTGTTGCACCAATGATATTATGCTGGATAACTAAACACTTATAAGGTTCCAAAGGCGAGACCTATTGGCTATGCCAATGCTTGTTTCTAAATGAGGCTTAATAAAAGAACTAAGGTTAAGGATTGTTAGTGTATGTATGAATGGACAACTAAAGGATGAGAGCCAGACTACGGCATCAGCCATCAAAGCCAATAGTTAGAAGTGCTACTTGAGAGGCTACATCTGGGAAGCTGATACGAATAGTTCTTAGGGACAATCTGATCCAGAGGCTGAAGCAGAGATGCAGTTAGAGATGACTGAGTCGCTTTAGGCTGAATAGGGGTTGGTGCAAAGGATCCAACCACAGTCAAGGAATGGCCCCGGTTACATGGTGCTACTACTCTAACAGGAAGCAACACCAACGTTCAGGAAGAACCCGTGGTAAAAATGCAATCGCTTTCGAAAGCACAGAGACTGATTTACAGGGCGCTGTCACAAGAGAAACAGAGACTAACGGAAAGGGTACGTACTACTGGATGAACAGAGACCAACAATGCATAGTGTGCAGCAGCAAAGGAGTAAAAAGACAAACAATCGGGTGAGCTGCTAACAAAGACGCGAACAGGATGCTGTCGCTGTAAAGATCCCGAACAATGCAGATCGCGAAGTGACAATGGGGACGGGGGTCCAAATTATTAGGAGACAACAAGCATTGGCCGTGCAGCCGCAAAACAAAATAATTTTTTTTTAAACGCGAGTGGCCGTAAAGGTAGCGCTTTTTGAAGCAGCTACTAAATGTCTCGCAAGAGCAGCGCATGCACTGACTCTAGCGATACCTAAAAAACCTCTCTAAATATATGTTAACAATGTTACTAATACATAGTCTGTGTCATGCTACCTGGCTGTCATGCACCAGCTCATCATTTCTCTGTAACAAACCCATTGGTGAATGTTTACTTATGTAACTTCCTGAAACAATGCACAGTACATCTTTGTGTTTTTTATGCTTTCGGCCTGTCATTGATTATTTTGCCAACCACTTCTGTCACCCCTCCTGCCATGTTTATTTTAAACTGCCTCACACCTTGTCACGTTACAAGTGCCATAAAGGCTTCAGCAAACACTACTTTGTTTAGCTATTTTCCGGTTCCGTGCTTCCTTCATAATTGCCTCAGATCCTGTTCCATTTTTTGTTACCCTCGTCCCGGCCGGCACGATAAATCTTTCTTAGTTGCGACTGTACCTTCGGTTCTGTTGCTTGTTTGCAATTTATATTTAGGTACATTAATACCTGGCTTGTCCATAATCGCAGGGTTTTTGAGTTGAAGCCGGGATAAGTTTGAAACATTCTGTTTACTGACATTCACCCTCCAATTTCCAGCAGGCAGACACAGCACACCACCCCCACTTGGGATCAGCTTACTCCGGCGCATCATTAGTTTGTGTTTTGAGTGAAAGGCTGCTTGTTATGTATCATTTGTATTTGTGTTTTATGTTTACTTTCAATATTGTCATGGCACGGACCTTGGACCTCGGCTCTCCCTGATGTTCTAGAGTCCGAGTCCGAGTCCGAGTCCGTGCCGTGTCAGTTCTGGTCAGTTGCAAAGCCTGTTCTGCGCTGACGGATGCCAGTTCGTGATGCTGCCTTTTTATGGAATAAACTACTTTCCATCAACAATTGTCTACGACTCTACATAACAATATTGGCGATGACGGGAAGCAGTATCACCTCCATGAACCTACGCTGATTTGGAGAATATTTTTTTAGTGTGTTTCGTATTTTGTCGATTTCGATTTAAACCAAAAGATTGGGATCGCTCACGCCAGGAAACATCGTTTTGGACATCCGTAATTTTTCTATTTTTGTCTTTGAGGTGAATTATTTGCAGTTTTGGAACAGCGCACTTGAGAGTTTTGATCCGTATTTTGATAAATGCTCACCTCAACGTTTTGAAGAACGCGGGAGCGTCACTGGAATCTTCAGCAGTTAGAATGTGCAGTCTTCCGTGAGTCCTCCTTCATTCTTCATGGAAATGACCTACGCGTCACACAATTACTTGGCCTGAGTTTCCGCTTGTGTCATTACGCACGTTTTTATTAACGTGCAAGACGTGCCACCATTTTGTTGCACTTTGCCACTCGCTGTTGTAACTGTACGGAGTTTCGTGGCTGTGATACTTCGTTTAAGGTAATTTGTGTATTTAATAAATTACCGAACGACAGTTAATGTGTTTCTTTTTTTCAACAATTGGTGTGCATGATTTATTTATTATTCGGTGACATTATTTAACCTTGAGCTATTTCAACTACGATTTTGGAGGAGCAACAAATAGTTTTTTTTCTTTATCAAACAGGAGTGCTATTGTTTGCTTTCATTCTAAAGTAATTATTATTCATTCCGTTTTTTTTTTTTATTTATTGAAAATGTCTACTACGCAAAACTACAATTTGGCTCCACCTCAGTGTTTTTGGCCTGCTGGAGGCACACCATGTATGCAATAGCCAGAATGGAAGGCTTATTTTATTACCTATATAGACACTTTGGATGCTAAAGGTAAAATGTCTGCAGCAGAAAAGAAAGGTATTTTCTTGTATTCAGTTGGTCCTGAAGGACTTAAAGCTTATAACCAAATGCCAAGAGTCAGTGGAGGCAGTGATCAGAATGTTTTTACAGCTGCCATTGATGATTTCGATCGTTATTTTAAACCAAAAGTGTGCATTGGCATTTTGCGGTCTACATTTTTTCAAAGGAAACAAAACTCAGATGAGTCTGTGGATAATTACGTTTCTGCACTAAGAACATTATCTTTGGACTGTCAATTTGGCACGTTACAAGAGGATTTAATAAGAGATCAACTCGTTATGCACGTAAAAGACTCATCTATTCAAGATAGACTTTGGATTAATGGGGATTCAAAATTAGAAGATATTCTGGCTATAGTCAGAAAGGTGGAGATGTCTTGCAGAAGTGCGAAAGAAGTAAAAACGAGGGAAATATTAAAAGTGATAATGTTGTTGCGAAAGTTGATAGTACAAGACCAAAGGCAAATTTTAAGAAGAATTCTACTACTAAAGGACATTATAATGACAACAATAAATTAAAATGTTTTAGGTGTGATAGCAGCACACATTTAGCTAACTTCAAAGGATGTCCTGCTATAAAGCAAAGGTGTTCTGTTTGTGGTATCAAACAACAAAATATGAACAGGGGTCCAAGGGGAATCAGTATTTATAGACCTGCTTGTATCTTGTCCCCCAACTGAGCAATATACTAACACACGGAAGATATCAAGGGTCTCTTGTAATTGCCACTTACATCGGTACCTATTTGTGGTATCCAAAATTACACATACCAAGAGGTTGTCTGGAAGGTTACAGAGGAGAGAGACAAGAAAAGGATGAAGAGAAAGATGAAGACACCCATCAGCCCACACATCGGCGAATTATGCATTATATGTTCAAGGATTGTAAGAACGTGGTCTGTTTCCAGGACGACATACTTATATATGGTATTGATAAGTTGGTCCATGATGAAACCTTGGAAAATGTTCTTGAAAAGTTATCAACCAATGGGCTTACTGTTAAACATTCAAAATGTAAATTTTGTGTTAAATCGCTTACATACTTGGGTCATGTACTGTGTGAGGAGGGTGTCAAACCTAAACCTGACCTCATTGAAGCTATTCAATCTGCTCCTTCCCCTACTACTAAAGACGAAGTTAGGTCGTTTTTGGGGTTAACGGAATTCTATGCCAAATTCATTAGAAATTTTCTAGTAGGGTGTTTACTTAAGGTTAAGTCTAAGTTTTTATGGACTGCAGAGTGCGAAAATGAGTTTTGTGACGTCAAGTCTGCTATTGAGAAAGCTGCTGCACTTAATAGTTTTGATTCAAAATTGTTGAGTATTGTTACTACGGATGCTAGCTCAAAAGTATTGGGTGCTGTGTTTTCTCAAAGAACTGAAAGTGGAAAAGAAATTGTTATTGCTTACGCTTCTAGAGCTTTGACACCCACGGAAATGAGATATTCCACAATTGAGAGAGAAACATTAGCTGTGGTATGGGGGTTGGAACATTTTAGAGTTTTTGTTTGGGGTAAGGAATGTGAGATTAGATCGGATCACAAGCCCCTGGTTCGTTTACTCACTACTGATGGAATGATTAATGCCTCAGCGAGAATTGCACATATGTTAATGAGATTACAGGATTTTGTTTATAAAATAGTTTATGTTCCTGGTTGTGAGAATACCACTGCATATTTTCTTTCTAGACATCCTTTACCTCTTAAAAAAAAGGTTAACAATTACTGGGATGATTTTCACATTGCTTTAGTGCATGATGAGGGTACGTTACCTATTAGAAGTGAAGAGTGGAACATTGAATTTTCAAAAGATAAAGTCTTATTAGAGGTCCAGAAGTTTTTGATTGAGGGTTGGCCCAATAAGAAACATCTTTCTGCTGACTTGAGATGTTTTTGGGAGGTGAGGAATGAGTTATCTGTTTCAAACGGTGTCATTTGGAGAGGTGACAAAGTAATTCCCCCTTCGGGTATGAGGAACGTTGTTGTTAAACATGCTCATGATAGCCACAATGGGATTGTGAGAACTAAACAGTCAGTGAAGAAATTATTTTGGTGGCCTGATCTGGATTTGTGTGTAGAACGTTTAGTTAGGGACTGTTTTCATTGTGCTAATTCGGATAAAAGCCTGAGAACCCTGAAACCTAGCATACAAGGTCAGGTAATTCCCAATGGTCCTTGGGAATCTCTTGCTATGGACATCATGGGTCCCATTGGTCCTTTGAATTAATATATAGTTGCTGCCATTGATTTGTTTTCTAAGTGGCCGGTTGTGAAAATTGTAGATAGAGTCCATACTGATAGTGTTTTGTTGTTTATGGATGAAGTTTTTTCAATAGAAGGTTTACCCATCCGCGTTTGTACTGATAATGGTGTTCAATTTCTATCAAACAAAGATAAGGAGTATTTTAAAAAAACAGGGGTTGTGCATTGTACGACTTCTTTATACAACCCTACTGGTAACGGAATTATTGAAAGATTCAATAGAGTTTTGAAGGGAGCAATACAGATGTTTGGTGTTGAAGATGGCAAGTGGGAGATTCAAGTCATGAAAACTGTGTGGAAGTACAGAATAACTCCCAATGAGATGACTAGTTGTGCTCCTTTTGAAATTATGATAGGAAGGTTACCAAGAGCAAAATTAAATCCTTCGTTGTTGATTCCATCTTCGAGATGTCAGGTGGATTTGGATTTAGTTAAAAAAAGGATGGAAAAATCTCATCTAGTGAATAAGCACACGTTTAATGTAAAAAAGGTTTGAAGTCTGATATTAATATACAAATTGGAATGTTAGTAAAGGTAAAAAAACATGGAAAGTTGCTAAAGGTGACAGTTAATATATGGGTCCTTTTGAAGTAAAAGAAGTGTTGAAGAATGCTGGTAAACTCTCAAATGGTAAAGTTTGGAATCTTAACAAAATTGCAGTACTTAAAGGTGAGAAGGAATTGTATAAGGAAGATCTTAATTCTAGGAAAAAGATTTTAAATGATACTTTGGAAGATGACTGTGCTAATCTAGATAACGATTGAAACACTTCCTTTGTAAATAATGAGCATGAGAAAGTTGTTTCTGTTCCATCTGTTTCTAGTAAATCTGATTGCATTCGTGAAAGTGAGGGATCAGAAGTTTGCAAACGCTCACGTAAAAAACCTTCTTGGTTATCTGATTTTATAACCTTGATTCAAAGTAAGTTTTAAGTAGAGTTTTTTTATTGTTATTTTTTTTTTTTTAAATTGGGTGTTTTATTTGAAAGAGGGAAGATGCGTTATGTATTATTTGTATTTGTGTTTTGTGTTTACTTTCAATATTGTCATGGCACGGACCTTGGACCTCGGCTCTCCCTGATGTTCTAGAGTCCGAGTCCGAGTCCATGCCGTGTCAGTTCTGGTCAGTTGCAAAGCCTGTTCTGCGCTGACGGATGCCAGTTCGTGATGCTGCCTTTTTATGGAATAAACTACTTTCCATCAACAATTGTCTACGACTCTACATAACACTGCTACCCCGGCGCGTGCTCCATCCCCAATCTCAGGGCTCAAGAAGGCATCGGCTAGAACAGAAAGCAGACAGGTTTCCCAGCCCGGTTTATTGTCTGTACCTTCCACTCCTTGCCCAGGGGCTAACCTGTGATGTAATCGCGGGTAACAATGTGTGTGATGTTATTTTCGCTACACTTTTTAGGGCATTAATGTCCATGCCTCGCGTCTTTCTCTATGTGAGATCACTGGTGAATCTCTGAGTGCCCCCTGGCCTTAAATTCAGCACATGGACGTTGCCTAGAGTGCCACCGCCTGTTTGAGAGAGTGGATACTGATCTGTGCGTCAAGAAATAACAGTGTTACAGAAGACAACCCTTTCCTTCATCAGAACAGAAAATATCTTGTAGTCATATGTCTATGAGGTGACTGACTAGAGGCGCTCTGCTTGCTAGCGAGCCAGTGGAATCGTGTCTTATGCATCATTCCACAACCTAACTTGCACACTGTCTGAAATTACAAAATGGTTAGCACGTTGGTGGCGATGCAACAACGTTAACACTCCTCTCCTACTGGGGGTTTAGTGCAGTGGGGTGCACACTAGCTGGGTGTCTTATATAACAGACATCTTTCCAACAGAGGCGAGGGGGGCACTTTACACTGAATCAAAAGAATGGCGCAGATGGTCAGCATATACCAAAAGTAACCACCTGTGTAGTCTGGCCACCACGACCATCCTACCACAACCCCAACAAACAGTTGTGCCTCACACTGTTTTTGGAGTAGCCTGGCCACAGTTTTATTTAAACACAGTTTAGTCAGCGCACGCAGGCGGGGAGCATTTTGACGGTTAGTTAATGTCACTTTAAAATGCCATCTCAATGGCAAATTAATATTAATCCCTATCTCGATTATCAAAGATTCACATTTGGCAGTACTCAGTGAAGTGTCCGAATGTTAGTTGGGAGAGATTGTATCATCTAGCAGATTCATGGCTACAACTTTCTACTGACTGTTTACCTCTGTTGCCGGCCCTCAGGCCCAGGACTCAAGTCCTTAAAAAACAAGTATCGGCATAGCCAATAGGTCTCGCCTTTGGGACTTTATAAGTTTTTAGTTATGCAGCACAATATCCTTGGTGCAACAACATTAACTGTTGCGTGGCTAAACAGTTATAAGGTCCCAAAGGCGAGACCTATTGGCTATGCCAATGCTTGTTTTCTATGGTATAGCCAGTTTTGCTACAGTGCAGAATCTGTTTGGGGCCTTTTTCACTGTAAGGACATGAAAAAACATTAAATATATATGCCCCATGTTTAAATACTATGCACTTTGCCTTGGGGAAGGTAAAGCCTACTGTAGGGGTGACTTACTACTATTAAAACAAGGTTGACGATCTTGGTCATATAGGACTGCACCAGTTAAATTAATTTCACGAATATCAGATTTATATTAATGTTGTTTTTCATAAATAACTGCCTTCTATGATATATGGTACGCCATGCAGCTACTGTAACAAAGAAAAGGGAACATACAGCCAGATTCATCAACGGAAAATCGGCTCGCAAAGGGCCAGATTCTGAGAATCTGGTCCTTTGCGAGTGCAATTTTTGCATTTGGGATTCATCACTCCAAATGCAAAAATCGCAAATTGCGAAATCGCTAAATTGCGAGGAATTGCATTTAAGGAATCTCTATTTGAGATTCCTTAAATGCAATTCATGAACCATTTTTGAATTGCGAAATCGTTATTTTTGGCCACTATTTACCGCGAAGTCTGACTTCGTGCTCAATAGCGAAAACTGAGAAAAATGCACTTTAGTGCATTTTTCGTCCTTTGGACATGTGTGTGCGCAACATCAGTCTACATTTACATTTCAGGGGTACTACAGGGTGTCTTTTGGACACCCCTGGCACCCTTGAAATCGCATCCTTATTTGCGATTAGCAAATTGCTAATCGCAAATAAGGAATGACTCCCCATTCAGAGGCCCATAGGAATGAATGGGGAGTCATTCCTTATTTGCGATTAGCAATTTGCTAATCGCAAATAAGGAAGCTGTAGAAATCGCAAATAATATTGCGATTTCTACATGAATCCCGTTTTGCGAGTCTTTAATAGGGATTCCTTAATAATCGCTATTAAGGACTCGCAAAAGAGTGAATCTGGGGGCAGGTGCAGTAAATTGCCTATGTAAACAACCTAAAAAATTTAAATGCCTGTACAGTTATTTTGTTTTCATTTTAGCTGCCACTGACTGGAAATAAAAAAAAGACTGTCAGGTATCCCTCTACGCATAAGGAGGAAGCAGAATTCCCCTCGGCGCTGCCTAAAATATGTATTTATTTCACTTCACCTATGTGCGGTTACAACTTTTTTTGAAGGAACTAGATTATAAATAGGCTGGTGTGCAAGCTGGAAGTTTTGCTCACAGATGTTGAACTTTGCCTGGGAGGCTCTCTTGCTCTGAGGGTTCAAAGGTCAAATGCTTTGATGTCAGAAGTTAACTGTTTCTTCACAGAGCACTAAATTTTCTGTGAACAGATGGGTTTCATGTGGAAGGCTAGATATATAGAGGAGCCCCAAAGTAGGTCAGCTGACAAGAACTTGTGATCCCTTCGTCAGCCTGTGTTATTAAACACGGTGGTGGCCTACCTCCTTAGACATGAGAGGGCTGGGCATAGGAACAGGGACCGCCCTCAAACCCCTGCAAGGGAAGGGCTCTATACGTGCACAGCTTAGTGAAACCTAAGAAACAGGTGCGTATGGGAGGGTCCGTGGATGAAGCGATGACGCTGCAAGTAGCTACGAGTCCTTCGCTTCTTTCTACGTGTGCTTCATCGTTAGTAAGACAACTTTTGCGGGGAGTGTCCAGGCCTCATTCAGGCAGGGAGGGTCATTCATCAGCGCCAAAGTGTAAGCCAAAGCTTGCTTTAACTAATGTCTTCGTTTTTCTAGTTTCCCATTTTAGGATATTATCAAGCACATAGGTTTTCTATTAACGACTGGTGCTCTGGAGTGGCAGGACTGACTCTAGTTAAAGCTCTTGTTTCATGCCATAACACTAAAAGATTTCTCTTTTACTGCCAATGTTGAATCTTCTATACAAGTTATTATCTATGAATATCGAGCTCACTAACTCAAAATCAACTCATGTTTTGAAGCGGCTATGATTTTGAAATGCAATCAAAACTGTTACCCGACTAATTCAACGTTGAAAGCTGTTTTCATAATAGAGCGTCTTCCAATAAGTAGAACTACAAGCACGGAATCTAAACCAGTGGTGCGCGGCCACCACAGAGGAGCGGGGGCAGAAAACGAAGCCAGTGGTGCGCGCGCACCACAGAGGAGCGGGTGGAAAGGGAACGCGGCAGCGAGGCGAACGCCCGCTTCTGCGCATGCTAGCCACCGGTGGTAATGGGCGGAGCAAAGGCGGGACATTCAACTGCCTTTGCCCACTTGCATGCCGCATTTTGGTATAAAAAACGCTAAAGCCAATGGCGGGTGGCAAAAGCCGGATCACACGCATGAGCGTGTGAGCAGCTTTCGAAACCCCTTACAAGCGGTCTCGCCCTGCGCGAGAGGTGATGCATACTGCAACGCTAGGTGCAAGACATGAAAAGGTTTAGGTCTGGCAAAAAGGATGATTTTGACATGTTAAACAGGCAATTTTAAAACTGCTCAGCTAGGCTCCTGTGACAAGCCTTCTTTACATGGTTCCTTTACTGGTGGCACAATACGTGCTGCTGTCCACTAATGCTATTTAACTTACAGGCCCTGGGCATGCAAGTTACCATATACTAGGGACTTATGGGTAAGTTAAGTGTTCCAATCAGAGACTTTAACCTATACAACATGTTTTAGGGCGCTGTGACACATGCACTGGGGCCTGGCTAGCAGGGTTCCAGTCTACAGAGTCCCAAAACCAACAGCATCAGTTCAAACAAAATCTAGTTGATCATAGAAAAAGAGACATTTTCTTACAGCTATCAATTTTCTTTTAATAAACAGTGGCCTTGAATACAAGTTAATTGATTTTACCTAAAGTGATAAATACTCCACCCTATTCATCACAACTTCTAATCAAGTCTTTAGTGTTTCTGATATCAAGTTAAAGTGTTTTTTTAAGATCAAAATTATTAGGCTGAATGGGTTTTGCAGAAGCATTGCTTTCAAACTTCTCACTCTTTCTTTAATTTATAACTAGCAGCTCGTCCCGACGTTGTCCGGGTATGAAATAGAATGTGTGTAATGTGTGTATTTGGCAAGGGCAATTTATTTTAAAATCTCGTGGTAGACAACATTTTTTGTTTCATTAGAATAGGGACGGAGAAGGCCCAGCTGCAGCCCTGGTTGATGTTAGCAGGCGTGTGTACTTGGTGTAGTGATCCGCCGCCTGAGCCCGGCTACAGCCCTGGTTGATGTTAGCAGGCGCGTGTAATGTCGTTGAATGAGAGAGTTATCAGCCGCGGGTAAATCCGTTTAATGAGAGAGTTGAGTGACAGCGAGTAGGAGAGGCTGCAGTAATTGTCCCCGCAGACACGCTCATTTGCGTGTTCCCCCGCTTGAGGCCCGGATGCAGGCCTGTTTGATGTTAGCAGGCGCGTGTTCCCCTGCTTGAGGCCCAGCTGCAGCCCTGATTGATGTTATCAGGCTCGTGTAATTAGTGTACTGATCCACCGTCTGAGCCCGGCTAGAGCCCTGGTTGATGGTAGCAGGCGCGTATAATTTCGTTGAATGAGAGAGTTCAGTAACAGTGCGCAGGAGAGGCTGCAGTAACGTTACTTACCAGACCTCCAGGTGAACGCGTTTGTCACGCCCCCAGCACACGGCCATAGCAAACGATCTTCTGATTAATGTACGACCCACATGGCATGAAGGGCGGAACGTAGCACACGCCCCCAGCGTTTCTCAAGCCCCCAGCGTGCCCCTTGATGCAGCGCAATTGCATTCACATGGCATGGAGGCCGGACACACGCCCCCAGCGTTTCTCACACCCCCCAGCGTGCCCCTTGATGCTGCGCAGCAACGTAATTGGCGCTTGTATGTACGACTCACATGGCATGAAGGGCGGACACACGCCCCCAGGGTTTGTCATGCCCCCAGCATACGCCCACAGCCCACGATGTGATGGCTGTACCACCCGCCCCCAGCGTTAGTCACGCCCCCAGCCCACGCCCACAGCACAACGCAGACACGCCCACAAGGGACTACTTTGCTGGCACGGTTCTTTTACCTTTTAAATGTATAGAGGAGTTGGCCTAACGGCTAAGGCGCTCAACCTTGGACCTGGGGATCTGGGTTCGAGTCTTGGTAACGATGCCAAACATCCTGTGATTCTGGGCAAATCCCTTAATCTCCCCATGCCTAACAAAAATGAATGTGTGTCCTCATGTAACGTAACTAGTGCTATGTAAAGCGCTCTGATACCTGATTCAGTTCGGGTCAAGTTCGCGCTATATAAAACTCTGCAACAAAAAAAAACAATATGGTGGCCGTCTGCATAGCCTATGTCCTTCTGCTGCAACTGCCCTTTCCAACGCTGTATTGGGTGTTGTGATTGGTGCTGTGGTTACTGAGATTACCCGCCTCAAAGGTTTGGGCTCTCCCTTTATAATGTTAGTATGGATTGCAACAGCCCACAGTCAGTTTTGCCTCTGTAACTTTCAGAAAGAGGATCTCCAAATTTCCAAATGCAGCAGTTAGCTTTTTCTACATTCTAACCGCATTTTATGTAACTGCAGTTGTACTTGCCATTGCACAAAAATGTCTTATGGATGAAATTCAGCACGGAACGGAAGGGTTTTTGAAGCAATGGGGTCTTGTGCAATTGGCTTCCACTGCAGGGCTAATGTTACCCAAATATTCTCTGAGCAGCCTTATGCACACAATGCTGAACTTTGAATGCACCAGAATTACATATCTTAAGTACAAAGTATATAATCAGAATAGTGACATGATAACCGATTAAATGGATGGCTTAGATTGCTATACGAGGTAATTGAGAAAAAAACAGCTGAATTATTGTGATAGCATGCTGTGACTGTACACAAAACAGGAGAGCTGCAAAAAACACAGTTTAGAAATTCTAAGTTTCCCAGCTGCTCTGCGACTTGCTCATGAGTTACAGAGTTCAATAGATAAAGAACTTCCCCTCTTTCATCATTTACAATGTGTTTCGCGAATCCAACCAGACCTCGCAGTGACCTCCTTTATTACTGCAATACTGATGACAAGCAATTCAACTTTAAATGGAGGTGGACGAGCCACTGAAACCTCGAGTAGGATTGGGCCTGAAGACTGACTCTGGTGCAGCTCAAGGTCCTATTGGGACCTCGAGCCCATAACGAGCCAAGCTTTCAAATAGGTTCTGCCTGCAAGCCTTCTTCAACCCTGGAAGTGGCATCATGGCTACAGCTGTTGACTTTGTAACTGGGGGACCTGGTTTGTATCTCAGTGTAGGCTCAACATCCTGTGAGTCTGGACAATCCCCTAATTTACCTGTACCTATATAAAATGATCTGACCTTGTGTAATGTAACAGGTGTTCATGTAAAGTGGTCCAATGTCAGTCCATGTCAATATACTACTTGTAAAATACCTTTGTGAATGGAAAACATTTGTAAACTTACACAAAAATGTAAGCTTAAGTTTATGAATCAAGTCCTTATAAATGTAAGCTTACGTTTATGAATCAAGCCCTTAATCTCTCAATGCCTTAATAAATGAATTTGACCATGCTTAATGTAAATGGTGCTCAGGTAAAGCGGTCCGATGCCTCAGGTGGATTTTGGCACCATATAAAACAGCAGAACAGCAGAACAATGGACAAAGAGGTAAAAATAAAGTGCTAACACAAAAAAGGAAGTAGAAATAGATACCGATTTAGGGGCTGGCTTGTACAAAGTGAAACCAGAAACCTGGATAAATCGTGGAGTTCTGTGTGAGCAGTTGGCCTGGCATATGATGTGCACTATTCTAGTGGGCACCTTGCACCAGTCCAAACGACCCTTATTGATGGTAGGTTTAGACAACCTTTATATAAAGCTATCCTAGTGGTAGCTGTGGAGAGCAGCCTTCAGGCTAAGTCTTGAAGGAATGTAAAGCAGCTTGTTTTACCAGTCTATAATCCCTTGAATAATTAAATGAAAGGAGAATCACACCAGGTATATACCAAATATATATGTATTTATTCTAAACACAGCCCCTCTAGTCTCTTTATGAAGCTAGAAGTAAAAGTACAATACAAGAACTTAAATAGCACACTGTAAATTAGCACAGTATACGTTTTGTCCTGGGGCCTCACAAACCATATACTAAGAAAGTGGTATAAGTACTGCTCAGAGCATAGAGACAAGGCCTAGGGTCTGTAGAACCGCTGGGGCAACCAGGAAACACCCAGGGTAGGGACGCAGGAGACCCACAGGGACGCGTGCAGTGTCTAAACACAGCCACGAATCACCATTGACTTCTATGGAGAAAGTTAAAGTTACAAGTTTAGAGTTTAAGGACACTTAGGAGTGGACTACGGTAAAACCCCTTCAGTACTGGACACTTCGAGAGTCAAGACCCAGGGGAGCACTGAAGTACTTGTGTTACCTCACCCAGGGAAGCTGGATGCATAGGTGTCTTTTCGTGTCGGGTTTCGTCATCGTTTCCAATGGCGAGCTGCAAAGAAGTGCTGCAGGTGACCAGGAGAAAAGTGTCTGGATGGATCCAAGGGTGGATTGGAAATCTGAAGAACTTGAAAGTAGAGCGGACAGAGTCTGGGTCACTAGCCAGTGACCAGGATGCCAGCCGATGTCGGGTGCTTTCAAGTGATGTAGGTGAAGCTTGACTCTTCAGCCATGAGGACCAAGAGGCGTCGACAACAACCAGGAGCTGGATTCCAGCTGTCCCACGTCAGATGTCGAGAGCTGCAGCGTCGGTATCCAGATTGGACCCAAGAAGCCTTGGCAACAGCAACCCATGCAGAATGGAAAGAATGAACTGGGAAATGCACGGGGACACCTTGTGTGCCCCAGGCACTGTCTGAAAAGCATTCACTGAATGCAACTCACCCTGCCCCAATACACTAAAACCTTTCTGGGGAGGTGCTGGCACCTCCCTGGACAGGAAACCTATTGTCCAGGCCTCCCCTGCTGGAGTTTCGTCCAGCAGTAGGAGGTCAGACTTGTGTCTGTGGCAGCAGCATCCATTTTGTGATGCTGGGGCTCTTTTATACTTCTACCAGTTAGACCAGTGTGTACATGTCTTCCTCCTCTAGAAGAGTGAAATGCTACCCCTGCCACCAGAACTGGCGGGGGGTAGTAGTCCAAAGTGTTTGACACCAAACACGACAGGTTTTGATAAAGCCATTCCAAAGTTAGCATTAACCGCGAGGATCATAATGCACTTAAGAGTATATGGTATGGCCATATCACAGAACAGCTATAAGGAAGGGATTCCGAAAGCTGCAGAGGGGCGCAGCTCATGCTAGGGCAACCTCTCACACAAAACCAAGCACTCTGCCTTCAGGATTATCAAGGCCTGCCATAGGAGTGACTTATAGGTTTATATGTGTCTGTTTTAAAAGGTAGATATAGGTATACTCTATCTCAGTAAGGGGTGCTTACACCACCTTACCCAGGTTGCAAGTGCAGACCTGTGGTGCGATTTTGTAAGGCTTCCCAGGAGTGGCATAATACATGCTTCAACCCCTGGTAGGCCTCTGGGGTACCTATACCCTTGGTACCTAAGGTACCATATACTAGGGACTCACAAGGGTAACTCAGTAACCAATCTGGTGTGTACCTAATGTACAGGTAATCAATTTAGAGAGAGAACAGCTAGGCTGTGGTCCTGATTAGCAGGGCCACAGCCAGACTAAAGTCGATAAACCAGTTAAACACAGCTAAAAAGGTATTCATAGTAAGCAGATCCTACTCTCCTACATCCTGCTTAAATTTTGAGATCAAAAGAAAATATTCTATTTCACCAAAACTCCTTTTTCTTCATTATCGCACATGAAAGCGCATTCCAACATGTGAGTTACGACTGCCAGTTATACAAAAAACTATTATATTTGATTTAATGGACAGTAAGGAGTAGTTTCTGTCCTGTAACTCCAGTTCTGTAGTAGGGGTATCTCTGTTATAGTCATAATCTAGGGAATAGTCCCGCCCATGTGCGTGGACCCCGGAGCAATCAAAAATAATCTCTTACAGTGTCAAAAAATGCAGAAATGCATAGACACTTAAGAGAGAATTTAAAGACAGATAATGCAGCCAAAAAGACTACACTGTCCAGTACTTCAACTAGAAATTCCACCACAAAATCCACAAAACAGCAAAGCCTGTACAGATTTCCCTTGCTTAACAGCAAAATCCCTCAGGAATGATAGAGAGAAGAACCTGGACAGACAAGCCCCATAGGCTGCCATTATGTGGCTTAAATAGGATACTGTGCCTTTAAGGAACCTTCCAGAACCTTCTCCCAGTATCCCAGAATGCATAGCAGGTCCAACTTAGTTTCAGTTCTTTTTGAAGGCGTAAACAACGCCAGACCTGTAGCATTATGTACCTGAACAAATCTCCACCGGGGAGGCGGGAGGGCGCTTATGACTATAACAGAGATACCCCTACTACAGAACTGGTGTTACAGGACAGAAACTACTCCTTCTGTAGTAGGGGATCTCTGTGTATAGTCATAATCTAGTGAATAGAATGGCAAGCCCATCCCCACATCAAGCGGCGGTGGAGAATATGAAAATCACGCCACTATTGTGCGAACAAATTCCGCAGCGAAGCCTGCCCAACCTGAGTGTCTGCCCTGGCATCAGTGTCCAGGCAGTAATGCTTAGCAAAGGTATGGACCGACTTCCAAGTGGCCGCCTTGCAGATCTCCGCAAAGGGAACATTACGAAGCATAGCTGTCGTGGCAGCTTTGCCTCTGGTGGAATGAGCCTTAGGCTTACCCCCTAAGGTCTTATTAGCTTTGCAGTAACACAATTGTATGCAGGACACAATCCACCTCGAGATGGACTGTTTAGAGGTAGCAAGACCCGTCCTGACTGAGCCATAATTGATGAACAATTGGTCTGACCTACGAATATCTTTGGTTTTATCCAGATAAAACTTCAGCACCCTCCTCACATCCAGGGAATGTAAAGACCTTTCCGCTGGAGATGACGGATTCTGAAAGAACGTAGGCAAAGTGATAGTCTGATTGATATGAAAATCAGAAACAACCTTGGGAAGAAACTTAGGGTGAGTACGCATAACAACCTTAGCAGCATGAAACACAGTATAAGGTTCTTGGCAACACAACGCTTGAATCTCACTCACCCTGCGGGCCGATGTAATGGCCACGAGGAACGCCGCCTTCCAGGACAGGTGCTGCAACGAAGCCTTATGAATGGGTTCAAAAGGCTCCTTCATCAATCTGGACAGCACCACATTCAAGTCCCACGAAGGCGAAGGAAGCCTGACAGGAGGGAACACTTTCTTCAAGCCTTCCAAAAAATCTTTGATCACAGGAATCTGGAAGAAGGAAGTCTGTGAAGGGCCTTTCCTGTAGGCAGTCAAAGCAGCCAGATGAACCTTAATGGAATGGACATTAAGGCCCGACTGCGCCAGATGTAGTAGATATGGAAGGATGACATCTTCCTTGCACGTCGTAGGGTCATAGTTCTTAGACTTGCACCAGATGCAAAACCTCTTCCACTTGTAAGCATAAGAAGTCCTAGTGGAAGGTCGCTTAGCCTCCTTCAGTATGTCCATACAATCCCCTGGGAGATTCAGATGGCCATATTGCACTATTTCAGGAGCCATGCCGCCAAACTCAAAGACGAGAGGTTGGGGTGAACCATCCGCCCCCCGAACTTCGTGAGAAGGTCCGGCCTGCACGGCAGCTTCATGTGCGGAAGGAGAGAGCGGTGAAGCAGGTCCGTGAACCACCACTGTCTGGGCCATTCCGGGGCAATCAGGATCATCCGTGCCCTGGACTGGGACAGCTTGATGAGAACCGCCGGAATCAGGGGAATTGGTGGAAAAGCGTACAGAAAGCTGTTCGACCAGTTGATCCATAACGCGTTCCCCAGCTTCCCCGGCTGGTAGTACCTGGAGGCGAAGCCTCGGCATTTGCTGTTTTCGGCGGTGGCGAACAGATCCACGTCTGGAGTTCCCCACCTTGCGAAGACTTCTCCTAGTACTTCGTCGTTTATGACCCATTCGTGGTTTTCCTGAATGAGTCTGCTCAGTTCGTCTGCCTGAACATTCTGCACACCTGGCAGATGGGTGGCCGTTATCGACAGTCCTCGAGCCAGAAGCCAGTGCCAGATCGCCTGCGCCTCCTGCGACAGAGTGCGCGATCTCGAGCCCCCCTGCTTGTTGAGGTAATACATCGTTGTCGTGTTGTCTGTCTGAACAAGCAGAGAGTTGGTCTGAAAGGACGGGTGAAAAGCCTTCAGTGCCAAGTGCACAGCCTTGAGTTCCAGGAAATTGATGTGGTACGTGGACTCCATCTGGGACCACGTCCCTTGAATTTGTAGGTCTCCGGAGTGCGCTCCCCAGCCCTGGAGAGAAGCATCCGTCACGATAGTCTGTGTGGGAATGACCTTGTGGAAGGGAACCCCTCTGAGGAGATTCTCCTTCGAGCACCACCGCTTCAGAGACTGAAGAGCATGCAGAGACAGTCGTATCTTGTCGTCCCAAGATCCTCTCCTCTGGTCCCATTGATCCTCCAAGCACTCCTGCAGCGGTCTCATGTGCAGCCGCGCATGTGGCGTCAGGAAGATACACGAGGCCATCGACCCCAGCAAAGAAGACACCGTCCTCACTGTCGTGGACGGAGTAGACATGAGAGCCTGAGCCTTCCGAAGGAGTGATAAACGTCGCTCTTCCGAAGGAGACACGCTTGCTGACAGTGTATCGATGGAGGCTCCCAAGTACTGGATGCACTGGACCGGAATCGGGACCGACTTGGACATGTTGATGTGCAACCCCAGCTTGTTCAAGAGAACGCACGTCTTCTGGAAGTGTGCATGAGCTTCCGAGAAGGAGGCGGCCTTGATCAACCAATCGTCCAGGTACGGGTAGACAAACACCTTGTTCTTCCGCAGGTGTGCTGCTACCACTGCCATACATTTCGAGAATGTCCTGGGTGCAGACTTCAGCCCGAAGGGCAGCACCGTGTACTGATAGTGATTGGTGCCGACTTGAAAGCGCAGAAACTTCCTGTGTTTGCATGCAATGGGCACGTGGAAGTATGCGTCCTGTAGATCTATGGCACACATCCAATCTCCTCGTTGCAGCTAAGGGTAGATCTGATGCAACGACAGCATGCAAAACTTTTCTCTGCGAATCCACTTGTTTGCCTGTCGCAAATCCAGAATGGGCCTGAACTCGTTTTTGTCCTTCTTGCGGACAAGAAAGAACCGAGAGTAAAGACCTCTTCCTCTTTGAGACAGAGGTACGACTTCGATTGCCCTTTTCCTTAGCAGAATGTCTGCCTCCGCCTGAAGCTCGCGCAGTTGATACTGCGAGCTGACGGGAGGAATCGATGGAGGAGGGCTGGTGAAACGCAGACTGTATCCATTGCAAACAATATTCAGCACCCACTTGTCCTGAGTAATTTTTCTCCACTCTGCCAGAAAAAATTGAACGCTTCCCCCCACCGGAGCGGGTAACGGACGAGGGGGAAGTAACAGCTCAGGGTCTAGGCCCGGCCGGGCCCTTGGAAGCGGTAGAGGACTGCTGTCTACCTCTACCCCCCTGGCGTTTCTGGAAGGGCCGTCTGTACTGCTGCTGCTGTTGCTGCTGCTGATGTTGTCCGGCAGACTGCCCTCTTCCACGACCCTGCGACCCGAACCGCCGTTGGAACTGACGGTAGGGTTTCTTCTCCTTGGGCTTCTCCAAGCCCACCGCCGTCAGGGTCTCCGCCTCGGCCTTCATCCTGGCCATCTCGTCATCCGCGTGTTTTCCGAAGAGGGTATCTCCGGAAAACGGGAGATTCGCCACACGTTGTTGTGCTTCTGGCTTAAGAGACGTCAACCGGAGCCAAGCGTGGCGCCTCTGGTTAATCCCGTGGCAGTATCCGTGCACAGACAGCAAGGAAATAGCCGCGGCGGCGCTAATGGCCTGGTTAGAGACCAGCATCCCCTCCTGGACGATCTCCATGAAGTCCTCTTTGCGGTCTCGAGGAACGAGGTCCGCAAACTGCTCCATTGAGTCCCACAGTGCCCGGTCGTATCGTCCCAACAACGCCGAGTCACTGGCAGCCTTCATTGACGAGGAGGATGTACCACACGCTTTTCGCCCAGCAGAGTCGATCCAGCGGCTCTCCTTGTCCGGAGGCACCGTGGACGCAGGGGAGGTGGCATGAAGCTTCCGGGCCGCCGTCACAATGACCGAATCCGGCGCCGGGTCCTTTCTCAAGAAGGCTGGGTCCGAGTCCGGAGCTCTGTATTTCTTGAGGAGCCTGGAAGGCGCAGACTTCACAACCGCCGGCGTCAGGAAAAGCTGTTCAGCCGGCTCGAGGAGCCCCGGCACCAGAGGCAGTAGGGGGCGAGACAGGTGTTTCTTGTGTAACGTCTCAAAGATGACAGAAGTCGAAGGCGTAGGCGCTTCAACTTTGATCCCCAACTTCGCCGCTCCGCGCAGGAGAACCTCTTGGAATGTGCCGATATCGTCGATCGGGGACACCCTAGTCTCCGGCGAATCAGACAGCGTGGGCGAGTAAGAACGGGTCCCAGATGAGCGTGACCTGGACCGACGCCTCCTATGGCGATGCCTGGATCTCGATGAAGATCCGCGTCCACTCCTAGACTTGTCCCGTCTCCCCGAGCGAGACCTCGATCTCTTGGGCCTGGGACGGTCCGCCGGCCTCCCCGGTTCCGGAGTCCGAGGCTTCGGCTTCGACTTAGGAGTCTTCTTCGGCGGCGTCGGAAACTTGGGCATCGACACCGCCCGCGGTGGAACCGGGGGTGGGGGAGTCACTGGAAGCGGGGCCTGCGGAGCCGGTCGAGCAGGCAACGGAGGGGGGGTCGGAGCCTTCGGAGGCGGACCCCTTGGTAAAGGAGGCAGTGAAGGAGGCGCGGGCTTCTTCGGGTATATACCTCGGAATACGCCGTTCCCGGCGAGCCATCATCCTGTCCGGAATGTGGGGAGCCCCCCACAGTCCTGGGCCTGTCTTTTCGACCTCCTGACGCCGAAGATCGGTGCCCAGACGGCGAGCCTGGGTCCCTAGACGTCGAACGGCCCTTCGGCGTCGACCGCCTCTCACTCCTCGACATCGAACGGTGTCGACGTCTCGACGTCGACCCCGACCAGATGGACGAGCCACGGAATCTTGACGACGGGCGATGGTGCCTCGACGGCGACCTCGACCTCTTCGGACGTTTTGACGTCGACCTGGATCGTCTCGACGTTGACCTCTTGGAACGTTTAGACGTCGATCTCTTTGAATGTCTCGACGTCGACGTCTTCCGCGCCGGAGACTTCTTCCGTGTCGACGGCGGCCTCGACGACGAGGATCCCCTCGACGATGATGTCCTCGACGGCGAACGGCGGTGTCGCCTCGACGGCGAGCGCCGACGCCGGGTCCTCCAATGTCGACCACTCGACGCCGACGGCGACGACGAGGAGATCGACACCGGCTTCGACGGCGGCCGGAACACGTCCCTCGACGTCGACGGGCGATGTTTTCTCAACCCAGAGCCCTGGGGAGACCGGGAACTGGCCGTGGACCTTCCCCTCGACGTCGTGGTCATCGCAACTGACCCAGACGGAGATCTTGGGCGCGGGCTGGACTTCCTGCCCCTGGGCAGCCCCCCAGAGGCCTCAGCATGGGCAGAAGGAGCCCCTCCTGACCCAACTCGTGCCTTCAATCTTCTTTCTTCAAGTCCCTGAAGTCTGATTTTTCGCCTGTCCTTCAGGGTCCTTCCAGAGAAGCCTCTACAGATCACACACTCCTCAGGGATGTGGGAAGAGGGAAGGCAGAGGATACAGACCTCATGGGGGTCTGACTTGGCCTTCTTCCTGGAGCACTCCGGGCATTTGTCAAATAATGCTGGCATTATGGACAATAAAAGAGTGCAGGAACCCAAGAAGAAAGTCACTAAAGTACTTTAAAAGCACCAAAAATCGAATTTAGTGTAAAACACCATCAAAACCCTTGAAAAGGGAGAGCTCAATGCTCCAGGGTCCTGCTTGCAGGAGCCGGAAAAAAGAACTGAAACTAAGTTGGACCTGCTATGCATTCTGGGATACTGGGAGAAGGTTCTGGAAGGTTCCTTAAAGGCACAGTATCCTATTTAAGCCACATAATGGCAGCCTATGGGGCTTGTCTGTCCAGGTTCTTCTCTCTATCATTCCTGAGGGATTTTGCTGTTAAGCAAGGGAAATCTGTACAGGCTTTGCTGTTTTGTGGATTTTGTGGTGGAATTTCTAGTTGAAGTACTGGACAGTGTAGCCTTTTTGGCTGCATTATCTGTCTTTAAATTCTCTCTTAAGTGTCTATGCATTTCTGCATTTTTTGACACTGTAAGAGATTATTTTTGATTGCTCCGGGGTCCACGCACATGGGCGGGAC
This sequence comes from Lissotriton helveticus, assembly GCF_964261635.1. NCBI lineage: Eukaryota > Metazoa > Chordata > Amphibia > Caudata > Salamandridae > Lissotriton > Lissotriton helveticus. The sequence goes on from NC_136069.1 coordinate 1,295,948,249, forward strand.
TATTCCCTAGATTATGACTATACACAGAGATCCCCTACTACAGAATGTTGCTGTAAAATAATCTTGGCCTTGTACAGGATTTTCATAACAACTCTGGGCCTCAATTACAACATTTTGGCGCAGGGCTGTGCCACAAGGCTTCTTGCTGTGCTCCCTGCATCAAAAAAAAAGAGCAGGAATGCACCCTATTTATAAGATACCGCGCATTCCTGTCCTCTTTCACTGTGCTGGCGCACAAATGTCTGCCTTATGCATTAGTTGAAACCTGGTTGTGTTTGCACAGGAAGGGACACCTTTCTTCACAAAAACAACTGTTGCCGTGATAGCGGGCACCCCTGCCTGATGCCCTTACAAAAAGGAAAGGGCGCAGATGCTACCCCGTTCACCCGTACTGTAGCGGTTGGATTCGCATAACTCCGAAAGATCTACTCGATAAGTGGTCCTTTAGGCCAAAGTAGACCAGTGTCGCACAGAGATATGGCCAATGAATCCGTTCGAACCTTTTTGGCGTCGACCGAGAGGATAATGCGTTCCGCCGGAAAGCGTTCTGAGCGATCCATCAGGTGAAGGAGCCGTTTGGTATTGTCGGAGCACTGTCGCCCAGGAACAAAGTTGGATTGGTCTGGATCTATTAGACCGGGTAGATGGCGTGAGAGTCTGACCGCTAAGATGCTGGTAAAATCTTGAGGTCTACATTAAGTAAAGATATGGGACGGTAGGAGGCGCAGAGCCGGGCGTCCTTCCCTGACTTAGGAATTACCGTTATTAAGGCCTCCAACATAGAGGCTGGAAAGGAGGAAGCAGGGGACGACCCAACTGAGTTAAAAACTCACACTAGAAGAGGTGCCATCCTTCCACAGACCTTTTTATAAAAACCAGAAGTGAACCCATCCGGGCCAGGCGATTTGTTAAGCTTCAGTCGGGCGATCGCCGAAACGACCTCCTCCAAACGGATGGGGCCTCTAGGTCAGCCGCCTGGGACGGCGGCAGTTTTGATGTAGCCACACCATGCAGGTACCGGGTCGGCTCAGACTCGGGCAAAACTTGGGCCGAGTACAGCGCGCCATAGAAGTGGCTGAAGGCCTCCAAAATGGCAACGTCTTCACTGCACTCTCCCCCTTGAGGAGTTTGAATCACTGATACTCTGTGAGCTTGCCTTTGCGCTCAAAGGCGATTTGCGAGAAGTCGCCCACAACGATCCCCACCAACATAAAAGGCCTGTTTAAGGCGCTGAGCTGCGTACTCTGCCCTATCAACATCCAGCCCCGCTAACTGTGCCTGGGCCACTTTTAAGAGTTTCCACACTCTGGGAGCACCAGTCCGCTGATGGATATGCTCCAGCTCCGTAACCTCGTTCATCAAGCGCTCTCTTTTCTCCCGCTGATCTCTATTGTCAGCTGCCGCAGTGCCAATGAAAACCCAGTGAATCACAGCTTTCATCGCCTCCCATAGGGTCGTCAGAGAGACATCTGGGGTATCATTTAGAGTTAAATAGTCGGTAATGCTCTTGTCAATCTGTTGCACCACAGAGGGGCGTTGAAGCATAGTTTCCCGAAGACACCAAAAACGGCGAGTAGGACGCTGTGGGGGCAGAGTCGGTGAGAGCCGCAGTGCGAAGTGGTCGGACAAGGGGCATGGGAGGATCTCCACATCTCGAACCCTCTGTTTTAGGGGTCAGAGGTAAGGACATAATCAATTCTGTTGTACATTTTATGGGGATGAGAATAAAATGTGTAAGCCCTAGAGTGGGGTTGCCGAAGTCTCCATATGTAAGTCAGTCCTGCCTCCACCAGCAAGCGCTTCCCATCGTTAGACAAAGTCCCAGTTTGACCCCACCTCTGCCCAGATCGATCCAAGTCCCCGTCCATCACTATATTTAAGTCTCCCCCTAGCAGAACTGCTCTGTCTGGTAGGCCTGTGAGTTCCTGAATCACTGTTTTAAGGAAATTCAACTGCCCACTATTGGGAATGTATACTGAAGCTACAGAGAACGAATGTGTGCCCCAGGTGAAGGAGTGTGCCAAAAACCTCCCCTTAATTTCGGCCTGCTTGCTGCTAACCCGCCCCGGAAACCTAGAGGACACCAGAATGGCAACTCCAGCTGTTTTGGAGGTAGCTGAAGAAAAAAAACTGATGAGGTAATGCCCTTGATCTCAGCCGATGGGTATCAGCTGGGAGCAGATGTATCTCCTGGAGGAGGCATATATCGGCATACGACCGCTCCAGATAGGACAGGAGAGCATGATGTTTTGTGGGATTATTTAGCCCCTTCACATTGAGGGATACAACAAGGAGCTCAGGGGTCATAAGGACGCAGGTGCTGGCTCGCTATCGTCACTGTCCCAATAAGAGCAGAATATGTGGCGCAGAAATCCAGTACAACCCTTGGAGAACATCAGAGGAGGAGGAGGCAACTCAAGAGAAAAGTAAAAAAGAACATCCCCAAACAACAACTAAAAACCCCAGTTAACCAAAATAAGGGAGGAAACAGTCATAGGAATAGTTCACAAGTGTCCCAGGCATTTCCATTTTCACCTGTGGTGAGACGTGGGATGGATAGCAGGAAGTCCCGCTGCCCCTTCCCGCCCCGGGCCCAGCCGTATCAGCCGCCTGCCTCACCAGAAAGCAACAAGGAACAAAAGGCACCTCAAGAATGCGCAAATCAGTCTGCAGAATTGGAGCCCTCTGACAGGGTCCAAAGGACTGCCAAACGTTCTTTGGCGATAACATCTGAGGCTGGACGAGAGGCCAGAGACGAGCCCCCAACCCTTCGCCAGCGGGTGCTGTCATCTCATCGATTGGGAGCAGGGGATGTCACCAGGCCGTCATGATCAACCCCTGGCGGGCGCAGGAGGGATATAGCTTCTTCCAGAGAGCCTATCTGTCTGAGTCTACCCTCCCACTTGAAAATAAGTCTGAATGAATGCCCCCAAGAATAAGCAATATTTTAGGAGCGAAGAAATGCTGTGATGGGACGAAAGTCGTGTAGTTTCTGAAGAGTGGAGGCCGTTAAGTCCTGGAAAAGAAGGGGCTTGCAGGAGCGAAATTCAATAGGATGCCTGGACCATGCCTCTCAGAGAATACGTTCCTTAAGCTTAAAATCGTGAACGCAAGTCAGGATATCAGGCGGCGGGGCTGTAGATGATCTCTTGAGGCCCACTCGGTGCGTGCGGTCGAGTCGAATCTCCTGATCCGGGGGACCACCAAGAATGTGACCGAACAGGTCCACGACGAAGGCTTCTATGTCCTGCTCTTCTGCTCCCTGAGGGCCTGCCCGGATTTGGATATTGTTCCGGCGAGAATGATTCTCCAGGTCCTCGGTGTGGGATTTCAGATCCAAATGTTGTTCTCGCAGCCTGAGCACCCCCTGTTGGAGCTGGGACACCTCTTCAACTCTAGCTGCCGTCTGATTATCAAGATCATTCACACACTCCCCCACCGAGTCGAGATCCTTGCGCATCTCGCGGATTTCGGCAGTAAGATCCTTCTTCATGAAATGGAATTCCTTGGTAAGTTCCACAAAAAGAGATTCCAGGACACTACGAGTAACCGGCCCATCGGGCACCTCCGCTTCCCTCCACTCAGCGACTCCCCCAGGGTGTGACATAGTCTCTGGACCACTAGCCCCGGCTTTGAGCAGTAATTCCTTAACCGATTTGTCCTTGCGGTTTCTAGCAGTAGCCATCTACAGAGGTCCGCACTCCCGGCCCACAGCTGAAGGGTCGCGCACAAATGCAACACGTCAGTAGTCAAATCAGGGAAAAGGTTGCTCCCAAACACCTCCAGCAGCAACAAATCCTGCACCCAGCAAGGAACCAGGATCAGGCACCTTACTTGCCACTGCCCGGAAAAGAAAGAATGCTCCTGCTGGTAATGGCGTCACATAGGCAACATGGCTGAGACCTAGGATGCGACTGGTCAGATGAAGACGCACCCCCAATTGCTGCCCGCCACCAAAAGTGGATGCTAAATAGGGCAGCTATTCCACAGAAAGGCAGGATGTCGAACAAGTGCTTCGCAGGCCCTTCCAGGTTTACACCCATCACCCAGCTCTGGATGGAGCTAGGCCCTCCTGTTTGCGCTCTCCCTCAATCTATGGCGTGGTGCAGGGTGCCAGCAAATGCCCCCAAAGAAAGTAGCTGGCTTCCAGACGGCTGGCTTTCCACTAGCGCTGCAGGTAGAAATCTGCTCTCAGGGCTGCCAAGGGGTTAAGTCAGTAGGGAGCGCGCCCCCCCCTCCTCAGGAGATCATCAATTTCAGGGCCGTGACGGCAGCGCACACATGCAGCAAGGGAAGAGGGCCCACAACCCAGGCGTGTTCGGTGCCCCGATCACTCACTTCAGCACAGCAGCGCAGGATCGCCACCTGCAGCGCTCCCCTCCAGGTATGTGAGGGCAGAAGGTGGGAAGGCGCTGCATCCCTTGGCGAAGGAAGACAGTTCCAGGATGTCAGTAGCGGGCCTCAAAACTATCCAGACTTGGGGCGCACAGTGGAGCCCAAAGGGCAGGCTCATCAATCCGGCCCGCCCGGCTGCAACTGGTGACTCTGCAGCGACAGCGCACTCACCCCTGCGTTGCCATCTTGTCACCACCGGGGAAGGCGGGAAGGAGCAAGGCACCGGTCCCGACCTCTGTAGCCACTTGGAGGTGGATCCGATCAAGGGTCCCAGCCCCCGGCGCGAGCCCGGCAGGGGCACACACTGGCCGTGGCACCACTCTCCGCCGCCCCCCTTGCCTCTGCCAAGAAACAGCCTCAGGGCGCGCTCGACTCCACGTGCCCAGGACTCAGGAGCAGGAGTCTGGCAACCAATCCGCACTTGGAGAAGACTGCAGGCACCAGGTGGGTCCACGAGCCCAAACCGGGTGCGGAACCGCAGGTAAGGTCTTGCTATGTGCAGCTATGGCAGCGGGGCCCGGAGAGCAGACAGGAGCGGCGAGTAGACACAGCCTACTCATCCGCCATCTTAGACACGCCCTCTTTGCCGTTTATATGGAGCTGCTGGCTCAGAGAGTTTGTGATGATCCAGTCGTCAAAGGAACACGTTTCAGAAAGTCAGAGCACAAACTGTGTCTATATACCGATGATGTGGTGGGGACCCTTGAACACTCTCTGGAATCCCTACTGGCATTTTTAGATGAATTGAACCGGTTTCCCTTGCCTCTGGCTTTCGGATTAATATGCAGAAGTCGCAAGCCCTGAATGTATTGCTTGAGCCCGAGACGCTGGAATATATGCAGTGTACTTTTCAGATCCAATGGGTCCATGATGCCATTAGTTACTTAGGTTTGCAGGTGGCGCCTACCATCTCTGCCACTCGGCAGCTGAATTATACCACATTATTGAAACAGGTTCAAGATTCTCTCTGCAAATGGAGACCATATTCCCTTTCGTGGCTTGGCCGGATCGCTGCGGTGAAGATGGTGCTGCTCCCCCAGACCCTCTATCTATTCCAAGCTCTTGCGCTCTTGCCCCCTCTGGTGTGCTCCATGCCATACAGCGGGACATTGAACGCTTCATTTGGTGTGCCCAGAGGGCACGGATGCGTCGTGATCTTATCTATAGAGACCTGGGAGAAGGAGGGTTAGGTTTTCCCGACGTGTTGGCGTACTGGCGCGCGGCTCAGATGAAGGCCCTGGTGGAGTGATCACGTCCTGAATCCGAGAAGCACTGGCTATTTATGGATAGGTCCCTGGCTGCACAACCGCTGTGGGGGGTCCCCTTTCTTTCCCGTAAGGGGCAGCCTCGCAACTTGTACCTATCAGAAGTGACTCGACCCCTAATGCTAGCTTTGGGCATTCCCATCCCCCATTACACCCATTGTACAGAACCCAGACTTTTCACCCGGCCTGGATTTTGGGGAATTTCGACATTGGACGACAGATACTACCCGCTCCATAGGGCATTTCTTTGACCTTTCCGGACTGCGCCCTTTCGTCGAACTCTATACTGATTGCGGACTTCCCGAAACAGAACGGTACCGGTATTTACAGATTCTCCATTGGGTGTCACAAGGGGGGGTCCAGGAGGGGGCGGAGAGACTGCTCACACCGTTTGAGAAATGTTTAATCACATGGCACGGTGGCGCATGCCTAACGTTCGATCTGTATAAATTCACTCGAAGCGCCTCCGACATGGGGAAGTCCCCCGGCCAATTGCGCTGGGAAGGCGATTTGGAACGAGAGCTTTCGCCGAAAGAATGGAAAGATATTTTCTGTCGGGCCCGCCACACAGCCCGCAATGTTTCATCCATTGAAACAGCGACTAAGCTGGCCACCTACCCCAGTGCGGCTCCATAAAGGTAATCCTTCACGTAGTCCGCTATGCTGGCGGGCTTGCAGCTCGCCCGGTACTCTTACACACTTACTTTGGGACTGCCCTCTTCTGAAGGCATATTCGCGACAGGTCTTAGATGAGGTCGATTCCCACTTTGATACTCAAATTCCGCGCTTTCTGGTGTATGTCCTCCATGGCCTACTCAATACCATCACTTTCCTGCTTGCTTCCAGGAGAGGCAAGCAAATAGCGCTCACTCTGGGAGCGGCGGTTCAGAATGTTCTAGCACACTGGGGCTCCGCAGAAGTTCATACACAATTGGGTTGGCTGCATAAGTTATGGTCCATTCTAGGGATGGAAAAGATCTCTCTGTCCTTAACCAATCCTGGGGCTTCCTTCCATGAGTTTTGGGCACCCCTTATAGACTTTTGACATCTGAGTTTACAGAGCTTACCTGCCCCAAATATCTTAGACTTTTAAGATTAGCAGATCTACAACCAATGTCTGTCTCTATGGCTTCCACTTCTCAGTAACAAATGTGCTTGTCCACTAGACGGAAGTATTTCCCTTTTACTTTTTGTTCTCTTTGGTTCACTTTTGTTGAGGAGGAGGAGGATGGTGGGGGGTGGAGGGGGGTTTGGTTCCCATTTAGTTGTTGTTCAGGCCTGATATATATACGATCTTGAGGTGCCGGGCTGCGACCCGTTGATTGAGGAGCATAATGGCTCTTTTGTTCTTTTTGGTGGATAAAACTAATAAAAGAAATCTAAACCAAAAACAACTATTGCGCCTGTACCTGGGGAGGTGCATGGTTTTGATGGTTTTGATGTCTTCCCAGTTTTACGTAATGTTACGCAATGTTGTATATCTGGGAATTTTTTCAAAACCATGGGCGTTGAGTGGGAAGATCCACCATTATGCCCATGTCATGCATACCCACGCAGTTCGAGGCAACGCAGCAACTTGTGCTGAGTTGCCTTAACTTTGAAGAAACATTCTCATATTTTACGTGATGTTTGTTGTATGATTACTTAACAAACATTTTTGGGGCTTGACTCACACCCAGGCTCTAAGAGCAAAACCAATCGCTTGGCTCAGCTCTTCCTGTTAATTTGTTGGCTCGTCCACCTCTAACTTTAATATCACAAAGTTGAGTTAATTAGAAATACATTAGAAATACATTTTCACCACAAAATCATGTTTGCACAGTTTCCTGAAACCGATTGCGCCAAAATAAAACGTATTGCTCTTCAATGATCAACGTAAGCTCACGTCCCCACCTATTGATTATTTTGAGCCGGTGGGGGCATGTGGACTCAGAACAAGAGAGACAGAGAGAGGCAAAAAAGGGGAAAGAAGTGTGAAGAGAAATAAATACCAAAACCCGGAAGCTGTGCGGACGTACGATGACAGGGAGGCCGTTATTTTTAATCAAGACGTTTTTGGAAATATAAGAAACACACAGTCTGGGCACGACAAAGAAAAAGAGGCGATCCACCCTGGAGCCCATTTGCAGTATGATGTTAAGACACTGCCAGATCCCAGTATAGGACTATGCTTATTACCCTAAAACAAGTGTTGTCTTCCATATTACCACGAAAATACATATACGGTGGTCACCTTTTGCACAGCTTCCTCCTTATCCTTGAGAGACTATCTACAGGTGGATTATTCAAAGACTCATATCGAGAACTCACAACAGCGCAATTGATTAAGCAGCTTTGTCTTTTTAAACAATACTAAAGACTAGTCCCCAGAGACTAGAGAGAAAACCGTCCTGAAAAAGGTGTCACATCCGCACAAGCACCGAAACGCTGCGTCGACTTTTATTTGTTTTTTCTACGAATGAATTGTATATTGTGTTCTTCTTGTATTGTGTATAAGGCCAAGCCTTGTTTTTTAATAATAAATATCTGATGTTTTTTAATAAGAACCAGTTTCTTGTGTATTGAAGTTTACAGTGCTCCCCTGACGTTCCTGTGTATTTTTTACTATAATGTGAAATTTGTTGCTCTGTATGGGGATTTGTTTTTCTACTCAACCTGGGTTGTTATTTTATTCATACCCAGGTAACTGTTACCTACTGTCTCCTATATGTTTACTATAGCAGACGGTAGTGGTTTAATAGTGATACTTTAGATCCTTAAACAGGGACCTGTTTTATTTTGAGAGAAATAAAGCAAAATAGTGAGAGAGAGAGAAAACAGGAACAAAATAGAGCCTCCAAGACTGAGATAAACCAACCTCCCTAATCAACCAATCATGCAGCCAATCGCAGATGTTGTTACCCTCAACTCAAAACCATCCATTGATTCATGTATCAGATTTGTAACAGCACACCACAATCATTATCTGCACCTTCTCATGTATCCTAGCCTATGTCTGGTTAGAGGACCAAGCACAGACATTTTTCTTTGCTTTTTATTTTATTTCTTGTGTGTTTTTAACACTCACTCTGGATGGCAGCCACTGCTTTATAATATATACAGTGAATGGAGCAAAGTGTCATGAGGATACTAGTTTATACAAAGAAGCAATAGTTAGTAGCTGCCGGTGTTGTGGACAAGGGGTGGGAGGGCGGTTGTTGGGGGGGGGGCTTGAGGTCCAGGGTGGGCAAAATAAAGATAATACAAAAAAGAATTTACCTGAAGCCGGCTGTGTCTTACTCTTCTACTCCTCTTCCCCAGGCACAGGCTCCCAGACTGCCTCATTCATGAGAGAGCTTCAGGATTGACCTGAGCGCCCTCTATTTACACTCACAGGCAGACTGTGGGACTGTGCCTGCTCTCTCCAACCCTGGAGAGAACTTTTACTGCGCATGACTGTTTGACTGGCCTGAGACGGCCGGCCAAACCGCCATACGCTGTGAAGGCAGTACACCTACCACTAGCCTAGTGCCTGTCACTCCCAGCCCCCGCTCCCAAGACTCGGCGGGAAAGGAAAAATAAAGTAAGTATTTATTATCATTTTATTTTTCCTTTTGCCATTTTTGGGGGGGAGACGCTCCTCCGCCATGGCGGAGGAGCCACCGCTGATTCCTTCTCTCCCAAACACAAGCTTATGTCATGCACAGGATGCAGTGATAGCTATTTCACTTTGCTTTTAAAGTAAATTGCTTTACCCGCATAAGGTGAAGTGAAAAAAACTGAATCCCGGAAAAGAGGTACAATTTGTGAGGAAAAATCCAAATGCAAAGAACTCCTAAGAGATTCGGCATATCTGGACTTGAGTACATGCTCAGATGCTGAATCAATCTACAAGTTGCTGGGGTGACCAGATTTAAGTGAAGTGGAGCATTGGTGAGAACATGGAAGCAGCTGTTGTCTGGAAGCACCAACCATGGTGGAAGTATGAAAAATATTCTTGTTTCTATTTTTGTATTTATTGAGTTTTATCAATACATCCATGAGTAGTTGCATACATATTCAATGTATTCCCATAACTCAACAATGTAACATAATTAACAACTTACAGTGCATACTTGTTCATGTCATTCAGTACAATCAATACAATGTGCATCCCACGATCATCCCCTAGCGGACCAGCATCACCCCCAGCAGTTCTGTCAGAGCCCAGCATCACCCTCGGTTACCAATCACAGACCCAGTACTTGATTTATCGGAAAACATCAGGGTTCCCCAGTCGGTATGTTGTTACAGGGCTCCAAATATTTTTCGGCCTGAATGCAATCGGGAGCTCCACAACATAAATATCTAGCTGATCTCTACAATACACAACACCCTTAAGCCATGCCTTCACTGTCGGTACCGCCTGCCCACACCAATTTTTGGCTATTAGTCTCTTGGCCAGTAATAGTGCAATAGCTACCAGTTTACGATAGCTCGGTTGAATTGCTTTCAGCAGGCCCAATAAACATACCTGCGGCCTGCATTCGACCTTCTCCATAGTCATCTGTGAGAGGAGCTGCATCACTTTACCCCAGTATAATGCCACATTTTTGCAGCACCAGGCTAGATGCATGAAGTCAGCATTCCCCACCCCACATCTCACACAGCATGAGTCTTCACGTAACCCATATTGGTGCAAGTTTTCTGGCGTATAGTACATCTGCTGCAAATACTTAAAATGTATTATCCTTAGATTGCAATTTGAGTGAGGCGCCCAGTCAATGCACAGCACGTGACCCCATTTTCCCATGCCATCGGCATATCCAATAGAGGATTCCAACTTTCAAACGCACCAGACGTGACCATTGGGTTCTCGGCAAGAGAGGCTGCTGACAGTCTGGTTATTAGACCTTTCCTATCGTTCATGGACAGCAGCACCTGAAGTGCATTCAGAGGTCTCGGTTCATCCGAGTACTCCGGATAAGTAATACAGATTGCAACGCACAGTCTGACATACACAAAGCCCAGCATAGCAGTGTACTGTTTGTTTGCAGTGAGGGCAGCTGAAGTTACAAACTTCCCATTTGGCTTTAATTTGCCTAGTGTAGCGACCCCAGCCTTCTTTAAAGTGTCCAATGGTCTCCATTCCTGAGTAACAGAAATACCAGGGTGCGCATCCAACAACAAGGCCAGCAGATTTTGATAGCCCCTTCTCGCTCTCACCCGCAATTTCCTCCATGCACGGTTAGTGCAGGTCACTGTATTGATGTGCACCTTGGAGTTAAGGTGGCATTCTTAGAGCAATACCGCCAAAAGTGGAGTTGGGTGGATGTCATCGACCTCCACCGCCAGATGCAGTAGAAATCGTTGGGGAAAGTGACAGCAATGTGCAAAGTGTGCCTGGGCACAGAGATATTATAGGTGCATATCCGACACTCCAAACCCACCCCGCTCAAATGGTTGTACCAGTGTATCCCAGCTGCATCGCAAGTTCTTCCCCGCCCATACCAGTGTCAATAAACATGCCTGAAGCGCCTTGAAAAAAGCCTCAGTCAGTACTATGGGGATGTTCGTGAACAAATACAAAAATCTAGGTAAAATCGTCATCTTTATTACTGCGATGTGATCCGCAAGGGACAGTGGGAGATGCAACCACCGGGACACCTGGTCTGTCAGCGTTGTGATCGTTTGTCCATAGTTCATTTGCACCACTACCTCCGGATCCCTATGCACCCAAACCCAAAGGTATTTGACAGATTCTGAAGCCCATGTCAATGGGAACTCCAACTCGCACAACATTGTACACTGTGTAAGAGGTAATATTACTGACATCCCAATTTATATTGAGGCCTGAATACCCTCCAAACTTTACATACACTATAAGCAGGGGGTCTAGGTTGAACTCTGGCTCCCGCACATACAGCAGCATATCTTCTGCATGCAGAGATATGGCGAGCGGGCGCTACCGGAACCTCAACACTGCCTGTTTGTGCAGCTGTCTAACTTTACAGGCCAGAGGCTCCAGCATGAGAGAAAGAAGCATTGGTGACAGTGGGCATCCCTGACAAGTTATGTTATGTTATGTTATGTTATGTTACACTTTATTTGTATAGCGCACAGCGACTCAAAAAGAGTATCCTGGCGCTTTCACAGCGAGACCTACAGAAAGTAACACAACACGACAACAAAGCAGAAAGAAAATGTGATGAACAGAAAAAGAAACCTATAAAGTAAACAGCCAGGTCTTAAGACCTTTCCTGAAAGCCAGCAAGCTAGTGGCACCACGAAGTGTCAGCGGCAGAGCATTCCACAGCTGGGGGGCACGCAGACCAAAGGAGCGACCCCCAATGCGGGCTTTTTGAACGCGCGGCACAACCGCCAAAAACTGTGACTCAGATCTAAGTGCCCGAGCCGGTTGGTAAAAGGACACTCTCCTTTGGAGGTACTTTGCACCTCCAGAGTGTAGGGCCTTATAGGTCAGAGTCAGCGTCTTAAAGATAATACGCTTGCGAATAGGCAGCCAGTGCAGGGCCTGCAAGAGACATGACGCCCTAGCTCGCCTATTAAGACCGTAGATGGCTCTCGCCGCCGCGTTTTGTGTCACCTGAAGGCGCTGTAGCAGATACTCCGGCAGGCCCAGGTATAGGACGTTGGCATAGTCCAACCTGGACCCAATCAGAGCCTGCACAGTCAGTTTCCGGTGTTCTTCCGACAACAGGGGTAGAAACTTTCTTAATACCTTCAGGAGACCGAAGCAGGTGCCCGTCACTCCCAGAATCTGGGCTCTCATTGACAGACCCTTGTCCATCTTGACACCCAGATTCTTGGCAACTGCAGATGGAACGGCAGGGGGAGACATGTCTATAGGCCACCAGTCATGCCAGTCAGGATCAGACGTACACCCAAAGAAGAGCACCTCAGATTTCTCGGGATTGCACTTGAGGCCACTCAGATTAAACCATCTGAAAACAGCCCCAAGGCAATCCCGGATGCTCTCCCCATTAAAATCTCCTCCCCTCTCACAGGAGAAGAGGAGCTGAGTGTCGTCTGCGTAGGACACGATCCGGGCCCCGCAAGACTCCGCCAGAGCCGCCAAAGGGGTCATGAAGATGTTAAAGAGGGTCGGGCTCAAAATAGAGCCCTGAGGAACCCCAACACCCAGTGGCGGCATCACAGCAGAATCCGGCGTGGTCCAGACCGTTTGTCGGCGGTCGGCTAGAAATGAAGAGAACCAGCTGAACACCGTCCCCCTGAGGCCTATCTCGAAAAGTCTCGAGAGCAGGCGTTCATGGGGGACGGTGTCAAATGCCGCCGACAGGTCCAACATGACCAGCATGGCCCTGCCTCCGGAGTCCAAAACTCCTTTGATGTCTTCTGACACCTCCAGAAGTGCGGTCTCAGTACTGAGATTAGGGCGGAAGCCTGATTGGGACGGATGCAAAAGCTCATGCCCTTCCAAAAAATTGGAGAGCACCATTTGAATGTGCTTCTCCAGGATTTTCATCAAGGCAGGCAAGAGTGAAATTGGTCTATAATTGACCAATGCCTCCGGGTCGAGGCCAGGCTTTTTCAATAAAGGGATCACCATCGCCTGCTTCCAGGCTAATGGGACCAAACCCTGGCTCAATGAAATGTTGAGCAGAGGGTTGACCAGAGGATTAAGAACTTCCGCCATTCTAGCAAGAAACTTTGCCGGACAAGGGTCCAAGGGCGAGCCAGACTTAAGAGCACCCAGGAGTCCTAACGACTCAACGGCCGACAGGGGAGGAAAGACTGCCAACAACGGGCCAGATGTCCCACTGCATATTCTGATAGGATCCGATACAAACTTATTGGCCCTAATGCTCGCTGTCAGCTCTGCATACAGCAGACGTATTCACTGCACAAAGGGAGGAGGAAGCCCCAAACAACTCAGCACTGTGAACATATAGCCCCACTGTATGGAACCAAAAGCTTTGGCGGCGTCAAGCAACACCGCCGCAGCCTTCATTTCAGGGTCTAATTGTTGCAAAGTTGCAAACAAAGTTCTCAAATTATGTGTCGTGGACCTTTCCTGTACAAAACCCGACTGATCTGGTAGCACCAGTGTGGGTACCAGTGGCTGCAATCTCATTGCTATTATTTTAGCGAGGATTTTCACGTCAATATTCATTAAGGAGAGTGGCTATTAGGACCTCAAGCAGCATGGGCAGCAGGATCCTGCTATCATATGCTTCCGCATACACCTCAACTAGCTGCAGGGCCAGCTGGTCCACATATGTTTCGTAAAATTCACTAAGCAAACCAGCTGTACCCGCCGCCTTACCATTTAGCAATTTTTGTATAGCCTCTTCGACATCATCTACCGTATGCACTCACTTCTCTAGAGACAGATGAAGCGTTCAGCATGCGCTGGTCCTACTGAGCAGGCAAATAACTCAACACTTGGTAGGTACAAAGTAAGGAGCAATAAACCACAGCTCCTGGATGAAATACGCTACTGCTGGACTCACAGGTGGCAGAGTCCCATGGCAGAGGTATTTAGGTGCAATCTTTCAAGGTCCTGAGATTACAAAACAGTGGGAAAGCCAACAAGCCCTTGGAGAACGCTTTGGGCACAACCAGGAAGCAGATAGCAGGCCAGCTCATCAGGGCAATTTGCTAAGTGGCAGTCCCTGCTGTAGCCCAGTAGTCAGTAGGCAGCAGGCCAACACAGCAAAGCAAATAGAAAGAATGGTGGGATTCTCCTGGCAGCCCAGTTGTCCTCCTGGCAATGTGCAGATGTAGAGCCACCAGCATCTGATTACAAGTCATGTGCAGTGTCTAGTTATATGCAGTCAGGGACCCAGTACCTATAATCAAAAATGCCTTTAACATAGGAGGTGACTTCAAAAGAACCCTCAGAAATGCACAACAATCCCTATCAGCCCAGATTGGCTCCATGCGATTAGTAAGAGGTAAATCACCCCTTTGTGCAAGGGCAGGACACAACCTATTCAAATGTATGTGTGAACCACCTCTCCCTCTTCCTGCCCAGGAACACTATCAGTATGTAGATGAATGCAGATGTAACCCCTTGCTGTGTTGTGGCTGTCTGGAGAGAATTAACACAAAGTAACTGTCACCCAGCTCAGACAAGTATTGGAGACGGGCTGCAAAGCACAATGAGTTATGAGCACAGAGAAATGCCCACTTTCTCAAAGTAACAAGAAAGGAAAATACACCTCAAGTGCACTCAATTGTATTCTAGTTAAACACAATGCACTGGTCTACAAAAGTTCAAATATTAAAGTGTGCACCCTGTGGAGGGTTCTATCAGCCACCTTATTACCAAAGTAAACAGAATGAGCCCGGATGGATGTCCAGGAGCTCAAGGTGGACTACTATAGTGTCACTTAAATCCCAAGTGTACAATTAAGTAATCAAAATCCTTTTTAGACAAATTTAACAATCTTCATTATATATTCAATGAATCATTTGTTTTTCAACATGAGTTCGCAATCCTTTTCCAAAATGATAAGCAGACGAAGAAAATAACAATACTCTGCTTTTATTCAGTCCATAGCAAAGTTTTTCCAAAGGAAACTTGATAATGCTTGGCTCAGCATGGTGAATCTGGTAACAATTATTTTATCCTTTCCCAATGCATTTCGGCAGGTACTTGCCCTTCGTCAGGGGGATCCACACATCAATATTGATAGTGACGATAAGTATACCAAATAAGTCATTTGCAAAAACATTCCTCATATTGTAACAATATGCCGTTCAGACAGAAGAACAGGCAGGGTTCTAGTAATCACACAATAGAATTAAACCTGGGTAAAGAAAAAATGTGAGACATACAAGAAAAAACTAGCTACTACGACAATGTACGTGTAGTGTCTGCAAAGAAAAAACCAATAGTTTTTTTATGAAGGCCCTCACCCACCAACCTAGTTAGTGGCATGCTTCATCATCAGACCCCATCCGAGGTACCGAGTGTACCTCAGGTGTGATACGACGCCTGACTACAGCGGAGCGGGTTTTGTTATGTGAGTGTGGGTGCTGGTGCGTTGAGTGAGGTTTTAGAATTCTATCCAAGGGGTCCCAAACATTTACTTTATTGGTGGGCCCCTGGCAGGGTTAAAAACAAGGGCTTTAGGATGTGTAGAGATAGACTTATGGTCTCCCACGTCCAGTGTTGTCTACTAGTTTCAGTCAGGCTTTTTTTCTAAACTGGCTTTCTTCAGGACTTTTATATGTGTGGGGGTAGTACAGGGGTCTAATGTGCTGTCAGTAACCTGTATGTGTAGCACACCCTAAGGTGCTGTAATTGTGAGAGGTGATTCCTCTCCATTTGAAAATGTAAGGAAAAAAACGGGACAGGACAAACATAGACACATGTGGTTCAGAACACGTAGGTATTTAGGCACGTGATGTGTGAGGCGGCGTCAGGTGCCTAAAGTGTCAAATGGTAATGCCGTCAGTGCTCAGGCGGTAGTGGCGATTCGTGGCATTAGCCGGAATGAGGTATTTATGCGGTAAGAGGTGCTAATACCTGGAGGCGTGGGCTAATTGCTGAGGTAATAAGAAAGGAAATTTGTATAAATGCATGATTAATGCTTACTCCTAACTACGAGGGACAAAGTTCCAAGGCTCTCTGCCGGGGGTCCGAGACCTGTGCGCACTTAGATTACAAGAGAGGGAGAAAAAGGCGTTATAAACGGGTTCTTGCTACGGGTGGTATTAAGCTGCGCACACAGTAGCGGCCAAAGGCAGCACTACTGGTGGCGGTACCGCGAGCATGACCCGAATATATTTACTTACTTGGCAATGTCTTCAGTACCGCTGCAAACCTATGGTCCGGTCAAAATGTGAAAGACCAGTGTGAAAGGAAATAAAGAGCAAGGTGATTGTCAGTGCCGGCATATAATACACTGGTGAAATGAGGAGTGTAAGAAGAGTGTGCCAATTAGACCGCGTGATGACAGCGTTATGCATGGGTGATCGGACTAAGAGAACGTGATGGTATACACCCATATAGGAGTACGTAGAATACATAACTGTCAGACAAATACCTTGATAAGTTACTGAGTTATGCATTACACGGTTGACTCTTGACCAAAAGCCGGAAGTGGCTATAAAATAAATAAGTGACAGAGTGGTCAGAAACCGAAGTGAATGACAAAATTCTCCCTAGTTAAGAAATGGGCAAAAGTGATTACCTTAAAGTGGATGGCGAACGATGTCAAATAATTGTGAAAGAAGGGGGAAACTCAAGTAAGTGCAACTCTGTGCGAGTATATAAAAAATATCAAAATAAGCTCCTTTATAAATCCTACTGTGGGGCTTACCGAATAGTGCTTCCTTCAACTAGCTGGGGTAGGAGCTCCAAAATCGAGCTCCTGGCATGGACAATTAATATCCTAGTAGTGCCGCCCCCCGTGTTGCCCCCCACCCAGCTCCTGGCCCCTCACCGGATCGCCGATCCAGGAAGTGCAGCCTGACTCGCGCTTACGAAAAACAGGGATTGCCCGCCGGATCACACCCACAGGTGATCAGCGCTCCCCTGCCTTCACGCGACCCCAGAACACCTCCTGACCGGAGCCTTACCGGAGCTGCCTAGAACGACCTCTCCTCGATCTCGGCTGTTGCTGGGATGTCCGCCACACAGAGAGGGGAAATCCGCCACCACATAGACTGATTCACTTAAGCTGCTTGAGTCTCCCAGTTCGCCACCTCTACGCCTGTCCTAAAAATGGCGGATCGCGAGGACTCCTCCTGACCGGAGCCTCACTGGTGCTGCCTGGACCGACCTCTCCTCGATTTCAGCTGTTGCGAGGACACCACACAGAGAAAAGAGATCCGCCACCGCACAGACTGATTCACGTGGCAGAGCTGCTTGATTCTCGCAGTTTGCCCACCTCCGCGCCTGTCCTCAAAATGGCGGATCGCAAGGACTCTCCGGCCCGAGGACTTCAGTCTTGGCGACCTGCTGGACTCTGTTGCACAGGCACAGGTGAGTCGCGCCGGCGTTAAGCCCAGGCGACCTGACTCCTGCCTTCTCCCTCCACCAAGCAGCCCCGTCTTCAAAATAAAGCCCCAACCCCCCGTGACTATCCTTGAAATGGCGGACACCAAGGACTCTCCGGCCCGACAACACCAGCTATGACGACCCACACGACTTACGGGACTCCATGACACAGGCACAGGTGAGTCGCGCCGGCATTAAGCCCAGGCGACCTGACTCCTGCCTTCTCCTACCACCAAGCAGCCTCTTTCTTTTGAAGCAAAGAATCAATCCCCCACGCCTGACCTTAAAATGGCGGACCACAAGGACTGCCCAGCCCGAGGATTCCAGCTATAATGACCCACAGGACTCCGTGGCACAGACACAGGTGAGCTGCGCCGGCGTTAAGCCCAGGCAGCCTGACTGCTGCTCACTCCCCCCACCAAGCAGCCCCCTCTGCGAAGTAAAGCCTCAAACCCCCACGCCTGTCCTCAAAATGGCGGAACACAAGGACTCTCCGGCCGAGGACACCAGATACAGTGACCTACAGGACTCCGTGGCACAGGCTTAGGTGAGTCACGCCCGCCTGAAACCCAGACGACCTGACTCCTGCCCTCTCTCACCACCTAAGCTAAACACTGAAGCTAAACCCCAAATCCCCTGCCTGACCCGCAAATGGCAACCGAGCAGGGTCGACCCGAACATAGACAGTTCCGGGCTTCATCTCTCCACAGGGGACATCCTGAAACAGCCAAGGTGAGCCGCTCCACTCTCTAAGCCCAGGTGACTGCTCATTCCTCGGCACGTGCCCCGAGCCTCCCGCGCCCGGACACGGAATCCTCCCCTGACTTCAAAATGGCGGCCCCCCAAAGACAAATTGCCCGGTAGTGTCCAGCCATACTCTCTCCAATTAAATCGCTCCCCCACCTGCTGACACGCGCGACCCCCCCCTTATGAACCGTGTCTATTTCCAATGCCCCCAATTCGAATACCGGAACACGGTCACCCCTGGGTGCTCATAAGGTATCTGTGTATAAATTGAACAGCTTTTGCTAGCACCTCGTAAGCAAACCCGGCACCCATAGCTACACCTAGCAACACAACCGATCAGCCCCATACGGGCAATATTTACACACTCACCACCCCCTCATCCATCTCGCCCTTCCCCCCCCTCCCCCCTACACAGGCACCCTTCCGCTCACATTACCGTCACTATGGCTCGTGACTCGCCTTCCCCTCCCACACAAGTCCTACCTACTCACCTGAAACCCCACAGCCGGAACTCTTTCACCATCATCTTTCCCCCTCCTCTCTACAAAAATGAGACGCATTTTCATACAGAAACTTATCCGCCAACACAAAGAAACCCTAATCACAGACATCTACCACTCGGCCTCCAATGGTCTGACTAAGATGGACCTTAAATTCCACACTGAGAGACCGCAAGACTGGATCTCCCTGATCAGAACACAACTGTATATCGCCAAAACCACATCCACTTCCCACAGTTGCAAACTAACCTCTATACTCCCTATTGGCTCGGTCGGAAGAGGGTACACATCCGTGACCATCTACACGACGGCACGGTCCTCATTCAGGCTAATAATGAGAACCATGAAGCTTTCGACTCCCTATTTCCCGCATTAAGATCAGCCCTCCCAACCCTACCTCACCCCGCCTCAATCCTTACCCTGCCCACATCCACAGCTAACAGAGAAGCCTATGTTCCTCTCTTCCGCGATACCGCTACGGCCCGCTACGCTCCTCTTCTCCCTGCCGCATCCCAACGCACGCTTACAGCCAACCAGCCACAACTGGAAACTCTATCCACACCTTCAATTCCCCCTTCCAACCACCATACTTCCCCCACCTTCCATATCCCTCAGCCCCTTACAGAAAACACTACCTCGACCCCCTATGGGATCCCTCTCCAGCAAATTCATAGATGCGACACGCCGACAGGGACCCCATTCCCCACAAGCTTCATCCCAGCTCTCAGACACTCAAAGCCTTTCCCTGTCCCTTCCCCTCCCCTTCCTCTGACCTCTCCCTCGATCCCGAAAAAGGATAACCCGACTTTCTCCACCATCAAGAGACCTCAATCCCTCAACCTGAACCACAACACGCTTGGCATTACCCTAGATACCCCCAACTCCTCCCTTGATTCCGTGTCACAGCGTCTCGCGGCTCTTGAAAGCCAGATAGACATAATCTCCCTGGGCTTAACGGAAATCCTTTCTAACCTAGATATAGCCCGCAGACCCTTGAAATCCCCTCCTTGGACTCCCCACACCGTCAACACGAACAGCCCCCCTGAGCCCACAGAAACCCCTAGTACCCAGCTTCACGGTCCCCCCCACAGGGTCTTGAGATCATGTCCACATAAGGCCTCAAAAACCGGAGTTCCCTTCCCTAGGACCAAGATCCATACACTATCAGATACAAAACACTTGACCTCAAGGCCCTTCAGAACAGAAGCACCTATGTCAGACAGTAAAGCAACCTTACTAGCCGCCGCATACGACACTCCCGCCTTAGACTCTCCTAAATCCAAAATCCAAGTGATCACAGGTCACCGGAAAGACATTCCCTGCACCAAACCACTGAGACATCCTGTCCTCACCGCCATACCCAGGGCGACCAAAGATAGAACTGCCAGCAATCAGGAGCTTTTCACCAATTGCTTACTAATCAACTGCAGATCGGCCTCACTACACGCAACAGAACTAGCTGAGGCTATCCTCACTCATGATATTGACATTGCGTTCCTCACAGAGACCTGGCTGAATAAGTTATCTCCTCCCTGCCTAGACATGCTGGTACCACCTGGCTTCTCACTCATCACCAAAGACAGGATAGATCAGCGAGGAGGAGGGGTTGCTATCATCCACAAGGATAGTTTGGGCATCTCGGAAACCACCTCTTTTGATTACGATTCATTTGAATGTCTATCCGCCATCATCAAGACCAAAGATAATGATGATTCTTTACTGTGTCACCTGCTCTATCACCCCCAGGCAGAAACAACGCATTTGAAGAACAACTATCCAAGCTGATAGCGCAAGGCGCACTCGGTAATTCCAATAACTTAATTCTTGGTGATCTGAATCTACGATGGAACGAGACACACAATCCTCTAATCCAATCGTTATCCAGCCTCCTATATGATAACAACCTTAACCAATACTGTACTGAGGAGACTCATTACAAAGGAGCCACATTGGATGCCATCATTGCGCAAAAGAACTCAATCACGGTCAACCACATACTTCCCGACGACTAGTCAGACCACCACATGATCCTATTTCATATCAATCACCCCACTATCTCCCATCAACCTCCACAAAACCCCCCCAAATGGATGAGAAACCTCTCCCAAGTACCCCTGGATATCCTGGAAGCTCAGTTAAGCTCACTTCTCCCGGACAACAAAGCCCACCTCTGACCTCACTGACCGGTTCAATTCCGAGCTAGTGTTCATACTCGACAAACTAGCTCTACTAAAGCTCAAAAGAAGCAGAGCCATTCCATCCAGAACATGGTTCAACGCTGACCTCAACGCAGAAAGGAGAAACTTAAGAGCCAAAGAAAGAAAGTGGGGAACAACCCGACCGCCATCCTTTGTGACCAACTAAAAGCAGCCCGTAGGAAGTACAACAACCACATCAAAAACAAGAAATCCAGCTTCTTCCGCGAGGCATTGGACAAGGCCAAAAACAGACCGAAGGAGCTCTACAGCATCATCAGACAACAAACCAAGCCACTGTCCTCATCTGTACAGGCGTCCAAAGAACTATGCGACAACTTCGCCCACTTCTTTAACGACAAGATCGCAAGAATCGAACTATCATTAGACATCAAGGAATCACACCCCAAGAAGAGCATCACAGCTGTACCTCATGCCCTCTTTCCTGGCTCTTCTCTCACCCCCTGGCTTAGCTTTCGCCCCGTCCTAGAAACAGAGATAATTTCGTTGATCTCAACCTCCAAACCATCAGCACATATCTCAGACCCCATTCCTCCCCTACTAATCATGAAAATGAAGCACGCTTTTGACCCTATATGGAGCAAAATCATAAATAGCTCCTTAAAAAATGGAGCGGTCCCTGATTGCCTTAAAATGGGGCAAGTCACCCCCCTGCTGAAAAAACCCGGCCTAGACTTGACAGATCTGAACAATTTCAGACCTATATATAACCTCCCCTTGCTCTCTAAAACACTTGAACGCTGCGTACTTCATCAACTGACACAGCACCTGGACAACAGCAACCTCCTAGACCCCCACCAGTCTGGCTTTAGAAAAGGCTGCAGCACAGAAACCGCGATGCTGAACATCATAGATGATATCCATGGATCACTAGACTCAGACAAATGCTGCCTCCTCATTCTCCTTGACCTCTCGGCAGCATTTGATACGGTGGACCACAAACTCCTCATCAAGGCTCTTCAAGAAAGAGCTGGTCTCGGCGAGGTAGTTCTCAAGTGGTTCTCCTCCTTTATACACAATCGCACGCAAAAAATAAAAATCGAGAACTTCACCTCCAAAACCCAGCAAGTCAACAAGGGCGTCCCCCAAGGATCGGTGCTCTCTCCACAGCTTTTTAACATCTATATGGAACCGCTCTCCAAGCTACTCAGAAAAGCGAACATCCGCTTCCACCTCTACGCGGATGATAAACAGATCTATCTTGAAACTTCCTCTCTCAATGACATCCAAAGTCTAAATGATGTCCTGAAAGATGTTCAAGAATGGCTGACAAACAATCACCTGAAACTAAATCCAGACAAGACCGAGACACTCCTTATCTCGAACAAGGAGGACAACCCTCAAATCACCGAATGGCTAAAGGCAATCGATGTGCTCAAAGGGAATCCTACTCTAGCAGACTCTGTTAAATTTCTTGGTGTCACCTTAGACTCTAAACTAAACATGATGAAACACATTAAGAACTCGGCCAAAAGTGCATTCTTTAACCTCAGACTTCTGAACAAAATCAAACCCTACATTCCTAACAAGGATCTCAAACTGGCCACTCAATCTCTGGTACTGTCAAGACTGGACTATGGGAACGCAATCCTAATAGGTATTCCTAAATTGCACTTGGCACCGATCAAAAGAACATTACATGCGGCAGCTAGAATGATCACTGGCATCAAAAAATCTGATCACATTTCCCCGGCACTCAATAAACTCAAATGGCTCCCAGTAGAAATGCGAAGTAACTTCAGAACGGCCTGCCTAACCCACAAAGCCCTCCATACCGGCAAACCTGAATACTTGGCAATAAAACTCAAAAAAGCATGCCAAGCCAGGAATCTGAGAAGCTCTAACTTCCTCCTGCTCATCCTACCTAAAACTAGAAAGAAAAGAACAGCGAACTGCTCTTTCACGGGAAACGCCCCCAAAATTTGGAACTCCATCCCCCCGCACATCAGAACCATACCGTCCTTTGTGGAATTCAAAAGTCAACTCAAATCCCTGTTCCTCATCCGTTCCCTTGGTTGTGGATAACACGGAACATACAGCAACCCCAGAACTATGCGACCGCATTGAATCTTGAAACCAAAGAAGTTCTGCATTACAATTATGCAGCTCTTACTCTGACACTCGTTGACTGCTAAAACCTTTCATATGTCATGCTTCTGTTGATCATATGCTATTCTCTTACTGTAAAGCGCTCTGTTACCTTTGGGTCTTGACAGCGTTATAGAAAACTTCTTAAATAAATAAAAATAAATAAATAAGCATCAGTAACGAACGGGAACGATATACACGAGTCCCGGGAATCTGGGTAAACCTTTTCCGTACACGCGTTATGTATTTATGCGTAACCATAGAAATAGGACTGTGCTGAGATTATCTCGCTACAGGAACAATAAACTAAAAAACTAAAAAGAGCTGGAAAGCGCTAGCTTCCGTGTTGTGAGATTGGTGGAGGTGCTGATCCAAGAAAAACCCAGTGTGCCATGTGAGCGAAATCAGTAAAGTGCTGTGAATGTGAAGGAAGTGACCGTGGTGGAAAGCTGTTATCATGGAAATGTGGCAGGCTACGTAATCAGAAAAATTGGTGTGAAAAAGAGCAATTACAAAGTACATCAAAGTTAAGATACCTAGATACACGATCTACAAGATTAGAAAACAAGCAAAGCTTGTCACATGGTTCATATGTGCTTCAAATATGCTCAATTATCCATGAAATGGGTATCTCGGAAACCTACCTATACAAATCTAGAATCAATCCTGCCTATAGAGAACTTAATAAATTCAAAACAGTGAATTAAAAAACAAATAAAAACAAATAAAAAACTGATCATCAACTAGAGTGGTACAGTAATTCAATGTAACAGAGATCATATTCACAAAAGCAAGACAGTTCGAACTTATCGTTCAAAACTTTCGGGGTGAAAGGTTTCAAGGAACCAAATCAAGTGAGTTTCGTGCTGTAAAAGCAATTACCTAAATCTCAACCTGGTAGAGTTTCAATTACTTCTATGAGACTGAATTTTAGTTGTGCTATATTGCATTGGTGGTCTGACCAATGTTTGGCCAATGAGGAACTAAATGTTTTCGTCCGTATCCTACTTTTATGTTCAGTAATACGAGTTCTTAAAGATCTCACAGTTTTGCCCACATAATACAGGCCACAAGGGAATTTGATCACATAAACAACATGGGTACTGTTACAATTGGCAGTAAAATGCAGTTTAATGCTTCTGCCTGATCTAGGATGAGTGATCGATTGGCCTGTTATTACGTTGTTACAGTGAGAGCACTTTTGGCATTTCAACATGCCTTTATGGCCCTAAGGTAGGCCCTGGCAGTGTATTTAATAAGTAGGAAATGGACTTTTAAGTTTTACATGTCCTGATAGTAAAACTTACTGACCTTGATAGTCAGGCCTGCACTCTGCAGAGACTAAAGCACTTCCCTAAGATGGCACCAGTGGTCCTCACAGCTAGGCCTAAAGACCGCAATGTCATCTATATGGGTGACACTGAAGTTTTCCAACCCAGCCATGACCAGGTTGGCCAACTTCTGGAAGGTGGAAGGGACGTTCTTAAACCCAAAGGGCTTGACCTGGAAGTACATTTCGGGAACGGAGAATGCAGACCTCTCCTTTGCCCCCTCGGTCAAGGGAATCTGCCAGTACCCGGACATTAACTCAAATAGTTTGAGGAACTGGGCAGATTCAAGCCAATCAATGAGCTCATATGCTCTGGGGATGCCCACGGTGGTCCACAGAGAATCTAAGTTCAGGAGTGACACCTGGAGAGGCAGCCTTGGGGACCAACACCACTGGGCTGGAGCAAGAGCTGTTGGAGGGCTCAATCGCCCCTAATGGCATCATCCTATAGACTTCCTCCTTAATGCAAGCCCTCACTTTGTCAGACAACCTCTACATTTTGTTTTTCACAGGTGTGCTGTCCCCATTATCTATATCATGGGTCCACCATGTGGTGAGCCCTAGGGTAAGTGAGAATAGAGGCAAGCTGCCGCAGCAACTGGCATCAGTCTCTCTATTGATCCATGGTCAGTGTAGGGGAGAGGCTGGCACCTTCCACTAACCCATCCTGCTCCTTGGAAGATAAGAGGTCAGGGAGAGGTTCACTCTCCTCTTCCACACCATTATCAGTGACACAGATCATTGTAAACTCAGAACTCTTAAAGTGGGGCCTTAAAGCAATATACATGCAGGACCCTCAGAGGGTTCCTAGGAGTTTTGAGGTACACCCATTAGGGTGACATCGCTCTGGTGTTCTTTCACCTCATTGGACCCAGACCAGCATGTTTGCAGAGCTAGGGACTCCACAGGCTTCATTACCCATACATTTTGGCCAGGCAGAGTGGCATTCTGGTCATACCAGCATTTCATGTCCTCCTGGCTAGCTTCCAGAGTCTCCTGGATGAGTTTTTGGAAGCAAGCTACTTGGTTATGCA
The DNA here is from genome assembly GCF_964261635.1 of Lissotriton helveticus. Lineage (NCBI taxonomy): Eukaryota > Metazoa > Chordata > Amphibia > Caudata > Salamandridae > Lissotriton > Lissotriton helveticus. Next base: position 1,295,973,777 of record NC_136069.1, read on the forward strand.
GGGCCAGCATTTAGCTGACCACATCCTGGGGGACTCTCCTGGAGGTTGTTCTCAGCCCTCCTCTCCAAACTGATAGGTCCTCTCACAGGGTACCCATAAAGAAGTTCAAAGGGGCTGAAGGCAACCCCCTTCTGCCCTTCCTCCCTATATGCAAACAAAAAGGCATGGCAGGAAGACATCCCATTTACACCTTATGAGTTCTGGTGGACTCATAATCATGCCTTTTAGAGTTTGGTTGAAGATCGCAACCAACCCATTGGTGGTGGTAAGGAGTTGAGAACTTGTAGGTTACACCACACTCCCTCCATATGACCTTCATTTAGTTAGACACAAAGTTGGAACCCTGGTCAGATACCGCCTCCTTGGGGAAACCCACACGGGTAAAGATACCATCAGTGCCAGGATGGGTGAAGTCATAATCCTCAGAGGAATAGATTCTGGGTACCTGGCAGCATAGTCCACCAAGATCTGAACATATCTGTTGCCCATGCCTTCCTGGGGGTCCAGAGACCCAACAATGTTCACCCCCTCCCTCTCAAAGGGGGTGCAAATGACAGGAAATGGTTCCAGGAGGGCTATCCACTTCCTTCCGTCTTCACACTCACCTGGCAAGTAGAACAGGACCTACAGTACGCACCCAAAGCCCTCCTCATTGAGACCTAGAAAAGTGGGCGATAAGCCTGTCAACGATTTTGGATTGCCCCAAAGGACCTGCCAGTGGTACATCATGAGCCAAACCCAGTGGGAATGTCCTGCACCCCTGGGGGACCATCAACAATGTGTTGTACCAGGCTCAGGAGCCTTAGGCTCATTATACAGGAGACTATTCTCCCAGTAAATCAGGTGCCTGCCAGAGTCGTCACCAGCTGCCTGGGTCTCAGCCTGCATCCGCAGACCCACAAGAGTGGGCATTCCCTCTGCACCTTGCAGAAGTCCTCCCTAGTGGGACCCCCTTTCTGATGCCAGATGAACAGCTCAACAGGTACCTCAGCTCAGCCACATCCTCCCCTGTAGGTACCAGGGCGTCCCCCTCAGCTACCTTCTGGACTGTGGGAGTCTCAGAAGTGTGTTTCTGGCACCCCTTATCCTTACCCTTTTGTGGCAGGTACCCGGGCCATTCTTCCAGGCTTCAGGTCCTCCGGACTACAACCTCGGGCTGCCATGGACCGTGTGATCAGACAGCCCTAACTTCTCCATGTGGGACATGAGCTCCACCTCTTTCCAGGTGGTATGCTCCGGATCATTACCCAGAAATCAAGAGGCATGGTTGGACTCACAGCTACTCTCAGGGAACCTGCGACCACCCCCATTCAACGAGAACTAGAGTCCCTGGGATGTGGCTCTCACGGTTGTCTGCTGCAACCACATGGTGGAACAGATTAGGTACAATCGGTTCTGAAGACATTAGATGACACCTGACAGTTGCCATGCTCACTCCTGTGTCTCTCAGAGCCATTGATGGCAATCCACTGACTGAGTATTGTCAGGCATATGGGCTCTCTTCACCATCTCTCCATCACCCAGGGGCACTAGGGTAACCTCTACACTGTCCGCAAAACTATCTGGGACCATCTCGTCTCCAAGTGCTACACTAGCCCATCCCAGTGGGTGCCCACTATGGTGGGCTGTGTCTTCTTGGAACACTTTGCATCTCCATTGAAGTACCCTTCCTGCTGACAATGAAAGCACTTCAGGGGTGCCTTCCCTGAAGACCTACTGTCATAGCCCCATGTCTTCTTCTCAGTAGGGGTATGGGAGTCCTGACCCACAGTTCTAGTTTGTGGCCCTTTAGACAACTCCTTGCTTTTGTTTTTGCCCTGCTACTTCTTCTGGTGAGGAACCTGCCCACCCTTGTGGTGATCACCCAGATACCTTCTTTTGGAACCTGGTGTTGACCCAGTAGTCCGCTTCCTTAGTAAGCTACCTGGGGTCAGTGAGCTTATTATCAACAAGGTGTTGGTGCAGATCTGGATAACAAAGATTGAGAAGGTGCTCTTGTGCAATCAAATTATACAGCCCCAGGTAATCCTCTACCATATAGCCCTTCACTCAACCATCCAGTGCCTTGCAAAAGGAATCCACACGATCCACCCAGGTCTGTTGGGATAGCTTCTGACTGTCCCTGAACTTCTGTCTGTACTTCTGTGGGGTCAGGTGAATCTTTCTGATTAGAGCCTCCTTCATGGGAGATACCTCATGCTGTCACCCCCCTCTAGGGCCAGTAGAGTGTCCACCCCCTCACTAGGGATTTTCCTCCACAGACTAGACCCCAACTCTTCTTCAGGGACCTTGTACATTTGTAAAGCAATCTCAAAGGCCTCAAACCATCTATGTCGTCTTCCACCACAAAGTCAAACACCAAACCCCTGAGGTATGTCGACAATCCTGTCAGAGGGCACTGAAGAAATGCTACCACCACTGGACTCTGCTTGCTTAGCCTTTATGTCCAGTTCCTTCAGGCTCCTCCAAGGAGCCAACCACTCCAGAACATGCCTCTCCTCCATGGCCAATTTTTGTTGCTCCATGGCTAATTTCTTTTGTTTCTCCTCCTACTCCATCGTCAGGTTCTTTTCCTCCATGGCCATTTTCCTTTCCTCCATGACCCTCTGCTTTTCCAACATGAGTTTGGCAATCTCCAATTTTAATTTTCTCTCCTCCCCCCTGTACTCCAGCTCCTCTGGGGACAGGCCCCTAGATGATACGCTGCTCTCTGCCCTGGGGGGATCCTCCAACACATTGGCTCCCAGCCCCACAGGTAGTTACAGATTCCCCAGTGAAACATGGTCCAGCTCCAAATCATCCTCCATTATAACATCATCCTCCTCCTCTGAGGTCACTGGTGCTGCATCCCAGGCTTCTAACCAAGCCCGCAGCGCCTATTGTGGCTCCACCTTCCTGATGAAGCCTTTGGTAAAAAGCCCAAACCGATTGCAGACATCTTTGACCTGGACCACTGTGTAACTCTCCAGATTGGACAACTCACAGATGATTTGTGCTGGTAAAGGTGCAGGTGTGAGCATCCAGTCAGAAACATGATTTTAGGAAAAATAAAAAATGCCAATCAGGGAGAATAGAAAAACTAAAAATACCAAATATAGAGTGTAGGGAAACAAATACAAACAAGGATCAGAGACAATTGGTTCGAATTATCTGTGGGTGGTAGTGTAAACCAACTTACTTTAAGGCACTTCACAAACACAAGTTCTATGGTCACAGCTGATCACCACTGTTAGGAATTGGGTTTCTGGATAGCAGAGGTATGCACCCTGTCCAAGGGGAAAACACAAACCTAGTCGGGGTACGTCAGATACACACCCTAAATTAACCTGTGCTCACCTCCTGGTAGCTGGGCACAGAGCAGTCAGACTTAACTTAAGAGGCAATGTGTAAAGTATTTGTGCAACACATAATACAGTAACACATTGAAAACACCACAAAAAAAGAATCCACACCAGGATAGAAACATAGAACTTAATTTAAGGAACACAACAAGACCAAAATGACAAAAATCCAATAAGTAGAACTGGAGGAATTACTTTTTAAAGATCATTTTAAAATATAGTACTTAGGAACATAAAGTGCCAACCAGGGCCATCTGGTCGCGCTTGACGGGGTCAAAACATGAAATTTCAGGCCTACTGTGATGGATTATGGGTCGGATACAGGGACCATCCTAGTCCCGCTGCAAAAGTACCTTAGATGGAGGAAACGTGTTAACGTCGAATACCCTATGCCCGGAGGCTTCAGTGTTTATCCTTTCAAATGCAGGCAATGTGTTGGTTCCGATCGGAGCCATCAGGGATGCATCGCTGATGAACCCCTTTTGATGAAGGTGATGCGTTGGTGTCCAGCCACGCTGCTGGCGATACAATGTCCTCGTCTTTGGTTTCAGTAGTGATGCTTCCACGTTGATGTGAGATGTGTCAATTCTGACTGATGCAACAATCTCAATGCGTGCATTTCGGCAGAAGACAGCGATACAACCCACTTCCAAGGGCCCAGGACTGGATTAGCACCACTTGGCAGGGCAGGGCTCACAGTTGGCAAAGTCCAGAGGTTGTAGCAGGATTGCTGGAAGTCTTTGATGTTCCTGAGGCTTCAGAAGAGGAGGCAAGCCAGAAAGCCCTTGGAGTCACTTTGGCTCTGGGGTTGTGAAGATGCAGGTCCAGTCCTTCTCACTCCCAGGCAAGGACTGAAGCAGGGCAGGCACAGCAAAGCAGGAGTCCAGCAAGGTCCAGCAGAGTGACAGTCCTTTCAACAGCACAGCAGTCCTTTTTCCTGACAGAATCTCCTAAGGTACAGAAGTGTCGTGTGTTGGTGGTGTCAGGGGTAAGGGTGGGCGGCCAGCTACGCTCCGTGCACGGAGTGCACGGAGTGCCGTCTCCTACGCATTTTGCGTAGCGGACGTAGCCAGGCGGCACTATGCGCGCTCCGCAGACGGTGCGTAGCCGGCCGCCACCCGCCTCCCTCCCGCCCTCCCTAAATACATAAATAAAAGTATAAAAAGCTTTTAAAAACACTTACCTTGTCTGCCGCGTCCCCGGGGCTCCCTCTCGCCGTCCCGCGATTCGCGCCGCCATTTCGGATCCTAATGCGCATGCGCGGGCGGCTGCGCATGCGCATTTCTCATGAGGAATGCGCATGCGCGGCCGCCCGCGCATGCGCATTAGGATCCGAATCGGTGGCGGCGCGAATCGCGGGACGGCGAGAGGGAGCCCCGGGGACGCGGCAGACAAGGTAAGTGTTTTTAAAAGCTTTTTATACTTTTATTTATGTATTTAGGGAGGGCGGGAGGGAGGCGGGCGGCGCGGAGTGGGGCTACGCGGAGTGCGCGGGTGGGCGTAGTTGTGCGCCCACTTCGCGTAGCTCCGCGGAGCCCCACTCCGCACACTACGCCCAGGGTTAGTCAGGGGTCCAGTACTTATACCCAGTTCCACCTTTGAAGTGGGGGAGACTTCAAAGAGAGACTGTTAAATTTCACAAGATCCCTGTCCTTCCTGCCCTGGCTCTGGACTTTCTACAAGGGGGTATGAAGCTAGGGACAGGCATAGCCCTATTCAGGTGCAAGTGTCAGCCCCTCTCTCTCACCCTGCCCAGGAATGGTACATCAGCCTGATGATGACCCATTAGGATGTGAATAGTTCATCAGACACACCTAAGCTCCCTTTGTGCGTGGCTGTCTAGAGGAATGCACAAATCCAGCTGTCACCCAACCCAGACTTATATTCAGAGACACGCAGAGGCACAGAGCAAGAAAATGTAAACTTTCTAAAAGTGCCATTTTCAGGCTTACAACTTAAACTCCGACTTTACCACAAGCTGTGATTTTAAATTGCGAGTACTAGACACAGAACTCGAAATATCTATCTTTTCCCAATTGGAAATTACACTTAAAAAATGTAATACGTCTTCCTAATGTTAACCTACAGGAGAGATAGGCCTTGCAGTGAAGAAATGTAAAACCTAAAAGTACATGTCCAACTTTTTAAATACACTGTACTCTGCCCTCTAGGCTCTCCAGGGCCTAACATAGGGGTGACTTATATGCATTAAAAAGGACGGGTGGTCTGGCAAAAGGTTTAGTTTGACAGAATGAATTGGCATTTTTAAACTGCACACACAGGCTGCAATGGCAGGCCTGAGTCATGTTTCAATGGCTATTTAAGGTGTTGCACAATCAGTTTTGCAGGTCCACTAGTAGTATTTAATTTACAGGCCCTGAGTACATGTAGTACAACTTTACTAGCAACGTGTAAGTAAATTCAATATGCCATTTGGGGATAAGCCAATGTTGCAATGTTTTAAGGCAGAAGCATATACATTTTAACACTGCTTAGCAGTGGTTGGTAAAGTGTGCAGAGTCTTAAGCCCAGCAAAAACAATATCAACAAAAAAGTGGAAGGGGAAGGCAAAAAGGTTTGTGGGAAGACCATTTTAATGCTGACAGTTCTAGCATGTTCCATAAGGATAAAGTTTTGATACACACAAAACTATGTTTTCTGCCCCAGGCGATATCTTTCAAACTACAATTTCTGGCAGACTTTCCAATTAATTCACCATATGAAGTGGCCCATGGATTTGCTGACCTGACAAGCTTGGGCGGACCGCTTTACCAGCGGCTTGGGTAAAGGCAGGATATGGAGGTACAATTCTGCCTCACCCTTCTATAAAGTACTGAAAGATGGCACATGATCTTTAGGAGAGGCCAAAGGTAGGAGGGGGGGAGAGAGTACAAAGGACAAGTGAGAACAGATGGATGAAGATGGTATTTAGCAAATGAAATACACATGTATTTTTACAAAATAGACCTGATATAATCAAATGATACATTTTCTGGTGAAACTTCCACACAAATGGTGCTGGGGCCCCTGACTTGATGAGATGAGAGTACACCACCCTGCTGTAGCTTGGGCGAAAGGCAGGGAACAGAGTTACAGATGTGTGTCTCCCCTTTTTGGGAAGCTGGATGATTGTGTTTTCTGTTTGTGACAGTGCACAAGGGTAGGGGGTTTGAGGATAGTGAGCAAAATTCAGGCCATGATTGGTGGGGGATTGAGAACTTTCAGCAAAAAAACTCAAATACCTGTGAATGCAAAATACAGGTAACGCTATGCATTTAAACTACAATTTCTGAAAGCAGAATGTCCAGCTCTACCCGTTGCTCTGCTGGAAGACAGCAAATTGGGGCATAGGTTTGTCTGTCCCCTCTCTGAGGCACTAGAAGGTGCCACATGGCCTAGGAGAGACGACAAAAGTTGGTAAGAGGAAGTAGAGAGAACAAACCAGAAGTCACAATGGGGGTGTGGATGGCTTTCACCAAGGAGGCAGCAAACCTGCTGTGAATGCCAAATATAGTCAGTACTAGCATATGAAACTACAATTTCAGCCGGGTTATTACAAAAATAGATCAATGCATATAAAGGGTCAGGTGCCTCCAGAACTGATAAGTCGGGAGAGGGCAGCTCTGCCAGTGGCGCAGTTGAAAGGCAGTCAATGGAGGCACAGATGCATCAATACCCTTGCTGATGTGCTGCAGCTGATTTTTCTGTGACTTAGCCAAAGACAGGGAATGAAGGCACCGATGCAATCCTGCCCTCAGGGCTGTTTTAACATCATTATAGGCCCCTGGGCAAAGCAGTGTACTGGGCCCTGCCTACACAACCACTCACAGGAATAAAAATGTTTAGCTGAAAATTAGTGTTAATCTGATCTCCATGAGGACCCTATGCTTGTGGGGCCCCCGGGCAACTGCCCAGCATACCCATTTGTTAAAACGGCTCTGGCCCTCGCTGGTGTGCTGCTGTTGCTTTTGGAGTGACTCAGCACAAAACATTGGTGTGACTGCAGCAGGGGTGGTTTCTCCTAGATCAGAGAGCGCACAATATACATGATAAATATACACCTCCATTACAGTGCACAGACCCTAACCATCCATGCATTGCAATGGAAATGTTTTTAGGGTGACCAGATGTCCAAGATTTCCCCAGAAGGTCCCGGTTTTGGGAGAAGTGTCCCGGTGTCCCGACACTATCCCCCAAATTAAGAAAATGTCCCGGTTTTTGCGTGGTGCCCGGGTGTAGCAGAAAAATGTCCAGTTTTTTTTGTTTAGTGCCTGGATTTAGCATACCATTGGAGCACTTGTTGCAGAAGGATAAGTGTAGCGCAAAGGGAAATCCATTAAAGAGACATCTTTTCTCTCTGGCTAGCCAACAGTGTGATCCTGCTCTGCCCTTTAAAGGGAGAGAGCCTTGAATGTATGCGCGCATGTGTGTGTGTATGTGTGTGTGTTTGTGTGTATATATATCTATCTATATATATATATATATATATATATATATGAGGTACGTGGCGCTCCCAAAGCTATTAACCAGCAAAGCAATGACAGCCGATCAGCAAACAGGAACAGCGAGACCCAAAGATGGTGCAAATGTTCTTTATTATTTAAATTTTAGCCCAGCACCATTCCGCCATGACGCGTTTCGGCTAGAGATAGCCTTGATCACATGACAAACGTCAAGAGGGCAGATCACCCATTTTAAAGTGCAAAGTGACATCACATGGAATGGAAACCGAAGAAATACTATCAGTGTTTCCATGTTTTTACAATTATTTGATTACGGCTTGAATGCCCGTATTGCACATGATTTCATAGTATTGGTCATAAATTATGATTAATACAAACAATTGTCATCGACTAAACAGTACCATTTACAAGAATAGGCATCTATTTACAAGAGTATACATGGCAACGGCTACAACAAACTTTTAAAATGATATAAAAGTTAAAAGCCGAATAAATAGTTATATGCAAATAAAATATAACCATTAAAATTCCAAAACCTTTGTGCAAAATACACTCTAATTGCAAAGTTCCGTTATCATGAACTCCTAATATTGTACAGTAATGCCCAAGTGGGCTGTAAATGTCAACACCAGTAATAAGTACTGTACATGTGCAAAATCGCTGTTGGTGCAAAACAATGTGATGGCAGTAAAGTGCTCTTAAGAATGTGAAATTGATATAAATTCAAACAATTAATAAAGTTAAAAAATGGTCATGGAGAGTTTCAGGGACATGTTAATCAAGTAATTTAACATTCATATGTCACAGTTCATAAAAAGGTTCAAGCTTCATTACAAGATTCAAGATGTGGATACGGGTAGAGAAGCAGTGAGCAAAGCAACAAACAGTAAACAGTAAACAGATATTCAGAGATAGGTGTGGCAATCCTCCCCAGTATTAAGACCTTGCGGTGCCTTGGTGTCAAGTAATATTATATAGCGAGTCTCCAATTTGCGTAAAAGGGACTCCCTATCACCGCCTCTCCTTTGGGGAGGAACACAATCTATCGCAAAATACCTTAATAAGGATGCATCCTTTCCATGTTTACTTTCAAAATGCCTGGCAACAGGATATGTCACATCTGCGTGGGTGATAGCTCGTAGATGCTGTAGGATTCGTTTATGCACTTGTGGTCGACATACATATCTCAACCCGCACGGGCACTCTAGAACATAAACTACAAACTCAGATTTGCAGTTTAATTTCTGTCTGATTTTGATGGGAAAAGGTGAAAGAGGGGTAGAAACCTCCGTTTTACTGATGCCGTGTTTACATGCTTTGCAAATTGAGCACCTCACAAATCCTTTACTCCCACTGAGCCATGAACCTGGAGTTACCTCAGGGCTACTGGAAACAAGACTGTCATGCATTGCCCGGGCTTTACGATAGGTAATGCTGGGTTGTTTAGACATATGGGAACCAATTATCGGGTCACTAGAGACTAGGAACCAGTTGTCCTTAACTATTTTATGGATACTTTTATACTGGTTGTTGTAAGCCATAATTAGTCTAGTCTCCTCACCTACCTTGTCAGTTAGGATCTTGGGTTGAACACTACCTGAGCCCAGGAGTGTAACTCTGTCAATCTTATTGGCTCTCTTAATGGCATTATCTATGGTCTCTAATTTGTAGCCACGTTCAATGAATCGAGCTTTACAGAGGGTTTGTGCCAGCCGGCAATCGTATTCAGTGCTACATATTCTCCGAATCCGAAGCATCTCCCCATAGGGGATACTACGTATCAGATGTGCTGGATGTTGACTGTCTGCATGCAGCAATGTGTTCCCTGCTGTAGGCTTACGATATAGTCTAGTCTGAAGATTACCTGCATGAACAAAGATTTCCACATCTAAGAAGACAATAGACGATTTGCTAAGGGTGCTGGTGAACTGAATATTAAGATTATTATCATTCAATTCCTTTATGAAATCAACAGCCTCGTCCTCAGTACCATCCCATATAAATATTAAATCATCTATGTATCTTAACCACAGTTTGACATTGGCGTTCATAGTGGCAACATGATGTTTCATCAGGACCTGCTCCTCCCAGTACCCCATATGGAGACAGGCGTAACTGGGAGAAAAGCAGGCCCCCATTGCCACTCCCCTAGTCTGTAAAAAAAGTTGATTAGCGAACAAAAAGATATTGTTCTCAAGACAGATCGTAATCATATCAAACAACATTCTTGAGTGTTCCTGAAAACCAATGTCTCTTTTCCCAAGAAAATGTTGTATGGCCTTCAAACCATCAGTGTGGATTATGCTGGTATAAAGTGAAGTCACACCCACAGAAACCAGCACATAGTTAGGGCTCCATGTAAAATCTTGTAATTTTCTCAACAAATCACTGGTGTCCAGAATAAAGGATGGTAGGCCTCTTACAAAGTCCTGTAGGAAAAAGTCAATGTACCTACTCATATTTTCTAACAGGCTATTGCAAGCAGATATTATGGGCCTGCCAGGGGGTTGTAACAGATTCTTGTGTACTTTCGGGATGAAATAGATAACCGGCATCACTGGGTAATCTTTTTTGAGAAACTTGTATTCATCCATCGAAATCAAGCCCTTGCTTCTCCAAGCAGACAATTTCAGATAGATTGCATTTCTTGTCTGCATAGCCTCCTGTATAGAGATGCGTCTATAGCATTCCCTATCATTGAGTTGTTTGTGGGCTTCCTCCAAGTACATTTTCCGTGGCCATAAGACCACGTTGCCCCCTTTGTCAGATTGTCTGATCACCAGGTTTTTGTTTTCTCTCAACTTTTTAATTAAGATGTGGTATTCTCTGTCTTTGTAGTTGTAGCGTTTGATTGAGTTAGCTGTTTTGATCTGTAACTCCTTTAATTGCGAGGTAACACGGTCATGAAAAATATCAACATTGTCTTTTAGCATCAGGGGACAGAATTTGGATTTTGTTTTGAAGTGAGTTGGACAGGCAGTGGGTAAGGGTTCACCTCCAAGTGCAGTTTGACTCTCTGTAATGGGACACTGTTCCTCTTGTTGGAGCTCAAAGAATTCCTGCGTGAGTGCTGCTCCCAATACGATGGTATCACTAGCGCCACTCGATATACTAGGTGTGGGAGCAGTTACTTGCATTGTGTGTGAGGAATTGTGATCCAATCCAATACGTGTGGCAAAATGTTTACGAAGTTTGAGTTTACGCACAAACTTGAATATATCAACTTTAGTCGTGGCGTAATCAAAATTTCCTTTAGGACTGTAAGACAAACCCAGCGATAATATGGAGGTTTCCTTAGTAGTAAGAACTGTGTCCGATAAATTAATAACTGCCTTAGTATCAACATGAACCGACTCTGTTGTAATTGCTGTGGAGACTGAATTAGTTGTATTTAGTTCCACTGCTTCCTGAAGCGCTGTTTCTTTGGCCTGACATCTACTTTTGCGACGTTTGTTGCATTTGCGCCTTTCTGCGCGTTGCTTGTTGTTGCGCTGGCGGCGCCAGCCTGTGCTCCAGAGCGTAGAGTTGCTTTTCGATCCTGTTGTACAAATTCCATCTCCTGTGCCGGAGTGAGTTTGCGAAACCCCACCATTTGCTGACGCCTGGTCTCAGTTTCTGATTCACTTTCATATTGCGAGCTTTCCCCTTATATATATCCAATTACCACTCCGGTGCTAGTACCACCCAAAGGAGAAAAACATGAACACGAAAATCTCTTTAATCACTGCTGGCTACAGTGACTTTTTATTCTGCCAGGTGCGCAAAATTTTCAGTCAGGATGACGCGTTTCGGCTAACAAGTAGCCTTGCTCATATATATATATATATATATATTCACTGAAAAAACCATAGGTTTGAGGGGTGTTATAGTTAGTTGGACATTTCACTCGTACAAAACCATTAGTTGTACTAACTATAACTCGCAAGCCCGCAATCCACTGCTATGATGTCACATATTACATCATTCATGACATGGTCAGTGACATCACTGATAACATCATCCAATGAATGTGGTTTGGTTCTGTCATGGAGATGGGCTTTTCCTTTACACTGTGTTAAGTTAGCATGAGCTTCTTAGAAGTTTAAACGCCATTTTTCCTCTCTGCTGCTTTTTCACACGGCACATGATATTATAAATGTTTGAAAGTCTAGCAGAATACTTTGCTTCACATGAGAATAATATGTTTTCCTATAGTATCAGCTTTGCTTGGTAAGATATGTCTGGACAGTGAGTGCCGAGGCCTTCAAGGTTATTTCAACACAGTGGTTGTTGTTTGGTCTGATCAGCGCACGTCCTAGACATAACACATATGCATCTGTGGCCACCTCTGATTTTGGTGCGTTTAATATTGCACTGTGCAGAGCAGTTTGGAGAACATTCGCATGCAGAGAGCTGGTGTGATCCCTTTCTACTAGGACCAGAGGTATGGGGTCGCCCTTGTAAACCCAAAGAGACCTTCTGTAGATATAATATAATATACTAGCAAGGGAGGGTAAGACTGAGGTGCCATTTAGCCTTCTTCCCTTTAGCATTTTGACATGCGTTCTCCCTTTGTATTTTATGGAAAAGTAACTATGCTGATAACCTTGTTGCTTATAATATGTTTGCTAAGCATGGGCGGATTTTGCGGATTCGCAATCCGCGAATTTGCGGATTTGCGTATTCGCGGATTGCGAAAATCCGCAAATTCCGCGAAATCTCGCGGATTTGCGTATTTTTTGGGGGGGGGGGTGTGTTCGCACGGGTTTCTGCAAGTTCGCGAGGGTTTTGTACAATTTCGCAAATTGCGAACTTACTTGTCGGGTCGCCAGTTTTGCGAACTTGTTGTTTCTACGTGCCCAGCCTGTTTGCAAGGCTTTCTTCATCACTGTCACCCTCTGTCACCACTGGCACTCTCTTTGGTCACCCATGCCACCCTCTGGCTCACCCATGTTACCCTCGGTGTCATCACAACACCCTCTGATTGACCAGTGAGTGTACATTATTGAGGCAAAGCAAAGCACACCTGCTAAGTGCTTTAAGTTTTGCAAACAACAACACCTGCCCTGCCCCAACTGACATTAATGAAGGCTGGCACCTGCTTGTCTGCTCCCTTTCCTTTTTGTTGCAATGTAAAAAAAAATTTAACAGGATGCAATGGCATACTTGTAACTATTCTGTGACTGTCAGAGCAGGGTCACACAATAGTTGCAAGTAGGCAACCGGATTCTGGATGGCCCCTTCAGGAAGCACTACAGGTAAATGGTTACAAATGATGAGCTCGAACTTTTGCACCTGCTCGTTGGTTTTGCTTTTGCAAAACTCGTTTTTCGGTAATTTCGCCCTATTCGCGAGGCGCGGCGTCGTGCGAAATCGACCGTGGAAGCCGCGAACTCGTGCGAGTTACCCCAAGGTTGAGTATGGGCGCCGCCATTTTGTTTGCGTGACGTATTTCCGTTTCCGCTCGCTATGTGTAATCTCGCGCGATGAGCGCCTTGCGAATACAAGTTCGCACGAGTTCGCGAGAGAAATCGCGTGCGAACTTACTTACACGCACGTTTTCGGGCGGCCATCTTGTTTTTCATTCATTCCTATGTGTCTGGGCATGGTGTTTCTATCCTCTGTATATCTCTGCCATCCTTTGCTTGTTTTATTTTTTTTTGATCTATTAAACTTTTTTTCTATCCCTCTTGTTTTCTAGGTCTATATTTTTGTGTTTTAGTTTACTTTTGTTTACTTTTCAACTACTTTCTTAAACTTTTATTTCCTTCTTTTCTACTCTTATTCTTTTTCATTTTGTCTCCTTACCTGCCAGAACATGGTGAAGACAGCAGTCAAGCTGCCCAAGACGGGCGCCGCAGCCCGTGCCCGGCTCCCGTGTGGCCGCTTGAGGGCGGAAATGGTGGTGCCCCGGGAGATCTTCAGTCCTGAGGAGGTGGGCTCACTGGTTTATTATGTGCAGCGCCGTCTCCCCAGGACCATCGCGGCAGGCGGCAGGATCGCTGCCGGTTACACCAAGAGCCAGGAGCGACGGAAGCGGTGGGGGCAGGTGTGCCGGGCCCTTTTTAACATCACGGGGGTCCAGCGCACCTATAATCAGGTGACCCACCGCTGGACCGATATCCTGGATCGGGAGCACGACCTGCTCGACCTGCTGGGAGTGGAGGTCCCCGGGCTTGGTGAGTAGTAGTAGCAATTTTTTCATCACTCGTCACTACTCTGTTTTTTCTCCTGCTCTGTGTGTTATATAATATTGCAAATGTTTGCTTTAACTTTTTTACAAAGAGCAATAATGCTGCTGATTACATTGATAGGAGAGGTAAATTAATATTTCAACATCTTCTGTGCATTTCAGGTGCACTGCTCTCCTTCTCTGTGGCGGTGCCACTGCTTATTTGTTTTCTATTTTGTGTTCATTTATTTGGGCTGAGTAATGTATGAGTGTACTTTACAGAACTGCGTAATGCTAGACACAAAGGGGCAGATTTACAAGCCCCTTGTGCCACAGTTACGCTGCCTTACCTGACGCACAGCGACGTAAACGTGGCGCATCCCTGCGAGTCATGTACAACGTGATGCATCTAGGGAGATGCGCCACGTTAAGACCTGGGCCTGCGCCACAATGGGAGCGTTCCCACGCAGGGGGAGGGGGGGGGGGGGTGGCGGTCAGGCAGATGTGCGCCTCGCAAAAGTGCCTGCGTGAAATCTACAAAATTTAACGCAGGCACTTCCGCGACGCTGCTACGTCAATTCTTTATGCCTGCTTGCTTGAAGCAGGCGTAAGGACTGATGCGGTATGTTGAGTATTGGGCAGCCCTGAGCATTGCTAGAGTTGCATCGCGCCTGCGACGCGACTCTAGAGATGCACCCCTCTTTCGTCATGAGATGCGTCACGCATCTGCCTACCCTTGCGCCAGGGTTTGCCGCATTGTAATTGCGGCGCATCTGCCGTGATGCAAGGTTATTTTTGCGTTACGCATTTGTTCTGGTGCACATCTGGAGGTGTCCAGCTCAGAACTCGTAAGTATGCCCCTAAGTGTCAGATTAGCAATTACCTGCGCATCCCTGCAAAGTGTGAGGCACGCCAGCACCACCCATGGTGCGCCGTATTTTCAATGCGGCACGCCATGGTACCAAAACGTCACCGAAGCGTTACGCATCGGTGCCGTAAATGCGGCTCATTGATGGAGTTGCGTTGCAACGATGGCGCAGCTCCAGCAATGCTGCGTCAAGCCGTAAGTCTGCTTCATGCAGGCGCAGGGTTTCAGTGACGCATCATTGTCCTAAATGACTGATTGAAATTTTATCTATTCCCCATAGCCACTTTTAGCATGCGTTCCTGCGCAGGAACGCCCTCCCTTGCGCTGGAACGCTCCCTTATGGCGCAGGGCTTCAGAATGGGATGCATCTCCCATATGCGTCACGTTGTTAATATACGCCACACCATGGCGCCTCTCTTGTTGTGGCGCTGCGTCACAAAAGTGACGCAAGAACGGAGCAAAAGAGCTGCAAGGGGCTTGTAAATCTGCCCCTAGAGTAGAGGCTCAGGTGCAGTCCTTCCTTTGTAGCCCTCTTTTTGGCTGAAATTGTTGGTTCTTGTTCTTTCTACATGTTTCATTTGGTTGACAAGGACATCGACAAGCAGCAATCATCAATTTTTTCTGTTCTTTCTTTCATGTTGTACGTCAGGTCCGCCCAGGGGCAAGCGGACAGAAACAGTGGATGCAGTGGCTCCAAAGGAGGAGGATGCAGGCCAGGGCGGCGAGTGCTCCTTTGCTGGCCCCAGTAAGTTTTCATTTAAATATAGAGGACCTATTGTTGTCCAAGCGTTCCTAATTTAATTTTTTCGAAACAGTGTTTAGATAGGAGCAAAATCAATAATACTACTGTTGCAGGGACAATTCTCCACAAACCAAACTATGGACACCAAAGACCAGAGTCATAATATTTCAGAGTGGTGTGTTTGGCACACTGTATAAACCTGGTAGTGTCAGCGGCACGGACTCCTCCTTGCAAAAATTACAAAACCTTTCGCTCAGTCACTCTAGTCTGGAGGACCAAAAACCACAGAGTCTATTCAAGTTTAAAAGCTTTAGTAAAAGTAAAAGTAAACACATATATTAAAATAAAGTTAGCTGGAAAAGGAAAAGTGCTTGGTGCTGAGTTGATGAGTAATGGAACACATTTCTTGTGGTCAAGCCGAGCTTTCACCTGGTTTAGTTGATGTTGCTCTTGTCTGTAGAAGTCCAGCGTCTGTCTGTTCAGAGAAAAATGATGTGTGTTAAAATTAAGCAAGCATTCATCAATTGTGACAAAAAAAAGCAGCAAGACAACAGCCTTCCCTGGAAGGAGGGACATTTTTACTTTAGACTAGAGTAGACAGTCAATTATTTTTTCTGTTGTTTTCAAATTTCTTCATTCCTAAACCAAATACTAGTGAGTGGTGTAATCTAACAGTCTTAAATATATTTTTTAGGTGGAACATCTGGTGGCGGGGCCAGCTCGGACGTGATCGTGATCGACTCCGAGTCCTAGGACTACTCTGTGGAGGATGCGGCGCCAGAGGACAATCAGACTGTGAGGAAGCAGGCAGTGGTGGTGGCGAGTACAGGTAAGCTGGATCATGGTACTATCTGACTCTTAGATAGCATATGATGTGTATCCAGTGCTGGCCCAGTGACAAATTACAATATGGTAATTACAGCAGGCTGGGACCGACAGACAGATAGAGGCAGAGAGAGAGGAAGACAGAAGGAGAGAGAGAGAGAGGGAGGGAACCAGAGGGAGGGTGAGGGAGGGAGACAGAGAGAGAGAGACAGCGAGGTAGAGGGAGACACAGGGAGACAGAAAGAGGGAGACAGAGAGAGAGAGAGAGGGAAACAGACATATCGCCTGGGCCTGGTGCAGATGATACGGTTGCTGGTGTGGTTAACGGCTCAGAGGAAAAGTCACTCACTTCTGCCAGATCTCTTTCATATGAAAGAGCACCAAATCATAAGCGCCCCACCTTGCCCCCCCATGCAGACGCCCATGATACTGGCCTGAATAGATTTGTACTGCGCTGGCTAGTTGCTAGTTGTACTGTGACACAACTTCCTGCTGAATCATTTTGTGTTAATCATATTTTTAAAGAGCATTGGTTACAGATTATGTCTTTCTTTCTTCATATAGTTGGTAATACTAAAACTGCAAAACCGAGCAGGAGTATGCTGGCTGTACTGGCCGGGCAACGGAGGCTGGATGCCACTGTTGCGCAATATCGCCGGCTGGTGGAAATGGAGGGGGACGACACGCACTCAAGTGCATCAAATGTAACATCTTCTGCATCCTCCTCCGTGACCCCACGTTCTGCCGCTAAGCGCAGTGCTCCAGCCAACCAGAACCGTGCTGGAAGACGCCACCGCCGAGCAGCAAAGGCTGCACCTCCTCACAGTACTGTAAAGGCTCGTTTGCGCTGTGCACTCCGCAGAGTGTCCAACCTGGAGGCGGAGGTCAAGAAATGGCAAGAGTACCAAAAGGTGATGGAGGGCCTCCGTTTAGATCACGTCATGCTCCGGGAGGAGTACGATGCCCTGGCCCTAAGGCATGATGCCCTGGAGGCCAAAGTGAACAACCTGCATCCGTAGAGTGTCCCTTGCCCCTTTTTTAGAGACTTTTGGGGGGTGGGAATTGGGAGTTGGGTTTTATGGGGATTTTTGATGGACTATTTATTTGGGGTTAGGGAGGGTCTTGCGGGAGATTATTTTGTTAGGGATATAAATATACTTTTTCAAACTTTATCTGAGCATACCTGTTTTTTACTACTTTTGAGCCTGGTGGGTGGTGGTTTTGCAGTAAGTTCGTTTTACTGAACACTGTCATCGTGTTGGTTCACGTGTAATAGGCCAAATGTTTTCCAAAGTATATGCCTGTCACAGAGTTTGTTAATTCAAGAGCCCTAGGACTTTACTGCTAGTACCACTGTCACTCTCTCGCCTCTCCGAATACTCCATTATACTACCTCCCATCCAAACGCTTACCTTACCTGTAATTTGTGTTTGAGGGCTGGCTCCACCTGGAATTCACAGTGTCCTCCTAAGGCGTTCTGCAGCAGGGCCCCAACTGGAGTTTCCCGGCGTGGATTTTCTGCAAAACAAAAGCAATCAACATTAGAAATGTGGCAGCGGTGCTCACACAACCCAAAAACCTAGAAGCCCCACAGACAGCACCCCTGAGACAGGCAAGCGAGCAATAATAACGCCTAAGCGTTCACGTGTAATAGGCCAAATGTTTTCCAAAGTAAATGCCTGTCACAGAGTTTGTTAATTCAAGAGCCCTAGGACTTTACTGCTAGTACCACTGTCACTCTCTCGCCTCTCCGAATACTCCATTATACTACCTCCCATCCAAACGCTTACCTTACCTGTAATTTGTGTTTGAGGGCTGGCTCCACCTGGAATTCACAGTGTCCTCCTAAGGCGTTCTGCAGCAGGGCCCCAACTGGAGTTTCCCGGCGTGGATTTTCTGCAAAACAAAAGCAATCAACATTAGAAATGTGGCAGCGGTGCTCACACAACCCAAAAACCTAGAAGCCCCACAGACAGCACCCCTGAGACAGGCAAGCGAGCAATAATAACGTCAAACGTTCACGTGTAATAGGCCAAATGTTTTCCAAAGTAAATGCCTGTCACAGAGTTTGTTAATTCAAGAGCCCTAGGACTTTACTGCTAGTACCACTGTCACTCTCTCGCCTCTCCGAATACTCCATTATACTACCTCCCATCCAAACGCTTACCTTACCTGTAATTTGTGTTTGAGGGCTGGCTCCACCTGGAATTCACAGTGTCCTCCTAAGACGTTCTGCAGCAGGGCCCCAACTGGAGTTTCCCGGCGTGGATTTTCTGCAAAACAAAAGCAATCAACATTAGAAATGTGGCAGCGGTGCTCACACAACCCAAAAACCTAGAAGCCCCACAGACAGCACCCCTGAGACAGGCAAGCGAGCAATAATAACGCCTAAACGTTCACGTGTAATAGGCCAAATGTTTTCCAAAGTAAATGCCTGTCACAGAGTGTGTTAATTCAAGAGCCCTAGGACTTTACTGCTAGTACCACTGTCACTCTCTCGCCTCTCCGAATACTCCATTATACTACCTCCCATCCAAACGCTTACCTTACCTGTAATTTGTGTTTGAGGGCTGGCTCCACCTGGAATTCACAGTGTCCTTAGGCGTTAGGGGACTCGTCAACGTAAGTTTCTTCATTGTGCAGAATCCAGGCATCAGCATTATGGGTAATGGATAGGGTGAGTCTGGAGGAGGAGGACTCAGGATAGACGACCAGGACTGAGTTCTTGTCAACTAACTGTTGTGAACCTGAGGAATGCTGCGGCATCAAAATCAAGACAGTTCTGTTGATGGGCTTGTTGTTTTATTGGTTGATTACAGTTTTGTTGGGAATGT
The DNA here is from genome assembly GCF_964261635.1 of Lissotriton helveticus. Lineage (NCBI taxonomy): Eukaryota > Metazoa > Chordata > Amphibia > Caudata > Salamandridae > Lissotriton > Lissotriton helveticus. Next base: position 1,295,993,001 of record NC_136069.1, read on the forward strand.
GATGAAGCACTTGCTAAAGAAAGACAGACACACAGGAATAAAAGTGAATAAGGAGGACTAAATTTACAATTAATTAATGAATGATTGACTCATTTTCAGAACTCGCTGTCAGGGAAGCAGAACTCGTCCTCATACTCTGCTAAATCATCAGTCGGGGTTACTTCTGGTAACTGAGGAGAACTTTCCTCAGGTAGGTCGGTGTCCTCTTCTTCCTGCGTGGATTCTCGTACTCTGTAATCTGGTGGTATGAAGTGCTGGTTCATCTTTATCAAGGTGAGCCGCTCCACATTTGCGGGCAAGAGGCGGGACCTTTTGGAAGTCACAATGCCACCAGCAGAACTAAAAACACGTTCTGAGGACACGCTTGCGAGTGGGCAAGACAAGTAATTGATAGCCAGGTTGGTGAGCTCTCGCCATATTTTTCTTTTCCCATGCCAATACGCCAATGGGTCCTCAGTAATATTGACCTCTGTTGAGTCATCCAGATAGGCCTGCACCATTGAAAGAATGTCCTCCCGCATTCCTGTACTTTGCACTTCTGTGTCCTTTCTGGGACAAGGAAACCCTAGCTCACTTAGCCAACCCGCTTCAGACATATCGCCTGGGCCTGGTGCAGATGATACGGTTGCTGGTGTGGTTAACGGCTCAGAGGAAAAGTCACTCACTTCTGCCAGAGGCACAGATGCAGAAGTGCTTTTTTGGGACGCCTGATGGCCTGCTGATTCACTAGTAGTACTGGCTTCTCCTACAGTTTCCTTCCGCTCTCTTTCAAAACGAATGGCTGACTGAGCTAGCCAACATTTGTACTCTGTAACATCCGATGTTTCAAAAGGAATTATTACTTTGCCAAACAATGGCTTTTTGTAACGTGGATCCAGAATAGTAGCACAAATGTAGTGCTGTTGTTTCTTGATATTTACAAGCCGTTTATTGCTAACTAGGCGTTGTAATAATCTCTGCGCCAACTCATGTGCTTCGTTCTTTCCAACGTCCTTTAATTGTGAAGACACCACCTTGACTTGGTGCTCGAGCTTCAGCAACAATGGGATAGCTTTGCTCAAAGAACAGTCCTCCCTGCTGACGTCACGCGTGAAGACCTCAAAAGGACGAAGCATGTCTGTCAGGCTTTTAACTAGCTGCCATTGCTCCACCGCTAGCATCATTTCTGTCGTATCACCACCCAGGTTGTAGAAATACTCATTGACTACTGGAAACAGCTCATGCAGACGCTCAAGCATGTAGAAGGTTGAGTTCCAACGTGTTGCCACCTCCTGGATAAGTGCTTTCACTGGCATTCTACGTTCATTTTGCTTGCGCCTCAGCTCCTTCCGGGCCTTAAAAGAATGGTTGAAATGTGTGCATATTCTTCTGCAGATGGTCAGTGTTTTGTCGACTGCAAGTTCTTTTTTCAAAAAATTTTGCACAACAAGGTTGATACAGTGCGCCAAACACGGCACTCGGAAATAGAAACCGTCCTCCATGGCCCTAACTACATTGCTGCCATTATCTGTAGAAACATAACCAACCTTGCATTTTCTTGGGGGCAGCCATTGCGAGACCTTTTTGTTAAAGTCAGCCAAAATGTTGACTGCAGTATGACTTTTCTCCATGCCAAACATGGCTAATGTTGCATGTTTACGAGCACCCTTAAAAATCTCGACCAAGTCACCACCTGTATTTATCTGTTTTATAACCCCTGAAAAAGAGACCCAGTGTGCAGTGGTGCACATGTAATCAAGGGCTTGGCAACTGGTCCACATGTCTGTTGGCAGGTGTATAGTGTGAACAGCACTCTTCTTCAAAGCTGCCCCCACCAACTCAAGCACCTCTTTATGTAGTGCTGGAACAGCAACCCTGGCAAAATAGAACCGGCTAGGAACCTTCCATTTAGGGGCCAATGTTGCCACGAGTTCAAGGAAACCCACACCTTCGACAAACAAAAAAGGGAGAAGGTCCACCGCTAGCATTTTTGCCAGCTTAGTGTTATACAGGCGTACAGTTGGGTGGTTGCGTTGAAATTGCACATCTGAGGAGAACATGGCTGAAATGGTGTGCTGGACAAATTTACGGGATGATGCTGATGCCTTCTTCGACCCACTTCTGCTCAGTGTTGACATTTTCCGCATTGGTGTGTCTCCCAGACTCTCAGTGTGCCTCCTATGTGTTCCGGAGGGTGTGGTGCTGCCAGGGGTACTGGGTGCAACCGGACACATGTCTGACGCTTCTTCTACCTCCCCGTCATCTTCAGATGAAACACCTAGTATGGGTATATTTTGGCCACTTGCCCTTTGGGATCGCTTTCCCTTGACGTTTGCTAGATGCGGAAACCATTCGACAGCGTGCTTTCTTTCAAGATGACCTATCTGGCCTCCGGTTCCATAGTTGGTACCAGTCTTACCACGGCTAACGCTAGTCTTACAAATGCAACAAACGGCTATGTTATCATACTTTTCATGGACACTAAAAAAGTTCCAAACTGGGGACTGGAAACTTCTGGTTTTGCCGCACGAGGTGATACTGCTGCCAATGCCAGATGAAGCAGTGGTGGATGAGCCTTGCAGACATCTACTGGGTTGTGCAATTATTGCAGCAACCTTACTTGAGGGAGTCGAGCTGGATGGAGTCCCCCTCTGGGGAGAAAATATGGGAGCTGTAGGTTTTGTTGAACTTGTTGTACTACTTGACTGCGTTGGTGGTGCTACCAGTGGCACGTCGCCAGGGTCACGCTCAGCATGACGTCGGGATAGGGTATAAATGTCTGTCTGCTGCATGGCCGGTGTGGCTGGACTGACATGTGTGATGACTAGGTCATTGCTGTCATCCTGTTCAACAACATCAGAATGCACCACTTCATCAAGTCCGACGTTCGGATCCATAAGTATGAGCTTTCCGGGGCCCTTCCTTTTAACATTTGATACCTTTCGCAGCTCATGGTGTGCCTCCCTCTCAGACGTCAGAGATGGTTGCCAATCTAGATCCAGATCATCATCTGATGGAGCGGGGCTTGAAGAGGAACTTCTACACACCCTCCTTGATCTTTTCCTTGCTGGGGAGCTGGGAGAAAATGAATCATCAGGAGGAGTGGCTTCGTCTTCCTGACATGATACCCCGGCTCCAAAGTCAATTTCCTCCTGTGCCCCTACTTCTGGAAGAACAACCATTGTGGGCACTTGCACCGCTCCATGCGCCGCTACATGGGCATCTTCACTGACCTCTACTTGCAAGTCTCCATGGACCTCTCCTTCTCGGTCTTCTCCTTCTCGGCCTTCTCCTTCTCGGCCTTCTCCTTCTCGGCCTTCTCCTTCTCGGTCTTCTCCTTCTCGGCCTTCTCCTTCTCGGCCTTCTCCTTCTCCTTCTCGGCCTTCTCCTTCTCGGCCTTCTCCTTCTCGGCCAGCTCCTTCTCGGCCAGCTCCTTCTCGGCCAGCTCCTTCACAGCCAGCTCCTTCACAGCCAGCTCCTTCTCGGACAGCTCCTTCTCGGACAGCTCCTTCTCGGACAGCTCCTTGCGCATGTACTTCTGCTTGTACTAGTAGCCCATGCAGTTGTTGTTGCGGCTTTGGTTGTTGAATAGTACTTGTGAGATGAGTTACAACCTGTGTTGATGGTGTGCTGCTACTTTCTTGCGATGAACCAACATCACTGGTCGTTGGTGATTCAACAACTAAACAGGCTACCTGTGCAGCACTCATGGTGGGCATTTGTTTTTTTTGTTGTTTTTCCCAAAAAAATGTATTGGTTGAGCCACCAGTCTCCTTGGTAAGTGGTGCCACTTGCTTCTTCTTCTCCTTAGTAGAGACATCTTTCTTGCAAGAGGACCTACGGGCACCTCTTTTTGGAGCCATCTTCTTCAGATGTCGGAACAACAGGCCACAGCAGGACTTCTTCCTGGCACTGATGCTCAACGATGATGCGGAGTTTTGTGCACCTAAAAGCAAACGAAGACAGAGGAACATCAGTAAATATATGTTGCATATGTAGCGCTTCAATAAACAGTTTGCAAGTAGGCATTTATGAATACACACGTGCACACCACACAATATGGAAATTTCAAAATTAGGATTTGCTAAATTTTTGGGAAACAGGAATTTAACATTGATCCAAGAGAGCACACACAGAGAGGGTTGTACTTTCATGTACCCCTGACTCCGCCTGGGCACAATGGGTGAAAGCAAGGCACAATGGGTGCAGGCCTATGTCTCAAAGCTCACTGCCTGCCTTCAAAATGGCCGCTTGACCCCCATCCACATGGCCAGGACCATGCCTCAAAATGGCCACCACCAACATAGCCAGCCCCCAACCCCTACTCCAAAAAGTCAAAAAACACAACACAAATCAAATCACCACAATCCAATGCCATCCATCAAGTTTCAGAAGGCTTATGCTGCCTGCTGGTGGTTTTCCGGTGCAAAATTGCAATTTTTACAATTTCGCGAGTGCGAGATTGTTGCTTCACGGCGCGAACGTGGCGAAAAGCCAGCAAAATCCGCGAACAGACCGATTCTGGGCCCCCTGGGCATAATGGATGACATCAGAGCACACTGGGTGCAGGCCTATGGCACAAAGCACACAAACTGGCTTAAAAATGGCCCCTAGACCCCCACCCACACGGGACCAGGCAATAAAATGGCCCCCACCCACATAGCAAGCCCCCAACACCACCCCAAAAAGTCGTAAAACACACAAAAATCACCACAATCCAATGCCATCCATGCCCTGGCCAGAATCATGTTAAAAAAAAATTCAACAAAACAGTTGTATCATGCATGCACCCATAACTAAGCCTGGTGGTTTTCAATTCATGTGCAGAATTGTAATTTTTACAATTTCGCGAGTGCGAGATTGTTGCTGCGCGGGACACGAGCAGTGCGAACACAAGCAAAAACATCCTCAGCTCGCGAACTTGCAGATTTTCCCCCAAAAAAAGTCGAAAAAAAAGCAACACACACAAAAATCACCACAAACAAACAACATCAACTTACTTGTTTGTGAAATCAAATTTCGAATCCAAAAGTAATCCAAAAGGCCCCAAATCCAAATATCCAGCAGCAACCACAAAAAGTAATCCTTCCCAGTCAAGATCGAAATCAAAGTGGCCAGGAAATGGAGGAGCTTGCTGGACAGGAACAGGAAGTTGGAGACTGGGGCACTTCCTTCACCCCACCCCTATGGGAGGAGCTTGCTGGACAGGAACAGGAAGTTGGAGACTGGGCCACTTCCTTTACCCCTCGCCTTGTAATTTTTGTACTTTCGCGAGTGCGAGATTGTTGCGAGATTGACCGCGAGCAGTGCGAACACAAACAAAAAATCCGCTTCACGCGGATTTGCGTATTCTCGCCACATCCGCGAGAGTTCGCGGATTGCGGATTCTCCGAAAATACGAAAAAATCACCTGATCGTTTTCAGGTTTCTGACCAGCGCTCTCCTCCTGCTTTTCAGGACTCATCGGCTTCATCAACTGGTGGTGGAGGAGACGGCAGGGGTAGGGGTGGTCAGCAGGGATGCAACCAGCCCCGCCCGAAAGACGGTAAAGGCAAGCAGGACGATTCGACACTGAAAAGACCCCAGTTTCAGAAAAAGAAAGTTGCCGCTTTAACAGCGAGATATGCCACAGATAGTGAACGCAGCTTCGGAATCTGACATGGGCTCTGACCTTGCTGGACAGTGCGGCGGAGATTACCATAGTGCGAGAGGCCCTGCGTCCACTTCTGAAGGTGACAGCGACTGACCGATATGTTGTTGTGGAGACAGCTGATACCAGAGTAGCTCCCCCTGATAGGCTTTATGAAATTGTCCTTTTAATTGAAGGTGACATACAGCGTACCATAAAAGGGGTATTTTGGGAAAATCTTACAACTACCTATGACATTTTGTTAGCGGAGGCTGACTGGCCCCCACCTTTTGTTCTCGCAGCTCCAAGAGGGGAGGAGGTAATCCTCCCTAGTTTCGCGCACACTGTCTCAAAGGAGCATGCGCTGAATTTTGCAGAAGAGTGGGCTAAAGCCCTAGCGCCGGCTCCGTACCCTACACACTGTGGTTGGGATAAATTTTCCCCACACCACGAGATTCCCTTACGGTCTATGCCATAGCCTCAACCTCAATATCCCATCCGACGCGAAGCTAAGGCTTCCGTTGCGGAAATCCTTGAACAATTGGAATATCAGGGTGTAATTGAAACTTTTGTGTCACCGATGAATAACCCACTTTTTACTGTGACCAAGCCGGACGGTTCGTACCGTTCGGTATTGGATTACCGGCATTTAAACTCGCATTGCCATACCTGTGCAGTACAGAATACCCACGGCTCTGCTCTAGTTGATAGTCTTGTGCGTAAACAGTTTAAAACCACACTTGACATGTCCAACGTTATTTTGCCCACAATTTGGATGAACTGAGTTCCCAATCAGACCCCCCAGGATATTGCGGCATAGATTTGCAAATTTAGCGGCACAAAAATGGACATTTAGCGGCACAAAAATGGAAATTTAGCGGCATTATTGCGGCACTTTATTTTTCTCGTAATTATTACTTTTCAGCATTAAATCAATGTAAACTGATTTTGCAAGTATTACACTGTGTAACAGGCAAGTGTCTGCGGTTCTACGGAAGCACAGCTCCAATCTGCACCTCGTTAGAAGGGGCCTTATTTCCCCCTGGGGTTTTCTAGCACTCACGTATGCACCCCTGCAGGGGCACCACTGCCTCCAGACTTGTCCATTTTAAAAAACAGTGATTTCTATCAACCTTTTTAACATTGAAATATATTGATAATACAAATATCACCCATGCAGGAAGTCCTGCTTTGCTCCTAGAGCGCTTTACCAGAAAGTAATGCAGCAAATTAAGTGTGGGAGTTTAAGATACAGTTTGTGAGTGGACAAAGGCAAGAAAAATCATTTTAAAACTATCATCTTTTCTGAAACCCAATGTTCTAAAAGGGGCCTTAAAATATCCCCAGCAGTTCTGAAGTTCGGCTGCTGGGTAAATAGCTGCCAAGGATTCAGATTGTTTGTGTGTGACATTTTCATAAATTCAGTGTAAATATGAGTGACACTCAACGACTTTGAGTGACACTTTCTCCTGAACAAAATAAAGCAATGAAGTCTAGGTAAATAGCTGAATATCATAAATTACCCCATTAGAGCAATTAGAAACTTTAAGAATAATTCAAAACTGCAGCAAAGTACCGGAAATTGGAGGACACTATCTTAGTGCCTTTGTAACCTGATATACGTCCTTTGCAGCAGGAATAATCCTCCGCCCTTTTTTATCATGACAAAGCGCTGATCTTGCAGCTGTGGGGGCATTATTCAGCAGTTAACTTGACATTTTTAGGTCAAGTTTACTCGAACCTATTGTTGTCAATCCAAAAAATTCCTTTCCTAACAGGCGGATTCGGCGGATTTTGGACAGTGCACGAGAGAGTCACGTGACTCCTCGTGGACGAGCATGCCCAGCCCAGCCTTCCCACTGCCAGCAGCATTTCTCCACGGCCGCCAGGCCACATCAAAGGCTTCCCCAGCACTGCCCCGCCCATCAATCACCATCCCACTGCCACCCCCCTCCCTCTCCATATGGTGCGCTCTGCCTCAGGCCTCTGAGCCGTCCCTACGCTCCCCACCCACCCCCATCCTTCACACCCTTTGTCATTACTTCGGCCCCGAGCCTGAGCCATCCCTACGCTCCCCGCCCACCCCTATCCTTCACACCCTTCGGCACCACTCCGGCCTCGATCCCGAGCCGTCCCTACGCTATTTCACTTGCTGTATTTTTCTCATCAGTTAATCTAGTTTCTCCATGCTCTTATCTACAGCTCCTCTGGTGCTCACCACTGTCCCCTTGTTCAAGGCCCTCCTAGTTCCCAAACGGTGCCAATTTTTTCCACCCTGCAGCTATATTTCACCAACCCAGTTTCACTAACTCTTTTCCCACTGTTTGTACCAGATTTTTTAAATAAAATTGCATGCTTGTCTTTAACAATTCTTGCCCTGCCATCCGCAACAGAGTTGGAGAATGCATTTCGTCCATCACACTCAAAGCCCGCTGTGATCGTGTGCCTTGTTCTCCGCTTTTATAGTGGTAAAATGTTGCCGTAATTGCTTTGAAAAAGCTTCCTTGCAGCTTTTCAACTATTGTTTGTACCACCACACAAGTGCTCAGGTTACCACGGCATTGCCACTTGTTGTATTAGTTGATGTAAACATATAATGTTCTCCACTGTACTTGGCAGCCGTTTTGATTTTGAGCCTGACGGGATGCACACAGTTTGCAGCAGGTATGGCATTCTCTCGAGTCTTCCATGCGAGTTGATAGAAAATATGACTTTTAATTTAACAGCCTGACGTCTGCGTGCAGCAAGCACTGAATGTGCACTCTGTGCATCCAGGGGCTTTCCAGACTTGTCCCCGCTGCTCTCCGAGAATGTAGCTTGATTTCTTTCACTTCTCATCGCGTGGGAAGTCTCAGGCACAATAGCCCATAGTTGCTTCCGGCCTCTACCACCCTCGGACACAAATGCAGCAGCGTTACCTTTAAACAGATGCGCAGTCGGTGCTTTCACACCCCCTTCAACATACATGCTGTGCGTATATGCTGCGTTTTTTTGTTGTCAAGCTTTGTAAAAAAAATAAAATCACCATAGTCTTCATAAACTAAAATGCTGCACGTTTTAACAAGCCATTTTGAGTGTGGTCCCTTCGCATCTGTCTGCTTAGACCCATATTTTGTCTATAGAAGCTTCTACCTTTTGTGTTTTTAGACTGGCATGTCTCCTGTCTCCACTGAGGCATGTGTGTTATGTTTTCTCACCCTCAATAAGAATTGAACCCTTTGGGGACTAGAACTACAGAACCGTTTGTTTTCCGTGTTTTTAGACACTCTACCTTTTTTGTGTTCATACACAACACCTAGAAAGCCGTTTTGTGTTTTTAGACAACTGTCAATTTTGTGTTCATTTTCTTCTCTCATGCCTGCCGATGCTCGTGGGCAGATCGTCCAATTTTCCAAGATTGCAATCTGTCCCCTCAGAAACCCTTTGTTGTCAGGTCTCGTGCATAGGACCGCCTCTGCTAAAGAGATCTGCAAAGAGGCTAGCTAAGGTTTGGTCTGTCACATAAACCTTCATGGTAATACGCAAGCTTTCCCAGGCGCGCGCTTGGCCTCACTCACACCCCATATGCCTGCTCCCCCTCCCCTGCCCCCCACGCCTCGCACCAGACTCCCCCGGCCACTCGCCATATGCTCCTTCCCTCCCACTGGCAGCCTGCGGCCACTGACAACAGTAAAGGCTTTGATCTATCTCACACCCCTCTCCCACTCCCTCCTCCCACTTGCTCCTACTGACCATGTAAAGGGGACGACACTGGAACAATGGCTGCCTGGCCAGGAATGGCCTTCTGTCGACCCCTTCTTACATCCTCCAGACATGGCTGAGGCAGCTTCTTCCTGCAGTTTGTTCTTAGGTCCATGCACACCACAACTTCGCCTTGCTTTGTTGTATTTTTGCATTGTTAATGTTCACATTTGTTCGCAATGCGCCATGTGCCTTTCGTTTCTGTCTCACTCTCCTACCCTTCACTGTCTTGGCCTCTCCACTCTTCCTCTATTTCTGTGTCACTCTCTCCTGTCCCTTCACTGTCTTGACCTCTCCACTCTTCCTCAGTTTCCGCCTCACTCTCTCCTGCCCCTTCACTGTCTTGGCCTCTCCACTCTACCTCAGTTTCCGCCTCACTCTCTCCTGCCCCTTCACTGTCTTGGCCTCTCCACTCTTCCTCTATTTCTGTCTCACTCTCTCCTGCCCCTTCACTGTCTTGGCCTCTCCACTCTTCCTCTAGTTCTGTCTCACTCTCTCCTGCCCCTTCACTGTCTTGGCCTCTCCACTCTTCCTCTATTTCTGTCCCACTCTCTCCCGCCCCATCACTGTCTTGGCCTCTCCACTCTTCCTCTATTTCTGTCTCACTCTCTCCTGCCCCTTCACTGTCTTGGCCTCTCCACTCTTCCTCTATTTATGTCTCACCCTCTCCTACCCCTTCACTGTCTTGGCCTCTCCACTCTTCCTCTATTTCTGTTTCACTCTCTCCTGCCCCTTCACTGTCTTGGCCTCTCTACTCTTCCTCTATTTCTGTCTCACTCTATCCTGCCCCTTGACTGTCTTGGCCTCTCCACTCTACCTCAGTTTCCGCCTCACTCTCTCCCGCCCCTTCACTGTCTTGGCCTCTCCACTCTTCCTCTATTTCTGTCTCACTCTCTCCTGCCCCTTCGCTGTCTTGGCCTCTCCACTCTTCATCTATTTCTGTCCCACTCTCTCCTGCCCCATCACTGTCTTGGCCTCTCCACTCTTCCTCTATTTCTGTCTCACTCTCTCCTGCCCCTTCACTGTCTTGGCCTCTCCACTCTTCCTCTATTTCTATTTCACCCTCTCCTACCCCTTCACTGTCTTGGCCTCTCCACTCTTCCTCTATTTCTGTTTCACTCTCTCCTGCCCCTTCACGGTCTTGGCCTGTCCACTCTTCCTCAGTTTCCGCCTCACTCTCTCCTGCCCCTTCACTGTCTTGGCCTCTCCACTCTTCCTCTATTTCTGTCTAACTCTCTCCTGCCCCTTCACTGTCTTGGCCTCTCCACTCTTCCTCTATTTCTGTCTCACTCTCTCCTGCCCCCTCACTGTCTTGGCCTCTCCACTCTTCCTCTATTTCTATCTCACCCTCTCCTACCCCTTCACTGTCTTGGCCTCTCCACTCTTCCTCTATTTCTGTCTCACTCTCTCCTGCCCCTTCCCTGTCTTGGCCTCTCCACTCTTCCTCTATTTCTGTCTCACTCTCTCCTGCCCCTTCCATGTCTTGGCCTCTCCACTCTTCCTCTATTTCTGTCTCACTCTCTCCTGCCCCTTCACTGTCTTGGCCTCTCCACTCTTCCTCTATTTCTGTCTCACTCTCTCCTGCCCCTTCACTGTCTTGGCCTCTCCACTCTTCCTCTATTTCTGTCTCACTCTCTCCTGCCCCTTCCCTGTCTTGGCCTCTCCACTCTTCCTCTGTTTCCACCTCATTCTCTCCTGCCCCTTCACTGTCTTGGCCTCTCTACTCTTACTCTATTTCTGTTTCATTCTCTCCTGCCCCTTCACTGTCTTGGCCTCTCCACTCTTCCTCAGTTTCCGCCTCACTCTCTCCTGCCCCTTCACTGTCTTGGCCTCTCCACTCTTCCTCAGTTTCCGCCTCACTCTCTCCTGCCCCTTCACTGTCTTGGCCTCTCCACTCTTCCTCAGTTTCCGTCTCACTCTCTCCTGCCCCTTCACTGTCTTGACCTTTCCACTCTTCCTCTATTTCTGTCTCACACACCCACACTCCCTCACACACCCACACTCCCTCACCCCCTCACACACCCCCTTACACCCTCACCCTCACACCCCCCTCACACCCCCTCACCCTCACACCCCCTCACCCCTCACCCGCACACACCCTCACCCGCACACACCCTCACACACCCTCACTCACCCTCACACCCTCACCCTCAGACCCCCTCACCCTCCCAACCCTCTCACCCTCACACACCATCACACCCTCGCCCTCACCATCACACCCCCTCACAAACCCTCCCTCAACCTCACTCACACTCACTCACTCACCCTCATACACCCTCACCAGCATAGCAGAACAAAACATTGCATGGCATAATAAAAAAAGCATAGGATAAACAACCTCTCACCCTCGCTCTAACACACTCACCCTCACTCACCCTCACTCACCCACCCACCCTCCCTCACTCACCCACCCTCACTCACCCACCCTCACTCACCAACCCTCACTCACCCACCCTCACTCACTCACCCACCCTCCCTCACCCACCCTCACCAGCATAGCATAACAAAACATAGCATAGCATAACAAAACAAATCATAGGATAGGAAAACATAGCATAGCATAACAAAACACAACAAAACATACCATAGCATAACAAAACATAGCATAACAAAACAAAGCATAGCAAAACAAAACATAGAATAGTATAACAAAGCATAGCATAGCAAAACAAAACATAGCAAAACACAACAAAGCATAGCATAACAAAACATAGCATAACAAAACATAGCATAACAAAACATAGCAAAACAAAACATAGCAAAACACAACAAACCATAGCATATATAACAAAGCATAGCATAGCATAACAAAACACAACAAAGCATAGCATAGCATAACAAAACACAACAAAGCATAGCATAGCATAACAAAACACAACATAGCATAGCATAACAAAATAAAGCTTAGCATAGCATAACAAAACATAGCATAACAAAACATAGCATAACAAAACAAAGCATAGCATAATTAAACACCACAAAACATAGCATAACAAAATATAGCATAACATTGTTGTTTGTAATATCAATACATGTAAGTCACGTAAATACAACACATATTGCATTACAAATGCTATAGGTGTCACATTTGCGAAAGTTATAACTATTGGCATGGTAAATGACAAAGCTATTAATTTCGCTATTTTCAAAAACAAAACCTAAATGAAAAATTTGTCATTTACAAGACCAATAGCTCAAACTTTCCTAATACGAGACCTATTGCATTGCAAATGCTTGTTTATTGTTGCTTGAAAACTCCTGGATACTAAAGGAATTCAGCACCGTGCTGCATAAGTTCCACAAGCAAACAAAAGGATCTCTGTGAGAAAAACAATACCTCACAGTTATCCTCATAAAATATGGTTTTGAGAATATGCGCGCTACGTGTGATCACAATTACCACAGACCATGATGGTGAACCTACAATTTTAAGTTCCCCCTTAGGCTTCGCAATCTATCCTCACCCTGTCCCCTTACTTCACTACCTTCCCGTCCTTAGTTTTTTACCCCAAAGATTTGCACTCGTCTCTGAGTAACTATCCTTGTGAGGAAACGGCTCCAAAAAAACCTCGAGTCTCAGCTACCCAGTCAATGGTTAATTTACAATTGGATTAATTAGCGTTTCTCTGTATGGTTCTAACACCTCTCCTCCCCCTCCCCATCTAAAGACTGTCCCGGCTGGTGAGAGGAGCTCATCATATTGGCACCACTGTCCTGAGAGCCATGCTGTGTGCCTTTTGAAGACACTCAGCACCTGCTGTCAGACTCACTATTACCAGACACAAACCCCGGTGTCCAGGTGTCCCAGCCCCCTCCCCCTCCCCCTCACACACAGCAGGGTTACAGCACATGTCGAGGTCAGGAAGGATGGGCCGCCTTGCCATGCTCCTATAATTGAACACTAGCGCTCGGTGTCAGCAGCAATTCCTAGGGGCCTGGGCGGCAGGAAATTGATAACATCCTGCCGGAGCCTGAGCCGACCGAGGCTTTCTCCGAGTCTCTGGCATCATGAGAGCAAAACCCTGTTCGTGTAGGACTGACTGCAGCGAGGCGCCAGTAGGCGAAGTTAAGGGGCGCATTTGCACATCAAAGCCACGTAGGCTAAATGCTTCGATCTTGCTGGAGGAAGGGGTACTGGACGGCTGAACGGCGGCACGTAGTGACGTGTGCGCGCACAGCCTTTAAAAGGACATTGTTTTACTAACGCTTTTCTGTAAATATCGCAGCAATAATTCTAAATATTGCGGGCATCGCGCTATTCAGCTGATTTCACGATTTTTTCGTGAATCGAGAAATCGCAAAATGCTGGAGGGTCTGCCCAATGGACCAATTTTACCTGTGGCGGCAAACAATGACTATTTGAACGCCTAGCAATGGGCTATAAAAACAGTCCAGGTGTGTTTGCCGCCCGCATTGTAACTCTCTTGGACAGAGTTGACCCAGATGCGTGTTCGTATGTGGATGACATCTATCTCACAGACTACGAACTTTGGGCGCATCTGTGTCGCGTTGACTGCATAATTTGTAGCTTTGCGGACTTCGGTTACAAATTCAACTTTGCAAAATCTCACGTTGCAGAGTACACAGTGTTGTTTCTGGGCTATGAGCTCAACAATGAAGGTCGAGGATTGGCTCCTCACTTCTTGGAGAAATGCGCACAACTGCGCACTCCTACAACTCTGAAAAAATTATAGTCCTTGCTGGGATTTTTGAATTTTGGGCGTACATACATTCCCGAATATGCCCAGCATATCAAACCTTTGTATGCTTTGATACAACCAACTTTTACCAAATCTTGCTGGCTGCCAGAACATTCAGCCATTTTGCAATCTGTGCAAGCTGATCTTCTTGAATCTAAATTCTTACTGACTCGTGATAACCACACCAACCTGGTGATAAGAATCATCCCTGGGGCGGTGGGTTTCACATACCTTACTTTTAATGAAGGTGACACAGTACCTATTGCTTACAAGTCACACTTGTACACTTCAGCTGAAATGTGGTTTTCCACTGTGGAAAACGTTTTGACAGCAGTGCAAATGGCGATTCTCAAGGAACGAGCACTGTCGCAGGGAAAACGCATGTTGGCTGTTACCCCGTATCCTGCACTTGAAGCAGTGATGAAAGCCAGTGTACCAAATTCTTAAGCTTTGCACCCACGGTGGATACAATGGGCTGCGTCCCTGACGTCTCCGGATGTCACGTTTGTTTTTGATGCCTCCTTACAGTCACAAGAGTTTTTGCAGTATGAATTTGTTCATCCTGCGCCATTGACTATGCGGCCTTTGGAGGATTTCCATTGTATCATTTACACTGATGGTTCAGCGCAAGTTGCGCATGGGTCTAAGCACGCATACGTATCAGCTTGCGCCATTGTGGTAGGTGCCATGGTGAATGATGAATTCAAGTCCACGGTTGTGCACACGCAGACTTTAGGGGACTGCACCGCACAATTGGCAGAGCTTCCTGCTCTAATTCTTGCATTGGAATACGCTGATCCTAGTGTGACTACTCTTATTGTGAGTGATTCTTACTACTGTGTCCAGTCTTACAATGAAAATCTGTTGTGTTGGATTCAGAATGATTTTCTTGATTCCAAGGGTAGCACAATAAAACATAAGATGATCTGGGTCCGGGTGGCTGATCTTAAAGAGCAGTTGCCACTCGTGTATGTAATTCACATTCTCGGTCATCAGCGTGTGGGAGTTCACACTGTTGGCAATTATTTGGCCGATGAGGCCGCAAAATCAGCAGTATCGATATATTGGGTTGCAGCCGTTACACGTTCCAAGAGTAAGATTGATGATGATATCTTGGCGGCTGTAGCCGCAACTGAGAAGGGAAGTTAATATCCTAAGGGGTTCCCTTCGAAGTATTCATACCACTTAAGTCCTGATAAAATTCCTTATGTGAAAATACCTGACGTTGGTGAGAGAATGATTCCCAACGCGGACCGCAGGTCCCCACTGATTACAGCTGCCCACGAAGGTGTTGCGGCTGCTCATTCAGGCGTTTTGGCTACTGTTTCTCAGTTACAACAACGTTTCTGGTGGCGGGGGCTGTCCAAACAGACATGTGATTATGTCCTTCAATGTGACATTTGTCAGCAGATTAAGCCTTCGACTGCTGCGTGTCCACCCCAGACACAGTTGTACATTTCTAATAAACCACTTGGCTGTGTTTATTTAGATCACTGCGGTCCTTTTTCTTCTGATACTGCATATAAGTATATCTTAGTAGCAGTTGATTCATGCACACGCTTTGTATGGGTGTGGCCACACCGCAGCGCTGATTCACGAACTGCGTATCTTTGTAGGGATTTTTGCCTGTGGTACCTTCCATTTGGATCAGGGTCCTGCTTTCGCCTCTAAGGCGTACAAGGATGCCATGGCTTCGTTGGGGGTCCAAGTCAAGTTTTCTTCTCCATACAGACCTGAGGGTAATAGTGTTGTGGAACGAATGAACCATGATTTAAAGCAGTCTTTGACAGTTAGGGTTATAGGCACTGGCAGGAACTGGCTAGACCACCTCAATAGCGTGCAGCGTGCCCTTAATAATCTCCCTAGAAGGTCTCTGGGTGGGCGGACCCCATACGAAATGCTCTTTGGTATCAAGATGTTCGTACCGGACCTTGACGGTCTAGACCAGGCGGCTGTTGCTGCCTCCTTTGACGTAGATGAACATTTCAATGTTTTACAGGATCTACAAAAGACGAGAGACAGTCTTGCAAAGGAAAATTTGCCCTGCACAACTGAAACTGCATTGCAGATTCCGGTAGTTGGCTGGCTACCCCAAGTTGGTGAACTGGTTCGAAAGAAGATCGAAAACAAGAAAGAATTTGGTCCCTCTTATCGAGCTCTGGTTCCAGTGCTTGGAGTGAAGGGCCCAAGAACAGTCATTTTACCACCACTTCCAGGTCGTAAAGAAAACAGGTACATCTCCATTGACAATGTCAAAATACACAGATTGGCCGATTCTTTTAAGTATGACACCGGCAGTCTCATGTCCTTCAATTTTGAGAAATTTTGTTTCGGCCCCGGCTTCTGATCCAAGGCCTGATATTGCCCTCGAGATGCCTGCAGTTTCGAGTCCTTTACTGAGTTCACTGCCTGGTACTCACCTTGATGAAACTGACTACACTTACCCCACAGACTTATCGATGCCTGATTTGCAAACTCGTTTGGCTACAGAATAAAGATTTTCTTTTGACTCTGACTCTCACACATCGAAGACCCCTTCCAGAATTTCTGTTTTGGCAACACTGTTTAAAAAACATTTTTTGATTCCTCCTTGGACCTACATTTGGTTGGTGCTTTTTTCAATTTACCTGTTCATGTCAACCAGGTACCTCCAGGTATCTCCAGTAAGCACCACAGAGCTGCGTGGCAGAGAGGTGTAAAAAGGGGCATAGCCTCTGAACACCTCACTGCAACGCAACTCCCTGGCGCATACTGGCGGTACCTGGTGAATTAGTTGGCCACCAGGGACCCTCAAGATTGAAGAGTAATTAATTTCTCAACTAAAAACGCACCACAGGGCGCGTTTGGACAATGGTGAAGGAAGGGGGCGGGCCTTAGGTGACATCTCTGCAAACACGCCCTGTGGCGCGTTTTAAGTTGGGGAATTAATTCCTCTTCAATCCTGATGTCCCCTGGTGGCCAACTAGCCCACCAGGTACCTCCAGTACGGGCCAGGGAGCTGCGTTGCAGAGAGGTGTTCAGAAGCCACGCCCCTTTTACAACACTCTGCAACGCTGCTCTGTGGC
Source organism: Lissotriton helveticus (assembly GCF_964261635.1). Classification (NCBI taxonomy): domain Eukaryota; kingdom Metazoa; phylum Chordata; class Amphibia; order Caudata; family Salamandridae; genus Lissotriton; species Lissotriton helveticus. The sequence continues at coordinate 1,296,010,115 of NC_136069.1, forward strand.
GCTTACTGGAGGTACCTGGTGGGCTAGTTGGCCCTCAGGGGACCTCAGGATTGAAGAGGAATTAATTCCCCAACTTAAAATGCGCCACAGGGCGTGTTTGCACACATATAACCTCAGGCCCCGACCCCTACCTTCATCACTGTGCAAACGCGCCCCATGGCGCGTTTTAAGTTGGGGGATTACGTCCCCTTGAATCCTGAGGGTCCCTGGGGTCCAACTAACCCACCAGGTACCTCCAGTAAGGGCCACAAGGCTGCGTTGCAGAGAGGTGTAAAAAGGGGTGTGGCCTCTGAACACTTCTCTGCAACGCAGCCCCCTGGCGCATACTGGAGTTTCCTGGTGGGCTAGTTGGCCACAAGGGACCCCCAGTGTTCAAGGGGAATTTGTTCCCCCTCTGCAAACACGCCAGGGGGTGCGTTTATTTATTTATTTATTTTATTTATTACGTTTTATATAGCGCGAACATGATATTGCAGAGCAGTGCAAGGAAGGGGCGTGGACTCCGGCCTGATCCCGTTTTTTTTTTTTTTTTAAAGAAGGGGACTGTGTATCCCCCTTTATTTTTCTAATTTATTGGCCCTGGGGGCCCCATCCCCAAGGGCCAGCCCACAATTTTTAATTAAAAAAAAAATCGGGAAGGGGCCACGTGGCTCCCCTCCTGAGGCCATAATTTGCCCCGGGGCATGGCCCTTTTTTTAAAATTGTTATTTTGGAGGGGGGCTGCCTTGCCCCCCTCCTGTGGCCAGTTCTAGCCCCGGGGACCTCATCCCGCGGGCTGATTCTTTTTTTTTATGTTTTGGTTTTTGGGGGGAGGGGGGCTGTGTGCCCCCCCCTCTGGGCCACTAATAGCCCCGGGGCTGGCCCACTTCGTTGGTGACTGTGGGGGGGTCCCCAATCCCCCCACGGTCCCAGCCGTCTCCCCGCATCCTGCAGGAGCCGGCTTTGCTTTTCCACATGGGGAGCAGCTAACATGCTGCTCCCCCTGTAATAGGAAAGCAGTTTGCAATGACAGGGTGGGAGCTGCGAGGCTCCCGCCCTTTCATTGCAAACTACAGTGTCCCGGGGGTGGGCACCCCGGGACACTGCAGGAACCGGCCCTGGGGGGGCGGTCCCCAGGGCCTAGACAAGGCTCCAGGAGGGGGGGCGCGCGGCCCCCCTCCCACATTTTGTAAAAGCCCTGGGGGTGGTGGTCCCCGGGGCTGGGGGGGCCTCAGAGCCCCCCTCACTTAATGTTTTGAAGCTCCGGGGGTGGCGATCCCCGGGGCTGGGGGGCCTGAGAGCCCCCCACCCATTTTAAACAATCCCCAGGGGTGGTGGTCCCCGGGGCTGCGGGGGGGCCCGTGAGCCCACCGCATATATTAAGTTAGAGCCCCGGGGGTGGCGGTCCCCGGGTCAGTGTGGGGGGGATTGGGACCCCCCCACACTATTTTTATGATTATGCCCCCGGGATTTGGGCCCCCTGGGGGCAAATTAGCACATTTAGCACAGGAGAACGCGTTTTTTTTTTCTTTTCTATCGGCAGGATGCGCGTATCCTGCGCGCATCCTCCCGTTTTTTGTTAATATTTTTTTGGGGCCTTGGGGGTCCTGGTGGGACCCCAAAGTTATTCTCAATAGAATGTTGCGGATTTCCTATGGATAATAGGTCCTAGCTATAACTACCTACTGGCGACTGCCAGTAGGTAATATATATATATATATATACATACACAGTTACACGTCTACTGTATTACTGTGTACAGGCACATATTTACAAGGGTTGCAAAAACCGGGTCAGGTCAGATATAGAAGTCAGACTAAAGGCTTTAGTCCTACCTTTATTTCTTGCCTGTCCCGGTTTTTGGTCCTCAAAATCTGGTCACCCTAATCAAGTGGAATATCACGAGTGTTGGCTATTCAGCTGCTGATTTACCAAAAAGAGGTTTATCAACAAAGGGACTGACCCAAGGTTGCAGGCGGCGCGAATAGGTACCCTGTCAAACTCATTCCTTGATGAATGTTTGGTAACTGGAGGATTCCCCGGCCGCTGAGATCTTTGGGTCATTTATTCCTAAAGTATTGGGTATTAACTATAGAATAGTTCGAGGTATGACTTATTCTTGCGTTTTTCCTGCACAGACAATGACTGAGCAGGGACAGTGCGAATCCATTCTTGCACTGATGAAGGCCTTGGATCCTGTACTGGCAATTTCAAGGACCAAAACATGTTGGCACAGGGATGAATGAGACGTTGTTTCTCAAATTGAACCATTATGAATCCTTTTAAACCTGAACATCGTACCCTCTGAATAAAGGAAAACCTTCTGGATTTACACCGAGGCATGTTTAACAGATATCTGAATCCTAAACTTATCCAGCACTATTAATTACTGACTTCCTCGCTGTGATGTTGAGCCAGCCCTGAGGGAACTATACTATCAGGGTGGGATGTACTAGCCAAGGATGAAGCATGCCACAACAATGTGGGCGAGCCTTTTCGGTCTAATCTTTTTGAATATTGCTCGCATTTGGTCCAGTTACATCCCAACAACTTCGGTAGGGATGCTTCTGCAGTATTTTTATTGAGTGATTGATGTATATTATGGCGGATATACAGTAGTGTGACAGCATTTATCCCTCTTGGTGTGATTCACCTTATAAAGTCTTAAACACAGAAAAGACATGACAGATGGATTTAAAGTCAAAAAATAAATCTGACTGTGTCATCAGCCTATAAATGGCATACCTTCAACTTGACATAAACAATGAAAACAGTGATTAAAAAAGAACCATCGTGTTCCCATTGCTTAGTTCCCAAAGGAGACCAAATAATACCTTTTGTAAGTAACAGTATACTTAACATAAGGTCCTTATAAATAATTTACTTTTGGCAACAAGCCTCTACGATCTGTCTGTAATGGAAATATGTGATGGAAAGCTACAGGACGATGAATTAATCACAATTATGATATCACCAAAGAAAGCCACAGCTCGTACCTAAATATGGCGCATTAAAACGAAATTATACAAAAGGGAAAAATACGAGTACATCCTTGTCTTCCCCTTTTTCAAAACGTGTACCGCCCTGCCCCCAAATAGCTATAAATAAAATGATACACTATTTTGCAAACCACCACACAGTGTCGAAAAATGACCACGGTGCACATTTAAGTCGCAGACAGTAGGAAGTTCCAAAAACAAAAGAGAGGCTTTTTTCCCCCTAAGAGTTGCATCATTTTTTCGAACTTTCAAAGCATATATCTTCTTAGTAGGGGGATAGCCATTGTAATGTAGATTGTATGTAGCACAAATACATGCGTAATGCCGTTATCCTTTCTCGGGCCAAACTCTATGCAATCTTTGGCGTGGGACATCACGAGTCACGACTCAAGAAGCGTGATCTAATAGTGAAGCTGCTGCGTCATTGAAGAATTTGCAGCCACATAGCAAAGCACTCTCGCGAGACAGCGGCACGAGGCCCGTCCGTCCCCTGTGGAGAAGCAGCCCCAGTAGAATTAACTTACAGGCGGTAGCATTCCCCAAAACACATACATTCTACCTGAAAACTGCATCATTTCCAAGATTCAAGGCCGCTTATTCAAGGCTTAAAAGGGCGAATCTCTTGTCAAATACAAGCCCCTTGCACCGCCGGTGCGTCACTTTTAATATGGGAATAGGTGACGTACCTGCGGCGCAAGGGACTTGTAAATAAGCCCATTAGTATTACTATACACTCCACCGAAGGTACATAAAAGGTAGTATGCGACCCTGGACTCCAAGCTTGTATAAGCGCATATCCTGTATTACATTCCTGATGCCAGTTTTACGTGCAGAGATGGGGGGTGCAATATATCATATTACCTACAGACATACAGCAATGAGGCGCGCGTGGTACTTTGGGGCAATCAAGCACGACACCCTGGTTTCAGAAAGGGATTCAAAAGCAACGTAAAGATTTCCTCACAGCATTGCAACATTTCCATTAGCCAACTGCAGTGATAGTTTCGTGTTGAGGAAAAGGGGAAATCTGCAACAGCAGGGTGCCCATTTTCACTTCCTCGCGAGTCTTAAGAACTGCAGCTGCAGAGAGGACCCGGGCAGTGCGGGCAGACAGACGGTGACAGCAGACATGAGCAACTGGATTGTGAACGAGGGGATCTCCATCGTTGTGATTGTGAGTACACCAGCGGTTCACTTTTAATTACTGCCTTTCAGGCCTAGTGCAAAATCCACTATAGCCGTTTAGCTATAACTGTTGCCAGTGTTCAAACTTATGCGTGAAGTGGTGGGAATGACGTGGCAGGGTCACAGTGGTGAACGTTTTTAATGATTTGATTCACGAATGTGTAAAAATGTCTCAGCAGTGACCTCGATGCAATGAATATGTATGTTTCTGTGCCTGCAATATCATTTAGAAAGAGGGGGTAAGAAAAACTCTGAGTGCAGGTGAAATGTTGCACTACCGACTGAATGCCCTGTGCCGAAAGGCAACCTAAATAACAAACATCTCAACACGTAATTCATTGTGATACCCATGAGAAACTATAGAAAGGGAAAAGTGGATGAAAACGTGCTTGTACCATTTGCCATGATCTGAACTGAAGCATGTAGCCAGAAAGCATGTTCCATCAAGGCGTGTCAGAGGACTGTATTGGTGTCAGCAGTGACGGTTCAGGTGTGAGAGATGTAAGGTTCTCGTAGGGCGAGCAGAGCATCTACGAGTTATTCTGAGGGTGTCATTCAATTCTGCCCTCTAAAACAAGCCCCTAGTTTCCAGAAGAGTGCTTTGACAATACTGTGTTATGCTTGCTATTTCTACTTCTGGCAAATCAAATGCACAAATTAAGCAACTTGATTGTTGAACTGCAATGCGATAGAATCTGTTGCCTCCCAATCTTTACAAACCTGTAATCTTGTATCTGGACACATTAGGAGTGCTTAGAATCAGACGCGGTTAACGTAGCAAGAGCTATAAAAAAAAGCTTGACAAGGTGTGCAATTCACGAAGGTGGGCAATCACCAACACCCGATCTCCATCACAAGACGTGGTACAGTGGGAACAGTTTAGCCATGGCATTCGGGACTTCGAGTTTTAATCCTGGCTTTACCACTTAGCCAAAATATGCTGGTTGTGAATTCCAACATGTTTGCCCTTCAAAACTTTAAGGCAACTTCTAAACTCTCTCTAATTGGAAGCCCTGCGCACAAGGGTGTTAGACGGGGATCACAATCGAACTAGAAACTCGTAAGCATGCCTTAAGGAGGAACAGATGGACTGGCCAATAGAAAAGTGCTGATGGCTAGGGTGTATATCTGAAAAGATGCTAGGGCCGGGTCAGGGCCAGTCGCATGCCTAACATGTGGATGGCTTTGCCAGTGAAATTGATATTCACACCATCATTGGCACTTCTGCCCGGCATGTAGCAGTAGATTTTATGTTCTCTAGTGCCTTTTCTTTTAATCAGCTAAATTGCAGGCCGCAGCCTGTGTCCTTGACTTGGCTTTGCCAGCCAAAACTCGCTGATTTTCACAAGCACGCCTCTTGTCACAGGGGACCTGGAATGAGGCAGCCTGGCTTGTCTCAGAACGGGGAGGGTGTGGCAGTTGTGTAATCGAACTGTGAACAACACCTCCCTCAGAAAGACGTATGCAAAGAGACTGACAACTGAAAAGACCCCCTCCCATGGCCCATTTCCAAACGAAGGCACGTGGACACCCTGGTGACTTTCCGTGTTGCCCTGGATCCAATCTTCTCTTTGTGCAGGCCAGACGTTTTTTGCAATCCCGTCATCTTCTTTAGCACCCCCTACTGGCTGTTTTGTGTAATCCGTATTTGGCAGGGGTGGGGCAGTCACGAATTACAAAAGGCATATTAACGTCTCACGTGTTCTAATGTAGGATCCGGGTTTGACCTCCCCCGCCAAATTTGGAACAGGTGCCAAGGCTAGAGCTCACACGGCGCCTCTCATGCATGGGTGACCTTCTTTGTGACCCTGGCAGATTTATTGACTGTCGCCCCTACACGGGGGCGACACTGTGCTGTGGCGTGACGCAAAACGAAGGGACCCCGAGTAGTTGTGATGAGGGGCCCCTGAGCCTGCCATAGCTCACAGATTCGGTGGCATTGAGTTGTAATGGGGGGGGGGGGGGGGGGTTGCATGCTGAGGCCGGGACCCTGCGCCGCAGAGACTGCAGCGGCCCGTTACAAATCCGGAAAGCAGAGAAGGAAAGCGTGAGAGACGGAGATGGAAATGTAATTTGGAGGCATGATACTATGCAAAATCAGCTATAATAGTGAACATGAGAAAATAAAAATAAACAACAAATGGTGGGATTTAAAAATAATTATTTTAAATGTGCCCAGCAAGTTGTGTTTTTCTTTCTATATGAAAGACATTCTGCAGTGAAGGTAGCCTAAGATCACAAGCTATCTTAGTTCTTACTGAAAGCTGTTAAGAAATTTAAGGGTATAAATCTCAATTGACAACTCTGAAGAAGTAACAGGAAATTGAGCAGGGTAGCTTTCATATGATATCTTAACACAATAGTGTGTTTACTATAATTTCAGCTTCCAACAAATGATCCCAAACAGGACAAATACAAGTTAAAAATCAGGAAGAAAACTAGTGACTAGATAACAACTATTCTGCCTGGGGGAAGAAGCACACTGTGAGAAAGCAACACAAGTGTGGGTGTAAGAAGAGTAGCACATGGGTGGGAGGGAGTAGCACGGAGGGGAAAAAAAGCACATGAAGGAAACTCCTGGAAAACACATGCACTCTCAAGGAGTGTTTAAGCAAAAAGAAAAAAGCAGTTTCCTTAAAGGGAGCAGGCGAAGAATACAAGCCAGCCAATCAACGAGATGGTAAAGATGCTCTGTTCCATCACAAAGACAAACACAAGATGGACAGGCTGACACATGGAACGCCATTGAACAGAAAGCAAGCAAATATGTTTAAGTAAAGCTGACCAATGGTAAGCAATGGGTGGGCTGCAAGCAGCTCTACTGTTTGGGTAAACCCACAATATTTGTTTAGAAACCAGACAGCTTGTATTGTCTGTTGGGTTCGACTTAAAAATGAGTAACCAATAAAATTGAAGTTGTGTAAATACAAACACAACAATTTATTTTCCCAAGGCAACTTAATGTGAGAAAAGCAGACCAGAAAGAGAAACCGTTTTCACTTTAGATTAGACCATCTTCTACTTCATATATTAGTTAAATTTCACCTGTTCAAAAACTAGTATTGCACCCAAACTAGCTATATTGCTGTATTAAGACATTTATAACATTTGGGCCTTCCCAAGAAACAAAATATAAGATCACCCCTGATTAAACAAAGGGGAGTTAGAATCAGGTATGTTTGATTGGCTATTCTTTACTACTCCGTGTTTAGATTTACTTGTGTTCCCCCTTAGAATAGTCACCTAGGCACAGGAGTCTGCATCATTCAAATAAGTGGTTGATGAAGGACGGTAATGCCCCAATGCTATGTGCAGCCATTTTATTACAAGGAGAAGAAGAAGTTGTAAAAGTTTTGGCAGGAGAACGATAACCTTGACAGTAGGAAGTGAATCTTTGCCTCTACACTCCTATTGATGCAGTTGTTCTGACTTTTCCACGTCTGATTTGATGCATGTTTTTACTTTGCTAACTGTGAGTTGTATGTTTTTTGTTGTTTGATATGCTTTAGAAGATTCTTGGAGTGGGCCTTCAAGCGAGTAGTGGAGAATCATTAGGAAACCTTTAGGAGTTGACATTTGGCTTCCTTTTTTACGGTCAAGCCAACATAACATTTAGGGTTTCACATGTGGGCTAAGAATGTGGGTATCTCATTAACAAGCAACAATTCTACTTTTTGTTGGTATCAAATTATATTACGTAAAACCAGAGTATATAACATCAGCTACTAATAAAATTGAGGTTAGAGATTTCATAATGTTGTCCTTTTGGGATGAGAAGCTCATACAGCCAAATCTACAAATGATGATCAGGTAGTTAAAAATCATTTAGACACATAGGCAGTGGGTATTATTTAAAGAAAATAGCAACTGCATGTGAGGTCTAGTAGAAAAACAAATATTGAAGATATAACTTTTTAAGTTCCTACTGTAAACAAGCATTGTTGAAGCCATACGCTTGTCAATTTGCAATCTATTTACTTTCCAAAATGCTTTGTTTGATCCGGCATAGCCTCTGTGTCAATGTGCACACATCCACAGCTGCCATCTTTGAATGCACTGTATTATTTTTAACCAATCCTGATTCAAAATGACCATGGTGGATGTGCTTGCATGCACAGTAGCCATCTATGAATACTATTTTGTTTTCCATATCCCATTTGAAAATGGCCATTGTGAATCCGATGCATCTGCAGTGGCCATCTTTGAATGATATTTGTTAACATGAAACAAAAGCCATTTGAAGATGTCAACCATGCATGGCTGTGCGTGCACAAACTTGTGCTTTCACAGGCAGCCATCTTGAAATGGCTAAAACGCATTTTAAGTTAGTTGAACACTAAGAGCACTGGGGTCATAACAGATTAACAAGTGAGATGGGGCCAGAGGATTCGTGGTGGGGAGATATAGTTTGATAAATGAGAGGGAGACAGGGCAAATGATAGGAGATGGGGGAAGCAGGGAGAGAGAAAAGCCAACACTGGTGTCATCCTAGTTAGGGCTTGTCAGTTGAGTACAACTTTGTTCCAGTGACAAAGTGTGCCCAGGATATACATCTTGGCATACCCATCACACATAGGGCATCAGTTTTAAGTATACCAAAAAGTGATTGTAGGATACTTAAATTAATCTCACCAACTGGTATTTACCCTGGGCCTCCCTTTTTTATTTTGCCCACAATCCCACCTCATTGTTAGACCCACCCATAAACTAATCTGTATTGAACCTGCTCCAATAAGAAGTGTGCTGCCCAAGCTGCCAAACCAGGTCCATTATGAATCGAAACACAACCCAAGACTAGTTTCACCTTTTTGCATACTATGCAGCAGGTCTTGAATATGATGTAGATCTTTGAGGTGGTCAGCAGGATGGGAGGGAATAATGCAATTGTACTTCTTAAGTCTAGGGATAAGTAGCCTGGTAGCATGTGAAAGGCTCTTCATAGGAGATAGTTCACAGTTGGGTACCACTGTGAGTAGGGCGTTACCACCACCAAAGTAGAAGAGGAACATGCCTTTAATGATGATATTGTTATGCCAATTGGGAAGGCATTGTATAGTTCTGGACAGAATTGATAACTAGCAGGAAGTCAGAATTTCACAGAAATGCTTGTTTGAGTACAGGTTACTGTATGTAATCTTTCCAAGAGATTTAGCATTTGTACCAGTGTAGACATAATTTTGTCTACCGTCTTCTAGGAGAGTTAGTTCTAGATTTTGCCTTCTGTGATATTTCTGGCGGCACGCATGAAGAATTCTGGTCATGGTTGGTCTTTGTATTTAGGCTCAGATGAGGGGCAGGCAGTCTCTGAGCTGGGTGATATCCTCACTAGTGGAGCCATCTTGTTAAAGTTCATGTATACTGGTGAATTTTGTTTCTGTAGTCGGCCAGGAGGAGTCGAAGAGGTGATGCGCAAATGTTGGAAAATAAGATAGGTGTTTGGAATACTTTGCAAGTAGCTAGTACCTGCTGGGATCTAAAAGAACCTATCCCGGAGATGTAGAGACAGATGGATAACCAAGGAGAAACAGTGTCATCGAATGTAATACATGTTAACAGGCTATTGAAGACGGTTTGGTATTCAGAGGTTTCAAAAACTGATGAGATGTCAAAAAACCATAATGAGGGAGCCACCTATTTCTGTGAGTTGGAGTTGTCCACAGCTTTGATGATCATTGCTTGTGTGCTTAAGTGAGATCTGCAACCAGGCTGGTAATCATATAGGAGTTATAAATAATTTGGTCTTGCATGCAGACTACAGCTGCTTTCTCATTTACCTTTCCAGGGAACACATATATATTATTGAGCCGAAGATAGTCTGGTCATCAGGGATGGGGTTTGATTTTTCAGTAGCAAAAGGATTTGTCAAGATTTGAGTGTGTTGGGAGAGATGCATTGAGCAAGATAGGCATTGCCAATGTTGGAGAGTTATGTAAAAAAAAATGATGAGGCAGGTTTTGTATTGGTTTTGTGTGTTCTACTAGTAAGATGCTTTGATTTCAACGAGAGCCCTTTAAGTGGTGCCGGGTGGTCGATGTTGCTTTTAAGAAAGAGGCTCAGTGATTAAATCAGGTTATTGACAATGACTATGTTGCCAAGTTGTGAAAAGGAATATGAAAATATATTACCTGAAAGTGTCAATAGGGCAGCCCTGGAGGAATGGGACTGTTTGGTGTTAATGCATGTTTGATGCTATGTGGTGGATGAGGATTGGGATGTTAGCCTGGTCTGGCCGGTTCAATTGTCAGCAATGGATGACATTCAAGGGTCTGCATAGTGATAAACTGAGATATTTAAAGTGGGCTATTCAGGCATATGGTGTTGACGTTTAGCAAACCCTTACCGGTTGGGTGGTGAAGACTTCTGCCAGTTATCATCCCTGAAAAAGTTATCATTGGAGTATTGCTGTTGGCTGATAAATTGTATATTTTCGGAATTTCCTTGATTAAGGATTTTCTTATTCTTGGAGGTCTATAGATAAATAAGCTAATTAATATGATGGAATCAGAGATGGACAAAAGGAGCTCCATGAAGATGAAAGTGGTGGTTTTTTTTTACCATCCAGGGTGAGAAGGTCCCATAATGACGCAACCAACACATCTTCTCTGTGTCTTCAATATGTTACTTTCTATAGCCAATGGGGACAAGAATCTTTAAAATCCATGTTGAGGTAGCAGTGATCCGTGTCTCTGCAATGACAATTGCAGCGAATTGCTTTGATCGTGTCAATAAGGCCAGAGATGCAAATTGTGTCTCTTCACTGAAGATTGCATATATACAATGGGTGTGATGGCGTCAGTCATGTCCTTGGTGTATTATGGATCCTACATCAACAAACATGAAGTCTAAAGTGCACTCAGAGTGTGGCTTGAGAGTGACGATCAGTGTGATGTGGATGAGGTTACTGTAGTTGCATGTACTGATGTACCATATGCTCGATTGATGTTTAAGTCTAAGTTACAGAATGGAGATCTGTGGCAGTCCTGCAGGTGACAGTTGTATTTGGTCTTTTTTGTGAAACTTGGGAAAAGTACGGAAAGAGAGAGGGTTCATCCGGATTGCCAGGTTACTTTGGGTATACACTCCATGCAACTACACTCCACAAGGATTTTTCTCTTTAGTGATGCTGCGGAGTAAGAGTGTCCCAATTATTCAATTTGTTTTTCATTCAATTAGCTTATTTTTTCTTTTCAGATGTGTCTAACCCATCTAACACAAGTACAACACAGAGTCAAACCTTACGAGCCTTGCTATTATTCTAATGAGTTTTAAGTATAACGATGACTAATTCTCTTCTAGATCTTGTGGCTGGCAATCAATGCCTTCCTGTTTGTGTGGTTCTACTTGGTGTATGATGTGGGTCCGAAGTACCAATACTCCAGGGAAATATACGGGGTAAGTATGACTAACTCAGCACTGCCTATATTTTTTATGCAGCCATTAGAAAGACTTTAAAGATATACGCTAGTTGTGATTTAACACAGTATTGCAGTTTATGCCGCAACATATTTTTGTTAACAAATGTTATAATAAAAAAGTTAGCGTATTATACTTTGTTATGATGTAAGAAAATCATCTTTCTCATACTTCCGGATGTCTTTTTGATGTGGCCAAATTCAGAGCACCTGAGTAACAAGATTTACAGGTCTGTTCAAAGGGACTGATTAACTATTTTTAGGGAAAAGGGACCACTTTTACAGTGGCGGCTGGCATCTACTGAGAGGGGGCGGGCAAATGGGTGGTTGCGAGCATGGGCAAACAAAATAAAAAAATATAGAAAAAAAAGAAAAACACTTTCTGGATAGACAACGTCCTTCTAACTCTGACCTTTTCTGCCGGGACTGCAGTGCAGGCCTCAAACAAACCCCCTCGACCAATCCTGGCATGCTCAAGTTGAGTTAACCAGCATGTGAGCAGCACCCAGTTTGGTGGGAACTTCCCAGCGCACAGGGGGCCGGCACTTCCTCTCAACCTAGCTGTCACAAGACAGCTAGATAGAGAGGTATAAAGTGTGCATGTCTGGCTGGCTGTCGAAAGACACTTGGCCAAAGAGACAGATGCACCTTAAACAGTGCGAAGGCAGCCCTCTGCCCATCACTCCTCCCTGCTGTCACTCAGCAGGCCCCGCCCCTGTCCTGACGCTCGGTTCAGAACGAGATGATGACAAGTAAAATGATAATGAATTACCATTTAATTTTTCATCATCCCGAAAAATAAAATGGTAATTCATTGCCATTTTATTTTTTACCTCTGGGGCTTTGGAGGGCATTTAAGTGGGGCGACGGTCCTCTGCTCCAATGGAGGAGCCAACCCTGAATTTTCATTTAGGATGAGTAGCGTACATTTAATCGACAGCCATTGGTAACTACAGTTATTTTGCGCATGCTAGCCAAAACGTCTTGTAAGTATGAGCTTTTTACTTTTATTTCCTTAGTAATAAACGTGCTCTGAAACAGAGCAATATTTTTACAGGTTCTATAGAAAGAATCCTGTTGCTCTCAATTAAAACCTACACTTAAAAGCTTTACGTGGTCAGAATCAATGTTATTTGCCAAAACCAGAGATTAAAATATATTCTAAACTATTTACCACACATTAATATTAGAAATGATTATTTTACTATTCAAACGTAAAATTTGGATTAGATGGAGACCTATCCTGCATTATTTACAAACTAGATATTGACACCCTTCACATAATGTCCTAATCAGCAAAGGCAGACATTGTAAATATGCTCTATTCCTTCAAAACCCTCTAGAAATCTTTTCCACTGTCATCTCTGATCCCAATGACAACATCCTTGAGCAAGACCCCTCTTCACCTCCAAGAATTTCAGCTTTTTTCTTAATAATGCATCATTTGCTTGTACAACTCATAGATGCCCCCCCCTCAGTGTACAGTACTCAGCTACATCTAAAATATATGTACGCTGTCTTTAAATACCGCACGTCAAATCAATAAAATGCATGTGAATTTTGCTTTTAGTTACTGGTTGTGCATGACTTCCTTTTACTCTTCAGCACCCATCATCAGTCTGCTCTTTCAGGAGATTGCTTATACTCTTCTGCTGCTTCTTCGAAGTGAAGTCAAAGATCAAAGAGAAAGGATCTATTGTATCCCATACAAATCTGACTTTTAGTGCTGTTCTATCTGGATCTTTAATCTCTTACATATATAGTCAATTGGAGAGAGGTAGTGCTATAGGGTCTCAGCGTTTGGTTAAGACTACTATAACACTTTCTCTACCTTGATTATTGCCACAGCCAGACATCTCTGCAGATCTTAGCTTTGCAAGAAGTCTTCTTCTAATATCCATCATCAGTCACCAACTTAAGATGTACTGAGCTTCCATCTTTATACGTTACAGAACACTCTATACAAAATTAACCGTGATGCTGTCCGCAGACAAACTGTGAGCAGTATGAGAGACTAAAAGTCACATGGCCTTATTTGGAATTTTCAAGGAAACCTCCAGTGTCTTGGGGAAACTACAAATATGGTGTAGAACATATTAGCTGAATTTATTCCAACACAGTGTTAATACTGTGAAAGAATTTCAGACGTTTGAGTTTTCTTCATATTTAAAGTTATATAAACACTAAATGAAGCCCAGACATTCTCAGACTGAAAAATAATTGGGAACCTGGTAAATTGTTGTCTGGCTTTGCAGGAGTTGTATCCTTCAATTTACACCAAATGGGATGAAGCACATTTCCAAGTCACAAAATTCATGTCTTTTCAAGAATGGTACAGCTGGATCCCCTCAGCTATCTTTGGGGCATATTATCTACAATCTGCGATAATCATCACAAAATGAGGCTAGCGCGTGTTTTTGTATCACCGCATGGATTTTCTCGCCTTGTTAGCGGTGTATTATCAACGCGTCGCTCACAGGCGATGCAAAATCCAGAAAAATCGGTGGAAACCAGCGATAGCAGTCTGAATCCTGCGATAAACTACCTGCGATATTGGAATGCTTGCTGATACGCAAGTGTGTACTTAAGCTGACAATCCACCTTCCATTGGCGAGAGGGTAAATCAGCTTATTTTCAGGTGTACATTTTAATCGCTTCGAGGGTCCAGGGCGGGTTGCTAATACAGAGACATTGTGTTTGCGACATATTAAATGGAGTTCTTGTAAGGAACGCCTGCTTCGGATCTAATTAGCGATATATATCGCTGGCCTGTGATGAGTCCCGAAACCGGCTTATATCACAAGATAACATGCGCTAATGCATGTTAACAAGGCCTTGATGATAGCGCGATAATGAAATAGCTGCTTTAGCGCCGAAAAGGGCCGCTAAAGTGGCAAAAATATGCTTGCTAATATGCCCCCATGTTTTTCTGAAAAATCGGGAACTGTAGCATAGTGATACTAATTCCTTTTGTTTAGAATCCTCCCGTGGACGTTACAGTTATGGAGGAATTTACGTGGTTACTGTTTTTTTAGAAGGTTGTATATTGTCATCCTTTTCTAAATCTGGACCAAAATACCACAGGATATCATATCTGTTCTCTAGACTTTAGTGCTGTTATACCTGTGCCAAGAGAGAGCAAGCATTCAACAGATCATGGAGCACTCCTTGAGCAGTCTGATAGCATGTTTCTAGAGGCCATGCTCAGCAAGTAGTTAAGAATCCTCACTGTGTAGACCACGGAGGAGTTTCCACGCTCATGGTCACTAGCATTGAGGAGCTTCGGGTGTAAATGGACGAGGCAGGAATGCGAGAATGTCAACACGAGCCTCTTCTCTACATGCTAAACCAACGCCAAGTGTCAAGAAAGGGACATGGACAAGCTTTTCAAGATGATGGTCTCTCCGAGAGTGTGCTCTGATGTTCCTAATCCTAGAGGAAGTACATTCCTTACCTGTGAAGTCAGTTCATGTTTAAAGCACATATAAGGATGCATTTATAAGTGATAGTTTAGGTCACAATAAATGTGCTCCCTTCTTGCTACTATTTTTAGTCATGATCTTTGCTTCTTGCAGTTTGACCTTCCCCTGGATCTACTTTTGGATATTGTTGGTTGTCTCTTTCCCCTTGCCTGGTGTCAGAGGGAGTTTGGTGCTTTGCTTCTAACATATTTATGAATCTATATCTTAATTCAAGAGCTACAATATGGCTAATGAGATTATTTACCCTTTGAGGTTTGTTACCTCCTAACTGGAATTTGCATAAGGAGCTACTTGACACCTTTGACATGTACTATTAAGTGCAGGTTGGCACCATGGCTACTGGGGTGACTATGAAGTGCAGGTTGGCACATCGGCTACTGGGGGGTGTTGCCCTTTCTTTGGGCATTCAAGAAGGAGACTGAACTTACCTTCTATGTCCATACTTTAACAAGTGTTAGCCCTAGACAATCCTTCACATGAAGTAATATTAATGGTAGTAGTAAGAATGTGTAAATACACAGAAGGGTGAGCAAAATTGAGCAATTTGTATAAAGTTTTGAAAAAAACAGTGTGAAATGATCTTGATTGTATCGCACATCCAAACTGAATTTGACAGTGTGTCTTGGGTTCAAAGATGATGCGAGATTGTGCCAAGAGTCTAGTTCAAGGAGAAAATGTCTCCGAGATGTGGATTTTCTGTTCCTACAAGAAATTTGCTGCTTGTACCAGTCCCCATCAAGTGAAAATCTGTGGCTGCAAAATGTAGCACAATTTGTGAAATGCAGAATCCCATATTAACAAAAAGTCCACACTGGCATTAGTGTAGAAGAGCATAAGAGATGGAAAGGAAGAGGGTGACAAAGTACTTTGAAATGAAATATGGTAATGTGCGAAATAGTGTGTCGTCACACTGAACATGCTCATTATGGATCACTTGCAAGAGATCCTGTAGTGAAACAAAAGGCCACGTGTCTGATTGTGCTACTCTATTCAATCTTGTTTTTTGTGGCAGCAACATTAAAATAAATAAACTCCACATTTGTAAAGCGCAAACTTATCCCCCCTAAGAGTATCCAGGCACTGGGGGGCCGTCTGGGGGATTAAGTGAGCTTTTGCCTAGAGTCACGTGATGCTGAGCTAAACGGCTGCCGGCGATCGAACCGTGAGCTTCGCACTCTGGAGTCACTCGCTCTGGCCACTGCGCCACATCTATCAATACCTTTTTCCTCGAGGCTACCATGACCCATGGAAATCTGCATGCACTGAAAAATGCTATAAGTCACCCATCTGGAAATATGACGTAGGCCAAGGTACTTGTTGCAGCTGTTGGACACCTGGGAGTGTTCCATATCTTAAATTGTGTTTTATACAACCGTGGTACTTTGAAGTTCAGAGACATCCCAAACTGTAGAAGAAATGCCAACTTTTGAGCCATCACAGAACACACAATCAAATTCGAGAGTGGTGAACGTTCTAGATGTCTTCTGTATTGTTCCTTCTTTAATTTTTAACCTAGAGTTTCGTGATGGCATAAAACGTGATATAATTAATTACATGAATCATTATGTAATTGACCATATCAATAATAATAAAACAAACAGCATATCAAATGGGGTAAAAATTGCGTTGATGGTGGAACTATCAAGAGCCAAGACAAGTAAACAAGTAGCAGGACAGGAGAGAAACAGAGACACATAGGAGGTAATAACAAACAAAGGGAAAGAAGAAAACACAACTGAGTAATGGAAAACGGGGTGAATGGAAGATGGGTGTTTTCTTCCAAGGCGGAGCCAAAAAAGTTAATTTGGTCCATGGAGAATGTTCTGCTTCCACAGTAGGCATTCACATTTTGCAAAAAGATGTTTATATCGATTTGGAATGCAGAGAAATTCTTTTTTTACTTAGATTGTTTTAATTTGAATAGGAACGTTTTTCAGACCCTTCTCGTTTGGGGTTTCCTCCTAGCCAGTTTTAAAAAGTGTTTGTCAAACACACTCTTAAAGCCATTTAATAAAATAATAAACTTGTTCACACATAACCCTTCAAAAATGCTGGAAATACTGTGATGCTAACTTCAACTGTTCAAATAATGATGTTGTCACACTCCCATCTTTTTAGGATTTTTAAGTGCGTTCATTTACAGAATATGTATTATATTTCCTAAGTTTTATAAGAATTAAGACTTTAGTACAGCACGTCCCTGGTCTGCCTTCACCACCCATGTCCTATTGCTAGAAATGCACATGAGCACTAAACGTTAAACGTTAAACATCATTTGATGATTGTGTCTGTACTGCACAAATACTATTTCACTGTGTTGTCTTGTATTCCCTTACAGCATGCCCTTGCTTGGGCACGAGCACCAGCAGCGTGTCTGAATTTCAACTGCATGCTGATTCTGCTGCCTGTCTGTCGAAATTTGTTGTCCTTCCTGAGAGGGTCGATTTGGGTAAGAGCTGAGCCGTGCAAGTTGTTTTTCTTTGCTAAAATAAATTCATTAACACGGGTTTTTCATTTGGTAAAGAAATGTATTAACAGTGTTTTCATTTAAAAAATACATTTACAACCCCAGCATAAAAATCGATATATATATATATATATATATATATAAGGTCGTTAAATATCCGGAGGTTTGTCATAATTGCGACAAAGAAAAAGGAGAACGAAAAACTGGATTTGAAACTTGCCCGCAAGTCCTTCCTCACTTTTGGTGAAACGAAAATCTATTTGAACCTTGATCACCTGCTCTCTCAGAAATGCATATGATTAAGACCTGAGAAGGTCGAAACCGGTAATGCTGTACCTGCTGAATATAAGTGGTTCCTCTGATGTCCGACTGGTGGGCTTGATTTCTGCGCTGGAGATGGCGAGGAAAATTCTTTTATATATATATAGAGTGCTTCTCTTTCTTTGGGAACTTTGGAGCAGTAATCTTTAGGCGGCTGCCCCGCCGCCGAGAAGCACCTCCCCCGGTAAGCATGGGGGCCACGTAGGTCTGGTATCGACCAGGTTACACTGTTGGGACAGCAACGGAGGATTTAGCATGCACCCGCATGCTGAGGCACACTTTGCGCATCCATTTGAGGAGTTTTAATTGTGACACTGCAAATCCCATAATGCTCCGGTGAGGACCAACACCGGAACAGCCCATTCAGGGCGTGTCAACAGGCATTTAATAAGGGGACTGTGTCACGCGCTAATCTGCTGGAAGCCTCTGAGGAAGGAATGAACTGCATTCTGAAACGCGTCAGGCATTGTTTTGGCAGAACTGCTTAAGGAATCGGCATGCTGGCGGCATGTATACCAATAAAGGCTTGAAGTCTACACTGCTGTAAGAGTGCTTCTCTTTCTTTGGGAACTTTGGAGCAGTAAAAAAAAAATATATATATATATATATATATATATATATATATATATATATATATATATATATATATTTCTTGGATTCTTCTCGCCTCTTAACTCGGCAATTGAAGTCACGGCACAGCAACAGGTAGTTTTGAACAAACATTTATTTACACACCATGTGCAAAAATAATCGTGCAACGATTAGGACGGCCTACGCGTTTCGGCTACTACAAGCCATATATATATGCTCTGTGGTGGTGCAAGACATGATCCATTTTTTTATTTATTCAATAGAGCAACCCATCAATCATCCACACACTCCTTAATTGTTCCATCCATTTGTTAGTTGGTTCACCTCTTTGTTCTTATCTATTTGCACCTCTTTCCTCCTATCAGGCTATTTGGCACTCTGTGTGCTAGATAGACTGTCTTCATGCTTACCTGCCTGTATTCTTGTCTGTCTCTCCACTTGTCTCCATCTTTCTGTCTCCACCTAAACAACTTATTCTGGGTAGCCATGGCTTTGAGTCAGTGATACATAGCTTTCTTTAGGGTGTGCTTGACAGTGTTACAACCATTGTACTCCCTTTCTTGTAAAATATAGGCACCCTGTGGCCTGCAGAAGCAAAAGGCAAGCTTATGTTTTTCCCCCCAGAGTTTTATATAGCACGAATTTGATCCAAAGGTATTAGAGTGCTTTACATGAGTACCAATTGCATTATAGACGGAAACATTCATTTTTTTTGTCTGGCACTGGAACATTAAGTGACTTGCCCAGAATCACAGGATGTTGAGCGTCCTTGCTGAGACTCGAAACCGCTTCCCCACCTTCGAGGTCGACCACTGTAGCCGTAAGGCCACATCCCCTCCCCAGCTTAACACTGCTGGTTGAATACCATTTTCACCATGTTAACTATGACATCAGATATATAAATAAATAAGAGTGTAGTTTTCCATAGATAAAAACTTGAGTTAAAGAGACAAGCCACATTTCATCAATCATTCACGCAACTGTGAAATAGCAGTTTTTCTTAATATTTTCCAAGTATCAAAAAGGGGGCATTGCTATGTTGATCCCATTACGCTAAGGCCCAGATTTACAAACAGTTTGCACCAGGTTTGGATTACTTTTTTAACTCAACCCCAAAAAAAGACTTCAGCATTGATTTACGAAGAATGCAAATCCTGATTTGCGTTGGTTTGTAACCCAAAGTAATGCAACTCAGTGCAATGATCTGTGCTGCATGGGTGTTCCAATGCAACCACTCATAAATGTTGATGTGAATTCCCATCTACAAAGAATTATAGACTTGGATTTGAGCTCAAATCTTGAGCCTCATGGAAGCAGGCGTAATTAGAAGAAATATTTTCATTTTTCCTCATTCTTTCATCCTTGCATGTATGCTGCTCCCTGCAGTCCACATGCAAAGAAGAAAATGCCTTAAAGCATAGTTTTTGTGCAGGAACGGATGCGTTGGACTGAACTTCTTTAACCCTAGAAAAGTGATATATTTACTTGTGTATGTTTGATTTTTGTCGTTTTGTTTTATTCAGTTAAATATTGGCTATTTTTTTGTAACTGATGTGGACTACTTTTGTAGTGTTTTCGCTGTGTTCCTGTGTGTGTATGTACAAATGCTTTACACATTGCCTCTGAGATAAGCCTGACTATTTGTGCCAAGCTACCAAGAAGGTGAGCAGGGGTTATCTTAGCTATGTAACTCCCTTACCCTGACTATAGTATGGGTCCCTACTTGGACAGGGTGAAAACCACTACCAACTAGAGACCCCATTTCTAACATTCCCCATGCAAATTGATCTTGGTTCTACAAAGAGGAACTGGTTAAAGAAAAACAGGTGGAATCAAGGACACATGTGCGGGGGTGGTTGTATCATGATGTAAAATTGCTCCTGCAACATATCTCTCATTCCAACTGAGACTGGGAATAAGGAGGTAAATTAACCTGGGGGAAGAACTGCCAGGTGTGGCACTATCTTTACTCTGGACGGTTTTACCTCAACCTAAACACGCCGAATGGCCCCGATTCGAAATGGAGGTTCAAGTTGGGTTTCAGTATAGGCCAGCCAGAGCAAAAAATGTACTTTTTTTCAAATAAGGAAACCATGTTATCTAACAAGACTAAGTATAGGGACAGTCTACCACTATTTAATGGCGGCCAGGAGTCAGACTTGTGGCAAAAAATGTAAAAAAAAACAGTTTATTAAAGTGCATTTTTCACATCAATGCAAATGTACAATCGACATGATAGTAATGTTATATACTCACGCGTGGCTTCCTTAATTTAGTAATACAATGATTCCTTTCCACACTCTTTCTTTCAAGTCCTTAGGTGGATTTATTTCCACAAAATATTTATCAATGACATTTTTGTTTAGCATTTGTCTGATTTTTGTCTTTGATTTTCATATTTGATTTTCATACTATCTGTTATCCCACCAGACAAGTACTAAATTAAGTTTGTATAATATAATAAATGATAATAAAATGGGAGTATCCATTGGATGTCCTGAAAAGCGATATTGACATACTTTTCAAAAAAGGTCCACAATTAATTTAATTTATTGGAAAGCCTTTTGAATATTCTGATAAAGAAACTTGCTTTGTGCACTAGTTTGAAATACCCTAATCAACATTCATTAGAATGCCAAAATCATCTGTCACTTTGCCAATTACTATTTTATTTTGCCATTTTTTTAAATGTAGTGTGGGAACTACTTGGCTATTGTCACTATATAAACAAAACAATGGCTAAAAGCGAAAATGTTCATTTTGGTCTCTGTAAGGAAATATTTTTTGTCCGTATTTGCTCTTGTGACAGAGCAGAATGTCATCACGCACAGTGAAGTTAGCTATTGGCTGAAGGAGCAAGCTGAAGTGGGTGGGAGAAAAATATGAAATTCGAAACAGCAGACGAATGAAAGGAGAGGACTTGCTGAAAGTCCCTTTAAATATAATATGTAAATAATCTTATTAAAATCAAAATGTCTTGGCTAACGCCAGACCTAAAAGGGGATATATATCATATTTTTTTTACTTTGTCACATAACACCTCTATTTCCCAAAGCTATCATTTTCTTGTGTAGTATCATGTATTCTGTGAAATCTAGTCTGACGTAATGGGTGACTATACTTCAGGGATAACTCACTAGTTTTGATTTAATGTGGGAGTGTTTTCTTATCGTTTTATTTTGCAACCCCGTTGAGTCAACTGTCTTAAAGTTCTAGACCACAACATTGCAATCAAAATATTAACAAAAATGCTTCAGCTTGAGTCTCCACTGCAACTCAGAGTTCTATTCCTGTATTGATCAATTAAGTTTGAAAAGTGAAGACGGTGCCAGTATATGGGTACATTTAGTTAGCGATGCCAGGCCCAATGATTATTTCCTTTAGTAAAAGGATTCTGGAGTAAAGTATATTGATGTTTCCTAAACATGTTTTTGGGATACCGTTATGATTTCAATTATCCCTGTTGTCCGTACTGCAATTCAGTAACACTCTTACCTTCCATAACCGCGAATGCCAAAACTACATTATAAGTGATAATTTGTGATACAATGACATTGTTGGACTCACAATTCGGGTAATGTGGAAGTCTGGCACTGTCAGATGCGCCAGTTTAAAGGGCACAAGTGTGGGCTGTTTTTAGGTCGAGCCTTGGCAGTGCGCATGCGCTCTCGGCAAGACATGTTGTGACCCTAAAAACGACTTTGATCCCACCTGCTGCTTTCCATAGGTTCACTGCAGTGTTGCTCTTCTTTTCTGCCTCCTAACTCATTTGTGCAGCCGATACCTCACTTCCGTTTAAAGCGAAGGAGCACCGGCCAAGTACGGTTCCCTTACGCTTTCCTTCTTTAGCTGTTGTGAGGGAGAACTCTTTTTTTTTAATTGTTTTGTTCCACCCATCCCTGCTTGTTCTCATTAGCCCATCTCACTTTTCCTTTGCTTTTGCTGTTTGTTTTTATTAGCCCATCCCACTTTTCATTTGCTTTATCTATCCTTGGCTGCGCATCGAGCCCGTCATTCTTTTATTTGCTTTCACTGCTTGTTGTTTTTTGAACATTTGCCACCACTTAATCTCCATGTGCTGCCCCCCAACGAGCCACCCCCCTCGTCCCTCCCAAAACACTGCTTTTTTTATTTAATTTTTTTGCAGTGTTATATAGCGCAAACTCGACCCGAAGGGTACATTCATTTTTCAGGCACGAGGAGATTAAATAATTTGTGCACAATCACAAGAATCTTGAGCCGACATCGAGATTCACAACTGGTTCCCCAGTGTCAAGGTCGCCCGCTCTGGCGGTTACACCACATCTGACCGCTGCTCATTGTTCTGTTTACTCCGTGCATGGGCATCTTCAAATGCTCACGGTTGCCACGCTGTTTGCTTTGGTGTTTTTAAGCTTCTGCCACTACTTAATATTCCTCATGCTGGCCCCCCAAACCTCCCACATCAAAGCTCTGCTCTTGCTCTTGCACCTTTAATGAACTGAGGCTGGTGCGAGTGCAAGTCTCAGCATGCACTTGTGCACTAGGGCCAGTGTATACAGCCTTTGTTGGCACTTCGGGACAAACTCATTGTTGCTATTTGCAGCACATGAACACATCCTTCAATCAGGAGTACAATTTCAAGCTGCCAGTTAATCTCCTGTGTTGACCCCCTACCCCTCCCACAACACTCCTTTTTTGTGTTTTTGGCACCTTTGCTGCCACTAAATTGCCCCGTGCTGCCCCCCACCCAGCCACCCCCTCACCCCTCCCACAACAGTGCTGTTTTTATTTGATTGTTTTAGTGTTATATAGCGCAAACTCAACCCATAGTGATCAAAGCACTTTACATGACCACCAGTTGCATTACAGATGGGCAGATTCAATTTTCAGGCACGCAGGATGCTTGAGCCAATGCAAAGACTCAAACTTGGCTCCCCAGCTTCAAGGTCAGTCACTCTGCCCATTATGCCATATCCGACTGCTGCTCCCTCCCCTCCTCTTCCCCCCTCTTTCCTCCTCCTCACGTAGTCACTCCTTCTAGGCATGCCTCGCTCATGATTTGCCAATGCTTGTTGTTATTTGGCACACAAACAACTTCTAAAAACCAGTAATATAGTATTCCACAGGAGGGTTACTAGCAGGATTTCATCTTGCTCCCCTGCCCTCATGCTGCACCGGCCAAGAATGCTGAGTACTCCAAACAACTTCTCACTTTCTCCTCTCTGTGTACCAACCCTCCCAGCTCTCTCTTTCATCCATTCTGCGCTAGTCTCTTCTTCACAAACTCGCAACCTCGCTCTGTTCCACAATCCCTCTCATATTCATTTTCCCTGTCCCATTCTTCTCTAACCATCCCTTTCTCCCTGTCACTCATGCACACTTCTCCCTAAAGCCTCTTTCGCGCTCTCTGTCTCTCATGCTCATATCCTGCTCTGGTATCATGCTCTCTCCTGTCATGCAATCTCCCTGACCCTTTACAACAACTCCTTCCCTATTTTTAGGTCGAGCATTCAAGACCTCCTGTATATACTTTAGTATATACTTTCTTGTATATGCTTTAGTATATACTTATACCTGTATGTACTTTGTGGGCTCTGGAGATCAGCCCTAGGACTTGTCTGCTTCCGGTGAGGGACTTTTTTCTGTTCAACTGTCCCTGTTTAACGGTCTTGATGGAAAACAACCAGTAGAGGTCAGTAAAATACCAGAATTGTTTTCTCCTGAGGGACTTTCTTTTTTTATTTTTCTGGCAACTGCCTCTATTTAACTTTCTTGATAGAAAACGACCAGCAGAGGTCAGTAAAATACCAGAATAACTTATAATCCCGTATTTCTATTTGTAAAGCGTAAACTTTAGCATTCTCTAGATTCAAGTCCATAGAAATTGTCTTCCACGAGCGCCCGTAGACAGTAATATTTTTTTCAAATCTTTTATTTTCAGTGATATGACCACCGAACGCCCTGATTTTATATTGAAAACAGAGCTTTGGACTATACCAATTCCCGCTGAAATCAATATTTCTCTCTATGTGTTCCCATACCTGGCGTTTCATGCAGTTTGGTGCTTACTTTCCCTCCATGTTAAAGAACAGTAGGTGTTTCAGCACCAAGGCTAATGTGCTGCATAGCTTAATACAAATAGGGTCCAAAAGGCGAGACCGATTGCATTGCAAATGCTTCTTTAAAATAATGTTTCCATTAGTATCATTTATTTTCCACCTCCTCTCCCTCATACCCTATTTCCAATTTTCCGTTTCTCCAACGCCATAGGGTCATACAAATGGCAATAGCCCTATGCAAATATGATCGCTCCACTACAAAGAAAAAATAAAAGTAAAAAACATTCAGGTAGATTCATCAAGCATTTTTGCGAGCGCAAACGGTGCGAATCGCAAAATTGTCCGTTTGCGCCCGCAAAAATGGCATTTGGAATTTATCAATGGTTCATGAACTCGCAATTTGAAAAATCGCAAATAATTGCGATTTCTCAAATTGCGATCGCATTTAAGGAATCTCAATTAGAGATTCTTTAAATGCTATTCATGAACCTTTTAAAAATTGTGAATTCGCTATTTTTTGCCGCTAATTACCGCAAAGTCTGACTTCGTGGTAAATAGCGAAAACTTAGAAAAATGCACTTTAGTGCATTTTTCTAAGTTGTATGTTACACACACACATGTCCTTTGGACATGTGTGTGCGCAACATCAGTCTACATTGACATTTCAGGGGTGCTACAGGGTCCTTTGGACACCCCTGGCACCCTTGAAATCGCATCCTTATTTGCGATTAGCAAATAGGCCCATAGGAATGAATGGGGAGTCATTCCTTATTTGCGATTAGCAATTTGCTAATCGCAAATAAGGAAGCTGTAGAAATCGCAAATAATATTGCGATTTCTACATGAATCCCGTTTTGCGATTCCTTAATAATCGCCATTAAGGAATCGCAAATCGGGACATTGATGAATCTGGGGGATTGTCATTTACAATGCCAGCAACTCTAACTTTCACAAATGCGAGACCAATTGCACTGCAAATGCTTGTTTATTTTTCGGTACCGTCACTCCCCACGGAACAAAAAAAACATTGGCCCCACCGACTGCCCTTTTAAGTGGCCTAGCCAGCAGTGCCAGGCAGCCCTAAAGGCCAGTCTAGTACAATACCCGAAATTGAGCAGAAACAGTGAAATAAACCATTCCAGTCCTTGGTCGTTAAAAGTTGGGCGTCAGTAAATGTGAAACAGACGCTTACGCTTTTGTTCCTTCCTCAATCCTTTTATCTGTTTTTATTTGCGAACTCTGGGACGGGTGTTTCACTTCACATTCTGCGGTGGGAAGCTTCCTCTTCCATTTCGTTTGCTCTGTGCATCGTTTACAAAAGAGTGAAGGAAAAAAGTTTCAACAGAACACAGCAATTTCACAACTAGCCTTGTGCTGGGGGCGGCCATCAAGCCTGCACGTATCACACGAATCTGTGTTTGAAGTGGCAAGTCCAATTTCACTATTCTGAGACCAGAAGAAGGATAATTTATTTGTTCAGTCAGTGCTACATAAATGTTTCACGCCAAGCGCCTTGACTACACCAAGGACTCTTTGCCTTCCCTTTTCGGTTAATGAATTAAACCGAGAGTATTTGTTAATTCTTCGTGTAAACAAGTCATTCCTTTGTAAGTGTGGCTTGACAGGGAAGCGAAAGTTGGACATTATTAGATCAACAGGAAAAGAGCTAGGGAGATTCTTTCCGCCCTCAAATGTTGATTAATTTGAGAACTGATAATGATTGGGCAGAAGTTGTGTGCATCAGCTGAAAAAGAGTGTTTATACTGCACTTTTTGCCTTGAGGGAAAGTTTATACTCCTCACAGCAGAACCGCGTTGGTTATGGTCACTAGCCATTGATCAACTGAATAGGCCTGCTCTGTTTACTAATAAAAGCTATGACAAAGGCAGTAGGCATGGCAGATTTTGGTCAAAAGCAAGTCAACAGGCCTTGCAGGGTGGATTGTCATTCCATTGTATTAAAGCTTGAGGACAGATATTTTGTTAGAGGGAATCGCAGAGATTACCAAGGTAAGTGAGGGGTTTTGTGTTGGGCAGCCTCTGCGACAAACACTCAGAGTAGAAATTTTGTATTTTGATAGGTTTTGTTATGCCATTTTGGAAAAGGCTGTACATTGTTTTGTGAACTTAATTTTTGTGCATATTTATAATTCTACAACGGTTAAGCGAGGACCTTCGTTCTGTCTAAATACCGATATCCTTGAGCACAGATTTTCTTTGTCAGATGTTTTGATTTTTAGCTGATGAGGAGTACTTATATTGAAGTTGTTGCCTTGTGGGAAAGATTATATTCAACACAGAAGGACTTTGTTGTATATGATTACATTCCAGTGACCAAGGATACTGACCTGATTTGTTTTTTACGAAAATATACAACAAAGGCAGTTGTTCTGACCTATTATTGTGAAAAGCATATACTAAAGCCAATAGGCTTTTGAGGGTGGATTGACATTAACGTATTTAAAGCTTCATGATAGGCATTTTATTACAAGGAATCTTGAGAGTCCCTTAGCGGGCATGGGTTCCGGTATTGGTTACTCAGTGTCACAAACCCTTTTGGTAAAAGGTTTGCACCGTGATAATCCTTGTTATGCCTTTTGAGGAGGGATTGTGCATCATTTTATCGACTGAATTTTTTATATATTTGTAATTCTATAGCTGTATACCGGTAGTTGCCTTGTTTGAAAGCTTATGTGGATAACAGCTATAGCGACAGCCCAATAATTAAGGCTATAGCCTGATTGGTTCATTTGTAAAAGTTATGTCAGAAGCCACAGGACTATCTTTTTATTATGAACATTTAACCCCTTCCTCGCGGGGCTAATTCTCCAGCGGTGCGGGGGGAGGGGCCGCACACGGCACCACGGTACTCATGACGAGTCCAGCTCGTCATGTTGCATAGTGGAGCTGTGCTCATGACGAGCTGGACTCGTCATGACTCCGCCCACTCCCATAGAACGCCCGCACAGGATGGGAATAAGCAGTGCGTGGGCCGGCCGCGGCAGTTGACGAGCTTAGCTCGTCATGAGCGCAGCTCCACTGTGCCTCATGACGAGCTGAGCTCGTCATAAGCATGCAAGGGGTTAAGACAAATGTAGTAGACCTAAATATTTATTGTGAAAATCATATGTCAATGCCAGTAGGCCTGTAGATTGTTATTAAACTGTATTAAAGCCTGTAGACAGGTATTGTATTACACAGATTCTCACACATTAATATAGTAAAGAGTTTTGGGTTTGTTTTCCCCTCTGGTTTCTCACTTTGACAAATCCCATAGGTAGAAGATTTGCAATTTGATAATCCTTGTTTACATTCTTAAGAGGAGTTGAGTGTTGTTTTAACAATGTTAGGCCTGTCAACCTTAGGGTGGTCTTCCCCCAAGATTTTTGCCTCTCCTCCTCCATTTTCGTTGGACCTATTTTCATTGGCCTTAGGACTGCTAACCAGTGCTAAAGTGCCCGTGCCAACTCCTTAAAACATGGTAACATTGGCATAAAAAAAGAGTTTAAAGACCTGCAAAGGATGGTATCCCCAATTCCATAGTTAAAAACAACACACATAGAAATCCTTGGGTCTGAAGTGGAGAGGAAAATGGTCAGAGATGCTGAGAAAATCACACAAAAATATCAGTGGAATGATCCCATTCAGGACGTAATCCCTCACCAACCATAGGTGGCATGCTTCATCATCTGGGATTCTCCTCTTAGTGGGAAGGCCTGGTCCCATCAAGGGCTACAACCCCCTCTCTGAGAGGGAGGAGCTCAGGGACGTTTTTTGTTCTACTCTATAAGGAATATTCTAAATTCAACAGATAAGAGCGATATGAGCTGGAGGAGGGTGCAGCGCAACTGAAAAAGTACTGTGTAGGAACTGTGAGAATACACTAATAAAGCACGTAATTTGTTTTGACTAGCTAGTTTTAACATAATTTCCTACACAGTACTTTTTCTGAATGATGACGAAGCATGTCACTTATGGTGGGTGAGGGATTACGTCCTGAAAGGGATCATTCCACAGATATTTCGGTGTGATTTTCTCAGTATCTCTGACCATTTACCTCCCCACTTCAGACCCAAGGATTTCTATGTGAGTTGTATTAAACTTTGGCATACCCACAATTGGCATATTCAATTTACTTATAAGTCCTTTGTTAAGTGCACTACATGTGCCCAGGGCCTGTAAGATAAATGCTACATATTTGTTAACAATAATTTTACACAGTATTTCAAAATATTACTTAATATGAGATATATATATATTACACAGTGGTGGTCACTACTGTGTATATTCAAATTAGAGTTTCCATAGCAACAGCATATTTTTTTAGCTAATAACTTAGGTGCCATATGACCAGTCGTCATGAAACTTTCTGGAAAAGATCACCCACCTCAGCTCATTCCTGGAAAGTATCAGGGAGATCAGGACCCAGAAAGGGGGTGGGGGAAAAACATTGTTGTCCAATGTTAATTTCCATTAAAAACGATACAAAAAAGACAGTTGAATGGAATTACACCAAATTTGGCAAAAATGTAGACATTTACTCAGAATGCATGCTTTTCATTATTTTGTGTAAGTCTGTTCAGCTGTTCTCAAGAAATGTGTTTATAAAGAGGTGCTTGGGGTGGTCAT
Organism: Lissotriton helveticus; assembly: GCF_964261635.1. Taxonomy (NCBI): domain Eukaryota; kingdom Metazoa; phylum Chordata; class Amphibia; order Caudata; family Salamandridae; genus Lissotriton; species Lissotriton helveticus. The sequence goes on from NC_136069.1 coordinate 1,296,039,220, forward strand.
GAAGGGGCTAAAATATATTGATATCTGGAGACTTGGTCATGAGTATGATAGTACCATAATTTTTGTTAAAAATAAGGGTCTCTGATTGCCCTAGAGAGCTTTTTCTCCCATTGTCCTTTTTGATACTGTGGGCCTAGTACCAGAATATATGGCCTAACACACACACCATATACACATGAACAAAGCTGCTCAAATATAGCGATGACAAAATGAATGATGTTGTTTTTACAAAATGGATGTGATATTGCTGATCATTACCACCTCGGCAGGGAACTGTTTGTATGCTTATCCCCAAGAGTAAACACTTTTCTTGTTTTTATCTTTCGGAAATACAGTGCTGCGGGCGAAGCGTAAGAAGACAGATTGACCGAAATCTCTCATTTCATAAGCTTGTAGCATGGATGATTGCACTCCACACAGGTATGCATACATTAAGTTTTTCATAATTCTACTAGCATTCTCTATAAGGTACATGGAAAATGAACCCTGGAAGACAGCTGTAGGAAATGTGAAGACTCCTCACAGTGGAAAACTGTTTGATGATATTGAAATTGGGTAGGCTGGCCTGTTTTCCATGTTTATTTTGTGTAGATTTCAGTAGTGTTTTCGCCGCGTTTTCCAAATGTTTTGAAATCAGTGATTATCAGTTTCTATTCAGCTGCCTAACCCTCAAAATAGACAAAACCTGTGTTTTTCAAGTATTTACAAAACATGCAGGTTTTTTTTAAAAGTGATTGTCATGTAGCACATATTTAATTTAAAGAAGAAGTAATGCAGGGTATGTAGAGTCTTCCCATGGGCACTGTGTGCAATGAAGCTATGTCAGACTATTTTAACCCCTTAGCTGATGAGGAGTTCCATCTCAGTACTTAGCTCATTTTGGCTATTTGAAGTACCTTATACTTACACCTCAATAACTTTTTTCCAAGTTAGGTATTCATGACAAATGTGCATCCTTTTTAAAAAAAATCATGGGGATTCTGAAGATACCCAGGATTGGGCATTACCCTGAAGGGGACTGATAAAACAAGGAAAATATAGCTTCATTTTGTTTTTGGGGGAGAAATGGGGAAAGTGCTTTGCAAAAAAAGTGGCAGTTTTTTCTTAAAAACGACACCCATGAAAGGTTGGCTCTGCTAAAATCGCCATAGTCCTAGTTTTCATGAAAATGCAGAGCTGTATGAAAAAACACTTTTTTACCACAGTTTTAGGTTTGTTGCAAGAGGTCAATTTTTCCTCATTTTTGTGCTTTCAACCAACTTCTAGTATGTGGTGGAAACAAGTGTGAAACTCATGGGTGATAACAGAAAACTATACATTTCTGAAAAGCAGACAGCATTCGGAATTCAGCATAGCATCATCTGTGTAGACCCCTCAAGGTTTTCTCAAACAAACTAACTGCTTAAATATTTTTTTTAAATGAGTAGGAAAAAGCAACATTTTTTTACAATATTTCCTTTGTAACTTTTTTTCACAATGGCTAATTTACAAAAGTTATATGCTGTTATGTCTGCTAGACCCTTTTGATCATGGAGATATATAGCGTTTGTATGTTCTCCAAAAACTGAGGTGAACAGAGTCAACAATTGAGCTGCACCCTACAATGGGCTATAATTGATTACAGGATAGAGCAATTCATATAGTAAAATGAAATGAGTGAAAAATGGGTATGAAGAAGACCTACATATTTCAGAAAAATGTACAACGGATACTGAGTTTGAGAGCAATGCTTATTTGTATATCTCTGAATTTGTGGTACCCATACTAGCATTTTACAAAATGCTGTCTTACACACTGGCTTACATTTGGAAGGTACAAATGCAGAGAAATCCAATTGGCAATAACAGATGTTCTCCTATTCTGCATTCCCACATATCTCCCAATAAAAATGGTCTCCCACGTTTGTGGCTCAGGCTAACATGTGCAACACAATACACCCCAAAACTCGACTCATATTTTACCTAACAGAATCCATGCTTTTTTACAACGTGGATAGTGGTGGCTTTGGATATTAGCTCAGCCTCGTCCCCGGCAAACATGGGCTCTGATTGAGCTTGGTTTGGTCCGTTCCTGTTGCAGGTAAAATTGCAGGTACCACCTCATTTTTATTTCATCTACCAACACACTCTTACTGCACCTTTATCTTACTCTAGAAGGCTATTTTTCATCCTTGCTTCCTCCATTTGTAATTGTTTGTTCTACATTTCTCTTGCTCCTCCTTTCCACCTTTGCTTCTGTTCTCTCTCTTTCTCTGGGTCAAATTCTGATGATTAAAAGTAAGTCCTGGTACCTTAAATAGAGTGCAGGTGGGTTCCATCTGCAGACCTTGCCTCAATGTAAGTGCTGGTGATCACACACCTAGTGGCAAAAACCTATGTCAGAATTTCCATTTTTAAGCAGTGACCTTGATTAGGGCCTGCCTGGTATCTGATTCCAGGTTACTTCAAGGTACATGTGGAAAACAAATCCCAATTGCAATTTGTGTATTAGTATTCACTAGACATGGGTGTAATTTGCATAGTTTTGTGTAGGCTAATCACATGGAATAACTCAAAAAGTCAATGAGATTAAGCCCAATAATGCAGAACTCCTCAAAAAGAGTAATTCTGTCTTTAGCACTATTAGTTACCGCAAAAATGCTCCCTTTCGTCCCAAAGGCACGCAAGGATGCATTTTGCAATAAAATAATAGTGCTAACTGCAACAGAGCACGAATATGGAGCGCAAGCATTTTCTCGCACTTGCTCTTAGGATAGGATTTTCCCCCAACTTACTACCGGCATTTAGCATTATTTTTTGCAAAAAATGCAGCTTCTTATCCAAAATGGATGTGAGGATGCATTTTGCACTAAAAGACATCACTAAATGCAGCATATGAATAACTAGCGGCTGCTCACATTTGCTAAATGTAGTATGGTTTTCCCGCAAAATACTCTTAATTACGTGGCCAGGAGTAACCGCATAATTATCGGTAATTCCATATCAAAGAGTACCACAGAATTACCGATATTACTCTGATTGCTCTGGTGAAATCCAAATTCTGCCCAAGCTTAGTATTTACAAGGTATCATACATCACTTGTAGGTATCTTCGGATTTTCTCAGAGGGAAAAGAAAATAGTTGGAGGGTAAGGGAATGAAGTGAAATCTAGTAAGAAAAGATATACAAAACAGGTAATATTCACAGTGCAAAATTAATGTCCCCATGCTGTAACCTTTCGGCTGTTCCAAGACGTTTAGCTCACTTTGATATGTAGCCTAGAGTTTCACTGTCGCCTACTCCTAATTGACAGCCAGTTGCTCAGGGAATTGCATGAGTGAAGGCCTGACAGAAGTGAAAGCCTTCCTTAGGAACTTGAATATCTCTTGCAAATGTCTGGATTCAGATGATTAAAGGCTTTCAGACCTCATGTTCCCTGGACTTTCCCACTGACACCTTCTTGGTGAATGAAACTTGAATTATCATGTTATTGGTTGCTGATCTGAGGTTGAAGGTTGGGTAGTCGTTGATTAGCTTAGTAAACTTTTTGGGTCCTCAGTCCAGTGCTCCCCGTAGGTAATGCAAAGTATCTTGAAGGTTACCAGTAGGTTCTGTGGTAAATAAATAAATAATTACCGGTACTATTTTTCTATGCATTAAATGAAAAGGATAGCTCAATAAATAAGAGGCAAAATCCGTGGTGTCTGAGTCAAACGGGATTTAATCAGATGGCTCGAGCCTCAGGAAAAGGATGGCATGGAATAGAATGGAATGGCAGCTGCAACATCACATCAACATTATACAGTATATATAGTAAAACAGTACAATTGCATTGAATACAGTAGGCGTAACAAGTGACAAACGAAAGATAAGAACACATGGGCGTGAAAAGAAGGCGTGCACAGGGCGTGCACGGAGACACGTGATGTAGACGTCACAGAAGTGTCATAAATGGGTGGATACATGGAGGGGGCTACCTGGGCAGCTGGAACCTTTAACCTACTGGTGCGCGCAAACGGGCCATGACGTGTACCTGGGGAGAGCTGGGGGGCTCTGACTTCTGGCACTAGAAGAGGAGACTAAAGTCTGGGATGTCAGGACGACATGTACCTATAGCATATCTGATATCTCGTGTTTGGAGAACATGTTGATAGAATCTAAAAGTCATCAGGGTAAAGGCTACTTGTCACTAAGGCTGGTGCATGCATATATTTCTTAATGTATTGCGTGTGCTATGAATCTTCTATGGACATTAATTCAGTAATTCTCTTGCATGGAGACAGAAAGGCTAGACTATAGATGAAGATGTTTATGTGGTTCGTTAGCTAGGAATGTGAAGCCGGGGAGCTGAACTGATAACTAGAGGCATAACATATTCTTGGCAGACAGGCAGGCAGGCCAGGCCGGGCACCGCGCTGCTTGGCAGGAAGTAAGCGAAGGGTCAGGGATGCGGGAGGGGCTGCATCGCTCCTCGGAGTGGTTTCAGGAGACTTGAGGCTTGAATCTGATGTCCGGGCCCTGTAAGGCCTAGAAACGGGGACAACTCGATGAATTAACGTGCACAATGTAAAGACGTTGGCAACATAGGCCTAATACTTGTTGCTTTCAGGAGGACTGGATAACTAGCATACTAACGTTGGACACAACCATGATTGCGTCTTTATTCGGTCAAGGGAGTAAATATGCATATTAATCATGCACATATAACATACGATGGGGAACACGTAGGGACACATGACAGGGCAAAATTCAATTTTCCTCATTCCCTCCTTGTTCCCTACGTTTCCATCAGGAAACATCAATATTCATGATACCATCTATCTGTTCATATAGCATCATTTGCTCGTCTCTTATCTTCTGGGAATGGGACTTTGGACTTGGAATACAAGAGGTAGCGCACAAGCCGCAAATCGCTGGGCCACATTGTAAACAGAGACAACAACTGAATATGATCATTACTACTATTCCTAGGAATGACAGTACTTTCCATCCCCAGGCAGATATTATACTCCAGAGCCAACCGGACCAAGTCCAGGTGCCTGGATTCTGGTGTAGCTGATGGGCAATTTTATGAAGTCTTGTTATAGCTGAATATACAGACGGTGCGTTATTAGGAATGAAAATGCAACAACTAGATCCGATGACTCTACAAGCTCCGCCCCTATCGGCCAGTATGACGTCAAGAACAAGGCGGTTCTGAAGAACAACAAATCTCATAGCAGATTGCTCTTCGGTTAAGTTACCTAGAGCGGAAGTAGTCTCATTCACTACTGCTTCAAGGGTTCTGGTTAACCTACGTATTAACTTACTATTCTGGACAGGACCTATGAAGAAAAAGAAACCTTTATTGAAGTCTGTGTACTGTTCTAATGCAGTTTCAGTCTGATCGACAATTGGGGACTCGATCTCCCTTCTATGTCTGACGTGTACTAGATGTATATTTCTGTGATAATCGGATGGGGCTAGAAAAACTGGTGGCAGTAGGAAGGCAATGTAACATGTTCCATCCCAATCTAGGGGCAAACGTACATATGCGGTCTGACCACATACAAAATATGAATGACGTGAGGCTTTGAAAGTAGATTTCCCACTGTCACTATACTCGACCACAGTAGTACAATCACTGTGTCCTAGGTGTACTGAACCATTCTTTCTAACACATAACTCGCCTTTCACTGGTAGAACTGTTATAGCAGGCAAATCTGGAGTAGTCTCGGACTGAACATTCAAAACCATGAAATTGGAGGAAAAATTACCTAGATCATATACTTCATTTTCTAGATCTAACCCTGTCCTATGGGAAAGACCTTCCTTGTCTGGAACACATGTTCTATTCAAAAGAGACTTATCGTTTGAGGATGATGTTAATGTAAACCATGCTCCACACGAACCATTGTGTGAAAACGGATAGGGAAAGAGTGGCAGAACTCCCTTCGGTGTCTGGAAAGGGGGGAGTCGACCACACACCCAACAATTAGTGGCATTGCTGGTCTGGTGTGAATAGTGTAACATACGGATAAAAGAATTGTTACGCATTGCAAGTCGGTAGGATAACTCGTGAGGAGGTAGTTCACTAAACGTGTGCTCTACTGTATCATTAGAGGAAAGATGTACATGCGAACCAAAAGGAGGAAGAAATACATGTAAAACATAACTTATGCATGTGATCGTGAGACTCAGAAATAACATAAACAATAAAGTAATAATACATCGACTTCGCAGATTTTTACAATAACGTTTTTTCTTGGAGTTTGTCTAACTCTTTCACTATGTGGGTCTATCTCATACATGTCAGGAACCTGTCTAACCGCTTCACCCGAGAGGGACTTAAACAATTAAACTGTCTGACTTACTAGACCGTAACTTTAATTTATACTCCTGCTGCGGAGTTTTCTCCAACAGGGGAAGTTTAGAGTCAGTATCGGGGCAGTCCTTGAGAAAAGTCTTTGGACGGAGTCCATGGAAACGTTTTGACGTGGCTGGAGTGTAGCCACCCTTTTCTTCCTTCTATCTTGACGGCGGTCCTTGTGGTCATCAGAACTAGTTTCGGCTCTTTCCAGCGGGGCTCCAGCGGACTTGAACGATCAAAATTCCTGATCAATACCAGATCTCCTGGAACGACCTCGTGCGGTTTCACCTGGGTGTTGTCTGGAAAGGCAGCCGCGACCTGTGAACGACAAGAGAGTAGTGCAGACATCAAGGAAGCTAGGTAATCTGTCAGCATATTACTGTCAACATCTGTTATTTTACGAGGCATAGGTGTACCCCACATGTTTGGGGGACGACCGAAAACAACTTCAAAGGGTGACAGACCTGAACGGGAGTGAGCGACCATTCTCATATAAAAAAGGGCGACTGGCAGTGCTACCATCCAATCTACACCTTTCTCGGCACAGACTTTTGCAATACGGATTTTCAGAGTTTGATTGTGTCTCTCGACGAGGCCAGCTGCCTCGGGGTGTCGTACGCAGTGGAACTTCCACTGGTACCCTAACAGAAGTGATACTTGTTTCATGAGTTCGGATGAGAATGGCTGGCCGTTATCTGAATACACGACCCTGGGCAAACCATAGCGGGGGAAAAACTCACGAACCAACTGCCTGGCAGTGGTCGCGGCAGTGTAATCTGGGACTGGATATGCTTCTGTCCATCTGGACAAAGCACATACAACTACGAGGACATACTTGAAACCTCGGCATCGCTCCATCTGGATATAATCCATCTGGAGGACTTCAAAAGGGTGGTCAGGAGGATGGAATCCACCTTGTTCCACGGGGACACCTTTACCTGGATTGAACTGACAACAGATCATGCAGGTACGTACTTTCTGCTTTGCTGCTGCTCGTAAATGCTTGTTAAACCAAAGGTTCTGGATACTGTCTAACATGGCTTTTTCTCCTAAATGTGCTGGACTATGTGCGGTATTAATAATGACTTGAACCATAGAGTCGGGGAGAAACCATGTGGCTTTTCCCTTCGTCAACCATCCTTGATCTGTCTGGACCCCTCCTTGTTCAGACCATTTCTTGATTTCGTCTGGGGTAGCATGTGACTGTATGTCTAGTACGTCTTGTGTAGGGTCCTTAACTGTCATACAAGTTGTCGGGACTGGAACGTCTGTCTTTGTCATGTTAACTGGAATGTCTGGAGTCTGAGCTGTAAGCTTGGCTGTTCGATCTGCTAGATCGTTACCTTGGGAAATGGCGTCAGTGGCTTTCGTATGTGCTTTGCACTTCATAATGGCAATGGCTGTCGGTAAATGTATTGCTTCTAACAGAGCTTGAATGAGGGGGCCATGCTGAATCTTGGCTCCATGAGAGGTCATGAAACCTCTTTCTTGCCAGAGTACTCCAAAGTCGTGTACGACTCCGAATGCATAACGTGAATCCGTATATATGTTTACTTTCAGGTTCTTGGCTAGTACGCAGGCTTGGGTCAGAGCGATGAGCTCTGCTGCTTGAGCAGACAGGGTGTCAATACGATGTGTTTCTATAACTTCAGTTTCAGTAGTCACTGCATACGCGGCTACTAACTCTCCTGTACTTGTTCTCATACATGAACCATCCACGTAAAGTGTCAGGTCTGGATCAGGTAATGCAATGTCCGTCAAGTCTTGTCTTGGCTTTGTCATGGTGCTAATAACTTCCACACAATCATGTGTGGCAGGATTTGAAACAGTCGAGGGTAACAGTGTAGCAGGATTTAAAATGTTGCAGGTCTGATTTCTATGTGTGGCTGAAACAGTGTCAGTTCATATCCTGTTAAACGTGCAATTGTCAAGTGTTGAGTCTGTGTTCGGTTTAAAAGAACTTCCACGGAGTGTGGAACTTGTACTGTCAGGGAGTGTCCTAACACTATGGAATCACTTTGTCTGATAGCTAGAGCTGTGGCTGCAACTGACTTGAGGCACGCAGGCAGAGCCTGGGCTACTGGATCTAATGTGATAGAAAAATAAGCACAAGGCTTGTGTTGTCCTGCTTGATCTTGCGTGAGAACAGATAATGCTGTACCATCACGTTCAGTAACAAAAAGTGTAAAAGGCTTACTATAGTTCGGTGTCGCTAAAACAGGTGCTTGGCATAAGGCTTTCTTTAACTCATTGAAAACAAGTGTATGTTCCTGGGTCCAAGGGAGGACAGTCGATGACGCTGCCTCCTGTGTTGTTAACTGTATCAGTGGTTTGGCTAGATATGCATACTGAGGAATCCATTGTCTGCAGTAAGAAGTGAGGCCGATAAAAGCTCGTACCTCCTTCTGTGTCTTGGGCTGTGGAAGATGTGCTATTAACTGGATACGGTCAGGTGTCAACTGTCTACCCCTCTTGGACAACAAGTGTCCAAGGTATACCACTTGTTGGACACAGAATTGCAGTTTCGAAGGGGACACCTTGTGCCCCATGTCTGCCAGAAAATACAAGACTGTCAGTGATGCACGTTCGCAGTCACGTTCTGTACGGGCTGTAATCAATAAATCATCGACATACTGGAGCAGGGCAGTGTCAGTTGGCATGTGAATACTGTCTAGTTGTCTTTTAAGTGCTTGACTGTAAATACTGGGACTTTCTGTGAAACCTTGAGGAGCACGTGTGAATTTATAGCTTCTTCCATTTAAACAGAATCCAAAAAGGAACTGGCTGTCTGGATGAATGGGGACACTAAAGAATGCGTTCTTGAGATCAATAACAGTAAAGAACTCTGCTTCAGAATCAATGGCAGTCATTAGGGAAGAGATATCTGGAACCACTGGGTACTGGGGTATGATACATTTATTAAGTTCTCGAAGGTCAATCACTAATCGATAGACTGGAGGTGCATTTGGATCAGTACGTTTAAGAATCGGAATGATAGGAGAATTACATACATTGGAGTCAGTTTCTACAACTACTCCTTGAGCAATGAGCTCGTCAATAATTTTCGATAAGGCTGCTACAGCCTCAGGTGGCAATTAATACTGTCGGATTCGTGGCAATACAACACCTTGTTTCAGAGTGACACGATATGGTATAATATGCATACAACCTACATCAGTTGGACCTTGCGCCCATAAATGCTGTGGAACATTCAGTAATCTTGGATCAAAATCACGTAGCACATAATGTCCTTTAAAATCACGTAAAAACAATCTCACTCCTTCCGGAGAACAGCATATGACTGCTCCTAATTCTTTCAATGTTTTAATACCAAGTAAATTTTCTGGACATGATTTCGTAAGTAACAAGTCTGTAGTTCGGGACAATGGACCAACTTCTAGGGAAACTGGTTTCGATATTTCATTAACAATAGGCTTTCCTGAAAATCCCAGGGAAACATTTCTTGAGCCTGAGAGAGGAGCCCCTGGAACCTCGTCATGACTGATGGTAGTCCTACTTGCCCCTGTATCAATCAGAAACTTTCTGTCTTTCCCTAATACTTGACTGTGTACATAGGGACCCTCTTGATCTACAGGAACCTCGATGAGAGGCAAGCCAACCTCCCTCTCTAGGCTGTTTCATGAATACTGCTGATATTCTGGATAATCAGACTGTGCGTACTGGTACATCTGTTGTGTAACGTGTTGTGTGGCAGCTATAGGCTGCGGTACTGTAACTGTCTGTTGTGCGTTCTGCGGCGGTTGCGAATTCTGCGGAACATGTTCTTGTCTAGGAGGACGCGGTCTCTCTTTCGTCTTACCTGTAGCTATGTTGTGTTTCATAACTGCACATTCGTTTATATAATGACCTGGCTGTTTACAGTAATTGCATGTCCCTTTAATAGGAGCTGCAGAATGACTTGTCTGATTCGTACCCCTCTTCTGACTATCTGCTGGAACAGACTGTGCAACTAATACTTTCATTTTCGTGTCTTTCATACGTCTTCTTTCGTGCTCTTGCTCTTCCCTGATTCGGTTCTGGTGGTACTGTAACATCTGGAGCATTTGGGACGGGGTATTAGCTTGCCATGTACTATCGACCTTTAGTACTCGATTTTTAACTTGCGGTAAATAATTCTCAACTAGTTTAGTAACAAAAAGATGTGGATACGACTCACTACTTGTCTTTAAACCGCTATTAATAATGAAACATTTCTCAAATCTGGAATAAAAATCACTAGTGTCTTCATCTTGTTTCTGTTTACAGGCTGAGATGGCATCCCAGTCTTCCTTTTTCGTGGCTAGTAATCTTGGCAAGACTTGTATTAACAGTTCGGGCAATTCTTTGGCTTTAGCCCCAAGACCAGTACCTGGGACTCGTGTGTTATCTTCGTTCTCTAACGCGGTCCAATCAATCTTTTTCTCTCCCACCTCCCATTCTTTTTCTTTAAGTTTTTCATATATGCCCGCAGGCAACAGGACCTTTAACATTTTGATGATATCAGGATACGTGTATTCTCCCATACAGAGCATGTCTTTTAACTCTCGGTGGAACCCTGCTGGATCTTTATCGTGACAGGGCACTAACTTTTTCATTTCTAGTAGTTCTATTTTCGTTATAGGGGTGTAAACAAATACTCGTTCGAGGTCACCCCCCGTTCCCTTAACAGGATGCACTTCTCGCAACGGATTCTGTCTATCTATGTAGAATGGGGATGAAACAGGAACAAAATGCGGAGTCAGGAACGCTCTGTATTTGTGGCGCTGTTCTAAAATGACACTAATTAAATCGGTACCTAGACCTTTCCATCTGTTTAGGAGTAACTCGTTCAGCACATTATATAACGGACCTGGATCAGAATGCTGACTCTCGTACTGTGTAATGAGGTGCTGGATCATGTACATACCCACCAGTCGCTGCTCGGCTGGGGCAGTTTCAGAAACATTTTAGCCACTACTTCGTCTGAATACGTGGCAGAATCACTAGTCCATCGGACTGCTGATCGGGCTAGTTCTTGTTCATGCATGGTACTAAGTTCACTGTAACCTATTCGTAGTTTCAGAATTTTATCGGTAGCCTGGAATATTTGTTCAAGAGAACACTGTTCTGGCACGGGAGGAGGAAAAGCTTTCTTGTAGTCTAGGCGTGTGTGTCTATCAGAAGGTCTTGTCCTACCTACATACGCTATTCTGGTGGGATTCTCGTTGTCTACATCTTCGTCTGAAGAGTCATTCTCTTTCTCTGCTACTATTCTTGCTTTTTCCCTCTCGTGTATACTTATAATTTCTTTACGAATCTTTCTGTACATGGTTTCTATACTATTCTGCGTCTTGTGTTTTCCGTCTGCTATATTGTCACTCCATCTTGTCAGGACTTTCATCTCTTCTGGATTTTTATCAGGACGATCCTGTTCTCTTATTAAACAATTTATTAAAAATTGCAAAATCATGCCTTGAGTCTCGACTTTCCTATGTGCCATGGCTTCGTGAATACTTTCTGGTTTCTCCCCTGTTCGGATGAAATGATATATTCTGTCTAAATGTTCTTTCATATCTGACATGGTAGTCAAAAAATTTGCAACTCGTCGTAAACGTACGGAATGCAATATCATGTAATCTTCACCTGGCACTGGATCATATCTACAATCAGTAAGGTACTTCTTGAGTGCGTCGTACGTGGCCACTTTTGGCGTACGCTGTAATGCTGCGTCTCTCAGCATCAGGCGCTTGGTTTGAGGCGGGGTGATAGGAGTACCTCCCCCTGCTCCTCCGGAACTAGAATCGTCAGTTAATACTGAATGTGCGGCTGCTGGTAACGTGACTGGTAAAGCAGGTGTACGTAATGTGGGTTGGTCCGGGGGTACTGGCACATGGACCGGATTCCCGGGACCCACGACTGGAGGAACAGTAATTACATTATTAACAGGCTGCTGAGGTTGAACAGGCAGAGCAGGATTCGGGTTAGCATATTCTGGGACAGTGTCATCTAAGTAGGAAGAAAGGAAGATTTCAGCTGCGGTCGGTTTATGACGTAGCTTAGTCGGGACCAATGGTGGCGGTAAATTACAGAGTGTTTCCGGGGTCGCCCTAGGCACACCCTCGGCGAGAATAGGATACATACCTTTATTAAGGGCATTTCTTTGTCTGTCTGATTGTTCTGCTCTAACTCGTTCACCTTCTTCTAGTAATTCCCTTTCTTGGGCTTTTTCTGAGGATTCCCTACTTAGTTCGGCTTTTCTGAATTCCTTTTCAGTTCTCTTATGGGATTCTTTACGCCATAACTCTATGGCATCTTTCTGGGATTGTCTGGCTTTCTTTTTCCATAATGCTTCCTCTACTCTCATGATGCACTCGGCATCCCATGTTCCTGAAACAGGCCATCTATATTTCTCTTCGAGATGCTTGGTGTAATCCACCCATAAATCTAGATACAATATGGCATCTAAGCCATGCTTATGATACATGAAATGTCCAGGACTGTCCCTAGGAGGGACAGGAACTGATTCTTCGAGTAACCCTTTTCTGGTTTTTATCTGACGTAACTTAGAAAACAGCGGCATATTTGAACCGTACTTGAACTTGAACACAATACACAATGAACACAATAATGAACAGCAAAACAATCACTCATACCACGACAGCAAAAACACATTAATAACAGTTCGAACAGATACTACTAAATACATTGAAAACATAATACTTGAATTTCTCGAGAACAGACTTACTAGAATTACTGGATGCACTGCTAAAACAGTACAGAAACTGGATGCACTGCTAAAACAGTACAGAACATACCGGTCTCCTAAAGAGACACGTCATACCGTATCCACCTAAGTGAACACGTCGGACCGAATCTGTGTACCCAAACCCGTCGGACCGGGCATTAATGAACCCGTCTAGATACTTCCCCAGCAACGGTACTCACCGGGAAGCAAAACTGAAGGCCTCGGACTGGACTGGACTGCTACGACGTCTGGTTACTGCTACGCACTACGCATGCGCTTCGGGCTTCGGAAACAGGTGGGCCTCCAGATACCTCGGACCTTGCTCTCTCGGCTTGGGCTCTGGTCGGGACGACCCGCCTTCCTCACCGCCTCGTCTGGATGCCGGACCGCAGTCTCCGTCTCCTCCGTGGGCCTGAGGGAGACTTGAAGCAGAAATATCTGCACGTGCACAGTAGGGGTCCGTCACGGCTGTAGAAGGGTCAGGGGGCCTGCGTTACATCGCCGGCGCGTGGGGAAGGGGCTCGTCCCTATTCGGGCGCCATTATGTGGTAAATAAATAAATAATTACCGGTACTATTTTTCTATGCATTAAATGAAAAGGATAGCTCAATAAATAAGAGGCAAAATCCGTGGTGTCTGAGTCAAACGGGATTTAATCAGATGGCTCGAGCCTCAGGAAAAGGATGGCATGGAATAGAATGGAATGGCAGCTGCAACATCACATCAACATTATACAGTATATATAGTAAAACAGTACAATTGCATTGAATACAGTAGGCGTAACAAGTGACAAACGAAAGATAAGAACACATGGGCGTGAAAAGAAGGCGTGCACAGGGCGTGCACGGAGACACGTGATGTAGACGTCACAGAAGTGTCATAAATGGGTGGATACATGGAGGGGGCTACCTGGGCAGCTGGAACCTTTAACCTACTGGTGCGCGCAAACGGGCCATGACGTGTACCTGGGGAGAGCTGGGGGGCTCTGACTTCTGGCACTAGAAGAGGAGGCTAAAGTCTGGGATGTCAGGACGACATGTACCTATAGCATATCTGATATCTCGTGTTTGGAGAACATGTTGATAGAATCTAAAAGTCATCAGGGTAAAGGCTACTTGTCACTAAGGCTGGTGCATGCATATATTTCTTAATGTATTGCGTGTGCTATGAATCTTCTATGGACATTAATTCAGTAATTCTCTTGCATGGAGACAGAAAGGCTAGACTATAGATGAAGATGTTTATGTGGTTCGTTAGCTAGGAATGTGAAGCCGGGGAGCTGAACTGATAACTAGAGGCATAACATATTCTTGGCAGACAGGCAGGCAGGCCAGGCCGGGCACCGCGCTGCTTGGCAGGAAGTAAGCGAAGGGTCAGGGATGCGGGAGGGGCTGCATCGCTCCTCGGAGTGGTTTCAGGAGACTTGAGGCTTGAATCTGATGTCCGGGCCCTGTAAGGCCTAGAAACGGGGACAACTCGATGAATTAACGTGCACAATGTAAAGACGTTGGCAACATAGGCCTAATACTTGTTGCTTTCAGGAGGACTGGATAACTAGCATACTAACGTTGGACACAACCATGATTGCGTCTTTATTCGGTCAAGGGAGTAAATATGCATATTAATCATGCACATATAACATACGATGGGGAACACGTAGGGACACATGACAGGGCAAAATTCAATTTTCCTCAGTTCAAAAGCACACAGTGTAAGTCTCTGCAGGCAGGAATGAGGTACTCTATTTTTTCCAGGTCTAGCACTAGTCTTGCGGCTAACATTTGACCCAACTGTATTTAAATATCTTTTTATGTGAACCTATGTGCATGTTGGTTCAGTAATCAAAGCCTGGCAGAACCAGCAAGTGTAGAAAGTCCTCTTTCTGGTGAAAATCTTAATTTGGTGTGACTTTGTATGAAGGTGGAGGTAGAGGTGAGCACTTTGTCCCTCAGGATTCACTTGTGATTTGAGCAAGAGGGAGGGGCCAACGACTACTGCTAGGTTCTTCATATTGTGAGCAAGGCTAGGGATGTCGACCAACACAGGAGTCTGCTGGAAAGTTAAGTGGATTGAATTTAGTTTGCCAAAGATTAAGATTTTTGTTTTCGAGACGAAATAAAGATCTCTTATCCTCATCAATTCCTGTACATGCTTAAGGCACAAAGCAATATGTAAGTTGCTGCTACTTTCTACCCCTAAATTTATAGTGGCCTGTGTAGCATCTGCATAGGTTTGTAATGGAACCTTGAATTGTTAACATGGATAGATAAGATCCTTGGTTGCCCTGCAAGACATTCCTGCGGGATTCTGAGGTACAACATCCTAGGTATATTTGTAGTATTCAACCTTGAAGGGAATACTTAATTTATGATTGAACTAGCCCTGTAGATTTTGAGGTGAAGTAGTATGATTGCATGGTCAACAGTGACATAAGCTGCAAAGAGGGAGATTTACCAAAAAGTCACTCAAGGCAGCGCAGCTCCCCACGAGGCTGCGCTGCATTGTGCGACAAGGAGGGAGCAGGAGAGCGGCATATCTTCAGAGATATGGCTCTCTCCTCCGCTTTCCCTTGTGCCGCCGCTGATTTCAGCTGCTGTGCGCCACGCACACACCTTAGTGCTATAGTGCTAGGGTGTGTGCATGAGTGTAGCATAGGTTTTGTACAGGGAAGGTACCCTTCTTGTACAAAATACCATGCCTAGACAAGATGCAAAGCTTTTCCCACTTTCAATGCGTGCTGCACAGTGCAGCACTCATGCAAAGTCGGAAAAGGAAGGTGAACTTGCACCCTCTTTAAAAAGGCGCAGTTTTCTCACGCTAAACCCAATCTACTTTATTTAGTAAATTGAGTTTAGCATGAGAAGTCTTGGGTGGTTGCATGGGAAACCCTTGCTCCACCCTTGGCACACCACCGTGGCGGAAAGTAATGTAAAGCAGCATTACTTTTCCGTTATTTCCAGCGCTAAAAAAAATTAGCGCTGGAAAGTGAATTGGAAAAAAAATGTTGCGCCAATTTGCATCACTTTTGTGATGCAAACAGGCGCAAAATCTTCGGAAATCTCCCCCAGAGAGTTCTAGTAATATTAAGGCTGCAGGTTGGTTCTCATCAATGGCTCTCAGTGACTCCTCACAAATGTCGATGATTATCGATTCTGAGACTCTGACTGGTCTAAAAACTGACTACCCATTGTGTGATAAGAACAATTTTTGTTATGTTGTTGAAGCTGCCTTAACACCTCCTATGTGTATCTATGAGAGCAAGTGATAGTTGAGAGGGAGAGACAGTCCTATACAAGTTGGGTTTCCATAGGTGAAAGAATGATTGCTACTTTTAGTTTGTGCTTGTCAAGGACCACCGGAAGTGAGTTGTAAGTGGTACCAATAACTGAGGCTAAAATAGTAATTTGACTCTTTATCAAGCTGGCTTTGCAAGATTACCTAGGAAATTAGTAATCTTTGATGAAGATTTGCTATTTTTTTACCCTTTTAATAAATACTCCTACTGATATTGGGTAGGACATTTAGAATGGTAGTGTGTCATCAGGCTGGGCAGTCATTGTTTTCAGTTAGAGACTTTAGTAAAACTTTTTTTCAACATCTGTAGGGCTGTGAAACAATAGCCTTGGAGATCTTCCACAGGAAAGCCTGCTACATATAGTGATTTATAAAATGTGTACTCGAGTTCCCTGTCCACTGTTTCCAGGAACGTCCTCAGAGCAGTTGTGTAAATGAGGCACAGGAAGGGCAAGGCATTTGGCAATGACAACATCGTTTGCTGTGGCTATGCAGAAATCTCACATTTCCACATGTTTCCAAATGTGGAAACTACACCACTGAACCACGACTTCTTCCATAATACCAGATCACAGACTACATTCAATAAAGAGCAATTTGCTGTTTTTTTTAAATCCCAGGCGGTGAAGGAAATGTTCATGTATTTGGTTTTTAAAAACTGTAAAAAAGGCTGGTCTCTGTTTACAACCCCCACCCTTTTGACTCTACCTCAATGATTTTCGTTGTAGAATATCATGGAATTGGGTTCTCAATCTTGCTCCCATTCCAAAATA
This sequence comes from Lissotriton helveticus, assembly GCF_964261635.1. Classification (NCBI taxonomy): domain Eukaryota; kingdom Metazoa; phylum Chordata; class Amphibia; order Caudata; family Salamandridae; genus Lissotriton; species Lissotriton helveticus. The sequence goes on from NC_136069.1 coordinate 1,296,056,338, forward strand.
GTTTACAAACTGAGCTGTGGAGTAAATAGTAGGAAAGCATTTGGGAGAAAAAAATAGTTGCCTGGCAAAACTGCTTTATTATTATGATCAATATCATTACTGTGACAATATTATAGTACATAGAAGTATAAAAAGCAGGCATTCGGCAGCAGTGAGATGGTCAAACACTGAGAAAGATCCTGCAGCACTAACTCTAGGCAAGTCCCTGATGATATCTCTACCTATTTAATCATATACGCTGCACACCAAGGTGTTGGAAGCACTATTTAATGGTGGTTATAAACATATTCTACAACTGGAAAATTCTGAAGTACTTCCAGTTTGTTTAGAGACTGCCTTTCAATACTAAGGATCATATTTATGAAAAAGTTGTGCAGCGGAGCGTAGGAAGCCACCTTGCTGAGCTGAGTCACTGCGAAAGGGGAGGAATGTGCCGTATTTAAGGCAATATGGTGCTTTCTTGTCCTTTCCCCTGTGCTGGCACACAATGGGCTGCCTAGTGCCAATGCCAGCACCCTTGCACCATGGTGCAAGGGTGCCTGCATTGCAAGCAGGATTGTTTTTGTGCAGGAATGAGCACCCATTGAAAGAGGGGAAAACAAGGAGAAATAAAGATATTTCTGCTTGTTACGCCGCTCCTGGGGAAGAGCATCTTTTTTGGCACATTCCCAGGTTTACCTGTTCTTGTAAATGTGGGAATGTGTTAAAATCCATGGATGTTGCCTAGGAACAGCCATGCAACACCCATGGAAATGCTTCCCTGGTGCAGATTAATGCAACACAGCGATTTGCTCTGCGTTGCATTACTCGAGATTTATGATGCCACGCAGGGCCACGCAAGGTGGCCTTGCGTAGCTTTTTAAATCTCATTTTTGTATTTATGTCACTCTTGCACCATCATATCTCTCTTTTGGACAGACCACGCTGCAATTACATTTTTGGTTTCTACCCCTGCATTGCAAGCAGGATTGTTTTTGTGCAGGAAGGGGCACCTTCCTGCACAAAAACAATCCTAAGAGCCATTTCCCTTTTTCTATGTGTGCTGCAGAATGCAGTACACATAGAAAGAGGAGAACACGAGGAGAAATAAAGAAATTCCCCTTGTTATGCCATCCTGGGGAGGGGCATCTTTTTGGGCACATTCCCAGATGCACCTGTTCTAGTAATTCTGGGAATGCATCACAATCCATGGATGTTGCTTAGGAACACCCATGGAAATGCCTCCCTGGTGCAAATGAATGCAAAACAGCGATTTGCTCTGCGTTACATTACTCGAGATTTATGAAGCCACGCAGGTCCACGCAAGCAGGCCTTGCTTAGCTTCATAAATCTCATTTTGTATTTGTATCACTCTTGATTCATCATACCTCCCTTTTGGACAGACCACCCTGTGATTCAGTTTTTGTTTTCTACCCCTATAACTAACCAGAAGGATTCATGTCAGCCTGAGCAAGCAAAAATCAAGGAATGTAAAAACCATAAAAAATGTTGACTTAGACCACACCTGAAGCATTCATATGAATTGAAAGTCTGGGGCTAGACAGCGTGCAACTGTATAATCAACAATGGGTATTCTACAACCAGTAAAATAAACCACAAATTAGTAAGCATCAAAATCATGGATTTCTAGTGAACTGCTGCAATTAAAACAAAGGAGCAGTAAACATAAAAGATTATGTTCAGGTCTAAAATTGAGCCATGTGCATCTGCTTACAAAACATTATAGGATATAGAAAAAGCTATAATTGAAGAAAAAGCCAAGTCATTATTATACACAAGGATATGGTTTGCTGCTACAAACATGTAGTTTAATAGGAGCTAACAATTCCTCCAGTAAGTGAATGCCATCTGAACTAGCTTTTCAATAATACTGTGATAAGCTGATTTAAATGCCACAATTAAACAATGAGAATTGGTTTGGCTGTTAAATTAACAAATCCTAAACTGTTTAGGTCTTCTGTATTACAATTTAAAAGTTTTGACCTGGTATCACCTAAGGAAATTGAGAAATTGGTGGCCAAGTTGATGACCTCTAGCTCCAGGGATGATGTTTTCCTAATGCATTATTCAAGAAGAATATTGGATCTTTATCATAGGATATTTCTAATTTTATGAATTATTTCTGACAGTGAGGTGTCTATCCCACTCCTTCTAAGAGTGTGATATTGACACCTGTAGTACAAAGGCCCACACTAGACCCCAAGATTATAGGTCAATACATATTGTGGAAGAGGTGTGGTGCCGCGGCCAGGGCGACTGACTCCGGAATCTGGGGATCACGGTTCGATCCCCGGCTCCGGCAGCAGATTAGCCCAGCACCATGTGACTCTGGGCAATAGCTTGCTTAATCTTCCCGATGGCCCCCAGCGCCTAGAGACCCTTACGGGTGGTTGTGCGCTTTACAAATGTGGATTATTATTATTATTATTATTATATTCTTCATGTTTACCTGAAATTACGGAATTAATCAATAAAGAACAGTTTCAGATTTATGTAGAGGAGAGTCCATTTCTTTCTGACAATCATCTGGGTATCGCCCATTGAGAGGAATGGAAATGGACATCAGAGAGCACTCACTTTTTTTGCAAGATTAGGGCAATAAGGAGCTATAATTGTATTATATATTTCAGGATAATTTAATCAAGTGGACCATGGGCTGCTCTTTGGGACTGGATGAAGAGTGAGATGTGCAGCAGAGGACTAGATTTAGTCTATTCTGACAATCTGGGTCTTAAATGTTTAACTTCAGCAATTGGGATTCTTTTGCCAGTGGCTAGACGTGCAGTAATACAAATCTTCATTTTATAGCATCTCTTGTGATTGCTCTCACTGGTTTGATTGCAACCAATTGCCATTTTCTAATAATTATGCATTTGTTTGAAATGCCACTTTGAATCATTCAATAGGATTGGCTAAAATGCATAGGTACTTGCTAAAGAGTCAAAGGTATAGTAAAGATCTTGGGTTGCCCTGCAAGACATTCCTTGGGATACTGAAGTAAACCAACCCAGCTACATGTGTATGTGTAGCCTTTGACCTTGAAGGAGGTACTTAATTCATGCTTGGACTAACCCTAAAACACCCCATGAAGTCTTTGATGTGAAGTAGAACAATGGCGTGGGCAACAGTGCTATAAGCTTCTGAGAAGTCCAGTAATATTAAAGCTGCAGGTTGATTCTCATCAATGGTTTTCTTGACTCATCACATATGTTGATGAGTGTCAGTTAGGTGCATCTGATTAGTCTAACAACTGACTACACAATTGTGTGATATAGACTGCTTTAGTTGTATTGTTGCAGCTGCTTTGTAACCTCAGTTTCTAATATTGTAGTTTCGATCTATAAGTCTGAGATTGGGTAATAGTTAAAGAGGCCAATCATATCCACTTTGGGCTTCCTTTGGTATGGAAGATTAGTGCTACTTTTATTTTGTGCTTCTCAAGGACCACACCTAGCGACTTACAAATGTCAACTTGAACTTCTAAGTAATTTGGTTCAAATCCTATTGGGCCTGCAGCATGGCGCCCCATAAATTGGTAGTCGCCATCCAAAGGTATTAGTGTGCCAGAATAAATGTTGTAGAAGACTCTTGCAAGCGAGATATGATATAGTGACCACTTGTTCTCTCTGGCTTGATAAATGTTCATTAACAACTCCTGGGATATTAAGGCCCTCACAACAACAGACTCAGTAATCCTATGGGCCACCTTGCCCCTATGGAATTTCAAAACCCAGAGGTGCTGATATTTCCCGGATCAGAGTTACTAAGCGTTTGTGAGTGGGTCCTTGAAGGTGCAGGGTAGAATTGAGGAATTACCAGGGTAATTGGATATTTAAGATCTGATTTCCCAGCTAGTCCTCATTTTCCCTGAAGTTTCACACAAAGGTTCCAACTGCCCCCAGCAGCCTACATCTCCAGATACAAAAAATGTTTTTCGATGTTCCTGCGGATTTTACAGTTCATATAGGATAGTAACAGCCATTAGCAGGCTCATCAGAATTAATCAGCCTCTCATCATGAGGGACTAAGCAATCAGAAAATGCTTTGACAGCTCAGCAGGTGCAGAACATTTGGTAGGCTGCTATAGACTGTGAGTTGGGTCTTTATGTGTTTAATACTTTTCTCTATCTCTGTCATTCTCAGCTATTCACACCGTTGCACATTTATTTAATGTGGAGAGGTGTGTAGATGCCCGGGTCGAAGAAAATGGAACCATTCAAGAAGTTCTCTCGAACCTCGGAGACGGACCAAATGAAACATACCTCAACTTTGTTCGATCAAAAGTACCGGTAAGAATAAAAAACTGTCATACAATCAGTGGAAAACCCATGTGCACAATTTGGTCTTTTGGTCACTTGCTCACTCACATTCTCCCAATATTTGGATTTCACAGGGGCATCCCTCTTGTGAGTTTTACAGGAATGACCACTTTTTAAAATATAAAACAAGCATGCTCTTTGAACCATCCATCTTCTGGTGGTGGGAAGGTGAGGATAATTTTGGGAACTTAAACTGGTATCTTGGGAACTTGACCAGAAACTTCACACAGACCAACCACTTCCAAAATCTGAAGTAAGGCTATCACGTAATGGTGATTCCAAATTATAATAAAACCCATAGAAATGTGTTTTTTTTTTAAATCAGTGAATGATGGGTATTCCAGTAAGCAAGTATTGGCTTGAAGTGCAAAGGATCCACACACCATTCCTGACGTGGCCCAGACTAGCTCCATTAGGGGCATAATACATGCCATAGAATTACTCATTAAAGTTCTAGCGAAAACTGACAACGTAAATCCTACCATGATGGAGGTCCACTGGCTTCACTTGTTAACCTACATCACCTTCAAGGCCAATTGCATCTTCTACTATGCCATCAACAATGTCATCCTGCATTATGAGTCTCAGAAGCACACCATCTCCATTGGATCTCATCACGACCACAACCAGGACATGGTCAGGCTGGAGACAAAGAAGTGCACCTCAATTAAATTCAGGGGCATATTTATCAAGGGTTTTGGTTCTCCTTTGCACCACGCAAGAGGGCAAAGAGTGATGAAAAACCTATAATGAGATTTACCAGGCCACCTTACGTGACCCTGCATGGCTTGGAAAATCTGCAGTAAAGCAAGGCAGCACAAGCCTCAGTCCAAGGAGACGTTCCAAGGGTGGAGCTTGGGTGTTCAAACACACCCACCCATGGATTCTGAAGCATTCCCAGATTTACCACTACTAGTAGACCTGGCGATGCGTTAGAATGCTATGCCTTCTCAGGGGAAACGTAACGTGGAAAAATATCTTTATTTCTCCTTGTATTTTCCTCCTTCTACCTGTGCTGCATTCTGAACTTTCTAAATGGCAGAAAGTGTGAGCAGTGAATGGGAGGTAGACTGGAGTACACAGTAAGGTATATGGGACTCAAAGAGCCTCTGTGAGAATAGAGATCCTGTTCGATTGACAGCTCTCTGGTGCTGACAGAGAGCTGTGAACATGATCCTACATGCTATTGTGGCCAATGGATAGAGGCCAGATGGCCAAGTCCCAAGGTTTCATGTGAGGTGTATATAACAAGGTGTGCAGGTGCATTCTAATATACTTTGATTGTTACCTTTCTAAGACTGCATATAAGGTAACAGGCTAAATTCTGATGAGTTTGCTTTTAAGTACGAACTTCTAAGATCATTATTGAAAACAATATTATTAACAATTCTTACATCATGTAGCGAAAGCGTATTTACCACTTCCTGATTCCATATCATTATACTCCGCTGACAAGGGCTTTAACAGTTGATAATTGCCCTCTCTCCAATTTATATGCCCAAGCCGCCGGTGAGGGGCTATAATTTAGCTCAAAGCAGAAGGTTTATATTGATATTGGACTGTTCCACTGTCTGAGGGTAGAATGTTCCAAATCAGGGAGAAATGGAAGAGATACATTGAAATGTTAAAGCAGAATGCCTTATCGGTCAGTATTGACCCTCTGCCACTTTATTGTTTTTTGTGGAGCGTTAAACATTCCAATGATTTAATTAAGGATTGTAGTCCTCTGACAAGGGCTATAAAGGTTGTTAAAGTATCTGAGCTAGAGTTAAGAGGCCATAGCCGCAGATGAGGGCCTATAGCAAGAGAGAGGTCATTTAACAATCAGTAGAGCCTGAGGTAGCAGGGCATAATGCTATTAGTAATTTTCATCTCTGAGAATAGAATGTTCGAAGTAAACAGTGAGAACCAGAAAGCAAGCATTGGAATTTTGAAGCAGAAGGTCTGTGCCATCCGTTATTGGCAGATAGAGGTCCTCTACTTTAAAAGTGTCTTCAGTAGATCTCCCAATATTCCGATGTTCTAATAAGATGTAGGTGGCTATTATAATTCAGCAATGGCTGTCTAATCTGGCAGTTACATTCTTGGCTGACACTCACATTTTTTATCCTGGTTTCCCAACTTGACCAATGGCATGGCCAAGCAGGCAAGGAACCATAAGTAGCTTTAAAGAATGTTTTATTACCAACTGGAGATTTCAGAGAGAGGTCAAAAGTATTGAGTTTGATCAGGAGGCCTCAGAAAAGGAAAGGGTTTGGTAGGAGATGTGAGAGTTGTGGTGCTTTTCTTCCAAGAAAGTATTGTAAAAAATTAACCAGAATGGTGTGTTTTACAAACTCTTTTCCTAAATGTATTGATAAAATTGCACTGGATATGTAAGCAGTTCTGAAGAGGTGATGTGCAGTACCCACTTTTTTAAGATGCCCAGGAATGATGCTCAGCAATAACAACATGGATGTGTCCATCTTCCCAATTTCAAACACTAACTGCAGAGCAGCAGACAAATATTCATGAAACATTGGGCAATGTCTGACTTGATAGTATCTCTTGTCCCCTTTTGCTCATGGCCTCATGTTTTTCTCTCTGACATTGTCTCGTGCTCTTTTGTCTCACTCTTCCCAATACCACCTAACTTGTGCTGCCCTCTATTGTCAAACCTTATCACATGCTCCATTTTACACTCTCTCATGCATTCAAACTTCATGTTCTGAGGCTCTCCTGTCTCGTGATTTTGTAATGCTCGTGATTTTGTAATACTTGGGGCATGTGTGTGCGCAACATGCGTGCACAGATCAATTTCAGGGGTGCAACAGGGTGTCCTTTTGCCACCCTTGCACCCATGAAATTGTGCATGCAATCCCCCATTCATTCTTATGTAGGCCATAGGAATGAATGGGAAGGCATTCCTTAATTGCGACTCGCAATTTGCGAGTCGCAATTAAGGAATGTTTGGGAATCTCTAATTTAAAAGCGATTCCTACATGCATCGGCTTTTGCAATTCCTTAATTGCGATTGCTTAATAATCGCAATTAACCCCTTCCACGCTAATGACAAAGCCAGCTCGTCATGGGCGTTACCTGTGCTGCGCGCATGACGAGCTGGCTTTGTCATGTAAAGTGTGATTTGGAATATTTAGCGCACAGCGGGAAAACCCGCTAGCGCTGTAGTGGTTAAGGAATCACAAAAGCCTACATTGATGCATGTGCCTGTTAGTGTCTTGTAAGTATGAATAGCAGGACCCTTCTGGTCCTTGATGGACTCCGTAGGAGAATGACATCATCATTTGGGTATGTCTGAGTGTGGTTAATCAAGTTTATGATTTAGTGCTCGCAGTTGATGGATGCACTCTGAAGAATAAAGATGTGCACTAGAGAGCTCCATGTGTGCCATAGTCATGTACATGCTATCGGGCTGGGTAAGATGTCACCGCGCCCAGAAATGAGTGTCGGTGGCCCCTATTGTTAACCACCATCTCAACCACAATCTCACATTAAGCCCTGCATCAAGGCTCTCCTCTTTTATGCTGTTGCATGAGTCTTAGGCCCTGATTTAGATCTTGGTGGATGAGTTGCTCCGTCACAACAGTTACAGATATCTCGTCCACTGAAATATAAATTCCATAGGATATAATGGGATTTATATTTTGTCAAAGCATACACAAGGAGATGATGGTCGAAGGGCTGAAACTTTTCAGACACTCACCACGTGTCACAGATCTGGGATGAATCCATCATTGTTCTTTAGCTCACTTCGCCACCCCAGTTCCGACACAGCTATATGCAAATCAGTCTTGACCCTGTGCCTCATGGAAACAGTGCAGCCCGAACTGCCAAGCCATGTCTTCTCTGGACCGGAAACAAGCATCCTGGGACTGGTTTTGGGCTAACAGCCCTCATCAGCCAGGCTAACTTGAATCCAGTAGCAAAGTGAGCAAGGGACCCACATCTGGGCATACCCTGCCAAGTTAAGGTGAACAAAGCAAACACAAGGAGATGATGGACGGAGCGCTGAAAATTTTCATACACTCACCCCCAGTCACAGATCTGGGTTGTATCCATCATTGTTCTTTAGCTCACTTTCGCCACCCCATTTCAGACACAGCTGTATGCAAATTAGCCTTGACCCTGTGCCTCATGGGAACAGTCCATCCCGGACTACATTTTGTCAGACAGGATATCTGTCACCATTGTGACAAGAGTAAACCAACCACCAAAATCTAAATCAGGCCCTTAATCTCATGCTGTTTCATGTTTTCCCCTTTTTGTTGTGCCCCATACTCTCCTCCATTACTCTCTACTGATTTACAGCTTTGTTCTCTTTCAGGATGCATGTACTCTGCCATATGATATACGTTCTCAGTATTTAATGTTTTCCTGCTTCACACTCCAACTTACACCTACTTTCCTGGAGTAAACCACTCCTTCCCTGCTCTAAGAGCAGAACAGCCCCACCCGCCCCGCAAAGCTCTGCAGCAGGAACAGATACAATTATAATAACATCAAGTTATTATCATTGAATTTGTTGTTTCTTTCACTGCTTTGCAGCAGTGCGGCGATGCTCCTCTTCCTTAGCGGAGGAACCGCCACTGCCTGCGGACATCCTCAGAGCTTTTGTAGCACGGCAGAGTTGCTCTGTCCCTCCTCCTGGGCCTGGCAATGAATTCTGGGGCTTACAGTCCCCTACAGCACAACACAGCACAGTGGAGCCAAACCTTATGCTTACTCTCTTATACTCAGGTCTCATTCTCTGGTGCAGGGCTGGACTGGCCCTAGCGGGCACCGGGCGTTTCCCCGGTGGGCCACAAGGTGGAGGGCTGATTTTGGGCCCCTGGGGTGGCCGTTTTTGTTACCGGGGGCTGGCAATATCGGCCCCATGTAACAATCGACCAAAAACAGGCCTTGCAAACAGCTCGGCTGCACCCCACACCTGCCCCCAGGGGGGCCGGCCAAGCAGTTTGCCAGGGCCGATTTTGGTTCCCAGTCCGGCCCTGCTCTGGTTTCCACAGTCTATGATTTCTTCCAGAGATACTTCAAGCTGAGGAAGTTCCCTAAATGTGGTCATTAAGAGTCAGATCTTAGATTTTACTTTTCTGTGCCTGAGCGCCTGAGTAGATAACAAAAGTGTCCAAAAAAAGAGAAAGAAATGACGCGCTTTGTTCAATCATCACTTGCAAGGCACATGATTCTCTGTTACTGTGCTGTTGTGAAGCTGTGTTGAATTAATGTTTTGCGGAGTAGCGCTGTTAAGTTGGTTTTTGGGGATACTCTGGTTGGTCCTGTTTTGTTTTGATTTTACTTTGGTCTGCGTGAGTGTTTGATGACATTACTCCCATTAGTCATAGTGCAGAGCTATTGACTGGCATGCCAATAATTAATTAGTTGTCATGATGCCAGTAACAAGTAGTTATATGGAGTTACATAAATACTTTGTTTCCGCTAATCTAAAATGATGTGCAACAAAGAAAACGGAAGTTATAAAGGGTGCAGTAGATCATTGATTCTGTAGGTTGTTAACCGGGGGCACCAACTTCCCCATTTTCACACGTGTGTGAATTGTGAAAGTAGAAGAGAATGTGGCTTCAACTTATATCTGGTTCATTGCACTTACCGATTGCAAGCTGATTGCAAGCTCCTTTTGACAGGAAATAGCCCGCAGAACTTAGCAAAAAACGAGTTATATTTGTTCTCAGTTCATTTCCTCTTTTCTTCTTCCTGATGAGGGAAAAAGGGAGAATATGACCACACCCCAGGGTCACGTAGTGCTATAGGTTCCCAAAGCTGCTGAGGCAAAAATGCCAGAATGGGAAGAGGACCATCAAACAAACATACTGAAATTCCTAAAATAAAAAGCCACAGTATCAGCTATTCTGCAGACTTATGGATCGACATAAAAAAGCGTCATTTTATTTATTAAAATATTCTTCTTTCGAAATTGGTTCAGAATTTTATTGGGTTACATTTTGACTTTAGTACTGTTTCGGTACCAAATAAAAACTTAAGGCATTGCCTCCAAGTTAAGCTTGTCTGGTCTGGGCCATAGCACCCCTGGGGTTGAGGTTGGGTTAATTTAGTGACTTTGAGGTTTCACCCTGACAAGAGACATAATTATTCCTTTACTTAGATAGTCACCCACCCAACATAAAAATCCAATTTCTTACACTCCTCTATCTATAAATACCTTTATCATGCATAAAATTAGCTGGAGAATATGAACTGGACCTTGTCCCATCACCAGCAGACCAAAAAGTGAGGCGGCTGATGGAATAGTCTAGCCAGATGATGGATATCACAGTACAGGAGCCAGATCAGAAAAGGATGAAAACCTAATTATAAGAGAGGGAAACACCACAAGAGAGAAAGTTTGTTGTACTTGGCGATCCACCTCTCGTGGTTCTAGTCTAGGATGATGCTAAGAACAGTGACAAGGAATTCACATTAGTTTGCCATCATCATGTTCCTGGCAGTAGAATAGGTACATTTACGGGATGCAACGTGATGTTGTGTTTTTTGGCTAGGGACTTTTCTTCACTGTTTAAGAACCTTAGTGATAAGTGATTAAGATGCAGTGACAGTATTCTGTTAAATTGGAAAATAGAAGGGGATTTCTTTGTGGACAAAATATTACATTAGAAAAAGTTGTAAATAACCTAATTATATGACAACTGCAGCTGATTCTTATGACGTGCTAATTGATGAGTGCCATGAACATGCTAAACAAAAAATACTCATTAAACCTGCTCATTGCAATTTGTTTCTGTCATGAGATATCACTAGATCTGTTAGTGTATATTACAATGTATCATCTTCATATGCTAATGTTTAGTTTCTACTTTATATCTTTACATGCATTACTCATAATAGAATTGTAAGGCCACTTATGTAATGTTCATCAGTAGTGTCAGTTTAGGATTAACTATTGATTTGACGCGAAGCACACAACTCTACAATGATAAATGTATTTTTTATGCTTTGTTCTTTTAAACAGAATCCTATTGGAGGACTCAATGTGGCTTTCACCTTTCTGGCTGGACTCACTGGAGTGATTATTACATTGGCACTGATATTAATAATTACATCATCAACTAAAACCATTCGCAGGTCCTACTTTGAAGTCTTTTGGTATACCCATCACCTGTTTATCATCTTCTTCATCGGTCTTGTCATCCATGGAGCTGAGTACGTATTTCTTTGCATATATCACTCTTTCATTTTGAACTCGTGCTGGTGCAATTTTACTACATATACAGGGGTGCTGAGGTCATGACACATACTCTTTGACCTCTTGATGGCATGACAGGAAGTCACATAACTTGACCTTCGACCCCACCCATCTCAAACTGCTACTCCTAAAATCTTCCGAGAGGATAGAAACTATCCTAAGGAAGTTTAACTTAAGAGATAACTTAAAAATCTTGGGGCATATTATCAAGGGATTTATCTCTGCTTTTTTGGCTTTAAAAGCCAAGAAAGTGGAGATAAAATTATCTCCCTATCAGCAACAGGGTGCTAACACGCAAATTCGCATATTAGCACCCTTTTTCTCTATGCTTCCCCTTGCATCTCTAATGAGATGCAAAGGGGGCGTTCCAGAGAAAAATAATAGGAGAAATGTTGTTAAGCGACATTTCTCCTATTATCAAGGATTTCGCTAACCCTGTTAGTGATAAAAAAAGCAGCTCTAACCACGCTTAGCACTGCTTTTTTTTACACCTGGTATTTTCCTGACTTAGCCATGATATCCTATGGAAGGTGGATATCATGGCTAAGTTTGTGAGCCACTATCATCAAGCTAACGCCAAACTTCGAGAGATTATCGTTGGTTTTCCAGCGATAATCTCTCATTTGGCAGTTAGCGTGAGGATTTTTATCACATCTGAGATAAACCTTGCTAATAGCAAGTTATCTCTGCGATAATTTCCGGCGATGCTTAGCGTTAAAAAATTCATTGCTAAGCATCGTTAGCGATAAATATCGCTAATCGTTGGTAATATGCCCCCTTGTTAATAATAGGAAGGCATACGAGCTTCAGTCGGGAGTAATATGGTGCTGAAACTTGCATCCCTACTTACCCCTGCATGCTGCCTCCACGATCAGTGACTGTGCCACAACATGCCTTGCCATCAGTTATTCCATCCCGGTTTCTGCAGCAGAAGAGAGAGGACAGCTAATCTGAAATTCAAGATTCTGTAACAAATTGGTTACATGAGAATCACTATTGTACCCTCTGGAATTACCGAATAAAGCTATTGGATGCACTATAAATAGATGTCTATAGGAAACTTTCAAGTGTTTTAAAATGCATTCTACTTTTTACTCTGAGGTTCTTGCACAAACTACAGCAATTTTAACTATCATTATAAAAATGTAAAAATGGTTTTATCCATAACGCTCCTCTTATTCTCTCGATCTCCATCAATTTTAGAAACAATATCAACCTTGTTTATCAAGAGTAGATTTTCCAGAAAATTCCAAATGCCCAAGGTCACTGGATTCAGCCTACCTTCTAAGTTTTCTTAATAGAGAACATGGGGAAGGCAGAGTAACTAATTTAAGACAATATATTGTTAGTTTTGTTCTTAACAGTCAGGTGCACAGTGAGATTCATAGCAGGGAAGCATATACTTATTTTGCGGAATAATAAAATGAGATATTGATAGAAAATGTGATAAAGTGAACATCAGTTATGAGGCGAAATTCATCTTCATGCTTTAAAACTGTTATGAAGATATTGAGGATCAGAATCGTGTTCTGCTTTTGCCATTTTCAAAAAATATTTCTTCAAAGTACTCTATGTCCTGATTTAGATTTGATACAATTTGTCGGGAAACTGATGAATCTAGAGAAGATGTGTGCAATTTCTTTCCCCATAAGTATGGTGCAAGTAATTCTACCAGTGGATTCTGCACCAGATTTGCCACTACCTCCAGATTTTTTCATTATCTTCCAGTTTTATCTTAATTTGGCCTCTGTGTTATGCTTTTTGGTAACCAGAGTGATTTTGTTTCAAGCACTGCTCAAAGAATGCAAACGTTTATCACCAGCGCAAAGACACAACTGTGGGGTTTGTATAGCTCCGCACGTTGTTGTGGCCTTTCAAAACTGCTCAGATTAATTTCACACAGATTTAAGTGTTGATTGTGCATTGCTCACAATAGTCATATGAAACTAAGGATAACTGATAGCATTCTAGATTTTATAAATAGTCTCTATCACTAACTAGAGCAATCTATTGCTCAGATATTGAGATTGAAAATTAGTACGTAATCTGATTAAACAGAGAAAAAACAATAAACATTTGTGTCATTCTCTTCCACTCCCTCGTTGTATCTCTTACCTTGTTGGTTATAAAATGTAGTTTGGTAAAAAAAACAGCATCTTAAATAACCGAACAGATCCTTAGTAGTTGGATTTACTTTTATTCTTTACATTTGTTATTTTCCATTGCTTCCAATGATGTGATATATGGTAGTGACAGTAGATGCCACCTCTGTCTTTCCTTTTGACAGTGCTAGATTTGTGCTGGTGTTTGTAGGTGGTGGGCACCAGCATTAATTTTGGCTACCAGGAAATATTTTCATCGTCAGACTTTGAACCAGTGCTAGAGAGAGAATATTAGTACAAAGAGACAGTAGAAGGAAGATAAAGATGGGCAATAGCAAACAAGGCTGAGATCATGGTTGGCTAAAACTGCAAGAGTAGCATAAAGAGACAAGAAGTAAAGGGTGGTATAAGAAAAGGGTAGGAGGTAGATTCAAGGCAGGCTAGCCTGGGTATTAATAGCCAGTGAGGGGTTGCTAAGAAATACTGTGGGCCCCTCGACTTACTTTATTCATTTATTTTTTAGAAATTAAATACCTCTCTTTTTGCTCTGCCCTTGCTACCCCTAATGTGAGAGGTCATAAAGACAACAATAGTAATATAATGGAAACAGGTTTCTGCAAGACCTGCTTACTTTCTGTATTTTCCACTTCTTATTCATTCGATAGGCTCTCAGCAGCTAAATAGTATGTTGATGAGAATTAATAGTGAGGCAAAATGGCAAACCAGAGATCACATTGAAGGTTAAAAAGTAGTCGATGCTGCTTTTTCCTCCAATGGCAATTGTTGAATTAATACCGAGGTATATCCCCTGTATAATAAACAATTAATTTCACTCTTTTAGCTATGTTATAATCTAGTTTATGGGATTGCCACAAATGACACATGTATATCCTAGTAACCTATCTGAGTCTCGAACTCAGGCTGCTGTAGGCATTACAGTTGGCTGTTGGAGTAACGTTGCAATACGTTTATCGATATACGCTTGGAGTAAATACTGATTCCCATTCAACCCACCTTTCCACTATGCATTCTGAAAAAAGTACACAGAGACAAAGATGTATGTGAATCTGGGTCATGGAATTTATTCCTGGGGTAAAATAAAGTCGATACATAGTTACATAATTATATTTTCTGGTTTTAACATTAATTTGTGTAAATTGGAGTAATCCATAATCATCATCAACCTTATTTTAATATAGCTTTTCAATCTTTAAAGCACACCGAGCTCTTAATCCAAACAATCAAACCAGTATTGAGATGGGTATGAGAGGGGAATTCACACACACAGACACACACCTTCTGCATGTCTGTGACAACCAGTACAGATGTAAAAGGTAATACTTATGAAGATTGAAATGTTCTTTGCAAACCCCAAACTCCCCTTTTCTATAATGGGTGTGACTCCTAGTTAAAAGAGTCGTGTAAGTAATAGGGCTACTTACTCTGCCCTCTTAGTTAGCCCTTTGTTTGTCACTATCAATATAGTAATTTAAAAATGAGGTGATACTATTAAAGAATATGGGTATAACCAGCATGTAAAGTTAATTTCTTTAATTGTTTTCAGGCGAATTGTTCGGGGGCAGACTGATGACAGCTTGAAATATCACAGTCCTGCAAACTGTTCAGCAAACTTCACCACATGGGGACCCGAGAACCCTAAGTGTCCAACACCACAATTTTCAGGAAATCCACCTATGGTATGATATGAGTTAAATCTATTGTCTGACTCAACATGTAGCCCTACCATGTAAGCTCATTTAAAGAACTGAGTAAATATACAACTTTCACAAACCGACGTGTACAGTATGGTTGTAGAACAGTGCCACAGCTGATGACCAAGTATATCAATGCATGGGCAATGGACAGAGATGATAGCGGTTTGACAGAACCAACCTGAAAACCTCCACGGTCAGAAGCCATGCTGAACAACACTCGCATACACCAGAAGGGGGGTTCTGCTGCCTCTGCTCTGTCATAATGCTTGGTATGATTTAGCCTTATAACTAACATATGAGCTAATTGGCAGCTCTCTGGCAAGTGGTCAACCCACAGGTGGGGCTAAAGCTTTGTCTTCATCTGCTGAGCAGCAGCAAACCAGCCATATTGAGAGTTCCCCACAGATCATCCAGGGAATTTTTAATGAAGTGTCTCCGCCAACAGATTTTCAGCAAAATTGCATTGAGTTCCAAGCCACCATGTCCTGTTTGGTCAAAAACAATTTTTCATAACCAAGCCCCGAATTTTGAAAAACAAGAGGACATATACTGCTGGCATGCTGGAACTTTTCTTCAATGCATGGGGTACAATTTCAGCTTTTTGTTCTGTTCTCGGCAATCATAGCCGGTGCAGGTAAGCACGGTGGGGCAGGGCAGGACAGAAGTCGACGGAATAGGATTTATTCATTTAATTTTCCCTATACCGTCATATGTCACCTTCCATCATCCCGCCCTGGCCCCACCCCCCCACTGCACTTATCTACACTGGCCACCACTGGTTCTCGGTGTAGGGAGTGAGGACAATCACCCATCAGTGAGGAGTTTCCATAGCAAAGCCAGTTGAGGCACGGCAGTCAGAAAATAAGGACCATATTTAAAGCTAAATGGCGCAGGGCGGTACTGCAAGCAACTTAGCACTGCTGTGCTGCATCATTTAAAAAACTGCGGGGTGCACCTTATTGGCAAGAATGCAGCACACCCCCTGTGTTTTCCCTTGCGCCAATGCTAAAAAAGCTGCCTAGCGCCAGTGCAGGCACCTTGGTGCAAGGGTGCCTGCTTTGCAGGGAGGATTGTATTTGTGCTAGAAGGAACACCTTCCAGCACACAAACAATCATTAATGGCATTTTGCTCATTCTATGTGTAAAGAGCAAAAAATTAAATACAAGTATTTCTTCTCATTGCGCCACTCTAGTGCCTCCTTTTCAAAGGCTTTAGTTTTTGGCGCGGCCTCAGATTCACAGATCCTTGTAAATCTAGGGCAGTGTTAAAAAACAATGGGTGTTGCATTTATATGCCCACATCAACACCCATTGCATGCCCCTTAGCCGCAGAAAACTACTGGGAGGAGGCCTATATTTGTAAGGCAGTATCAAGCCACGCAAAGTAAATATGTAAATAAAATAAGGTAAATATGGAGCAGGGCATTGTGCCACTGGAGCGTCAGAAAAAGTGAAGCTCCGGTGGCACAATGTCCTTGTAGACATGCTCCTAACTGTTTCCCTCACATTAAGCGCCTTATTACGAGCCTGGTGGTTGTCCCTGGGACAGCCACAGTGGAGGTTCCAGGAGGACCACCAAGCCCATTGTGAACCCACCTGCCAGATTGCGACGTGAATCCAGGATGCGGCAGTTGTGGCATGCTTTGGCTGAGGATTACAGCAAGCAGTCATGCCACTGCCATAGGACTGCCTCCAAATTGGGTGTGGTATGCACCATATCGTGCATGCCACACAGTGCATGCCGGAGCATGCTCTTGTGGTGGGGGGAGCACAATATGTTCCCCTGCACCTACCCCCTTTGAGGCTGATTTGCTTGGGGGCTCTGTTGGGGCCTCTTTCCATCAAGCATTTCATGACTGGGCTACTGCTGTGGAATGCTTGGTGGAAAGGCAGGTCGTAATTCGCTCTGTGGTGCCGGCATCAGCACTGCCGTGAATCTGGCCTGCTTCCGCACCACCACTGCCGCAGGATCCTGGATTCTGGTGGCGGTTTTGTGGAGGTCCCATCGCCACCATCATAATACAGCGCTCGGGCTGCCAGGGTGGTGGTGGTTGGACCACCACCGTAAGTACGGCGTCCCAGGACCACCGTACTCGTAATAAGCCCCTAAATGATGAATGGAAACCAAAGGGGGTAGAAATGGTTATATGGAAATTTTCAGCAGCTATCCCTTTATCCCCCACCTCGTAATGAACCCCAAAGTTTTGCAACCTATACCACTGGAATTTGAATCCTGTCTTTGTCAGATATAGGAATAAAATCTAAGAGGTAATGATGGAGAGCGGTAATTTCTTCTGGTAGTTTCTCAATTCAAAACCCTCATGCTACCTCTAATTTACCGCTCAAAAGGTGTTGGGCCCTTCACACCATGTATTACCTTCAGGAGATTTTAATAAAGATGAACAGTCAAAATACAATTATTATTGTAAGCCAATAAAGAGAGTTGTTGAGTATTTTAAAGGGTTTTATTTTCTAGTCAAAAAGTTAATTTTTCTCTGACCCTTTATTCATTAGTAAAATATCAATTAGGTTACAGAATTTTGGAAAACAGGAAAAATATCAATAATACAGAACACATTACAGTCTGCATATAAGCATTACATGTAGTTATGAAAATGTGGCGCAAAATTTCAGTCACAATTCTTAAAGAGTTTCTAAGAAAAATAGTCTTGCAAAGCTAATCAATAATTAAATAGTTGGCAAAAAATCTCCCATTAAGAGAAATAAATGCATAAGACAAATACATCTTTTAGACCTAATTAATTAGTCAAAACATGAACTTAAAGTTTAGCATCTATCCTGATCCACTGCACTCTCTGTCTGTCTGTGTCTAAAGAGGAAAGCAGCCCGCCCTTCACAGGCCTCAAAGGAATGTGGCGTGAAGTGCCAAGATATGACGTGGAAGCAAGAAACCTCCCCCTGACACTCCTCGGACGCAAGCCCGCCCTTCAGCAATCTCCCGGGACGTTTCTCGTACCTAACCCATAGAAGCCAGCTGAGCTGAGAAAAAAGAAGAAGTGGAAGTGGTGGCTCCCATCCAGAGAGGACAGTATTTATACCATAATTATTGGCAGAGTACACAAAGATGTAACATTTTTCAGGAGAACCTTACGTGATTGGTCAGTCATAAAGGCATGAGGTCACACTTCCCTGACTCATTCTAAAAACCTGACTTCACTAGTGTTAACAAAAGAAGCATACATGAATAAATACATTTATAAACATTTGCAACATTTACTAGGAAAAATGTTTCAATCTAATTCATCCTTCTTCCTTCTCAGCGCAGTAGATGGATACTTTTAACTAACTGGTACATTGGCAGAATGACAAGAATGTGCAGTTCACGCTGTTCTTGTCATGAGGAAAGCTGCCACAGTCTGCGCATGCTCCCTTCTCATTAGATTGAAAGTCAAAGCCTTGATGGATTCACAGGCAGCCATGTTTTGTGTAGGCCCCAAAAATAAAACAAACACAAAGATAATATTAATTTCATGTAAATCAGTCCATTATGTGTCCCAAGTGCATTATTAATTCACACACATTATAAAAAGAGGTGTTATTAACTGAAAATGTTTATCAAAATATGCAACAAGTCAAAGTCTATTAAGACAGGAATAATACATTTAGTTTACATGGATGTGCTGGGAAGAGAGAAACACATTCTATTAAAAATCTTCAAAGGTAAAAAGGCCACTTTTTTCTCTACATTGCAAAAAAACACATGTTAATTTAATTCAGCAAAAGCATTTTCAGTCTGAAGTGAATAGGCCTCACTTTTCATGTTTTTCATGTGCCATGTTTTTAACCTGCACCAAAATGTGCGTGGCAATTTAAATGCAGCCTGTCTGAAGCACAAAAAATAAAACAATGCATGACTGCAGATGAAATCTGCTCCATCAATCCACCCTCTTGATAATTCAAATCATAATAAAATGATTTATAATTCATCACACATATTTCATTTCATAAGTGACAATTTTTTTTTTTTTTTTTTTTTTTTAAATTGCAAAAGCTGAGCATATAAGAATGTTACTTCTATTTCTAAGGCAAACACAAGTTGGTCTGTAATCAGATCATATATAGCCAAGCTCAAATGTTTTAGTGCAGAGATCTGTAAGTAGCTTCTTGGAACAGTTAGTCTTCTTTAAAATAAGTAACTAAAATAATAAAAAAGGAATTCAACAGGACAGTTTCAGCATTTCTTTACTCATTGTCATCAGCTTGTCATCAGTATGGCTCATACTTTCCATGCAAATTGGACTACTTAGGTGCTGAGAAACTCTGACAGAGCACCATCAATCCTTTGCACTTTTTCAACCAAGGCCTTTCACTCTTATTTTCACTTTGATCAGATTCAGATGTTTCACCACAACATCTCTCAGATCAAAACCGTTGCACCATCCATTATGCAGATCTTGTGTAGCAGCTGCAATCTGGTGAGAAACTGCACACTGTACATCAACCAGACCTACACAGCCATGGCTAGTGTTCTCATCAGTGTTTTCCACAAGTGCATTTGCATATGCATTTTCAAGCCACTTTAGTGTTTCTGAAACACAGTCTTTTGCAAAAGGTAACTCAGTGCTGCCATTGTGTTGCTTTATTATGCGTGACACTTCAGGCAGATAGCTACAATCCATTTCTTGTCCAATCTGTTGTTCTGCACTCATTATCTTTGAGACCACATTATGATCTGATTTCAGAGAAACTGGCAATTTATACCTGGGCATCAGTCTTTTCAATAACACATTTGTCACTTTGCAGTTGTCATTTTTCTCAAAAACAGTTCTGATACAACCCTGTTGTGCTGCTTCAAAAACATTTTCTTGAGCCTCTTTAAACTTAACTGTGAAGATTCCATAGAATGTATATGCTAACAGAACACAATTTTGTGCAACTGAATTAGCATTTCTCTCTCCCATGACAACAGTGACTCCCAATTGAGCAGATATACTGCATGTTATGGTAAGGGCAATCAATTTCGAATTTTGGGCTGGGGTAATTACTAAAAGCCATGAAGCTTTGACAACATCATGTATAAGGAGCACAGCATGTGCTGCTTTTAATGTGTCACCTTTCAAACATGGGCCATCTACAAAATGGACATTGTTGGGCTGACTCAGATGTTCATCCTTCAAGTCTGAATTTGGCTTTATGCATATTTTCATGATATTTAGACACTCATTTTCAGTTTCATCACAATCCAATCCATTTGCTGACATTTCTGTGAAGTTAGGGTCAAAGGCCATTGGGCAATACATCACAGACCCTTGAAAACATTCATCTTTTTGAATAAGCAATGAGAGAGCGCAGCCCTCCCTCTCACTGCAAATTAGTGTATTTTCTTTCAAATAAACTTTCATTCCTAGTGCTGGGGCGCGCCATTTTTTCTCTTTCAACTCTAGGAATGCTTTTGTGCAATTGTTGTCCAATGGAAGCGGATCAGACACACCTGAGTGTGTCAGCCTCAGTAAAGGCTTAGCCACTAGGGAACTGTTTATTAACCACTCTCTACAGCAGCTAACCATTCCCAAAAATGTCCTGACTTCTTTCTGAATTTGAGGTGGATTCATCTTGGAAATTATTTCCACCTTCTCTGGTGACACCTTTCTACCTCCCTTTCCAATTTTGTGTCCCAGATATTCATCTTCTTTTTGACAGTACTCCTGACTATTCTCATGCAATGGCACTGTGACATGAACTTGGCAAAAATCAATAAAAGTAAGCCATTCTTCACCACATGGAATGTGAAAAAATATATTGGCTGGATTCGGTACCACAGGACAACATGGAAAAAATATGCTTTTAATCTCCTGCACTATTCTGTTCTTTTCATTTATTTTCTGTGAACCTATGATCAGAAAGTTACACAAACTTCCAATCAGTTCCATCAAAAATCCTTTTATTGGTAAAATTCCTGCAACTGATTGTGTTCCTGAATACATGTCATCTGGTTCAAATTTTAATAAGACATGTTCAGCACATTTTATTAGCCTGGCATCCTTCTCTGTGAACTCTCTTATTTCTGTGTTTAATATTTTTTCCAAAGCAGAAGGTAATTTTTCAACTGTCTTTTCTGAAAACAATGCTACAACTGTCTCCTGATGGGCCATTTTAAAATGTACATCCTCATCAGGAATCTGAAAAATAGCATTATCTGGTGTACAGTAATCTGTGCTGCTTAATTTGCAAAATAATTGTTTTCCTGCTAGGCCTGAGTCACAGACAACAGTTTTGCAATCTTCCTCAAATGGGCCTAATTTTGGTGCACAATTTTCTAATACTTGGTTTGTAATTTCTTTCTTTAAAACTCCTGCAACTAAATCTGGACTTTCCACTGCCCTCACAATGGAATTGGTAAATTCAGAATTGTGAGTGTTAAAACTCTCATTTGCAAAAAGAGCAACCTGTTGGACTGGGTTCTGTTTTTGTCTCTGGAAACAATTCACATTTACTCTGGGCAACTCATTTAAATTAATTTTAGCATTTTCCATATTTTGTGGGACCATCTGTGCTTGAAAAATTTCTGCCATTGGTACCTGTTTCTGAACTGACATTTGCATTTGCTTAACTGGCATATTTTGCACCTGCATTTCTCCATGTTTTTGTGCATCATGTTTAAATTTAGTTTTCTTCTTCCAATGCTCAAATCTGTTATAAAGATGGCAAAAGGACACATTTTCCAGCAGTACAACATCCATACCTGAATTTGCACAAACCAAAACACCTTTACTTCCATCCTGTGTTCTTTTAATCTGTACCCAATCAACATCCTTTGCTAGCACTCTGCCCTTTAGGAAATAAATCACTGCTATATTTTCCTCCATAACAACAGAAAATGATGGTGCATTCATGCAAACCCTTTTCATTGTCTCTTCACTTGGCCTTTCCACAACTTTAGATTCAAACCACAATTCTGTTTGCATGGCAATGTAAAAGAACATTTCCAAATGAATGCACAACTCTTTTAAAAATTCATCAAATCCATCAACTTGTGGGTACCACAGCATAAATTTGTCTCTCAATTGTGGGAATGTGTTCAGAAATGCTGCAAGTTCACTTTTATTCTGTGGCATATGAACATACATTTCTCCCACCTTTTCTCTCAATGAGTAAGCAAAAGCTTCTCCCTCATTCTGCTTATTATTTTTCTCAATTATATCTGGTGGCTTCTTTTCCTTATCAATTTTCCTTTCTAGGTCTGGTGGTTTCTTCTCATGTTTTCTTGCCCACTTGTCTCCTAATTTCTCAAACCCATTGCAATTGAAAATATATTTTATTTCTGCAATGTGCAAATGCATTCCTGAAGAACACATTTTCTCATTTGCTTCATCATCCATGTGTACCCTAAAACTTTTCTGAAATGGAAAACTTCCTGAAACATCATTTTCATATTTTTGAGCCAAATCTGTCAGTCCATAATGTGTAGTTAATGCACATGCAGCTGTTTCCTTACTCAAGGAAATTAATTCTTTTTCCTGACACTGGTTCACATTTTCATTATTTAAACAGCAGGGACAGTTAATTTCTTCATGTTCACATGTTGAATTTAAAACACTAAGCTGTTTCTCTTTTTCAGGGCCTGTGTTAATATGTTCCCCCATGTTTTCTATATTTTTAATTACTGCTGCTTCCTCAGAGCAGGTTTGAAAAATCCCATTTTCAAATATATTTATTTTATCCTGGGCTGCAGATGTTGTAAATACCATTTTTCTCTCACCTTTCAGTGCTTGGTGTACTTTCTGTTCAATAATCTGTGTGTTCTTAGTTTCTGAAATAAACCCTGGCAAAATCACTGATTCTGCAGCTCTTTGAACCTTTTCAGTAGGGACCATATTAATTGGGACAGTCATAATTTTTCTAGGCATTATCTGTGCATCTGCAGTTTGCAATTCTTGGACTAAATCAGGCACATTTAAAGCAGTAACACCTGGAGGTATCACTTTCAGTACTGAATCAACAGGTAATGGTTCAATATAAAATGTCTGCACAGTTCTCTCAGTCTGTATTTCTCTCTGTTCAACAGAAGCAGTAGCCCCTGTAGTATTTACTGGTGCACTATTTTCAGTATTTTTCATGGGAACCACATAAAGTGGTGGACACTCAGTTAACAATGCATCCATTATTTCATCCCCTGAATTATTATTTATTTGAAGCTCTTTTTCAGCATTAATTCCCTTCTCCTGTATATGGTGCTTTACCTTTTCATCCTCACTTGCTTTCTCTCTTGCTGCTTTTTCCCACAGGCTTAAGGCCTCAAATTGTGCAGCTTTAGATGGTGTCTTTATTTCACATAACACTTCCCTTAATTTGTCAATAATTTGCAATTCAAAAGTACCATCTTTTGGAAACCTCAAAGCACCCTCTTTTTCAGTAATCTTGCACCATTGTTGAACCCACATACATGTGTTTTGTCCCAAACTGGTAGACATAAAATGCACAGGAGCATCACCAATAAAAAACGAATTTTTCACCTTACCTCCTAACAGCTTCTTTAAACCTTCAAACAATTTCATTTTTGCAATAGTTCAATGCAATTTCTTTTCTCCAAAGCTGTCAATCTAAATTTCAGTCAGTTTTACTCCTACCACTGACCCACCACAAAATCTTACTGCAATATTTCTCTTAATCAATAACTCTGTTAGTAACAACATAAATACATTCGCTACTCTGTCTGTTGTGCTAAATAAAGGATAGATTATATTCACTGCGAGTAACACATTCCGCTTACCCTTCACAAAGTAAGACTTTCCGTTTACTCTTCAAACACTACAGGTAAATCCCTTCCGCTTACCTTTCACTCAAGCTCAGAAGAACCTTCTACTCCTTTGGACTTATCCTTCAGGATATATCTTAGTCCAAAGTTTCACCAGCGAACACTTTTGCTGTCAATCAAGCTCAGAAGAACCTGCTACTCCTTTGGACTTATCCTTCAGGATATATCTTAGTCCAAAGTTTCACCAGCGAACCCTTTTGCTGTCAATCAAGCTCAGAAGAACCTGCTACTCCTTTGGTGTGACCCTTTCTAGGTGATATCAGACCAAAGTTTCACCAGCGAACTCTTTGCTATTAATCACTCACACAGAAAATAGTCCCTAATTTAACACTGCCAGCCCTCCTTAGCTTCTCAGTGTTATTCCAACAGACGAGTAACCTCAGTGCAGTGTGGCTTCCATTTACCACCCGCTATTCCTTCCCGGGATTCCACAGGTGTGCATACCTGCGTGTTCCAGACAACATAGAACAAGACACTAACTGAACATGAAGAGTTAAAACATGTAATCAATAACCAAAAAATTATGTCCTATGAAATTACCAATATAATCAATAACACCATCAATTCAAAATGAGCAAAATGTCACCAACAGTAAAAAAAATCCTTACTATTTTCAACACTTCAAAAATACATGCTAGCATATTAACACCATTTCACAACCCTATTGATACTCACACCACTTCTTGCATCACCTGCCAGTACTGCTTTGCCAGTCTTCAGGTTCTGAGCATTGGAGTCAGGAATCAGGACTTGGACATTTATCTAACTTGGGCAAATATTTTATTTCCCTCTTAAGGTCAATGATCCATTAGTTGAGTAGTTGATGGTGAAATCAATAATTACTAATCACCAAACTAATCAATAATGACCATCCTCTGCTTACCAAAAACTGATGGAGAGCGGTAATTTCTTCTGGTAGTTTCTCAATTCAAAACCCTCATGCTACCTCTAATTTACCGCTCAAAAGGTGTTGGGCCCTTCACACCATGTATTACCTTCAGGAGATTTTAATAAAGATGAACAGTCAAAATACAATTATTATTGTAAGCCAATAAAGAGAGTTGTTGAGTATTTTAAAGGGTTTTATTTTCTAGTCAAAAAGTTAATTTTTCTCTGACCCTTTATTCATTAGTAAAATATCAATTAGGTTACAGAATTTTGGAAAACAGGAAAAATATCAATAATACAGAACACATTACAGTCTGCATATAAGCATTACATGTAGTTATGAAAATGTGGCGCAAAATTTCAGTCACAATTCTTAAAGAGTTTCTAAGAAAAATAGTCTTGCAAAGCTAATCAATAATTAAATAGTTGGCAAAAAATCTCCCATTAAGAGAAATAAATGCATAAGACAAATACATCTTTTAGACCTAAAAAAGTTTAGCATCTATCCTGATCCACTGCACTCTCTGTCTGTCTGTGTCTAAAGAGGAAAGCAGCCCGCCCTTCACAGGCCTCAAAGGAATGTGGCGTGAAGTGCCAAGATATGACGTGGAAGCAAGAAACCTCCCCCTGACACTCCTCGGACGCAAGCCCGCCCTTCAGCAATCTCCCGGGACGTTTCTCGTACCTAACCCATAGAAGCCAGCTGAGCTGAGAAAAAAGAAGAAGTGGAAGTGGTGGCTCCCATCCAGAGAGGACAGTATTTATACCATAATTATTGGCAGAGTACACAAAGATGTAACATTTTTCAGGAGAACCTTACGTGATTGGTCAGTCATAAAGGCATGAGGTCACACTTCCCTGACTCATTCTAAAAACCTGACTTCACTAGTGTTAACAAAAGAAGCATACATGAATAAATACATTTATAAACATTTGCAACATTTACTAGGAAAAATGTTTCAATCTAATTCATCCTTCTTCCTTCTCAGCGCAGTAGATGGATACTTTTAACTAACTGGTACATTGGCAGAATGACAAGAATGTGCAGTTCACGCTGTTCTTGTCATGAGGAAAGCTGCCACAGTCTGCGCATGCTCCCTTCTCATTAAATTGAAAGTCAAAGCCTTGATGGATTCACAGGCAGCCATGTTTTGTGTAGGCCCCAAAAATAAAACAAACACAAAGATAATATTAATTTCATGTAAATCAGTCCATTATGTGTCCCAAGTGCATTATTAATTCACACACATTATAAAAAGAGGTGTTATTAACTGAAAATGTTTATCAAAATATGCAACAAGTCAAAGTCTATTAAGACAGGAATAATACATTTAGTTTACATGGATGTGCTGGGAAGAGAGAAACACATTCTATTAAAAATCTTCAAAGGTAAAAAGGCCACTTTTTTCTCTACATTGCAAAAAAACACATGTTAATTTAATTCAGCAAAAGCATTTTCAGTCTGAAGTGAATAGGCCTCACTTTTCATGTTTTTCATGTGCCATGTTTTTAACCTGCACCAAAATGTGCGTGGCAATTTAAATGCAGCCTGTCTGAAGCACAAAAAATAAAACAATGCATGACTGCAGATGAAATCTGCTCCATCAGTAACAGCCCTGACTTTTAAAGTTTTGGAAAAAGCATAGGCCTCAATGGCTCACCTTATGTACATTGTGATTATGACACTGCTGAACAGGTAGTCAGTCATTGTGTTTATTGCCTTTTCATATCTTTATGAATATTTTCAGCATTATCAGCACATGCTTATTCTCAGTGCCATCTCTCCTTTTTGTTTTCCACCTTCCCACCCCTTTTCTTCCATTGTGAAGAACTCTGCAACGGGAAATTAAGCCTCGTCTGCAAATTCACATTTTTCTCTGAAGGAAAAACGGCTTTCTCTATGAATAATGTGTTTTTTTACACTACAAAATGCTGAGGTGATTCATTCCTCTTCAAGGCTAATCTGGCATTCCCACCCCTTGAGTGAGATTTTACAAATGGCAATGTCTCCAAACTCGTGATGTAAAAATCCACAGTAGTAAATGCATTTTCACTTGCTATGAATCCATTTATGGGTTCATGGCAGGTGTCAAATAACATTGCGTGGATGGTCCAGTATGTTGATTTAGTTCAGGCTTTGGGCCCGTGTTTGCAGGCAATGTCATCAAGTACAGTTGCAGATGATGGGAAGGTCTTTGAAGATGAGGGCATCTTGTTATACAGTTACATTGCTGGGGGCAGGCCAGTCTTTGGTTCCAAAAACTACAAAGCTACAGAGGTTTTCCCAAAGTATAATCCTGACAGTGAGTTCTTGCTGTCTTCCTTCTTCCTCCAGACTGCAAGTTGCTTCCAAATAAACAGGGCCATGGCGGAAGTTTTCGTACAATCCAAACCTATGCCAATGTGGTAAGCTGGGCTCCACTCACCACAAAAGGTCCATATCAAACTGTTCCAGTTTCACAGCAATGTGACGCACTTCCTCCTCTGAGCCGCTAGCATGAATAGGCCAATTTTTAGGTCATGAAAAGGCCAAGTTACATGCAATGCTTACAGTAGGTAAAGCACTTTGAGATTCCCCCTTCGTACCCTAATGCATGACTATATCTCAAAGTCCATCTTTGATGAGGACCAATTATGTGCCCAAGCATGTCAATGTAGAGTAAACACCCTGGTCCTTATTTATGAAAAGTGTTGCATCGCTGGGTGAAAACAGTGATGCAACACTTTTCATAGCACCAGCCTTGGACACCATTGAAGTGCTATATTTACTGTATGGTGCTCCACGTCGCAATGATTTACAGATACGTCAGTGCTCCTGACGCATCTGTAGTTGCAAAATCGGTGCATTGCTGGAGTGTGTCTGACAACAGATGCATCTCATGCAATGTGTCTTTTCACATGGAGCTTGCCCTATGTGAAAAGCCCTGCGTCACTTAGGTGTAAGGATTTGACGTAGTGGCGCCGTACACTGTGTCACTTCTACGTGGCTTTCCTGCATTGGAACGCCCACCCTGCATACATTATACCTGTCGCATGTACAATGTAGCGCAGGGGTTTACAAAGTGATGCATCTTCCTAAATGCGTCACTTTGTAAATATGGCGCAGTGTGGCACTTTTTCTACGCTACCATAGCGTCACAAAAAGTGAAGCCATGTCGGCATGTGGGCCTTCTTAAGATGAGCCTGTTTTCCCTCTACACACAAGGGATGTAAAATAAGAGGAATTATTTTTCTCCTATAACTTTTGTTATTAAGAATTATTAAAAAGTCTACTTCCAGGTCACCTCTCTGCAAGTGAAAACATATCTTCTAACATGACACAATTTCCAGGAGCTACCACAAGCACGGAGTCAATAGTTTCTTCTGTCATTTCACAGTATACTGTGTTGGTCAGTGCGTTGGGCTTGCTACTATGCTCACTGCTTCCCACTATTGTATTACTTCAAACTGTGTGTGGTAATGGGCTGAATTCAGGAGCTACAGTTGTCTGGAGGACTATTGGCGACTGCGATTCCATTTCTTCCTGGTCACTAGCTCTCGACCCTGATTCCCACTTGGGCCAAGCCTACATAGGAGAGGAAAGGCCACGCCGTGTGCAGCCTGTTCTGTGTTCCACAGCATGAACAATCACGCTGCTTAGCTCCCCCGCCCAGGTGCTCTGCAGTAACCTCAGGGATCAGAAGACGATGACACAACAAACACTTCTTGCAGTTGTTTTTTACTTCCCTTTGCCTTTTCTTAAAATTACTAATGATAAACATGTTTATTCTTTTTACAGACATGGAAATGGGTTGTTGGGCCCATGGCATTGTATGTCTTTGAGAGATTGATACGGTTGTGGAGGTCACACCAGAAGGTCGTTATCACAAAGGTTGGTAATAAAAGGTTATGATGCTAGCTGTTTCCAAAATTAATCGAAGCCTGTGAATGTGCATACACCTGAGCAGTTTGCAAGAGGAATAGGTAAACACGCATTGTCTAAGCTTCTAGGTCTGAGATTGGTGCAGTCAATGCCAATCTGTTAGAACTACCATATGAAACACAAACTTTTGCCGGAACACTCCAAATACACCGTCTCTTCGCCCTGACTTTCCTTTTACAAATAATTGTCATCAAATTAGCTGACTAAAAGAAGAAAATGAAAATTACAACTCCCTGATGTCAGTGGTTTGTAAGATGTAAGCCGAAGATCAAGAACATACTACCTAGCATACATGAAGCAAACTAGCAAAACATATACTATTTTTGTATCCCAGACTTCAAATTAAATGTGTCTTGACATTTTATAAGATGAAAAAATACAAGAAAAGAATACATATTCGACTGGTGATTATGATGTCTTATTTTCACGTTCTTGCTATCACACGAGTTACATATTTTTGTCATTTGCAAACAGTACTCAATTTCCTTTTCATTTTTTACAATCCGTGGTTGCTTGCATCTTTTAATTTTAATTATAGACTATTTATTTGTTTATTTACTTATATGTTTAAATATTATCAGGGGTTCATGCTTCTCGAGAGCATATGAGCACAGTGAAAGTTAACAACGTGTTTCATTAGAGGAATCATCAACAGTCTCAGCAATAAATCAAACCACATATTCTGGAGATGTACCACAATCATCCGAGCCTTTACCAGAGTTCAGCTTCAGGCCCCTAGGAAGAAAGTTCAAAATGTGAGGGCAGCCCTCGAAAATGGTTGGTGCTGCACATGGAATGTGTTAAATTGGGGGCTTACGAGTATGAGTGCAAACCTTCTTCAGAGGCATGTTGGCCATGTAAGATTTTAGGTAAGTTTGTGAGGTGTGAGGGTTTGTTATGATGTAGAGTATTGTGTAAAGGCAATCCAAGGTTAAACTTGGAGTCTGCCTCAAGAGGAAGGTAGTAGAAAATAGTGAGGATGGGAGATGCAATGTCATATGTTTTTAAGAGAAGGCTGAGCTCGGTGTGGTGTGGAAGGCAGCTCTCAGGGGATTTGAGTGTGGATTGTGGTGCCTGCGCCACAATTGCATATCCAAACTCTAGGCATAGTCAATGCGTGTGCTGCTGATTTGAGTTCATCAGGTGTTAGAAAAAGTTTACGTTTCTTTAGCGTTTGTAGGTAGACGTTTGCTGACTTTGAGGCTCAGTTTATATGAGGTATCCGGGAATGGGGTGTATGAAGCATAAATCCCAGGGAGATCACAGTGGGGAAGAAAACAGTCGAGAGGTCTATAGAGGTTAGTTTCTGAAGAAGATCCAAGTGGAAGAAGCGTTTGGAGATAGACGAGAAGAGTATTAAGGGCCTGATTTGGACTTTGGCGGGCAGGGTTACTCTGTCGCAATCATGACCGATATCCCGCCTGCTGCATTACAATTCCATTTCATCCTGTCGAACGTGCAATATGGCGAACAGGATATCCATCATGCTTACAAAGGGGTAACTTGTCCCCTAAACAGGCCCTCTGTCATTTGTAGGCTGATTTGAATAGAATTGTTTGTCATCTAAATTTGCACTTTAAAGAGCGCTTGTCGTAGCGTGAAGATCCTGTGTGCCGTTAGAGTACTTGTGTAATAATACCCCTCTTCCTGCGCAAACAGGTCACATTTTTTCAACATGCACATTGAAGAGTATAGATGTTCAGACTGAACTCAGAGGTACCCCTCATGACACTAACATGGAAATGGAAGTGCAATAGCCAGATTTTACTACTTGGGATCACTGTGATAAAATGGAAGAAAGTCTATTCATCACTATTCACTGGACTTCCATGTGGTGTCCCAGTACTGAAAAAGGCACTCATCTTGCTCAACTTTGTTAAATGCTGCTGTAAAGTTTTAATACACGTTGGCATGAATCCCTTGTATTCACAAACCTACAAACCTCACTCAGATTTTTCAGTGTAACTGTCTCCACACTACGTTCTTTATGGCATATTAATTTCGTCCTGAGAAAATAAAATATATTGAAGGTGAGCAGACAGGAGGTAGAAATGAGAAAATGAACAATGCAGAGATATGGAAAAAGGTCGGTGGAGCACTGTGAACATGTAGAAGAAGGAAAATACCACGTCTTTTGAGCTACTATTATAGCTATGGAGCCCCCTACAGATGTAGGTCTAAATACACTCGCAGACCTCCAGGCTGGAGTACTCCACCTCACATGTACCCAAGCATTCCCCACACATATCTCTCCATGCAACATGGTTAGGGTGTCCAGATCTGAGATGCAACAGACATTTTCTTACAGAGAGTAAGCATTGTGATACAGGTAAATAGGTCTTTATCATGTGGAAAGTAGTCCCCCACTGTAACAAGTAGATACATCTTTAGTGGGGCATGGCAATTCATCTCAGCCTAGTATGCTGCTGGGGCAACACATCAATCACATACATCACATACTAAAGGACTCATGTTTCACATATCACTTGTGCAGAAAAACAGCAGGTTTGCTAGAAGAATGAATTGAGTAGCTGGATGGCACATGGTTTCTGCACCAAGGAATTTTGACCCTATAATATATGCACAGACTTATAGTGTGCTTGTCTTTTCCCCTTCTATACTGAAAAAAACCCCATTGTTTAAAGTATGAGCTTTCTCCAAGGCTCCAAAGCATTGATGGAAAGTAACCTTCATCAAATATGAAGGTAGATCTCTGTTTCCAAAAGTAAAGATGCCTACCACAAAATATTGAACGTTGACTTATAGTAAGAAACGTTTTTTTGTGACTCATAGGAAGTATGTCCTCTGAAAATGTTTAATTAAGATTTGTGGTTTTAGATTAAAACTGATAATAACCGATAAAACACCATCGTTGAGAATATTTGCTTTTCAGCAGTAACTGAAAACCCTGGAGTTTGCCGCACTTTCTACTGCTTTGACACCCTCTTTTGTCAGACTGAATAAGTTCAACCCCTACCTCTAAGCTCTTTTCTGTGATGAATGCTTCCATTATGACAAACTCGGGCCACTGTAAGCCACCTAATAGGCCCATATAACCATTTGCAATGTCCCTGGAACCCTTGGACCTTCCTCACTTCTGGTTTGGGAACTTGGCTTACCTCATGTGGCTTAAATTCACTGTCCACTATAAGTTGCTATGTAGTGACAAAGAAGTTCGCAGCTAAACCTTGAACAGTTTCTAACTCCAGGGCATGTGGTGACTCCATGATGCCAACCTCTTTCAATGAGAGTATTACAGAATTTGACTTTCTCAAAGCTTTGATATTAGGGTTATGGACACAGCTCTAATATCGAGTTTTTGGATACAAAGATCACTCTGTATATGGATGCCTCCAGAATCACTGTCCTCCCATAAAACATTAGACCCAGCACTCCTGTTCCTAGGTTTACTTCATGGTGGTCTAAACATCATGCCTATATGAGCCATACAGAAGGAGCCATATCATGAACGTCATCAGTGCTCACGTGCAAACCCAGAAGGGCTTTGTGCCCTGCTTTTCTGACATTGTGCTGCTTTTACCACATACACTAACTCAGAAAATTTAAAGTTAGTCTATGAGCTGTAGACAGTACAGCTCAGAAACATGAAGAGGGAATCAATGTGCTGTGTTTCCTAGTGTTTACTGCAGGCAGAGCAATTTCAGGCAAACAGGCTCATAGTACCCTTCTGAACCTACACGCTAAAGTAGAGCACATTCATGAAACAGCCCCAGGCCACAATATCCCTTAGACATGGTCCACAAAATGTATAGTAAACTTCATTTATGGTGTGAACTGCACAAGTAAATGACCCAAGACATCCTGCAGGTTATAACATGTATTTACTGTGTCAGCTGCTTCCTAATACAGCAGCACAATTTGCTGTCATCAACATCCCTATAGCAACCAGGATGCATATTAATTCCTTATCAGGCTTCTAGCCTATACGCAGACAGAGCAGGGATAGGCAGAGGTCAGTCAGTAAAAATACATTTATTATACCATTTCTTTCTCTGTATTTTGACACAAAGAACAGTGCAGTGTGCTATTGGTTTGCAATCACAAAGCACCGAGCATCCCAAAATATATATCTCATGCTTTAGGTGGAAAATCTCATTCAGGTGATCTTTGCCATTTGTCTAGTTAACAGAGCAGAAGGTAAGTGTGAAATGCAAACCATTTTCGTTTATCTACTACAAACTAATCTTAATGAGATCCAAACATATATCTATTCAATCACATGATTGATATAGTGTGACACTGGACTACAGAAAACAGAGATTTGAGTATAGAAAAAATACAAGATATGGAGATATACATCTCACCAAGTTACATATAAGTGGAGTTGGGTATAGAAAATCTATACTTTGATATTTTGGATTCTATTTTTGTTACCTATATGTGCCTCCCTTGATTCCCTTGATTCGATATTCAGGGTGGACACCTGATTGATACACCTACATCTTTCACTAGGCTCTGGAAATGCTAAACATTACATTTGCTTCTGGTATCAACCAACTCTTTTTCAAAGAACTATTCTCTGTTAGCTATTTCATGGTGAATTAATGTTGATACATACTTTTCAAAATGAATACTTTCCTGGTCTATACGTTTTACTATTCTCATCATGCTGTATCATCAGATATTAATAAATGTTCACGCTTACTATAATTATAAATGCACAAACTGCATACCAAGCAATGATAAATTAAAAGAGTAGGACAGATATCTGTAAGAATGCATTTCTTTTGCATTGTGGTGTATTTGCATTTTAATATAGATTAACCACTGATCATTTAGAATAACTAAAAAAATACTATGGCAAACTGATGTACTTGTGAGATAACATTTTGATACTCATTTTGCCATTCGTTACAAAAAAATGAAACAGCACAAGAAGGTCACAGGTTAAAAGATGGATGAATGTGTTCAGGGTTTTTGAAAAGTTAATTGCAAATAGATATGCTCCCTTGACATCCATTTGGTTCTCCCATGAAAGCTTTGTTTATTCATTTTGTATGCTAGGTCGTCACTCACCCTTTTAAAACAATTGAGCTGCAGATGAAGAAGAAGGGTTTCAAGATGGAGGTTGGTCAGTATATTTTTGTTCAACTTCCTGTGGTGTCAAAACTGGAATGGCATCCTTTTACTTTGACATCTGCCCCGGAAGAAGATCACTTCAGCATTCACATCCGAATAGTTGGAGACTGGACAGAGGGTCTGTTTAAAGCTTGCGGAGGTGAAAAAAAAGAATTCCAGGAGGCGTGGAAAATGCCAAAGTGAGTGAACAAAAACTTTACTAATTAAAGTTATTTTATTATGTATTGGAATGTAAACGCTTTACCATGAACACAAGCCCAGAAAATACTATTTCCTTGCAATCACGTGTGTGAAGCATTTTGCTAGAAATATGCCACTCTCTTATGGTCTTCAAAAGATATACACCTTCATAAATATCATTAGACTGAAAAGGTTATACTGCAGTGCCTAACTTTTTTTCCTTCGATCACACTGACACTGATGCCTCAAATTGGGTGGGTCAGAGTCACAAAAGGTAGCCAGTAATTTATTCCCACAGGTTTCCTCCTACTTTTGGGGTACATTTCCCGATTGCCATAGCATTCACAAAATATTCCACACCAACGGATGGCAATCTCCTACCTAGTTCTGAAACTCCTTTATTGGTTCAAATTCTCCACATTTGACATTCTCTTTTACTCTGTTTGGAAGAATGAAAAAATCAGGAAATATTTTTTAAAACAAGTGCTAGAAAAAATCTAAACACTAAACGTTAATTGCAGAACTGCTTATGCCGGTAAATTAACTTTTCCTTCTTTTTGTTTTCTTTTGTGTTTGTATTCTGAACCTAGCCTGTCACCACAGAGCTTACTCAAATGTCCTTCTACCGAATGTTTTGTAGGGGGTTATGAAAGATTTGGGGCTATATGTATCATCAACCTGATTTGCGATTCTCAAATAGCAATTTTTTAGAAATCGCTATTTGAGAATCGCAAATAGGGATGTATGTACAAAATCGCAATTTTTTGAGATTTCTTAGTATTCCTTAATTGCGATGAGCAAATTGCGAATATTAATTAAGGAATACTTTCCCATTCATTTCTATGGGCCAGGAGGCCTATAGGAATGAATGGGAAGTTATTCTCAATTTGCGATTCGCAATTTGAGAATCGCAAATTGAGAATAATTTCAAGGATGCAGGGGTGTCCAAAGGAAATCAGCAGGGCACCAATGAAATCAGCATGGGTGCACATGTGGCGCACATACATGACCTAAGGGCATGTATGTGCCTCACATTGCACTTTGAGAAATGCAAAAAAGTGCATTTTTCAAGGAATTCGCAAATTACCACCAACTTGAAGTTGGTGGTAATTTGCGATTCCTTAAGGCCAATTTGCATTTTTTTTATGCTTCATACATTGCATTTAAGGAATCGCAAAATTTGCGATTCCTTAAATGCAATCTCAAAATAAGGAATCGCTAATTTTGCGATTCCTTATTTTGCCCGCAGATTTCTTTGATACATACCATTTTGCACTAATGCGTTCGCAAATGCCGAAATTCTGCGAATTTCAGCGTTTGCGAATGCATTAGTGCTTGATACATATAGGCCTTGGTCACATGCCATACCTTGTGCTTTGAGATCACTGGGCACAGCCACAGGTGGTGCACCATCAGCTCTAGAAATAAAGGACCTGGACAGGCGGCGTTGCCGGATGCTACACTATTCTACTATATCATACAAAATAGAATGTATCACTCACGATGTCTTACACACGTCCACTCCATGACAAACTTAAGTTATCGTTTGGTGCTAGACCATCCCAGAATGCCGAAGCTTGCTGCTAGAACCGCTGACCCTTAAAAAGGAAAGATGTATGGGTCAATTCTTTTCCGGAAGTGTCATGGAGTGTGTAACCCCTTACCTCGGAACCTATGTGCTGCTGCCTCGCAGAAAATCTTTAAATATGAACTGATAGTCCTTCTTTTTTAAAAACATTTTAGTTCATCTCTCTTCCACGTTTGAAACTTAATTCTCTACGTAGATTTCAATGGACACCTTTCTGTACATGGCAACTGTCCACATCCAGTTACTCAAATATTTATGACTGCTGTACTTTATACCTGACTTTAATGCTCTTTGTCTATTGTAACTTTCCCTACACCTTTGGATGGCATAATTCATATGCCCTGTGTAATTATATGTTTCTTTTGAAAAACACTCTAACAACTTTGGGTAGTGCCCTTGCTGTATAACACCACATAAATAAATACACTCTGCACATGAACACAGGACATGCACAGTATATCCTAGATGATACAGGGGATGGATGTAGGTTGAGGGAACATCGCTGAAGCTCTACATTCTGTCACTGCTGCGTATGGCGGAAGACAAGAGAAAAAATACTGAGGGAGCAATGGCATGACAACCTCACTCAAATCAAAGCACTTGGCTCTACACACAGATGCCTCATTGCCACATCTAAAGTCACCTTCTACACACGAACATCAGTGAAGTGACTGATCGAAGTAAATCACTCTACAAGTCAGTCAAATACCTTGTCAATCTGCTTCATAGTCCACCGGTCTACAAGCAGGCATGCCTTCCTTGCCTCAATACACTCAAAACAAAGCTCTCCCTACCCTCTAGAAATAAGGATAGAACACCACAGAATGTGTCGTGATATCTGATAAGGACCAGTCCTGGTTTCATTACCAGGAGATTCCTGATCTACCACAACAATGTATCCGTATTCATCCTGGAAATGGATTGGCTCCTAGACTTAATTGCCTCTTTTCACCAAAGCAGCACTATGAAGTCACCATTGTCACTGATCAGTTCTTTATAAAGCAATTAAATATATCAATAAACGACAAAATTATTTCACAGGCACAATTCCATCAATCACTTCTTCATCAAGATGATAAACTAAACAACACACGTTGACACACTTTGCCTCCTAGTCCCACTATATCCCACCTAAGTGGACAGTCTTAAAACTCCTCTTGCACATAAAATTCACCAACACACTAAACTCTCTCAAGCCTGCCTCCTAAGAAGATGACATCTTTCTTTCATCTGCCATAAAAAAAACATTGCGCTGTCCTCACACTTCTCCTCAATACAATCAAACTCTTCCTGAACCAAGGAACCTCCCCATATCAGCTCAAAATAAGATAGCCCATTCACCTGCTGAAAAAATGTCACTCAGAACCCAGACAATCTCACGAGCTTCCACCAATAACCTAAACTACCTTTCATTGAAAAAATCATTGAGAACACAGACTGAATTCAACGACAAGAACATATTGGCCAAAAAATTAAGTTCTTCCTCATGAAAAAAGTAAAACCCTTCCTTATCAAATGCATGGAGAACATCCCCAGCTACATTACAAAGGCTTTATTGCTCATCTAAAGCCTAATTGCCATTCTTGTATCCAATTTTCTATGGGTATGAATGTATTAATTGAGGGATAGGCACCTCTCAATGGATTGACATAAAAAGAAGTCTATGATGGGGCCATTCATGTCACAGGGATATATGGAAGGGAATTTAGCGGATTTGAGCTGCTTGCAGTCTATTGGACAAATGCCATATGGATACAGATGCACTAAGAATTTGAACCCAGCATGAGCGTAGGCTTCAAAAAGTCTCCTTGACAAAGAGCAGGATTCTGGTTGTCCGTGTAAGGTAATGGTTTGTGCTCAACAGCTGTTCCTTCAATGCATCCCACTTGGGTTATTTTCTGCTAATTAACTAGCTTTTTACACAGTTTAACTAACAATTTTAAAAGCTGCAAAGCAGTTTCTGCCAAGGCACAGGTTAAAACAAAGACAAGCGCTGCTGCGGCGTCTATCGTTTCGACGTGTCCGCTGCGCGGGACGTAGTGGCTCAGCCTAAGAAGGCACCGGTCCCGCCTCTGGCGGCAATGTTACGCCCTCGGGGGGCCGGGCTAGAGGTCAGGAACGCCCTCCACACAAGCGGCACAAGCCGTGGTGGAACGGGGCGGCGACCTGGTAGAGAGATTCAGTTTCTACAGGTAGGCTTTTTACACAGTTTAACTAGCAATTTTAAAAGCTGCAAAGCAGTTTCTGCCAAGGCACAGGTTAAAACAAAGACAAGCGCTGCTGCGGCGTCTAGCGTTTCGACGTGTCCGCTGCGCGCGAGGTAGTGGCTCAGCCTAAGAAGGCACCGGTCCCGCCTCTGGCGGCAATGTTATGCCCTCGGGGGGCCGGGCTAGAGGTCAGGAACGCCCTCCACACAAGCGGCACAAGCCGTGGTGGAACGGGGCGGCGACCTGGTAGAGAGATTCAGTTTCTACAGGTAGGCTTTTTACACAGTTTAACTAGCAATTTTAAAAGCTGCAAAGCAGTTTCTGCCAAGGCACAGGTTAAAACAAAGACAAGCGCTGCTGCGGCGTCTAGCGTCTAGTGTTTAAATCATGGAAACACGCTAAAGTAGTGCCCCTCCTTCAGAAACCATCACTGGATCCCTCTAGGACGGATAGCTATCATCCTATTTCGCTGCTTCCCTATCTTGCGAAAGTGGCTGAAGTACATGTCAACTCTATTCTGTCTGCATACCTGGAGTCCAATGGGATCCTAGATGAGTCCCAGAATGGCTTCCGAGCTAACCATAGCACGGAGTCTGCCTTGCTAACAGTCACAGAACAACTAAGGGCTTCTTTGGACATGGGCGCAACCTCTATCCTGGTCCTGCTGGATTTGAGTGCGGCTTTCGACACGGTCTCCCACAAGATACTACTTAAGAGGTTGTGGGAGATCGGAGTCAGGGAATCGGCCCTGGACTGGTTTGCGTCATTTCTATCTGACCGCTCCTTCCAAGTGCATGCCCCGCCGTACTCATCCAGCAGGTTCCCTCTGGAATGTGGGGTGCCCCAAGGGTCAACGCTCAGTCCCAAATTGTTTAATGTGTACGTCCGCCCCCTGGCCTTATTGGCCCGGGAACGCAAGATCCAGTTAATATCATATGCGGACGACACGCAGCTCATTTTCAACTTTTCAAATAACAATGTGATTGACCAAAACAAATTCCAAGAAGATATCCTGGCTATATCAAGGTGGTTATCTAACAACTGTCTCCAGCTAAACTCCTCCAAAACAGAGGTACTTCTAATTGGCAATGGCACGCAGACATGGGACGAACACTGGTGGCCTCCTGCGCTGGGACCAGCTCCTATACCCAAGGAATCAGTAAAAAATCTGGAGGTGGTTCTGGATAACCTTCTCAATCTGGAGTCTCATGCAAAGAAGGTGGCGGGCACGTGCTACGGACGCCTCCGCTCTCTCAAACCTATTTTGGGTTTCTTCGAGCCCTCGATCCGCCAGATTATAGTCCAGGCATCGGTTTTATCCCACCTGGATTATTGTAATGCTCTCATGTTGGGCTCCAATAAGACGGTGATTAACAGGATGCAAAGAGCACAGAATGCTGGAGCTCGCATTCTGTTTGCTCTGCCTAAAACTTGTCACATCTCGCCTTTTCTTCGACGACTGCAATGGCTGCCGATACAGCAACGTATTCATTTTAAGACTCTCTGCCTGACCCATAAAATCTTGCATAGCGCTGGCCCACAAATTTTGCAAGGACTTTGTTCCTTTTACATCCCCACGCGCGCATTGCGCTCAGCGGACCTATTTCTAGCTTGTACTGTCAGGATTCGGAGGAGTAGAGCCGGAGGCCGCTCCTTCAGGTATTTGGCCCCTAAGCTTTGGAATTCCATTCCCCCTAAAGCGCGGGCCATTTCAAATCACCTGCAATTCCGAAAACTGATAAAAACTTGGCTGTTTGCGTCTATCTAGTACATCCTCTAACGCACTAGCCTTTGATATGTCCGCAGCGCTGGGACGCCCCATCGCTGGGGTAGCCATGCGCTATACAAGTATACATAACATAACATAACATAACATAACATTTGTCCTTGGGAGCAGTGCATGTGCCTGGGGTTAAAGAAGCAGCAATGTCTAGGCTTTGCAACCCAAGGCTTGCATGCAGTAACAGCCTAAGCACAATTGCACTGAGCACAATGCTCATCACAATGGGCATCTTGCAGTTTGTGAATCTGTCTTTTCATACTTCAAGTACCATTAGTGGATAAAGTCAACTAGATACACAAACTGGATTCAGAATCACATATCTGAATTTCATAATATTTCCCTTTCTCCCATAGCTTTCATTTGCAATAAAATAAGTGTATTTCTTTTTTAAGTTGTTGTTGGACTTTTATGGGAAACATGTTTTACAACCATCATTCTTACTAAAAATGCCTTTGTTTTATTGACATTATTTTGTCATATGAGTGCTATATATTAACGGCCAGGAATGTAAGCCATTGTGCTGCGTCCTCAATATTGTCAGCAGCAAGCCTTGCAACTTTCTCCAAAAATATCTTACATCGGGTTTGTATTTGCCTAGAGTCACTAAAATATGTACTCTAAATGTTTGTTTTTAGAATAGCCGTGGATGGCCCTTTCGGAACGGCGAGTGAAGATGTGTTTAGTTATGAGGTGGTCATGCTGGTTGGAGCTGGGATTGGAGTTACACCATTTGCTTCTGTCCTCAAGTCAGTCTGGTACAGATACCTCTCTAATGAAAGCACTCTAAGACTGAAAAAGGTAAAGTTATTTTTTGTTGTTGAAATTGTCTTTGAGTTTTAGAAATGTGTTACATATACCTGCAAGAATAATAGCTTTCCAAAACTGAGTAGGGTGGTGATTAATTTTTGTAGGTCAAATGGTTTCATTAAAGTTTAAAACAGTTACCTGAAAACTGATAAGGATTAGACAGCTGGTATATTATAACAAAGGTAAATTGTTTTGGGTCTCATCTACCAGTAGCTTTTAGCTGCCAGTACGTGAAATCCTCATATGGACCATACCATAAGTTTGCAGTGGACTTAGAAACAACCCATTGCTTGCCATTTGGTGCTTTTATTGTCACTCCCATTGATTTCTTCTTATTGGATGGCTTTCCTTCCTCAATCTCAGTTGGTATCCACCCTGGGGATGTTGGGATAACGTCTCTCAGAGCTCTCCTGCACAACACTGTTTCAGGAGACCACTTAGTCGTGTAATATGAGGTATTCTGGTAAGCACACAAAAACCTGTGAAGAGCCCACTTGATGTTGTCTCCCCTTTCCACAGGTATGTGCAATGTCTTGTTTACCATACCCATGAAATATCCCACCTCTCTGTTGGCTTGAGGGCTCTTGGATGATGTTTTATGATGCTATGTGTATGTACTGTACTTACTGTATGTCCTTTAAAGGGTGACCCATTGCCTATTGTGAGGGGAACTGGAAGGCCATACGGCTCAAGGATCTTCTCCGGCTTGGGCTGGGATCTCTTAAACACTCATGACTCCATGATTGCAGCTGCTGGATACTTGGAGCAGGAGTTCATGAGGACGAGGATGTGTTGTCCATCCAGTAAGCTGCACATGTCAGCACAGACTTTCACCCAGGGCTCCATGCAGGCACCTTCGGTGATGACGAGAGCTGATGTATGTTGTATGTCTCTGTCTTGACAAAGAAGACAGGATATGATCATTGTGTCTGTTAGTTTGCCCATCTGTGGAAACCACAATATCTCCCTCAGGTGGACTCTTATTCTCATTGTTGTCCCTGAAGGGCTTTTTGAGACTTTTGAGAATCATAATTTTGATGCCTGTCAGTAGAGTCACCTCTCCTTTTAAACTCTGTTCATGCATGACTTTCCATACTGTTGTGTCTCTTCATCTCTTGTTGCTTGGCAAAATAGGAGCATCTTCTAACCGTTTTCTTGCAGTGCCTTTTTTGCCAGCTGCATACATAGATTTGCCTATGTGGCACAATCACTCTTTTCTTGGGAGAGCACTTTGAGGCAAGGTGCCCAAGATATGAGCTGTATAAAGGCCTCTGTAGGTTTGGCAAAGTTATGGTTCTCTATGGTGTTCTTCGCTGGGTGTCGGGAGAGGTAATTGGTGGTGTTGTCTGGTCTCATCTGGTATTTGACTTCAAAGTTGTACTGCTGAAGTTGTAGGGCACACTTTACTATCTGTGGTGATGGGATTTGGAATGTTCCTTTAAAAAGTACTTTCCAAAGAGGTATAGTTGGAAGTGATTGCATGCCCATCTCAAGGGCTTAGCGTTCTAATTGGGAGAACGCAAAGCTCTTGCAATGGTATCAGTCAGTGCTGTGTTGGCAAATGTGGTTGGGTTTCAGTGCTTATGCTGATGTACTAGAAAGATGATTGCCCCAGGCTGAACCAGGCTGGCATCCACAATTAGTTCTGTCTTCGCTAGCATGTCAAAGTAGTGCATTGCTGTGTTCTGCAGTATGGCTACCTTGATGTCATGTTCATAGAGCCAATACCATTAGGTTAATGATATTGTGAGTTTGCAGAGTGGCTCAGTGGCATTGTGTCCAGATTGGGGAGGAGGAAACAGCCACAGTAATTGATCATGCTCAGTATCCACATTGCGACCAGGCTAGAGATGAAGGGACTACAGAAATTGAACATTTTGAGGAAACTCCTAACCTCTGAGGCAGATCTAGGTGCTGACCCCTCCTTGATGTCATCAATATTCTGGGGGTCATTGCAAAGTCCTTTGTCAGAAAATACATAGCCAAAGAATTTCATGTTGTTTCTCAGGAACTCGCACGTTTTTTGAGTGCAGGGTCAGCCCTCTTTCTCTTATCTGCCAGAGGGTGTCATGAAGTATTTTATTGTTCTCAACTAGTATATAAGAGTAGATGAAGACACCCAGCTGATCCTCTTCCTCACCAAGGACCCCGCCAGTGCCAAAAACCAACCTCCATGAAGGGATGAAGGCCATCGCCGAATGGATGAAGAACAGCCGCCTGAAACTGAACTCGGACAAGATGGAGGTCTTCATCCTTGGCCCCACCACCGCTGCCTGGGCTGACACTTGGTGGCCGACCGCACTGGGAGCCGCACCGACACCCACCAACCATGCACGCAACCTGGTTGTCATCCTGGACTCATCACTCTCTATGACCCAGCAAGTCAACGCCGTCTACTCCTCCTGCTTCAAACACCCTCCACATGCTCCCCAAGATCTACAGATGGATCCCCACTGAAACAAGGAGGACAGTCACCCAGGCCCTCATCAGCAGCAGACTGAACTATGGCAACGCCCTCTATGCAGGAACCATGGCCAAACTCAAGAAAAGACTACAACGCATACAGAACGCCTCCGCATGGCTCGTCCTCGACATCCCCCGCCACACCCACATCACAGCTCACCTGAGAGACCTTCACTGGCTCCCAGTCAACAAGAAGTTCACCTTCAAGCTCCTCATATATGCTCACAAAGCACTCCACGACACCGGACCAATATACCTCAACAAACGACTCACCTTCTACACCCCGAACTGCCAGCTTCGCTCCGCTGACCTCGCCAGCGTCCCACGCATCCACAGGTCGACCACAGGTGGCAGATCTTTCTCCTACCTCGCTGCCAAGACATGGAACACCTTTCCCACCCAACTCCGACAGTCTCAGGACCTGCTGACCTTTATGGAGACATCTCAAGATCTGGCTGTTCGAGCAGTAGCTGCACCCCGCTCCCCCCAGCGCCTTGAGACCCTTGCAGGTGGTTAGGGTGCTCTACAAATGTTTGATTGATTGATTGATTGATTGATTGATTGATTGATTGAAGATCTTGCCACTGAGATTGATGCTGCACACCAGCCCACTCAGAACTTCTCACATTGCATTTGGATAGACTTCGGCGACTGATGAGACTCCAAAGCTTAGCCTCTTATTTTGCTACAATCCAGTGTGAGTCAAGAAGGTAGTATTATATCAGCTGGTGGTACCCTGAATTCAAGTCTAGCTCAGAAAACCATTTTGCACCATTCAATTTGCCAGTATGTTGCCAAGGGTAAGGGGTATGTGTCATTCCCTTTGGATCACTGCATTGGGTAGTCTCTATCAGATTCTGATCACCTCATCTGGTTATGTTTTGTTGTCACCACCCTAAGAGAGGGCTGGGGTGTAGGCCTTCTACTTTTTAGAACACTATCATGTCTTCTAATCATTTCAGCTTGAGCTTTACCTTTTTTAGAGGTGAAACGACCCTTCTGTGTCATCAATGTGTAGCTTTACAGGTCTTGATTACAAGCACCCTTACCCTTTGAAGAGGTCCCTGAATTCTTTGACCATTGCATTGACTTCTCTGATGTTAGCAAAGCATGCAAATAAGATTAAGTCTAGAGCCTGTGCTGTGGTGCAGATGATGAGAGTGTTGATGCTATTGTCGACAATGAAAAACTTAATGGCAGATTTACCAGCCCCTTGCGCCACTTTTTGCGTCAATTTTCCCATGTTAAAAGTGACGCAAAAGTGGCGCAAGGGGTT
The DNA here is from genome assembly GCF_964261635.1 of Lissotriton helveticus. Taxonomy (NCBI): domain Eukaryota; kingdom Metazoa; phylum Chordata; class Amphibia; order Caudata; family Salamandridae; genus Lissotriton; species Lissotriton helveticus. The sequence continues at coordinate 1,296,100,683 of NC_136069.1, forward strand.
TGTAAATCTGCCCCTTACTCTGCATTTTGTGTTGCACAGAAGCAGTGAAAACACCTGCGACTAAAAGTGGATTGTGGCTGCCATATGCAAGGATGCAGATTTTTGTCTTCTACAGTGCTTGCTAGAGTTGGGGAAGGTAAAATTGTATATTCTCCATGAAATTGACTGATTCCCCCATGTCTATGAGTACAATAATTTTTGCCTATTCATTGTGACCTCACATTTTTAAGGAGGTATCTTGCCATTTGAACCCTGAACAATAACAGAGATGAGAAGAATTTCCTCATCTTCAATTTCTCGATTTAGGTACAGCTCTCGCTGGCAGACTGACCTGGTCGGTATGTCTGTTGCGTCTTTGTGTAGTGATCAGGGAGACCGGTTCTTAAGTTTACTTCAAATGTCTCCCACTCTCCTCTGCATAGTCTCACACAGTTGTTTTGACAACCACATGCGAAGCATGTCTGGTCCGGCGCTAGGCAGCCAGTTTCAGAATGGGATTGTCCTACACAGAATCCACATTGGCATATACCATCGGTGTTGCTCCTGCCCCTGGTAGAGGCAATCTTGGGCATTTGTCTGGTGCAGAGTCCTACATTTCCCTTTTTGATTGGTCATGTTAGCTCTTTGCTGTCCCCTAGTTCCATTATCGCCATGGCTGTTTACATTGTGGTGGCTCGGGTGTCAACTATTTCATGCATCCTGCCTATGGTGAGGATTTCAATGAGACTTATCCTCTAGGAGGCACCTAAGTGGTCTTGATATTCTTTTGCAGTATGTTGTGCATCCTCTTTTGTGTAAGACTGACAATGCATGCCTTGTGTGGGTAGGCAGAGGGCTGTTCTCCTCTTATGGTGCTTTTGCTGGTGGCATATGAACTTGTGTATCTTGTTGCAGACTGCACAGGATGTGATGTGAGGAGGTGACACAGGTGTACTTTCCTCCTCATCACCAGTGTGGTGCAGCATGGTACTGGCACAAATTAGGGAAATTACACCAGGATTACAATGCAGGCACTGGGGCTCAAGCACACCCTGCCACCTTTTAATTCCTCAGTGATGTTTTCCCTTCTCATCACTGTGCTTGCCTTCCTCTATCATTATACCTGGTGGCACACTACAGGGACAAAGATGTTTCTGAAAAGTTCACCATCTGCAGTGCTCAATGCAGTGGTTCCCAAATACCATGGCTGCCAGGCTTAGTGCCATCTCATGCTTCTTCATTCCATCACCCCACACTTCCTTCCTCCTTATAGCGCTACTGAAAGTTATTTTTCATCCCTGCTTTCTCCCTTTGTCACTGTTTTTCTATCTTTCTCTTCTTCGTTCTTTCACATTTTTCTAACTTTCTCTCATTTTCTCTGAGTCAAAGTCTAATGATGAAAAATATGCCCTGGTCCCAAAAATGAGTGGATGTGCCCATCACTTGCAGCCCCTGACACATATGAAGCACCGGTTTGAGCACTTGACGGACCCACAACTTATCGGATGGTCCTGCCCTTAATCATTGCACACTTTTCCTACAGATACATATATGGATTGCTGCTACGCAGAAATATTGCTCCTAGCTACAAAGTGCTACAATCTGAAATGAAGCATTGTGAAAATTGAGCTGTAAAGTTGATTGTCAGACCCTACTAAAAAACAAATTTGTTTGTTGGTATCAAACATTTCAGAGATGTTCTTATTGCCTAATTCAGCCAAGCCATGGTGGCAAACACCAATATTTTCTGTGCCATCTTACCCATGTGCAATGAATATACTCAACTTTAAGTTATTGTCGAGATGTGAAGTATAAAGGTACAATACTAGTAGCTAAGTGCCCCATTTCAGAAAATAATGAATGAATGTATCTATTTGAAAAGAATTATAGACTACTATCTCTGCTTCTTGGTAATGTGATCCACAGACAGAACCACACCTTTACTAGATTAAATAAAGAAAGGTTTTTCATTGATTTGGTACAAATTAATTGGGTAACAATTCTTTAATTATTAACACGTAACACTTTTTCAGATCTACTTCTACTGGCTATGTAGAGAAACAAGTGCCTTTGAATGGTTTGCAGATTTACTACAATCACTGGAAACTCAGATGCAGGAGAAAAACAATGCTGGCTTCCTCACATACAACATCTTTCTTACTGGTTGGGATGAATCTCAGGTAAGCACAACAAAAGCTAGCCAGCCATTGTATGCGGGAAAAATCCATTACAACGCAGTCATTAAAACCCACTACCTTTACGACACAGCTGTTACAACACAACTGCCTTTAGATCGCATGCTATTACAACGCAGCCATTACAATGCATGTCACTACAACGCATGCCATTACAACGCATGCCATTACAACACATACCATTACAACCCATTATAAGGTAAATAATGGAGATTTTTTAGGTTTTAGGGTGGGTATGGGGTTTGGGGTACATGGGAATAGTAATTTTTACCCCTACACTATCCAACACTTTCCCTACTGTTGCACTCACTGGAGTGGGAATAGTAATTTTCACCCTTACACTTTCCAACACTTACCCTTCTGTTGCACTCACTGGAGTGGGAATAGTAATTTTTACTCCTACACTATCCAACACTTACCCTACTGTTGCCCTAAAAGTAATAAGCGTTGTAATGGTATGTGTTTTAATGGAATGAGTTGTAATGGCATGCGTTGTAAAATCATGTGTCGCAATTGTAGCTACAATGTAAAAACCATGTTGTTAAAGCATGCGTTATAAATGTTTGCGTTGTAATGTCATATATTCATTGTACGCACCCTGGGGCCGTATCATGAACAGTACACTCTGACCAGAATGGAGCTGTTCAACAGCTTTTCGGAAATGGGCTTCAGGTCTTATCTTGACATCAATTTTTATTAAATAGTCTCTGAAGGAGGATTTTAATTCCTGAAGAAATCCCATCTCCAAATAAGGTTGCACCCAACTCAAGGCATTAGAACATCAGAACAAAATAGTAGTAAAGTGTATTTTTTTTTCTTAACATTAATGAGAAACTCCAATAGATTTCACATGCATCAAAATAGACTGAGTGATATTAAGCACAGCAAATAATAAAGGATACAATCAGAATATTCCACGAAATAAATCCCCAAACTCCATGCACTTTATGAGAGCCCTTCCAATCTTTTAGTAGGAGCACTTTCAACCATTTCCCATCAAAACAGACTAAAGATCTTTTTGTATGCCACGTTGAATCTGAAATAATTTCCACCTAATTTTCAGAATCCTAGTTGGGTTCAAATTGCTCATGGTCCTGAGGCTTTGTTGCACAGACTCTTCCCAATTACACTGGGTAGAATTTGTGCAAAAGCAGTGAACACAGTAGAATCCAGAGTAGAATATTGTGTGGTCTTACACATACACAAGTGAAAATTCATGTGCAAAATAGCCTTGGTCGGTTTTGCAGGAAAAGATTAACAATTCTTCGATGCATAAATCTGTCTGATTTACAAAAGTGAATGATCTCAGATTTGTTTCTTTCAGGCTTCTGATATTACAAAGTAACAAGCGTCATTGCTACTAGCTGTTTTCCAGTAAAATGTAAACATTCAAGATAATAATTCTTTATGGCCTTTTTCAAATAATTGCCGATATTTAATGTAATGTACCAACAACAAATTATTTTTATGAGATACCCATAGATGAGTAGTTTAAAGGGGTATGGAAAACTACACCAGAAACTCAACCTTTATATCTAAAATGAATTAAACTTTATGTGGCTTCAGAGTTGATCTGTCCTTGCTACTTTTGTGAGTGATGGAGCACGCAGACTACACCCCATAGCAACTTTTGCCTTATTCTGAATATCTTGAGTTCAAATGACTCTTTTAGGGGTGGGCGAAATTGTGAATGTTTTATTCAGTAAGTGTACATAATCTTCATTAGAATTACAAAAAAAGTTAACTTATTGGTCGAAATGTACTTGGCTGATAATTCCGCCAGGGTGCGGGGCATACCTTACAAATAAAAGTCGCATGAGATACCAATAAAAGGCTGGTTCAAGGAGAAAATTCTCTTTAATGCAGTTTTACTCTGCACAACACTTTCTGTTCGAAATGGCATACTATTTCATGAAATTAACGTAATGTGAAATTCAAGTAATGCAATTTTTTTTCCACGTATTATTACTTTTTCCCAGACCTACTTTTGTTCATTGTTCATTACCTTTTACTTTTAACTATTGTTCTAGCACAGAATAGCTGGAATCCAGCCACAAAAATACACATAATATATCCTATCTAGATATCCTCAAGACTGGAACATTGCCATTTTTAAATATATTTCTCTTCTTCACCCTCAGGCCACCGCCTTTACAGTACACCATGATGGAGAGACGGATGTAATCACTGGCCTGAAACAGAAAACTCAGTATGGCAGGCCAAACTGGGAAAATGAGTTTAAAACAATTGCACGCCAGCACCCAAGGTAAAGTGTTCCATTTTTATCATGATGGGCTTTTGAGGATTTTCTATCCAATGAAGTTATCAGTACATCAATATATCCTTCTGCATTAATTTTATAGGTGACCCGATTGCGACTCTCAGTTATTTTCACACATGGTATTTATAGCACAATAGCGGAAACTTGACCACTGAACAGAAATATATTAACTGATGGGGATCATAGAGGGAATTACCTTACTTTATGCTCTGTAATTTGCCGGTTAGAAGGGAAGACAAACAGATAAGGGTACGGTGTATTACTTTAGCCCCTTAGGAAAGTTGACAAAGTGGGATTGTAAGGACTACAGTGTTAAAAGTCACAGTGATCTCCGAATTCTGTAATCCTAACAGTTAAGGATTGTGGTTATCAGGAACTCAACCAGATATTTGATAGGGCTGTCAGGATTCAGAGAATTAGGCAGTCACAGAACTATAGCACGACCAGAGCGTTAGGATTTTCAAGGCGAGGTAGGGATTACAGAAGGAATTTCAGGTATATAGTTATGCATATATGTATGTTTGATCCTGGATGTAGCAGGGAGGTTGGCGGTAGGACCGTTGTTAATGAAGATTGGATAATGATGGCTAGCTTGAAGGTGATTGGAAGTGTTCCTTCCATGAGTAATAAGTTCAATCAAGGTGTATTAGACATTTGGCTAAGATGTTAGTCAATTCCTTGTAGATTTCAGTGTCAGTAATATTTCTTCATGAGTATTTGTGTAAATTCTCAGATCATGGCGAAGGAGGAGGTGGAGATTGGAAGCTAGACTTTTATAATTTTTGCATTTGTATCGCTTGAATGTCATTATTATGGGAGGGCCCTTAGGACTCTTTCATTTTGTTTTGATATATTTTGATATCTGAAAAGTGCAACTGCATTGTAGAATTATTAGAATTAGTTTATTGCGGTGTAGGTAGATGGATGTTTTCAATAATTTTGAGGATCATATGCCACAGTGTTTAGTGTTAACTTCAGGTTGAGGTGGTATTATTTTACAGTGAAAAGCACTTTGTGGTATATTATAGAGGTTGTTCTTTGTTGATTGTGATTTCCTTGTTTAATTATATTTTCCGAACTTGTGCAGCCATCCATACTTTTGTTTAAAGATCTGCTTTTTCTATGTTTGGTAATGTCTTTCTTGTTGTTATATGCTTAAAGATAACACCACTACGTCTTCTGTTAGCTGGATTATGGTGTTTAGGCATCACAGCATGTCTTGGGATAGAATACTTTATAGTTGTGGACATTCAGGGCTTGTTGCTCTGCTAGTGACAGAAATTGCTCAATATTCTGTCTAAAATAGCTTCATGGAGTCCAGTGTTCTGCTTTTTATATTCTCTTGGTAACATATGTCCAGGGATGTGAATTTATCTTTGAGTTTTTGATGTAGTCCCAAAGATTTCATTTATTTAGTACAAGAAGAGCACAAACGTTGTGCATGGAACCACTTGAATGCATCTTAACCTCTGGCAATACCTGGGTGAAATCCATTCCATTGATTTGGCTCTTCAGTGCCACAATAGAAGACATCTAATTGTATACAAATCAGCCCCAGTCCTGGTAAACAAGGCTGTTTAGTCCAGGAGTGTATGAGTTGCATGTTGGTGTTACTTTTATGTCTGGAAACAGAAATCATGAAGATCTGCTGCAAGGGCCTAAAGAGCAATAGCATACTATGAGTTTCCTTTCAAGAATTCCATCCCCTTTTTGATCTCTGTTAAGTCAAGCCAACCTGGCACATGCTAGCCACACTCTAATTCCCAAGTACAGTAGCGTCATAGGTCTGCTAGTCTGCAGCATCATATCTTCTAAATGAGCAAACATGAAGACCTCAGTGCATAAAGGAGTGTTTCCATGTGGTACATGGCATCCCCAATATCATTGGTACCATTAGATTCAGCCACATCCACACACAACCCCCATTAGCTTCCTCCATCTCTCCATCATTTGGAATCAAATATGTTTTAAGACATGATCTTTGTGGGCTTCATCCAAGTGACCCCTCTTTCAAGGGGGTTCCTCATTAATTGATCAAGACACTCACACTATAATAACTATTTTTAAAAATAGTTATTTGTTTCTTTATTTCATGTTTTATTGTTTTGAGAGCCTGCCGTACTCTGTCTCTCTTAACATAACATACCATGTGGATTTGTAAAATGCAAGTTCATCCAGAAAGACATCTTGGCACTGACTAACAGATGTTTATTGTTACCCAACTGTACTCATTTTATTGACCTCATAAGGAAGAAAGGCTGAGTGGACCGACCAGGATTTAAACATGTGACCCTGAGGTCAAACACAGGCTACTATAGTGGATGAATTAGTCCACTAAGCCAACAGACACGGTTTAGTAAGCATCCAAACACGGCTTAAACTTGCAAAGTAGGGCAAGAGTTAATAATTACATCAAGGCAACCAGGTTCAGATTGGGCGTGGCTAAGCATTTTCTAAGTCCACATGCCCAGCCCATTTCATTTGCCCTCAAAACCAACGGAAGGGCAGGAATGTGTAACATGTTGCCTCGTGCCATCAGTTTTGTTTAAATGCGTCCTTGTGCAAAAATATATGCACGGATACATTTTACCCTACAATATAGCGCAAAAAGGACGAATTGCATTTTGCATAATTATATGCAATTTCTAGGAATTTTTCTGAAAGCTTGCATAAGTATGCTAAACCAAATTTTGCACACCCTTAAGAATAGCATTAGAAACAGGCGAGGATAATGCAGGAGACCATTCATGATTGATAATTAAACAGTGGGTAAAAATGTCAAGACTGGAAGGAGTTTGCAGCTCTCGTCTGCTATCATGGTTCTACAATGCCCAGCAAATTACCCTAGCCCTTCCACCCCATAGAGATGTCCTCAGAACTCCACATAGTCTTTTCCTGCAATCTAGTCCCAGTCAAGTGTCATTGGTCATTTTGAATGATCTCATGGTCTGGTTAAAGGTCATATGATATAATTTCCTGTGATGTTATAATTATATAGTAAGCATGCTAGAAATCTGAAACATTCTACCTCTTTTGGTGATTGAATTTCGGTAGGTATACCACAGCCCAGTGGTTCATTTGCAGGAAAATAAGTGCCATGGCTCTTGTCAGGAGGCAGCTTGCACCAGCCCATTTCTCGTGTTAGTGATGCCCAGAACAGAACTAATTACTAATGATGAAGGGGGGGGGGGGGGGGTGGCGTAATGGCCAGAGCTGCAGACTTCAGAGCTGGGGAACCAGGTTCGAGTCTCTGTGTGATACTGGGCAAATCAATTAATCTCCCCCTAAATTAATGTGTCTTTAACTGGTGCTCATGCAAAGCGCCGGTGTTGATGATTAAGTGCCGGTGCTGAGCACCAGAAACCACCGGCTCAAATTAAGCACTGCCATAGCCTCATACTGGGCTGATCATTGGACCACTTTCATGCTCATATCTGTGCTTCTGTCACGTGGTCAAGGAAATGTAAGGGCAGTTCGAGAAAAGGAGGTATGTTAAAGGGTTCAGTTGACTCCTCGCAGATTTAAGATATAACTTTTTCTCATTTGCTTTCATTCTGTTACTGTGTCTAAAATTTTAAGGTATAATTAAAAGGGCGTGAATTCGCTGAAAATGAGTCATAAATTCAAAGTATTGGGAACATGGGCCTCCAAAATATGTTTGGCTCCAGGTTCCTAAAATCCTCAAGACGTCCCTCTTTGGCATGGAAAGTGGGTATTATATGTGCCATTTACCTCTGATGTCAGCCCAATTATCACAACATCAGCAACAAAATGCCACAGCCAGCCCATGTCTCGTGCAGTTTTAAAATCCTATTGTTATAGTCTCCCGTGGAAGTAATTTGGAAGTGATTGGCGACACTTGTTAAAAACAACGTACTCAACACAAAACATACAGGCTGAACAACTGTCTACAAGATAAATTGGTAACATCAGATATGTCAAGAAAAGATGGTCCAATAATAAAGGAGGACAATTGTGAGTGCAAACACTTCAGATGTTGGCAAGAGAAAGCCCCAACTGCCTACTTAACATCTTGAGTGTTAATTGTGCCAATCTGCTTACCACATGACCGCAGATGGAAATGAATTATATATTCTGATTGAGCATTTCCTCCATGAATTATTCTTTGGTACTCCTCAATGCCTGGAACGGTGTTCTTGACCACGATACCTTCCAATCCAATATGTGACTGGCGGCAGTGTAAAACTCCACACAACTTATACGTGAAAACACAATGGCTTGTAGGAGGTGTGTTTGTTTGCGTCAGTAGCATTTTATACTGCTGGTTTATTCCCTCTATACCAGCAGTGGTCTGTATTTACCCCTCACAGTATTCTATTAGAGCTGGTAATATCTCATTACCTCCTTATCAGCCCTCCCCGTCCCAGTCCAGGTTCATGTGGTTAGGACTGGAACGGGAAGGGCTGCGACTCGGAGTAATGAATATTACCGGTGAGTAACCGCTCATTGCCTCCTCGTCAGCCTTCCCCGTCCCTGTCCTAACCACATGAACCTGGACTGGAACGGGAGGGCTACGACTCGGAGTAATGAATATTACCGGTGAGTAACCGCTCATTATTAATAGTGGTGCTAACGCGGGATTACTGGTTACTAGTTACCTTACCAGATCCCAAATCAAGTCGACTGAATCGTTGGTACCTGTCATTGAGTAAAAGGTAATCTAACAATAAGTCAATCAATTTAAGAACTTACACCACTCTAAATGACCACTGACCAAATTTAAGTTTCAAAGATTTCAAAGACTTGTGGGACACCCCCGCGCCGCACGGCCACCAGCTGCTGCGTGTGCCCCTCTCCTCGCCCTCTGCCTCGCTGCCTGCCTCGCGGCCGGCTGACCCTGCAGTCGTCCGTTCTTGCCTGTTTTGCTGTAAACTTGTGCTTGTTTTTTTCTCTCATAGTGTTTAGCCCGTTTTTGCCTGTTTTGCTGTAAACTTGTGCTTGTTTTTGTCTCTCATAGTGTTTAGCCCGTTTTTCCCTGTGTTGCTGTAACCTTGTGCTTGTATTTTTGTCCCTAGCGCTTTGCCCGTGTTAGATTGTTTTGTCTACATTTGTGCTTGTTGGCAATAGCTTGCCCGTGCTAGCGCCCTCCTTCTGTTCCCGCCCTCCTCACCGCCCCCCGTCTTCCCTCCCCGCTTCCCGCCACCACCGCAGACCCCGCCCCTTTTTTCTTCTGTTCCCTCCCCGCTCCCGCCTCCCAGCTGCTCCGCCCACCCGCGCACTTCGCCTTATATGGCGACCGTGCGAACGCGCAGCGGCCACGCGCAGCGGGCGCGCCGATTGTGCGCCGAAGGCGCGCCAAAGGTAAGCCCGTCTGCGCCCGTCCGCGACCGGACCGCGACCAGTGCCAGGACCCCTGGCCCACGAAGACCCCGACCGACCCGCCTGACGTACTCCGCCGCCACCCTCATCGCACTCAACACCGGCCGACTCCCAGACTGCCACCAAGCCACCCCACGACGCACCCACGGACCTTTCAGCTGCCACACCTGCGATTTCACCTGCACCCGGACCTGCCTCACACCAGCACCCGCCAAGTCTAACACCAGCAGCACCCACCTCAAGTGCATCCTACTCAACACCCGCTCCGTCCACAGACACGCCATCGAACTCTGGAACCTCCTAGACGCCACAGCCCCTGACGTCGCCTTCCTCACGGAGACCTGGATGAACGCCTCTTCAGCCCCCGACATCGCCATCGCCATCCCAGAGGGCTACCAGATCGTCCGGAGGGACCGCAACACCAACCAGATGGGAGGAGGCATCGCCATCATCCACAGGAACACCATCCGTATCACGACCAGCACCGACAACACCCTGACCAACGCCGAACATCTGCATTTCCAGATCCACACCAACCCTACCACCACCCTCAGAGGCACCCTGATCTACCGACCCCCGGGACCACGCACACAATTCAGCGAGGACATCGCCGACTTCATCAGCCCGCATGCCCTCCCCTCCGCTGACTACATCCTCCTGGGGGACCTCAACTTCCATCTGGAGAACAACAACGACCGCAACACCAGCACCCTGCTCGACAACCTCGCCAATCTGGGACTCAAGCAGCTGGTGTCCACCCCCACCCACCTCGCCGGACACACACTCGACGCCGTCTTCTCATCCAGCACAGACGTCGCCTTCAGTCACGCCACAGAGCTTCACTGGACGGACCACAGCTGCGTCCACTTCACCTTCAGGAGAACGACGACTCACCACCACCAGCGACAGGCCGCCCGCAGAAGCTGGAACAAGATCACAGCAGACCAGCTCGCCACCTCCCTGAGCCAGCACCCTCCTGCCAGCTCAGCGAACCCCAGCCAGGCCGCCGACAACCTCACGAAGTGGATCAGCATCTGCGCGGACGAGCTCGCCCCGCTGAGAACCCCGCCCAGCAGATCCGGCAGCAAGAAAGCCCCATGGTTCACCGACGAACTCAAGAGCTCCAAGAAGAACTGCCGAGCCCTCGAGAAAGTCTGGAGAAGGGAACCTACACCGGACAACAGGACCACCCTCAAACTGGCCACTCGGACGCACCACCAGCTGATCCGCGCCGCCAAGAAAACTGCATTCAAAGACCGGCTGGACAACAACGCGCACAACAGCAAGGAACTCTTCAACATCGTGAAAGAGCTATCCAACCCCAGCGCAGGAACCAACGACATCACCCCTTCGCAAGACCTCTGCGACTCCCTCGCTTCCTACTTCCACAACAAGATCACGGACATACACAACAGCTTCAACGAACAACCAACGCATACCAGGACCGAACAACCTCCCCCCACCACCACCCTCCACGCCTGGACCCCGATCAGCACCGAAGACACCATCCGCACGATGAACTCCATCCACTCCGGATCACCGACCGACCCTTGCCCTCACCACGTCTTCAACAAGGCCGACGCTGTCATCGCACCCCACCTGCGAGACATCATCAACACATCCTTCAACACCGCCACCTTCCCTGAGAGCTGGAAGCACGCCGAACTCAGCGCTCTACTCAAGAAACCAACAGCGGACGCCACCGAACTCAAGAACTACCGTCCCATCTCGCTCCTCCCGTTCCCGGCCAAAGTCATCGAGAAGACTGTCAACAAGCAGCTGGCCGCCTTCCTCGAGACGAATGGATCCCTCGACCCCTCACAGTCCGGCTTCCGAGCCAATCACAGCACCGAGACCGCCCTCATCGCCGCCACCGATGACATCCGAGCCCTGATGGACAACGGAGAAACAGCGGCCCTCATCCTCCTAGACCTCTCCGCGGCATTCGACACGGTCTGCCACCGCACCCTAGTACAGCGCCTCAGCAACGTCGGAATCCAGGACAAGGCGCTGGAATGGATCATCTCCTTCCTCGACGGAAGAACACAGAGAGTCCGCCTACCACCGTACAAGTCAGAGGCCTCCGAAGTCATCTGCGGCGTCCCTCAAGGATCCTCTCTGAGCCCCACCCTCTTCAACGTCTACATGAGCCCCCTCGCGGCCATCGCACGCCAACACAACCTCAGCATAATCTCCTACGCCGACGACACCCAGCTGATCCTCTCCCTGACCAACGACCCCGCCACCGCCAGAGCCAACCTACACGAAGGGATGAAAGAGGTAGCCGAGTGGATGACGACCAGCCGCCTGAAACTGAACTCGGACAAGATGGAGGTCCTCATCCTGGGCTCTTCACCCTCCGCCTGGGACGACTCCTGGTGGCCTCCCGCCCTGGGCACCGCACCCAAACCGACAGACCATGCACGCAACCTGGGCTTCATCCTGGACTCCTCCCTCTCCATGACCAGGCAAGTCAACGCCGTCTCCTCAGCGTGCTTCAACATCCTACGCATGCTACGGAAGATCTTCTGGTGGATCCCCACCGAGACCAGGAAGACCGTCACCCAGGCCCTCGTCACTAGCCGACTGGACTACGGCAACGCCCTCTACGCCGGCACCACCGCCATGCTTCAGAAGAGACTCCAGCGGATCCAGAACGCCTCAGCCAGACTCATCCTCGACATCCCACGACACAGCCACATCTCCGGACGTCTGAGAGACCTTCACTGGCTCCCCGTCAACAAAAGAATCACCTTCCGCCTCCTCACCCACGCACACAAAGCCATACACGACCAAGGCCCGGGCTACCTCAACAGCCGGATCAACTTCTACGCTCCCAAACGCCACCTCCGCTCAGCCAACCACGCCCTCGCCGCCGTCCCCCGCATCCGGAGAGCAACCACAGGAGGAAGGTCCTTCTCCTACCTGGCCGCCAAGACCTGGAACTCCCTCCCGACCGACCTGCGCCTGACCCAAGACCACCTCTCCTTCAGGAAGAAGCTGAAGACCTGGCTGTTCGAGCAGTAGCGGCACCCCCCCCTCCCCTTAGCGCCTTGAGACCCTATGGGTATGTAGCGCGCTCTATAAGTGTCAGTGATTGATTGATTGATTGATTGATTGAAAGATTTAATATAAAGTCAAAGATAACTGAAGATACAAACTTCTCAAAATGAGATTCAGAAGATAAATTGGTATCACTATGAACATGAACTTTTTGAATAGTCTGAGTCTGAAAAACAGAATAATGAGTACAATTTCAAATAACATGAGCGTTGCCAAAATGGATACAAGTTGCAACCTCAAAGTCATTACAGAAAAGAAAATTCAGGTTAGTCTGTCCCTACACTATACTAAGTGACATCCCTACTCAACAAGATCTTTACCCCTCTAGGTGTCAGCCGTGGTGACTTCCTAAGAAGATCACGCACTTCTCTTTGTCTCTTCTCTGATAATGGGTCTCTCCTGATCAGCCTATCTGCCTACCCCTCCGCTTCCTTAGGCTCCCAAAATCATCTGCTCTATCTTCCTCCCGGGTCGCTTTCCCTAATACCAAATCACATTTCCAATAGAAACGCCCCTTGGGACGCCCCTCACGTGGTACATCTTTGCGCGGTAAACTCCATGATGGTACTCTTCAAGACCCTCGTTATAGTTGACCTTGGTTCCCGGGCTTCTTCTCCAGTGCGCTGATACCCCCTGAAATTCCTGGAAACTCCTACAGGCCTACGCCAAGCGCCACTGAACAAAGCCCCTTTCATTCTAGCTGATTAGGACCCTCGCACCTGCATACAGTCCGTCCTGCAGTGGGCCTCAAATTCCAGACTCCACCATATCTATAGGTCGTAAAGCACACTCGAAGCTCTGTGCTGGACACCTCTCGACTTCTCCTCTAACGAGCACATGGCACATCAAAGGAGATGACATTATCAGTACAGGCCTCCTTGATTTACATGAAGCGAGTCCCTGCACTCTAAAACATTAACTTGATTTAAACAACATTCTTAACTAGCATACGTTTCTAAAACAACCCATCTATAAAACATATATTTCAAACTTAATTCGATAATACAATTTTTGGAAGAACCATGTTAACCCCATCTCACATTATTTTAGCAGCACGTTTAGATTTGCTGTGAATTGCCCTAGGGCCTACACAATATACTGGATCTTCAGAGTTCTATTCAACTCTAACATGATTCCTTTAACATGAGAACATGAGGTTTTCATATTCATTCCAACATTTCTACATTAATCTCACACAGTTATGATTATTGTTACTCTACTTAAACATTCTATACACTTCACTACTGAATATAAGACACTCTGTGTATTTCACTTCTAAATATAAAACACTCGTGTGCAAAAGCATGTTTAAACTAACTACGTGCTTGTAAATATGGTGCACTTATACATTTTCAGACTTGTGCTCTCTCAATCCCCCCTTTGATGACCTTCAGGGGTCATCACCATCAAGACACCATCACAAAATGTAGAACCCTTCAAAGTGAAGTCGTGGCAGTGCCACCTCTTTTAATTGTCTCTAATGCCTTTAGACTCCTGTATTGAGTGTCCTGCATCGCTGTCAACTTTTCCTCCTGTTTCCTCATGGATCTCTGCAACCTATTTGCTCTATACCACTGATACAAACGCACCAATCCCCACAAAGTGATTACGCAAATCACAATCATGATGATGGGTTTCAGTATGTACCAAACGATACCCTTTCCTAAGTTGGCAAACCAACCTCCAACTTTACCCATTCCATGACCTACTTTTTCCCACACGTTTATCTTTGCCAGATCCTCAATTTCGTAGTGTATGGCAGTGATGTTTCGTATATACTTCTCTAGAGGTTTTGAATTGTCTGGAATGTAAGTGCAACATTCCTGGACCTTCAAAGCCTTACAGACTCCTCCCTCTTTAGCTAACAGAACATCTAAAGCAAGTCGGTTCTGAAGAACCATTGCCCTAATCGATTGCATCTCACCTTCCACCAGCATCAATGATCTAGCAGTACTGGCAGATAGCCTATCTACGACTGTAGCTAACCTCCTAATCTTAATGTCATTCAATATCACTCCTAGGATAGGGAATGCAGCACCGAATACATCCCCAATTACTTCTGCTGCTCCCAGCCCTCTCTTCCCTCTAATTGGTATTTCTTTCTTCGTCGTTTCTAAATTCTCAACATGATATATTTTAGGGAAGACAATAGCCAGATAGCATGATCCGCACCAATTATCTGGTAGCTTCACATAGGCATTTCTTCCACATACAAAATATACATTTGGAATTGCTTGCATCTCTTTCAGAAAATCCTTAGAGTAATACTCCAGTTGAAAGGCATGTTCACAATTGACTTGACCTACATACAAATTCTCATAATAGGAGTAACTCCTGTGAATGCACAGTTTCCCCCATTTCTCCTTGTCTAAAGCAATTGGACCAAAGCTACCCTTTCTCTGATGTATCCTTTCCTCCTTGGTCCAATCTGTTTCCCATTGTCCTGAGGCCTTCAGAATCTTCTGCCTCCTGTATCTAGTATCTACCTGCCCTATAAACTTTTTCTCAATTTCTGACACTTGACAAGTCAGATTGTTTCTTCGAGCATGTGAAGTATCTAACGTTTTCCATGGAATAAACCATTTGTGTAATCTGTCTTCGCTTTTGTAATAGTCCCACTTGTTCAAATGCTTGTAATTTGGGACCTCTGGCAATGTCGAGTCGAAATTCGAGAAATAATACTCAAATCCTTCTCGTCCTTAAAATATGCTCAACAACAAACTGCATGTGATTCCATATGTCAATGGAAGATGATGGTATCTGATACCCTCCTCTACCGAAGCTGGTAATTGCATACAAACGTAGCAATTCTTCGCCTCCATGACATCAATGTACTCATAAAGCAATTTAGCATAAGCATTTGACCTGAAATTTCCCTGTGACTCATCTGTGTGTAACCTTTTTATTTCTGCATCTAACAACGCTTTGTCTTTATCATTGATGTTTCCCTTATCATTAACAATAGTGGTTCTCGGTGTTGACACTCCCTTGACCTCCTTGACTGTAGTTGCATCTCTCTCGTGTCCCACTATGTATGAGACAGTAACCACTAAAATTATCAGGGAAATCACCACTCCCAACAATGTGCCAACTATACATTTTGCCCTGCGGTTCGGGTTGCCAGCCTCCATGTTCTCAAAACAGTGTAGCTCTTGACGTTCTTCCAGCATTCACTTCTTCTTCTCTCTGAACAAAGTCTTTCTTTTACATAATGTCTCTCTTTGGAACACTTGGAAGCCGACAATTTACTCCGCGAAACAGTTTAAAGTCCTGTAGAAAACAGACAACCCTAGCCCTTCTCCATCCGCTAAAAGGAAACCCCTACCATTTTTCTTCTTCCACTCGGCGCTAGGTTATCTTGCAGTAATTTTTCAAAGTCCTTTCAAAAATCTTTTTGCAACAAAGTGTTAGTCCAAAACAATGAGCATTCCAAGAACTTCCACTACTCGCTCAAGCATTTCTAACCGCAGGAGCGTTCCCTCCAACACTGGATATCGTGAACAGCAAACTGGAAATTCAACTGTTTCTAAAATCAATTTTCTTATTCCGCTTAGGAGAGGAGGATAGACGATGTTGAGTGTCAGCAACCTTTCAGTCTCCGCCCCCGGTAGCAGGAACAGTATTTGTACAGTGATGATTGGGTCAGTTCTGATCAGGTTCACTTCCCTGACCCTCCCGGTTCTGTGCCCCACCGACATCTGCAACGAGGTAGGTCCAATCAGGAGTAGAGTATCTTCTACTAGGCACTCGCACCCTCCTTGATCTTCTAGGGCCCTCCTCGGTTCCCTCCTGGGTATCTTCTTACTGATCCGAGTCTTCGGATATAGGAACAAGTGTTTCTTCCTGGGCCGACCTCAAACTTAGCCTCCTGTCTCTTCCCGGCCAAGTGGCAGCCTCACACCTTGTTCTCCTATATCTCGTCCTCACACTCGGTTCTTGATCACTCTGGTACTGATCTGTGTCTGTTTCGTATTCACTGCTGCTCTCTCCTTCAGTTGCGTCTTCAGTCTCACTGCCGTCCTGCCTTCGTTCTTCTTCTGAATCCGATGCGTTCCCAACTTCTTCCGACACCCCCTCAGCTGCTTCAATCCCTTCTTGCGACTCTTCTTCCACTTCCGGGCTTTCGTCTGGGATAGGAGCTGTTTCTTCTAGAGGTGCTGGAACTCTTCGAGTATGGGATGCATGGATCCAATTTGGTAGCCCCCCGCACTTCACCGCGGTGTTCGTGATCAGGATTACCTGAAAGGGCCCACGCCAGCGAACATCTAGGCAGTTCTTCCGGACGTGCTTTTTAACCAACACCCAGTCCCCTGGGTTCAGGTCATGACACAGGTTCCTCGATGCTGGAACTTCAGCCGCATGCACCTGAAGGGACACAGAATGGATGGCGTCAGACAATCCTTTACAATAATCTAAGATCAGATCATCTGTAATATTCAATAGGGCAGCAGTTGGAACTGTGGGAAGTCTCATGGCCCTCCCCATCAGAATTTCGTGTGGAGAGAGACCTGTCCTCCTGTCAGGGGTGCTGCGCATGCTCATGAGCACTAAAGGAAGAGCATCTGGCCAACTCAAAGATGTGGATGCCACTACTTTAGCCAATCTATTCTTCAAAGTGCCGTTCACTTGTTCCACAATTCCTGAAGCTTCTGGTCGATAGCTACAATGCAGTTTTTGATCGATATTCAGTGTGGAGCACAACATCTTCACTATTTCGCTGTTAAAATGTTTTCCTCTGTCCGATTCCAGAGAGGCAGGCACCCCGAAGCGCGGTATCAACTCCCTGAGCAACAATTTTGCCACTGTGAGTGTATCGCACCTACGTGTAGGGTACGCTTCAACCCATCTGGAAAATACGCATACTATCACCAACACATACCGAAGGCGATTAACTCTTGGCATTTCGATGAAATCTAGTTGCATTCTATTGAAAGGCCCCCCCGACCTCCCAATGTGACTCAGTGTGACTGGTGTTCGTTTGCCTACGTTCAGTTGTTGGCAGGTAACACATCGCTTACATACTGATTCTGCTGCTATTCTAAATTTAGGGCAATACCAAGTTTGCCTAAACACTCTCATCATAGCATCCCTTCCTAGATGTACTGGACCATGTATTTCTCTCGCCATGGGATTAGCTAATTCTTCAGGTAACACAGCCCTCCCATCTGCTGAAACCCAAAAATCCATTTCGCTTCGCACGCAACCTGCTATTTCCCATGCCTTTTTCTCTGTTTCAGGTGCGTTCTCCTGCATCATTCTTAAATCCTCCCAAGTGTCTACAGTTTCTAACATCATACTTAATTCTGTCTTTTCTTCAGCACCATCTATTTCCACTTTTGAGAAAGAATAATTTTGCTCTGCACAATAACGTGCGACTTCATCAGCGTATCTGTTGCCTTGTGACACAAAATCTGTATTCTTAGTATGAGCTACACACTTTACGATTGCAATGTCATCTGGACCTTGTAATGCTTCTAACAACAGTCGCACAAATTCTCCATTTCGAATGGGCGAACCAGAGGAGGTCATGTAACCTCTCTGAGACCACAACTGCCCGAAATCATGAACCACACCGAAACCATATTGGCTGTCAGTGTATATGGTGACTCTCTTTCCGTTTCCTGCTATGCAGGCACGAGTTAGGGCAATGATTTCTGCTACCTGTGCGGAATGTACTCCTTCCAGGCAGGCGGCTTCCACAACTCCAGTAATGGTACAAACAGCATAAGCTGCTCTCAACCGACCAGTATCGTCTCTTAAACATGAGCCATCAACAAAATAAATTTCATCGGGGTCAGACAACGGCTCATCCACAATATCTGGTCTGGGTTTCGTGCATAGTTCAGTCACATCAAGGCAATCGTGGTCTTCACATCCTTCGCCTTCTATTACAGTAGGTAATGGCATTAAAGTAGCAGGATTCAAGACAGAGCATCTCCTGAGGGTCACGTTCTCCGCGGCAAGAATAACTTGCTCGTAGCGCGTGAGCCTACTATTGGTCAGATGCTGAGTCTTCGTCCTGGTCATGAGCAATTCAACTGAATGTGGTACATACACCACCACTGGATGTCCCATCACAATACTCTCGCTCCTTTCAATGCTGACACCCGTTGCAGCAACGGATTTGAGACATCCGGGCAACGCTGCGGCTACTGGATCTAATGTAGCCGAAAAATATGCAACTGGTCTACGGGCATTTCCGTGGGTCTGTGCCAAGACTGATAAAGCACATCCCTCTCTCTCACAGCAATAGAGTGAAAATGATTTCTCGTAATCGGGCATTCCCAGAGCCGGAGCACGACATAAATCGTCCCTCAGCTGCAAGAACGCCACCAAGCATTCTTCGTCCCATGGTACCGGATCACTCACCTCCTTGTGCGTCAGTTTCTGTAAGGGCTTTGCTTTCAGTGAGAAGTTAACTATCCACTGTCGGCAGTAACCCACCATTCCTAGGAATATTCTAACTTCTCTCTGTGTTGTAGGCGCATTCATCTTCATTATCGCCTCAATCCTCTCTGGGGACACCTTACGTTTCCCTTTTTCTAACCAGTGCCCTAAATACTGTACTTCTGTCAGACAATACTGCAACTTGCTCGGAGATACCTTATGTCCATTTTCGGCTAAATGGTTCAGTAAGGCAATTGAGTCTATTTTACAGGCTTCCTCTGTCTCTGACGCCACAAGTAGGTCATCTATGTACTGGACCAGAACCGAATTCTGCGGCAGTACTAGATTTTCGAGATTCTTCTTCAACAACTGGTTGAAGATGGGTGGACTGTCTGTGAATCCTTGTGGGATTCGACACCATGTTAAAACGCGATCTTCCATTTTAAAAGCAAAAAGATATCTGCTCTCTTCATCCAATGGGATGGAAAAGAAAGCCTGGCAAAGATCTATCACTGTGAACCATTCTGCTTGACATGGTATTTGAAACAGTATCACTGAAGGATTCGGTACCACGGGACAACATGAAACGACTATGTTGTTAATCTTTCGTAAATCCTGCACTATCCTGAATTTCCCGCTAGGTTTCTGCAAACCCATAATCGGGGAGTTACAAGGACTACCCACGATTTCTTTCAGTATTCCCTGTTGTATCATTGACTCGATCACAGGTTTTATCCCCGCAATCGTTTCCTGGGACAATTTGTATTGAGGCGTTCTTGGAAACTCGGCATTTGGTTTTACTAGTATTTTTACCGGTTCTACCCCTTTAATCAATCCTATTTCTTCTCCTGTGAAATCCCATACCTCTGACGCCACTGCATCTCGTAAGTCTTGGGGCAGATCTTCTACTGTCAGAGTAGGATATAGTTCTACACAGGATTTTGAATTGGCCACCTTAAAGGTAGCATCATCGTCAGTAGTCTGTACCTCCACTCCTTGCGGGGTGCAGTATATGGTGCAGTTCAATTTGCACAACAAATCCCTTCCTAACAGACATACCGGACTCGAGTCACAAACCACAAACTGATGCTCGTTCATATGGTTTCCTATCTTCACAGACACTGGTTCTGTCAAGGGACTAGTCAGCCTTTTGTTTGCGACTCCTACCACCTGAATTGTTTCCCCTGACATCGGCAAGTCTGGAACCACCGCCGATCTCAGAGTTGATCGGGTAGCCCCAGTATCCACCAAGAACGTTGTGGGACACCCTGCCACCTCTGCCTCAACAAATGGCCCTCTCTGATCCACCTCTAGGACTGCCCCGAGGGTACAGTCCTCTTCACTGCTCACACGTTGTCCTGTCAATGGATCAATGTAATAACACTTTTCTTCCTCGATGAATAGAGGCATTTGTTTGAAGACCTTTCCCCCTGTCGCTACCTTCGGTGGCTGTGGGAACTGGGCCCGTGGAGCCGAAGTCCCCCCTTTGGCCACCTTGCTACCTGGAATTGTCACCTTTGGAGTTGGGACTTCTTGAACCTGCTCTTCTACTTCTAGCTCTCCATTTTCAGGGTTAAAGGGACACTCGCGTCGCCAATGTCCCACCTGGTGACACTGGTGGCACTTTGTCGTTTTCTTTAAAGTGGCAAAGTCTATCCTAGGTCTCTGCCCTTCTTCATTGTCCTTATTCTGACCGTTTGGTTTTCGTCCCATCCCCTGCTTCTGCTGGCCACCTTTCCCAGCGGACTGCATTTGCACCACCATCAATTTCTCTTTTAGATTCTTGGCTTTAGAATCTATCTCGTCACTACAGTGTCTTGCATAACGTAAAATCTCATCTAATGGTTTGTTCTGCCAACAGATTAAATGTTGCTGTATCATCAAACAAATATCAGGTCTCAGCCCCAAGACGAACTTTGACACAAACTGCCCTATATCTTTGGGATCCATTACATCTAGTCCACTGTATTGCTTGAATGTTTTCAATAATCTTTCATAAAACTCGTGAACTGTCTCCTTGGGTTCCTGCCTCGTTCTGTCTATTTTCACCCAATCTATATCCTGTGGTGGTACCTTATCTTTCAACCAAGCTATTACCCTTTCATACTTTCGCATGACAATCTCGGACGGTCCATTAGTCCGAGCATCCCTCACTGGTTCAGTATTTGGCCATTCAACACTAGTCTTGCACGGGGTCCACAAATCAGATGGGACCACGATGTCAAACAACGTGTTCAAATCAATCCACAATACTTTCGAGATCTTGACAAACCTTTCTACCTGCTTATACCACTCAACTGGATTGTCCCTTAACTTCGGAAATGAGTTGGTAAATGCAGCTAAATCTCCTCTACTCCAGGGCACATGTACATAATTTCCGTTTGATATTTCTCGCAAAGGGAATGCCTCCATGTGCATTACCCTTCCCTCGGGGGTCATCACATTTGCACTTCGTCTAACTGTGCCCTTTTTCGACCACCTTTCTTCCCATTTGTCCAATTCTCTCCACACTCTTATCCCTGATACCAGCTCTCTTATGTGTGTTTTTAATCCAGTAGTTCTCTTCTCATCTAGATCCTGGTCTGCGTACTGTAATCTGTGGTTACTCTGTAATGCCCTTGTCCTAGATAAATCCACGGCATACCTGTCTGCCAAATCAGTCAGTTTCTCATGAAACGCTCTAGCTTTCCTAGTAATATCCTTTGCCATGAACAATAACTCATCCTGTTCATACAATTCTATCCTTTCCAAAGGCAATGTTCCATCTATTATCTCATCAACATCTGATTTTAAACTAGTAACATCGAGTCTCTTTGCCTTAATATCAGTTTTCAAGACACTAAATTTAGTTCCTCCATCCGCATCTCTCCCATCCCAGCTCCGAGATCTACGTTTAGGTACTGGTGAGTTATAGGGAGTCCTCCCCTGTTCCCATCTCTCTAGGTCCCATGCCTTTCCATCTTCTCGAGGTGGGTGGTGAAACACTCCTTCACGCCTCATAGCCCCTCTCTCCCCATCCTGGCTAGTTTCACGGGATGCAGGGTAAGATGTTCCATTACTCCCTCTTTCTTCACTACTTCCCTGTGATTCCTGATTATTCGAGGCGTGGCGGGACCTATCACTATTCTCCTTTCTCCAATGTTGAACGTCTTCTCCGAGTACATGATGAAGGCACCTAAACCTATTCTGAAAAGCCTGTACCATTTGGTCTCCTCCTTTCTCCCAGAGACGGGACATCTCCTCACACTCTACACTCCTACTATTTTGCTCCTGCTGTTCCCTCTCCTCCGTAGGACGTGTAACTCCTCTATTCTCCTGACTTTGGCCTTCCCGCCCCTGACTACTTTCGCTGGCCCCACAATGAGATACAGTCCCGTTACCTCTGCTTTCCCATTCTGGTTCTGTTCTTGACCTATTACTCGGGGTTACTGCGGACCCATCCCATTCCCCCAAATCAGCTCTTAATTCTGTATAGGACTTTGGCCGCGGTCCCCTTAGGTCCATCGGTCCTCTCTGACCTCCCTGTCCTGTGTTGGGACCTACAGATGTATCTAATGGGGTGTTCCACGTTACCGAACCTGGCAATTGCTTCCATGCATTTGTCACGTTATTCCTCCTTTCCATCTCGATCCTTTCTCTATCCAATTGCCTCTGTTCTTCCTCTCCATCTCTCTCTGGGTTATAGATCGATACTATAGGTCCTATGGTAACAGGCACTTGAAGAGCATCTGGCAATCCAAAGGACTCAACCCTTTCGGTGGCTGGCGTTTTCTGCACCACAAACCTTCCCACTACACTCTGTACTGTGCTAGGTTGAGGTGTCTCCCCACCTTTGGTAGGTGTCCAGTCCGATATAGGGAGTGGTGTATACCCCTCTATGGCATTCCCATCTTCCCTTGCGAGCCCCCTATCTTCTATCACCCCCACTCTCGTAGGTGGTCTGTCCATTAACAATCTGTTTATCAGATTGTCCTCTGACTCGCTTTCCTCGTCTTCCTCCATGAGGCTTCCTCCTCCTGCCACCTCCCTCATCGGATACATTTTTTCCACCTCAATAACCTGTACCCTCCACCGCTTTGCTTCCTCATCCCATTTAGAATCTCGCACTGCTCTTACCGATCGCGTCAGTCTTTGTTGACGCCTGTTCAGATTTCTGTCGTGTGCAGGCCTAATCCATGCGTTAAGGGCCTCAAACTGTGTTGGTCTGGGCGAGGGTTTCAGTGAGGACATGGTTGCTTTTAGCCGATGCAACACCTCTAGCTTAAACGTTCCGTACTTTGGGAACTGCATTTCCTCATTCCCTTCCGTAAGCTTATTCCAAGCCCCAATCCATAATATCGTATGCAGCCCCACATTCGTTGCCATATAATGAGCTGGTGTACCCTCCGGCGGTGCTTCTTCCCCGTAATAATGTTCACTTCTTTTTCTTTTAAAAATCCCTTTCAAACACTTAAAACACTTCATGATTTCGCTCTTTCTCCGCGTTCGTTTACTTCCTGATGATATTCCACCGATCTCAGCCCCGTTCTCACTAACTGGCCTATCCGTACGCGACTTTCCTCCTACGTCACTCTAACCGCCCAACCAGAGCGCGGCTCTAGCTAACGTCACACCAACCGCTCAATCACAGCGCGGCTCTAGCCGACGTCACCCGTCCCCCTTCGCAGCAGTTCCCCTCCTTTCTCAGCTCGTCTCCTCGGTCATGCACGCGTCCCATTCATACTCTGAAAAATGATTACTTCCGTCCAAGCGATCACCTTTCTTGACTGTACGCCCACAGTCTTTCTGTAGTTGTCGCCTTAACTTGGCGAAATGTCTTTCCGTTTACTTCCAGACAATCGCCTTCTCCGATAGGTTACTCACACGCAGTAACTTTCGACCAGCGTCCGTTACTCATACACTCACTCTTACACTCCCCCTATCTTGGATCCACGGCGGTCAATGGTACCTCGTGACCTCCGTACTATGGTCGACAACTACCCTGGATGTTCGATACACCCAAAACCACTTAAGCTCTGGCCTGAACTTAAGATTTGCCAGTTCACCCGTTTACCAGGTAACCGGTTCACCAGGTTGCGCGCGCTCACAACCTTCTCTCATTCACACTACAGGCATTCAACTCCGCAAGACATTACAATACAAATACAACACAAAACACCGCAATCTGTTCACGCATGACCCTTTTTATACTCACTCTCCTCCGATACTGCTGCTTTTCTCGCACCGTCTGCACCTTTCGGCACACGATTCTTCCGCTGCTCGTCTCTCGACGTCTAGGGGCCTTGGGGTAAACTAACCTCTCTAGATTACCTTCCTCAAGAAGATAACCATCCTCACTCTGCTACCAACTGCTAACGCGGGATTACTGGTTACTAGTTACCTTACCAGATCCCAAATCAAGTCGACTGAATCGTTGGTACCTGTCATTGAGTAAAAGGTAATCTAACAATAAGTCAATCAATTTAAGAACTTACACCACTCTAAATGACCACTGACCAAATTTAAGTTTCAAAGATTTAATATAAAGTCAAAGATAACTGAAGATACAAACTTCTCAAAATGAGATTCAGAAGATAAATTGGTATCACTATGAACATGAACTTTTTGAATAGTCTGAGTCTGAAAAACAGAATAATGAGTACAATTTCAAATAACATGAGCGTTGCCAAAATGGATACAAGTTGCAACCTCAAAGTCATTACAGAAAAGAAAATTCAGGTTAGTCTGTCCCTACACTATACTAAGTGACATCCCTACTCAACAAGATCTTTACCCCTCTAGGTGTCAGCCGTGGTGACTTCCTAAGAAGATCACGCACTTCTCTTTGTCTCTTCTCTGATAATGGGTCTCTCCTGATCAGCCTATCTGCCTACCCCTCCGCTTCCTTAGGCTCCCAAAATCATCTGCTCTATCTTCCTCCCGGGTCGCTTTCCCTAATACCAAATCACATTTCCAATAGAAACGCCCCTTGGGACGCCCCTCACGTGGTACATCTTTGCGCGGTAAACTCCATGATGGTACTCTTCAAGACCCTCGTTATAGTTGACCTTGGTTCCCGGGCTTCTTCTCCAGTGCGCTGATACCCCCTGAAATTCCTGGAAACTCCTACAGGCCTACGCCAAGCGCCACTGAACAAAGCCCCTTTCATTCTAGCTGATTAGGACCCTCGCACCTGCATACAGTCCGTCCTGCAGTGGGCCTCAAATTCCAGACTCCACCATATCTATAGGTCGTAAAGCACACTCGAAGCTCTGTGCTGGACACCTCTCGACTTCTCCTCTAACGAGCACATGGCACATCAAAGGAGATGACATTATCAGTACAGGCCTCCTTGATTTACATGAAGCGAGTCCCTGCACTCTAAAACATTAACTTGATTTAAACAACATTCTTAACTAGCATACGTTTCTAAAACAACCCATCTATAAAACATATATTTCAAACTTAATTCGATAATACAATTTTTGGAAGAACCATGTTAACCCCATCTCACATTATTTTAGCAGCACGTTTAGATTTGCTGTGAATTGCCCTAGGGCCTACACAATATACTGGATTTTCAGAGTTCTATTCAACTCTAACATGATTCCTTTAACATGAGAACATGAGGTTTTCATATTCATTCCAACATTTCTACATTAATCTCACACAGTTATGATTATTGTTACTCTACTTAAACATTCTATACACTTCACTACTGAATATAAGACACTCTGTGTATTTCACTTCTAAATATAAAACACTCGTGTGCAAAAGCATGTTTCAACTAACTACGTGCTTGTAAATATGGTGCACTTATACATTTTCAGACTTGTGCTCTCTCAGTGGCGTTCTTTTTCCAGCCATGGTAACATTTTTTATTTTTATGGTGGACAGATTTACTCCTGCGTTAATCACTTACCACAAGCACATGTAATAATGTCAGAATACAGTAAGTAGTGTGGCCAGGCTTTTAAGAGCAATGTTGGAGAAACAGGAAGTATTTTCACTGAGATTCGAGAACAAGGGACCTGATATTTTATCGAAACTTCTGCCAGAAAAAAAACCGTGATCTGCAGTTCTTGTTTTCATATGTAGTTACACTGCAGAAGAGTGGAAATTATCATAGG
Organism: Lissotriton helveticus; assembly: GCF_964261635.1. NCBI lineage: Eukaryota > Metazoa > Chordata > Amphibia > Caudata > Salamandridae > Lissotriton > Lissotriton helveticus. Next base: position 1,296,127,037 of record NC_136069.1, read on the forward strand.
TGTTTATAATTATTATACATTCACCTATAGAATGTAGGCTTTTCTGTGCACTGTGCAGTATGTGTTTTGAAGGGCATAAAACACCTTAAAGGTCCTCTACAGAGGCAACACATGACCTGTGCAGTCTTTCATTCCAGTTTAAAATTACTGAGACCACAGGATATCAGATGGTAGTTCAAAAATGCAATTTGTTTGCATAAAATTTAAATGCGCTTTCTCTTCCTTTACAGCTCCAGGGTGGGCACTTTCCTCTGCGGACCTGAGGCCCTCGCAGAGACCCTTAGCGAGCAGTGCATCGGCAACTCCGCCGCTGACCCACGCGGAGTGCACTTTATTTTTAACAAAGAAAACTTCTGAGCATCTTACGAGTGGATGGAGAATGTATCCCTGAAGTGAAGCCTTTCAACAGCTTTTCTTTCCTTTTCCTCCGCAGCGGGGTCGTGTCTGCCTCAGCATTCGCATATGTCATGGTTCAAGAATGTAAGACTCTTGGGCCCAATTCACAAAGGTAAACTTCAATCCAAAGTGTAAGTTTGCCCTTTGTGAATTGGGTCTTTTGACTTTATCCTAAAAGGGCCTTTAGAATTCAGATCTAAAGTTAGACTTCGGGTCTAAGTTTACACTTATGAATTGGTCCTGTTATTTTTAAATGAATGTCATTTATCATGTGGTAAAACATAGCTGTGCTGCATTTTTTTATTGTTGTGTCAAACAGTAGAATTCCTGTATATTGGTAGTGATTTGTCGCTATTTTTAAATATTTGTAATATAAGTGTACCTTAACAAGGTGTTATAAAGATGTACCTGTGCTATTAAATATATCAATAATTGTGCTTCTTACTTTTCAAATGATGCATATGTACCTTGTTATACAGAAACCACTGAGTTGTACCGAAACCATTTTAAGAGGCTCTTCATGGACCTGAGGGAACAGTGCTTCTGATCAAATTTCTCAATTCATCAATAAACTGCTATGGGAAAATGAGATTTTTCAGTTAAATCGTTCTTGTATGTATACCCGAGGGCACAGTGGCCTCAATAAATCCTAGAGGAGACTCTCGGGGAAATACCAGGGGAAATTAGGACTTAAAAAAGGAATTGGGTCTCCAAATTCTAACGGAATGCTATGGGATAACTCTGTGGGACGGAGTTACCAAGGGAGATAATGGGACCTTGTGACGAGGCCCTATATGCGGCTGCTTGCAGAAAATTTGTGAGGTAGTGATTCTGGCCTGTCACACTGAAGGATGTGTGTATTCACTGCAAATGCGGTAAAAGCTATAGTAGGCATATATAACATGCGATTCGGTCCACCAGACTTTGCCCCCCTTTTGACCACCACAAAAAAGGCACCATACAAGTGGCTGGTCTTCACTGCGTAGTCTTTATTAATTCTCAGAAATGACCATCTTTATTTGTTGATGCACTGTCACCATTAGACCAACTTTTATTAAACCAATCCAACACACATTGATAAACATTGGGTTTCACAGTATTCTTTTGAAACACAGGTTACAATTGTATTTACAATTCAGGTTCTCCAGCGCCACACTGGATGTGGGTTGTACCACTTTTAAAACTTGTACTCATTTGTTCCTACCTGCACGTTGCACTTTCCTGACGGGCCGGTCCCCGTTCCACTGCAGCGGAGTGCTGTTTGTGTGGAGGTCGGGGCTCCGCCCCCCAACACGAACACTTCCGGATGGGGGAAGCTCTTTAGCAATATGTGCATCCGGCCGTGTAGCGGGCGCGCAGCGGGCACGCCGATGGCGCGCCAAAGGCAAGCCCGCCTGCGCCCGTCCGTGGCCAGTTTGCGCCCAGTGCCAGCGACTCTGCTGTTTTGCTAATAAAACAGAGGTGATTCAGTGGTCCAGATGTGAGTTACTAGCCCTAAAGGTAAATCCATGCTCTAGAGCACATAAGTGTTTTCCAGCTCTTGAACAGCCCATACCTCTTGCATAGAGTGCCACTGGGCACCAGATGAGGATGGAGCCCACAGTGCCCCAATAGATGCAGTTAGAGGGCTGAGCAAGCCTACGGACAACATTAGGGCATGCTTAATTAATTGCAGATCCCTGCCTAAACATACATAGGATCTTTGGCTGCTTCTGTCTGTGATGGAGTTTGAGATCATGTTTCTGACTGAGACATGACTGAAAGATGAAGCTCTTACCGCTGTGGCACTCACTATTCCTGCGGGCTTCAAAATCTTTTGTGCGAATAGGCAGGGAGAAAAAAAGAGGAGGTGGAGTGGCGATTATTACGAAAGATTCCTGGGAGGTTACATGTTCATCACTGACAAATATGGGCATGATTGAAGGCCTTAATTTCTGCATTAAGATGACCCCACGAGCTCCTTTGCAGGCCTGCTAGTTTACAGACCGCCTGACTGTCCACCCCTATTCATGTCGAACTCTGCAACTACATTGCGCAGAAATCCCTCTTATTCTCCAACTTCACTGTATCGGGGGATTTTAATCTGCACGTAGATGACCCCTCTTGCACACAAGCTAGGCAGATAGTTTCCTTTCTTGAAGGGGCCAATCTACCCTTAGCTGTTAACGCTCCCACTCACAAAGCTGTACAGACTTTGGACCTTGTCTTTTCCAACATACCATCTCTAAAAAGCAAAGCCCCGAGACAGCTGGTGTGGTCCGACCACTTCCTTGTGCCCTTCTCCTTCAATCTGGCTAAAAGCCTTTCTCCAGACATCTCTCGCTATTTTGTAAAAAGAAATTGGAGAAAGCTCACTGCTGAGTTTTTAGACCCTGTTCTGATGGACAGCCAACCCGCTCTTTCCAGGGACCCCAATGCTGACGCCGCATCCCTTCATAAATGGATTGCGGAGGCGGTGGAGTCCACTGCTCCAGCCAAAATTCTGAAATCTTTAAGAAAATCACCCTCCTCCCCATGGTTCTCGGAGAAACTGAGGAACATGAAAAGCAGATGTAAGCAGCTTGAGAGGCTGTGGAGAGTGGAGTATGATAACCTAGCGAAAGCTACATATAAAAAATCTTTAAAAGAAATGCATAAATCATGAAGAAAGCCAGGAGAGAGTATATAGCCAAATTTATTGAGGAGACCGACAAACCTGACAAAGCCATTTTTAAAGTTGTAAACGCCTTTCTCAAACCTCACGAGTTGCTAATTGATGCACAACCATCAACGGCGCTTTGCGAGGAAATATCAGACTTTATTGACAATAAAATCCGGAAGATTTACAATTCCTTATCATCCTCGGTTGAAACAGCTAAGTCTGACACAGCCTTAAAGAAATTCTCTAGGCCCCCCTTCTCCAATTTTACTCTAATCTCACAGAAGGAGGTATTGGTGGCTATCAATTGCTGTAAATCTGGGTCACCAGAAGATCCGTGCCCTCCGAAATTATGGAAGGAGTTAGCTAACTCCTCCTCCCATGTGCCATCTGAAATATGGAAGACCTCCCTGGCTACAGGCATCTTCCCGGATTTATGGAAGCATGCAAAGCACTTCCCCCGAAAAAAAAGCTAATATTGACTCAGGCGAACTCAATAATTATAGACCGATTTCTTTACTACCGGCACCAGCCAAGATGCTCGAAAAAATAGTACAGAAACAACTGGCCAATTACATCGAGTGCCACTACATTCTGCACGATACTCAGTCGGGGTTCCGTGCGGGGTTTAGCACAGAAATCGCGCTAATTGAGGTGGTGGACTCAGTCAGGCTGGAGCTGGATTCAGGGGCATCGGCCATGCTGGTGCTCCTGGACCTATCTGCGGCATTTGATATGGTCGACCACTCCATTTTGATCCAGCGCCTCGAGGACTCAGGGTTCGAGGGCACAGTTTTTCAATGGCTCAAGTCCTTTCTTCATAAGCGCACGCAGAGAGTGGCACTCCAACCAAATCAATCCAGTCGCAAGCCCCTTTGGTGTGGCGTCCCTCAGGGCTCGGCCCTGAGTCTACTGTTCTTCAACATTTATTTGGCCCCTCTTTTTTCATTGATTGCCAACTGGGGGTGAAGGCGATCTCCTACGCCGATGATACCCAGCTGGTATTCCCTTTTAAAGACTTGTCGTATACCTCTTTTGAGAATTTTAAAAGCTGTTTAAAAGATATAGCACAATGGATGAGCAACAACAGGCTCAAGATGAATGCCGGAAAACGGAGGTGCTATTTTTCGGCAATAGCCTACCCCACGCCGCTGACCTTTGGTGGCCTGAGGAAATGGGCTGCCCCCCCCCCCCACTCCCGCAAGCTGTGAAAAAAATCTGGGCATTAAGTGGCAGATGGACCTATCCTTTTCGGCCCAAATTCAACAGGTGAGAGGTGCTTGTTTTGGCACTTTAAGAAACCTGCGTAGAATTCTACATCTTCTGCCAGAACACTGCCGCCGGTCTGTGGTTCTCGCCACAGTTACCTCCCGCCTGGATTATGCGAAGGGCATGTATTTGGGCCTCTCAGCGTACCAGATAAAGAAATTGCAGATGGTCCAGAATGCGGCTGCGAGACTGATTAAACAAGTCCCTTTTAAGCAGCACATCTCTCCTGATCTTAAAGCATTGCATTGGTTGCTGGTCAACAGTAGAATCAAATTTAAGGCCCTTACCCTAGCCTTTCGGGCTTTCCACGGATCCTGCACTTGCTATCTGAAGCAGAGACTTGGCGCACATGAGCAGCCTCGTTCTTTCCAATCAGGTTCCCAGAAACTGTTACGCACCTCTCGAGTTAGGAAAGCTCGGTTAGGGGGCAGATCCTTTACGTTTAAGGCTGCCATGCTTTGGAATACCTTGCCAAACGCATTGTGACAAATCACCTCTGAAACCATTTTCAGGAGGGTAGTCAAAACCTGGCTTTTTAACCACGAGTAGCCTCTTGGACTCTCTGTGTTACGCAGGCGGCCTGGCGCGCCTCTAGCTGCTATAGCGCCGGGACACCTCTCAGGAGGTAGCTGTTCGTGCTCTATAAAAGACAGTATTATTATTATTACCAGCAGGCCACAACCCATCTCCATTGCTTCCATTTCAGGTAACTACCTGTCGTCTACCCCCTAGACGCGGTCACCAGGCCACTGCTTTGCGCCTTTCCTTGCACACCAGCTTTCACCAAATTGCTTCTTCCAAGCACCGGCATCTCGGGTAGGGCCGGAGAGTCCAGGACCACCAGCAGGACGGCGCCCTCTCCTGCCAGCCCGAAGCTCCATTGACTGCTGCCCCTGTTCCAGGATCAGCCAGTCCCCGCCAAAAAAGAGTCCCCGCCATTTTCCTTGCCTGGGACCCCGCCAGTTCTACCTTTAAAAACAGGGATAGGTGGGTGGGCAACTTGGTTCTCGCTGTGACTCACTAGGTGCCCAAGGCAAGAGGACAAAGAGTGCTTCTCCCTCGTGTTCAGTGCTCTTATATCCCTTTCCCTGGAGGGGTCACCTGCGCACCTAGGTTATGCACTAATAGCTTGCCCCACCTTCCCTGGAGACCCCTCCCACTCCCTTGACCAGATGTGCACTGGCCCAGCCTCTCTCTCGCCTCTCGCCCGAAATGCCACTAAAGAGCCCCCTCCCCTAGGTGTGTGTGTGGGGGGGGGGGGGGGTCCTCTCATTCTTCCATCGATGCCAGGTGAAACAAAAGGGAGCATGTTTATTTCCGTGCCTTGATAAAGTGTCTAATTCACTAGTTCCACTTAAACGTTGCTTCTCAAAAATCAGTGAGCAATGTATACTGGCAGACTTTCATTTAATTGCTTCTGCCAAAGAGGTAATCGATCTTTTCTTTGAATGTCGGTCATGGGCACTGGTAACTTGGTCAGTAAGATTGGGGGAGGGAAAGGTTAGCTTCAGTGCAATATAATGTTAAAATACTTTATACCACAAGCAAGGGTGCAAGAGAGGGTCTTAATGGGCAGTGACAACGGAGAGTAATACAGATTTGTAGGGGTACTAGGTGAGAGAAATCATAATATTTTGTAAAATAGCCAACATTTTTGAAGGCTTTCAAAACGGAGAGATCGAGAGCGTGTGTGTGTGCGTAATTGTTTGTGTGTATGTAAAACGTCCTGGTGAAATCCTACAGACACCTCACCAAACCCAACTGAAAACACCTGAACCCAAATATTTACCGGAAAATAAATTAATTAGGGGGTGTAACCCCCCACACACACACAGACCCAAAGACATGCCCCTGATGTACAGGACAGGGAGGTGGAACAGGGTAGTATTTAAATCAGGAAGGAAGGAACGTCTGTTTAACCTTCTCTCACATAACGTTCCAATAGTAGGTTTACAAAACACATTAGTTGGAACTAAATACGTGCTCAAAACTATGGAAAGAAAAGAGGATATGCACTGTTAAATATGCTCTTTAGGAATGCATCTTGTTGGCATGTTTCACACCAATTTAGTACTCTAGTCATGTACAGCATCATTGTTACAAAAGATATAGATATACATCCATTTGAAATTCACAAATCGTTTCCATGTTGCAACGGCAAATCCGTGCAGGTTGCCGCTTCTGTGAATTCCTTATCTGATGCAACATTTCACAACAAAAAAGAGAGGAAGTTCAAATGCTCTTGCTAACATTTTAGATTTCAACATCAGCCGAAGAGTTGTCTACAATACAAAATACCGAGTGGGAGTGTGTTAAGCCTCTTACTCATTATTTAATTACTTTCTTGTCTATCTTAGTTCCCTGTTCCTTATTCAATAGCCTAGCTCTCTTTTCTATTATTTGTCTCACCACTGGATCACAGCTTCTTTATACCAGTTCTTAATGGAAGACTTGGATCCTTCCACTACTTTTCAGCTGTGTTTCAGCACTCCATGTTCCTTTCACTCACATACCTCCCTAATCCCCTACTGATCATCTATTGCACTAACGTGCAAAGCCACACTTTGTTTCTTCATATATTTTTTCATTTTTAGGTCTCGTCCTACGTAACGTGCATGCGTTGCATAGGAGGGGACCTACTGCCATCGGCAGAGCTTTTGCAGCAAAGAAGTGCACGCGTTGCATTGCTTGCAATGCAACGCGTGCACATCTTGGTGATTTCCTTTCGGGAGCGTGCGGCGCCATATGGTGGTGCCATATGGTCGCACGCTCCCGAAGGAAATCGCCCTTGCCCCCTGCCAGCCTGCCACTTTCACTGCCGCGCGGCCAATGTCTGCCGTGCGAGGCGCACACGCGCCTCCTCCTGCTGCCGGCAGACCTGCCGGGCTTGTTTCCCGTGGCACCAGTGAAATCTCCCACCTACTGTTAAGCTCAGGCACTAAATAACATGCAACAATACCGCCAACCCATTTCCCCCATTAATTCCTAAAGGAACAGCTGGCACCATGACAGGGGTTGTCTTTTAATCTCTCCTTGTTTCACGGGGCCCTTGAACTTGCAAAGAATAGAATGGGACAGCGGTCCCACCTTAAAATGGCGACTGACAGGCAGCCCGGCCCGGACACGAAACACAACTTAAAGCATTCCACGAAGATGCTCGCCGTCTGAGAAGCGATACCTCACAGACAAGAAAAAAAACATACGTGCCAAACGAAACATGGAAGTCATTAGGCATCGGCAACTTCCGGCATTTAAAAGTTTTACGTGAACGCGGCTAAATAGCAGTAAAAAGTCCAATGTTCCCCTCCCTACAACGTCGCCCTCCTCGTCCACCTGAGAGTATATCAAATGCCTTCCAAGCTGAGCGCTGCCAAAAAGTACAGCGCCTCGGAGTCTCTCCTTGAAGTTCAAGCCTTAATTAGTGAGTTGAGAGCATTTTTTCTCTAAATTACACGGCACCGCCTCAGGAGATAACCAGGACTTAAGAGAGAGCAGCTAGGGCGCCGGGGCTCGTGGGGGCGGCGAGGGGAGGCGGGAAGGAGAGAGGGAGGGAGACACAACAAGGGGGCCAGAAAACGCATCATCCTTTAAGACGGCCGCCACCCAGACATGAGGCTCTTAGACTGTCGGGCCTGCAGTTCAGGCTCTCTGCCGGGTCCTCGTGAGATAGCAGCCTCCCTCCGAAAGATAGGAATAGCCCAAGACAAACAGGCCTAAACTCCATTTTTTTGTGAGGGAGAAACTGGATGGAATCAAAGCTTGCTTTGGCTTGGCACGCCCATGTGAACTTTCCCATTAAACACTTGGGCTTCTGACTTCTTCCAAGCAGTTTTTACTTGGATTACCCTCTTTATATACCAAACTGCCAGTTTGCATGTGCAGGGGATTTATACCATCTAAGAATGAATTCGGTTTAGTATTGTTTTATATAATGCAGCAAAATGTCATGCAATTGAGGAAGAGAACACAGATTCCCCACAACAGGACAAGTGGTAGGCGTAATTTGCTGTAGCGTAATTCCGTGTAATGATGGCAAACATAAAGCAGGATTATGTGGAATTACACAAAGAGCATAACCCTGCGTTTAGATATAGATATTTTCGTAGAACAAAATGCACCCTCACAGACATAATAAACCTGGCGCTAAGAAAATATCGTTAAATGCAACAGGGACAGGAACAGCCATCAGCTGCTCATGGACTGTTCCTGTGCTCGTGTGCATTTTGTCCCAAATTACTCCAATTTACATTAACTGGCAAAATCACATGATTTTCTGTAATTTCGTGTCACAGGAGTAGTGCCCCACTCCAATTTACCCCACTCCAACCCAAAATAATCTGCCCCACTCCAATCCAAAGCAATTTACCCTACTCCAATCTGCCCCACTGCACTCCGCCCCACTACACTCTGCCCCACTACACTCCGCCCCACTCCAGTGCTGTGCACCACACTCCTGTGCACCACACTCCACTCCAATCCACCCCACCCCATTTAAATCCACCCCACTCCACTCCAGTCCACCCCACACCACTCCGGTTCCCAGCACTCCTGTTTACTCCACTCTATTCCACCCCACCCCATTTTAATCCATCCCACTCCAATCCACCCCATTCAGTCGACCCCATTGCAGTCCAATCCACCCCAATCTGCTCCAATCCACCACCCCGCCCCAGTTCAATCCACCCCACTAAATCCAATCCCTCCAGCCCACCACATTCCAATTCACCCCAAACCAGTCCAATCCACCCCACTACACTAGTCCAATCCACCTCCTCCAGTCCAATCCAATTGACTCCCTCCAGTCCACTCTAATTCACCCCACTCCAAACCACCCTACTCTAGTCCAATCCACCCTACCTCAAACCAATCTAATACACCCTACTCCAGTCCACCTCAATCCAATCCAACTCACCCCATTGCAATCCACCCCTTTACAATCCAGTCCATCCACTCCAATCAACCTCATTCCACTCAATCAAATTCACTCTACAGTCCAATCCAGCCCTATCTTCTCCAATCCAATCTACCCACTGTCTCAATCCACTCCAACCCACTTCACCTGATTCCAACCCAACCCACTCCACTCTACGGCACTCCACTCTATCGTACTACACTATACAACACTGCACCCTGCCACTCTCTGCCACTGAACCACTGAACTCTACTCCCCTCTACTCCCCTCTACTCAACTGTATGACACTGTACTCCCCCTACTCCACTCTGCAACACTCCACTCCAACAAATCCAGTCTATGACACTCTACTCCCACCACTCCACTCCACTCTGTGCCACTAACTTTTAACCATGCTGAACAGCAGCCACACTAGTGTACAACATGGCAAATACATATTGCCTAAGCCAATTGCTCTTATAGGCGAGACCTATTGGCCTTGCCAATGCTTGTTTTATGTTCTGTCTGCGTGTTCATGTTCCTGCACGTTGGTGCCCACTCCTCCCTTTCCTGTGCCTTCTTTCTTTTGTTATTCCGTTTTTATTTATTTCTGAAAGGACCAGTCAGAAGGCTGCCCTTAGAGTACAAACACCTATGCCAAGAAAACTTTAAAACATTTCACATGTTGGATGTGTGCTGTACAGTGCAGCACACATTAAATGTGTGAAATTATAGGAGAAATGCAATTATTTCTCCAACTTTCCATCTCCCTCTAGGAGGTGTTATTTTTTACACAAAGCCCAGTTTTGTGTTAAAATCCATTAGTGATTGCGCTGGAACACCCAAGTACCACACATGGAAACCCCCTTTGATGCAAAGTAGTAGAACGCTGCTCAAAACACAATTTGCAGTAAAAAAGGGCACTTTTCCAGTACAAAGAAGTGTAAATACCCTATAAAGAATTTGTTACGCTTGCACCACCATTTGTGACTTTGCGGTGGTGCAAAGTATTTAGAAAATTGCACCTTAAAGCAATGCCAAAGTTTTTTTATTCAAAGTATACAATCATTGATTTAAAATCTTGATCTTTAAAGATCATATATCTATTGTTACATCTACCCCAACACAAACTTCATCAGTAATCAAACAATTAGAAAATGCTTTAGAATATACGCAGAATAAAGGTTCAATTGCTCCAGAATACAAACCACAGCTCTAAATTGGCCTTTCCGTACATCAACCACAATATTCAAAATGGCTACTTATTTTAGGTTATCTTACATCAATATTTGAATGGCATTGCTAATATTCATTTTAAATCCTTACTCAAACTCAGTATTACTCGCCAGATATTTGACATAACCCAACACTGTCCCTTATGGGCCAAGGCAATTACATTCAAAATGAACATCCTTCCATATTTTATTAATCTTTTTCAAGCTAGGCCATTTTACATACCTTCTTTGTTCTTCAAAAGAATATGATCTACTGTCACTGGATTCATCTGTGGTAAAAGAAATACATACAAGAACATATAAGGGTATATATGAATAAGAAGCAAGCCCTCGCTTTTATGAGAATTAGCTTTTCTAATAATGTCGTATGACAGAACTCCCTCTAACAAATTCCTCCCAACTCAAGATTCTCCAATCATATGTAATCACTCAACAAACTTTGTTGTGCATTTCACATTCCACCTTTCTGTGCCTATTCGTCTATTGGGACAATGCAACCATCTTGAACCATTTCAGTAATGGCTGGGACTTAGATTGGCTTGGTCATCTCACAACTATATTTGTCTAATGGCTCTTGAAGCTTTGAAAGTCTGCAACAGGACTTCTCAATTCCTCATTAATGTTTTTAAATAGTTTAAAAATGCGGTTGCATTATGGCCCTAATCTCACAATCCAAAATATCCATTGTTCGTGCTCAAGTAATGTCTTCCTCAAGATACGATAGATAGATAGATAGATAGATAGATAGATAGATAGATAGATAGATAGATAGATAGATGGATGGATGGATGGATGGATGGATGGATGGATGGATAGATAGATAGATAGATAGATAGATAGACAGACAGACAGACAGACAGACAGACAGATAGATAGATAGATAGATAGATAGATAGATAGATAGATAGATAGATAGATAGATAGATAGATAGATAGATAGATAGATAGATAGATAGATAGATAGATAGATAGATAGATAGATAGATAGATAGATAGATAGATAGATAGATAGATAGATAGATCATGCCATCAATGACATTTAGGAAATAAAAACGTGATGAGAGGAATGCTTGAATATATCTCAGCCACAGGTCATTATGCTTGGCTGCATATCCTTCCATCATTTTCTGTCTACTTTGCCACTCTAGACAGGGCCTAGCCATATTCAAAGCAGCCTTGGTCCTGCTCCAATATGAATATATCCGTCTGAATTGCCATGTGAGGTCCCCTGCAGATGTGGAAACAAAAAAACACAGACCAGTTTCAGTCTATTTAGGTCTCATCAGTGAAGTATGGTTTTATTTTTTTTGGCTCAGTGAGCCCAGGACCCATGTGTGGGCATGCCCATTGCACTTGGGGCATAGCACTGAGTAAACAAAAAAGTGATGGGACAAATGCTTGAATTATCTCAGCCACTGGTTCTAACCTGAAGCTGCATCTCAGTTCACCCTTTTTTCTCCCACTATGCCACTCTAGACAGAGCCTTGTCCCACAAAGTAAATCATGGAGCTGCTACAATAGGAACGGTACAGGGGAAACTGTCAGGCGAGGTCCACTCCAGATCGGGAAACAGGCAATTACAGAGCAGTTTCAAATAATTAGGCCTTGTCATTGTGGAATAGCTTTGCTTCTTTGACACAGTGGGGCAGTGACGTAACGAAACTTGAGGGGGCCTCCCTGCAAACTACATGGAGGGGTCCCCCCGCCCATCCTCCGTGCCAGTCTAGAGCGCTCAGACCAGCGACCCGCCATACTGCAGGGGATGCGGGGTGATTGTTACGCCACTGTCACCAATACAGTCGTTATAAGTAACTCTGGATGGTGAAGTTAAAGGTTGGGCTTAGTCTGCCAGCAGGCTATCATAGGTGGTGGTTCATTTATTACAGGGTCCCTGCCATCAGTACGCTGGGGAAGTTTGCCCAATTTTAGGTGGGTTTCCTGATTGTTAGACCTGGCATCATTGGCATGAGTCTCTCCTCCATTTTTTCTGTTTGCCTCTTCTGTTTACGATGTTTTTGCTGGTATATGCTTTGGGCACTGTGCCACTGCTGATCAGTGCCACAGTGCAAGTGCTCCCTATGTGAAATTGCTGTATTGATTGACCTCCATGTTTGGCTTATTTGGTTTACTATCAGTCCCTAGTAGAGTGCACCAGGAGTGCCAGGGCTTGTAAATACAAATGCTGCTAGTGGGCCTGCAGCACATGTTGTGCCACCCACAAGAGCGGCCTAGTAAAAGTATGTCTGAAGGTCTGCCATTGCCAGACCACGTGCAGTCTGACTGTCACGAGGACTGCGCAAGTACACCTACTTGCCAGTCCCTAAACCTTCCCTTAACTTCATGTTAGTCACCCCTATGGTAGGCCCACGGGCAGGGTGCATTGTAAGCATAAGGTAGGACAAGCCTGACAAGGTTGGCATGTCCTAATAGTGAATTACATCCATAGTCGTTTTTCACTATTGTAAGGTAGCCTGCTCTCCATCAGTTAGAATGGGCTGCCAGGATTATTAATGTTATAATCCTAGCGGGCTCGGGGAGCATGGTGCAATGTCGAGTTTGGTATCCCTGAACTCAGGGTTTAATAACGCATCCGTTTGTGTGGATGGTTTTTGGACTCTGTGTTTGAAAATAGCACTTTTAGAAAGTAGCTATTTTCTTGTCTAACTGTCTACCGGTCTCTGCTGGTTCTGGTGTGCGTGTGACAGGAGCTGGGTGGCTCCAGAGAGTCTGAATGAGTCAGTGTGGGATGAGTGGGGCATTTGCATTGAGAGTAGGGGAGAGTAGCTCTTGATAGCCTGCCCTGCCTGATACAATGTTGACTCCGCCCCCCTGCCAGGCGACTGATGACTCTGTGCTTGCCTGGGACTTTCCTGGCCCGCCTCCTGCCGGGCAGCTGATGGCCCTGCCCCTGCCAGTAACAATGCTGGCTCCGCTCCTGCTGAGCGGCTGAGGACTCTGCCCTGCCCAGTGAATAGGCCAGGTGCTCTGGCCTGGCAACACCCACAACAAACCCAGGATGGGGGGAATTTCCCCTGCATGGACAAAGGGATCAAAGCCAAAAAGGGGTATAAGAGAAGGACCCCTGAACCAAGAATTTAGATCACTTCTGACAAGGAAACCTGAACCAAGGACAAGAAGCCTGCTGATCTAAGGACTGCCTACCCCTTCTGCCAGAGTGCTGTTTGTTGGGGGAATCCTGCATTGCTTCTTTATTTTTGCCAAGGAACCAGGAGAGAGGAACTTTGTGTGTACTCTCACTCTTTGCTGAGAAAATCTCCAAGGACTGGAAGAGTGCCAGTCTCCTGTTGAAGTCACAGGGCTAAAGGACTTCATCTGCTTAACGTGCTATTTGCTGGGATTTGTGAATCCAGCACCTCTGAAAGAATCCGGCAATCTCGACGCCGACGGACGCCGCCGAATCCAGCTCGACATCGTGAGTAACGGCTCCAGTGTCCCGCTTCCTCGACGCCGGCCGCCGGGCCCGATCGACGCCAGCAGCAACGCCAGTGAGTAGTGAGTTCGGCTCCAGCTCCAAGTGACCCCGTGTCTGCACCGCCGCTGATCGCATCGACTTCGAGCCCTCTCGACGCCGTGAGCGCTGCTCACTCTTGCAACATCGACATCGACGACGCCGTATCCTGCTTCATCCCGTGAGCGCTGCTCCCGCCTGACTTCGGTCGACGCCGCTGCAGATCGCCCCGACTCCGAGGCCCGATCGACGCCGAAGACGCGACGCCGGACATCTCGACGTCGCTGATCATCGAGTGCTTCACTTTTTCCAAGGTACTGTGTTGTTGGGGTCTGTACGACTCCGGGCTCGACGTAGCGCTCCTCGCGGTCGACGCCGAACCTTTGGATTAACTTTGCCTCGACGTCGTGTGACTCCCGTGTGGGTTACATTGTTGCCAAGAACTGTGTTTTAGAGAAGAAGAGTTGCTTTTGATACTAAAGACTTTTGTGCTAAGAAGAAACCGTGCTTGAACTATTATTTTTCCTTCCAAGAGTATTTATTGAAACTGTGGTATATTTTTGTCGTTATTTGGTCTTGTGCTAAGCCTTATATAAAAATACTTATTTTTATAATACTACTGTGTCGTGTCCATTTGTAGTGTATTCACTTTATTACTGTATGTGGTCATAAATGCTTAACGCACTGCCTCTGAGATAAGCCTGTCTGCTTTGCCAAGCTACCAAGGGGGTGAGCAGGGGTTATCTAAGTGTGTGATCTCCTTGCCCTGACTAGAAAAGGTGTGTCCCTATTTGTCAGAAGTGTATACCTCTGCCAACTAGAGACAGCCGCTTCTAACATTGGTGGGTCAGCGGTGGGATTTTGAACTTTGCATTTATGACCCATGTGCAGTGATTAGTGTGCGCTACATAGTGAAAGCAGACCATAGCGCAGCCACAATCTGTTTTGGTTGGATATTCTATTTTTGTTCTCCGCTTTTCCTGAAGCTTGATTTTTAAACTGCCAGTTTTAACCATGAGTGATACCGGAGTCACTCCCCTTGTTGTTGTTGTGGAGGAATTTGATAGAGCCAAGATAGGGACATACGAAAAGAAGCAACTGCAATACTTTTGCAAGCAGTTTCAAGTTCCTACCAAAGGCATCTCCCGGAAAGGAGACTATTCCAAAGCATTGGAGGCCTGGTTAGAGGCCAGAGACCCCTCTGCCCCGGTGGTGGTACCGCCAGAGGAAGGGGAGGAGGAAGTGCCCGTGACTGGGCCTGTATCCCCTCCTGGCAGCAGTGTTTCCTCCAAAGGTCTTTCCCCTGAAGAAAGAGAAGAAAGGGCGAAGGAGCGAGCCTACAACGTGGAAATGGCAAAACTTAAGATAAATGGGCAGTTGGAGATAGAGAATGCAAGAGGCAGGAGAGAAGCTGATTTGGAGATCAAAAGATTAGAGTTTGAAAGAGAGAAGTTAGCTTTTGAGCGTGAGAGAATGGTGAGGGACATGGAGCTCAAAGCTAAGGAGTTAGAATTGAATCCCTCTGGTGGCAGCGTCCCATCTGTGCCTGCAGAAAGTAGGTTTTATTTTCCCAAAGATGTGATCAAAGATTTTCAGAAGAATGAGGATATTGGTCAATGGTTTAAAGCATATGAGTTAGCATTGTTGGCCCACCGGGTCCCTGAGAAGGATTGGGGAGCGGGGTTGTGGGGTCGCTTTGTGAATGAGGGAAGAGATACCCTGTTAGACATGCCTGTTGAGAATAGGACGTCTTATGCTCATATGAAAGATGCTTTAATGTTAAGGTATGGCCTAACCCCAGAAAAGTACAGACAGGCCTTTAGAGAATGTAAGAAGTTGCCTGGTACCACGTGGGTGGAGTATGTGTCATATTTTTGCAGAGCCATGGATGGTTGGGTAAAGGGCAGCAAAGTGGAAAGTTATGATGCTCTTTATGATTTGTTTGCTTGGGAGCACTTGTCTAATAACTGTTTTCCAGAGCTGCGCCAGCACCTTATTGATAGCAAGATATCTAACCCTAGAAAACTTGCTGAAGAGGCGGACCGCTGGGTCAGTACCAGGGTCCACAAGGGTCCAGTGGGAGACTCAGCCAAAGGTGGGCAGGGTCCCCAGCAGAAGAGTGGGGGGGACAAGGGTAAACAGAAGGAGTCCCAGAAAGGGCCCCAAAGTAATCCCCAAGGGAACCAAGGGAAAGGTTCCCAGCCTCCCCCTGTGAAGAAATCAGAGGCCCCGCCAGGTAAACCTGGTCATAGGGGCCCCCTGACCTGCTTCGTTTGTAAGCAGGTAGGACACCGTTTTTATGACCCTCAGTGTCCCTTGAAGAAGTCTGGTGCACTACCCAGTGCACCACCCCGTCAGTTGGCTAGTGTAGCTCTGGGAGGGGAGGAGATGGTTGCCCATGGTGGGGAGGGTCCCGCAGAGATGTCCCTGGTCTCTCTAGGAGACATGGAATTGGTCCCGCCACCCCCTCTGCCTAGTAACACTAAAAAATATAGGCAGTGGGTGACCATTAATGGCCATAGAGTGGAAGCTCTCAGAGACACCGGAGCGAGTGTGACAGCTGTCAAGTGTCACTTGGTGTCCAGAGAGCAGGTTGTTCCCCACGCATTCTACCCTGTGATAGCTGCTGACAACTCCCAGAAAGAGTGTGAGGTAGCTCAAGTTTCCTTTGAATGGGGGGGAGTTTCGGGTACTCTTCAGGTTGCTGTGAGGCCCGCCATGCCTGTTGATTGTCTCCTGGGTAACGATTTAGAAGACTCCCCTTGGGCTAAGGTGGAGAGGGAGACCCATTTGAAAATGTTGGGTGTGCCAGAGTGGGTGTGTGCAACCACTCGATCCATGACAGCAAGTAAGGGTGTTGATGGGGTTCTGGAGCCTGAAAGTATGGCCCAGGACCCAGCTGTGAAGAGAAGAGGCAGGGGGCGCGGGAAACCGTCCCCCGTAGTTCCCGTGGTCCAGGAGGAGGCAGACCTCGAGGGGGATGCCCTGGAACCCACAGGTGAACAAGTTGCCGAACTGGGAGACCTGCCCGAGCTGACCCATTGGCAGCAGGATGGTGGTCCCTCCAGGGAGGAATTCTGTGCAGAACAGAAAGTGTGCCCTTCTCTTGTGGGTATGAGGCAGCAGGCCTCAGCCCAAACCTCAGGTGATCAGTCAGGGTCACATTTTGTGTACTGGGAGAACGACCTCCTGTATAGCGAGCCTAAGGCTGCTGAGCCTGGGTCAGCCCGTGTGCTGGTGGTACCCCAGCGCTTCAGAGCCTTCCTACTGGGTTTGGCTCATGACGTTCCTTTAGCTGGACATCTGGGGCAGGACAAGACCTATGACAGGCTTGTCACCCATTTCTATTGGCCTCAGATGCGAAGGGATGTAGACATCCAGTGCAAGACCTGTCAAACTTGCCAGGCAAGTGGGAAAAGCGGGCGGAAGCAGAAGGCTCCCCTCCAACCTTTTCCCGTGGTCAGTACCCCCTTTGACCGGGTGGGGATTGACATTGTTGGGCCACTGGACCCCAAGACAGCCCTGGGCAACAGGTTCATCCTGGTCTTGGTGGACCATGCCACACGGTACCCGGAAGCCATCCCTCTCAGAACAGTGACCGCCCCCGTGGTGGGACGGGCACTAATGGGTGTTTTCTCCCGAATGGGGTTCCCCAGAGAGGTGGTGTCAGACCGGGGCACCAACTTCATTTCCAACTATATGAAGTCTCTGTGGAAGGAGTGTGGGGTAACTTATAAGTTCACCACTCCTTACCACCCTCAAGGTAATGGGTTGGTTGAAAGATTCAACCGTACCCTTAAAGGCATGATCATGGGTCTTGAAGAACCAATGAGGCGTAAATGGGACGTCCTCTTGCCATGCCTGTTGTTTGCTTACCGTGAGGTGCCACAGAAGTCTCTAGGGTTCAGCCCCTTTGAGCTTTTGTATGGTCACCCGGTAAGAGGACCTTTAAGTCTGGTCAAAGAAGGCTGGGAGCAATCTCCCAGGAAACCTCCCCAGGATGTATACAGTTACATGCTGGCCTTTAGGAACCAGACTAGGCGCTTCAGAGATCTTGCTCAGGCAAATCTGGAGGCCAGCCAGGAAGAGATGAAGCGGTGGTACGACCAGAGGGCCACTCTGGTAGAGCTTCAGCCTGGACAGAAAGTTTGGGTCATGTCCCCTGTGGAACCTTGTGCGCTCAAGGACAGGTGGACTGGACCATTCGAGGTTGTGGAGAAGAAGAGCGATGTCACCTACCTGGTGGATTTGAAGTCTCCCAGGAACCCCTTGCGGGTCCTGCATGTCAACCGTTTGAAGCCCCACTTAGAAAGGTCCGAAGTGGGCATGCTCCTAGCTACAGATGCTGGAATGGAGGAGGAGAGTGAGCCTCTTCCTGACCTCCTGTATGCAAAAGAGCAAGATGGGTCAGTGGATGGTGTTGTCCTCTCTGACACACTGACCCCTGAACAGCAGCAGGATTGTCGCCATTTGTTGGGGCAATTCCCTGATCTGTTCTCCTTGATTCCTGGTGTTACTCAGTGGTGTGTCCATGATGTAGACACCGGGGACAGCACTCCTGTCAAGCACAAGGCTTACAGAGTGACTGACAAGGTCAGAGCATACATCAAGGAGGAGGTCTCCAAGATGTTTGCCCTAGGGGTGGTTGAGTCCTCTAGCAGTCCTTGGGCCAGCCCCGTGGTCTTGGTTCCAAAGGCGGCAGCGCCTGGTGCTTCACCGGAACTTCGGTTCTGTGTGGATTACCGAGGACTCAATTCAGTCACCAAGACTGACGCGCACCCCATCCCCAGAGCTGATGAGCTCATCGATCGGTTAGGGGCTGCCCGGTATCTTAGTACGTTTGATCTAACGTCTGGGTACTGGCAGATCGCCTTGACCGATGGGGCAAAAGAGAGGTCCGCATTCTCCACACCAGATGGGCACTACCAGTTCCGGGTTATGCCCTTTGGGATGAAGAATGCCCCTGCCACCTTCCAGAGGTTGGTCAACCAGGTCTTGGCTGGGCTGGAGGATTTCAGTGCTGCCTACCTGGACGACATCGCAGTGTTCAGCGCCAGCTGGGAAGAACACTTGTGCCACCTCCAGGAAGTGTTGTTGGCCCTGCGCAGAGCAGGCCTCACAATCAAGGCCAGTAAATGCCAGATTGGGCAGGGTTCAGTGGTGTACTTGGGGCACCAAGTAGGGAGCGGCAAGGTGGCCCCCCTGCAACCCAAGATTGATACCATCCTGGCATGGGCACCGCCCAAAACCCAGACTCAGGTGAGAGCCTTCCTGGGTCTCACGGGTTACTACAGGAGGTTTGTCAAGGATTATGGTAACATTGTGCACCCCTTGACTTCGCTGACTTCCAGGAAGCAGCCACGACTTGTGAACTGGACTGACGCCTGTCAGACGGCCTTTGACACCCTGAAAACTGCAATGTGCACAGCACCCATACTCCAGGCACCCGACTTTTCTAAAGAATTTGTTGTTCAGACGGACGCTTCAGAGCATGGCGTGGGGGCTGTTCTAGCTCAGGTGAATGAAGAGGGCCGAGACTTACCTGTAGCCTTCATCAGCAGGAGGTTACTTCCCAGGGAACAGAGGTGGAGTGCGATAGAAAGAGAAGCATTTGCTGTGGTCTGGGCACTGAAAAAGCTGAGACCCTACCTGTTTGGGACTCACTTCCGGGTGCAGACAGACCACAGGCCCCTCAGATGGTTGATGCAGATGAGGGGTGAGAATCCAAAGCTGTTGAGGTGGTCCATTTCCCTACAGGGGATGGACTTCACGGTGGAACACCGCCCTGGCACAGATCACGCCAATGCTGATGGTCTGTCCAGATTTTTCCGCCTTAGTGATGAGGACTCCCTAGGGTAAGGGTAGTTCTCCCCACATTTCAGCTGGAGGGGACACGTGTTAGACCTGGCATCATTGGCATGAGTCTCTCCTCCATTTTTTCTGTTTGCCTCTTCTGTTTACGATGTTTTTGCTGGTATATGCTTTGGGCACTGTGCCACTGCTGATCAGTGCCACAGTGCAAGTGCTCCCTATGTGAAATTGCTGTATTGATTGACCTCCATGTTTGGCTTATTTGGTTTACTATCAGTCCCTAGTAGAGTGCACCAGGAGTGCCAGGGCTTGTAAATACAAATGCTGCTAGTGGGCCTGCAGCACATGTTGTGCCACCCACAAGAGCGGCCTAGTAAAAGTATGTCTGAAGGTCTGCCATTGCCAGACCACGTGCAGTCTGACTGTCACGAGGACTGCGCAAGTACACCTACTTGCCAGTCCCTAAACCTTCCCTTAACTTCATGTTAGTCACCCCTATGGTAGGCCCACGGGCAGGGTGCATTGTAAGCATAAGGTAGGACAAGCCTGACAAGGTTGGCATGTCCTAATAGTGAATTACATCCATAGTCGTTTTTCACTATTGTAAGGTAGCCTGCTCTCCATCAGTTAGAATGGGCTGCCAGGATTATTAATGTTATAATCCTAGCGGGCTCGGGGAGCATGGTGCAATGTCGAGTTTGGTATCCCTGAACTCAGGGTTTAATAACGCATCCGTTTGTGTGGATGGTTTTTGGACTCTGTGTTTGAAAATAGCACTTTTAGAAAGTAGCTATTTTCTTGTCTAACTGTCTACCGGTCTCTGCTGGTTCTGGTGTGCGTGTGACAGGAGCTGGGTGGCTCCAGAGAGTCTGAATGAGTCAGTGTGGGATGAGTGGGGCATTTGCATTGAGAGTAGGGGAGAGTAGCTCTTGATAGCCTGCCCTGCCTGATACAATGTTGACTCCGCCCCCCTGCCAGGCGACTGATGACTCTGTGCTTGCCTGGGACTTTCCTGGCCCGCCTCCTGCCGGGCAGCTGATGGCCCTGCCCCTGCCAGTAACAATGCTGGCTCCGCTCCTGCTGAGCGGCTGAGGACTCTGCCCTGCCCAGTGAATAGGCCAGGTGCTCTGGCCTGGCAACACCCACAACAAACCCAGGATGGGGGGAATTTCCCCTGCATGGACAAAGGGATCAAAGCCAAAAAGGGGTATAAGAGAAGGACCCCTGAACCAAGAATTTAGATCACTTCTGACAAGGAAACCTGAACCAAGGACAAGAAGCCTGCTGATCTAAGGACTGCCTACCCCTTCTGCCAGAGTGCTGTTTGTTGGGGGAATCCTGCATTGCTTCTTTATTTTTGCCAAGGAACCAGGAGAGAGGAACTTTGTGTGTACTCTCACTCTTTGCTGAGAAAATCTCCAAGGACTGGAAGAGTGCCAGTCTCCTGTTGAAGTCACAGGGCTAAAGGACTTCATCTGCTTAACGTGCTATTTGCTGGGATTTGTGAATCCAGCACCTCTGAAAGAATCCGGCAATCTCGACGCCGACGGACGCCGCCGAATCCAGCTCGACATCGTGAGTAACGGCTCCAGTGTCCCGCTTCCTCGCCGCCGGCCGCCGGGCCCGATCGACGCCAGCAGCAACGCCAGTGAGTAGTGAGTTCGGCTCCAGCTCCAAGTGACCCCGTGTCTGCACCGCCGCTGATCGCATCGACTTCGAGCCCTCTCGACGCCGTGAGCGCTGCTCACTCTTGCAACATCGACATCGACGACGCCGTATCCTGCTTCATCCCGTGAGCGCTGCTCCCGCCTGACTTCGGTCGACGCCGCTGCAGATCGCCCCGACTCCGAGGCCCGATCGACGCCGAAGACGCGACGCCGGACATCTCGACGTCGCTGATCATCGAGTGCTTCACTTTTTCCAAGGTACTGTGTTGTTGGGGTCTGTACGACTCCGGGCTCGACGTAGCGCTCCTCGCGGTCGACGCCGAACCTTTGGATTAACTTTGCCTCGACGTCGTGTGACTCCCGTGTGGGTTACATTGTTGCCAAGAACTGTGTTTTAGAGAAGAAGAGTTGCTTTTGATACTAAAGACTTTTGTGCTAAGAAGAAACCGTGCTTGAACTATTATTTTTCCTTCCAAGAGTATTTATTGAAACTGTGGTATATTTTTGTCGTTATTTGGTCTTGTGCTAAGCCTTATATAAAAATACTTATTTTTATAATACTACTGTGTCGTGTCCATTTGTAGTGTATTCACTTTATTACTGTATGTGGTCATAAATGCTTAACGCACTGCCTCTGAGATAAGCCTGTCTGCTTTGCCAAGCTACCAAGGGGGTGAGCAGGGGTTATCTAAGTGTGTGATCTCCTTGCCCTGACTAGAAAAGGTGTGTCCCTATTTGTCAGAAGTGTATACCTCTGCCAACTAGAGACAGCCGCTTCTAACACTGATGCAGACTCCTGTCATGATATACAACATCGGGCCCACTCATCGTTCAGTTTTGACAAAAGTGCATCCAGTGCTCCTTCTGGTTTCCGTTTTAAAACATTAGACAAAGCGACACTGCAGTATTTCAAAAGCAGATGCAACTACAAAGAGCACATTTTGATAATGCATTTTCATTAGTAGACAATAGCAACCTTCAGAGGCATTGCATAGCTTCATACACACTGTGACCCCGATTCCATCACAGTCTCTCTCTCTCTCTCTCTCTCTCTCACTGAGTCAGTCTCTCTCGCTCAGTCAGTCAGTCTCTCTCTCTCTCTCTCTGTCATTCAGTCTCTCTCAGTCAGTCAGTCAGTCTCTCTCTCTCTGTCAGTCTGTCAGTCATTCGGTCTCTCTCTCTCTCTGTCAGTCTCTCTATCTCTCTCTCTCTATCAGTTTCTCAGTCAGTTATTCTCTCCGTCAGTCAGTATTCAGACTCTGAGTCAGTCAGTCTCTACTCTCTCTCCACTCTTTCTCTCTCTCTCCATTCTCTCTCTCAACTCTGTCCACTCTATCTCCACTGACTCTCTCTCCACTGTCTCTCTCTCCCCTGTCTCTCCCTCCACTGTCTCTCTCTCTCTCCACTGTCTCTCGCTCCACTGTCTCTCCACTCTCTCACTCTCTCTACTCTCTCTCCAGTTTCTCTCCACTCTCTCTCCACTCTCTCTCACTCTCTCTCCAGTCTCTGTCCACTCTCTCTCCACTGTATCTCTCTCCCCTGTCTCTCTCTCCACTGCCTCTCACTCTCTCTACTCTCTCTCCACTCTCTCTCTCCCTTCTCTCTCTCTACTCTCTCTCTACTCTCGCTCCACTCTCTCTACTCTCTCTCCACTCTCTCTACTCTCTCTCCACTCTCTCTCTGCTCTCTCCACTCTCTCTCCACTCTCTCCACTCTCTCTTCTCTCTACTCCCTCCACTCTCTCACTCTCAACTCTCTCTCTCTCCACTGTCTCTCTACACTTTCTCTCCACTGTCTCTCTCCACTCTCTCTCTCTCCACTCTCTCGACTCTCTCTCTCTCCACTGTCTCTCTCTCCACTGTCTCTCTCTCCACTGTCTCTCACTCTCTCTACTCTCCCTCCACTCTCTCTCTCCACTCTCTCTACTCTCCCTTCTCTCGCTCTACTCTCTCTCCACTCTCTCTACTCTCTCTCCACTCTTTCTACTCTCTCTCCACTCTCTCTACTCTCGCACTCTCCACTCTCTCTACTCTCTCTCCCCCCACTCTCTCTCTACTCTCTCCACTCTCTCCTCTCTCTTTCTCTCTCCACTCTCTATCTCTCCACACTCTCTCCACTCTCTCTCTCTCCACCCTCTCCACTCTCTCTCTTCTCTCTCTCCACTCTCTCCACTCTCTCCTCTCTCTCCTCTCTCTCCACTCTCTCTCTCTTTCCACTCTCTCTCTCTCCACTCTCTCTCTCTCCACTCTCTCTCTCCTCTCTCTCCACTCTCTCTCTCCATTCTCTCTCTCCTCTCTCTCTCTCTACTCTCTCTCTCTCCACTCACTCTCTCTCCACTCTCTCCTCTCTCTTTCTCTCTCCACTCTCTATCTCTCCACACTCTCTCCACTCTCTCTCTCTCCACCCTCTCCACTCTCTCTCTTCTCTCTCTCCACTCTCTCCACTCTCTCCTCTCTCTCCTCTCTCTCCACTCTCTCTCTCTTTCCACTCTCTCTCTCTCCACTCTCTCTCTCTCCACTCTCTCTCTCCTCTCTCTCCACTCTCTCTCTCCACGCTCTCTCTCCACTCTCTCTCTCCACTCTCTCTCCACTCTCTCCACTGTCTCTCACTCTCTCCACTCTTTCTCCACTCTCTCTCTCCACTCTCTCTCCACTGTCTCCCTCCACTCTCCACTCTCCTTCCACTCCCTCTCCACTTTCTCTCTCCCTTCTCTCTCTGTACTCTCCCTTCTCTCTCTCTATACTCACTCCACTCTCTCTACTCTCTCCACTCTCTCTACTCTCTCTCCACCCTCTCTGCTCTCTCTCTACTCTCTCTCTCTCCACTCTCTCTACTCTCTCTCTCTCCTACTCTCTCTCTCTCCACTCTCTCTACTCTCTCTCTCTCCACTCTCTCTCTCTCTCTCCACTCTCTCTCTCCACTCTATCTCTCTCCACTCTCTCTCCACTCTCCCTCCACTGTCTCTCTCTCCTCTGTCTCTCCACTGTCTCCACTCTCTCCCCACTCTCTCTCTCCACTCTCTCTCTCTCCACTTTCTCTCCACTCGCTCTCCACTCTCTCTCCACTCTCTCTCCACTCTCTCTCCACTCTCTCTCTCCACTCTCTCTCTCCACTCTCTCCACTCTGTCTCCACTCTCTATCCACTCTGTCCACTATCTCTCCACTCTCTCTCCACTCTCTCTCTTCACTCTCTCTCCACTCTCTCTCTCGCCACTGTCTCTACTCTCTCCCCATTCTCTCTCTCCTCACTCTCTCTCTCCACTCTCTCTCTCCACTCTCTCTCTCCACTCTCTCTCCACTCTCTATCCACTCTCTATCCACTCTGTCCACTATCTCTCCACTCTCTCTCCACTCTCTCTCTTCACTCTCTCTCTCTCCACTTTCTCTATCTCCACTGTCTCTCTCCACTGTCTCTCTCCACTCTCGCTCTCCACTCTCTCTCTACTCTCTCTACACTCTCCCTCCACTCTCTCTTCACTCTCTCTCTACTCTCTCTCTCTCTGTCTTCACTGTCTCCCTCCACTGTCTCCTCCACTGTCTCTCTCTACTCTCTCTCCAGTCTCTCCATCTCCACTCTCTCTCTCTTCTTTCTCTCTCTCCACTGTCTCTCTCCACTTCTCTCTACACTCTCCCTCCACTGTCTCTCTCTCCACTGTCTCTCCACTGTCTATACTCTCTCCCCACTCTCTCCACTCTCTCTCCACTCTCTCTCCACTTGCTCTCCACTCTCTCTCCCCTCTCCCTCCCCTCTCCCTCCACTCTCTCTCTCTCCACTGTCCCTCCACTGTCTCTACTCTCTCCCCACTCTCTCTCCCCCACTCTCTCTCTCCACTCTCTCTCTCCACTCTCTCCACTCTCTCTCCCCTCTCTATCCACTCTGTCCACTATCTCTCCACTCTCTCTCCACTCTCTCTCTTCACTCTCTCTCTCTCCACTCTCTCTCCACTCTCTCTCTCTCTCCACTGTCTCTCTCCACTGTCTCTCTCCACTCTCACTCTCCACTCTCTCTCTCTACTCTCTCTACACTCTCCCTCCACTCTCTCTTCACTCTCTCTCCACTCTCTCTCTCTCTGTCTTCAGTGTCTCCCTCCGCTGTCTCCTCCACTGTCTCTCTCTACTCTCTCTCCAGTCTCTCCATCTCCACTCTCTCTCCTTTCTCTCTCTACACTGTCTCTCTCCACTTCTCTCTCCACTTCTCTCTCCACTCTCTCTCCACTCTCTCTCTCTACTCTCTTTACTCTCTCTCCACTCTCTCTCCACTCTCTCCACTCTCTTTCTCCACTCTCGCTCTCTTCACTCTCCACTCTCGCTCTCCACTCTCTCTCCACTGCCTCTCTCCACTCTCTCTCCACTCTCTCTCTATACTCTCTCTCTCCACTCTCTCTCCACTCTCTCTCTCTCCACTCGCTCTCTTGCTCCACTCTCTCTCTTGCTCCACTCTCTCTCTTGCTCCACTCTCTCTCTTGCTCCACTCTCTCTCTTGCTCCACTCTCTCTCTTGCTCCACTCTCTCTCACTCCACTCTCTCTCTCACTCCACTCTCTCTCACAAAGTAGTGTGCGTTGCCATGGGCTCTGCAGAAATGTTTCCAGGGGGGCACATTTTTTACTTCAGCACCATCCCCCTTGCACTCTTCTCCCCTCTGCCCTGCACCCTTCTCGCCCTCTCCCTTGCACCCTTCTCCCCCTCCGCCTTGCATCCTTTTCTACCTTGCACCTGTCTCCCCTCTGCCTTGCACCCTTCTCCCCTCTGCCTTGCATGCTTCTCCTCTCTGCCTTGCACCCTTCTCCCCTTTGCCTTGCACCCTTCTCCCCTCTGCCTTGCACCATTCTCCTCTCTACCTTGCACCCTTCTCCCCTCCGCCTTGCACCCATCTCCTCTCCGCCTTGTACCCATCTCCCCACTGCCTTGCACCCTTCTCGCCCTCTCCCTTGCACCCTTCTCCCCCTCCCCCTTGCACCCTTCTCCCCCTCCGCCTTGCACCCTTTTCTGCCTTGCACCCTTCCCCCTCTGCCTGGCACCCTTCTCCCCTCTGCCTTGCACGCTTCTCCCCTCTGCCTTGCACCCTTCTCCCCTCTGCCTTGCACCCTTCTCCCCTCTGCCTTGCACCCTTCTCCCCCTCTGCCTTGCACCCTTCTCCTCTCTACCTTGCACCCTTCTCCCCTCTGCCTTGCACCCCTCTCTGCCCCCCCTTGCACCCCCCTGCAGACGCCCACATGGTGCTTCTAACAAGAGTGCTTACCTGAGGGCACCATGTTGCTGCCTCATCTCTTCTCATATGAGCTTTGCCCTGGAGAATGCTCTCTCTGGGGGCTCCCACTCCCACCCTTGTCAGGGTCCCGAGCAGTGCTGTGTGCTGCCTCCTGCTCTCTCTCTGGGGCCCCCATCCCCGTCCTTGTCAGGGTCTCGAGCAGTGCTCTTGCTGCCTCCTCTCTCTCTGGGGCCCCCAGGCCCCCCGTCCTTGTCAGGGTCCTGAGCAGTGCTCTGTGCTGCCTCCTCTCTCTCTGGGGCCCCCAGCCCCTGTCCTTGTCAGGGTCCCAATCAGTGTTCTGTTCTGCCTTCTCCCTCTCTGGGGCCCCCAGCCCCCGTCCTTGTCAGGGTCCTGAGCAGTGCTCTGTGCTGCCTCCTGCTCTCTCTCTGGCCCCCTTCCCCCCCATCCTTGTGAGGGTCCTGAGCAGTGCTCTGTGCTACCTCCTCTCTTTCTGGAGCCCCCAGCCCCCGTCCTTGTCAGGGTCCTGAGAAGTGCTCTGTGATGTCTCCTGCTCTTTCTCTGGGGCCCCCCCTTCTTGTCAGGGTCCCGAGCAGTGCTCTGTGCTGCCTCCTGCTCTCTGGGGCCTCCACCCCCATTCTTGTCCTTGGCTCTTCTCAGAAGAGCAGAGCCCTGTGGGGAATGCTGTCTCTGGGCCCTCACCCCCATCCTCTTTCGGGGCCTGGCACCTGACTGAAGAGAATAAATGTATGTTGATACTTTGTTTCTCTTCAGTCAGAGGAAGGGGCTCGGAGCTGCAGACAGACTGCACCTGCTTTAGGGGGAGAGAGGCTTGCTTTAGCACAAGCCTCTCTCACAGCTCTCACCGAGGAGCTGAGGGTGGGGGGGCCTTCATTAACTGAGGAGAGTGGGCGCCCCCCGCACCGCGGGGCCTGCGGGGGCATTTATTAAGCCCCTGCAGTGGGGTAGGGATCTTCATGTGGGGCCACTCCTCACACTTACGACATCACACTGAGAAAACAAAAAACTGATAGGATGAATGCTTAAATTAATTGCAGATAATTAGAATCATTTCGGACCCCAACCCAGTCCTGGCCCACTGTTCAACTCTAGACAGAGCCAAGCCATATGCAAATCAGCTATGGACCTGGTCCAATAGGAACAATCCTGCATCAAATGGAAGGTGATGTCTATTCCTGACTAGAAAACAAGTCACCAAGACCAGTTTCAGCCTATTTCGGCCTTATCTGAAAGGACTAGCTGTATTCCTATGGGACAATGAAAACAAGACTCGCATGCAGGCATAACTGTCTCAATGGATTGGGATGTAGCCCCGACCAATTAACAGTGTGTGAGATTAATTCGAGAATTGCACACATCACTTCTTTGTTTTCCACATGAAGGATCTTTACGGCATTGCTGGAAATTGGAGTCAAGAGTTAGGCCTCATCTGCATTCCTTGGTATTAGCAGAATTCCTCATTTGTGGCGGAAATGACTGAAATATGACAATTTGAGACTCCAGTTTTACCACAAAGTAAGCAGGTTTTAATTAGGGGTGGGCGGAAAACTACGCGCTGACAGCGTAGTGGATGATGCCAGCCACACCTGCTCCCCGGGCCCGGTCCAAGCTTCCGTAACCCTAGCCAGGCCGGGGAGAGCCTCGCCGGGCCCCGGTGGAGCCCCGTCCCCAGCGCCCGGACCCTCTGACGGCTCTCAGGACGGGGGGGGCTCACGCACCCCAGGCCCGGACGGACGGAGCTCAAGCCCCGGGCCCGGTCCCAGCTACCGAACCCTAGCCAGGCCAGGGAGAGCCTCCCCGGGCCCCGGTGGAGCCCCGTCCCCAGCGCCCGGACCCTCTGACAGCTTGCAGGACGGGGGGGCTCACGCACCCCAGGCCCGGACGGACGGAGCTCAAGCCCCGGGCCCGGTCCCAGCTTCCGTAACCCTAGCCAGGCCGGGGAGAGCCTCCCCGGGCCCCGGTGGAGCCCCGTCCCCAGCACCCGGACCTTCTGATGGCTTGCAGGATGGGGGGGCTCACGCACCCCAGGCCCGGACGGACGGAGCTCAAGCCCCGGGCCCGGTCCCAGCTTCCGTAACCCTAGCCAGGCCGGGGAGAGCCTCCCCGGGCCCCGGTGGAGCCCCGTCCCCAGCGCCCGGACCCTCTGACGGCTTGCAGGACGGGGGGGGCTCACGCACCCCAGGCCCGGACGGACGGAGCTCAAGCCCCGGGCCCGGTCCCAGCTTCCGTAACCCTAGCCAGGCCGGGGAGAGCCTCCCCGGGCCCCGGTGGAGCCCCGTCCCCAGCGCCCGGACCCTCTGACGTCTTGCAGGACGGGTGGGGCTCACGCACCCCAGGCCCGGACGGACGGAGCTCAAGCCCCGGGCCCGGTCCCAGCTACGGAACCCTAGCCAGGCCGGGGAGAGCCTCCCCGGGCCCCGGTGGAGCCCCGTCCCCAGCGCCCAGACCCTCTGACGGCTTGCAGGACGGGGGGATTCACACACCCCAGGCCCGGACGGACGGAGCTCAAGCCCCGGGCCCGGTCCCAGCTACCGAACCCTAGCCATTGGCCTGGGGCGCCCCAACACCCAGGGGAGGACCACCCTGAAAACCATGGAGCCCGACCCGGGCACTCTGCCATGCCGTCAGCCTGGATGGAGCCCCGGACGCCCGGGGGACGAATGCCCAGGACGCATGGAGCCCATCCTGAGCACTTTCCCATGCCATTGGCCTGGGGCGCCCCAACACCCAGGGGAGGACCACCCTGAAAACCATGGAGCCCGACTCGGGCACTCTGCCATGCCGTCAGCCCAGATGGAGCCCCGGACGCCCGGGGGACGAAGGCCCGGGACGCATGGAGCCCGTCCTGGGCACTTTTCCATGCCATCGGCCTGGAGCGCCCCGACACCCAGGGGGAGACCACCCTGAACACCATGGAGCCGGTCCCGGGCACTCTGCCATGCCGTCAGCCTGGATGGAGCCCCGGACGCCCGGGGGACGAAGGCCCGGGACGCATGGAGCCCGTCCCGGGCACTCTGCCATACCGTCGGCCTGGATGGAGCCCCGGACGCCCGGGGGACGAAGGCCCGGGACGCATGGAGCCCGTCCCGGGCACTCTGCCATGCCTTCGGCCTAGATGGAGCCCCGGACGCCCGGGGGACGACTGCCCAAGAGCCATGGAGCCCGTCCTGGGCAATTTGACATGCAGTTGGCCTGGAGGAAGGAAGCCCCGGGTGGCCAAGGGAGGTGTTGCCCAGGCATAGCCTATCTGGTCCCCATGGCAGAGAACCACCAGCCCTGGAGCGGTGTCCGGACGTACCCTGCCCCTAGTAATCCGGAGGGAAATTACCCCCCTTTCTTGCAATCTGTGCACGCGAGGTGACAGAGGGGACCCAAGGCGTGAGAGAACCCGACCTCATGGAGCCCTCGCTGGGATCCGGGAGGCGAATGGCACCTCATCGGGACTTCCAGGGAAGTTCGGCCATCTGGTCGCCCCATAGGAAAGCGATGCGGGCGACCAGATGCCCGAGGGGATCTGGGCGACCAGATGGCCGAGGGAATCTGGGCAATCAGATGGCCGGGCATGGAGGTGAAGCCGCCTGGACTCTCCCCACCCCGTCCCCGTCCCGGGACGAATGCCCGGGACGCATGGAGCCCGTCCTGGGCACTTTTTCCATGCCATCGGCCTGGAGCACCCCGACACCCAGGGGGAGACCACCCTGAAAACCATGGAGCCCGTCCCGGGCACTC